>NC_136061.1:501065570-502292714 GCF_964261635.1 Lissotriton helveticus | reverse complement strand
GCTTGCTGGCGTTGGCCGAGGCCCATGGACTTGGCCGCAGCCCTGGAGTTCTCGAAACGCTCCAGCGCACTGTCCGCCTTGTCGCCAAAGAGACGACGGCCATCAAAAGGCATGTCCATAAGGGTGACTTGGCGGACCTCAGCCAGGCGTGGAGGCGAACCACCACTGTCGTCGCAATCTCCCTACCCAGCGAGTCCGTGGTATCAAGTCCACACCGAATTGAATAGCGTGCTGCATCCCCGTCCCTCTGCTAGGGCTTGGGTAAGCTTTGCCTGGTTCTCCACCTGGCACTGCGGCAGCACTTCCGCAACCGTATCCCACAGAGAGTGGGTGTAACGGCCCAAAAGGCAGGCGGTGTTGACAGACCGCAACCCCAAACTCAGTGAGGAGAACAGTTTCTTCCCAAACTGATCGTACCTTTTGGATTCCAAATCCAGAGGAGCGGTCGGGGAGGCCTCGATCACCAGGCTCTCGGGGGTGGGGTGAATGGACAGGAAACTGGGGTCGCCCGGAGCTGGGCGGTGGCGTCGGGCCACTTTCCGATCTACAGGGAGGCCTGTAGAGGGCTTGGACCAGATGCCCACCAGAACGTCAGTGAGGGCTTCGTTAAATGTCAGGAGAGGCTCCGAGGAGCTTGCCTGCGTTTTGAGCACCTCAGTGAGGAGGTTAGTCCTCACGGCCGTGACCGGGAGCTCAAGAGCCAAGGCCTTGGCTGCCCTAGTCAACTCCACGCTGTAAGTAGCCCCCTCCTCCGTAGCCACGGTAGGAGGAGAGACAAATCCAGTGTCGAGCGAAGTGTCCAGACCACTGGTCTCCCCCAGCTTGTCTGCCCAGTCCTGGCTCAACTGGCACTGCAGTGCCAGAGGGTCCTCAGACCCCTCCCAGTCCTACTCGTCATCCATCTCCTGATAGTCAGGAACAAATGATGGAGCCGGATCGTCGGTGAAGGGCTCACCGATTGGCATTGAAGATGGTGCCGGGCGGTGCCGGTCCGACGCAGGATCTGGACCAGGGCTGGGACCGGGGACGACGTCAAACAGGGACGGCGTCGGGGGAGACACCCTTAGTGACGGCGCCAACGGAGGTAGACCGGCATCGTCACGGATCCAGGCCTAGATCCCGAGAAGCCCTGCGGCATCAGGACCGAAGTCATCGACGGCGCCGGGCCGAAGCACCCGACAGCACTGGGGCCAGAGCTACAGGCCCGCTAGGGCTCCCAGACGGACCCCTGGGGCCCGAAGGCGCCTCGGCGGGTTACGACAGAGGGAAGCGCGACCTCATGGCCGTGAGGAAGGCGCTAATCTCCGGTGTCTCGTGCAGCCCAGGGACTGGCGGGTGTGGAGCTGGGCGCGGCGCTTGCGGCTCCGGTGTAGCCGCATAAGCGGTGTCGCCCAAACACCCAGCCGCGTCGCACGAGCATCGGGGGGGGGTGTGGGGGGGGGAGTCGGAAGAGCGATGTCGCTTCTTCGACTTCTTGTGCCTAGACTTACCTGAGGACTTGGAGTCGACTCGTCGAGTGGCGATGACTGTGGGCCCGCGACCGATCCCTCGACCTCCTCCTCGATCGGTACCTCGAGCGGCGCGGGGCCGACTACTGGAGCTCGAGACGCTTACGGGACCGCTCCCGCCTTGCCTTCGAGGTCAAGGCCCGTCAGTCGGGGCACGACTTGTCATCGTGGTCGGCCCGAGACAGTAAAGGCACCGACAGTGGGGGTCGTTCACCGACATCAAGCGGTGACAATCGTCGCAGGGTTTGAACCCGGGCATCCATATCGGCACCGTGAGTCGAGGTATCGACTCGAGAAGGATCCAAAAGAGATCGCGAGGGCTGCATCTAAGTACTCCGACGACGTTATTCCGGCGATCACGACACCGACGACGGACGCAGAGCCGCAGACGATGCCTACCAACGCGTAGGGGTACCGCTACGCAAAATTTTCCGGATCCAGTCTGACGGCTGGGGATATTCTAAGGTAAGGAATCTAACACTAACCTGTTTCTTTCAGATATGATAAATATGCTCATAATAAATAACCTTTGCAGCAGAAATCTATTATACATATAAAAGATCTATCTACATAGAGCACGGGTCAGATGCACCAACTTGGTTTGACCTAGGTCAGAGGCTTTTCCTTGAGATTTAGTCATTTTCTGAATATCAAACACATTTAGCAGGGAAAGGCAGTAGGCTGTATCTGAGAATCATTGAGTTTGGTGGAAAAAACTCAGAGCGGGAGAAATTTAAATGTTGTGCCCAGGGAAGTCCTCTCAGGATACTTAGGCTCCTTTGCCTAGTCAATATTTTTACCTTCTACCTTTTACCTTCGGACTTAGTCTCTAGACATCCTCCACAGAGAGATGGCTGTGGGCTATATCTGAAGAGGTCTCCATGAGGTTGGATGCTTTCTTGAAGTAGTCCAGCTGAATCAGATTCGCTGTTGTGGAGAAGCTCCAAGCAGGGGAAACCTTTCTCTTCAGCCCACCAACCGTGCGTCTTGGGCAGATCAATTTTACAGATTTCCTATATGCCTTTGGAGGTCTTGAGTTCTAAAACGTTTTTAAGACTCCGGTTTTCAGAAATGTTAGGTGACGGTAGACACAAACAAGGATCCCAAGACCTTAGGGACAGAACTTAGGGCACACGACTCGGTCTAGCATTGGGCACCAACATGGTCCAGGTCAGGTCCAGTTGGTACAGATCAGATGGGCACTTCAAGAAAAGGACTCCTGCAGCTTGTTGTGGCCCTGGAGTCAGCTAATCGACCCTTGAAGTCCACTAGTTTGACCTGGGTACAGATATGAGCAGGTCCAGCCCTTTCTCATGACCAGTCTCAAACAGCAGGTGCAGTTCCTCCTTCTGTTCTTCGAAATCCAGTAGTGGTCTAAGGAGGGTACTAGCCACATATTTGCCTGGCACTGGCTTGTGGATGGGACGTGACTCGTGGTCACTCCTTCACCAATAGGGAAAAGGTTCCCAGCGATAACCTTACCCACTTTGCAGCAGTTCCCGTCTACCCATCTGCAAACATTCCCACAGTGCCCCTCTCTTACTAAATCCAAGATGGTGAACCCCTTCTCCCCTTGTGCAGAGCATGTGTGCCCACCAAAAGGAATGTCCAAGGTAATGAGCAGTTCCCTCCTACTTGGTCACTCCAAACCAGTCCTGGGTCAGCCCCCCACTGGGTTTAGTTCCTGCGAGACTGGTAGGACAAATGCAGGCATCACCGGACACCTTCCTTTGACAACATAACATAACAACGTGTATTTGTAAAGCGCATGTTCACCACTACGGGTATCTTGGCGCTGAATAACAGATATTTGTTGTTACCCAACTCAATGGTACTCATTTTATCGACCTCAGATGGATGGAAGGATGAGTGAACCAGTCAGGATTTGAACCTGTGACCAAGAGGTCGAACACAGGCTCCTGCAGTAGACGCATTAGTCCACTGAGCCACCAGAGGCCCCATTGAAGTAAAGTAAATTTCTGGGAACTGCCCAACTGGTATTCATGACAGAGGAACAAAGCACCTCTTCACACACTCACCACTGTGTTTGCTCTGGGGCAGTCTTCAAACTTCATCAGGGTTATTCGCCAGCTGGGTGACAGTATGAGGCTAATGCAGGGAAAGGGAACTTTCTAAAATTCCCGAATCATTGATATTAATTAAAAATCCAACTTAACCATTGAGTTGGGAATTTAATAAATATTCAAATAAGTTCTTGAATTATTTTTCTAACTGCTCGCTAGCCTGAAATTGCCGATTGATATTTAATATTGCTTCCCAGCAGTGCTTAACTCCAGCCAGTGTTTTCCACTGCTGGGGCATCGGCTTTTAATTGTCAACACTGGCACTTATGACAGCTGGCACATGGTGGCACTGTTTGTTTTAATTTAGAGCTGAGCAGAACAATGGTTGTTCATTAATTCAATATACAAGAAAAACAATTTATATCTGATGCCCAAGCCATTCTTACAGCTTTCAGGGCAAAGAACAGTCTCAATGGTCACACCTGTAGCAGTGTGATGGTTAGTAGTTGTGTAGATACTGTCATTGGAAGCTCTGGTAGTGACAATGGGTGGTGCAAGCCGTAGTGGCCTCCTGACAAGGGCCCGGCACTTATTTCTTACTTTTCTTTATTTATGTATTTATTTTTTACAAATTAAGCGCTCACTGTTATTCTTCGCGCCAGGACACTCTGGAGTATTAGTGCGCGCTACAAGTTTACTATAACATATGACATACTTTCCAGCGTTTCTCTATGGGCCAACCAGCCCTCCTACAGACAAAATAGATTAGTCACTGCTAACTTTAAATTTCTAAAAGTCCAACTTGTAAATAAAATGCACCCTGTTTTGTGAGCTCCGAGGTCTACATAGGGGTGACAATACTTAAAAGGGAGGCTTTGTTCATAGCAAAAGGGTTAATTTTGACAGGCGGGGTTGCAGTTTCAAACCTATAGTAGCCAGGCTACAATGGTAGGGCTGAAGTCATGTTTGTCTTGCTGCACTAGTGGATGGCACAGTAGTGCTAGAGTCTATAGGTGACTTTCCATTCCATGAGTGTGTATTTTGAAACATTGTTAGTAATTGGATTACTGGGGTGTGAGCCCTGGTCAAGCAACAACCACAATCGTAGTAAGGGCAAGACTCAAGCAAATTAAAAATTAGCCTGTGCTCAACCACCTTGGTAGCTTGGCACAGAGCAGTCAGGCTTAACTTAAAGGGAATGTGTAACGTATTTGTGCAACACTTCAAACAGTAAAACAGTGAAAACACCACACAAAAAGATACCACGCAAGGGTAGAAAAATAGAGTAAAATGTAATACATAAAACAAGACCAAAAAAACAAAACTCTAATAAGTAAAGCTGGAGTTATGGATTTTTAAAGAATAAACCTATATATCACACTTAGAAGCATAATGCGTCAACCACGGTTATCTGGTCTCTGGTCACTCTGGACCAGGCCAGAGACTAACGTTCAGGCTGTGCGTGATGGAGCGCGGGTAGGATACAGATTCATCCTAGTTCCGCTGAAGGTTTTCCTTCTCAAGCTTTGTGCCAAGAGTCCTGTTTGCGTTGGAGAGGGTGGCGAGGAGTAAGGAGAGCATTGCTGGCTGAGGTCGGCGTATCACGAAGAGCGGGTCGGGCGTTGTGGACAGGCAGGCTAAACATTTGCGTTGGCAGTCCTCCGTGAGCTGTCGATGCTGCTGTGCAAAGAGATGGGCTGGCGGTGGCTCGAGCTGATTCTCAGAGCTAGCAGTGCGGTACCAGTATGAATGGGCCTGTTCGCAGTAAGTAGAAGACCAAAAGCTCAAGTACTCGAGAGCCACACCTAGGGTCCAGGACCTGAGAGGCACCATATGGGGGTGGAGAGGGATCAGGAACCCACTAAAAACTGATCCAGGAGCTGCTGGGGAGCCTTTTATGTCCCTGAGTCTCATATCAGAAAGCAAGCAGACTAGCCCTTTGAGTCACTCTGAGGTCCTGGTTTCAAGATGGGGTTGCAGGTCCAGTTCTTCCCCAAGCAAGAGCGCAGCAGGTCAGCACAACATTGCAGCAGTTCATTTAGAGCAGCAGAGTGACAGTCCTTGAAGCAGCACAGCAGTCCTCCTTCCTGGCAGAGTATCCAAAGGTCCAGAAGTGTACTGAAGATTTGGTGTCTCAGGCCCTTCTTTTATAAACAGTAGTGCCTTTGAAGTGGGGAGAGGCTTCTAGAAGCATGCCTTGATGTGCACAGATGCCCTGCTTTCCTGGCCCTGGCTCCGGACTAACTACAGAGGGTATTCAGCCTTTTCATGTGTAAGAGGGGCTCTGCTCAGGTCTTCCCTCCCATCCTGTCAGTGATGGTCCATTCAATCACCACTAAGCTCCCACTGTCTGTGGGTAGCTAAAAGGACTACACAAAGCCCAACTGCTAACCACACTTAATGTGACCAGAGACAGGCTGCAGGCACCAAACGGCTAAGGCAAGAAAAAGCCAACTTTCTAAAAGTGGAATTTTCTGAATTGTAATTTAAAATCTGACATCACCATGTTAGGTTTTTAAATTGGGATTCCAGAGACACCAAACATGAACTGGTCATCCCTTTCCATTTGGAAATCACAATTATAAAATGAAATGTAATAAGGCAACCCAAATTATATCCTATGGGAAAGATAGGCCATGCAGTAGTGAAATAAACGCACTTAGGAGTGTTTCACTACCAGGAGATGTAAAACTTAAAAGTACATGTCCTACTTTTTAAATACATTGCACCTAGCCCTCTGGGCTGTCCAGGTCCCACCCTGGGGGGTGACATGTATATTATAAAGAAAGTTCTGGGAGTGGCAAAAGGTTTACTTCATCAGGTCAAAATGGCAGTTTAAACTGCACACACAAGCTCTGCAATGCTAGGCCTGAGACAAGTTTACTTGGCTTCTTAAATGGGGGGCACAATCAGTGCTACCGGCCCACTAATAGCATTTAATTTGCAGGCTCTGGGCACATGTAATGTACTATACTGGGAACGTATAGGGTACTTAAATATGCCAAGTGGGTATAATCCAATGTTGCCATGTTTTTAGCAGAGAGAACAAGTACCTTAGCACTGGTTAGCATTGGTAAAGTGTGCAGAGTCCTAAGGTCAGCAGAAACGGGTGGTTTGAACGTTAGGGGGACACCACGCCAAGGATACCAGGTCTAACAGACACCATATACAGTGGCCTTATAGGGAAGATAGTTATGCCAATTAGGGTATTAGCCAATTTAAAAAAAATTCAGGGGTAAGAGCACATTCACCGGGCCTGGTTAGAAGTGTGCCAGTGCACAGAGTAAACAAGCATTTGCAATGCAATAGGTATCGCATTTGCGAGAGTTTGAGCTATTGGCATCGTAAATGACAATGCCTTTTATTTATGTGTTGGTTTTTAAAACAAACAAAAGGCATTGTCATTTACAACGCCAATAGATTAACTCTCACAAATACAAGACCTATTGCATTGCAAATGCTTTTTTTCCCATTGCGTATTACTGCTAAACACTGAGCAAGATGTTTATGAGGGTGCATCTAGTTGTTAGGCCTCCGCCATCTTTACGAGGGTGATCTTATGTAACCCGAGGTTATCACCCAATATCTCAAAGTAGGAGATCGATGACATTATAACAGGCAAATTCACATTTACTCTCCTACATGCAATATGGCGCTGCATGAAAAATTTCAAACGTTCGCAAGACGCGCACACAGACAATGCTCGAAAGATTTCACGTATCCGTTTTCATTTCCAGTTTACTACTTTTGAAAGTACTCCATCTCCAGATTGTTTTGCCATGGAGGGTTATGATGGAGTTAGTAAGAAATAGAAAAGGATGTCCATGTGTAATGTATCTAAGTAAGATAGTACTGGATAGATAGCGGTATTTGGGGAGGCGGGTGGGCGTATGGGAGTCTACAGCTCAACATGCCAAGAACAGATGCATACTGGTAAGTGGCATTTTCCGTTCGAGGCGTATGAGCTGTAGATCGTATACTTGTGCATAGACTACACAGCAGTTACCTCCTTAGCGGTGGCTACCTGTATCTGTTGCAGTGGTTTGAAAAAGTGTTCTTAACACAGACTGGCCCACACTAGCTTGTTGTTTTGCTTGCACGTCTACACAACAGTGTTTTGTGAACATGTGCTCTGTAGACCAAGTTGCTGCTTTGAAGATGTCCGCGGCCAGGGCGATTGACGCTGGAATCTGGGGATCAGGGTTCGATCCCCGGCTCCGGCGGCAAGTTAGCCCAGCACCATGTGACTCTGGGCAATAGCTCGCTTAATCTTCCCGACGGCCCCCAGCGCCTAGAGACCCTAACGGGTGATTGTGCGCTTTACAAATGTGGATTATTATTATTATTATTATCTAGGGGAATGTTCCCTAAGAAGGCCATGGATGCCCCTAGTTTACGTGTGGAGTGAGCTCTAGGGGGAATGGTTTAGGTGCATTTGGCTTTAGCATAGCATATTTGGATGCATTTAACAATTCACCCTGCAATCCCTGTTTTAGAGATAGGAGTGCCTTTATGAGGTGGGGAGAAAGCCACAAAAATGGGTTTAATCTTTCTAAAGGATTTTGTTTTATGTAGTAAAGTATCGCTCTTTTTACGTCCAGCCTGTGAAGAGCCCGTTCTGCTACTGAGTCTGGTAGAGGGAAAAACACTGGGAGTTCTACAGACTAGTTAAGGTAGAAAGCAGAGAAAACTTTAGGTAGAAATTTTGGGTTGGTCCTAAGAACCACTTTGTTATGATGGATTTGGAGAAATTGTTCTTGTATGGTTCATGCCTGGAGTTCACTGACTCTTCCAAGAGACGTGATGGCAACCAGGAAAGCTACTTTCCAGGTGAGAAATTGTAATTTGCATTTATGCATAGGTTCAAATTGGGGACCCATGAGCCTGGTAAGTACCACATTTAGGTTCCATACTGGAGAGGGTGGAACTCTAGGTGGAATTATTCTTTTAAGTCCTTCTATAAATGCCTTGATAGCTGGTACCCTAAACAAAGATAAATGTCTGTTTTGGAGATAGTCTGCTATTGCTACAAGATGTAGTCTAATGGATGTATACGCTAGGTTGCCTAATTGTAGATGCAATAGCTAACAGATGATGTTTTGAATGGAAGCATCTAGTGGGTTGATTTTGTTACTTGCACAGTAAATTACAAATCTTTTCCACTTTGCGGCACAGCAAGCTCTAGTGATAGGACATCTAGCCTCTATAATGATGTTCATGCAGTCTGGCAGGAGATTAAGGTAGCCAAACTAAGACTTCTGGTGCTAGATCGCAAGGTTGAGTTGATTGGGATCTGGATGCCTTATCTCTCCATGGTTCTGAGCGAGAAGCTTGGGTGAGAGGTGTAGCTTCTGATGACTAACTACTGATAGTTCCAAGAAGGTTGTGAACCATGGTTGTCGGGCCCATGTTGGAGCAATTAGGATCATTGTGAGGGAATGCTGTTTGAGTTTCCGAACCACTAGCCTGGCCAGTTCATTCATAGCGCATTGCGTTTGGACAATGGGTGTGGATACCTGGATGCGAAGCTTGGGCATTTTGTATTTTGGTGTGTTTGTGAACATATCTATTTCTGGGTGCCCCCACATTAGAAAGAGTGGAAGCAAAACTTGAGGGTGAAATTACCATTTGTGTATCTGCTGTTTTTGGCGACTAAGTAGATCCGCAATCTGATTGTGTACTCCTGTGAGGTGTTCTGCAAGGAGATATATGTTTCGAGGAATGGCCCATCTCCATATGCTGTGAGGTAGGTGTGAAAGCTGGAGAGAGTGTGTCCCCCCCCGTTATTGTATATAATACAATACTGTCATGTTATCTGTACTGACTAGGACAGCTTTGCTTAAAAGGGGGAGTTGAATAGTATGGGTTTGAAGATGAGCTCCCGGGCTGGTGAGCGATGCGTCTGTTTATAGCACTATCTGTGGAACCGGGTCGAGGAACGGCCGCCCTTTGGAAAGGTTTTGTGTGTTCCACCACTGCAGAGTGTGATCGGTGCGGTCGTCTACCAACACCAGATCTGTTAGCTGACCTTGAGCCAGGTTTCATTGACGTGCCAAACACTCCTGTAAGGGACACATTTGGAGTCTTGCATGAGGGACGATGAGAATGCAAGAGGCCATCATCCCGGTCAATTGCATGAACACTCGCGCTGGTAGCGAGTGTTGAGGTTGAAATTTTGCTATTAGAGCTTGTATGGTCCTTATCCTGACTTGGTTGGGGTATGCTAGAGCTTTTGAAGTCTCTATTGTAGCCCCTAGATACTGTTGTATGTTGAATGGATGGAGATGGGATTTGGTAAGGTTTACTGTGAATCCCAAGGTGTGAAGCTGTTGGATTGTTTTGTGTGTGTGTTGCACACAGCTGCTGTGTGACTTCACTTTTATGAGCCAGTCGTCCAGATAAGGGAAGACATGAATGTGCTGTCTTCTTAAGTGGGCTGAAACTACTGCAAGGCATTTGGTGAAGACTCTGGGTGCTGTAGTCCCCCCGAATGGGAGGCATTTGAATTAGTAGTGTTGACCATCTACCATGAACCTGAGATATTTCCTGTGAGCGGCGTGAATGTGAAAGTAGGCGTCCTTTAAATCTAGAGTGGATAGAAAGTCGCCTTGTTGGAGTAGTGGGATTACCTGTTGGAGAGTGACCATATGAAAATGGTCTGACTGAATGTATAGATTTAATGGCCTGAGGTCCAGTATTGGTCTGAGAGAGCCGTCCTTTTTTGGTATTAGAAATATAGTGAATACACCTCTTTGCCTTGATGAGGCAAAGGGACTGGTTCTATGGCATGTTTTATGTAACAGGGAGAGAACCTCTTGATTGAGAAGAGTGAAATGTTCTGAGGATAGTGGGCATTCTCTGGGAGGAATGTTTGCTGGAGTACCAGTGAGTTCCAGGCAATAACCATATTGGATCATTTGTCTTACCCACTTGTCTGTTGTAATGGAATTCCAGATATGTTGGAACTTTGATAGGCGTCCCCAGACAGGAGTGGAATGGTTGGGGGAAAGCGGAAGGATGTCACTGCTTGTTTGCAGGAGAAGTGCGGGTGGAATTATTTTTGCCTCTTCCCCTATTGTTATTTCCTCTATATTCTCCTCGATAGTACCCCCGGGAGGAGGAAGGTTGATTTTGGTTTTTGTTAGTAGAGGAAGTATTCTCTGATGAAATTATTTTGAAGCTGTCGCTATAAAAGGAGCGACGAAAGGAGCCTCTGTTGGAGGTTAGTTGTAGGGCTCCCATAGATTTGCCTTTTTCTGTATCTTTCTTCATTTTTTCTAATGAAGAGTCTACATTTTGTCCAAAAAGATGTTGTTGGTCAAAGGGTTGGTTTAGTATCGCTGACTGTACTTCTTGTTTGAATCCTGAGATTCGAAGCCAAGCATGTTGTTAATGCCACGGGATGCTGTGTCAGCGGCATCAAATGCACATTTTATAGAGGTGTTTGTAATTAATTTACCCTCTTGTAAGAGGTCATTGGCTTTACCTTTGTATTGATCTTGTAGATGCTGCATTAGCTTTTCCAGTTCATCATAATGCCCTCTTTCATAGTGTGCCAGGAGGGCTTGCGCATTGGCAATTAGTAGCTTGTGATGCAATTTGTTTGCCTGTTGCGTCTAAGAGCTTTGACTCATCAGGAGGAGGTGCGTCGCCTGTGGCTTGCAAATTAGCTCGCTTGCGGGCATTAGATACAACAAGGGAGTCTAGGGGGACTTGAGCTTTAATATTAACTGGGTCTGTAGGAGCAGCTTTATATTTTTTTATCAACTCTTGGGGTAAGGATTCGTGCTCCAACTGGGTCCTTGAATACTTCATCAGTATACTTTAGCAAGCCTTTTAACATTGGCAATGTATTAGTTGATTCTTGGGATGGATCAAAAGTTTCCATGAGGAAATCCTCCTCTAATGGGTCAGTATGTAATTCAACCCCATGATTTAGAGCAGCCCTATTGATAAGCTGTGCGAATCCCATGGTATCATCGGGTGGTGATGGTCTGGAAGGATATAGGTCCTGATCATTAGTATTGTCTGGGTCTTTATCGTAGTCATCCCTTGGATCTGGGTCTTGTAGTATGGTGTAGTGGTAATTATAACTGAATGCGAACTCTAGTGATAGTGTTCGACCCTCTGGGCACACTATCTGTCTCGCTGTATCGCGGTTTTAACCAATAAAGTCTTTAAACATGAATAAAGTAATCCAAAAGTAAACAAAGTTTGTATTTCTTCTTTCTTCCAATTTTTATTGGTATATTCATATATGTTGTAAATCACATATATTTCTTCAAGAAGTGTTTCAAAATTTCATAATATTTCACATTATTCCATCTTTTCCAATGCATTTCGTGCCATCATGGCACTTCGTCAGGGGAATCTAGCAAAAGTAATGCATGTAATCAATGAGGGTACCTGATAAATTATGTACATAAATACTTTCAATATTGTGATTATTTAATGAATATCCGTTGTGTATGATAATAAAGTTAGTGAGTAAAAGAAATCCTGAATGAGCTGCTCGTAAAGGAATTTTAATTCATAATCTCGACCGTATTAAAAAGGTGCTCGTGTGCAAGTAAATCAGTGAACTGGTAAAGTAATCATGGCACAGCACTAAGGAAGTGTGAAGAACGAAATGAAATTCGTGGTGATTACAAAAGAAGGAAAAAAGAAGAAGGAAACAATTGTGGGCGTGCAGTATTTTAGCGAACAAATAGATCAGTAGACCTTAAAGTCTGAATCGTGATGTTGCGCAATGGAAACAAGCAAAGGTATGTCATAGCGAGAGGGAACCGGACGCGCTGTCTCAAGTCTCCCAATAAACGCATAAAGAATAGTGTGACCGGTGTTTCCTTACCGGAATATACAGGTGCAGCTGCTCTAATGTAGCTTCCTCCGTGATGCCTTTAATGATGAAATAACAGTTATTACAGTGGTCACCACTGCAATCATTAAAGGCAACACCATTACGCATCCTAGGAAAAGTACACCAATCAAACTGAAAGTTAATGCAACGTGCGATACATCTCATGTTATTTACATGTTGAAATGCCCGTGTGGCCTAGTTTATATAGGCAAAATGATCAGAAAAATCAAAACAAGATTGTCAGAACATAAAAGCAACATCAGAACCAAGAATGAAAAATCTGCAGTAGCAGTTCATTTCAATGAAAGAAGGCGCAACATATCACAACTCCAGTTTACTATTCTGGAAACCATGAATCAAATAGAAGGCCAAGACATTAATAAAGTTTTATTGAAAAAAAGAGAACACATGGATATACAGACTGGAAACCGTGAAGCCCTTGGGGCCAAATGACCGCTTGGAACTTTCTTGCGATCTGTGATTATTTGTAAATTGAAGTCATCAATTTCAAGACATTTATTGTTATTGTCTAAAATACTTTTGAGCTAATATTTCGCTGCCACCAGCTGACCAAGAGTGCGTGAGCCCCCGCACGGGAAGCGAGCCCACACGTAGTTGATGGTACAGTTTACGATCATGTGGCTTGGTGATTAAGTCCCAATAGGCTTCGTATTTGGGAACATCTTTTGCAACCAAAAACTCCAATGTCATGGTCGGACCAATGGACATAACAGATCTCCTCTCCATGATCCAGTGCCAGTAAATGTCCTTAAGTGCCTTTTTAGAAGGAAAAGTCGCACTTGCTGGATCTACCCATAGTGCCTCTAGGTTTAAGTTTTTCAAGAGTAACCTGAGGTGGCAGAACCAAGGCACCCTATGGGACCCATCAAGACCCCTCACATCTTCGATGGCTTCAGCAAACAAGGATAATTCCGGTGTAGTCCACAGGCGCCGCCAAAACGCCAGTGGTCTAAACCGTACCACATCTTCAATAGGCTTGACACCTAGGTCTAACTGCAGGGGTAAACAAGGTGTCGATTGAGGGAGACCACATGCCATTCTCAGAAACCTATTCTGAGCCACCTTCAAGGAGGAAAGATCACTATACCCCCACAGCTCGGCCCCATAGGTGGTTGCAGGAATTACCTTGGAACCATAAATTTTAATAAGCGGTGCCATGGGTTTAGTGAGGGATTTGGCATACTCCTTCAATAAGGCTCCCCCAAGTTGCCCATGTTTCAGGGTCATAAGATCCATCTGTGGTTTCCAGCTCAGATTCTCACTTAGTGTGACACCCAGGTATGTGAAGACCTCAGTTTGGTCCAGGGTGGCACCACACATTGACACCTTGGCCTTCACAGGCTTGGGGCCACGAAGAACCATAAACTTGGTCTTATTAACGTTCACCTCTAACTCATGGTCGCTGCAAAAACACTCAAACCGAGCCAGGGCGGACTGCAGTCCCTGCCTCGTCTTCGAAATAATCAGAGTATCGTCCGCGAACATGAGTAGAGGGATTTTCCTTCCTGCAAGTGTGGGCGCATCCGTTGGAAAATTTGTGAAATACTTAGTCACCCCATTAATAAACAAAGAGAACAGGGTCGGGGCCAACACACACCCTTGTCGGACCCCCTTAGCAACTTTAAAGCTGTCGGTAACTTCACCTGGGCCACCCCATCTTACTTTGGCATAGGTATTTGTATGCAAATTAATCAACTACACCACTAGCTCATTGGGCATTCCAAGATCCAACAGAACTTCCCATAGCTTAGACCTAGGTACAAGATCGAAAGCTGACCTGAGGTCCACAAATGCCGCAAACAACAAACCTCCCCCAAGAAGGACCACCTTCCAATATACTAACATAAACCTAAAAACTTGCTCCAGGGTCCCCATGTGTTGCCGAAAACCCGCCTGCAAAGGGCTTAAAACATCATAATCGGAAATCCAAGTCTGGATCCTGCCCAGGAGAAGGCGGGCCACAATTTTTTGTACTGCATCAATGAGGCTTATGGGTCGGTAATTGGCCGTTACTGAGCGGTCCCCCTTCTTGTGAATGGGGAGAATCTCCGCCCCAAGCCATGATTCCGGGACTTTCGCACCCCTTGCCAGTGCATTCGCCAAGAAAACAATATATGGGACCCAGAGGTCCTGTTCCTGCTTAAACATATCGGCTGGTATGCAGTCAGGACCTGGTGCTTTGCCTCCCGGGATAACCCTTAGCACCGCCCTCACTTCGGTAGGCGTGAAGACCAGAGCTTCTTTGGTAATGATCTGAATCGGATAAACGGGGTTGGAGCCATTCGCTTTGAATTGGTTCCCAAAGTACTCAACCCATTTCCTTGGCTCAACACTATTAGCGGGGGATCTATCTTGTGGGCAATTTCCCTATTTAAGCTGCCGCCAGAATTTGATCATATTATTGCTCTGACATGCCTCCAGCAATTCCTTCCAGCGGGTCTCATCCCAATTCTTCTTAGCAACGGCCTGCACAACTTTATAGGATGCCCTGCAACAACGAATTAGGGTCTGGTCTCTTGACCTTAGGGCCGCATGTAGCGCCCTTTGTGAATCCCTACAGGCGCTATCAAACCAAGTTAGGGGTTTTTGCTTATTCTTACTAGGGCCCATATGTTTAATAAAAAAAGATTGAAGGTTTAAAAAGAGATCCCTGTGGAGTAGTGTGATATTATCCAGAAGGGCCGACTCCTGGATGAACCTGCTGATTTGAGTCAATGCATCCCTCAGCATGCTTCTAATCCTTAACATGACCTCCTCGTCCAGGGCTATTTTGGGCCAACTAACCCTTCTTCTATTGTTGGATATTGAAACCTGTGGCAAGGACGCCTCTGCCGCCATAGGGGTTGCAAAGGCACCTTCTTCAATTGATAAAACCAGTGGGTTGTGATCACTTTCAGCTCTTTTAACAACCACCATATCCAGCAAACTGGGCCACATTTCCACGTTCACCAGGATGTAATCAATGCGCGAGCCGGATCTGCCATTATCAAAAGTCATTGCCCCCAGCCTATCTGACTTCAGACGCCCATTGACTGCTCGCATTCCCTGGTTCAAACATAGACCCTTTAAAAAAATGGCTGATTGAGTCCATTTCTTGATTGGTTGCAATTCCAGACCAGGAATACCCCACTGGGAGTCCTCATCCTCGGTAAGCAAACCGTCGTCCAACCCCATGGGTTCAAAACAGGTATTGAAATCACCCAGTACCACCCTATTTGTGTTCACCGGTAGTGAACCTAGGAATCCATCAAGCACCAATGCAACAGGGGAGCATTTTCCCCCTTGGACGCCCCGCATATAAATATTCACAATTACCATATTTAGTCCTGAAGACGAGGTTATCCGTATTACCAGCATATCGGGGTTATCCAATAGGAGCTCCATCACCATTACACCCGCGTGTTGGCGCACCCAGGTTGTTAGGCCACCCACAGGCCTACCCCTTGCACCCTTCGTAGCGGGTCTAGAAAAATTTAAGAACCCAGCACGAAAGATTGGCCCAGGAGCCCATGTTTCCTGAAAGGACCAAATATCAGAGAGATCAATAAAAGTCCCCCAATCCGGCAAGTCTAGCTTTGATTCGAGACCTGCAATATTCCAAGAACTTATCCTTAGTTTAGACGGACACAAGTTGGATACCTCTAGTCCCACTCCTGCCAAGTCAAGAGCGGCAGAGTGTGGTGTGCAAGGAGTGAGACTAGCGTCAGAGCGTGGGGGTGAACAACTTGCAGGCGGAACTGGGGGAAGTAGATCACCTGGGATGGCTTTATCGACATTTAGATCAACAATTAGCCCCTGTTCGGCTCCCTCAGCAGATAAACAACAATCAACAGAAGGGAGAACTGATATGGAGTCTGTAGAAAAGCAAGATAAAGGCCAATCATATACTAATTCTGAATGTAGGAATGGTCTGGAGGTGGTCATACCCTGTGGACCATCAGCACATTCCCCCGACTGTCAATCGCACCCATCAAAACAGGATAAGATATTAAATCTGTTGGATGTTTCTAATATTGAATTTGTGAACATCATTAACTATGTTTCACTTCGCATACACATTTTCTTTTTTCTTTATTACATTCGTTACACACCAGGCATATGCACGCACATTTTATCACATATAACACTAACACAGTCAAATAGATAGATTAGTCGCTATACAGGCCTTATTCATTCACTAATTCGCTCCAACTGCGTTTTTTCTGATACCAGTTCAGCTTACGATTCACTCTCTTGTACTATAGACAGTACACTGAGGATGACACCACTCTAAGATGGCGGCTACAACTCAAGTGACACCACGTGATGCGGAAACCTTCCGCCCTCTTTCGATTTCCACTGTATTTAGACGCCGCTCATAATGGCGTAAATTACAAATCTCGAACGATTGAACATCACAGAGGAAGCTACATTAGAGCAGCTGCACCAGTATATTCCGGTTAGGAAACACTGGTCACACTATTCCTTATGCGTTTATTGTGAGACTTGAGACAGTGCGTCCGGTTCCCTCTCGCTATGACACACCTTTGCTTGTTTCCTTTGCGCAACATCACGATTCAGACTTTAAGGTCTACTGATCTATTTGTTCGCTAAAATACTGCACGCCCACAATTGTTTCCTTCTTCTTTTTTCCTTCTTTTGTAATCACCACGAATTTCATTTCGTTCTTCACATTTTTTTAGTGCTGTGCCATGATTTACTTTACCAGTTCACTGATTTACTTGCACACGAGCACCTTTTTAATACGGTCGAGATTATGAATTAAAATTCCTTTACGAGCAGCTCATTCAGGATTTCTTTTACTCACTAACTTTATTATCATACACTACGGATATTCAGTAAATAATCACATTCTTTTAATAATCACAATATTGAAAGTATTTATGTACATAATTTATCAGGTAGCCTCATTGATTATATGCATTACTTTTGCTAGATTCCCCTGACGAAGTGCCATGATGGCACGAAATGCATTGGGAAAGATGGAATAATATAAAATATTATGAAATTTTGAAACACTTCTTGAAGAAATATATGTGATTAACAACATATATTAATATACAAATATAAATTGGAAGAAAGAAGAAATACAAACTGTTTACTTTTGGATTACTTTAATAAGGTTTAAAGACTTTATTGGTTAAAACCGCGATACAGCGAGACATATAGTGTGCCCAGAGGGTCTATCACTAGAGTTCGCATTCAGTTATATTCATTGGAACACTTTATGGTCAACAAAGTGAGACCTCTGGAGGCACCTTACAAAAACTGGAGAATACATTAACGTTTTAACAGGCCTAAGCTTGTGCGCAATCACCCCCTATTTCTTAAAAGTAATGGTAATTATCCCTATCCCCGTCTCCCTTTATATTAGTATCGTCGCGGCTGCTGATATTTCAAAGTGGTGGGGCGCTGCTGAGGAAATGAAACCAAGGACAGTGGCCCTCTAGAAGTGTGAGTATGTGGGCTGCTTCGAGGAGGCGGGCCTGGGGACCTGAGCTGGCGTTTACCGACACCCCTTGCTAGCTAAAGTGCAGCGTCAGTCTGCTTCCAGTGGTGGCCGGCATTACGGGCCGGTGGGTGGTCAATGGGGTCATCGCGCTGGGGATGGGATGGGGGGGGGGAGGGGTTTAATGGGAAAAAAAGAAAAAAAAAAGAAAACTTACTGTCCCGAGACTCCCGACGTCCTGCTCTTTGAATTCCTGAAGTCATAAGGAAGGCAGCCTCTCTCCCCTCCACCAATCACAACGCTGCAATGGCAGCGTTGTGATTGGTGAGGCCGCTGCCCCACCCGGGTCATTTCTTAGCAAGCAGAGAGCAGGGAGAGAGGGCAGTGTTGCTCGAGGACAGTGGGGAGTGGCTTGCCCACTGTTGTTCATACTGCCTGTTTGGGCGGCCTCAGGCTGCCCAAATAGTCAGTATGAACAACAGTGGGCAAGCCACTCCCCCCTGCCCTCGAGCAACACCGTCCACCCCAACCAAGAACTTCTGCTTTCTTACCGTGCGAGAAGGCAGAAACATAAATGGTAGTTATTACCATTTATCTTTCTGCGTTCTCTCACGGTGACAAAGCAGGGGGGCGGCGCCCAAACGCCCCTATAGAGGAGCCGCGACTGGTTGTATGTTTCATTATACCCCTGTGGGTCAGGGGAGAAATGAGGTGGTGGTGAGTTATATGGAGATACTAGTAAGTTAGCATCAAAAGGTGGAGGAGAGGGAGGTATGTAAGGGGGAGAGGGGTAAGTACCCATGTCCTTCCTCTTTTTGGGAGGTATGTGGTGTTCCTCTGAAATGTCCTGTTTGCGGTTCTTAGGAAGGGTTGCTACAAGATGTCCAGTTGTTGGATCAATATGCAGTTTCGTTTGCTTGGCATCCATTGGATCTTGTAAAGGAAGTTCTTTAGGTGGTAATTCCTTCTCTTTGGGTGTTTCATAGGGTATTTTATGGGCAATCTGTTTTTTCGGTTCCGAATCCTTTGGTGCGTGTTGTTTATGCACCCAAGGTTTGTCTTTTGGAACATTAGGTTCCAAAGGTTTGTCTTTAACTTTTGGATCTGAAGGCTTATCTTTGGCTTTCGGCTCCGAAGATTTGGGCTTGGTTATTGCCGGTTCTGAAATCTTGATTTTATGAGGTTTCAGGTCGGAGTCTTTCGGTGCCGAAGATGACTTCGGTGCCAGTATTGGGGCATCGGTTCCATGCTTGGATTTGGTTTTTGATGCGGAGTTGGAGTTCCGGTACTGTGGGGACATCTCAATTCCCAGCAGGAGGCTTTGTCTTTTAGTTTCATTGCCGGGCCGGATGGCGGGGCATCTGAATCATGTTTTTGGTGTTTTTCTAAGCCTGAGGACGAAGTTAGGACCGGAGCCTTCATGGGTTTTTCGGTGACTTGGGGCTTGTTACTCACAGTTCGTTGACCTGGAGTGATGTGAGAGTCTTTCTCCATGTCGGAGTCGTCAGCTTCAGACACAGAGATTTCTTTCTCTTGATCGGCGCTGTGCTGATGAGTCACTGTTCTCCAAAGATGTCCGGCACTGGGCTAGTGCCACGTCTCATCTCGTGACGTCGAGGCAGACGTTCACGATTCGTTTTCTTTGATCGGAATGATCGACAGACCTCGCAGCTGCTTTCTTCGTGTTCTGGGGATAGACACAGATTGCTAACCTCGTGTAGGTCTGTTTGTGGAAATTTAGTAACACACAGGGCATTTTTTAAATGGAGTCTGTTCCATCAACTTCTGGCGTGGTCGGTGCGGGTAGGCCTTGCGGCCCGTGTCGAAGCTCTCGATCGAAGTGGCTGGATTTCAACAATGCGGGTTGAAGGGGAAAACTGTGATCAAAACAATACCGTGGAGGGAAATGACTGCACGCCGAAATGTTCCGAGACGATCCCAAACCGTAGCAATACACATACGAACCCGATGGCAGAAAAAAATATCTGGAGATGGAGTCGATGCCCATGCGCACTATTGTCCTAAGGAGGAGTCCCCTACATTGTGACTACAAAAGACTTCTCTCAAGACAAAACAAAGTGCAAACATCCAAGCCCAACACCAGATGGCGATCTATGCACAGGTATACGATTTACAACTCATATGCCTCGAACATATATTTTTTTTGTTAAATTAACCCGCATTTTAAAAATAAACATGGGCGCCATCGTGAGCCATATATTTCAAAAAGTCGCCATGCTGGCGCAATTACCGTTATGCAGCTTTGTGAGAAAAAAAAACATACAATGTTTAAAAAATGGAGTGAACCAGAGAAAGGTGAGTGGCCACCATTGCTAAAGCCTTAAAAAGACATTGTGTATATGCCAGATGTGGATTGGCAGAGGAGGGTAGGGAGCGTCTTTCAACAACAGCCAGGACAAAGTAATTAACAAAATAGTGCTCACAGACTGTAACTGAAACACACTGAGAAATAACACATGTAAAAGGTCCATTCCTAATTGGAGGTAACAACAGAGGACAGGAAGGTACTAAGGAGGAACTAATAAGCCGGTTAACAAATCAAAAGCCAACATTTACAAAGGACAGTAGTAGCAGCCAAAAAGGTGGGCTGAGAGTGGGTGGAGTTTCAAACCTATACCTCAGTACAGCACGTCTCGAAGAGACAGCGCAAGCCCTGCCTAGGCGAGACCTAAAAACACAGTGTTATCAGTCTAGAAAAAATGGGGGTGACCACGCAAAAAGAGGTACTTTCTCACTTACAAAGCAGTGGCTATCAATTGGATTCACCAAATATTAACAGCTTTCTTCTAACACCTTAATATTTACAACTCAAAATCTTTGGTTAAACATATTTTGAGACTGTTGAACGAGCCTAATAAAACTATGGCATAGTACTAATTCGAATATATAAAAAGTCTTTCTTAATCTTAGTTCAGTGTATGATGTAGAGGATGTTTCTAAGGCATGGGATGTTGATAAAAAGGGTAACCTCCCCATGAGAAGGGCTGTGGCATTAATCAGCAGTATACATTTATTTGAAAAATTATATATTTAGGAAAAAGCTCAAAATTACCAAGAAAAATTAAAAGGGACCAAATGGTGGATAATGAGTAGAGAAACAAAATATCAGTCTTTCTGGTATAATTATGATTTAAACAAATTCAAAAGCACTTGCGATGTTGAATCTTGTTGAATGCTCCCTATTTGAAGATTGACATTTGTTTCTAATAGAAGACCAAGTTGGTTGTTGAGATTAGAGGGCAGGGTCTTCCTTTCAAGAGTTTGAGACACTCGGGTAGGAGGTAACTTCTTTGTTTCATGTTGCGCCCTTAGGGTACAGTCACAGCAGATAGGTCCTGTGAGGATTCCAACCTACCTCCAACTCTGCCTCATAGCTTCCACTTCAATATGCACACCAGCAAGAGCGTAACTTCCATTGGTGCAGCAGATACACTGGGCCAACTGAAACCTTATGATTACAGTATTTCACAGCATCCAGGTTACCCATTTCATTCCTTGCACTAGGGTCCATGGTACACTGGCTACGCCCACGCATTGCGGGCATCAGTGCAGCCTTACAGGAAATGGGGTACACAGAATACTACACAGCTCGAAGTGTGCAGTTTACACATCAAGTCCTATGGCACACTGACTAAATGTGAAAGAGCATTAGGGGACTTACTCATCAGCAATTTCGAAAGAGATCTTCTGTTTGAAGTGGATGAGTGCAGTGCGATAAAGTTTGGTGGCCACCTCGATAAGATGATGACTGTCAAACAGAAAATCCCCTTTAGCAGCAGCAGCAGAGCCCTATGATAAACAAAACAGCGGATGGGTTAGTTTTCAGTTAAGGCAAACAAAAGAGACAAACCTTTAAAATTCCAAAGCCATAAGAACCATGTCGCTCTGTACATGTTGATTTTATCTATTAAATACTGCCAACCATTTTGAAATAACAATGAGGTGTACATGAATACACTGTTTGGAGCTATCAGAATGTCCATACTAAGGAATTCGAGTAATTTATTAGCTTATAATATGCCTTCAGATCCAAGGACGTATGTTAAAAGAATACAGCAAGAGAAACAATTAGTTTGAGAAATTCTATAGAGTATACTGATGTATAGATAGGGTGCATGTAGAATGATTACAATCTCATTAAAACTCAAAAGATATCTTGTATTCTTCATATACTCAAATTACAAAATAAGTCTTTTAAACAAATATGTGAAACCATGGACAAAATATGCATTGGCAAGAAAGATGTGGGTAGTGTTTCTTAGGTAAAGTTCTTAAATTGTGAGAGTAAGCTAATCTTTAATTTGCAAAAAGCGCAGTCTGATATCCTCATCATAGACACTGAAGCTGGAAGTGTGCAGCCATGCATTATAAAGCAGCAGAGCAAAGAATAGTCATGAGCAGGCAGGGGATGGAAGGGCCTAGGGTACCAGTATCCATTAGAGAGAGGTAATGAGAAGACACCTCTCAGGTGGAATGTCTGGGCAGGGAAGGAAGTTGGTGAACATTGAAGGAATTACACTATGTAAGCAATTGAATAACACAAAATTCTTGTGTTCGCACATGGTGCAGAAAGATCACAAACGTCAGTACATGATGGAGTTGACAGTACATGATGGAGAGGATCGGGTAGATAGAGGGAGGAAAATGGTGGAAATAAAGGGTGAATGAAGTAGAGAAAGATCAAGAGAAGTACTTCTATTGCGCAAGAGAAGCTGCACAGGCGACTTACTAGTATCTACAAAGGCAGATCTCACATAAATTCACTGAAATTACATCATCATAAGACTATTTTACTGCAATTGCACATATTCTACAGTCCGAGCTGAAGAATAGATTGGTTCCCATTAGTAATCAATTACAAACAAACCTGTTTCAGGTGTAGAGCAAAGAAGCCATCATTTTGTGAGCTCATGGAAATTTTGGTGATATCTACAAGAGGAACTTCCAACTTGATCTGTCCAGACTTTATGTCAGCAAGAACAATGTTACGTTTTGTCAACAAGAAAATTCTTGGTGTTCCCTTCAAGCAAACAAATGAGTACACATTGAGAATGAGAAACAAATACAGCATATTAAGGAAAATATAGCAAGTAATTGACATCAATGTCGAGCAATAATCAATAGAAATACAAATATATACATTTGATATCCATCTCTTACCACAGACTACAAAATTGATCTTTTTGCCCAAAACAATTTTTTGAAGTCAATTATAATTCTATCTAAGGTCAGAAGCTGCTCTCGCTTACATTTGGGGCCACTGGGATTATATAATTACAATAGGGTTGGACTTGGCCCTTTTTGGCTAAAGTTCCCTAAACTTTTTGCCTTCTCCCTAAACCCTTTTTCTGACATGGTGTCGCCAACTTACATGCTTTGGGCACTTAGCCACTGCTGATCAGTGTCAAAGTGCAAGTGCTACCTGTGTAAAGTGTAATGGTAATTGGTTGTCCATGATTGGTATGTTTGCCTTGCTAGTAAAGTCCCTAGTAAAGTGCACTGTGTGTGCCAGGGCTGGTAATGGAAATGCTACTCATGGGTTTGCAGCACTAATTGTGCCACCCACACAAGTAGCCCTAAAGAGAGAACTCAGGCCTGCCACTGCAGTGCATGCACAGGGTTTGTTAAACTGCCTTGTTGTCCTGACAAGTGCACCCACTTGCCAGGCCTTACCCTTCCCTTTTTATGCACATCAGACACCCCTATGGTAGGCCCAAGGTACTCCCCTGGGCAGGGTGCAGTGTATGTGAAAGGTAGGACATGTACTAAGGTGTGTACCATGTCCTAACAGAGAAAAACTGCCAATTTCGTTTTTTACTGTTGCAAGGCCATCTTGCCCATAGGACAGAATATGTGCAATATGCTTCCAGCCTATCTTTCCATGGGCTTAAGATGGAGAGTGGACGTTTAGTGTGCCTGAACTCACAATTTAATAAGACATCTTTTTGTGAGGGTGGTTTTTGAATTGTGTGTTTAGAAAACACGCTTTTAGAAGTGGCTGGTTTCTTTATTCGAACAATTCTGTGTGTCTCTGCCTGGTTGTGGGTTGACTGTCTGGATTTGAATGTGATAGGATCTGGGAAATGTCTTGACCCAGGGGAGGAGGTGAGACAGCAACAGGCTGACCTGCATCTGGAGTGTAAGGGGGAGGAGAAGCATCTGGAGGTGAAGAGGCCTTGGCTGCTGCCATAAAACAATGGCTCCATCTACTGCTGAGTGATTGAGGATCCAGACCCCCACTAATCAAATGAAGAAGGTGTCACTGTCAGGGAGACACCCAGAACTGATTTATACAGGGGTCAGTACCCCTGAACACAAAGACTTCAAAGACATTTAGGGGTATAACTATGAGAGCTGAAACCCCTGAACGTTGGACTGATCAAGACTGAAAGGGATTGCAAACTACTTTGTGGTCAATAGGAACCTCTGCCAAGGAAGAAAAGCTGAAGAGACCGAAGAGAAGGACTGACCCTTGCTGTGTGTTCTGGGGCTGGCATTCAGTTTGCTGATTTAACCACGGAGAGGCTTAGGGACTTTGCTGTGAACTGTGTTCCCCTGCTTGAAAGGGCTTTGCTGTGTGCTGTGTACTGAAGTAACTTGTCCCCAAGGGCTCCAGGAGAGCTAGCTCCTTGTTGTGGAAACTCAGGAACATAAAAGTTTCCAAGTGTGTCTCAGCGACGCTGTGTGCATGTGCCTCATGCAGCCTGAGACCTTCGTGAGGATTACCCTGTGATTGTGTGCACCAGGAGCTCAAGTGAGTCTCAGCCATGCTGTGTGTGTGTGCCCTGTTCCAGCCGGAGACCTTCGTGAGGATTGTCCTGTGATCGTGTGCACCCGGAGTCCAAGTGAGTCTCGGCGACGCTGTGTGCGTGTGCTTTGTGCAGCTTGAAAGCTTCGTGAGGATTTCCCTGTGATTGTGTGCACCAGGAGCTCAAGTGAGTCTCAGCCATGCTGTGTGTGTGTGCCCTGTTCCAGCCAGAGACCTTCGTGAGGATTGTCCTGTGATCGTGTGCACCCGGAGTCCAAGTGAGTCTCAGCGACGCTGTGTGCGTGTGCCCTGTGGTAGCCTGAGACCTTTGTGAGAACTTGCCCCGTGACTGTGTCCCGGAGCAGTTTTGTTACTTTGATCAACAGCGTGACCAGAAGTGCTGCAATTGTCATTGGCATTGGCCTAGACCGGCATCCCCAGAGGAACTGTGGGAATTCACCGCTGCCGGTCCGAGCCTGCCTTTGCCAAAGAGCGACCTCGCACCATCACCATTGTAGGTCCGAGTTCCACTGCCCAAGATCAACGAAGTCGCATCGGAGGCCCAAGCTGAGAGGAGAGAAGAGTGAGATCGTACCCCCAGGTAACACTCAGCTACCATACCGTGCATGTGTTGCCACCTGGGGCGGGGTACGAGGTACGAGAGAAACTCTCTCGCCCTTTCCCTCTTAGCAGCACGAGCCTCCGCTCAAGTCCATATCGTGGCCCGTACTTTTCAGAGGAGTGGCAGCACCGGGGCTGCACTTTGTTTTCCATCATAACAGTGTAGGGGGCATATTTTGGCAGTAGCTGACCGTGAGTCAGTAGGAGTGACGTAGAGATCGTCCAGAGCCCCACGATCGGTGCCAGAGTAACTCATTTTAGCATTATTTTTGTATTATGCTTGCATTAAGAACTGCCTGATTGTTGCATTACGAATTGCATTATTTTTGGGGATGCCCGAGGAAACCCTCGCCACACCAGGTCTCACCTGCTTCTTGCCATCAGTCTCGGGGAGACTGCAACATTTGTTTCTGCCGCCTTAGTGGTCCCGGGAGGGGCTGCAGTACCACTGCGTCCTGACTGTGCGTCATTGTTCTGACGAGGGGACTACATCTCCCATAGTCCCTCCTGCCACGCCTGCCATCTCGTCAGCGCGCCAGTACCAGGAGGTGCCATAAAAACACCCGTGGGCCCCCGCGGCGCGGGACGCCAGAGGAAACCCTCGCCACACCAGGTCTCACCTGCTTCTTGCCATTAGTCTCGGTGAGACTGCAACGTTTGTTTCTGCCGCCTTAACGGTCCCGGGAGGGGCTGCAGTACCACCACGTCCTGACTGTGCGTCATTGTTCTGACGAGGGGACTACATCTCCCATAGTCCCTCCTGCCACGCCTGCCATCTCGTCAGCACGCTAGCGCCAGGAGGTGCCATAAAAACACCCGTGGGCCCCTGCGGCACGGGACGCACGAGGAAACCCTCGCCACACCAGGTCTCACCTGCTTCTTGCCATTAGTGTCGGTGAGACTGCAACGTTTGTTTCTGCCGCCTTAACGGTCCCGGGAGGGGCTGCAGTACCACCGCATCCTGACTGTGCGTCATTGTTCTGGCGAGGGGACTACATCTCTCATAGTCCCTCCTGCCACGCCTGCCATCTCGTCAGCGCATCAGTACCAGGAGGTGCCATAAAAACACCTGTGGGCCCCCGCGGCGCGGGACATGCGCGGGCATGCCCTGGCCAAGGGCGGGCCCATCCGCGCACATCAGCGCAGGCAGAGGCTGGGCTGGGCCCCCCCCCCTGTCACCTAAGCCAGGGGACATAAGGTACTGTTCTGATTCCATTTTTCGGGACAACTTGTGGAATTTATTTGGGAACTTACCTGGGGACATTTGCCATCGCAATTACCATTGTTGGGGGAACTATTGGTGGCGAAAGTTGTGTCCGGATTAGCACATTACTGTGATAGTTTGTTTCCGATATTGACACGTTTATAATGGGCAAGAGGAAAGCAATGGAGGGTGGGGGGGGCAGCTGGGAATAAGAAAGGAAAAAAGGTTAAAAAAGCGAGCCATGCGGCTAACAATTGTGTCCTCGATAGAATAGAGTTAATAGTATCCGAATGTGAAGAGATCTTAGGGGATAATAATGAAGTATCTGACATTAGTACAGATCATCAGAAGAATGGATTAGATAACCCTCAACGTACAATTCCAGCTATGTTTAGAAAGCAGGCCCAACAAAACACAAATCCAATCCCCCACAGCCCACCGGCAGAGGGTACTGAGAAACATCTTCGACCTCCTTCCTCCTCACCACTATTAAATTGAAATAATCTAGGGGCCACAAGTGATAATCGAGGTGATGAAAACCCTTCCCCAATTTCCTGTGCCAATAGATTTGCAGTATTAGAGCACCTGCCGGAGGGATTCGTACTCCCGACAAGGAATGAATGCAACTCTGCTGGCAATCTGGCGAATAGATGTGGATGTAGGGATACCAATGAGGGGCTGCTGCAGAAAGTGGATTCACTGCAAAAAGAGGTGGACCTCTTAAGGAAAATGGTGGAAGCTCTAATTGCAGGACCAAGCTCAAAACTCCAGCTCCTATCCCATTGCCCCAGGCTCCCCCTTCCTCAGTCCCTCCCCACTGGAATAGTTCAATAAGTGGTGTTGCTTCAGAGAGGGGAAGTGGGATCTCCTCTAGGTTGCGAGATATAGGAAATGTCACTTCTCCTATGGCCCCAGTTCTTAGTTTGAAAAAAGCCTATACTAACCCATTGAAAGTATCTGGGGCTTAGCACATTCCTTCATCCCCCAGCACCCTGAGGCATCAGGCACAACCCCTTACGGCTATGCCCGCGAACCCCCGGGCAATAGTATATATGGTGAAAGTTCCAAAACCCTCCTGTAGTCAGGGGTATGAATGCAGTGAGTCCCTTCACAACAAGGCAACGCACTGGTTGCGGCATGTAAGGGGCTGCAGGTCCATAATCCGCGAAGATATCCTTAAAGTGAGGAGGATTGCCTCGCGAAATTCTGAGCTGGATTGCATTGAGCTAATGCTAACCGATGCGGTTCTTGCTGAGAATCTGCTGGCCTTGGAGTTTCGAACCTCCTCTCCCGAGCACTCTGCCATTCAGATTAGACATTGCCCACTCTGGGCATTACCGGGGGTGGCAGATCAAGATAAAGTAGGGAGAAGGGGAGGGGGGTCTGGCTTGAATAAGGTAGATGGACTAAAATCAAGGGACAACGATAAGAACACTACTGCTTCAACCGCACCAAGGTGTAGAGAGTCCAATGCCCCAGCTAACTCTCAAACTGCAGGGATCCCAATGGGTCAGGGTTTGGTTGAAAAAGACGCACAGGCAATGCCTGGTGATATAAATAGTGTAGCAGTGGAGACCATGATTAATAGGACTGATTCACTAACTCTTAATATCCTCTCGTGGAATATAGCGGGGTTAGAGAAGAAATTATTGCTCCCCGAATGGAATAGTTTTGTTGAAAGGTTTGAGGTGTATCTATTCCAGGAGACATGGAGCCTAATTCTGCTATATAAACCCGGTTACACTTATTGTATCCCTGCAACCAGTGCAGGTAAAGGGCGCCCCTCTGGGGGACTGCAAATTTGGGTTAGCATTGCCCTCAACTGGTGGATTACTACTCACACTTGGCTGTCAGAGGTACACCTAATGGTACAGCCTTGGAACTATTTAACATCTATGCAAGAGGCTCTCCAGGCGCCCAAACACCATCGACCATATCTTCTTTGAAAAGTATGCTATCTTCCATCTCTCCGCATTTCAACACAGTAGTAGCTGGAGACTCCAATGTAACATTTGAACCTTTGAGTGAGGATGATCTTCTGGGTACTGCCGAAGAAGAAGCAAAATGGGCTCTCCCGCCCCTTAATTTAGACCCCATTAAAAAGTGGTCCCAGAGGGCTATTCAAATGAATGCCCTCACTTTGGAATATGGTCTAAGAGCTGTGAACGGGAGAACATACTCTGATTTAAATGGAGCAAACACTTTTAATAGGTTAAGTTCCCCATCCAGAATAGACTATATTCTCATTGATGTTCGACTCTGGGGGACCTGGAAGACATGGTAGTTACGCCTTCTATAGACAGCGACCATAACCCTCTCTGTCTTCAAGTAAACAATATCTGGCGACCCTCTGGGGCTAAGGCATGTAATCGTCCCTTAATCACAACCAGAGAGGTAATCCCCTCTACCTGTAAGCGATGCCTCAAATGGCATAAAGTCTCCCAACAAGAAGGAAAATTGCAAAGCACTAGGGAGGTTGTTGAATTCAAGAACAGGGAACTTATGGTGCTTTATAGCGATAAGGGGAGTCAATTTAACTTTCAACACTTTTATCAAGAATCCATTAATAAGCTTATTTCTTTTTTTACTATAGAAGGGAAATCGGCTCCAAAGCATTATCAAGCAAGGCCTACCACCCCATGGTCCTCTCCTAATTGTAGGGGAAGGAGGGCGGCCTTGTCTTTTGCCATCAGGACGAAGGATTCACCAGCAATTAAAATAGCCAGGAAAGATTATTCTAAGGCCCTGGTGGAAGCAAAACGCAATTGGGATTAGGCCCATTGGCAGGAACTTAAGCAGGCCTCTGTCCCTTTTGTATCGCTCTGTCCAGAGGGAGGCAAACCTATTTTGGGATCTAATCAATAGAAGGAATAGGAAAGTATCTGATCTAATCCCTAACCATATCACAGGACAGCAATGACAGGAACACTTCTCCAATCTATATTCGGGAGAAGATTGTTCTGAGTCCCCAAGCGTTGAGATTTCCCCAACCATCTCAGGTGCCCCCGAGTAACCAGACAGCTTTGAGCTCCAAAAGGTGGAACTAGCTATAAATAGCATTGCTCCAGGAAAGGCAGATTCTTTATGATCTACTGGAAAATAGTGATCATAGGGAAATGCAGTCTGTATCTGGCCTTCATAGATCTGAAGACTGCATTCGACCGGGTGCCCCAGGACAAGCTTTGGCAGGTCCTTCAACAACTGGGCATCCCCCCCCCCCAGATTCTTGACTTTTTAAAAGGGCTGCATAATGACAACAATGCAAAGGTCAGGTGGGGATCTCAGGGGTAGTTGACAGAGAGGATCGTGGTGAACCGGGGCGTACGCCAGGGATGCGTGTTACTTGGACCCCACCCTGTTTTCATTATTCATCAATGGGGTGGTGGACCACCTTAATGAGGAACCAACAGACGCTCTCACTTTGGCCGGAGAGAAGAAACCAACCCTCCTGTTCGCCTACGATACCCTCCTGATATCTAAGACACTGGGTGGCCTCCAAAAGCTCTTAAACAGATTTAGCTCCTTTTGTAATTCTCAGGGACTGAATCAATACAAGTAAAACCAAATTAATGACTATCAACCCTTCTAAATGGTTTAGAAATGGTATTGTTCTAAACGGTGCCCCTCTGGACGTGGTCGAGTCCTTTGACTATTTGGGAATCCTGGTTTCTAAAAATATGGAATGGAGTTCCCATCTCGCCAAGATGCTCTTAAACCACAAGCGGGTGTCAGGGGCGATCGTCAGAGAACAACATCTGTCTGCGAGTAGGCCAGTTGCCCCGGCCCTTGCGGTCTATGACGGTAAAGCATTACCTTCAGCCCTTTATGGGGCCGAACTTTGGGGCATGGAGAATACTAGTGAGCTTGCTAAGTCGGAAAATAAGTTTTTAAGAGACCTTTCCCTCCCCATTTCCACTCCCTTAAAGCCTTTGTTTTATGACATGGGAAGGCGATCTATCCAGGATATTGCACGCCTTCGCCCTCTGCTCTTCTGGGCGCGCATAAGAAGGACTGCTGAGCTGTCCAACTATACTGCTGCCCTTGACAAACTGGTCCTAGCCGACACAGGGAGTAGAATCAAATGGTTGGTAGACCTTAGGCAGCTTTTATCTGACATTGGACTTTGTGAGGCTTGGGCCAGCCAGACCCCACCACGTACGCAGGTTTTAAAATGCGCCGATTGGGTGCAGACACTATCCAATTCAAAATCTGGAAAACTTACTGAGGGGTTCTTCGAACATAAAAACACCTGCAGATTAGAACCCTACCTCGATTTTATTCAGGTTCCCAGGGACAGGGTCCTATATATGAAGATAAGATTAGGGATGTGATAGCATCTTGGAAGGGGCCTAATTCAACACCAGCTCCTTGCCCAAGCTGTGTCCATCCCAATGAGTCCATTGCCCATTTTTTCTTTGCCTGCCCGGTCTACGGGATGGCTAGAGCAAAATGGATCAAACCAGTCTGCAAAACGCTAGGCCCTACGAATCATTGTGCTGCACTACGCATCCTAAAAACTGATACCTCTTCTTTGACACTGATATGTGGAGTAGCTAAATACCTGGGATGCGCATGGCTGACACAAAGATCCAAGCGAAAAATGTAATAAGTCTTAACACCGGAGATATGTATGGGTGACAGTTATGATAACACCAATCTCCTAAAAGTTGAATGTCTAGTGTAAAAATCATCATGGTTTAATTCTATTTTACCAGCCTTGTGAAAATGGATTCCCCTTCTTTTTTACTTCATATCTATTTTAACTTGTATATATGTGGTTTTTAAATGTTTGGAATTTAATGTATACTATGATGTTTTTATGTGCTCCATGTTTACACCAATTGGATTTTTATATGCATATGCTTTTATGATAAATTTTTATCGAATAAAGCTTATTACAACTACAGCATTATTTTTGCAGTACAAACTGCCTGATTGTTGCATTATGAATTGCATTATTTTGGCATTACAAACAGCCTGATTGCTGCATTACGAACTGCATTATTTTTACATCACAAACTGCCTGATTCTTGCTTTACGTACTGCATAGCATTGCATTAAGACTGCACTGGATCATTGAGAATTGCTCATTAATACTGCAAGAACCTACAAGGGCTTGCTGGCCTAATAACCAACAAGGTGAAATATTACAAATACGTATATGTTGGATTTTTTATTGTGTGGTCTCATCGTAGATCTTGTTTTTATATATGTTTTTATAAACATATACTTGTTTTTCATGAAACTCTCCTGGAGTCTATTTGTGGTGTTATCACTAGGTTACTGAGAGCGTGGTTGTTAATACTTTACACATTTGCCTTGGAGATGAGCCTGGCTGCTCGTGCCAAGCTACCAAGGGAGTGAGTAGGGGCTATCTGAGAAGGTGTCCTTCCTTTCCCTGACTTAGAAGAAAGGGTTCCTATTTGGACTAAGGTACCTACCTCAGCCAACTAGAGACCCCCAGTTCTAACACAAGGCATGGAGGTTCTTGGTTATCACGATTTGCTGTACGTGCTACATTATAAAACATCTGCTTGTTTGCTGATCTTAACAAAAACATTTTGCTTCTAGTTAAAAAGAATTTAAAATGCTGCAAACTAGGTGCAACCTCTCAATTCAAATTTGTAAAGTTAAGTAATCAGCTATTTGCTATATTCAAACATTCAAACTGGAGATAATTGTATACACATCACCTAAAGCACAAAATTAATTTAGCATAAAAATCAAAACAGAACCTTAAACAAGAGGGATTATGCGGTTGAGTATAGTACGCCACTTGCCATTTACTGGAGAAATAGCTACTTAGCCACAAAGAGCTACTGTTCTAGAAAAGGGACTGACAAGAGTATGGACTATTTCCAGACAAATAGTCTATAAAATGAAACAGGATAACACATTTTTACAAGCATGCCATTTTGAAGAAAAACTTTTTGGAACACAAACGCCCACAAACAGCAAAACTTGGAAGCCTAGTTCATAAATAGCACCTTGTTCCTTGGTGAGAGGCCACTTCTTTAATACCCACCATGCACAGTCTTGAACTGCTATATTGCCACAAAAAGGAAGGGCTGAACTGAAAAAACTAGGAATTAGCAAGGATCCTTTATCCGGAGACCACAGTGGACTAACATACAGTCTTCCCAAACAAAGGACTGCACCCCAACATACCTACTATATCACTGGACAAGAAGAAAAAGTTACTTACCTTCATTAATGCTCCGTGCGGTGGATACTCTGCCTAACCACAAATTATTTATCACATGAATTCCCTCCAGGCACCAGTCTAGATTGGAAATGTTTCCAGCAATTGCTTCGGCACTAATAATGGTGCCTTTACACTCCTCACTGGCTTCGTCCCAGCTCCAGAAGTGATGGTGCACAACTGAATTCAGAAAGACTGTCACCCACGGACTCATAACTAACAGACTGGACTACCGGAACGCCCTCTACGCCGAAATCAAGAAATCGCTACTGCTCAAACTCCAGTCCATCCAGAATGCTGCAACCCGACTCGTCCTCTGCATCCCACGACAAGACAACATCACCCAGCACCTACAAGACCTCCACTGGCTCCCTGTCGAAAATAGTGGCTTTCAAGCTGCTCACTCACACCTACAAATCATCGACAACACCGGACCCCAATACGTTAATGAAAGAATCTCCTTCTACGTACTTAAGATAAACCTCCGCTCCATCGACCTTGCCCTGACCGAAATCCCTCACATCCGCAGAGCCAGAACAAGAGAAAGATCCTTTTCCTAAATCGCGACAAAGACCTGGAATGAACTCCCCCTCAGCATCAGATGTACCCCAAAACTGCAAGCATTCAGGAAGAGCCTCAAGACCCGCCTCTTCGGATGAGAAGGAGCTGCTCGAAACCCTTCTCCCCCCGGCACCTTGAGACCCTCACTGGTGAGAAGTGCGCTTCACAAACCCCTGATTGATTGATTGGCGCATCATGCCTGTAATTTTAGGTCAGTTTACAACAGAGCATTACATCCCTTTAGATACAGAGCTTCAGTAACAGACAGAACAGTGAGTGTCCAAAATTGAACATGGAACCTTAATACATAGAAATGCACTTCTACGATGGAAAGGAGGGTGGGTGGTTGAGAAATCTGCAGTTAGAGTATCCTCCAGAAAGAATTACTGACAAATACTTCTAACTGCAACCTCAGCACCTTTTGAATATGTACCAAAGCAGTACCACCCAAAAATTAGGGCAAAGGGGTCTGAGGAGTGGGACTTCATCCAGGAAGGCCCTCCCTATGAATCAGAGTCAAGCCTGTAATGCCTCTTAAAGGTATGGGCATATGCACATGTGGCTGCCTGGCATCACTGTAACATTTCTGGCTTCGGGAGTAGTGGCAGCTTTAGTTCTAATAGAATGAATGTAAAGGCCCTCGAGAGGCTCTTTTTTGGCCAAGGCATCATAACACATCATATGCAACGAATGATGCATCTGGATAAGGCACATTACACAACTGCCCTTCCCTTTGTAGACCCGTAAAAGCACACAAAAAGTTTGCCAAGCACACACAATGTTTGACATCCACTCAGAGCGCCTAAGTTCAATCAATATAAAAGCTAAGGACTCTTTTGGGGCCCAACCAGTGAAGCTTCTCCTCCTCCTTATAGGGATGTGATAGAGATAAGAATGCAAAGAGTGTGATAAAATGCCCCACATGTAAGAGCAATGCCACTTTTGATAGAAATTATGCCAAAGTCTGAAGCATCACCTTGTCTGGAAAGAACGCGTATACAGTGGTGGCAATGAGCGCACATGCAGTTCACTGACATGGCCTAGAAGTAATCAGAAGATTTTAAAATAAGAGCTTTGCATACTCAAAGGCATTCATAGTAAAAAGGTGAGAATCAAATTAAGGTCCCATTGCAGCCTAACAAACAACGCAGGAGTAAACATATAAAAAATGTTGTCATGAGTGATGTCACTGACCATGTCATGAGTGATGTAATATGTGACGACATCAGCAGTGCATTGCAGGCGCGCAAGTTATAGTGAGTCCAACTAACTATAACGTGGGAATTTCAATGGTTTTATTTCATTAAAATTTCCAGCTAACTATAACTGGTGTGAAACCTATGGTTTTTTTCAGTGTTTTTACTTTCTTTAGTCCCCTTGGGATTTTAAAAACTCCCACACAAAGTGCTCCTTGGGTTTATAGGGGGTATTATCTTCAGGCAGGAACTGCCTCTCCTCCTCCTCCTCCTCTTCTTCTTCACCACCACTGTGTTGTTGTGGTGGTCCTTGTGGTGGTGGTTGAGATGCGCGTACGTAGCGCGATTGTATGCGCTCGGGCGCGCTTACGCCGTGCGTCATAAGATGCATCACGCGGCTACGCGATACGTCACGATGATGTTTTCGTTCGTGGCAATAGCGCTAACGGGACGCTCACCGGTACACGCACCAGGGCGCGCCGCAAGACTGCGCTTACCGGTGCGCTCACCGGTACGCGCACCGGGAGCGCTCCAGGGCAAAAAATAAATAAATAAATAAATAAACATGAACAATATACATAAAAAAATAGTATTACATAAATATACAATATAGGATTCATTATAAAAAATATTATATTTCATAGCTATAGAAATTTGCTATTAAAAAACCTTTGAAATTCACTGAAAAAAACAGAGGTTTGAGGCCCTATATATAGTTCGGAATTAGCATTTACAAAACCTATGACACATATACATACACAAGATCTATCAAGAAATGCATCACAACTGGTGACTTACAATAAAGAGGGCATATTAGGCAAACACAGAAATAACCTTTAATAGAGCTCACAATGAAGGCATTTCTGGACAAAACACTGGACAAATAGAAGCGCATCAGAAAGTTTCACATACAGTGGAGTGACGAGACAGTCATCTCACTAGGCCACAAATATTGCAGGATGCCTAAAATGAATCTATGTATCTACTTTATGAACGAGAAACCAAGATGACATCCACCACTTCCTCTGGAAGATCAAATCTGCTCAGCTAATACTGATCAATCTCCATGCTTGGATGTGGAGGTTCACATAGAAAACCCTGGCCTGCTGTTGGGAGAGCAGGCCCTCCTTAATAGGTAGACTGAGTATGAGGTAGACATTTAGATTCAGCAGGCTGGCATACTAGACACTCCAAGTCCAAATAGGGCCATCAGGATGATCTGAACTTGGTTCCGCCTGACTTTATTCAGAACCATAGGAAAGCAGCAGCTGAGGTGAGAGCAGATAAAGGAGACCGAGACCAATGGCAGGCATAACAGACCGGTTACTCACCTTTGGTATTGCCTTATCTGGTAGAGACTATCTAGCTGCAGATTCCTTACCTAGGTGTCAGACTGATTGGGAAATGTTCTTCTGAGCAGTACACCAGTGCACTGGTAGGTGGCATCAATCTGTTCTGCGTGCTGGCATTGGCTGCGCTGGATGAGAAGTGCTCGGTACCTATATAAGCGCAACCCCAGCGTGCTGATGCCAGTTTCTTTTCTTGACTTTCCATGCAAGAATGCAGAGCCACGAAGAACACTGACCACTGGTATGAAAAACTAGGCCCCTGAAAGGGGAAAGCCCAGTCCCTGGAAATCTGTTTGCAGACTGGGGAGGATGGGTGAGTCGGTAAGGAATCTATGGCTAGATAGAGTCTCTGTCAGATGAGGCATTATTGAAGGTAAGTAACTTGTAAACTTCTAGCAGCAGATTCCTTACTACAGAATAGATACCCAATTAATACCGTCCCCAGAGGTGGGTCTGCAAAACAATTTCATACCAAAAAATCCTGCAGGACCGAACGGGCAAAGTGCCCATCTCGACACGCCGGACTGTTCAAGCAGTAGTGTTTTGTGAACATGTGCAAGGAAGCCCACTTTGCTGCCTGGCATATGTCCAGGACCGGGACTCCGCATGCTGACGCAGTGGTTGCAGCTTTGGTGGGGGATTGCTTCTTGACCAATGCGTAGCAGATTTTAATGAAGAGAATGATCCATTCGGAGGAGGTCCATTTCTGCACAGACTTTTTGTTCTTCACTCCGACATAACCCACGAGCAGTACAATACAGAGCGACTTTTTGAGTCCAGTCAGTGAGGCCGCTCCTCTTCTTTAGAGGGACGTGGCACAGCGTAAAAAGTAGGCAGAGTAATGGACTGGCCTACATGAATGGGAGTGATGACTTACGGTAGAAAGCCAGCTCTAGATCATGGAAGCAGCTTGTCTGGGTAGATGTTCAGGTGTGTAGGCTTGGTCTGCAGCTTATTGACACTCTGGGCAGATGCTATTGCCAACTGGAAGGTCGTCTTGATGGTAAGGAGTCTGACTAGACAGTTGTGCAAGGGCTCAAAGGTAGCACACTTCAGTAAAGTCAGGAGAAGATTAAGGTACCACGAGGTGTGATAAAGGGAGAAGGAGAAAACATATGTTGCAAAGGTTTCAAGAACTTATGTGCAAATAGAGGATTTGAAGAGGGATGGTTGGCCAGGCAACCGCAGATAGGCTGAGACAGCAGGAAGAAAACTGTTCAAGGTGCCCGGAGCGCTGCTGGGCAAGATAAATAATAAAGAGAAAAACTTGAGAAAGGGGAGTTTAGGGGGGGGGGGGGGGGGGGTTCAACCTGTTTTTCTGCAAACCATGGCACTAACTTGTCCCAACGGCAGGCGCCTACCGTTTTGGTGGAGGAACGCCTGGCTGGCAGAATAACACTGCAGACTTTGAGCAGAACTGGTGCCGCTCAATCTCAATGCAAGAAGGAGGAGTGTTGATAGGTTTGGATGGAGAACCCTCCCCTGCTGTTGTAACAGAAGTTTCTTCCATAGGAGCAGCCTGATCGGAGGACCAAAGGTCACGCTCAACAGCTCGGTATACTAAACTCTCCGAGTCCAGTTTGGAGCCACAAGGATGACTTGGGACTGGGTGTTCCTGATCTTCTTGAGAACTCTGGGAAGGGTTGGTATGGGTGGAAAGGCATACAAGAGGCGTGAGCTCCAATTGAGACGAAAAGCATCTACGATTAAGAGTCTCATTGGAAACCCCAGCGCACAGAACTGCTGACATTGTGTGTTGGCTGCAGTGGTAGATCTAACCAAGGCTCTCGCTGCTGCTGTAAGAGACCTTGCACCACATCCAGATGGAGACACCATTTGTGATCTGATAGGCATCTTCACTGAGATAATCTGCCTTGGTGTTCAGAGAGCCCACCAGGCATTGAACCATCAGGGAAATACCCTGATATTCCAGCAATGTACAGAGATGAAGGGCCTCTTGACAAAGGTTCCACGGCCTCACCCCACACTGATTGTTGCAGTACAACATTGTGATGATTTTGCCTGTGAACACCTGCACTAGTCTTCCCTTGATGGAGAGTAGAAAGGTAATTAATGCTAGACAGATAGCCTGGACCTTCAGAAGGTGGATGTGGAGTCCAGATCCGCCAGAGACTAGAGGCCTCTGATCTCCGACTCTACCAGCTGGCTGCCCCATCCTAGGAGTGACTCATCTGTCACCACTGTCAGATCTGGTTGGGGAAAAGAGAGGGGGGCTGCCACTGACCCAATCACGATTTGTTAGCCACCCTGTAAATCGTTTGCAGTTCCCTCAGATATCTGGACCATGTCAAAGAGGTTTCCCAAATGCTGCACCCACAGTAATTTAAGGTCTCATTGCAGTGCCCACAAATTCCAGTGGGATGCAGGAGGCCAGCAGCTGCAGAGTCCATCTCACTGAAATCCAGTATAGAGGCTGAAATGTCGGCATCATAGTTGGAATATACTGGATGCGTCATTCGGAGTGATAGGCCAGAAACTGCACAATGTCCATAACAGCCCTGAAGAAAGGGAGCATCTGAGAGGGAGTCAGGTGTGACTTTGGCACGGTGATAGTGAACCCTAGCAAATGCATAGAAGGTCCGCAGAAGTCTGGATGTGGGAGATGAGAGCCTGGGGCTAGCCCGCCTTTAGCAGCCAGTCATCAAGCACCCCTGATCTTCGCAGATGACCTTGAACCACCGCCATCACCTAGGTTAATGCCCATGGCGCGCTGCTAAGGCTAAAATGGAGCAGAGCAAACAAAGTGCTTGTGTCCCACTGCGAACCACAGGTAACTCCCGAGGGCCGGCAGGACTGGAATGCCGAAGTATGAGCCCTGTAAAATCCAAATCTACCATCCAATCTCCAGGGTCCAGGGCAGCCAAGGCCTGAGTGTGAGCATTTTGAACTTCTCCTGCTTGAGATAGACACTGAGTGTGCAGGTCTAGGATAGCACATATGCCTCAGTCCTTCTTGAGCACCAGAAAGTAGCAGGCATAGAAACAATTACCTACTTCTGGCATCTATGGCTCCCTTGGCCAAGAAAGCAGTCACTTTTTTTTTCTCCTGGAGTTTTTATATATCACGAACTTGACCCAAAGGTATCGGGTACCAGAGCGCTTTACATGAGCACCAGTTACGTAACACAAGGGCATATTCATTTTTGTTAGGCACGCTAGTGGAGCAAAGAAAGATGGTCCTCTGTCAGCCTGTCGCTAGAGTGTTGCATGGGTGAAGGAGTAGGTTTGAAGTGGATGGAGTAGCCATTGGTCGGATGTTATAGACCACCAGTGGGGCAGGAGATGACACATCCTAACTTCCACTGGGTGCCAATAATCGTAAGGGGACAGACTATACCAATTTAGAGGCTGCAGCTGCCGAGGCGGCGGTGGACTGGCCCGAAATCTGGCTGCCCGACCCATGAGATCTGTGGGTACCATTCTTCGGCCACACAGAGACTGGGAGGCTTGCACGCCGCAGTGGTTGGGCAGGTATAGACGTGGCTGGAAGCACCTTTTGTAGCCACAAAAGGCATGGAAAGCTGGTTGGAGTGGCGAAGGGCCATGGAAAACTCCATGGACCTGGCTGTAGCCCTGCTGTCTTTAAAGCACTCAAGCGCTTAATCCGCCTTGTCTCAGAAGAGAGGAGAGCCATCAAAGGGCCATCAAGGGCAGTTGTGGTGCCATAAAGAGGACGGCCCGGGTTTGCTTCGGACTGTTGGCATATGTTAGAAAACAAGAGCAATCCATACGTCCTTGTGAGCTGGGTGAGTACATAAGTACAAAACAATGTTCACAAGGAACTCATTTAGCTAGATCAGTACACAATCTGCAACTCAAGTGGTTGCTCTGATTAAATCATAGCCAGAAGTTACCTTATATATTCATGACCCCCCATTGAGTCGCAGTATTATTTGCATTATAATCTCTTCACACACATTACTTGAAAAAGCCCATACACTTTAGTATATACCTGACTTCAGCCAAAGCAGGTAATTTTATTATGCAGTTCTAGTCTGTATCACAGACGTATTCCTTATATATGTCAATAAAATATTTGCATATTACACATTTGGAGTAATGTTGTGAGCTCCAGTGAAGTCACCATAACCTATTTAGTGAGTATTGTATGACATAGTGATCAAAAAAGTTGGCTGGATTGGCTACTGCATGGACGCAAATGGACACTTCTGACAGCAAGCTGGCCTCTGGGAATAATCCTTGCCTGACCATCTGGTATTGGTGATGAAACAGAAAGGCCAGAGCAAAGCTATTTTTGATCCACTCTAAAGCTAAGCCCACCTTTCACCAGACAGCCTGGAGTCAAAGGGCATATTCATGTGGGATGTTTGCACATTCCTGAAGAATCTCCTAGTATGTACCCATGCACAACAATGAATCACTACACTATGTATTCTGTTGTGTCTAGTATAGGCCACAAAATGTATTTGGACATATCCTGTCTGTCGTGGGTGGATTGTATGAAAGAAATCTTTCTCGGCGAGAGTGGTCAAGATCTTACTTGCCATATCCCAGAGGGCACGAGTATCTGCCAAGCAGCATTGGGAGATCACAATGCTAAAGTGTAAGAAAACATCTTCTTGCCTCGCTTTAGGGTTTACTCTACTGGCAGAAATCTGCACCACAAGACTTTCTGGCAACGGATGTAGAGTCAAGAGGGCTCACCCAGACTAGGACAACTGCTCCCAAAGATGAAGCAACTTGCCAGCAGCACTGAGCAAGGCTTTGACCATGCCACAACCAAGGTGCCTGGTATAGCCTCATTGAACTGTAGCAAAGGCTCTGAAATTTGAGGCTGCAAAATTTCAGTAAGCATGTTAGCCTTAGTTACCACAGTTGGCAAAAGTGGTTCCAATACATTTGTTACCCTACATGCAACCACACAAATGAGGTGCTTTACTCAGTGGAGGGTCCAAATGTAGAGACCAATTTCACACAAGAGGTGTCAAGTGCACCAGAATTTCCTGGTTTTGCGTCCGGATGCCTGGGAAGAGCCGCAGTCCACTTCTGCTCTGGTTTGAAGGCACCAAGTAGCTGAGTCAGCCAAGCATGCAGAGAGGGATTTCTGTATTCCTAATTTTCACCATGGGCCCCCCCATCAGCTGCGCACAGGTGCCTCCATTGTCGCCACTGCTGCAGCCCTACAGCTCCACAGCCCCTCAGCACAGTGGATCTGTAGGGGCAACCATCATAGACTTCATGGCAGCACCAACCTCAGCTCGCTGACACCAGAAGCGACCTCAAATCAAGCTGCCGGCCTTTTTCTTTGCCTCTTTTGCTGCTTTTCGCAGCTAGCCAGCACAAGTACGAGGCCCAGTGAAGTGAGTGGTGCATGGGCTGGGGCTCTGGGGGAAGAGCAACAGCTACAGAGCTCTCCAGGCAGTGAAGGAGGGCCCATGGGGCCGATCCCAGTGCTTGGTAGTGGGGGCAATTAGGGGTCATGATACAGTGTGGCCCCCTAGGTTATTAGACATGGTCCAGCATTACAGGGTGCAGTGGATGGTTGAGCTGGGATTAGGCTCAGAAGTGCCACATGGGTCCCCAATGGTAACAAGTCTGGATAGCAGGTCAACCAATGAGGAAGCACTTAAGAGAAACCTCAATCTCCCTCCAACACTATCACAACCAAAGGACCCACAATTCAATTAATCTAAAATGCCACACATCGTGAGAGAGAGACTCCTCTCAGACATGGCAAATTCCCCCTTACTTATGACCAATCGATCCACTTTGCTTAACACCATGGAGGGGATATCATTGGCACTAACTTTTCATGCAGACATACTGTAAATATAAGTGGACCACCTAAAGGCCCTTGCAGTCCTTGTTCAGGGTATTGACCGACAGTTGCAGGTTTTGAACGACATGATCAAGAGAGTTCAACAAGACTCAGCCACAACCTACCATTCTTACCAATGTGCAGTGGCGCTGTACCTACTCTCCCCATATTTTATCAGAAGTAACGGATGATGTTAAGGTAAAAAAAGGCCACCCTCTTGCACATAACCCCCAGGTATGAGTCATGGCCTTAGGGGGAATGAGCACTCAATCACAGGCTGGCCGATCCCCCCCCTCCCAAAGAACACGAGCCAGAGGAACGGAACAAGCCAGACCCAGAAAACCATCTACTCAAACACTCATTGACCTTCCTTCTTAAAGTACACAAGCTAAAGACATGTGTTGCCCAAGATCAAGATCCAGAGCATGAGCAAAAACCGTCAAAGGGGGCACCACGCAATTAGTGTACCGGCACCTACGCTGACAAGCAGTCATCCTCCTAAAAGGCGCTTGATCCAGCCCTTTCCCAAACTGCCCCATGAAGATCCCTCTCAAACAGGGTGAGAAAGCATCTCAGACAAGCAAGAGAAAACAGAGGCCACAAAGTGCAATAACTACTCGCAGTATCGCATTAAACACCTTAAAGAGAAGAAGAGTACTCAGCGAGAGCTTAACTCAAACTTAAGTCCTCTATTATACCCAATATTTCAGCATTTGGCAGGCAACATCAAGTCGACTGGGCAGTGCAGTCTGAGGCTCTACTTGGCAATCAAATGTTCACTTGACAATATCTAGATATCTTCAAACGTCACGAGCTCCACCACAGGTGATATTAGTATCACGGGGGATAGAAGATGCAGTTGCATTACAACTGTTAGAAATGGGGTTTCTAGTTGGCTAAGGTATACACACAAGCCAGGCAGAACCCACCACTCTACTCACGGTTACCTAGATAAACTACAACGATAACCTGTGCTAACCCTTTGGTAGCTTGACATGGAACAGGCAGAGTTATCTAAAAAGGCAATGTGTAAAGTATTTGTGCAAAACACACACACACAATAACACATTGATAACACAAAAAGACTCCACACTGGTTTAGAAATATAGCTTATTATATTCTGAACAAAACAAGATTAAAACTATAAAATACAATATGTTTCTCAAGATATAAGCGTTTAAAAACAATACTCTTCGTGCTGAAGCAAACTAGATTAGAACAATAAAGATCGGATTGTACAGTTCTGAAGTTATAAGCATGTTTCAAATATGCTCATAAAGACAGTGCTTTATGGTTCAAGTTAGATCCCCACTAAGGAATGTGAAACGTCAAATATAAGTGAATAAATTACTACGGTTTCAGGTGGGCCCAGATCATGTGCACGGGAGATCTGGAATGAGTCCCACGAGGCCAACACATGGAATGCGAAGCAGCGAGCTGCATGGAGCACTAACTTTGTCCACTCGGTTCCTTTTGTAAGACAGTACCTTCAAAATGCGGCCACTCGGTTGCGACAGCCTTCGGAACCGCAGACCTCTATGACGGAACTTCCGAAGTGGCAAAGTCCTCACTCAGACCATGGCGGTGCACGCTGGTCAGGTTGAAAGTGGTTGGAGTGGAGATGACTGAGGAGTTCACTTCACTCAGCTCGCAACCCCAAGGCAGTTGCTTCTCCCTATGTTGTGTGGGTCCTCACAGCATAGGCTACTCGTATCCTGCACCAGGAGTGCCTGGTGCAAGTTAATCAAAGTACTCAACCTTTCGACAAGGGAAGCACTGATTCCGGTCAATCTTCAACTGCCTGACTCGGAGTCCCATGGCAGCACTGGTATAGCAAAAGTATTTGATGTCCCTGAAACCTTTACGAACAGGGGCAAGCCAACAAGCCCTTGGACAACACTTTAGGCCAGTCAAAGCACATAGGTAACAGGCAGCAGGCCAGCACAGCAAAGCAGGTAGTAACGTGGCAGTCCCTCATGCAGCTTAACAAGCAGCAGGCCAATACAGCTGACCCATTAGCAGAGTTGCAGTCCCTGCTGGCAGCAGAGCAGTCCTTCTGGCATTGTGTAGATGTAGAGCCAGCGATGTCTGATTACAGGTCAAAAAGAATCTGATTAGAAGGGGTCACAGACCTGGTACTTGTACCCTAAAGTGCCTTTGAAGTGGAGGTGATTTAAAACCAAAGTATTTAAGGTGCACTGGTCCCCTTTCAGCCCAGTCCTGCCTGCCAGGCTAACCCTGGGGGGTTGATCAGTGCTTTGTGTGAGGTCAGGACAATACCTATTGAAGTGCACAGGTCAGTCCCTCCCCTTCCCTTTGCCCAAGAAGACCCATCAGTATGCAGATGAACGGAGATGCAGCTGAATGCACAAAGTTTAGCTGTCACCCAAAGTCAGACATGTATTGGCGACAGGCTGGAAGGCACACAAAGAGCTAAGAGCAGAGAAATGCCCACTTTCTAAACGTAAAATACACACAATTAATGGACTGCAGAACAAATCAAAATATCCACCCCCAGTCAAGAGATCTGGGTTAAATCGATCATTCTTTTGCTCACCATGCCACCCCAATTTAGACCGGGCCATATGCAAATCAGTCTTAACCCTGTGACTCATGGGAACAGTGCAGCCCGAACTGCCAAGCCAAGTCCTCCCTGGACCAGAAACAAGCATCCTAGGACCGGTTTCGGGGATTCACTCCATATCAGCCAGGATAGCTTGAATCCAGTGGCACTCTTAAACTAGTAATGCCGAATTAAATTTTGCCAGTAAAGATAATTTATCATTACCAATCCAAAGATATGAAACATGAAGCAGCTACTCCTCTGCAATCACGAATTACAGCTTAAAAGTGTTTTAAGGATTTCCCAGTGTTAACCTATGAGGGGAGCATGCATCACAGTAGTAAAAAAACTAATTTGGGTGTTTGTCACTACCAGGACGTGTAAAGCACATAGGTACACGTCCTACCTTTTACTGGTGTAGCACCCTGCCCTTAGGGGCCTACATTAGGGGTGTCATATATGTAATAAAAGGGGAGTTTAAGGTTTGGCAAGTAGTTTTCAATGTCAAGTCGAAGTGGCAGTAAACAGACACACACACAGGCACACACAGGCACTACAGTGGCAGGCCTGAGACAGGTTTGAAAGTCTACTTATGTGGTTGACACCATCAGTTCTGCAGGCCCACTAGTAGCATTTAAAATACAGACCCAGGGTATATGGGATACTGCACAGTGGGTTACTTGATTGGCATTAGCACTTTACTTTCTGGCCCAAAAAAACACAGATGGTATCTGCTGGTCATCCCCATAGAGCTATCATGGCCATTTATAGCTTGTTTTAATCATGTTTGCACTAAATACCGAATTAGTTCAACCCGAAGTATTTCAGCTTGTGTATAATGAGGGAAGAGCATGATTTCAGATCCTGTTTACATTTTATCTATTAGCACTCCCCGCTTTAGACTCGATTGCTATTTTCTCCATCTTACTGTTACGGTATTTTAGTCGAAATTATCACTATCAGCGGCAGATTTTTTTGTGTGGTCTACAATTCTTGGTAATTATTTATATTGTAATGATTTGAATTAATAAAGCAATAAAGAATAATTGCCTCTCACTAGCATTTAGAGGTCAAAATACATCATCAATACTATAGAGAAGAACAACAAATTGCCCCCCTCCTCAACATCCCCGTCATGTGGAACATTCTGCAAGATCTGTATGGCAACAGAGTCTGAGCCGAATAAAGCCTCAAGCAGTTGGATATATTGGTGCAGAGGCATTGGCAGAGAGTCCTCTAATATCACTGCTTGTGCCTTAGTAATCGCATAAGAAGACCTTTGCCGAGATCAAGCTTAATTGAGCCCAAGATCCAATATCATGGTCCATTCTGAACTGGAGCTTGCTGGAAACCATGTGGGCCTTCAGTGTAGAGGAGGCATGGCCTGGTACCAGTGAGAGGCCAGGTGAAATGAAATTAAATGAAATACCGGGATTTGTAAAGTGCAAACAATTACCCATAAGGGTGTCAAGGCTATGGGGGCCCTCAGGAAGATTAAGTGCGCTATTGCCCAGAGTCACATGGTGCTGGGCTAACCTGCTGCTGGGGATCGAACCGTGAGCCCCAAGCTCTGGAGTTAGCTGACCTGGCCGCTGCGCGACACCTCTTCCACTGGTGAAGGTGAAGGCGTAATGGGGTCAGTCTGCACCAGGAAAGATCATATCTGCAGAAGACGAGTGGCACTGGTAGGTTGATGGAGCCCTGTGGAAAAGCTTCATTATTGCCTCCTAGAAGGTCTCGACCTGATTAATAGAGTCCGAGTTGGTTGACTGGTGTAGAGTCAGACCTCTGAGTGCCAACTGCACAATACGTTTCTGAAGCGAGAAGAACTGGGAGAGGATGAATCCCATCTGGACTTCTTGTGTTTGTGCCAAGATTGGTCCTTAGACTTCATCTTACGCTTACCTGAGGACAGGGACTGAGACTTGGAGCAGCAAAATGCCAGTGACTTGGAGCTATACTGGCCTTGTTTCTTTTGCTCCATGACATGCAACTTCGTCTCCTGCTCCTTGATTGCACTTGAGCACATAAGGGAACATTTTGAGCATGAATGGTGCTTCGATCCACGACACCAAAGGCGGATATTAAGTGGATTCATAATAGACATGTGCTACCTGTAGGTGGTGTTTGACACATGTAGTGTTTGTGGGAGACATCAATAGCACACTGTGATCAAAAAAGGCAATTGGGAAATCGGTGAAGATTAAACAAAATCCGTAGTAGAGTTCTGGATACGCATCAAAGAGTGCCAGAAAAAAAGGAATTGAAATCAGAATACAGAGGGGGTGCCGCTCTTCTGGGATCACACTACTGTGGAGTTGGACGGTGCTACCTTCAGGCACGCAGGAGCAATTGCTGGAAGACTTTATCCAATACATCGCGCACTCCTGAGGCGGAAGCCGGGAGGTTTTAAAAATTGCTTTTTGTGTCACTGAATAATCTGTATTTTAACTCACCACGCGCTAACAAGCGCCAGGGCACTCACCTGCACTGGGAATTTCAGCGAGCAGCGGACCTAGCGCTCACTCGCTGTTTAACTTTCCCCTGCCTCAAACGCCAAGCCGGCGAGAACTTAGGCCACGCCCCCTGAAGGCCACGCCCCCCTGACGCTGTGTTTAAGGCGCTGCTTACAAGCGACCTTCAATCTCACGATCGCGCACTCCTGAGGCGGAAGCCGGGAGGTTTTAAAAATTGCTTTTTGTGTCACTGAATAATCTGTATTTTAACTCACCACGCGCTAACAAGCGCCAGGGCACTCACCTGCACTGGGAATTTCAGCGAGCAGCGGACCTAGCGCTCACTCGCTGTTTAACTTTCCCCTGCCTCAAACGCCAAGCCGGCGAGAACTTAGGCCACGCCCCCTGAAGGCCACGCCCCCCTGACGCTGTATTTAAGGCGCTGCTTACAAGCGACCTTCAATCTCACGATCGCGCACTCCTGAGGCGGAAGCCGGGAGGTTTTAAAAATTGCTTTTTGTGTCACTGAATAATCTGTATTTTAACTCACCACGCGCTAACAAGCGCCAGGGCACTCACCTGCACTGGGAATTTCAGCGAGCAGCGGACCTAGCGCTCACTCGCTGTTTAACTTTCCCCTGCCTCAAACGCCAAGCCGGCGAGAACTTAGGCCACGCCCCCTGAAGGCCACGCCCCCCTGACGCTGTATTTAAGGCGCTGCTTACAAGCGACCTTCAATCTCACGATCGCGCACTCCTGAGGCGGAAGCCGGGAGGTTTTAAAAATTGCTTTTTGTGTCACTGAATAATCTGTATTTTAACTCACCACGCGCTAACAAGCGCCAGGGCACTCACCTGCACTGGGAATTTCAGCGAGCAGCGGACCTAGCGCTCACTCGCTGTTTAACTTTCCCCTGCCTCAAACGCCAAGCCGGCGAGAACTTAGGCCACGCCCCCTGAAGGCCACGCCCCCCTGACGCTGTATTTAAGGCGCTGCTTACAAGCGACCTTCAATCTCACGATCGCGCACTCCTGAGGCGGAAGCCGGGAGGTTTTAAAAATTGCTTTTTGTGTCACTGAATAATCTGTATTTTAACTCACCACGCGCTAACAAGCGCCAGGGCACTCACCTGCACTGGGAATTTCAGCGAGCAGCGGACCTAGCGCTCACTCGCTGTTTAACTTTCCCCTGCCTCAAACGCCAAGCCGGCGAGAACTTAGGCCACGCCCCCTGAAGGCCACGCCCCCCTGACGCTGTATTTAAGGCGCTGCTTACAAGCGACCTTCAATCTCACGATCGCGCACTCCTGAGGCGGAAGCCGGGAGGTTTTAAAAATTGCTTTTTGTGTCACTGAATAATCTGTATTTTAACTCACCACGCGCTAACAAGCGCCAGGGCACTCACCTGCACTGGGAATTTCAGCGAGCAGCGGACCTAGCGCTCACTCGCTGTTTAACTTTCCCCTGCCTCAAACGCCAAGCCGGCGAGAACTTAGGCCACGCCCCCTGAAGGCCACGCCCCCCTGACCCCTACATCATGTGCTGCCACCGGAAGCGCAGCGGACGAGCGCAGCGGGAGCGCCGTTTGCGCGCCGAAGGCGCACCTAAGGCAAGCCCGTCTGCGCCCGTCCGCGCCCAGCCGGGCCTAGGGCCAGAACCCCTGCCGGACCAGACAGCCCTTGGGGTAAGCTATTCACGCCGTGACCTCCTTAGTCTTAGACCCCCTATTGATATTACATGTAACTATATCTATGATCCGGAAGGCCCATACAATACATGTACTCGCTGCCGCCCTGTCCAGCTCAAGCTCCCCTGCCGACATACTTTGCCCACAGCTCTCAAACTAGCCACCCTGAACTGCCGCTCTCTCCCCAGACATGCGTTGCTAATCAACCATCTTATTGAGGATCATGAGCTCGATATCCTGTTCCTCTCAGAAACATGGATTACAAACCACTCGGACTCAGACGTCATCCTGGCTACCCCCCCAGGTTTTCTGGTTCAATCCCAGCCCCGCCCTTTGGGTAGAGGAGGAGGCCTGGCGATCATCTACCGGGACCACCTTACCTGCAGAATCCACGACGCCCAGATCACGGACTCTGAAAGCCTCCAATTTTCCATCCACGTAGGTCCAACCCACACGCTTGTGGGACTCCTAATCTACCGCCCCCCCGGCAATATGAGCTCTTTCACTAGAGCGCTCCTTGAGACTATCGCATCGCAAGCCCACTCCACCCCCAACTTCTCCATAATAGGGGATCTTAACATCCATTTCGATGACCCCACAGATACAGGAGCGGCTGAATTGATTGGAGAACTGGCAACATTTGGCCTCTATCTAGCTAATTCTGGTGCCACGCACACTAAAGGCCATCTGCTTGATCCAGTATTTACGAATGACACCACTCTTCAAGTCACTAAGTCCCTTCCCCTACCATGGACGGACCATTTCATGGTCCCTTTCCGCATTCTAGGAGTAGCCAAGAAACTCCACAAACCCACCACCTACATTAAAGATAGAGCATGGGCCAGACTATCCCCTGAGGACTGGACCAAAACACTGAATTTATCGATCCCGACTCCCTCGGAAGACCCGACCACCGCGGACAGTAAATTCAGAACCTGGATTACCACCTCCCTTGACTCCATTCTCCCAATAAAAACTCGGGAAAATAAGAACTATAAACTAGGATCCGCTCCATGGTATACTCCGGAACTCCGGGTCCTTCGCAAACAATGTAAAAAAGCTGAACGGACATGGAGAAAAGACTGGCAGCACGCAAGTAAAGTGGAGTATCAACAAACGGTGAGACTATACAAAGGTTCCCTAAAAATCGCCAAAGCCTCTCATTATGATACTAGGATTAAAAACGCTACTAATTCGGCAAGGGAATCATATCTCATCGTTAAAGAGCTACTGAAAAAATCTGTCCCACTCTCATCTAACACTACGCCTGTGGACAGAAGTAATGAGCTGGCCAACTACTTCAACGCCAAAATCGACCGCATCTTAACATCTCTGCCCCCTCCCAGCCTACCCAACAACTCGAATGACGAGGGTTTCGCTAACTACGCAGTAAATAGCACGCTTCCTCAGCTCACCTCCTTCAAAGCAGTAACTAGAGACGAGGTAGAATCCACCTTAACCAAAATGAAAAGTGGATCCCCGTTAGACCCCGTCCCGATCAGATTCCTCAAAACTATTGCCCCAGTCGTAGTACCCACAATTACGGAGCTCATAAATACATCACTCTCCCAAGGCTCGGTCCCCCCCAGCTGGAAATGTGCAATTGTTAAGGCACTCCTTAAAAAACCCCAGCTTGACCCAGCCGACATGGCGAACTACAGACCTATTTCTCTCCTCCCTGGTACCAGTAAGATGGCTGAGAAACTGGTCAATGGCCAATTGTCATGTTACCTGGAAGCCAATAACATCTTACGGCAGTCCCAGACGGGTTTCCGTCCAGGTCATGGCACGGACTCCGCCCTCCTCGCTGTCATCGAGGAGGCGAGATGCATCCTGGATTCAGGAGGATCAGTGGCAGTGATCCTCCTGGACCTAAGCGCAGCCTTCGACACAGTCAACCATCGTGTCCTTCTCCATCGGCTAGCTGCTGCAGGGATTGCAAACTCAGCGCTCAAGTGGATAGAGTCCTTCCTCTCAGGGCGATCGTACCAGGTGTGGGATGGCGAATTCCACTCTGCCACCCTCCCCCTCACGAGCGGAGTCCCCCAGGGGTCCTCATTAAGTCCAACCTTATTTAATGTCTACATGGCCCCCCTTGAAGACGTTGTCACCCCCTTTGGGATTAGAATAGTAAGCTACGCCGACGACACCCAACTAGTCGTCTCACTTTCCCAATTGGACAAACACCCGGACAATCTCCAAAACTGCCTTAAAAACATACACACCTGGATGTGCGAGTCAGCACTCAAATTAAATGGGTCCAAGACTGAGGTCATGCTTCTGGGCAAGCAGTGGTCCACCATCCCTCCCTCGGTCTGGCCAGACGTTTTCGGAGAAATCCCCACCCCGAAACAGGAAATCAAAACCCTAGGAGTCTGGCTAGAGCCCGAGCTGTCACTGAAGACTCAAGCCACCAAGACAGCAGGGACCTGCTTTGGCCTAATGCGCTCCATCAGGAAGATCCTTCCACTTCTCCCGCCACTATCCAGGAAACTCCTAGTACAGGGCCTGGTACTCGCAAGGCTGGACTACTGTAACATGATATACCTCGGAGCACCAGAATCTACCCTCACCAAACTCCAGCGAACGCAGAACGCAGCCGCCCGGCTACTCTGGAATCTCCCCTCCAGAGCATCAGCCAGGCATGCAATCCAGGACCTCCACTGGCTTCCTATCCGCCAAAGGGTCGATTTCAAGACCCTCTGCACTGCACATAAGCTGCTTAACGGTTCCGGCCCAAACATCTTAAGAAACCTGGTTACCCCTTACAAAGTCTCCAGGTCCCTCCGCTCGGAAAATGAGAATCTGGCCAACGTCCCCAGGCATAGGAAGACACGCTCAGGTGGCCGCCGCTTCTCGATCAATGCCTCCACGAGATGGAACGCCCTCCCCCGTACCCTCCGACTGGAATCCAATCACCTGCGGTTCAGGAAGAAATTGAAAACGATACTGTTCCCTAAATAAAAATTTCCCCCCTGTCTGCCCTCAGGTTCGCCTTCAAGATTTTAGCGCGGGGATGCCCTCGGGTCACCATGCGCTGTACAAATCGCTAAAATAAATAAAAAATAAACAGTCTGGAATTGCAGAGGAATTCAAAAGGCTAGTAATCAGTCAAGAGCATTCATCCGAAACCAACAACCGCTGGTGGACACCACCACACCAAGCGCAAGATCACCACACTGGAGAACAAAAGTGGTACGAGGAAAAAAAAAACAGAAGACCAACATTCTCCATTTACACACCCAGGACCTTTAATAGCATCCACATTAATTGGACAGATGTTCTAATACTCCAGTAATTCAAGAAAACACTAAGACCATCACTTCAAGGAGATTTACCCTCTTACATATTTGAACTTACCCAATACATGCCTTTCATAAATGGCTGCATCCTTATCTGAGCTCCCAAAGCGTTCATTGCTATTGCTTGTCATGTGTACAATTACCTGTTAAACAGTCCTAGCACTGCAAGAATAGAACTACAACTGCAAGCTCTTACTCAAAGAAAAGTCAGTTTTTACGCTGGGAAAATGAGTTTGGCTACTGAAAGAAAGAAGCAAGTTCCAGTTTTTAGCTCCTAATAAGGAAAATGGGAAGAGGATTTGGCCTAACGGCTAGAGCGGTCATCCTCGGACCTGGGGACTCAGGTTCGAGTCTTGGCAGGGATGCTCAACATCCTGTGATTCTGGGCAAATCACTTAATCTCCTCATGCCTAAAAAAATGAATGTGTCAGTCTAACGCAACTGGTACTCATGTAAAGTGCTCTGATACTTTCGGGTCTAGTTCATGCTACATAAAACTTCCCCCTCAAAAAAAGCACTGAGCAGGCACAGTGAGAAGTGTGGCTGAAGAAGAGCATATAGTTCTCAGTGAAAGTTAGGAAACAAACGTCTTCTGTAGATAGAGGGTCACAGTTTTTAATAGTTCTGAAACCTGGCAGAGGATCCTACAACTGTTTTGGTGATAACAGGAAGCCAGTGAAGCCTAGTAAGATGATGAGAAATTGGTGATCCACTTTGAGAACCACAAAGGAGTCTTGCTGGAGCTTTCTGTGCAAACTGAAAGTGATTCACCTTCAAAGGTTGCTAGTCCGAAGGACAATGCACCGAATTAGTCCAACAGTCCACTCCACCACAAATAACTCCTCTTTAGGAAACCTATATTTTCTCAGGGATGCAGTGATCATTTATGTTACAATGGAAAACTATGCCTTTCAACAGCTCTCTTTTTGAACTTCACCCATCATCTGCATTTCACCTTCCCTGTGGGTGGCAGAAAATGTGAGTGTTTTAAAGCATTTGAATGTGACGAAACATGTTAGTTAGTGATGTTTTGACATTTGCAGATAGTGATGAGGTCAACCAATTACACCTCCCTGGATTCCCCTGGGATTCTAGGTTTCAAATGTGTAAAATGCCTATAACCTGCCCACATGTCAACCTAATCTGAAAATGGTCCATGTAAAAAATGTGCATGCCACGGTTGCCGTTTCACCCCGTAGTGGAGTACCATGTTTTTCACAAGAAGTGTGGGAATGCAGGATGCTAGATCATTTGCCACTGGCAGGAAAAGTAATTTATTTTATGGAATGTAAATATGATGAAGTAAGAGTAGGAAAATGTAGTGTGATTCATACAAGTTAACTGCCGTAGACATTCCTGGGTCTCAGACTTTTTGGACAAACTACGAAAGTTGTATATCTGGGATACAGGAAGCAGGTGGAATGCAGGGAGCAGCATGTAACTATTTTCGATCAACCTTCGACAACAAAAGATCAGAAAATATAAATGTTGTAGTCAATTTATCAGTTTCACAACTTATCACAAAGCTGTGTAGAAGAATTCTAAAATTAGAAAATTTAGACAAGTTACACAAATAGGATATTGTTGAATTCGCTCACTAATTACAAGAAATAGTAAACTTAATTAGGTAGCAGACAGGATGAGAGATGTCAAGAATCTGGAAGGGTTCAAAGGATGGGGCCTGATAGGGTTACCTAGGACTCTTGATTTACGGAGGTATGACAAAATTAACACATTCCAGCAATTATTTGATGAATTGCTAACACTAAAATTAGAATTTTCTACAGTTCTTTCATTGTAGAGGAAATGATGTGAAAATCGATGAGGTGTTATCATCCTATTTGATATTAGAGGATTTACTTCCATCCGAAGAGATCACAGTGAAGCCTTGCTCACTAACATACATAACGCTACTAAACAAGGCACCTGACTCACTAAACCAAGGGCTAACGCGATAGAGATTCTGGGGACCTGGACCACGTTGAATGGACAGAAACATTTATGCACCAGAAAAAAGTGTCCAGAAGAGCCCCATTTAGATTCATGCACTTAAAATATGTACTTTGGAAGTACTGCATCAGAATACTGCATTTTGGAAATGTACTCAGCCTTTCAGATGAGGGGACTTAAGGGTACATTTCGTAATTAATTGTCACAGGATTAGAAGATACAGCCGTTCTGGGTGAATGAGATACATCTACTAAACAACCTGCTTGGTTAACTACATAGCCCCCAGAGTTGCCAATTAAAACTATTACCCGAGTGATACGGCCAGACTAAAAAGCTTCAACAAATTGCATTATTTTCTAATGTGTCCCTGGCAGTGATGCGAAGGGATATTGTGTAGAAATTGGGTGTTCCCTTACTACATATGATAAAGTCATGGTGCTCCAACATGAACTTGTGTGGCTTCAGGAAGGGTGACACACCAGCAGAGGAAGCCCTGAAGAAATTGAAGAGATATGGGGCACAGGGCACAACGAATTTGGAGATGAATTGCCGCTATCTATGTACTTGCTGAAAGCCCCAAATATATGTACTGACACAATATACCTTTGATGGGTGTGACTGTAAGATGTCTTGAATGCTCAGTGGTACATGGTGGGTCATGGTTAACTATGGTGATGGTGAAACTATAGGTGGAGGGAAATGACAGAATTATTATTGCCCCTTTTTATTGGAATTCAGGCCCATTGGCCAACCCCCATAGTGCAAGGCCTTCGTCAGTGCGCAGCTGCGTTTGGCTGGCTACGGGGAGGTGGGGGGGGGGATGGTGGAGGGGGCACAGGCCCTACGAACAACTTAGACAGAATGGGGTTGGACACAGGCCAGGCTCTGTGGCAAACCCCATGCCACGCATGGCGGAAGGTCATGCGCAGAGGGTGGGGGGCAGCTTTAAGAATGGTAATAGAATATTACTTTATGATTAAAAGAACTGGAAATTCCCTGAAAAAACAAAGGCTAACGTAACGTTATAGTAAGGTGAAATGTTCAATAACGTTTTACACTATAAAAACCATAAAAACCAAACCAATTTCCTTCACTAAGAAAATGTTTTTTGCTAAAAAGAGAACACAAATTACACAATGGATAACATGGCAATAATAGAAAGCTTCAAAGTGACAAATATTCATAAAAAACTCAGCAAATAAAAGTGATAACTCGCTACACACAGTTACTTAATAGAAGGAATAATGTGTTTAGTCCAATAAAATACCTATAGCAGCAAGGCCACAGGTGATTCAATACTAGTTTGACAGGATTTCCCTCCTGAGTAGTTCTGTGCTGCATTTTTATAATTAGCCCATTCCCTAACCTGACACACACTGTAGTGTCCCGGAGGTAAATGTGGATGTTAAGCAATTAAATTCACCTTTCCATTAGCCCGGTTAATTTTTGAGATGTTGTCAGCAATAATGTTCTTTTCTTCCAGTGCATCTGTGAGTTTCTTGTACTTTGGGTTCTTGCTGATTTCTAAGTAATCTCCTTGGAAAGGCTGTCCAACGCTGCAGAAGAAAGAAAAGGCAAGCTTTATGAAAACCAGGACAAAAGGCAATGTACAGAAAATTATGTCATTTACAAAATATATTTATTTTGAATAACTGATCCAAGTTAATTGTATTGAACTTAGATTCCATTAGAAAGTGTATGACATTTTGGATTAAACTCATAAAATCGTCAATTGATACCAATAAAACACTATCAGCAAATCAAGCTATAAGTGGTTGGGTTATCAAAAAGACTTTGACAAACTAAGGCGCTTGCAATGCATTAACCTCTGGTTTGTCATGTTTGTCATTCAGAATTGGTACATGCACCAAAACAATGCACATATCACTGAGCTGCGATTGACGAATGGTCTTCACAGGCAACAAAACAACCTTGACAGCCTCTTAAAACCAATTATTATGCACCTGATGCACTAATCTACTACATTTTTTAGGTTTTAAATCTTTAAGTTTTAAAAGAGTCTTTCATACAAATGGTCCACTTCTTCTCTTGGAACAGAAAGCACTAACATTCAAAACTTAATAATATCCCCCTCCCCAAGTCCCACTCGGTGTCCTAAGTCTTCTTCTTCTTTCTTATTGTTCGAGTTTACTTGTGACCTGTTGGGTTGTTTTAGTCTTAGTACTTTCAAATAGCTGCATTAGTTTCCTATATCCTGTTAATAAGAAATTTAAGAAAGGCGGTCAATGCATGTCCAAGTTGTCTCACAGACCCATCAAGGTGGCTATTCTTTTTTTCCATTCGCAACAAGACCCACAATCATATATTCCAATCTTCCACTTTTGGAGCCTTTAAGTTTCGCCCCATTAGGCTAGAAATCATTTGCTTTGCTGTAATCCTTTCACCCCTATGGAAGTGTATAGGGGATGTAAGCTTGTTTGGCAGGCCTAATAGTGTTTATACCGGGAATCTGGGTATCAGTTTTGAATCTCTTCAATTGTATTTTGTACTATTCCCCAATATTCTTGCAGTTTTGGATATTGACACGAAACTTATCAGTGTTCCTGTGCTCTGAAACCCTCAGAGCCTTGCCAGCATTTATCCGACCGGTTTGTGTTTCATCTGCATAGCTTTGTCGGTGTGACGTTAGATTCGATTAAATTTATAAAGCACAACATATGCGTCAATGCAATACCTCGAGTGAAAGTGAGGTAACGGATGGCCTGGACCAATCACAATCTGGGTTCAGGCCAAACCACAGCACCGAATCAGCCCTCCTAGCAGTGACCAACAACATCAGGATGACACTGGATGATGGGGGGTCTATGATTCTGGTGCTGTTGGACTTATCCGCTGCCTTTGATACGGTGTCTCACGAAGTGCTTCTCGGTCGTCTGAGGGAAGTGGGATTGGGGGGTGCGGCTCTGTCCTGGATGGAGAGTTTTCTCTCTGGCCGCTCTCAAGAAGTCAGGTTGGGCTCCCACAAATCCATCTCTAGGGAGCTCACCAGGGGAGTGCCACAGGGCTCATGCCTAAGCCCCACATTATTTAATGTGTATGTGGCCCCCCTGGCCGACTTAGTGAGGTCCTTTGGGTTCACCCCGGTGTCATACGCCGACGACACCCAACTTCTGTTCCCTTTCAAAACCTTTACACCTGCCTTAAAACAATCCTTTGCAGATGGAATGAGGGCAGTATCAGAGTGGATGGCCAAGAACTGCCTTCAATGTAATGTTGGCAAAACAGAAGTATTACTGTTTGGTGATGCGGGGAAACTATGGTCAGATGAGTGGTGGCCTCTAGAACTAGGACCTGTCCCCATTCCGAAACAGACCGTGAAAAACTTGGGGGTGCTATTCGACCAAGCCCTTACATTTAAAGATCATGTTAACCAAGTCGCCGGTACATGTTTCCGGGCCATTGGTCTTCTGAGAAGAGTGTTCCCATACCTCCCAGACACACACAGAAAGACCTTAGTTCAGGCTTTAGTTATAAGCAGATTGGACTACTGCAATGGCCTCCTTTTATCAACTAACGAAGGCCAATTTAACAAACTGCAGGTAGTCCAAAATACGGCGGCAAGGCTAGTTCTTAATGTTCCACCTAGAACTCCCTCCCGCCCTCTGCTTACTGAACTACACTGGCTTCCTGTGCGGCAACGCGCTAAATTTAAAATTCTATGCTCCATCCATAAATGTCTGATAGGCACAGGGCCTAAATACCTGACTAATACCTTTCAACCCTATGTCCCTGGGCGATCACTACGCTCAAGCAACCTTCAGCTGTTGCAGGTACCAAGAATAAAAAAATCCAGACAGGGGGGTCGTGCCCTGGCACACACAGGTCCCGTTCTCTGGAACTCTCTCCCCCAGACACTAAAACAAATCACCAACCACCTGTCCTTCCGAAAAACCCTCAAAACACATCTTTTCACTAATAGTTAAAACACACCTCCCCCACTCAGTCACCTCTGAGCACGAATCTGTATATCCTATGTTCCTTCACCAGGCAAAAGCTCGGAGATACCCCTTCGGGGGGCAATTCAGGCGCGATACAAGAACATAAAATAAAATAAATAAATAAAATAAGGACTGAAACTAATGATAGGAAGATTAAAAGGCAGAGGTAAACAGCCCGGATGTCAGTGACTTTCTAATAGCCAGATGGTTAGGGTTTTACATTTTTATTTTTTTAGAGTTTTATATAGGACCACAAGATATCGGGTATCAGAGCGCTTTACCTAGCACCAGTTTCGTTACACAAGGACACATTCATTTTTGTTAGGCACGGGAAGATTACGTGATTTGCCCAGAATCACAGGATTTTGAGCATCATTGTCGAGACTCGAACCCACTTTCCCAGCTTCCACGTCGACCACTCTAGCCCTGAGGCTACATCCTCTCCCCAATTCCTTAAATTAACTGGCATATGGTTCCAAAGGCGGTAGTTGCATAGGAAAAGCTTCCATCTCCCCAGGAAGATTTGGAGATGGTTGGAACCAACATTTTGTTAGCTGAAGCCGAACACAAAGATCTATTTGGGATGTACCAACTGAGTTTGTCTCAAAGCAGAGTGGGGCCTGTATGGTAGAGTGATTTGTGCACTGCACTGAGCGCTTTGAAGGCGATTCACTTTGTGATGGGTAGACAGTGTAAATCATGCCCAGCTTCAGAAAGGGGTTCAACATCTTTGGTGCACCAGAATTACTGCTTTTTGCAGCATCTGGTGTCTATTTAAAACATCCTGTTGTGCTTCAATGAACATACCCTTACAATAACCTAACTTTGAATGCACCAGGGAGGTGACGGCTACATTCTTCAAGCCTGAAGGCAGTAAAGGAAGTATTTTTATCAACACTTTTAAGGAATGGAAGCATGAAGAGGCCAAAGAACTGGTCTGATCCTTAAAACAAAACTTGGAATCGAAAATAATTCCAAGATTCCTTGCTTTGACCACTGCAGTAGGAATAGGGCCAAGAGCTGGTGGCCACCAGAAGCTACTCCTAAATGAGGTTTCGAACACCAGGAAGACATCCAGTTGAAGATTGCGGTCATGCAGTTGCTGAAACGTGTGGCCCCCTCATTAATGCTGTTGTTTATAGGGACATTAATTTCAGAGTCATCGGCGCAGGACACAGTGACAAACCCGAATGACCCTATAAGGCTCATGAGAAGGGGCACATATATTTTAAACAGGGTAGGGCTCAAAGTTGAGCCCTTCGGAACACTGCATGGCAGCGAGAAAGGCTTTGGTCTAAAGTTTCCTACGTTCACTGCTTGCTCCCTGTCATCTAGGAAGGAGCAGAGGAGTTGAACACCTATTTCACTCAGTTGCTGGTTCAAGATAATATGCCTAACCATGTCAAAGGCTGTGGATAGGTCCAGAAGGACCACCGCAGCCTTGTCATCTCGATCTAGAATAGCCCTGGCCTCTTCAGTTACTGAGATCAATGCAGTTTCAGTACTATGTGCTTTCGGAGATGTCTAAAATGCTGTTTTCCTCCAAAGAGATGGTAAGAGTGGTGTTAAGGTGTTTCTCTAACACCTAAGCAAGAAAAGGGAGTCTTGCTATCAGGCGGTAGTTCACTACTGACACCATATCTAGGAGGTATTTTTCTATTCTGTGGGATAGCAGCCATGTTTTAACATGTTAAGCAACATGGTCGTGGAAGAAACCACACAGTCTGCTATATCATGCAGTACTTTAGTAGGACAGGTGTCCCAGGGAGCTCTGAACTTGTTGCTTTAATGAGCTCAATCAACAATTATGGGGCAATGGTAGGGAATTCCTGAAGGGGTTATGATTAAAACAGAAAGGTTGCGGGGTTCTGGTCAGACGTGATGCTATGAGGAAGATTTTCGAAAACGGTTTCAACTTTGCTTTGAAAAAAAGATTGCAAAATTGTTGCGAGTGAGGAGATGAAGAGGAGTCAGGATGAGAGACAAGCCTATTTACTGTTTGGAAGAGTTCAATGGTTAGAGGCAGACCTGATTTTCTCAGAGAAGTATATAGTTTTCTCTGAGATTATCAGGTTGTTGTATTTCTGAATCAACGATATGTACTTCTGTTTTTCCTCTGAGGCATAGCGAGTTTCCCAAGTCCTCTCTTGCCGTTGGCAATTTTTCTTTAGTTCTCTCAATTTGGGAGAATACCAGTGGGGCCGAAGGTCTAGTTCTATGATTAGCGACTTTCTCAGGTGGGGTTTGCAGCTTTCTGTAGCCATATGCAATAGAGGGAGGCATCCTTGTTGGGAGAGTACGAAAGAGATGTTTGAGAGGTCTCAAGGTATTTAATGAGATCAGTGCTCTTGACTTCATCCCAAGACCTGACCAATTTGGTCTGGGGAGAGGAGTTGGATGGCTCTTTCAGGAGATTAATATTAAAACTAGACTGAACTGTCTTATGATCGGACCATGAAAGTGGGAGGATATTGCTAATTTGACACTCTCAAAGATTTGTAAAGATCCCATTCAGAGTATGCCCAGCCCAGAAAGTAGGGACGAGGACCATTTGTTTTAGCTCAAAAGACATGAGATTGTCTAGCAGATGTTTGTATCAGTGTTGTCAGGAACATCCAAATGGAAGTTAAAGTCTGCTAAGACTGAATAATTACTGAAATGAACGCTTCCTTCTAAGAACTCACTGAGAGCTTCCAAAAAGCAGGTTTTAGGACCTGGAGGTCTATAAACCAATAACCCATGAAACCTACCGTGGATATTTATTTTACTACTAAAGAGAGCTTCACAATCGGAAATTAGTTTCTGGGTGATAAGGCAGATCTAAAGAGCTTTTAAACATAAGAGCTAATTCTCCACCCCATTTGCCTACTCTATCCAGGTGCATGATATTGTAGTTAGCAGGTAGTGCACTGTTTATATCAGGGCCAGCTGCTGAATCTGCCCTGGTCTCAGTAAGAAAGGTAATATCAGGGCTGTAAGACTCTATATATTCATAAAGCTCATATTTATGCTTTAAAATCGAATGGGATTTTAGTAGAGTACAATTCACTACTTGCTGGTGATCAGGAGAGGTGGTCTCCCGTTTGGTGATATTGCATGTGAAATGGCACTTATCGCAAATATATGATTTTTGTGTTAGATCAAGGCTATGGCTGAAAGCTTTTTTAAAATGATTATTGTGTATTTACTGAATTGGCCAGGGTTTCTAGAACATGACACAGTCCAGGCACAAACGGGCTTGCTTTTGGCGTGCCTTCAGCGCACCAGCGGCGTGCCCGCTGCACGGTCGCACTGCCATGGTGAAATTATAGCCCGCCTGTCGCAGGTCGTGTCAAAGAGGAATTGCCCTGTAAGAGTCCATGGACAGGAAACAGGTGGGAGAAATTATAAACAAGCCGGGTTCCAGCAACCCCACCTGTCACCGCCGGATCCCCAGCAAGTGAACAGGATAATGGTAAAATAAAGACTGGCTAAAATAACAGTGCGAAAAGTAGACTAATAAATTTAATAAAACGGGTATTATCCCTCTAAAAGCTAGTGCATGTATCTATAGGCACCAGGCAACTCCAGGAATGGCACAAGCTTGTGCTTACAAGGAAATTTAAATATGGCGCGGGGGAGGAGCTACGCTAGCAAACAAGATGGCCGCTTAGGCTCCCGGCTCCACCGACCTCCGTCTCCGCCCGGATGATCCTGTCATATATCCTGAGTCTACGCCCGACCTCTGTGTGGATGAACAGTTGCAGAGTCTAATGGTGCAATCCTGAGAATTCTACCGGCTTGATTGACGGAGTTACGTCGTGTTTTAACTCGCGGCCTAGCCCAGCTTGTGAGCCGGGGCCTCCAGTACTGGCCCAGCCGGGTTGCAATTGAACAACATCGGCCGTGGGACTCAGGCAGGGTCCGATCTATCGCTGTGGATGTTGTCTTTGCCAGATTCTGATGGCGGTCATTCGGTCTGGTTAACATCGAAGGAGTGGCGACAAGGCACGACTGAGGCTGTGGGCGGAGGACCCTGTCCCGGAGACCCGGTTTGCCCACCGCCGGTGTTCGATGGGTCGGGGTCCTCGCTGGTGGTAACGGAGTATAGATGGCTGCCGTGGTAAACGTTAAGTCGCCCTCCGCTCCCGTCCGTTCCGTTCTTGCCTGTTCCCCGGGAGAGACACGGCTCTCTGGGGAAAGTGACCATGTTTGATATCGAGCGAGAAGGGATGGGTCGGACGGAGTGCGAGCCGTCGCTGAGGACCGTACTGTCCGCCATTGGGGCACTTCACTCGCATGTGGAAGCCATTGTCCACAAAATGATTGCGGGTACAATTGGGACAGGGCGTGTGAGACCGGACTCTGCTCCATTGCAAGATCTAAAGTGAGCTAAGATTCCCACGATGAACATCTTAACGGAGGATGAGGACCCCGTGCAGCAAGAAGTATTGAAGCCCTTGGTCAGTGTGCTGATGAATAATTGCGAGCTTGAGGCTCAGAAAAGATCGCTGCGCCTATCATTGCTGCCGACAGAGAGGACAAATCGGTTCTCCATTCCCAGAGATTCCTGTTGGGACTGTTCTCGGACTGAAACACCATCTTTTCCCTCCCTGGCAGTTTTACTACGGTCGCGGAGGAAATAACATTGGGATTTAATGTCAGTGATGGAGATCTTCGGTGCGGAGGGAGTTCGCATGAAAGATCGGAAGGGCCAAGGATGAGATTGACTGACAGGGTTTGATATCGTGGCCTCAATGGATGTGGGATTTGCTACCAATATGCTAACGGGAGATTGGGTGGTGTTTACAGCTTTCCCTGTTTCGTTTTGCCTGTGTTTTCTGATAGCTTCTTGATTATACTACAGGGGTTGCTTGTTCCTGACGGGGGGAGGGGAGACCGGGAGCCTGTACGAAGATGTCCTCCTCCACTTTTCTACCTTTAGTATTTAGTTAGATGGGGCGACAGGCACCCTGCTAGTTGGGGTTAGGCGAAAGCCATATGCGGGGGTGCAGGGTGGGGGGAAGTGGTTATTTGTATTGTTTATGTTTTTGTTTCTATGTTTAATATCCTATTAATATCCTGCTATTAGGTGCCTTCCTGATGGGTAATCCTGTTTAGTGGGTAGACGGGTCCTGGGGGTGATATCGTTTACACTGTCCTCTACAATGTCTTGTGTTTTATTATTGTGTGCTAGTTGCGGTCGTTGTTTAGTTCACTGCTCTACTGTATTACGCTTCCTGCCACTCGAAATTGCCTTGCTCACTACAATCCTGTTCCAATCAGTGGTGGGGTTTGTGATTGGTGCTGGTTGAACTGAACTTCATAACTCCTGCATTTTTTACGGCCGCACGCCAGTTACAATCTATGGCCCAGCTTTTGCCTCCGGGTTCATCCGTCTATTCCGTTTTTATGGTTGTATAGTTGTTGTTTGTTCCGTGAAATAAGGCACCTGCCGTTGGTTTTTCTTGTTTTCTATTAATAAAAAGAATTATAAAAAAAAAAAATATGGCGCAAGTTAGATTCTTTCCTGGCTGTATTGCAGGCTGTCTTATGCATCTTACTCAATGTCTTTCCTGTCCTACTTTGAGACAGATGTCCAAAGTTCAGCCTCCTAGCATATTTAGTCAGTGGATTGCTTTTGTGTGTATGCACCCATCAGAAGTCTATAGAGTTCAGATATCAGACACCTTTCACAGCTTCTCAGTGAAAAACTAGGTTTCAGATTTAGAAAGGTTCCTACAGACCATTGGTTAAATCACAGTTTTCAAAACATAACAGAGTATGTGATAATACCTAAATCTTTCATATTCAGGCAAGCCATATACTGATTTGAGTTACTCAAAATACCTTCTACCTTTCCTTATAGGAGAGTTCCACTACTGTAACAAATCCTTTCACAGTCCAGGTGTTGAAACCAGTGGGATCCATGGCAGGAATGAACTCTAGGTTTACCACAATGAGGGACAATGATGAAGGTACAAGTGGAACCCTGTCTCAGATTTTGCAATTGGTGACCAGTAAATTCCCACCCTCCATGGGCCCCTGTAAATACAATTGCTTCCAGATAGATGATTCTGCTATTTCTTTTTAGAAAAATCTACTTTTTTTCTCTTACTCCAATCTTTTCCATTCAACTACATATCACAATTGTGCAGCTTGACAGTATTGGGTCACCCAAGGTGCTCGATACGCCCTTGATCAGTGGGTGTGGTTGATTTCTTAGAAATGTGTTGCCAGTTCCTACTCAGATAAAGTTATCAAATATTTTTAGAAATTGTTTAAGGTTTGCAGGTAGTCCGTCACTGATGACTATAGTATAGGATAGTTTTTCTCACGGAGTGGTACGCATGGAGCTGGTCTCCATGTGGTCCTGAAGAAGAGGTTTAGAGGACACCTTGAAACATGTCGGCCAAATACTAGGGAAAGTATAGACATAACAGTTACACTTCCTCTCTACTACTAACCCCTTTTGATCCATACCAACTAGGAACAGGAATAAATTAATCGCTCACTAGCTAGGTATTATTAGCATCACCATCACCACTCCCCCAAACACTGCACTACACATTTTGTTCACAAAAAGTGCTCCTATGTAGTTCCGCAAGTTGCAGCATGCCCCAGACAGTAGCTGTCTGGGATGGCCCCAATGATGAAGCAGGTCACTTGAGGGGACTCAAGAAGAGAATTTTCTCTTCTTAGTTTTGGGGCTTTTGTTTCGTACATTTAGCGGAAGCCCTTCCCTTTGATAAAGTTCTCTGATCTGTCATTTGTAGATTTGTTAATAACTATACACTGTCTGGAGGATGAACCTAACATTTACCCCCTTCTCCCCCCATTTTGTTTACTTTGTATTTACATGTAACCATAGGCCTCTCCATCCTTTGTGATGCATTAATCACTATCACAGAATCCCTGGGCTATCCTGAATAACCAAGTCACATGTAGCAGATCTCCTCCCAACCCACCACCAAAGGAACAAATGAGGAAATTAGTAAGAGGTTATGCCAGTGTTCTATTCCATTCACTTTAAGTCTCGGTCTACCTAGGCCTAATCGGTAGACGTTGGCTCACATGGAGTTCTCAGATAGCCCTATTTAGGTCCAACAATGGGCGTTCTCTCCCTGCTGCAAATTCCTTCCATGTAGAGAGTGTGGCCCTGGACAATCTTGCATAAAAGAGAAAATGTGGCACTTGGAACTCAAATGGCATAATTGTTTCCTAGGATGTTCATAGGGTGTCAATCTCATACAAGTCTCTCATCGTTATGAGAAACTGTATATCTAGCTCGCTATCTCTGCTTCCAGAGATAGGATCCGGCGCCCAGACAGCACCGTGGAGCTAGGTCTGCATAAGCATCCACCATACAACAAATTTGTAGACCACGTAGGTGTTAGCTGGAGAGAAATTAGTACTTAAGATCTATAGTACTATGACACCCATCCAGGAGATCTTTTCCCTCTACTGTACTTCTGCCAGACAGTGAGGTAGAAGCAGCAGTTGAGATTCAATTGGTAACTAACCTGCTACAAATAGTAGTCTTTCTCCACTGCAAATGGAGGTAAATGCCAGAAAATATCCACACTTAAGAATAAGCATTAAACTACTAGCTTGCTTACTGTGTGTACTGAATGCCATTTCTACACTAGCATCAGAAATGTGCATTGTAGACCAGCAATCTATAGTAATCAAATCGTTTGAGTGAACGCAGCAACTATATTCAGGTTTGAGTCCAGCATTTCCTCAAAATGGTTCCAACAGATTCAATTGTGGCAAGGTGGTTGGTTTGTTTGATGAGCATTTCATTAGATAATTTAAGGCCATGTTGTACCTTTTTTTCTCTGGTTTACTGCAGCAATATAATCCGCATTACACAGCAGAGTAATGTGAGACCATGGATAGTCTAGAGACATCTAGCAGGTTTCTAATATTGGGTTTAATTAAATTATTAAATAAAGCTTTGACGAAATATAAGTTATTCTGATGCGCTCATTCTAATTAAGTTGTAAGCACATTTTGTTATTTACGTGTTAAGATGATGAATTGTGATTGGGAGTGGCAATGTTTATTGTGACATATAAACTAAGCAGTGGTAAAAGCCAACAGGTCTATGTTTAATGTGCTAATGCATGCACCGTAAGCACATTAAAACCAAAAAAACTAAAGTTAAACTGTATCGAAGGCTCCGTTGCTTCTGTTTTTATTTCCATTTCAACTCAACAGGGCTAGAGTTGTAAAGTAATCTGATGCAGTTACTCAAATGGAATCAGAAGGATGCATCCAAACAGCCAATACCATTGTGTGAAACAGGAAAATTCACTGGGCAGAGTTAAGGCCAAAGTAACAAATTCACCTGCCAATAGATGAAAGAGGCGACTCATAAAATGATAATGGCTGAAAGGGGGTTGACCTAAAGTATGCTCTATGTATATTTTAAGCAATATGTCTGATAGCTGTGCAGCCAAAACACAGTAATACAAAGAAACTTGTGTTATGTAATGTGTTTCCATAAACTTTATTACAGACCACACATTAAACAGATTATTATCATGCTGTTCATAAAACCATGTGAATGAAAACTTAAAGGTCTCAAATATCTGTCCCATTGTTCTAGGAGTCAATCTCTGATATCTGGCAGAGACCCTTTTTAAATTAAAAAATCAGTACTAATTATTACACGGCAGTGGACGGCCTCTTTCAAGCAATGGTGTTGCCATTCTGTGTTTGAGTTCGATTAATTCCGAAGGGATACGCTTGATTACAAGCTGGATGAAGTTTACTCTTGGGCTGATGTCTACGCCCAAAGACGCCGTAATAAACCATCGACCATGAACACGGACACCTCATCATCTGACTCAGATTCTACCAGAATTCCACCTAGACGCCCTCAGCAGTCCAGGCAACCAACTAATAAAGAACAAGCTAGCACATCAAGTGCCAACCAGCCACCAGATGCCTCTGCATCGTCACAGTCTTTTTTAGAGGTAAGCCAAACTCCACCCGACGACCCCGGCGGAGCAAAAACAAAAGACAGAGAAAAAAGTCCACCAGCCACGAGAAGCACAACAGCCAAAAAGAAATAAGTCTCGTAATCAACATCTCGAAGACAGAAATCAATGATTATCAAATGAAACTATTGGAGAAAGGTACCTCATTCATCCCAACCACTCCGACTAATCTTTTGGAACTTGAAGTAAGCACATTCAAATTCACCCGCAAACTTAGACTTAGACATTTTTTTGATAACGTTTTACCTCCTGCTACCACTACCAAAGAGGACGAACTTAAAGGATTGCGACCACCCAGTACATATTTACCACCAACTAGTCACAAATGTATAGATTTGTTTGAAACTTTGGTTCGTCAGGACCTCTCAAGCATCAACTTTAAGACGCCAAGGAAAATCCAGAACTTAACCACCAAAGATCGTGATACTCTCAAATCGTTAGCTAACAACCCAGACATCAAAATCACCAAAGCTGACAAAGGTGGCGCATTAGTTATTTTGGACAAAGAGATGTACCAAAACAAACTTAAAGAACATATAGAAGATACCTCAACCTATATGGTACTGAACTGCAACCCCACCAATGAATTTCAAGATCTATTGAGGGATATCGTTCTCAAAGCATTTCAAAATGGAATCATTGAGGAACGCACCAAAAAATACTTGCTTATCGATTGCCCAAGAAGTCCAACGATACACATGAGCCCAAAAATCCACAAAAATTTGACTAACCCACCATTCAGGCCCATAGTATCAACCAAGAAATCTATACATGAGAGAACTGGTAAATTCATAGATAAATATCTGCAACCTCTAGTGATTCAATCTCACAGTTACATCAAAGACACTACAGACTTTCTGCTGAAACTTTCCAGAATTCCAAACCTCAACAATGAATCCTACGTATTATGCACGGCAGACGTGAGTTCACTATATACCTCCATACCGCACTTAGGTGGAATTGAAGCAATTGAACAAATTTTACTGAACAGTGCAATTGATGTGAAAATGCAAACATTCCTAGTCGAATTAATGCTTTTTACACTATATCATTCCTACTTCAAAGTTGATGATCGATGGTTTCTACAACTCTCAGGGATGGCAATGGGGAATTGTGCTGCCCCGTCATACGCGAACACATATATGGAAAATTTTGAAAAGAACTACATATATACAAACACGAATTTTCAGAACCATGCCAAACTGTACACACGGTACATTGATGATCTTTTCTTTCTGTGGTCAGACACCAAGGAAACTCTACATGATCTCATGACTGAAATCAATGATAAAGATCCACGCATTAAATTGACATGGCTAATCAGTGATACAGACATTGCATTCTTGGATGTGCATATAAAAAATACTCCACAAGGATTGGTCACTGACCTCTACAGAAAAAGCACTGACCGAAACAATGCCTTACACTACTCGAGTTTTCATCAAGGCTCACTCAAAAAACATCTCCCATTTTCCCAGATGCTACGCGTCAAACGCATAGTGTCTGACGACATGTTGGTTGAAGATCGCATCACTGAAATGCAAAACAGGTTCCTTGAACGAGGTTACCCAGACAACATTCTGCAACAAGCACGCGATCGAGTCACCATGATATCAAGAACGGAAAGTATGACTAAATCCCACAAGACCTCAGATCAGCGTATGGTGCTTGTGTCCAAGTACTCTACAGCAAGCTACAAATATAAAAAAATCATCTACAAACACTGGCCTGTGTTAAAAAATGAACCCGACTTCCAGGGCATTTTCGAGCTACCACCAATATTTGCACATACCAGAAGTAGCAACCTGAAAGAAATTTTGTCAAAACCCACTGAGCCACTTAAACAACTTCATCGTGGAACCCAACCGTGTAGAAATTGCAGTCACTGTAACTGTATAATCAAAGGGAATACTATACAGCATCCGATGAAAGGTCACGATGTGAAACTCAAGGTAGACGCGACATGCGACACAGCCAATGTGATTTATGCACTGAAATGCCCGTGTGGGAAACTATACATAGGCAAGACTGAACGGAAAATGAAATTACGCCTTAACGAGCACAAATCTAATATTAGACTGAGATCAGAGAAATCAAACATAGCCATGCACTTTATGGATGCTCGCCATACCATCGCCCAAATGAAATTCATGATTCTTGAAACGGTTTCAAAAAGAGAAGGAACTGATAACACTAAATTTTTACTTAAGAGAGAACTTGAATGGATTTATATGCTACAGACCCTCAAGCCAAATGGGCTTAATGATCGTACCGAATTTAGTTGTTTTTTATAATTTTGAGAATTGTGCTGTGTAAATATTGATATTGCTCACTCATTGACTTTACCTTGTTCCTACATTTCTCATAACATCACTATTTACTATTCCTATATCTGATTCTATCGCTCCAACATGGCCGCCACACTTTTTTAATATCACTTCCACTCGTTAGTCCATTTTCACTTTTTATTTTGTAATTAGTTATCTGTTCGCGTTCTCCCGAGCACATCAGACAACCGACTGCTAACCGCATGAGTACGCGTTTCCACGCCATCATGACATCCATCCTGAAGTAAGTGCATGCCATTGCGCATATCGCTGACGCTAAACAACACGCAACCGTTTTCTTGCGGAGCACGCCCTCGTCGGCCTTAAGATCGTTATAGTTCCTGCACAGTATTCGATCACTAAGAGTTTGAACACTTGACCCATCCAGTTTAATTTGCTTGAATATCTTTACCCATTTGTTCACTTTTGTTACAATCTCCTCACAACCCTTTCACGCCACCAATAGTTGATTAGTTGTTTATTTATTTACTTATTTTTTATCACGAGCACCTTGCACAATATACTCACGTTTCCTCATAGGAATATCCCTTACACTTTTCATGTATTCTTCCTCCTCAGCTTATCCGTGACCAAGGGTTTTACAGCCCGAAATGCATAGGATACAATTGTTCGGATGTTCAACTATGTTGTCTGTTGATATGCTTTAAATATCAGTAAAGTACAAACAAACCACAAATGAAACAACTCTAAAGAGAATAAACGTGAAATCTTCAAAGAACTGACGAAGCACTTTGGTGATCATTTTTGGAGTGCCTTATTGGGGATGCACCTGCGGTTCCCGCAGACACAACTTGTTAATAGTATTTAGTGGTGTGCAGACGGACAACACCACCCAGCGAGAGCACCCTAACACTTAACAACTTTTGCGTTACCTTATTATTTAATCCAGTTGTGCACCTCTCACAACCTCCTTTGAGTTCGATTAACAACACTGTTAAATATTATTCTTTTTATTTTAATCATGGGAAAGCATGGTCTTCTGGTCATTGAAAGGCATGGGTAACAATATACATCTGTTATTTCAGCGCCAAGATGCCCCGTTGCTGGGGTGAACGTGCGCTTTACGAATACACGTATTATGTTATGGTATTATTAACTGACTGTTAAGGGTATGGATGCAGTTAGCAGGTACACTTCACAGCAGTTGACTTGCTCTTATTGTATACAAAGCCAATAGAACGACCGCTCTTGGAGCAGTAAGTGCACTTTCACCATTCTCTTCCGGGGAGCACTGTAAAATGCTATTGAAGCATGTGTCTACATTACTAAGGAGATGCCACTTTAGTTGATGTCGACTCCACTGAAAGACAACAATGAAGGGTAGCACAGTCTAGTTCTGGTGCCAAAAGATGCCTGATAAAATGTTTTTCAGGTGAAGAGTAATTCCTGGAGTATTTCAAATCTCAGAGACCTGCCAGACGAAAGTATGCATGAGACCGGGCTTATGGCTACTGTAGAATAGGTAGGCCATTTCTATTACCTCAATGGGTGGGAACGCAACGTCAGGACATTTTCCACAAATAATAACCATTCCACTTTGGTATAACACTAGTTCTCAGTACAAATACGTCTAAACTTTGACAATAAACCATCAGTATTTCAACTTCTCTCATTTGGGAGAAAAAGATAATGTGAACATCTTGCATTACACACACTTTCCCTTATGACCTCTCAGGTTTTCTGTTAACGTCTAGACTTTAGCGCTTCGAAAATCTTCCACACTAGGGAATGTGGAATAGACAAATGGAATGTGGACAGGCGTGTTATTCAGCTACAAAGGAAACAACATCTTGTTGGCTTTCTCCTCAGCTGCAGCAGGCTAACAACTGAGCCATAATTCTTTCATGCAAGCTTTCAATTGTAAACCTCTAATGGACAATTATCTATCTTTTTCAATTTATCTGAAAATGTCAAACCTACATGGGTGAGAAAAAGCAGAACTAATTATACCTCTAGACAGATCAGAAGTTATTCTTTTTCAGAAGGGTCTAAAAATATGGGAAATGTTAATATCCCAAGTAATTACACCACCATTGGATTTCTATCGGGATGTTGTCAACACATGGCTGACTCCTGATTCATCAATTGCACTTATCCATAAACTGTGTCATGATAACCCTCTTTACTGTGCTTACTGTCCCATAACACTGCTGAACATGGAGCACAAGACGTTTTCCAAACTTCAGCCCACATCCGCAACCTGTTTTTTGTTTGGGGCTAGTCATATTAAACAGCAGCGATTTTTACGGAGTAGATTATTAAACAAGAATACATCACAACAGTAAGCCTGAACACATTATGCTACCATTGAAAATATGCAATGTCGCAATATGAGCAGATGCTAAAAATGCATTTGACCCTGTGCAATGGAGAAAACCATGGCTGGTAATGGAACAGATAACATTAATGCAACATTTCATTTGAGGGGCACACGTTCTGTAGAAACCCCATAGTGCATCCGTTACAGGTTAAAGGACTACCCATATTCAAATTTCACAGGGAACTAGTCAGGAGTGCATCTACGTACCTCTCCTATGAGCCCTTTTTATCAAATCCCTAGTCGTCCCATCAAGAAGAAACAGAAAGCATTTAGCATGTCTTTTAAAAAAATGAATCCTTTGCAGATTATCTCCTAACTATCAAATACATTTTCTTCGATCTCACTGGTAATGGATGACTGAACTATAGAGGAGTCATCAACTTTACTGGCGCAAGAGCAATTAAAATACTGGGGATAGGTGGGGGAGAGGGGTAATGACTGAGGACCAGGTCACAAGGCCACTCATGTGTGTGTGAGAAAAGGTGCAGGGAAACCGAAACAGTACCGGAGCAAAAAGTAAAACACAAGGAACCAAAAAGAAACATGCAAACACTGTCTTAAATGTAAACGAGGCGTGGTGAGGCAACCTCAGTTTAAAAATCTTATGCCAGAAAAGCAGCTCTTGATTCCAGTCTACCCAGAGCCATGAGGTGTTTACAAGAGCCAACAGAACAAGAGTGAAAGGAAATAGCACATAGTGGCCAGGGACAAAAGGTACACCGAAAGTAACTCGTAGTAAGCTTGTGGGTGATTGGAATCTGATACTGAAGATAGATTAAATTCTTGATCAGACACCAGCCTAAATGTACACATCATCAAAATGTGGTGGGTAGCCCAAACAAGTGACAAACACTTCAGCAGTGACTGAAGGAGCCAACACAATGACAGTGCCTGACTGCGGCAAATCCAGAGCCCAACCACTTGGTATTTGTTAACAGCATAAGGTCTTGCTTAAGCCTGACCTAATGATAAATAAAAAAGTTAATGTTCTGAGAGGAACATGTTCGACTGCATCTCTATATAACTTGCTAATGTTGAGAACTGTGCCTCTATGGCTTGTTCACAAGGGAGATGTTGGTGCTTTCCAAAGTACAGCTCTCATGCCATCACAACCAGTAAAAGTAGCAGATAAGCAACCTAAAATTTAGGTTAAAAAAATATAATTTCCATAACTTATCTAAACAAATAATCGAACTGGTTGTAGTCATGTCTAAATTCTGGAAACACCAGTAACAAGTTAAATACCTGGATGCATAAGACAGCTTCTTCCCTTTGAAGAGCTCACTGGCTTCCAGCTTCTCTTCGTAGATCAGCTTTTTCTGGTCAGTGAACTGGTCTCGGTATTTCTTACACTACACAAAAAGAACAGAGCAATGAAATAAACAAGTAGTCATTTCTTTTATCTGCACAACAAAATTTGAACTCTTTTACATTAAACCCTAATGTCAAAAGTTCTCCTCTGTTGAACAAACAGTGAAATGAACACAAAAAACTAATATGACCACCCCTCTCCAGTTACGACTAGTAGTGCTAGTATATTTAGATAAAATGGATGTAGAAGAGAAACAAGGATTGCAAATTAAACGAGTAAAAGAAAACAATGACACCTTCGCATCATTAACCAACTATCTATAGTAAGAGCATTTCTGCTGGTTCCACAAGAGCAGTAAATAAGGTGGGAATCGCAGCCTTAAGATAAATTGTTTTGATAGGCTTCTAGTGGTGGAGGAAAAATTTAATGAAACCAAATTATGACATTTATAATTGCTACATCAACAGTCTATATAAAATGAGGACGCCAAAAGATGAGTTACTTTATTGGCAAGTACACGCTATTTCTTTATAAGATCAGGGTATGTTTATCTTAAGCCTTTGAAAATGCGGCCCCAATTTAGTAAGTAAATGTAAATTTAGCCTTCATGCACATCCTGTACTTAACTAGACACATTTTGAATAGGTGCAACGCAAAGCTTGGACTATTTACTGGCACATTTGATATTACAATTTGCATTTAATGTCAACTGTAATGGATTTTAATGGAACATGTATGTAGGTAGCCTTGACATCCTTTAAAATTAAGTAAAAGTGACTTCTCAGCTCCCTCCCCTAGTGCTGCTGTTGGGAGCTGCTGGGTTAAGGAGCCGTAGTGAGGATACCATGACTAGAAGCATCAAGTTACTTAAGTGTTCCTTTCCATTTTCCCTCATACATTTTGTTCAATAAAGATTTAGAATCACTGAAAGAAAAAAATACTAGGCCTTACTTAATGCTGAAAGGTGAATTCAAACTGAGGGAAAACAAATACTGTCACAGAAGACTCTGGTTAATTTGTTTAAATAACGATTTAGCTTTAACACCACAATATTAAGGGTTAACATCTCATTAGTTAAATTCTTTGAGATTGTCTATGACCCTTCATGATAGAAGCATAAGGCTGCGCAAGGATATTACAGCCTTTTACCAAGTTTCTTGATTTACGTGAATAGTCTCTTCCTGCAAGTCTTTCACTAACCCCAAATAATTATGAGAAAGGTAATCTCAAGCCAGCAAAGGACCAGGTCCGCTTGAACCAACAAGAACTGCTGCGGCTGACTTGTGCGTTTCTTCCCCTGCTGCCACTTTGCTAGCCACCCCTGCCCAAGACATTCAAGGCATGGAGCCATGGCTGTAGTGAGTGGGTGGGCAGCAGCACAAATTACATTCAACGCATGACTGACCTAAATAGTGAAGAGTTTAAAGAGCCTTGAGCCAGCTAACACAGGAAGCTGCGCCACATGGCATGACCACCAGTCCATGGACCTCCATTGCTCCCCAGAACAATGGGAGAGGAGCTCCCCATGTTTTATTTGGCAGCCAGGTCCAAAAGTGCATCTCCAAGTGATCCTGTCTCTTGATATTCAGCACTCCGTACTTGCAGCCACCCTTACACCCATCATCAGCACTCAGACATAGCTCTACCTCAATGCAATCCTCTGCTGGACCATAAAGAACTTGTTCCTATGCTGGGGGCTGCTGTTGCTGGGCTCCAGGAGGAACCACAACAAGGGTCTGCCTCCCTGCTGGAGGGCCCTGTGAGCTGGCCTGCCTGAGCCCAGCCTTATGCCCCTAAAAACTTTGCTGCTGGAGCTGGGGCTCCTAGCGCCTCATGAGCGCTCTGATTTCTAAATTGCCAGGAAAGAGGAGCTGGCGATTGCAGAGCGCTGAGCTGCATGAAGGATTTCAGAGGGAATCCCCCGTGTAGGGATTCCCCCATGCTGGTTTGTGGAGCAGGGGCACACCCTGTATGACTGTGGTCCCGAGGTGCAGCGGGGACCCGCCTTGCCTTGTGGGTATAATTAGCGACAGAGCGGGAGCCCATCCCGCCCTGCTTGAGTCGCTGGTTTATGCCTCGTTAAGCAGGTGCCCACCCCGCATTTTGGTGTTTAATTACAGCGGGTGCCCACCCCGCATTTTGAGGAAGCTCGGCGGGTGCCACCCCGCATTTCTGCTGGTTGCCAGGTGCCCATTTCACGTTGTGGTGTGCTGTACGGCAGGAGCCCACCCCTCACTTCACAAAGAGGAAAAGAATCACCGCCGCAACTCGGGAAAGGTGACCCGGAAGCCAGGCGCCTGCTGCCTGACTGTGGGCGGGGCTTCACCCTCAGAAGTCGGAGGGGAGGCGGAAGTAATGCAGCCCGAGCGGGGCTCCCGTGAGCTGGTGGGAGCCCCGCGTGGAGTAGAAGCCAGGCAGGAGCCCACCCCGCACTGGTGACCAGCCAACAAGAGCGACCGGAGTCCTGAGGGCTCTCCCTGCCCATCCGTCTTCTCAGTGACCAGCAGCAGGAAGGAGGAGGAGCTTCGCACTTCCCCCGCAGACTGGAGGAGTCCAGCAGGGCCGTCCCGGTGAGTGGGGATTTACGTGCGCAACATGGGGCCGAAGTATGGAGTCTTGTTGGTGCCCCTCGGGCAGGGTGGGTGCCGGTGTCCTCATTTGCTAAGGAGGCATAAGGAGGAGCCCAGTGGAACGAGGCTCCCCAGGCACAAAGAGTGCCAGTGCTCATTTGGCCTGTCTTGTTTGGCTTCACAGCTGCGCCGCCGTTGCGGGCAGCTGCAACGTGGGTCACATTGTTGTCAGGGCCCCAGTAGGGGTCCAGAGGGCACAGAAGTGCCAGTGCGTCTTTGTTTTGTTTTTGCTCTCCAGTTGCCCGCCAACTGCAACGTTGGGGATCAGTAGTTATAGAGAGTCCTAGAGGGGACCCAGGAGGCACATTCTTTTCCTTGGGGGCATTTCGTTTTGAGAAGAGAAGGGTTAGTAGCACTCCTGCCCTGCCCCACCGCTTTGCACACTTTCTAATTTGCTGCATTGGCAGCCAAGCGCTGACATTCTGGACAAAGGGAGGTTAGGGCCCAGGTGAAAGGCCAGATGGCCTGGGGTCATTGGGGGTGAGATTGGTAGAGCGCCAGGTTCTACAAAGCTACACAATGTGTTTTATGCCTAATTTGATTGCAATTGCATAATGTGATTTATGCTTAGGAGGTTATTGCATACTGTCTTTATGCTGGTGAGGCCTAGTGTGTAATGTGTTTATGGTAATGAGGTTTGGGCCTAATGTGGTTATGCCTAATCAATCAATCAAAACATTTGTATAATGTCATGCTATGATATTTTAGGATGGTGTCTAATGTGACTCTGGTAATGGTTAGGTCATTATTTGTAAATTTATCTTTGTAAATTCATGAAAACTACTCTTAATTGTTTTTTAAATTGCTCGGATATTTTAAACTGCATTTCTTAACATTAGAAGCACTCTTACGGGCTCCCTTGACCTCGCGGTGTCCGTCTGTCAGAGCAGACCCGCCATACTCAGAGGTCAACGTTCTAGTTCTTCAGGCTCTTTGCCCATAAACATAACACGCTGGCATGGAAGCACAGTGGGCGCGCCTCCGGCACGCCAAAGGCAAGCCCGTCTGCGAACTGGCCGCGTACATCGCCAGCCATGCTGCCCGTTTGGGGAAGCCCGGAGCTGGAAATATGAGGTATTACTATACCAGACTACAGCTGCTTGAGATTGGGGTTTCAGGGGGCAGGAGGGGCAGGTTTAAGCTACAAGGGACCGCAGGGTCTGAATCCAACTTCGCGAGAAGAGGTAGTCTCCGATGCAATTTGCTCAATGTTAGATCCTTGCCTAAGTACCACCTGGAAACCCAACTGTTAATAGAAACCCAGGAATTAGATGTGCTTTTCATGACTGAAACGTGGACACACCCTGGATCAGATACTTAACCGGGATTGGCCTGCCCATCTGGATATAAAGTCTTACATAAGCTTCTAACTAGTGGCAGAGGAGGTGGAGTGGGGGTTATTGATGAGTTAGAGGGCATCGAACTTCAGATTTGTTCCATAAAGGATCACAAGGGACAAGTACTGACCGGTATAGTCTGCTACAGACCTCGTGGACTAGCCAGCCCTTAACTACAACAGCGGTTGATTGAAGTCCTGAGAAACCTGAAATTGACTCATTGCAGACTGCTTGGTGTGGGGGATTTCAATTTATAGCCTAATGCAAACCTGGATTCGGCTATTAGAATCTTATTCAATCCTGTGGGAATTTAAGGTACAAAAATAGGTTACTGAGCCTACACATAAGGGGGGGCCATACGTTGGACCTTGTGTTTTCTGATGAGCAGATAATGGGAACAGTGGATTTCCTACCGGTGTGCTGGTCGGACCATCTGATTGTTTTTCAGATATATAACCCCAGGATGAATAAACCGATTATTAGGGAAGTCAGGAACTTTCAAAGTAGGTACAGGAAGGGACTCCTGAAAAAGGCAATGACATCTCCAAAATTCTTGATCAATGAGGGTCGTGATGTAAATAAGCAGGTGGAAGAGAACTATGCAAATTTCTGCGAACAAATACAAGGCCAGACCAGATTGCCCCGGTAAAAAGTCATAAAAAACTTGGCAGACCGTCAGCCCCATGGTTTAAATCATCTAGAGGATGGCTATAGCGGAGTATAAAAAAAAGAAAACAGTATTAGAAGTGTCTTTAAGATAGTGGATAATATGGTCAATCCGGACTGTTCAAAAATTGGGATTCTGCCTAGTCAGGAATTATGTGACAGTCTAGCAACCTTTTTGAGGACAAGATTAGTAATATAATTGAGGGACTCAAAATGGGTTATATGCCTAAGGAATTACCGCCTGCAAGGGGAGCAAGACAGGTAGGAGTGGATAAATTGCACCCCTTAGACCAGTTTGACACACTCTCTGTGGAAGAGTTCCATAAAATGGCCATGGAGGTCTCTTCTGGTTCTATATTGGACCCGCTTCACACAAAATCTGGGAGGAACTGGCTCCTGAACTTTTCCCTATACTTCGGCAAATCTGCAATCAATCACTGACTAGTGGATCTGTGCCGACATGCTGGAAAACAGGCTTTGGTGACACCCCACTTGAAAAAAGGATCACTCAACCCGGCTTGTCCCAAAAGCTACAGACCCATTTCTTTCCTTCCATACCCAGTCAAAATTTTGGAACGATTAGTCAGTAAATCACTTTCCCAGTTTCTAGAAAACAATAACATCTTGGACGATGTGCAATTTGGCTTCTGCCCTGGCCATGGAACAGAGTCCGCTGTAGTGACAGTTATGGATGATCTACGAATGCGAGCAGACAGGGGACAGTCAGCTATACTGATTCTTCTTGACCGGTCTGCCGCATTAGATACGGTAAACCATGAGGTTCTTCTGTCCAGGCTTGAAGAGGCTGGGATCATGGTCACTGCCCTAAAGGGGTTTCAATCGTATCTAACCAACAGAAAACAGGCAGTAGCCCTCCCCCATTTACGATCCAAGTTTTCCAATCTTCTGCACAGTGTCTCACAAGGATCTGCGATTAGTCCTACATTATTTAACATCTACATGAACCCTTTACTTGTGGTTATAAGGGCTCATAATATTAATCTTGTGAACTATGCAGATGACAGTCAGTTTATTCTGTCCCTGGAGGGAGAGCAATTTGTATCTTTGGAAGATTTCCATGACTGTTTGCGGGACACTGCATTCTGGCTTGGAGAGAATTCTCTTCAATTCAATGCTGACAAGACAGAGGTTCTACACTGTGCTATGGGTAGAATTTCCCCTACACTTCTGTTTGATTTCTGGCCCACTCCCACTACTACCCCATTGGTTCCCAGTAACACGGTACGTAACCTGGGAGTCATGTTTGATAATAGGTTGACACTTGAAAACCATGTGAATAAAACAGCTGGGAACTGTTTCTCTCTGATAGAGTTTTTCAGAAGATCCTCCCGATGTTCTCAGAACAGGCTAGAATACTGATAGTTAGAAGTACCGTCCTTTATAGGTTGGACTATTGTAATGCTCTGCTGTAGAAATCTCCAAGATACTTGATTGAGAGACTACAATCAAGTCGTGGACCAGGGTCAGCGGACTCGATAATTCTCACCTCTGTGCTAACTCTAACCAGGGATCACACTCGGCAACTCTGGGCATTAGCTGCCTCATCTCTACAACGGCCCCCCACATTCGCCGGGGATGCCTGGTTTCACCTTGGAGATACCCAGTAGGGACCATCTCACAGGGATAGCCAGGACGGGTTCCCCAGCGGTCTACAGCGCCACGACGCCTCAGGGCAGCAGTGCGCTTTACAAGACACATACATTTACATTTACAGAGAGTACAGACCATGGCGCTAAACTGGCACTAATGAGACCACGTCTCTGCCTCTCAGGCACTCTCTGAGTTGCATTGGCTCCCAATATCGCAAAGGATACAATTTAAGGCACTATGTATAGCGTTTAAAGCTTCGCATGATGCTGGACCCAAATCTCTGCAGGACAAATTTACATGGTACGCACTTCCCAGAACTCTTCGCTCTTCTTCAGCGTACCTGGTGAAGGTGTCCAGAGTCAGAAAAACTAAATCGGGAGGCAAGGCCTTTAGTACGGGAGCCTCGCACCTCTGGCACAGACTTCCACTTGACATTAGACAAGTGGATGATCTCTTGCAGTTTAGAAAAAGGATAAAGACATGGCTTTACCCTCAAGTATGTCCTTTGTTTTCCTGTTAAATTTCTTCCTCTGGTAACTGCATACGAATGTCTGGCTAAGCGTAAATACAGGTGGTATCATAACGCCAGAGTACCCGTAGGGTGATAGTCGTGCTTTACAAGTGTTAATAATAATAATAATGAACCACTGCAAATTCTTTGCTCCATACTGATCGAACACAATCCTTTTCACTCCTCCAGTATAGGCATCATTGGGCGCATCTTCTCCACACAGTGCACAATGTATATATCTTCTGCACTTACCCACCACCTTCCCAGTATCCACTGTTTGTACTGGTCATTGCCCAAATTACCACAATTAACCCCTGCTACCCAAATGTAGGACCCCGTTCTCATCCACATCAACAGTATAAGTTCAATGATGCTTTTTCTGTGGCCAGTGCTCTGGTACTGGCCACCCGTAAACATAGGTTGGAACTCCTCACCACTCCCATTTAGTTACTTTGTAACAGCAATTGAATTTGAATGGCTGTTGAAATCATTTTCATAGGTTTGTTTTCTGAAATAAATAATGGTTAAGAATGACATTTTGTCAGTTTCTCTTTACACATAACAGAAGAACCTGGACTTATTTGGTACTGATGTCATCCCCAAGGCAAAGCCCAATAAAAAGTTGTAAATAAAGTGTACTTTTATGAACATAGACTATTACTGACATATACTATGTGGCATGCCCTTCAGGGGACTCATTCACCAACCCCACACCCCCAGCCTCCCTACCCCACAACTCCAGCCTCCCTACCCCACAACTCCAGAGGGTGAGGTGGGTTTGGACATTAAAGATAATATATAAAAAAAAACATAACTGATGAGCCACATTGTTTTTAATGTATAGCTGAATATCTACACCCCTGGCTCACAAGGAACTTCAGATCATTTTGAATTGAGACAAAGAGTTGTAGCTCAGTCAAGGGAGCAGGCAAGGTTGGGACTGACGAACCTTAACAAACAAGTTACTTACCTTCAGTAACGATGTATCTGTAAGAGACATAGGTTAGTTATAGATTCCTTACCTTAGAATTACCCCAGCCGTCAGTCTGGATCCAGAGAATTCTTTCTTAGCAGTACCCCTGCAAGTCGGTAGGTGGTGTTGGTCGACTTTGCGTCCGTCGTGAGCATCATGTTTGCCGGGGTGACGTTGCAGTGTATACTTATACGCCGCCCCTGCACGCTGACATCAGTTCTGACACGACTTTCCACGCCAGAAGCACAGAGCCATGCAAGACACTGACCACTGGTATGCTAAAACTAGGGCCATGCAAGGAAGTCCCTGTCCCTAGAAGTTAGTTCGCAGAGCGGGGAGTATGGGTGTGGCGGTAAGGAATCTATATCTAACCTATGTCTCTTACAGATACATTGTTACTAAAGGTAAGTAACTTGTTCATCTGAAAGAGACAGTTAGTTCTAGATTCCTTTCCTTAGAATAAGATACCCCCGCAATACCAACCCCGGAGGAGGGTCAGCGAACCAAGTTCACACCATAAACTCCTGGAGGACAGAACTAGCAAAATTGCCATCCTCCAGACTTGGCTGTCTAGGCAGTAATGTCTGGTGAACATGTGCAAGGATGCCCACGTGGCTGCCTCACAGATGTCAATGAGTGAACTCCATGTGTAAGGGCAGTAGAGGCTGCCGTAGCTCTAGTGGAATGAGTTCGGAGCCCCACTGGAGGTTCCTTTTTCACCAAAGCGTAATAGACTTTAACACAAAGGACAACCCATCCAGAGATGGTACGCTTTTGAACAGCCCGACCTTTCTTGGCACCTACATAGCCTACGAAAAGGTGATCATCCACCCAGAGATCTTTTGTGTGTTCAAGGTAGAAGGACAGCGCACGTTTTGGGTCCAGATGGTGGAGTACCTCCTCCTTGGAAGGTTTGAGAGAGGAGAAAAAGTTGGGCAAAGTAATGGTTTGTCCAATGTGAAAAGGTGTAACCACTTTTGGAAGGAATAAGGTTCTTGTTCGAAGCACCACTTTGTCCGGATGCACAGAGAATAAAGGGAGCTTAGAGAAAGAGCTTGAAGGTCACTCTGCCTTCCTGTTGCCATCACCTCTGCTCGCAGGCTGTTTTCAATGTGAGGAGCCTGAGAGGACAGTTGTGAAGAGGTTGGAACGGAGCACACATGATATAAGTTAAAACAAGGTTCAAGTCCCACTTGGGCATTACCAAAGGAGATGGAGGAAAGAGATGAGTAATGCCCTTAAAGAATCTCCTTACAATAGGGGAATTGAACAAAGATGGCTGATCTGATAGCCGAAGGAAGGCAGAGATGGCCGCAAGGTAGACTTTCAGAGTGCACAGGGCAGAGCCCTGATGGGCCAAAGAAAGTATGTACAAAGGACCTCTGAAACAGGGGCAGAATGGGGAACCACAGCCTTTGCTGTACACATTGCCACAAACTTATTCCAACAGGCGTATACCATTTTAGTGGAGGGACAGGCATATACCATTTTACTGGAGGGATGCCTGGCTGCCAAGATGACATTACAGACTTAGGGTGGAAGGTCAAAAGCCTTCAACTGTCGCCGCTCAATCTCCACACAAGGAGGTGGAGGCTGGACAGGTTTGGGTGAAGAAGCCTCCTACTTAGGGGTTCTTTTTGAAGATCAACTTAAATGGGGTCCTGTAATTTTGAGGAAAAATGGGGATCTGGCTCGGGTAAAAGCAGCAATTTGTAATTATGACTCTAAAATAGGGAAGAAACCAACAGGAGCCATGGTGTAATGTTATCAAGCTAAAAGCTTGGCCATGGCTACCTATGGTAGTGAAATTTGGGGATATATTGCCGCAGATTCCCTTCAAGTATTGGAGAATGATTTTTTGAAACGTTTATTATGTGTTCCACGTGGAACCTCTAATCTAGCGGTCCACGCAGACCTGGGAGGCCCCTATTTAAGTGACCAGCCCTTGTGTATCTTCAACTGTTGAAAGATGATTGCATTATTTTTATAGTAGGGTTTTTAAAAGCTGCTGTAAAATCTAGGACATGTATGGATGTGTAGAGTTTGTTCATCTAGGCATGCTTACAAGTTTAGCTGTTTTAGCTTGCGGTATAGGATAATTTTTTAATTATGTTTATACATATAATTGTTTTTATGTACTTCTATTTGTGCAAATTTTACCACAAACCGAATAAAGTTTATTTGATTGATTGATTGACCTCTGAAACAGGGGCAGAAAGGAGATCCACAGCCTATGCTGTACATATTGCCACAAACGTATATCAACAGGATTATACCATTTTAGTGGAGGGACAGGCATATACCATTTTAGTGGAGGGATGCCTGTCTGCCAAGATGACATTACAGACTTAGTCTGTAATGTCCACACAAGGAGGTGGAAGCTGGACAGGTTTGGGTGAAGAAGCCTCCCTTGGTGCTGCAACAGAAGATCCTTCCAAAGAGGCAGTCTGAGTGGAGGATTGCTGGCCATGCTCAGGAGCTCTGGGTACGCCCAGTCCGGAGCCACAAGAATAACTTGGGCCATAACGCTCGATCTTCTTTCGCACTCTGGGCAGAAGTGGAACAGGTAAAAAAACATACAGGAGGCTACAGTTCCACTCGCAACGAAAAGCGTTGCTGAGCGAGTGCCGCCTGGAAACTTCAACGTGCTTAATTGCTGACATTGCGTGTTCTCTTCGGTGACTCTCCCCACTGCCAAAAGAGACCTTGCACCATCTCTGAGTAAAGACACTATTCATGATCTACCAGGCACTGGTGGCTGAGTTTATCCACCCTGGCGTTAAGTGAACCTGCAAGGTGTTAAACCACCAGGGTCATACCCTGATGTTCCAACCATGTCCAGAGACAAAGAGCCTCTTGACATAGGGTCCACGACCCCACCCCGCCCGATTTATTGCAGTGCCACATGGCGGTGGTGTTGTCCATGAACACCTGCACCACTTTCCCCTTGAGAGAGGGAAGGAATGCCTTCAGCACCAGGTGGATTGCCCAGAGCTCCAGCAGGTTGATGTGGAGCTCGGACTCTGCCGGAGACAGACACCTCTGATCTCCGCCTCTCCCAGATTGCCGCCCATTCTCAGGAGTGACACATATTTCACTACTGTAAGATCTGGTTGGGGAAGGGAAAAGAATCTGCCTCTGACCAAAGCTTGGTTTGTTAACCACTACTGCAGTTGCTGCGCTGTCCCCTCCGAGATCTGAATGTAGTTGAAAGAATCCCCTGATGCTGCGCCCACTGGAACTTCAAGTCCCATTGCAGAACCCGCATATGCCATCTGGTATGATTTACCAACAGGATGCAAGAGGCCATGAGGCCCAGTAGTCTCAGGGTCATTCTCACCAAAAAGCGGGATAGAGGCTGAAACATCAGACTCTCTGCTCGGGAGGATAGGCCCCGAAACTGCAGTGTCCAGAACAGCTCAGATGAAAAGGAGCATCAGAGAGGGAGTCACTCGGCACGTTGAAAGTGAACCCCAGTGAATACAGGAGGTCTGCGTAGTCTGGAGGTGGCCTTCAGCACCCAGTCGTCAAGATAGGGGAAGACGGGACCCCCGATCTGCGCAGATGAGCTGCAACCACCACCATCACTCTCATGAACAACGAGGGGCACTGGTAAGGCCGAAGGGGAGCACGGTGAACTGAAAATGCTCTTGGCCCACCCTGAACCGCAGGTAGCGGCTGTGGGCTGGCAGGACAGGGATGTGAAAGTATGCGTCCTGCAAGTCGAGTACCACCATCCAGTCTCCAGAGTTAAGGGCAGACAGGACTTGAGCCAAGGATAGCATTTTTAACTTATCCTTCAGGAGGAAGCGGTTGAGGGCCCTGAGGTTCAGAATAGGATGCAGGCCTTTGTTCTCCTGGGGCACCAGAAAGTAGCGGGAATATCAACCACGACCTACTTCTGGTGCAGGAACCCTCTTGATTGCTCTCTTGGCCAAGAGAGCTGAGACTTCCTGGCAGAGAAGCGCCAAATCATCCTCTTACATGCAATCAAAAGACAGTGGCATGGAGGGGGCGGGGGTTCATCTCGAAGGGGAGGGAACAGCCCCTTTCGGCTATTTGCAACATCGACGTAGCAATCGTTCTGCCCAGTGAGTCAGTGGTATACAGTCCACATCTTATTGTTAATTTGGCTGCGTCTTGTCCATACGCCACTGCCTGAGAGAGAACAGACCAGGCCTCCTCCAGGAACTGAGGCAGCACTTGCACAACTGTATCGCAGATAGTATTTGAGAATCGGCCCAAGAGGCACACGGTATTCATGGACCACAGAGCCAATCTGAAGGAGAACATGTGCTTCCCAAGATAATCTAGCTTCTTGTATTCCCTGTCTGGGGGGGCAGATGGATAGGTGCCCTTGGAAGAAGAGGCTTGGACAACTAAGCTCTCGGGGGAAAGGTGTTGGGTGAGGAAAACTGGATTGCCCGGAGCCGGGCGGTAGCGGCGGGCAATTACCCTTATCACAGAAGCCCCAGTGCATGGACCTGGTGCCCAGAACAAAGTCAGGGAGGGCTTCATTGAAGGGCAGGAGGGGTTCAGAAGAGGTTGCCACAGGCTGAAGTACCTCTGTCAGGAGATTAGTCCTGACTGCCACTGAAGGGAGCTCCAGGCCCAAGGACTCGGCTGCTCTTCGCACCACCACAGCGTAAGAGCCTCCCTCCTCCCTAGCCACGGTAGGGAAAGAAAGCATGCCAAGGACTGGAGAAGTGTCCAGACCACTGGCTTCACCCAGGTCCTCTCTCCAGTCCAGCTCTTCAAGCTAGTCTGCAAAAGGGACGAGTGACCCCTCCCAATCCTCATCACCACCTTCTGGGCGATAGGGAACACCAGGGATGAACAAGGGAACAAAAATACCCTCAGGTGTCGAATAGGACATCGGCCGACGTTGGTTCAGCTCCGGGTCCATCTCGGGGGTAAGGTTGGGGACGTCGTCACCAGGATTGGCGCAGGGGAAGGTCGAGTAAGCCACTGATCTGGATCCAGACCTGGATCCGCGGGGTCCTTTGGTGCTGGGGCCGGAACCACTGGCACTAAAGGTCCCAGGACCCCCATCCGGCTCCGTGGGGCCTGAATGCACGCCGGCTGCCAAAATTGGAATGGAGGGCCTTGTAAAATGCATGAAGCTGGGCAGGGGACGGTCCAGCTCCGGGAAATGGGGGAGGCATGGAGTCGTCCCAGAAGGAGGCACCGAAGACGGAGCCTTTGAGTAACGACGCTCCAGGTCCCGCGTTGCGCCAGCCGACTGACGGGAAAAAGGCGAAGAGTGACAGTGCTTCTTCCCCTTCTTCTTGTGCTTCGACTTACCCGAGGACTTCAAAGAGTTGGGATGGGATGAGTTGTGGTGGCTCCACAAGCAGTCTCGAGACCTTCACCTCGAGCTAGACCGGGAACGACGCAGAGCCAACTGCTGGGCCTCCAAGACCTTTCAGGACCGCTCCCGCAAATACTTAGGATTCATGGCCTGGCAGTCGGAGCACAACTTCGGTTCATGGTCAAGCTTCAGACACCAAAGGCACACGAGGTGCGAGTCTGTCACAGACATCAGTTTGGGACAGTCCTCGCAGGGCTTGAAGTCGGTCCAATGATGGGACATCTCTTGCGCATCAGGAGTCAAAGACTCAAAAAAGAATTCGAAAAAAATGTAGCCAAAAAGTGACTAAAGGGGTAGCTCTCTATGGATCTGTGCTAGGCTGGCACGCAAAAAGAAAGAACTGACATCAGCGTGCAGGTGCGCTCTCTAAGTAGGCACCGCAACGTTATCCCGGCGAACATGATGCCAACGGTTGCAGAGTCGACCAACACCCCCTACCGACACGCAGGTTTTCTGCTAAGAAAATACTCTCCGGATCCAGTTTGACACCTGGGGGTGATTCAAAGGTAAGGAAGCTATAACTGTCTCTTTCAGATACCACATTTCCAGTTAATGTTTCAAAACAGGGGTGTTTACTAATGCACTTGATAGGATACAACATTTCAACAATTGACTTGCATTTTACAAATAGACACTAGTGCAGTCAGCAGGCCCTCCCAATAATATTTAGTATGTCTTTCGATGCACTGTACATACTAATTCAACAGTCTTCTGTCTTTGTGGTCCATAAATGGAAAAGCTGAATTAGATATGCAGAAAATCCAAAGTATGACCTGTGCACACTGACACACACAACCAATCGCGCCCTCATAATAACGATGATTTAACACCAAACTTCCTAAAGAGGGGGACGAAAATCAATAACTGATCCCTGTGTTTTATTGTAAGAAGAATCACCAGCGAGATGCAGCTGTGGTACCTCACTGTCGCATAGGATAAAGCAAGAGATGCCCAGGAACAACAAAGCACTACCAGTATAAGTGTAGAATTCTGCACGAGTTGCAGAACTGTACTGGGAAGCAATGTTGAATGTATGTTGAAATGGATCGAGGATGGTGCTGGCTGATGTCAGACTCCCTTTGTTTACTGAAGACATGTAGAGTTTATTTATTGGCTTTATCAAGTGCCACTCCTAGTGTTTCGGTTACTTTGGGACATTAAATCATATTTCTTTAAGCACAGCGAAAGTTTCATAAATAAACACTTGCCTTACTGTAATCCTTCCTGTATCAGATATATACTCTAACAGGATGTTATGATCAAGTGTATCAAAAGCAACTCAAAGTGAAAAAAAGAAGAATGAGGGTTGCTTGTTTCGCATCAGCTCACAAGAGCCTCGAACACAGAGTCTGTGCCACAAACTGCTTCAAAAAGGCACCACCAGGCAGGCTGCAGCTTGTAGAACTCCAGGACACTGAGCAATTACATACCAGGGTTGTGATAGCTAACACTGTCAATACGGCAGATGCTTTAAGTTTGCAGTGAATTAGGAGATTTTTGGATGAATTTATGCAATTATGGATTTTGCATAATGTTACGACTGAGCAAAAATAAGCAGATGATGGAAGGAGCGCTGAAACTTTTCACTCATCATCATTCTTTAGCTAACTTCGCCACCTCAGTTCAGAAACAGCAATATGCAAATCAGTCTTGACCCTGTGCTCATGGGAACAGTCCAGGCCGAACTGCCAAGCCAGGTCTTCCCCGAAAGGGAAACAAACATCCTAGGACCGGTTCCTGGGTAACACCCTTCATCAGCCAGGCACGCTTGAATCCAGGACTGGAGTCACAATCCCATGATGAATATAGTTACCATTTGTGTGAAAAGTGAATAGTCTCCTGTATATATTCGAGAGGTTAGTGGGTTTGCTGTTCAACAAGTGGCATGATTGTGACTAATACTGCAGTTACTTCTTGCAACACTGTACTTTTTAGACATGTTGGTTAAGATGCTTTTATGATGTGTAACAGAAGATCTGCAAATGTTGTTTGTAATACTGGCATTGTTTCCAGGATTGGGGGCATGGATATTGATTTATTGGTAGTATGCAGTTTCAATATTTTTTGCATCTAGTAGTGTTCGTCCCTTCTTAAGAGATTGTTTTGCATTACTTACTGTAGTTCAATGCTTATTAGGTCCCTTTTAATATTGTTGTATAGGCTTGTTCTGCATCTGTACATTCTGGAGTTTTTGCAGGTTTTGTGAGGTAATCTTCAGTTGGTGTGAATCACCCCAGTCATTTTCTGTGGATTTAATTTTTCAGTTTGAGGCAGGCCGTTGTATATGTGGCATAAGCAAGAGGAAAGGAAGTACAAGCTACTCACCAAAGTGACTCTTGTACTGGTAGCAGTCATATTTTTCTCCAGACTCATGAATCATAAGAGATACCAGAATGTAGCATCAACAGGTAAAGTTAGGTCCTCTGGGGACCCTTTCTCCCAGTGCAAACTTGAGTGCTTAAAGGTAAATGAGTGGGGGGTCACTGGTGATTGGGAGCAGGAGAATATGGACTAGCTCCGCTACACCAGTCACTAAGGAGAGTGTCTTCTGACATGTGCAACTTTACATATTATCTACTTGTCCTAAGGACGGTATGAATCAAATCTTCTTGCTCTGTATAAAAATTACCTTGGTCCATTTGATGCCAGGAAGTGAGTTGACAAATTATTCCAGTGTTCACAAGTCAAATCTCTCTGATTATGAAAAGCGTACTGTTATATCAGGGTTTGTATTCCATCAAGGCTCAACAACATTTCTGTTTATTATGATCACTGAACATTACAGTGTGAAATATGGGCAATTTTTCAAAGGCTCGGTTTATGAATTACCTTTGTTAACACTTCATTTAGATAATAGTGGGGCACTAAATATGCCAGAGCGCTCGTTAAGCTTAAGTTGTGATTGCATCAGAGTTCAGGATAGGCAATTCTTCTAACTGTACCATTGCTCTCACTTTAGTTTCTGAGGAAGGGTTGTGGAAACACTTTCCGCTACAGGGCACTTAGAAAGTGTTGCTCAGGGCATAGGCCCTCACCATATTTATCATGTAAAGAGTACGCACGTATAATTCTACCCGAATGCAAACTGATCACTGCCCGAATTTTCAAATGCATCAAAAGGACAGATACTATGTATTGAGTTGGGTAGCTCATTTGTGAAGATGGTAAGTCAATCTGGTCAGTCAGTGTACTTTAGTGTTGGGCATTCCTACTACATGTCCAATCCCAGTCTGAGCAAAAGGCGGGTGCCCTACATGCTTGGTGATTAAAATCAAGATAGCTGTATTGTTTAAGAGGATAGACAATCTTGCCCTTAATGGGGCGGCAATATGCAGGGGATTAGCAGTTCTTCAAGGGTCAGACAGAACACCTTCTACTCCAGCAGGACACAGTAATGGGTGGAACTCGAAAGGAACTATGGGAACAATGCACATTGGTAGTGACAGAAATGTGAGCACTGAAAGTGAAGGTCCCAAACTGCAAGATACACGTCCTATGCTAGGTTACAGAGAAGCTACAGTGAGACTGAACCCAAGACCAACAAGAATATCCGATGCCTGATCCTAGCAGGAAGACAGATGCATCTGAATCCTTCCTAATATCAAGCAAGCGGAACTACCTATACACAGAAAGTCATTTGAACCTATTTAACCTCTACACTGTGACAAACTGGCTGCTTAGGCAAATAGACTGTCTTGTAGTACACTGATGAAGAGCATTGTCTCTTTCAGAGTGAGAGTACTTTCCCTCAACCATCACCTATCTGAGATGGAATAGCAGACACATCTTGACCTGCTGCCCTGTGTACAAGACTGCCTCTGAGGCCCTCACTATCAACATGGCAAGTAAGGGCTAGCTTTACATCCTTTTTAATAGAGCAAATGAGTGGCCACCACATCCACCAGCTTTGTGGAAACAAGAGGCCATGATTAACTTGTAAATCACCTTGTACTGTTTGTGAACACTTCCTGGCACCAGCCGATGGAATTTCCTACACTTCGGCTATGACTTGACGTGGAATTGCTTTTTATATCAATTACCTACAGCCTATCACCAGCCTGTTGCTCTAACAGGATGTAGCACAGATTTATTATTGTAAAGAACTAATTTGGCAGACACAGGCTGAATCGTTGCAGGACCACTATGGTCGTTACACTAGTCTTGAGCTTTTTTGCATCACAAAGAATCAAGATTCTGGATGAGGGCACTCCAGGTTGGCAAATGCAAGCATGGATTGCTTTCCCTCTTCCCCTCTCCAGTTATAGGCTACTTCATGATCAACAATGAGGCAGATCTGTTTATGTTGCTCTTTTGGGAGGGGCTGGCTTCCCCGCTGCCCACTGGCAGAGTGATTCTATACATTTCAGTTCAGTTGCCTTCCATGAAGCGGTTATACATTTGCACTGCACAAGACTCTTTCCTTTTACCAAGAAACATCTGAACCATAGAAAGGCTTCAAGCAGGGTGTGCAAGAGATCACATTTAGGGTCTTACACCCTTCATATCCCAAAATATGCACTTTATAAGCTGCTTGCTGTGTGATTCGGCAAAGAACTTACCATCATCAAATAAAAGACACTTTGCCTTGTGTTGGGCAATTCACAGAGTTGGAGTGACAAACGAGGGCTGGTGCTTTACATAGGTGCTAAAACAAGCAATGCATCTAAGTTCTAACTCAAGAGGACACCCAGCCTCTTTCCCCTCCTTTAGGTAAAGCAGAAAAGAGACAGCAGGCAGAAAATTGAAGGTCTTCCCCACTAGATTTGTACATCAAAAGAGTTATATTAAAAAACGCCTATAAACCAGTGCTAACAAGTACCCTGGTTTCTGTGTTTAATGGGGTTGTTTAGGCAAAGACACCATGAACCGCAAATGCTTGTTCCCGATGGCATGCAGCTGCAGAGCTGGGTTGCCATGGAATAATGCAAAGTGTGAAGTGAGTAGATGGTCATAGAGAGTGTTAATTTATATAAATGCTTGAAAGTAGAGGCTAACTATAATCCAACCATGTTCCCATTTGGTCTCATCTTTCCATACCACCCTAAATACTTTATAAACAGGTTTGACTTCTGACCCGTAACATGTTTCAACTGCAGAGGTCTTAATATTGGTGTTATGTTTAAATACAGGACACGTCACACACATTTGATTGTTTCCAAATGTGCTTCCTATACTTCCGTCACAACCACACCTGCAAATGGTACTTATCACACTACCAAGCACACAGAGCAGAACTAATGCTTCTCCTCCATGAGTGGTATTACTTACTTGAATGTGGTTGTTTCAACAAGAAATTCAAGCAGTCTTGCTGCAGCATTTGCAAGTGTCATTCTAGGTAATAACATCAGATTCATACTAAATGGACTTAGAAGTGATAGTTTTGAAATAAAGGAATCCCCATGTGTTATTCAAGCGGATGCAAGAAACAGCTCTTTAATAAACGCTTTAAAAAAGGAATTAAGACATTGTTTTAGGAAGGAGGATTCAAGACAACAAGAGAAAGAAGACGCAAAACCTATTTTTAGGCAATATTGTTCATAATCAGCTAGATATATAATGAGTTGCATCCATCAGAAGAGTAGGTCAAAAGCAATCATTCACCAAAACATTCAAGTCAGGTTATCCAAGCATAGAACAGAACAGATTCTGCACAGACCGTTAACATAGATGATATAAAAGAAGCAAGCGCATGAATATACATTGAAAAACATGCCAAAAGAGCAAAAGCACACTAAGACAAACCCAAACATACTTACCCTCCACAAATGGAATATCCGCTTCATTTCCTTGTCAGTGTCCTCCAAGAAAAGATAGCGCCCTGCTGGCCAGACCTGGTCTATAGGCGATAAAGAAGGCATCTTCTTCTTCATTCCAAGGAAGTACATCTGTATCTGTAATAATCAAATATTTTTTTTCCGATTAATAATGAAAGCAAAACATACACAGTAGGAAATCCACCGGGCAACAAGTTAATGTCAACAACATTTATTCAAAGGCTTTATACCAAACTCATTTATTTTTCATTTTCGTTCTGCAACATCACCGTTTTCCATGGAGAAATATATTTATTCAGTTCAAGCTCAGCAAATCTCCATCTTAGGAAGCAAGGCAAGGTGCACATCACAGTTAATTAAATAGCTTTATTGATGATCTTTCCCCATGACGTAGCAAGAATGCCAAGGGCCCTAATGCAAGCCTGGCAAATGGGCCCTCTGATTAGACTAACATAACTGTGGTGCTGAATGCCCCTCATACCACCGGGACCATGGAATAATAAATAAAGTTAACTCCTTGAAAAAATAACGGGCATACAAAGTGGGATTTGGAAAATCTATTAATATATTTATAATAAAAACAGTCCCAAAGCAGAAGTATAGGGCTCAAAGAAAGACACTTCCTTCCATTCCATTAAATAAGAACTTCCTAGAAATATTTTAGTCCCTTAACATCTCTTTTCAGGATAGAGAGGAAAAGATCATTTAAATATAGAGAATGCTCCAGCTTCCACTATTCAGACAATCCGCCATTCAATGCAGAAACAATATACGTAATCACTTCTTTTAAGTAGAACCCCTTACTTTTCTTCAGCAATTTTTTTGCCTCATGGTCAATTTACAAAACTAATATACAGTTCGGTATGTCAGACTCTTCTTGTCACATGGATGGATTACTTACCCTGTAAGCATCTGTTTGTGGCATGTCGCGCCGTAGATTCACATGCTCCGGATACTTCTGCTATCTAGTGTTGGGTTTACAGTTGTACAAGATGTTTTTCTTCGAAGAATTGTTTCGAGTCACGAGGTAGAGTGACTCCTCCACTTGGTGATACTGCACATGGGCATCGACTCCTTTGTTAGATTGTTTTCCAGCAGTAGAGATGTCCATGCTAATATGTGAATATGTGATGAAAACGTAACTGCAATGGGCACAAGTGTCTTAAGAAGAGGGAGGGCGCATGTGAATATAAAGAACTATATGCCACGAACAGATGCTCATAGGGTAAGTAACATAATCTGTTCAATTGCATGTGTGGCTGTAAATGCATATGCCCTGCATAGACTAAGGCAGTCCCTCCTTAGAAGCAGTGGCTTGTGAGGGATACAGAAGAGTTACAGAATCATTAAAAAGAGTATGTAACACTGCCTGCCCTACATTGGCTTGTTGGTGCTAAAACGTCCACACAGTAGTGTTTAGTAAATGTGTGTGGTGTAGACCATGTAGCTGGTTTACAAATGTCAGCTACTGGAATATTTCTTAAAAAGGTCATAGTTGTTCCCTTTTTAGGTCGAGACTGGCGTAGGCTGAGCACATGCGCAGTGACTGACTAGCGAGGGTAAACCCCGCCCCTCTTCTCCATTGGCTGGCCTCCCAAACGGCGGCCAGCCATTGGAGAAGAGATCTCAGTGGCGTCATTGTCTCGCTCTAAGCCCTGTCTTTTTCAGAATGGGGGGCGTGTTTTTTAGGTTTGTTCTACCCTCTTCTCCATTGGCTAGAATGGTAAACAACAAGTCAAAAACATGCCCGTTATTTACATTCCAGCCAATGGAGAAGAGGGGAGAAAGAAAAACACGCCCCCCAGTCTGCAAAGAACGGGGCTTACTGAGAAATGGCGAGTGCGTGGAACGGTTGTTTATTTGTTTTGTCCTCATGAAAATACGCAGATGCAAGCTCTTTATGGTTTGTACAGCAGTGCCATGCGAGGGAGACTCCCGGGGCTGTGCCCGCCTATGCAGTGTGCGGTGTGTACCCCCAATCACCGCCGCCGGCTCGGGAGCTGCGAGAGCACTTTGTTTGCCTTCACCAGGCCCAGAGTCCGTCGACGTGAGCACCAAGCCGAGCTTGGATTGGCACCAGCTCTGCACTCTGTGAACGTGGGTGGCGGTATGGGTAGACTATCTTTTCTGTTCGGAAAATCGAAAATTTGAACGTCTGAACTACGGTGGCCGCGCTAGGGCAAAAGGGTTCGAACGTGCTTGACCCTCCTTCCTGTGTGCGCGCGGCTGGTGGAGGCAGAGAGTTCCCGCCTGAGGCCCAGCAGGTACCGGGGAAGGCCAGGGTGGGATCCTGGTCGGCCAAGAGCCAGGTAGATGTCAGTAAAAATATAGGAGGCCAATGGCCTGTTAAATTATAAGCAGTAAGTTGAGCTGTGTAGGTCAATAAGCGTGTCTGGGGCCACGGGGGGTTTTAAGCATAAAGATTACAGGGAGGGACGTGCGTGCTTCGTGTTGGTGGCCTGTGGTTTGGTGTGGTGGTCCGGAGAAGGAGGGTTAGTTTACGGGGGAGTTTCTGGCGCTCACGGTTATTGAACCTAGGGCACCAAGTTGGGAGGAAGAGGTTGAAGCATTGGGTGTGCCCCTGAGACGGGACCCAAAGCAGGGTGCTGTTTGTCAGACGCCCTTCGGGAGTTGGTGCAGGGACTTACGTAAATTATTTTGATGGAGCGGTGGCCGTGGGGCCTACTGGTTCATTTTTTGAGCTACAGGGTTGGTTGAGTGGCTGATGGAGGCTTTTGGGTCGGTGTGGAAGCAAGTCATGAGACCATCATTTATACTGGGTTTCTGCGGAAAGTCGAATTATGTTGAGTCATAGGATAACGATTTTCAGGTAGAATAGACATCTCGCTCCTTGTGGATAAGACTCTGTTTCTCATATATAGACCGTAGTTTAATAGAAAAGGTCAGGTGTTGCTTCCTGAGTGTCCTATGATCTAGAGGTAGATGGCATCCTCCATATTACTTGTTGTTGTGGGGTGTTCGCGATGTGTCGTGGCAGATGGTGTTGGTGAAATGTGAGGGTCAGATTGAGCCCGGGATTATGAAGTGGTGCCGCCATGAGAGGCGAAGCATGGCCTGCCTTACTTTAGACATGGCGAGAATACCTATATATTTATTACCCATTATTGCAGATGTTCGTCGTGTACTGTCTGCTTAAAGGTCCAAGGGAAGAGTTTCGCTTGGGGTCATCCCAGTGGCATGGACCCAAGTTAAAAAGGGGGGGGCGCGATTGGTTGCGAGGAAGTGGTGGCTGACTTAATGTTTGAGTGCGGGTGGATGATGGGGGATGTTTTTTTCACATCGATGAAAGGAAAGTGCGTTCGTTATGTGGCAAATAGTATGTGCAAGTCAGGCCACTAATTGGTCTCATCCTCTTGCAAAGGCGCATCCTCCCTCCTAGGGAGTTAGCAGCTCACGTTTTTATCCCCACGGTGGTTGGGGGATGCTTTACGTAGTTTTCTATAGCCGTATGCCTGGAGGGCCATGCCTACAAGTTTGTTACTGCTATAATTATAAGTAATTCACTAATTAAAACTACTTGCTCATTATATAACACCTTGTTAAAAAAAAACTTTATCCAAAACAGCTGACACTTGGATAACAGAAGTGAACACGCTAAACAAATGTATTGCTCATATATGTTTGGATCCTACACTGCCCCTTACTTAAATGTATCTAAACTCATGTGTATGCAATGGCAGGAAGTACGTAAGCTGTTTAGACCTGCATTTGTGCCTGATTACATCCGAGGAACCCTGCTGGGATTGAAAAAGAGTGATTGTGACCTGGCGAGGCCAGTTTCAATCTTGGCATGTGAGTGTGTGTGTGTGAGTGTGTGGCTCTGTGTGTTTGGCTCTGTGTGTATGTCTGTGTGTTTGGCTGTGTGTGTATGTGTGGCACTGTGTTTTGTGTGTGTGTGTGGCGCTGTGTGTGTGGTGCTGTGTGTGTGTGTGGCGCTCTGTGTGTGTGTGTGTGGCGCTCTGTGTGTGCGGCTCTGTGTGTGTGTGACTGTGTGTGTGTGTGTGTGCCTCTGTGTGTGTGTGTGTGTGTAACTGTGTGTGTGTGTGTGTGCCTGTGTGTGTGTATGTGTGTGTGTGGCTCTGTGTGTGTGTGGCTGTGTGTGTGGCATTGTGTGTGTGTGTGGCATTGTGTGTGTGTGTGGCATTGTGTGTGTGTGGCATTGTGTGTGTGTGTGCGAGTGTGTGGCATTGTGTGTGTGTGTGTGGCATTGTGTGTGTGTGTGTGGTATTGTGTGTGTGTGTGTGGGTGTGTGTCCGTGTGTATGTGTGGCTCTGTGTGTGTGGATGTATGTGTGTGTGTGTGTGGCTGTGTGTGTGGCTGTGTGTGTGGCTCTGTGTGGGTGTGGGGGTGCAAATGCAATAGGTCTCGAATTTGCAAGAGATTAAGCTATTGCCATTTATTTTTCTGTTTTCAAAACCAGCACATAAATAAAAAGATTGTCATTTACAATGTCAATAGCTCTAACTTTTCCGAAGGCGAGACCGCTGCATTGTAAATGCTTGTTTAAGTGGAATGTGCTCTAGGAGCTACCAGTAAAGGTTTCCTGGCTTCAATGTAACAAGTTTGAAATTAATTAACTAGCAACCTAGCTATACTAGATTTGGATGGAGGGTTGCCATGATGAGGTGGAGAAAAAGCTAAAAAGAGTTGTTTTATTAGTTCTATCTATGTAGAACATGAGCGCTCCTTTTACATCCACAGTATGAAGAGCTCTTTCGGCAATAGAATCAGGATTAAAAAAAAAACCTGTAAACTCAATAGACTGATTGAGGTGAAACTGGGAAACTACTTTAGGTAAGAATTTAGGATTAGTACAAAGAACAAGTTTGTCTTTATATTGGAAAGAAATGTTTGTCTAAGGTGAACGCCTGGAGCTCACCAACACGCCGTAGGGAAGTAATGGCAACTAAAAATACCACTTTTCATGATAGAAATTGAAGAGGGCATGAATGCAAAGGCTCGAAAGGAGGATCCATGAGCTTTGTAAGTACAATATTTAGGTTCCAAGAGGGTGCTGGAGGAACACGAGGTGGACTAACTCATTTAAGGCCTTCCATAAATGCTTTAATGACTGGAATCCTGAAGAGAGATAGATGCTGTCTATTTTGAAGATGGGTAGCTATGGCAGCAAGATGCAATCTAACGCAAGTATAACCTAAATTGTATTTTTGTAAATGAAGCAAATAAATAATATCCTGTACTGTGGCTTTAAGGGGATTTATTTGTTGAGGAGTGCAATATTAAACAAAACATTTTCATTTTGCAGCATAACAAGATCGAGTTGTGAGTCTGTGTGCTTGTTTAACTATGTCCATATATTCTATTGGCAAGCAAATTCTAACCCCTCAGGTGCCAGAGCGCTAGGTTGAACATCTGGGGTCTAGATGTCCACTTTGTCTATTGTCCTGAATGAGAATGTCCGGCCTGTTGGGTAGCTTCTCGGGTGGGACTAGTGAGAGATCTAGTAAGGTTATGAATCAGGGTTGACGTGCCCAGGTGGAAGCTACAAGGATCATTTCTCATAATGTTTGCCAGAGTTTCCGAACTAGAAATGGAATGAGAGTGAGAGGTGGAAAAGCTAAGGCAAATATCCTTGACCAACTCATCCATAGTGCGTTGACTTTGGATAGGGGGTGTGGGGACCCGAAGGCAAAGTTATGCCATTTTTATGTTTTCGGCTGTGGTGAATTTTTCTATTTGAGGAAACCCTCACTTTTGAAAGTATTGAAGGAGAACTTGTGGATTGACTTTCCATTTGTGGGTTTGCTGGTTGGTCCTGATGAGCAGGTGCACAAGAATGTTGTCCATTCCCAGCAGATATTCCGCCGAGATGAATGGGGTGGTGAAGAGCTTAATTCTATATGGTCGGAGCGAGGTGTGAAGTTGAGATAACCACCCTTCCTCCCCCCCCACTCCCCCCCTACTCCCCCCCTCGTTTTTGTAGATAGTGCATGGCTGTCATATTGTCTGTGTGGACTAGGACAACCTTTTGTGAGAGATGAGGAAGGAAAGCTTTCAGTGCTAAGAAGACAGCCTGAAGTTCCAAGTGGTGTATGTGAAGGGAATGATGTTTGGCACCCCACCAATCTTGTATTGTTAGGTGTTGGAGCTGCACACCACAGCCTGTTTCTGATGTGTCTGTGGTTAGAATGATTTATGGCACTGGGCCCAAGAAAGGCCGCCCCTTCAATGCATAGTTGGTATTTCACCATGGCAGAGAACGGTAATTGTGGCGGTCTATCAACACTAGATCCTGTAAATGACCATTTACTTCAGACCACTGGCAAGAGAGACTGTTGCAGTGAGCACATGTGTAGCCTTGCGTGTTGGACTATGGCCATGTAAGACACCATCATTCCTGTTAGACGCATGGCAGTCTGAATTATGAGAGTTTTGTTTCGGCAGGAGGTGAGATAGAGTTGTTTGAAAATTTTGTCTCCTAGCTGGATTGGGATATGCTAATGGCAACTGTGTTTTGAGTATTGCCCCTAAGTATGGTTGAATCTGAAGAGGTTGAAGGTGAGATTTGGGGATATTCATGGTGAAACCCAAGCTGTGGCGTAGATCCACTGTCAACTGAATATGTTGTTGACATTGTTGATGAGTGCGGGCTTTGATCAGCAAGTCATCTAGGTATGGAAATACATGAAGGTTTTGTCATCTTAAGTGTGCTGTCACTACTGCCAAGCACTTTGTGAAGACATGAGGTCTTAAAGTCCTGTCCCTTTTTGGAATGAGGTATTATAGGGAGTATACTCCTATGCCCTGTTGGTAAATAGGGACTTGTTCTATTGCTCTTTTGAGGAGTAGGGATTGGACTTCTTGCTTGAGAAGTGCTAGATGATCCTGTGAGTGTTAGGTGAGATATTGGGTGGCGTGGTAACACGCTCCAGACAATAACTGTGTTGTATAATGGCTAGTAGCAATTGGTCTGTGGTGATGGATGCCCAGCCTGGAGGGAAAAACTAAAGTCTTCCACCGACAGGTGTTGTGTGGTTGGGGAGGAAGGGTGAGGCAGTCACTGTTTGGATAATGCTCCACGAGTGGAAGAGCCTCTGCCTCGGCTACTGCCTTTAAAGGAGCCCATGAAAAAAACCTTTGGAGTAGGTGGATTGGCCTTGCTTCTGTTGGGAAGTAGAGGCATCTGTGTTTAAGGATTTATATCTGCTCCTGTACCCTGAGCGACAAAATGAACCTCTAGATGTTTTAGTCTGCAAGGCACCCATGGCTTTAGCTGTCTTCGTATCTTTTTTTTATTTTATCTAGAGTAGTGTCTTCCTGAGCACCAAAGAGATGTTCCTTGTCAAAGGGCATTTTTAAGGACTGCTTGTTGCACTCCTGTCTTAAAGCCAAAACACTTGAGTCAAGAATGACTGGTGTTTTTTCTCATGCAGCTGTGTCTGCTGCAACGAAGATCTGATACAGGGGTGGTTCCTCCATTTTGGCAAAGGAATGTCGCCCCACTGCTGAAAGCAGGAGGAGAAAATGTAAAATAAAATGACAATAAAGCAATTATTAAAACTGCTTTATTATCATTTTGTTTGACAGTTAGGAGCCGGTTACAACACCACAGCAGTCATCCGAGTCCTAGGGAGCGGGGCTATCAGCAGTAGTGGGCACTGGGCACTGCTGTCAATGCGCATGTTGGTTTGGCCGGCCGCTTCAGGACGGCCAAACTGACAAGCGCACTGACATCTCCCCACCCAGAGCTGCACTGTCGGGTGGAGAGTACAGCAGGCACAGACTGCCAGTACCCTTTTGAGCAGAAGAACAATTGTTACTTACCTGTAAATGGTGGTTCTCCAGTATTGGTGTCTTACATAGATTCACATGCTTGAATATTCCCCGTCGTCGAATTGGGATCCCCACGGTAAATAAAATAGCAATAAACCAATAATATATGTATATAAAAACATAATTACATACATTCCAAAACCATAAATACTTATAAGTATTAAGGTTAGCATTAACACATAATATAGCATATCCATGTCATTATGTTAGTCCAAACTACAGCCAATCAGGCGGCAGCACCCCTCTAGAACCTTCTCCTCAGAAGCTCAGGTCCTCAGATTTTCATAGCACAAGAGTGACAAAAGAGTCTAGGAGGAGAAGCGAGCCTCTGAGGGAAGGTGGGTGGGTCGCATGTGAATCTATGAAAGACACCAATACTGGAGAACCACAGTTTACAGGTAAGTAACAATTGTTCTTCTCCAGTATTGGGGTGTCTTTCATAGATTCACATGCTTGAATAGAATAGTGAGCAGTAATAGCTGGCCGCAAGACAAAATAGCAGTGCATTAGCATGAAAATGCAATGAAATTACATAAGCTGCCAGACCGATAACAGTAAAAAGAATGTACAGGCGGAGGGAAGGAAAGAGGCTCACCTTATTTAAAAAGATTACGAAGCATCGCTTGGCCCACTGCTGTATCAGCTTCGTTGATCTTCTCAAGGCAGTAGTACTTCGTGAAAGTGTGCCTGCTGGACCACGTGCCTACTCGACATATTTGATGAATCGGCACACCAGCAAATGGGGCAGTAGAGGATGATATCGCCCTGGTGGAATGAGCCCTCACTGTAGACTGAAGAGGCTTGCCAGCCTTCTGATGAGAGAAGGAAATAGTGGAGGAAATCCAACGTGCAATAGTTGGCTTGGTAACAGCATGCCCCTTGCGCATGCGTCCATAAGCAACGAACACTTGATCAGACCTACGAAAGGGCGCTGTCCTGTCGATGTAGAATTTAAGGCATCTTTTAACGTCCAAAGAATGCAAACGCTGCTCCGCTGGAGATTGGGGATTAGAAAAGCAAGTCTTTAAGAACACTGGTTCATTGAGGTGAAAATCAGTTGGCACCTTAGGCATGAATGCCGGGTTGGTGCGAAGTACAACACAGTCCGATTTGAATTGAAGGAAAGGAGGCTGAATGATAAAGGCGTGGATATCACTCATGTGACGTGAGGAGGTCAAAGCAAGAAGAAGGGCCACCTTCCAGGTCAAAAATTTCAAATCCGCTTTGTGGATTGGCTCAAAAGGCACCTTCATCAATTGCGTCAAAACAACATTGAGATGCCAGGTAGGAGGAGGACACCAAATGGGCGGGAACATCCTGAACAGCCCCTTGAAAAACTGCAGAATGACTCTGGAAGAGTAGAGAGAGGAAGATCCATTCTGCCGGAAACGAGATATTGCCGCTAGGAAGACTTTCAAAGTGAAGTGGGAAAGTCCTGATTGAGCCAACTGGAGAAAGAACGGCAGAGGCTGAGCAGGAGAGGAGTGCACGGGATGGATGTTGGCAGATGCACACCAGTGACAGAACCTTTTCCACTTTAGTTTGTAAGTCTTTACTGTGGACGGAGCTCTCGCATTGGCCAGAACCTCTATACATGCTGGCGTAATGTTCAAGTGGGCAAATTCAAGGTCTTCAGGTTCCAGGCCGATAATTTGAGAGAGAAGGGGTCCGGATGACAGACCTGACCCTTGTCCATTGTGAGGATCCGCCCGAGGACGAAGGAGGATGGGTTCGCACTGTGAGAGAAGCAGCAGTTCCGAGAACAATGCTTGTTGAGGCCATCTGGGAGCGATCAGGAGAATGTGGCAAGGCTGTCTCTGCAACTTCCACAACACTCAAGGAACCAGCGAAATCGGCGGAAAAGCGTAGGCGAATAGATTGCACCAGTCCATCAAAAGGGCATTCCCGCATGACCCTTGATGGGGAAGCCAACTTGCATAAGACTGGCATTTCCGGTTCACAGGGCTCGCAAAAAGATCCATATCCGGGCGACCCCACAGCCGAAAGATGAAGTCCAGAGTCGGCTGATGCAACTCCCACTCGTGGGTCGAGGATGCGGACCTGCTGAGGGAGTCAGCTAGGATGTTGGAGATGCCTGGTAGATGAACCGCTGTCAGAGTGATTTGGCGATGGAGTGCCCATTCCCGGATGCTCTGTGCCAGCTGAGAGAGGAGCGGTGACTTGGTGCCGCCCTGCTTGTTTACATAGTGATTACTGGTAGTATTGTTGGTTTGAATGAGCACTGACTCTCCCTGCAGGAGAAGATGGAAAGACTTGAGCGCCAGGAAAATGGCCATTAGTTCCAGTCTGTTGATGTGCCAGGAACGTTGAGACAGGGTTCACTTGCCCTTTATGGATAGCCCCTGAGGATGTGCGCCCCAACCTTCCAGGGAGGCATCCGTGGTAAGGACGAGCTACGGAGCGATGGTTAGGAAAGAAGTGCAGGCAGCGATGTTTGACGGTTTAGCCCACCATTCGAGAGCGGATCTCATCCGAGCGGTCACCAGGACCAGATCGTTGAAAGAACAGGTGACCTGACGCCACTGTTTGTCCAGTTCCTCCTGAATTGGGCGACTCTTGATCCTGCAATTTGGGATCAGGGAGATGCAGGAGGACAGCATCCCAAGAAAAGACTTCAATGCACTAACTGAAACGGACCCTTTTGAACGGATGAGAGCCACTAGGCGTAGAATCCGCACCTGACGCTCGTGTGACATGAATGCCTTCGCCAGTGAAGTATTCAGAGTGGCCCCTAGAAAGGTCCTGTATGGAGCTGGATCGACCTGAGACTTCTCGGTGTTGATGGAGAGTTGTGGGAGTGGTATAGAGTCTGACAGAATCGAGTGTCCAGAGACACCTGATGACGAGATTGCGACTTGATGAGACAGTCGTCCAGGTAGGGAAACATTTGAACTCCCTTCAAACGTAGATATGCCACCACCGGGTCCAGGACTTTCGTGAAGACGCGAGGGGCGGAGCGAAGGCCAAAAGGCAAAACCTTGAATTGAAAGTCTCTGCGCCCTACCTGGAAGGGCAAGTACTTCCGGTATTTTGGAAGTATCGGCACGTGGAAATAAGCATCCTGGAGATCGATGGTGGTCATGAAATCGTCCTTTGAGAGAAAGCGGAGTACTTCCGCAAGTGTGAGCATGCGGAAGGATTAGCACTTCAGGTACTTGTTCAGTGCTCTTAAGTCGAGGATCGGACGCCATTCGCCAGACTTCTTGAGGACGAGGAAAAACCGTGAATAGAATCCCATCCCCTTCTGAGACTTGGGAACCACTTCGATGGCACCTTTCTGACTCATGAGTCGAATTTGTCGAAAGAGCTCCCTGAGGTGAGCCGAAGGTGGACCAGTTGGTGGTGTGGTTGGAGGGAACTTGATAAACTCCAAAGCATGGCCCTTTGATACAATGTCCAGCACCCAACGGTCCAAGGTGATTGAAGACCAATTGGAAAAGAAAAGGGAGATTCGACCTACAACTTTGAGCGGGGAAGGCAAGTCATTGCTTCTTAGAAGCGGAGCCTCTGTAGGAAGACTTTCCTCTGTAAGACTTGGTAGACTGCTGCCAATAGGACTGCTGTGACTGGGAGGAATATCTTTGATTTCCTTGGCCGTAGGAGTGGTACTGGTTGGATCCGCCGTGAAAAAAAGAGGAGGTGCCGCGTTCCAGCGCACCATGAAAAGGCTGTTTGCGAAACTGCAAAGTGCCTAATGCACGAACCTTTTCGGTGTCCTTTTTTATTGTTTGAAGTGCGTCGTCCACATGCTGGCTAAAAAGCAATTCGCCGTCATAGGGCATATCCAGGATCTTCGCCTAAACCTCCTGGTGAAAAGAGGTGGAATGAAGCCAGCCCTGATGACGTAAAACAGCTGCCCCCGCAAGCTGACGAAAACCAGTGCACGCAATGTCCACAGAGCACTCGATAATCTCTGATGACGCTCTCTCTCCCTCCTGAAGAATCTTGGGAGCCTCTGCTCTGGAGGGCTCAGGGATGAGGTTGATGAAAGAAGACATATCCGACAACATCTGGCGGTCGTAGCGCCCCAGAATGGCCAGAGAATTCGCAGCCCTCACGGTGGTAGATGCCAAAGTGGAAAAAAATGTTGCCAATGGCATCAAGACGACGTCCCTCACGGTCAGGAGGAGCGGTAATTGGAGAAGATGGGTTCCTGGAATGGCACTGTGCGGCCTTGGTGATCACGGAATCGGGTTTAGGCTGCGCTACCAAGCAAGCTGGAGAACCCTGGGGTGCCCTATATTTCTTCTCCAAACGAGGAAAAAGTGCCGGAATAGAGTTTGGCGTCTGCATCAGTTTGACACCCTCGTTCCAAATGAAGTCAATTATGGGCACTGTCCGGACCTGTTTAAAAGGTTGACTCTTGAAACCATAAAGAAAACAGTCCTCATCCTTCAGAACCATAGGAAGTTTAAAACGCTCCGCCACTCGTTCCATAAGTTGGTGAAAACCAGGTAGATCCACGGGAGGGGAATCCCCTGGACCCGAAGGTGGCGAAGACGGTGTCTGGATCGGATAGTCGTCCCAGTCTGCGATGTTCCCATCATCATTAACGACTTCGCCGTCTTCCCGATCTGGGCGAACGTCATCACCCTCATAAACCGTTGCATGGACCTGAATAGAGGCTGTTTGTGCTGCAGAGGGCGCCACCGACTCCGGTGGTGGAGCAGGGGGAGGAGCTGCGGTAGCTGCAGGCACTGTAGGTTGAGGAGACCCCTGGTGAGACGGTGGAAATAGTCTATTATAATCTTCTAGCATGTATTGGCGATTGGAAATGAGGGAGAGTGGTATTTGAGCGGTGGGAACCTGAACAGAAGGTTCCTCCTCATGAAAATAAGGATCTACCTGATCGTCCTCATAGTCTTGACATTTCATGACTAGCTCCGAAGGGCTTCGAGATGCCCGGAACCTATCATCTTCCTCCTCATCAGAACCAGAGTCTTGCTCCGAACCCGTGGCAAAAAGAGGTGACCGAGGCTGAGAATTGATGTGGAATAGGAAGCTGATTCAAAGGCACCTGTCGCCGTTGGTGCAGAGGGTCAACAGCAGAAGCCCCAGATGCGGATGAAGAAAGTGGCACCAGAGGCAATGATGCGAAGGTAGACGTCGACGACATTAACATCGTTAATGGGACAACCACTGCCGACGAAGCCATCGACGGCAAGACCACAGCCGTCGGCAAGACCACAGCCGTCGACGAAGCAGCCGTCGATGACAACACCACAGCCGTTGACGAAGCCGCCGTCGGCGAAGCCGCCAACGACGAAACAGCCGTCAATGGAGCACTCGCCGGCGAAGAGGCTCTCTTCACAGTAAGCGTCGACGAAGATTTCGATGTCAACCAGATTGCCTTCTTAGATGTCGACGATGAGATTGGGATCGTCGACGGGACAGAATTGTAGCTCACACACACCATCGTCAACACTGCCGACGTCGACGACCCACTGGCACAAGTCGTCATCACCGTCGTCGTCAGAGAGCTGGAGAAGGCAGATTTCGCCGTCGGAACGACCGTCGACGATTATGCACGTTTTTTAGTGGAAACATGCGTAGAAGGAGCCGTGGACGCCTGAAAGTCAGATCTCGGGGGCGCAGGCGTAGCAGGAGGAGGTGGAGACACAGCAGGAGCCTTCTGAAGTTGAAGTTTCTTCTTTTTTCAGGAAAGGAGATGGCAAATCCTGCACACTGCTACGTTTAGAAGCGGCTCTAGACACACCTGACGCAAGGCTTCCTGCCTCAGAAAGAGGTGAATCCTTATCCTTCAACCTCTGCAACCACAGGAGGAGACGCTCTTCCCGGTCCTTTAGGGTCTTGGTGGAGAAAGTCCTGCAAATTTTACATTTACCTACCTCATGCTTTGGATAGAGGCAGTAAATACACTTCTTGTGAGGGTCCTCAGAGAAGAGCCACAATTTCCCACAAGAAGTACATGGTCGAAACAAAGACTTCTTACTTGAAGACATCCCAGAAAAAAACTGTAGAAATCTTGAAAGAAGTTGAGCAGAGCTCAGGGAGACTCCCTTCACGTGCGGTAGCAAATCTGAAGGCCTGAGCCTTTGAGGAGAAGGTTCTAGAGGGGTGCTGGCACCTGATTGGCTGTACTTTGGACTAACATAATGACATGGATATGCTATAAAGGTTTTCTTGTCTTCTAGGTATTCCTATGTGTTAATGCTAACCTTAGTACTTATGAGTATTTATGGTTTTGGAATGTATGTAATTATGTTTTTATATACATATATTATTGGTTTATTGCTATTTTATTTAACGATTGGGAATATTCAAGCATGTGAATCTATGAAAGACACCCCAATACTGAAGAAACCAAGCTCGCTCAGGCCAATCCCAGCGCTTCCTGAAACGCTGGAACTGGCCGTAGGGATGTCTGGGCTCATGGGAACTTTAGAGGCGAGGAGAAGAGAATCATAGAGGCAGCAGCCAGCAGCAGGAAGGCAAGTGTACTTCTTTCCTTCTTTTTTTCTTGTTTTTCCCCGCGCTGCCCTCACTCCCCCATCGTGTCAGCAGCAGCCACCACCAATCTGATAGTTATTAGTGATGGCATGACCTTCTGCCACCGTCTGATGTCCCACTTTGCCATATTCCTCAGGGCGATGTGGATACAACTCTTCCATCTCATCCCAGTGGGCCCTAAAATAGAGCACTAGGAGGGCCTGGCAGTTGGTAATATGCCAGTTGTTAGCTGCTTGAGCCACCACCCCTTTGCCTGCTGCATCGATACGCTTGCTCTCTATCAGGGGGTGGCATATCTCCAGATGCTCGACTATTAGCTCTTTTGCGCGCAATGATGGCAACTATAGTTTTTTTCCTCTAAAGATTCTTTATGTAGTTGGACACCATGGTAGTTAACTGGCCTGACAATAACCTGTTGGTAGGCACTAGCATTCTCAAGAGAGGAGGGTGAAGCTGCTGTATATCCGGATCATTAGCTATCATTGGGTCAGTATGATAAGTGTCCTCTGGGTCTGGCTCTCTTAATGCGTCCCCCATACCTTTAGCGTGTGTTGTAGGTGAACCACCTGGAGGTGTAGCATCTCTTGGATCATGATGTGAAGATGGAAGGAGGAGATGGTGGTCAAGGTGGATATAGTGGTGGCGGAGGAGGAGGAGGAGGTAGTGGTGGTGGAGGAGGTTGAGGATAATGAGTATAACTGGAAGCAGTGCCCTTTAACCTCTTCTTTTGTGGAACATGAGTGTGCAAATACTCCTCAAAAGTCAATTGTCTCTTTGGTGGAAGATAGGCCACTATTCTTCCAGTTCCTAGTTGAATCTGAATTTTTTTCTTTGTCAATTATCCATCGTTTTGAAGATAGGTTCAACAGGAGACAGGGAAACTGTGGAATGTTTTCAAAATGTTCGCCTCTGATAATTTCGGAACTGAAGAGTATTTTGAGGATTTAGGTTTGGCTGGTTTCAGAACTGAAGATATAGCAGAAAGATGTTTCTTAGCTGGCATCGAGGCAGACTCAGTCAGAGGCTGGGTCAGTTCAGAAGAGTGGGAGGATACCGATGTATGTGCCAGATCAGAGTCAATACGGAGTATTTAATCTTGGTGAATAGTTTTGGTGCCAGAACTGAGGTGAGGCAGCTGAAGTGTCTTTTTGGATCCGACCATGGCCAGATGGCAGTGGCGGTTCGGCGACCTCTAGTATTAGAAAGGGAACCTCCACGTAAAGTTGTTTTTGTGGGCTTTCAAGGTCTAATAGAATTGGTGAATGGTTGGAATACGTATTGCATGTCTCAGTGAGCCCGCAAGAAACTAATAATCTATTCTAGTATATAGATCATGTGGGGCAGAGTAGTGTGTGTATCCCCCTTGTCTTTAAACTGTGATCGCCAGACATCTATCATGCCCAGCTCTGCGATTGCATCTTCCATCGCCATAGCCGCTAAGGACTGATGCAGAACATGTCCCCCAGATCGGCCGATAGCTGGGTTTAGAACACAGTTCATGTCACCGCCCCATACTTTCTGTAGCGAAGGTAACTGTCGTGCTACATTCAGATTGGTTCAATAAAATTGAGGGTGGTCGAAGATAGGGCCGTAGACATTTATAATGATGAACTCCATGCCTTTCCTATTGCATTTACAGATCGTAAATCTGCCCTCTACATCAGTATGGAGACCTTCTAAGGAGAGACCAGATCTTGGGTCTACCCAGGTAGGTACCCCACACGCATGCGTGGAAAAACATGCTGAATGGTAGGGATGTATGACATTACAACGCATGCTTTTACATCGCATGCCTTTACAATGCGGTTTTTACAACGCAAACCTTTACAACGCATAGCGCTTAGGGGTGCTGGATAGTGAATAGTTTAATTTACTATTCCAACTCCAGTCCCAGTGGACACTAGGGAAGGTGTTGGATAGTAAATTAAACGTATTCCCTATCCTAGAGCGCCCCCCAGCGCAATGCGTTACAATGGTTTGCGTTGTAAAAGTTGCGTCGTAAAGGTACTGCGTGGTAAAAGTTGCGTTGTAAAGGATGTTTCCCGCATGTAATGTGCCATGTAACTTTCTGAGCGTTAATATTGGGTTATCTAAAGGGAGGTGGGTCTCCTGCAATAGGGCAATATCTAGGTTATGTCTGTTGAGGTACGCAACCACTTTCCTGGATTTCCGGTAGTCATTCAGTCCTCTGGAGTTCCAGGTCGGTAATCTCAACCTATCACCTAGTGTTCATGATAGGAGGGGACGATTTCTCAACAGAATCCCTCTGATTCCCACCAACAGTAACCCCGAAGCAGCGCTTTACAATGGCGCTCTCTTGACAAAGTTGTCGGATACCATACTCCCGCTGTGACAAAAACCAAACAAACAAAAAGAAGCACTCAGAACAATGTCACCGCACCCGCCCACGCCATGCAAACCCCAACTCAACATAGTCTATGTCCCCCCATCCCCCACCCAACCCCCGTAGGTGAGAAAGGCAATAAACCATGAAGTGTGAAACCCTCGGGAGCGGATGTTACCAAAGCACCACAAACTACACCAGAAAAAAAAAAAAATTCTTTCCCATCGGGAGTAATAAGACACATCTGATACCAGCAGTTCTTAAAAAATTCATATTACGGGTGAAGGAATTAACTACCTGACTACACATATAAATTATGTGTTCCCCAATGGAGTGGTGTGTTCAATCTCAACAACACATTATCCCTCACCCCGGGCCGCAGCCACATTAGCATTAGCAATACTTGCGGAAGTCTTGGTTGCACCATGCCCAGTGTTGTCCTTTGTAGAGCTATTCATAATACAGTGCTCAGTGGAGCGCGATTTTGAGGGCCCCCTACAAGAGAAGGCCACATTCTTGAATCAGGGCCACAGGGATCGGGTAATGCACCGAACAGAGGACCATTCAATTTTGTTCATCCAGCCTGCCGCCGGATGTCCCACCAGATGCCTCGTCAAGTCTTTTTGCTTCTGAACTCCACTCTTCCATCTTAGAGAATTCTTTAAGTGCTTTTTGTAGGGGTTTAGGGTCCAAGAAAATCCAAGGTTTGCCATTCATTATGACTCCTAGCTTGGCTGGGTTGAGCCTAGAGTAGTCCATGTTCTTCTCACTAAGTCGACGCTTCATAGGGGCAAACTGGCGTCTGGCTTCCTGGACCTTCATGGTGAAATCCTGGTACAGCGATATCGTAGAGCCCACGTATGTCAGCACACCTTTTTCTCTAGTTTGCTTTAGGGCGGAATCGACTGTACCTGTAGTTTAGCAGTTTTACTATCATCTGATGCAGAGGGGCACATGGAGGAGGCCTAGGGCCGAGCGCACGGTGGGCACGTTCCACCACAAACTTTTGTGAGAACGTTTCACAGCCCAGCAATGTGACAAGAAGTTTCTCTGTGAACTGTTCCATGTTGCCCATCAAGGTGGATTCCGGTAGGCCGGTAATTCGGATGTTGCTCCTCCTGGCCCTGGCCTCCAAATCTTTTGCTTTATCTTGTAGTGTCACTAGTGCTTTGGCCATATGGTTTTAGATGGAGTCAGACTCAGACTGAGCCTCCTCCACTTCCGACAAACACCGCTCGGTCATGTCGATCCGCTCTGCATGTTTGTCGAGGCGCTCTGACATTCTGTCCATGTGGAATACAAGTGAGTCGATTTTGCCATTGATAGTTAATAGGTTCTTCTGCACCGCAGCAAACATCTGGTTAATGTCACTGGGCTCTTCTTCAGGGGCGTCTACTTGGTCCTCCGATGAACGAGCCCCCTCTGTCTCCCTGGTTCTAGACTTCCTTTGGTAGAAGAGAAGCTTTGTTTGGGTTTTATACACTTTGCCCAAACTAGCGTCGGAGGGACGCGTCCTCCTTCTGATGCGCTCTAGAAATCTGGTATGGGGTCCGTAGTACTACTGTGCTTCGCGCAGTGAACCTCTAAATGCCATGCCAGTCGTGATCTCAGGCTGTGTAGCAGAAAATTATCCTTTACCAAGTATCGCCAGAGAGAATCAACTTCACTTTCTCTCCCCCGCACTCATCGGGGGTTCCTAACTGAAGAGTATTCCAGACGAGAGGGTTCAATATGCCAGAGGTGAGTGAAAACTGGCGAAAACCTCTTGGGCGCCTAGGGCTCGCAGGATCAATGCACTGTAGTGCGGAAGCTAGTAAATGTTCGATTCAGCCATCAGCAGGCAATCATTCAGGGGTTGGCGAACAAATTCAACTAGTAGCACGCCGTAGCGAAGGCGCCGCTCATATGTGGCCACCAGCAGGCACTTTCACTGCTGTGAGAGTGTGAAGACTTAATCAATTATTTAGGGCAGTTGACGCAGTCTTCAGGTAGCCACGCCAACCGAGGAATCATCTGAGGCTGAGACCCAGTAGCATGCCAAGCAATCCTGCAGCGGGCCACTCCGAGGGGACTCACCTCCAGGGCAACAATATGCCGCGCTCTTCACACGGTCCAAAAGTCCTCCCCCGGGGTGAAGCCGAGGGGACGAAAGTAGCGCCACTCCCTGATGGCCTGGCACACCGCCCGCCCAGGTGGCAGAGCAGCGCTGATGTCGCCGGGAGCGGCCGCGATACCCAAGGCGCAACGCTAGCAGCCGTAGTCAGTAGTGGGATCGAGCTGTACCAGTCAACAGCGCAAGTGCGGCAGGGCTCTTGGGGCAAGATTTTCTGGGGAAGTGCTGAATACAGCTCCGGGTCTGTGCCATGGGCTGGTGGGCGCGGCAGTAGACAACAGAGGACTGTGCGTTACACAGCAATGAAAGGTTATGCCCATTTCCTCCCTCAAACGTTGGGGTTCCGCTTCTCCCACCACATATGGCAGCTGGAATCCTGCGCTTCACTCTAAACCCATGGAATAACGTGCAGCAACATCAAATGTGAGAATTCATGTGGCATTAATATGATGGCTCGCGGAGCACTTGGATCACGCGGCCATCTTGTCCTTCGGCAAGCTCCGACCCCGGGTCCACAAGATTACTACCATCCAGCATTCCCACTCTTCTCCACATTAAAACTGTACCCCACTAGTATAACTGAACATGTTGCCTGTGACAGGAACAATTTGGACTCCATTCCCTGGGTGAGAGTCTTTCAGCCACCCAGGAGAGGCAGAATTGACAGGAGGGGCATTTTTGACTCCCTCGCAACCCATGTGTCAAAACTATTCCCAGAAGAATCCAAACTTCCTCTCACTTGCCATTGGGATGGGGATGCTCTAGGCTCCAAGGGGACAGAAACTCTGTTGGACTTTAGGGGTGGGGACAGCTTAATTACAGGAAGGACATGCCTGCACCCCATTTGAAAAACAAACCAACTATTCCTAGCATTCAGTGGGCTTTCTGCTCCCCCAGGGGCAGACTGGTATAAATGTGCTAATTGTTGGACCATTAGAGGTGGAAGAAGACCCCACTCCATTGTCTTTAAATCTATCTCTAGTGGTTAAAGCAATTTCTGCCCCCACCCCTTGGGAGACCCACTTGAGCGTATAACTCATATTCAGCCTCCTGAGGGGCAAGAAAGACTGTTAGAGCCTTTAGGTGTTTGGTAATGGCCCAATCCCAAAGTGCGCACTGCTGCACCCCAATTCATTTTTTTCTTTTTAAACATTAATCTCTGGCTCCAGTTTGCTGTCCACCGCGGCAGCAAGATGGATCAGGAGTAACATCCCCGATCTGCCCCTCAAATCAGAAAGACTTTTGAGGACTTTACAGGAGGGGTGAGGCAAGTTGACCAGCCGGCATCGCCCACCCTTTTTTATTTTTAAACATGAATCCCAGCTCCCTGCCCCCACAGAGGGGGGAGCAGGGACAAGAAAGATTGCTGGGGCCTTTAGGGGTGAGTATATTGCTCAAAGTCTAGGTGGGCTGTCTCTACAACATATTTGGCTTTTTTAGCATATCACAGGTTTCTAGTAGTCTTTCTTTCCCCCTCCAAAATTGGGAAGACTTAGGGTAAGCCCCCTAATCTGGCCCCCACCAGGGGTAGAAAGACCTTTGGGCTTTGAGTCCACCCACCTCATCCATTTGTCTGATAAATTGTCATTCACATTTTGCTTCCGCCCACCACTACATACAGTATGGGGCAAAGGGTCAAGCCCACTGCAACCACTGGCTACCTTGCACTTTAATGTGATGGCATTTCCTCATCACTTGTGCACATCCACCTAGGAGAGGACATTAATGCGAGGGCTTTTGAGCCAATTTCTCCATTTTTGTTTTGTTTGTTTACTGTTTAATTTTTTTGACTTTACAATTTTTAATTTGTATTACATATGTTTGCAAACAAAGACGTATCACACTTGCAACAGACAGACCTACTGGTTTCGCCAATTCAAGAAGGCGGCTCTGGCTGCTACGGCTTACTTACCATTAATAAAGTGCACAAAGACATAGGCGCTTAACCTTATCAGTGCTGCGGTCGGCCTCTGAACGTTTGGAGCACTACCTGGCTGGTGCTGCGAACGTTCAACGGCCGACGCGGCCCCGCCCACTCTATAGAACGCCCGCCCTGCGCCGAAATAACGGCCGCAGTAAACGGGTTGAATAACAAGGTGAAAAACACTAAGAGCAGAGACTGATGCCTGAAGGAACAAGGAGTCATGCCAGAACCTCAAAATTATCCACTGATAATCTTCAACACTCTGCTTACAGGAAGTAAAGTAGAACCAGTGTTGGGAGTAAAGCATAGGGAACATTGGAAGGTCACGCTTAATTACAGCCTTGCTCCACAAATGTAGGAAACTTGGTTAAAAACATGCTGTCGCACACGTTCCTCTAGATCCGCAAACATTTTTACGTATTCAGGTGGCAAAGCATGTCAAGTGTGAACCTACCATTTTGAAAAAGGAATTTTATTCATAGTTCGGACTATGTCTGACTGAACAGATTTTACATCAGACATCAAAGACACTTCTTTCAGCAGACTATAGTTAATCAGAATTGCCCTATGTTCTCAGAACGATCAGATTGCAACTTATCAATAGGAAGTCAGGAGTTAGATTTACATCACTGGACTTTGGAGCCCACATTTTCCCTTTACATTTACAGCAGCCAGTTTCCTAAATATGCAGTGCATGCTTTCTATTTTTTTTCTTCTTTTCCAAAACGTGATAAACCAAAATTCCATGTTTCTGGGAAACGATCTAATTAAAACTAAACTACCTGACAAATGTTTTTTGATAAACGATTCAGTATTGCGTCATCAGTTTTTGAAACTTACAATTCTCTGAACTGTAAACTCGTATATCCTCTTCCCAGCATGTGCACGAAAGAATTTCCTGTACTCCCTTCGCACCTTAAAAATGAAGTAAATAAAAGTTAAGATTCTCAGAAGGATACTTAACGACAAAACTCCTAGAGGTGATATTTCCTGAAATGATAAAACCTAAAATAATCCAGATGTTTTGTAAGAAAGAGATCAAAAGAAGAGTTAATAAGCAACATAACGGTGTAGACTTCGATAGTGATGTTATTTTACTGAAAAGGAAGGTAGCCAATAAACCTATTGGAAATGACATGTTTAACATATTTTCTCAAATTGTGCCTTGCCTTGAGATGAAATAAAGCTATATATTGCAACCTACCTTTTAACTTTAAAGTGAGTAGTACAAATTATAAGATTTTATGGAGCAATACTATCCAACAAAATTTTCATTTACACCCGTGTGTCATACATGCGTGAAAATTAATTTTGCTAGGAAAACCTGTGAGTAGAGAGTATGTTATTATATATTGAACTGCGTCAACATAAGAAACAGCATTTAATGTCTGGCCTGATAATACTGGTATAACATGATAAATAATTGGGTTGGCGATTCATTGAGAATGATAATTAACAAAATAAAGCAGGAAAAAATATGGTATTTACTTCCTTTTAAGGTTATTGAAATAGGAAGGAGTTTATGATGTGCTCAAAATTTGCATCTAGTGCCTTCATCAATGTTTTCACAATGTACATGGGTAAAGTATTGTGAGGATCAACTTTGATCACAACTTATTGGAGTGGCATTCAAGGGCACAGAGAACACATTACTTTTGAGGTTTGAAAATTGGTCACTCTGAATATGCATTCCTTATTTTGTCTGTAAATAACAGGATTCGGAACTAATGGCATAGTATTTTAAGAAAAAGCTCAACAACAAAAAACATAATTTATGGAGATTAAAGTCTTTCTTTGCAATTAGCTTGTCCCAAATTTCTCTATTTTTTTCCATAACTCTGGAACCTGTTCAGGAATTTACAAGTGGGAAAATAACTTTCATTGTAAGAAAAAGGAGATGCTACTTTTGATTATGAACTATGCCAAATAAGTGAGTTGTACATGATGTAAAGTGTAAGGTTTAGTGTCTCTGACTCCAAATGTGAGTCAAGCACAGGAAAAAGTGTACAAGGTTTTTGTTTAAGATTAGTGTGAACCCTATCAGGCCAAAAACAAAAAAATGCAATCTCTTAAGGACGGTATTACACAGATACGATCTCGCCATGGAACTATGCCAATGTTTCGAAAATCCAAACCAAGCTTCATAGGGGTTAGTTGAGGTGAAAGAGTGAATAACTTGTCTGGAATTCGTAGTGGAAACCTATATGAAAGCAGGACTGTGCGGCAGACTATGTTAGCGTCATATCTTATTTTTCGCTTTCAAGTCTTTATCTTTAAACTGTACTGATCTTGACCAGCAAATGGAAAGCATCCTCAAGGTTTCCTTACTATTCAGACTATGATGCAAGGAGAGTCCATAGTCATGGTTCACAAACCCCAAAATACTTTTTCAATTGAGGTTACTGAGAACTCTGGTACAAATAGAAGTTCCATGACAAAACGTGCATGTTTATTTGAGAGATGGAAGTTCCAGAGAGGCACACAATCAACGATAGAGTATGTTAATAGAGGAAGACACACTACTGATTTTGCAACACGTAGGAGTGGATCAGAAGTACCTTAAGTCCAAGCCAGTAAGACCAAATGACTGCAACAGCATGCTTACGCCTAGCCTCTTCCTTCAAGCGCCTCAATTCCCTCCGAGCCTAAAACGTTTAGATAGTAAATGAAGAGACAGCCCGATACGGATAGCAAAACGCCCGGAAAAGGATTCCCCAAAACAGAATAATTGTTTCCGGAATACAATGGTAGTAAAGAACAAAATCAGAACCAAATTAACAATTCAAAACCCCTCATAAATATACCTGGTAATCAAACAGTTCTAAAATGGTTAGTATTTTCAAACACAAAAATTAAAACACAGACGTGCACTGATTCGTAGAATGGCTGTGAATGGCATTAGAACAAAATTAATAGTACACATTTCTTTTAATTCTTTTGCGGTTAACACCAAATATTTCATTATATAATTTATGTGATCGTATTACAGTACAACCATAGCCAATTAGTAACCTTCTGTAACAAAGGGTTAAAATGGCGTGAGAACTTGTTACTCACCTGACTATTCTTTTCTGTACTTTATTACCTAGTGGTCCCCTATCACAAAGTGTGGAAATCAAGCTGCCTCAAGGATGGTAGAAAAAATTATGGCAAAACTATAGGTATAGAGGCGAACAGTAAACAGTTCATCAAAGTTCCACCAACTTTTCAGAACTTCATAAAACATTAAAAGCAATCTTAGATTAGCTCAGCTTGATTCCAAGGAAAGCAGTAAGTTTTAAGATTGCACCACAGGTCAGGATATGGCCTCAGTTGGCATGATATGAAACTTGAGGTAAGTGCCAACCCCCAAGAGCCTGCAGTTTATACAGAAGGCTGCAGTGCTTCACCTTAATTCTGCAAGCCTGCACAGAGAGCACTTCCTATTCCCTCTGAAAGAGCCTGTTTGGTAGCTTAACTTGAGGATTTTATCACAGGGGAATAGATCTGGATACTATACATTATCAATGTGGCATACATTACCACTTAGAAAGGTTAGATATAGTACTCCTCCTTTAAGCTTTTGAAGCAATTGGGATGACATCTGCAATTGTGATAAAATATCTTCATAAATAGAGGGGCATCTCTTAGTGATGTTTAGCTGGACAACCTTCATGTGTAGGTACAGGATTTTCTTCAGCAGATGTCTGAGAAGCTCGCACTCTTTACAGATGTCTTAGGATACTGATTATGGGATTTTCTCATAGTGTAAGCTGTTCACCAACAATGGTTGACATGCAATGTTTGATTTTGCCTCACTTTTGTCTTTTCATGGATTAATGAATAGAGATTTTGCACAACATGAAATTAACTGAATGGAATGGATATGCAGAGACTTCTCTCATTTTGTTATTTCTGTCTTTAATGGAGTGAGAAAACCATATGTTTAGAAGCACTGAATTCTGATGTTCAGGATTTACAGAATCTGTTGCTTAAAGAGTAGACTAACTGAATGCATTTTGAGTAGCCAGCAAACAACACACCCATCCATCATCACTGTGCACCATTTTGTTAGGGCAGGGGAATTCTGTAAATATTAATAGGTCATGGATAAAGCAAATGGGAACACAATTCACAGTCAAATGGGCAGCAACATTAACACTGTAGTTAAACAACTAGGATAAGAGAAGATACACCACTTAGAATGGAATTAGAGACACAGAAAACGTTCAAAGTTTTAAAAACGTATCTCAGGAAGCTTTATGAAAATCTAAATTATCAAACCAACAAAAATAGAAAAAGGGGGGGGGGTGTTTTGTCAGCTTCTCCTTCCTGAAATGATGTAATACACTTAGGTGTTCTGGTGGTGATGTAGTGCCACATATCACAGTTCCACCTACACTGGTACTCAATATTGTGGCATATATCGTATAGATCACGTGTACATTTTACCTCAAATTATTTTACTGGGCAAGTATCCGATCTATTGTAGAACTAAATATTTAATAAGGGTAATGAATAATGAATGAATTTGTTATACCCTCTAAGTGCCCCTTATTCAAAATTCAAAAATAAGGTGATGTGTCATCACAGTCAATTAGTGATGGTGGAATAACTTCAATCCTTAACAATCTGCAGTTTCATTTCTGAGGTAGTCATGGGACATATGGAAGAGGGTGTCGGGCATACTAAAGGGACATATATTTACTTCCAAACCGGAGGGAACAATAGCGTTGGTACTTTTATTGTACTGACTAAGGTATTCGGTCACATTTGCAATGACAACATTTTAACCAGAGCTTAATATGCAGAACAGTAAGTGCCAAGGTCCAATGTTTCGCTCAGAAGCCATGGCCCTCGCTGTCTAAGATTGGATGATGAATACCAAGGCTGCCACCTCATTCCTCTTTCATCAACCACCACAGTTGCCACTTTATCTCAGTCTTGCAGGCTCCTGCTTTCTCTCTGTACGGTTTTTCCATCTTTCACTTCCTCGTCCTCCTTTCCTCTTTTTCAAAAATGAGTGGGCGTGGGCCCCCCACTTGCAACCACTGGCTCAAATTAAGCACTGGTTTTAACATACATTTCATGCATTACCTCTTCTTTCCTCATGTATGTGTACTAATGATAGATAATAAACACACTTCCATCAAATTAGCGAAAGGGCAAAAATAATAAATAACAATCTCGATGGAAGAAGTAAAGCAATAAAGTTAAGATGAAGGAAACTCCTGTATGTACATGCTCAAGTTATCAGCTTTGTTTAAAAGAGCAGATATTCTACATACTTTAAATCACTATGAGCAGTCAAACTCTTTCAGCATCTGAGCAAGGGTAACACAAATCTGTACATTGTCAAAGACTATATTCTAGGTTTCAATGGGGTTGCACATTCTGTATCAGCTACACCAGTGCTGCAGATAAGGTGTATGCTGTAGCGGCTCAGCGCACAACTTGCACATGCACTGGAACCCCATGATCCCTCTTCCCTTCCATTTCACAACCAAAAAGAGAGGAGTCATAAAACAGAATGCAGATGTGTACACATAGAGTTACTACCTCTGCTTCCCTCAATACAAAGCCTACCCATGCCTCACCCAGCTCTGGCCTCCATCCACACCCCGGCATCACTTTGCTCAATGCTCTATCAGAATTGATCATTGTCCATCTTTGAAATCTGCAGCCTTTTACTGTTCATTCTGGCTGCTTCCTTCATGGTTTATCCTGCCACTGACTTCACCACTGCAGCCAGCTCATCTTTTCCTTCACACATAACTCTGCCTTGATGCTCCTTTCTCACCGTTTAACTTTCCGCTAGAATTAACACCTGTGGCGGGAGACGCTTGTATGCCAACATGAGGGTTTCATAACGGAGTACATTAGAGGACCACATTGAAGTATCTCACTACAGATCATCGTGTGAACTCTGACATTCTGATTCCTACTGTGGCAGAGGAAGCAAGCCAGCACAGTAATGAAATGAGACGAGATAGGTAATTACAAAATCTTGCTATGGCAGACTTAATCTTCTTTCGTTTGGCAGAGCCAATACAATCTACATGCCATGTTCGAAGAAAAATAAAATCTTGCTATGGCAGACTTAATCTTCTTTCGTTTGGCAGAGCCAATACAATCTACATGCCATGTTCGAAGAAAAATAAATATATGTTGGTGTAGATGCACTACTTAATCAATGTACAAGACTGAAACTTACATATGTCTTGGTTTTCCTCATCACAGTCTCAAATACCTTACAATTCTTTTACATTGTGATTCTTAGTTTTTGCGATTATTGTACTCTATTGACCTTGACCATAACAGTTGTTTTCCCCTTTTTCTATAGAGGTTCCACAATCCATTCTTAAGGCTTTCCATTTTCGATCAGTACATTTCTTGTGCTAACCATTTCTCTTTAGACTTGCATTCGAAATTCGTTTTCATCAACCTCAAGACCGTCCTATCATTACTAATGCTTTCTACATCCATTAGTTTCACGTCTGTTGGTCCTGTGCTGTATATATGGCTGGCTTCTCTCTATCCACTGTAAACTGATTTATACGATTTCTTTGTTACTGATGTATGCCACTTGAATTTCCTTTCCGCCCACTGCCACACATAGCCTCTTTGTACAAACTAAGACTGATCTTTCCATTACTTTTTCCTTCCTTTCTCACACACCTTCCAATAAACACTACAGTCTCCAATACCATTTCAACAAATATCTTATTTGTACACTTCTCAGCTCCAACGCAGGCTAAAATTCCTGCTACCTTTGGCAGGGTCTTTGTGATTTCATCTCCACTTCTCTTCAGGACTCTGCAACAAAACTTTGCTTTTTGATATCATTTTGAGATCAGCCTGAAAAATGGCCATCACAATAGCAGGGCAGCGATTGCATGCCAATTTCAGAAAAACTGTAGTATTCATTGATGTCATGCCATTATATGCAAACCTCACCAAGAAAAGTGACAGATGAAGTAAATCAAGGAGAAGGATGATTACAAACAATAATGGGCACAAGATGGAAATTGCGTGCTACGACACACTGATTACATGCTTGCATTTTTTCCACCAATAAGTTTTCTTAATAGGTTTTATAAATGCATATTTTCTAAACTCAAATCTGGTCAGATCAATAATGGTGTGAGTGGTTCAAGCATTTGTTCACTCTTGTGCTTCTAGCGAACACAGGTTGCACGATATCCCCATTTCAAGGCATTGAATATCAAAATATTTAAATCGGGAGGCAGAATCATCTTTTCAGGTCAAATTAATGAACCTTCCCTAACTAGAGACATGTTCATTTGCTTTGCAGATTCAATGTACTGAATTTGATTTGACACCATCTTTTTTAGTTTTATTTTAGCAGTTTTGTGTTTGCCATCGTTAGATCACAAAGGATAAGGGTTGTAAACCCATAACAATGTAAAGACATTATTGCAAGAGAATTGCATTCCATCATTTTGCAATTATGTAGAGAGCATGACAATCATCTGTTAACTGAGATAGGTGAACTACTGTATATGTTTTAAAGTGACTGAACTGACCTGTCTTTGTGTCCCACATTTCCAGGAGGGATAATGTTAATTTATTTTTTTAAGAGTGCATATGCCCAGAATCGCCTTGGTGCTGAGGAGACATGGAGCTTACAGTACTATGAGAGAGAAGAAGAATTATCCAAGGATGGTTTTACGACTAAGTTGTAAAGAGTCAGTTCTTTAGGTCTTTCTTGAACCTTAATAGGGAGGTCTGTGATTGTAAATCAAATGAGAGGCTGTTCTATAACTTAGCAATACCACCAATAAAACTCCTGCCTCCCCAGTTGGCTAATTTTAAACAGGGAATCCTAAACTTTTTAGCGGAGGCACAGCAAAGAGTTCTGGCAGGGATATACCATTGAAGGTTTTTTTATAAAATAGTCAGGACCTGTGCCGTGGCAGCCACGGAAGTGTATATAGGGTTTGGGAGGCTGAGAGGAACTTTGGAATCTCCAGTAGAATCCGGGCAGCTGCATTTTGTAGAATCTGAAGCTTTCTTAGCAGCCGCTGTTGCATGATGAGGTAGAGAGCCTTGCAGTAATCAATTTTTGACAGGACCAGAGAAAAAACGGTTTTCTAGAGTTCATGGGGAATAAATGGAAGACTTATTTTAACTGTCCTTTAGGTGCTGAGGGAGAATGAAGTAAGGGCATTCACCTGTGCTTCAAACATCAGTTTATCGCCAAATAAGACGCCCAGGCTTCTAACCATCTGAACGGGGTGGGAAGTGCCCCCAGATTCAGTGCAACTAGTTGGGTACAAAAAGGATAGATCATTACCAAAAATGAGAACCTCTGTATTGCCCGAGTTCAGTTTCAGGCAGTTTTGCTTCATCCACCTCCCCACTTCTTCCATACAGTCATGGAATCTAACAGCTGTTTCTTGAAAGTCACCAGAGATTTATACAATGATCTGTGTGTCATCAGCATATGACACCAAGGAGAAGTCAAAAGATCTGATCAGACTTGCAAGGGGAGCATCAAGCTAAGCGATGATCTCTTCGGGACACCACAAGGCAGGGAAAAGGGGGGTAGAGACAAATCACGTAAGGGATTTAGAAGGACCTTGTAGTTAACCTCTTCCATGCTCATGACGAGCTGAGCTCGTCATGAGGCACGGCGCTCCGGTGCTCATGACGAGCTCAGCTCGTCATGAGCCGTGGAACGCTCACACGTGGGGATAATTCCCCTGCTGTGCTGAGCGTTCCAGGGAAACGGGTGTGGTCATGACGAGCTGAGCTCGTCATGAGCACACGAGTGCCGTGCCTCATGACGAGCTGAGCTCATCATGAGCACCGGGGCGCTGCGCGCGCCCCCCAGCACAGCGGGGGTATTACCACCGCATGGCAGGGGTTAACAGCTTCAAAAGCTGCAGATAAATCAAGGAAGATAAGGGCAGCTTTTCCTCCCTGATCAATGCTGTCTGTTCACAATGAAGGCTGTTCACAATAGTCTTGTTATCATGAACAGTATATTTCAGGTGTTTGGGCAGGACACACTTTTTTGAGGTGTGGACAAAACTGAGTTGTCTATGGCTAGTCCCAGTCAGTAATGGGGCAGATGAGCTAAGAACACATTTCACCAAAATCACTGTCTGCATTGAAATCATGCATCTCAAGGTACAGATTCAACCAAATGGACACATTCATTGTTGGAGCAAGCAAAATATCGGCAACTCACTATTGTGGCAGCGCACAGAAAACATTACTTGAGAATAACTGCCACAGACAGTGTTTAGGCACCCTTTTCTTAAATCTCACTGTTTAAGTTTCATAAATGTGCTCCCCTAGAATTGCATCTACATTTGGAGCACATTTATGACTTTAACAGGATCAGAACATTGTGGTCTAAATATCAAATTTTAAAGAATGTGCTAATGCAAAACCAAAAGACACCCTCCTCATCCCCTTGTCAGTTGAAATGTTTTCAAAGAGGAGAACCTATACACCTAGAACACTGTAATATTACTCTTTCCACTTAAACCAGAGGCTGTATGTCAGCTGTCCCTCCGAGTGGATCTGGGTAGACGATCCGATACCAGGAAAGGAGTAGACAAATGCCTGGATGGAGAAGTTTCCATCTTGGCTGGGATGCTATTTAGAGCAGAGGTTCTTAACCTTCTGACTTCTGTGGAACCCCCCACTTAATCATTGCTGGAACTTGTGCATCCCCAATGAATCATTGGTGGAATCCAGGGTGCCCCACAGTAAATACTGGAACCCAAAGACCCTGGCCTAAGCATTGTCAATTACCTGAACCAGAAATAAAAGCAAGCATTCAAACAAACAAATGATGAAAAATTGCATTTAACTCAAACAAATATCCCAAGAAAACCACTCTCTGTAATGTTGGAGCTTGTGTACACGCCCACGATTCAATATGAGGATACAAACTTCATTTTAGCCTCTAATTTCAAATTTCTTCACATTTACAGAACGTTTTAAAATGTTCAATATTACATTTTGTTTCTTTATTTTGATACTTCTTTAATGTGTTATTATTATTTAATTTTCTTTGCAGGTGCGCACCCCGAGTAGACTCTCAGGACCCTCCGGCGTTCCCGGACCACAAGATAATAACTAATGAATTAGTGTATAAAGGACACAAATTAGCTATCTGAGGCTCCAACAGCCCATCCAGCAGAGGTTCAATAACGCCTCTAAAATATGTGTCAGAATTATAAAGTACGGTCAGACAAGATACCAAGCAAAACTGTTGGGGATAAATGTGAAATGCTTGTGTATTAAAAACACGAACATCAATATCCATTGTAGTGTCAAGAGGGAATATAATGTAAATATTTCAAAGGAACGTTTAGTTTGCCCTGTAGCTACTACAATAATCATATGGCTATAAGAGTGTTTCACTAAATCTTCCTTGACCACGTCAAATCGTCAACATTTGTTCCAAGGAGCCAGGGAATTTTTCTTGACAGCACCACTTGGTCATTGAACGGTAGAAACAGCTGATGCTGAAAGGCCAGACTTTCTAGGCCAGCCCAAGTTTAGAAATGTTTGCAAAACCAACTCTCCAAAGTGCCCACATTTTTCCATTCTCGGGGCTAACCTGGCGAGCGGGACAGATATTTAAAGCAGCATTAGAACACACCTGCCAAACCATAGGATTGCGCACTGGAAACACTCCGAGCCGGCACCAGCAGGCACGCGGCCTTTAATCTGCAAAAACAAATGTTGACCCCGGCCTATATATACCACAGTACCCTTGCCTAACTTAGCGAGATGATGTCATGCCGTCCCAGGAGGACAACATTCCAAAGCCTACAGGCAGGTGTTGGGAAAGACAAGCATGCCAAGAATGAATGAACGGTATTGAGCTGTAAACAGCCTTACTACTTCTACAGACTCAGTCGTTCAGTAAGGAATTCATATATATTTTTATATATACACACATACACAGAATAAAACAAAGTTTAAAGTAAGAGACATTATAGTTAGGAATTGTAATATGTTACTTTGCATTAAAAAACACACACACACACACACACACACTAGAAATTCAATGAAAACCCCAAAGGTTAAAGGGACCATATAGATAGATGAAAATGTCAGTAAAACATCCTATTTAAACGTACAAAACCACGGATATTCACCAACTATAACTTGCGCCCACGCCGTGCAGTGATATCAGTGATGTAATATCAGATGTTGCAGGGATGTTGCTAGTGATGTCACAGAACATGCCCTAGTGATGTAATATGCGAGGTATTTAGCAGAGTAGAGCACGTAGTCTGCAGTACAGCGTGTGCATCCTTAAACCAGCGTAAGGCGACCAAATACTCCAAGCCCATTTTCAGACTTGAATAAATTATGCAGCAAGTGGTCCTCTGAAGAAATTATTTATTTTAAGGCAACGACTCGAGTAGCAGAGGCAAAGTCTCTATATTAACGGAACAATTGATGCAACCGGCTCTCTTACAGGCAAACTGCAAGTAAAAGCATCAGCAAGACAATCTTATGTCGTCCTGCATAAGGAGCGAGTGGCCACCGAAGCAGCCTAAGACCTGGCTGCGGGCACCGCAGTCTGCTGCTGTTAAAAGCAGGCACAGCAAGTGAAAGCAAGAACATACACATTTAGCTGGCTAGGCTGCATGCATTTCATCAGTAAATAACACCGACACAGCTGCATCAAATTATACTTCCCCTTTTGAAATAAAGCCATCAGTATAGTGCAACAATTTCTTATGGCTGTCCTAAGAACATGTCTGCAAAGTTTATCATTTTTGTAAAGCAGTACAAATCACCAGGTATCATGTCTCAGACTGCTGGTGTGGTGGGGGTGACTGGTATTACATGGGATTACGTGATCTCAAAACCCAGGTGTCTCAAAAACTTCCCTCAATCCCACACGACAGGCCTTGGTTATTTCGGGGTACCCCATCTCAAGAGGCAAAGCGTATGAAAAATAATATATTGCAGTGTGTCTGAGACTTTTGCAGGCATTGCACTCCTCACTTTTGTGCTTTTCTCAATGGAGTACCTGTACACAGGCACATCGCCTACTATGCTGCTTCTCTGCACTAAATCCAGTGACCTAGATCAGATGGGGTGACTTAATATGCACTATTTAAGGAGTGATAATGTTGTCAACTATGGGCATAACTTTTCCAATAATGATCACAAACACTTAAACATGATCATTTCTCAATCATCAGGGTTACTACCCTTAGCTGATCCCAAACATCTTTAAATTGGTGAGGATGGCCTTGCAAAATGAAGATTGGCGCAGAGAGTTGCAAGCCCTTCCCAAGCATCCTTTTCTGTTCATTTGTCTCCAGCTAGAGCAGGCTGTCCATGACCAGCAGCAAGAATCCACCACAGAGAAAAGAGTTGGGTTCCTAGAAGCATTTGCGAAGAGAGAAGATGGAGATCTCTTGCTCTTTGGAAAGGGAAAATGTAATCTGGTTGGACAGATTTAAATACTTTTGAAATGCACTGAACCAGATTAGCAGTAGGACGCTGCCAAACTCCAGGAAACTGGAAATGTCCGTAACTTGGTAGACGGCGACCGGGAATCACAAGAGGGGGAGTACAACGTAGCTGATTGTTCTAGCGGAAACGCAACAGTATTATAAGTCATATGCCGACTAGAGCTGATCCCCTCCCGGTACAGAGACACACTAACATGTGTTAAGAGATTCTCACTGCACAGCCACACACTTTGGCTGTGTTGTTCCACTGACGTCCATTAATCGTATTCTGGTGGTTTACCGACCACGAAAATTCTCTTCTACGAGTTCTATTTAGAATTCTACTGAATTTCACCCACATTATATCCTTCTTGACTGGGCCTACGTATCGATAGGCTGTGCCACAAGCCCTGAAGAGTCGTGTGACTCACCACACACGACGAAACACGTGTCGGCTGGTTGTGGACCATAATAAACTACCCACTTTCAAGTTTTACTGGAATTCCTGCAACTGATTACTTGGCTTTATCTGTATACACATATTACCTGAATATTACCTATGTTATACCCGGTGTATTTGTGTGTGGGAGCATTGCTGTGTTAACTGGAAATGTGAGCTAGAGCTTCCTGCACCTCACTAAAGCCCTTCTTCGATACACCTGCATGCTGGTAATTACAGAATGTGGAGAGCTGCCAACTAAGTATTGGCAGCGAACAGCCCTCAAAGCCAGGTGGCTTCTGACAACTTATTTAGGTAGAAGCTTCCAACCAGCTCAGAGAGTTCAGAGATATGGACACATTACCTTGACGTCTTCTCCTCGCTACTAGAAACCAGATCAGGCCTGCCCAAATAAATCTACAACATCAAGTGTGTGCGAGCAGAGTATCGACACTGCCCAAGGAGCACACTCCTCATTGCTCCACCTTTTGTTCTGATTGACCTATTGATCTTGCCCTACTTGCAGAGGTCTAGCACCTAGTTGGCCTGCACGCTACCTAGAAGGAGAATGGCGTGAGTACTTCTGTGAGCCCTAGCGGTCCTATGGCGTAATACAGTGTGTATCTGTAGTCAGAGTGCAATCGGATCCCTCGGCTCTGTGGAGTTACAGATTCTGCTACTCCAGGGATCCCAGGGTGCAGGATATCCCCATTTAAGGGACCTACTACCAAACCCTAAACCAGAAGATAGGTTCGTTTTCTGAGGCCACTTTACCCACTTTCATGTAATCTAAGACACATATATTTTTCTTTTCAGAGTTACAGTACTGATACTGTTAAAGTATGCCACTTTCCTGATTTTATCTTTGTGTTTTTGAGTGTTCTTAATTGCTAGAAACACAGATTGTAAGGGCTGTGAACCCAATGAGCTCTGAAAATTGCATGTTTAAAAACACTTTATAAACAATTCCAGGATTCTACCGGAACTGCATTGTGTTTCTCATTTTCAGGAGGGTGCCTGTGTTTAAAGTCATCTTGCGACGGTGAACGATGTAAAGAACTTATATAAAAGACATTTTGGGCTGGACGATTCCTTTAGTGGCACGGCTAACAATGGCCAAGACAAGTCCGTGTCCGTAATGACACAGGCGAGCTAGAATGATTCACTGGAATGCGACAGAGTGATTACAAGCACTTCTCTTCATGGCAATTTATGGAGTTTTGCCCTTCAACTCATAGGAACCACAGGAAACATGCTTCTGGCAGACTTATTAGCCAAGTCACATGACAACTGCAAATATTCTAACAGTGATCAGCAAGAACATTATTTTCTATGGAGTTTTCTTGGAAACTGAGACGCAGGGAATCCAACATATTTGCAAGCATGCATGCATTAGCCTAGCACACTACTGGGTTCGAAATTTTAAAACTTATTACAAGGGGATGACGTCCCCCTCCAAAAAATAAACACTTCAATGTTCAGCTGAGCTCTGGAATGACAGTATACATATAACATTGAGGTCAACAAAACTAAAAGTTTGATACAATATTGACAAACCAGGGTCTCCTTTCCTTCAATGGGCACGGAAGAGTGCAAATAGGCCACTGGAAATGAAAGCCATTATTAATTCTACCGATCTGAAACCAGATACTGATTTTTGCCAAAGTTAGATCATGGCTAAAGTTAGAAGAGCCATTTCACCTTCTGTTCTCCAGAAAACCCCAAACTTTGTGAAGAAGAAATAAAAGGCGAGGAATCTAGGGAAGGCACAAAAACCACTAGCTGCTAGACTGTCTCTTATCCCTGAGCAGTGGTGGCACCTGGAGCAGCTGGATTTTGCCTGCATAGTTGGCTCTTGCACCAGCGACAGTGAGCTGAGCTTGCGGTGGATGACTGCGGCCCAGAAAAGTGGTGCTACGTGGGCTTTGCGTGCAAAAAAGCACACCACAAGATAGACTCTGCCCAGGGTGCACGGAGATGAGTGTGCCAAGACCACCGACTCCTGCTTGGTGAATATGTGTTGGGAGTTAGGGGGACTGTGGCGCTGGATGGCCCTAGCCGGGGAGCACAAGAGAAACTGTGCTGCATGTAGTGGAGAGTGAGAGGTGCCTGACTGCTGCACTGGTATCGGCGTGGCTACCTGAATCTGCTGGGTGAGCAGTTAATGAGCATGGAGAATAGTGCAGCACTGGACTGCTGGAGAATCTATGTCACTTGCAGCGGAGGAGTAGAGGCGCCTGGTGCAGGATCTGGGCGGTGTGTGTCCCGGGTGGATAGGTCTTGTACCATTACCCATTATTGTTTACAATATAATGGGGAAGACACTTTGCACCTATAAACACTTGGAGCCTCCCCATCGACTACCTGCATAACCCCCCCTTTTAGGGACCCTCCTGATAGAGATGATTACCGATTACTTCCAGACAACCTCCTGTTTTGCACCACATGCTAACTTTGAGTTGTACGCCTTCAAGGTAATGATCAGTAGCTACTGTTTTAGCCAGTTGGTGGGGGTGGAGAGGCTGCTTAGGACTGAGTTAACTACGCAAGAGGACAGCATTCGTTGACTTGAGTGAGATCCTAGATCACCTGCTAGCTCTGGTGATGCTGCAGGAAGAGGAGAAGCATGCAGCTATGTTGGAAAAACTGCACTTTGAAGCAACGTGAATATCTGAGCGCTGCCCACTTGAGGGAGGTGGGGAGGGGCAGAGGGGAGGGGAGACCCCATCAGCCAAATCTTTGGCCAGAGTGGAGAACCGGTACACACACATCAGGAAATACATGCAAGCTTCACACACCATTTCCAATGTTTATATGGGGAGCCCCGCTCTGTGCAGGATGAGACGCTGGCAACTTTCATGAAATGAGCGATTCTACCACAACTGACAGCAGAGGATAGGGAAACACTGGAAGTCATTGCTTTGGAACCCAAGATTAGGGGACCCATTAAAGAGATGGTGTGAATCCAGTTCCCCTGGACAAATGGCCTATCGATAAAATTCTACTAAACTTTTGCTCACCTCCAACTCCCAAAAATGGCTGAGATGTACATGCATGCGCTGGACTGCCGGTCTTTGTCGGAAAGAGCCAGGGAGGCCCTAGATATGCCTGTACCCAAAACACAGGGAGAGGCCACAGATGTATCAGCCTACTTCTCCCTATCAATGCTGAATTGATGGAGAAGTGTGGCTCAATTGTTAGAGCGGCAGACCCTGATGCAGAGGTCTAGCCCGGGACCAGGGTTCAATTCCCCGCCTAGGCGGGTCTTGGGCTAAAAAATTCCACGGACCTGATCATTCTCGCCTCGGTGCCTATTCCAATCATGGAGTCCCACTCTGCAACTCTGGGCAATAGCTTGCTTAATCTTCACAATGGCCCCCACAACGCTAAGGATGCTTGGCGTCCACCTTGGGGGTGCCAGGAGTGGACACCTCACAGGGAAAGCCAGGATGGGTTCCACAGTGGTATTCGTACAAGAGCCTTGAGACCCTTGCGGGTGAGTAGTGCGCTATACAAGTATCAATTTACAATTTACAATTACAATTACAATTTAGACTTTAGGAAACTGGCCATCTGGTTAGTACCCTATCTTCCCACCTTGGAACATGAGTGCCAAAACAGGTCAATTCCTAAACGCAATATCTCCCATAACAGATGCATGTTTTGCATTCTTTCTGAACCCCCGCCACCGAGCCTTCCTTTCTGGGGCAATGGTGCTGTATCTGGACATCAAGAAAGCATTTGATACAATGAGATGGGATTACCTGTGGGCAGTCATGGCTGAGATGTAATTGGGACAGATGGGTCACACTGCTGCACGCGGGTGCATGAGCAAGAGTACGCACAGGACTCTGCATTTCAGACCCCTTTGAGATCCACTGGGACAAAAGTCAGGGCTACTCGCTCTTGCTATTTGAGTGGGGGGTTGACCCATTTATCAATAAATTGTACACTGAGGGCCACAATAGCTGGGATATGCACCAACTGGCAGAAAAGCTATGCGTCCTGGTCTCGCCAGACCTCATAGATCCACTAGGCCTGGTGTGACAACTAGGAATCCACTGGGCACCTCGAGTCTTTAAATACCTGCTAATCGAAATATACTACGGTGACATTGATATGCCAGGAGGAAATCTGGGTAGCGCAATATGAGCCCTGAATGTTAGTGTCACCTTTTTACAGACACTTCAGCTCTCCATAATGGCTGGGGTAGCCCTCACAACAAGTATCATGCTGTAGAGAATCCTTTGTTTCTTTGTACACTTACCAGTTTGGACCCCAAAGGTTTGGTTCCGTATCCTGAATGCCTTGCTCCGGGAACTGATCTGGAACGGGCAGTGAAACAGTGTGTTACTGTGTATGCTTTAGAGACCAAGTGATAAGGGAGGGCTGATAGTTCCCAACTTTGAAATATATTACTATGTAGCAATGGCCAGTTAGATGGCTGGCAGGTCTAGGCCTAGCGGAGTTAAGGGAATTTGGAAATAAGCAAAGGGTGGGGGGTGTGATACTGGCATAGGTGGGGTGAAAATAACACTGACTCGTAAACTGAAGCTCCTCTTCACTGCTCTATGCTGTTGGAGGGAGACGTTCCTTTGTGTTGGGTCAGCTTCTCTATATGCCCCGTGATACTGTTGGTGGAGCTACCTCTACCAAAAGGCGGCTTTCTGACAGCCTGACAAATGGTAGCTAGGGCAGAGGCAGACAGTGATGCTAGGTGACTCCTCCTCTGAAGTCTCATTCTGCGCGTTGGAGGAGAGTACTCCCAGGAGTGACGTCTGAGATGGCCCGTTCCTAGTTTACTGAGTGCAGTGCAGATGCTGCATGGACTCTTTGGAACCCTAGTCCCGCAAACTTCACACATTACCTTGTGCAGACACTTGATATTTGGAAATGGTAGCCATTTAATATCCTGGTTATATAAAATGATGCAGACCATGATGATAGATGCCAAGCCAGCCCTAGGGGCAAAATGGGAGACCCACATTGGTATACAATTTGAGGGGAAGAATGGGAACAGACCTTGAAATGCATGTACACCTCCACTCGCAACACCTGATTTAAATACACCCAGTTCAATTATTTGCACTGCCCATATCTTACCCCCACCCGGACTAAATGTGATGCTACACACCGCAGACTCCAGTTGCCCACGTTGCACCCGGGCTAACGTGGACTTTCTGCACAAGGTGTGGGACTGCCCATAGTGGTAAAATTCTGGATGCACAGTAGCCCTAGAGCACAGCCTGGGCAGACATGACTTCTGGGTCTATATAGCAAGCAAACACAGAAGAAGGTGGGCAACAGATTTCTGGACTTTGCTTTAGGAGTGACCAGCAGGGATATAGAGCATCTCTAGCAATCTTCGACTGGCCCCCCACACAGCAGGTGAAAAAGAGATGTTAAAAATTGGCCGAACATGGAGGGGGGCCTTAAGGGAAGAGAAATGGAGAGGGCTCCGTAAACCACCACTTGCAGAACAGTGGGTGGAGGTGGTTACCAGCTTCTTGATGCTGAAGAATAGGGGCTGCTGCCTAGATGACCCAGTGAGTAACAATCACTAGTATCCCGCTTAACAACCTGATCTAATGGTCCATGAAGGCTTGCCTCGTGCCATGACACCAACCAGATAATTGCACATTCCCCAAACTTACATAAACACTGTGACCAGGCCCACCGCACAGACTTCCTAGAAGAACAACACCTGGAAATTGAACAAATTTCTAGTTTAAGACTGCCTGCTACTTTCTTTCATGACATACTAAGATATGAGGGAGTATAGTGTGTTAAACTGCAGCCGCAGATATTGAGTGCAACTTGACTATAGATGGCTCTGACATTACACAAGCAACACTGAAAGAAGGATTGTCAAAACAAAGAATTTCATGTAACGCACGCTGTGACACATATTGCAAAAACAAATATTTACTGTCCGATACAAAAAGGTTAAAAGTGTATCTTTACGATGACCACACCAACAACCAACAAGTAAGGTTACAAAAAAAAAAGTATAAGAGCATGCCATGGTCCACTAGATATCTTACGTTGTATACTAACAGGAACAAAGTCATGTTCTAAACCAAGAGTAATTGGCCAGGAAAATAAGAACCTCTGGGGACACTATCAACTAAACGTCCGTTATCTGTAGTCGTTTGAGGAATGATATTCATCACACAGTTATAAATGCCAGTATTATAGTTAAAGTAATTAGTGGCTAACATTTTCCTCCCAAGCCTTAGCCCTAGTTTTTTTATTTATTATTTTATTTAGAAATGTTACAGTAAAACATTAGCATTACATAGTGTGCAATAATATGAACTGGATAAAACTTATACTGAAAGCAAATTACACAGACAGTGAACATCACTGTTTGGGGCATTGCAAACACGTAACCTCATGTATCGGATCACTTACATTCTTTATGCTGGACACAGACATCCCTTATATACATTAACTCCCATCTAACTCAGGTGTGACATTAATACCGGAGCTATTCATATATCCGACTAGCATAAACAAACAAGATCATTCCCTTCCGATTCACCTGTTTCTTTCCCAACCAGGTATTGCTGACATAATCCCCATAAACTTTTGGGACGATTTTAAGGGGGTAATAGTTCATTGTACAACTCTGACTGCGTATTACATTATAACATGTCCATGGACCAGTCCGCTGCGGACGGAGCCAACCCCCGGGCCCAACGCATCGCAATTCTACGCTTGACAAGATGTAGTCCCATTGCTATTAACCGCCTTACACCTTTCTGTAGTTTTCTAGTGAAGCCCAGTAAAGCCAGTAGCCCCGTGATTTTGCTTGAGGTTTAGAAATCTGGCCCCAGAATTCTGCGATTCTCAGGCAGAACCAGGAAACATGCATGAACCCAGCCGTGGTAGCTTTGCATCGCTCACAGTCAGTTGTGTCCCTTACCCCGTATCAGAGCAATCTCTCCGGAGTTTAATAGACTCTATTGAGGAACTTAAAATGGATGAGGCGATGCCTTCCATTTAGTGAAATGTGCTGAGTAACCTCACAGTAGTACTGCCAAGTGCTCTCGTCCAAAGCCACCCCCAAATCATTCTGCCATTCCAGCCTGACCTTGATGAATTGTGTCCTTCTGAATTCTTGCGACATATCATAAATAGTAGATACCATCTTGTTGGGAGAGGCGGAGTGCAGAAGGAAAGAGAGGGAAACCAACTCAGAGGGATCCTGACTATCATCGCCAAGCAGCTCACGCACTGCATGCCTGACCCTGTAAAAGTGAAACTGTGAGAGTGGCGTGAAGTTGTGCCTTTCATCTTCAATCTCGCCCCACCTTCGGGCTCTACCATCAGAAAGTAAATAACCCATTTTAGTAATGTTGAGTGTTGCAAGGGCTTGTAGCACTTCTTTTTCTATGCTGACAAAACAAGTGACACCATTCCACCGGTATCAAGGGAAGGGGGGGTACCAGCCTGCCTTTTAAATACTTTCCGCCATGCATGGACTGTAAGCCCTGTCCCTAGTTTGGTGCTATGTTCACAAAGTTAGTATACTAAAACATGGCTGTTGCATGAACTCCCCTAGTGTAAGCACACTAATATCGCAAAGCAGAAGTGAATGAAAACAGGTGTAAGGAATACCTCTCTTCAATCATCTGAGGTCGAAGTGAAATATCAGATTTTCAAGCCTAAATGCTGCTTTGGAAAGATGTTTTGGTAATACATGTGATAATTACCAAAATCTGATTAAATCTGGGCATTTTTCTTTGATTCATGCTTTTTATTTTTTTTGCTATTGGATGGATGCTGAATAGGTCAGCACAGTCTTCTCTTATCATTCTTACCAACCCTAGATCCTTTTTCTGTTCCAACTCCTTGGTCCCACCTTAGAATATGTTCTGGCTACTTCTGACAACTAATCCTTATTTTGTAACTTTTTCAATGGCACCCACTTAAACGGATGTCGTTATGAAGCATAAAGCACTAAAGTCTTTCAAGGCTTTCTAGTTGTCTTTGCAACTGATGTAAAACATATACCAAAGCTCAGAATTCCTCTGAGGCAATTACTATAATGATAGATGACATTTTTCTTTTACTACAATGGAAAATTAAAAAACCTATTAAAATAAACATGATCAGTAGTTTTCTAGTCATTGCATATGACAGAAGTGACAAAGATTTACTTGTTAAAGGCAAATGGTGATAAGGCAAATGGTGATAGGTTGAGACACAGGTGTAGGAACACTTATTGCAGGTTTGGTCAAAGCAACTGTACATACATTTGGTATAATTAGACAGCTTCTAGATTTAAACTTTGTACATGAGTGGTCCCTAAAAATTGCTATAAATATAAAATACTTTGGAATTGCTAACTAGGATCAGAGAATATAGTTCTAAGTCTCTCAAATTTTTCTTCAAATATAGAAATGAAACAAATATTGATAAAGGGTTACAATTTTTCTAAGGCACCATTAACCCTTTTAAACATGAAGCAGACCGTAATCCACATAACCAAATTTAATAACTAATGTATTGGTTATTATTATTAAATATTCTCCAAGTTGCTAGGAGTGGTCTAATCTTTAACCAGGTAATAGATTTACAACTGGACCTGAAAAGCTTGGTTTGAACACAAAATAACTGCTGGGCCAAACACCTCTGCATTGGTCGAATATTTTTGGTTTTTGATGTGGGTCTTCCAATGATATGTACCACGAAATAATTGAAAAAAGGACAGCAGATCACATTGTCTACCGGACCAGAACTCTTATTTTTGCTAAGATTTGCGTGATGTTTCTCAACAGGAATTTTACTTCAGAAAAATCTTGGACGACTGGTTCAGCCTTATGCACTAGTACATATTGCACAGTCTAACCTTCCATGCAACATGTATACTGGTAAAACTGCCAGCAGCAAAGAAGATGTGCACCCCGAAATAAAAGTAGTCAATCAAAGTGATTCACCACTCTGTATATCTGCACTCTTTAGGGGGCTACTAAGATACACACAAATGTTTAGCAGTTCAACTTTGTCCACACATTGTCAACATGTCAGCCCAGCTTCGACAAGAACTATCAAATGACCACATGGCATCATGTTGAACACACAATCAACAAGCGACTTTTGAGTAGACTAGCAACACCGAGAATTTCTAGATGTGCTTTCATCGGAATATTGCATCAAGTTCAATGCAGCAGAGAAACGAGTCACATCAGGATAAATTACAATATGATTTTAAACAAGTTGCAAAACAAACCATTACCTCGATTTTGGCATTTATTTAAATGATCCCTAAGTGGTTCTGCCACGCTCCAAAATTTCCAACACAAATTACCTAATAGAGAAAGGGCCCCACAATTAGGTCTGCTCAAGGACCAATTGAAGCGGATTATAAAATTTACCGTCAACTGGATGACGGCAAACTTTCTAAAGATTAACTCTGACAAGACGGAGGTGCTTGCAATCACAACATCATCTAGCCCTTGGAGTGACCTCTTATGGCCCACGGAATTAGGAAACCCCCCAGTACCGGCAGTAACAGTGAAAAGCCTTGGCATAGTTATCGACACCAACCTCACTATGTCAGCCCAGGTTTCAGCGGTGGTGGGCACTTGTGTAGGCCTGTTGAGACAACTACGCAAACTGTCTCCCATCCTGAAGGCGGACACTCTCAGGAGAGCAGTGTCAGCATTAATCCTGGCACGGCTGGACTACGGCAACGTCATGTATTTCGGCATCACGAAAAAATTAATGAACAGACTTCAGATCGTCATGAATGACGCGGCCAGACTCATCTTTAATAAACCAAGAAGGACCCCTGCTACCCCCCTCCTTCGTGAACTTCACTGGTTGCCAGTGAATCAACGGGCCAAGTTCAAAGGCTTATGCATCACGCAGAAAGCCTTATATGGGCAAGCCCCTAAATATATTAAAAAACGCCTTGTCCCATATGCCCCTAGCAGGAACTTACGTTCAGCAGAGGCTGCACTATTGATCTGCCCAAGGTTTAAACTGTCCTCCCTCGGAGGACATACGTTCTCCCACACAATTCCAAAAGCATGGAATCAACTGCCTGAGAACCTACGCAAAGAAACAAAGCTCCTGCCTTTCAGGAAAAAGTTAAAAACCGTGCTCTTCCAAGAGGCATGGGGTACCAGCTAGCCTGTCTTCCCGCTACAACTTGGTGTCCACTCGCCGCTAAGCGCTTAGAGACCCCTGGTTGATAAGGCGCTCTACAAATCAAAAATACAAATACAAATACAAATACAAAATGATGGTGGATATGGTGAGAAAGGTATGCCGTAACAGCATTACATGTAATCATCAAAATACACATACTCCCTAAAATGTAGGATATATTATTAATTCCGGAATCCCATAAAGGAGTGAAATCAAACAAAAACCTCATTGTTTGATTTCCAATGTGTTTGGAGTCCTGATTACTTCAACTTGCAAAACAAAATCATGCTTAATTATTAGAAATAAAGTACACAGCTCAAAAACAAACAAAAAGACACATGCAGCAGACTTAATGAAAACGTTTACACTTGTATCCAATGGCATTCACACCTTCCTGAACGGTTCATAATAAAAATTAGTAATTTTAGTATGAAACATGCTAATATTTTTTAGTTTAAGAAACACGCATGAATTCAATCAGCTCCTAAACTTTGAGCAGTAAAGTCATGCACCTGAGTTAGATTAGATGTTAATGCTCACTACGTTTTAAGACTGGGAGGGTTAGTTATTAAAAGGGGACACTGGATGTACGGTATGCATATAGTACCTTCAATCCAAGCCAGAAAGCCCAAATAACAGCAAAAGCATGTTTATTTCTAGCCTCTTCTTTCAGACGTCTCAGTTCCCTTCGCGCCTGTAGTGCATTTGAAAATAGCATTAAAAACCTCACGGAAAAAAAACATTACTGTTGGCTCCATTTGGGAGTCAGTGGAGTATGAGTTAGTTACTTAAAACCTAAAAGTTATGTGAAGAATCAAGTGGTCCTGTGTGAAGCATCTTTAAGCAAGTGAGCAGTGGGAATGAATTTAAATCACAAATGCATGGTCATTCGAAGGTCTGGACATAAATCCCCTTCCTTGGATGCACAGGCCTCCAGGAAACCTTCAGCCCCCGACTTAATCTAAACAGTTTTGCATCTGTTAGTATGCCTTTAAATGAGCGTGCAATAGCATTTTCCACCAATCCTACTACATGTAAAAGGTTGAGTGACAAAATATTTAACTTTAGCTAAAAGAGTGCTCAGTAACTTACATACTCACCTCTGCAGTGATCTTAAGGTTAAACATTGACATACTACCAAAGTAAAGAAATTGACTATCATTAACCTGGGTAATAGTAAAGTATATTATTTGCAGTACTTAGGAAAGGCAAAAGTGAAGGAATAAGTGTTATAAAAGAAATATGTTATTACAACATTTCCTATGTGCAAAATTCCAGGAGAATTGCATGAGGTTATATTTTCTAAACATATTCTATCCTTAACCAATGATCGGTTTGCAGCAGGGCCAAGAATACCAGGATCTTGTATGAACCCAGTATTAATGAGACAAATGTGTAATTTTGAACAACAAGTGATTTGTGGATCACTTGTATTGTGTATTAACTGATATTAGTAAACTGTCTGAGTAAGCACCACACAGGAGACCACCAGAACAGTCCACTCTTTCTAAGTTCAGAGTTGAGATTAGCTGCAGTTTAGAAAATTGTCTTAGTGCTTACCCTACTCACATTGTGAGACATTACAGATGTATAACAGCAGTTCACCACCTACAGCACGAGCTAAAAGAAATAGGTTTTTGACATTCCATACCTGGGTACCATGCCAGTATGCCGCAATAGTTGTAACAGCTTCTTTACACCTCTTCTGATGCTTCAGTTCACGCAAAATCTTTCGAGCCTATGTAGAATTGATTAAGAAAATGAGTCAATATTTCATTCACCAAATAGAGCATTGTAACCAAGTCAAAAATGTCGATCTGGTGTAAATAATATTCTCCACCTTTGGTATTTTTCATAAATTTACATGCATTTTAGCTAGTAATCAGGAAGGGAATCTTGTGTATTTTCACTAGTATTAAAGGTATCATTATACCTACAATTCTCTCTCCACCTCACTCACAACTTATATGCCTCAGTGAGGTTATAAATATGCCTTACATCTTGCAAATTAAATAATTGTAGTGAATAAAAGTAGCTACAGGTAAGTGTTGTGCTTGCAAACTACATTGAGAGTGCAGTGCCTTTAGAAAGGCACCTACCACTCTCACAAATGCACCTGAAATGCTGGGCATCAATGTCGCTCAATAAAGGTGATGTGCCTTCTCAGCTGCTGGTGGTGGTATGATATGGAGAGTGTTGCACTTGATTTCCATCTTCACTAACTTTCTGAGGAATGTGGAACACGATCTCCGCTCGAGTTCCACATTCCTGTGAGTGTGAGGAGAGTCCAAGAAAGGCAGCTAGAGACTGGCTGGCAAAGGAGGGGCAACTGTCCTTGTGCTCAGGGAAATAGTTGATTAAATAAAGTGATTTGAGGTTTGCGATAGGGCTTGTTGATGTGTATTGTAAGTGGTTAGATGTAAAATTCATGAAGGAGGTCACTACCAAGGTGACCATGAATGTGTTGAAAGAGGTTTGGTGTGAGGAAGGGATACCTTCAATGGTTGTTACAGACAACAGCACGCAGTTGAAATCTCAGTAAATGCGAGTATTTCTGGAGGCCTCTGGGATTCGGCACAATCGAACTTCACTTGACAATACCCAAGGGAATGGAATGGTTGAGAGGGCAAATCATAAGATTAAGGGTACCATTCAGATGGCGTTAGCTGCTGGGGGAGATGAGAGGGTCATGATTTCAGAAATGTTGTGGACTGGTTGCGTGTACATGGAGTGACAAGTAAGACACGCTTTGAGTTGATAAGTGGCTGGTTGCTGGGACGAAATTAGTCCCCACATGGATTAAGGAAATGGTACAGCGTTCTGGTAAGCAACCAGTAGTTCGAAGCAGGTACAAAAATCATATCAACAGAGAAAAAACTAACTTCTTCTGCAATGCGCTTGACAAGGCAAAAAACAGACCCAGAGAACTCTTCGACATCATAAAAAAACAAACATCCAAGCCAACCACTGCCCTTGTACAACCCTCCAAAACTCTATGTGACAACTTCGTCACCTTCTTCAACGATAAAATAGCCAAGATCGAACTATCCCTAGACTTCAGCCCTCCCGCGTCGACCAACATCGATCCAACATCAACAGACACCACCTCCACAGACCCCACCGCTACCGCATGGTCCTCCTTCAACCTCGTCCATGAAGCCGAGATCCTCAATCTAATCTCATCCTCCAAACCCTCCTCCCACAACCTCGACCCCATTCCCTCCCAAATGGCCAAAGACCTCAAACTCACCCTTGCCCCACTCTGGTGTGAAATCATCAACAGCTCCCTAAAGACTGGCACCATCCCGGACTGTCTCAAAGTCAGCCAGGTGACTCCCCTCCTGAAGAAACCAGGCTTAGACCCCCAACGACCTCAACAACTTCAGACCAGTCTCAAGTCTGCCTTTTCTAGCCAAAATCCTAGAAAAATGTGTACTACGCCAACTCAACAACCAGCTTGACAACATCAACCTTCTTGATCACAATCAATCAGGCTTCAGAAAAGGATACAGCACTGAAACCGCAATCCTGAACATAGTAGATGACATCCGCAAATCCCTTGACACGGATCAGTGCTGCCTACTCATCCTCCTAGACCTGTCAGCGGCCTTCGAACCGGTTGACCACAAGCTCCTCATCAAGGCCCTCAAGGAAAGAGTGGGTGCAAACGATGTGGTCCTGCAATGGTTTGACTCCTTCTTTCAGAACCGATTCCAAAGAGTAAAAATAAAATCCTTCACATCCGACCCTCTCCCCGTGACCAGAGGGGTTCCCCAAGGATCCGTTCTCTCTCCTCAACTGTTTAACATATACATGGTACCCCTCACCATCATACTGAAGAAAGCCAACATCCCCTTCCATCTCTACGCAGATGACACACAGATCTACATAGAAACCACCTCCTTCAACGACATCCTAAGGCTCAACAGCACTCTCAAAGAAATCCAAGCCTGGCTTGGGACGAACCACCTCAAACTCAATCAAGGAAAAACCGAATTCCTCCTCATCTCCAACAAGGACGACAACCCCCAAATCACGGAATGGGTGAAAGCTATTAATGCTCTCAATGGAAATCTCACACTGACTAACCCAGTAAAATCTCTGGGAATCACCCTTGACCACAAACTTTCAATGACAAATCACATTAAGAACTCCGCAAAGAGCGCCTTCCTCAATCTGAAGCTCCTCAACAAAATCAAACCTCACATCCCGCAGAGGGATCTCCAACTAGCCACCCAATCTCTGGTGCTGTCCAGACTGGACTATGGAATCGCAACCTTATCAGGCACAGCCCTATCACACCTAGCACCAATGAAAACCACCCTCAATGCAGCTGCCAGAATGGTCTCAGGGGCAAAGAAATTCGACCACATATCCCCGCACTCAAAGACTTAAAATGGCTCCCAATGGAAATGCGCGCCAGCTTCAGAACGGCCTGTCTTACACACAAAGCCTTGCACACAGGGAAACCGGAATACCTAGCCTCCAAGCTCAAGAAAGCAGGCCAATCCAGAAACCTCAGAAGTTCAAACTCCCTACTACTAATCCCCCTGAAAACCCGGAAACAAAAAAACGCAACTCGCTCGTTTGCCGGCAACACCCCAAAAATCTGGAACTCCATCCCAGTGGACACCAGGACTACCCCTTCCTTTCCAGATTTCAAGAGACGCCTGAAAATCCTCTACCTCAACCGTGCATTCCCGAACTCTACCTCAGCAGCCCTCACTGCAACTATGACTACCTCAAAGTCACTACCTCAAATACGCCCCTCAGGCGCCAAATAACAATGTTAATCCTTGAACTCGTATGAATCTTTTTCTTGATATACTGTTCTACACTTGTGCCCTCCAGTTCGATTGTAAAGCGCTCCGATACCCTCGGGTCTGGCCAGCGCTATAGAAAACTCCAAAAATAAAAAATAAATAAAATAATAAAGTAGTGTATGGCAGCATGCCATGTCAACGCATCTTGCAAGGTGAATGGGTGAAAGCTGTGGGGATGATTTATTTAAATTCAAAGGGCTCTTTAGAGATGTACGAACTCTACATCATTCTGTGGTGTTGGAGAATGGTGAGAGGTGGAACTATAGGCATGTGGCATTGTACCAGAAATGAGACGGGGATGCAGTCTGAAAGTGGAGCAGGAAATGTTGCCTTCTAACAGTGCTTTTATGTTGATGTTTGATGATTTTAACCCTTCCTTGATGCATGGGTTGGACGTGAAGATGTCTTCACAGAACAGAGGCGATGCATGTGCCAATATTGGTCCTGGTGATGCTATTGTGGAGAGGACAAGGTGTAGCAGATTTCGACACCTGCCAGGATATCTAGATGAATATGTAAAGGCTTAGAACCTTCATTGGCTGCCTGGTCATCCATTTCTGGAATTATCAATCATTTTTTTGTTTGTTATCTTGTTTGTTCTACTCTTTGTCATGTAATTAATTTTAGTTTGGTTGTGGTAAGGGGAGGGAATGTGTTACAATTGGTTTCTATTTTCACTTACTTTGTGAGGAATGTGGAACACGATCTCCACTCGAGTTCCACCTTCCTGTGAGGGTGAGGAGATTCTAAGAAAGGTAGTAAGAGACTGGCTGACAAAGGACAAGCAGCTAACCTTGTGCTGTAGGGAAATACTTGCTTAAATAAAGCTTACCATCAACCATCCAGCTGTACATTCATGTTCCTTTTCCGCTTCAAGAGAGAGCAATGTGGGTGCATCTCCTTAGTGGAACACATGTTGCCCCCTCCCTTCTAGCTAATGTTGATTTTGGTCAAGAATATAACTCACTAATATATGTTATAAACTGCTTTAACCTAGTCTTGGAAGAAGGAGGCCAACAAATTGCAGGAAAATTGATTGACTATATTTTATTTTATGAGAGCTTGGTCACTTTTTACTTTTGTTGTAAACAGCTCTTTTGGTACTGTGGTGCAGTGCTCTGAGCTCTAGTCTGTGCTATAAAGGAGGTGTAGGGTGCAGCAGGCTGTGTGTCTCCCTTTGTGGTGAATCTATGGCTGGGTGTGGTTCCTCTTTGGGATGGCACTCTGAGCTTCAAGGCCCCCAACTGCTTTATTGTATCATTGCCCTATTTTATCCTGTCCCGTCACTTGTCCACTCCCATTCTAAAGAGGTTTCCCCTGTGACAGTCATGTTTATTGTGGCCTCAACCTTTTGTTAGAACCCCTACAACCTCAGCCAGGCATGCCTTCTTAGGAATCTGCTAGAGCACATCTGCCTGATGGCTGTGTCTGCTGCGTCCAGAACAAACTTCAGGTAATTAGAGAGATTTATTTCCTTCTTATACCTGCATTTTTCCTCTTTTTATATAGTTCTGGGAAGGGTTGCATTACCTTTTCCATCTTCTCCCAATGCTGACAGCCATATCTGTTGAGCAGTGCACTGGAATTTGCTCCCCACCAGTGTATGGTGCCTGCTCTCTCCATCTTGCATCGGACCATCTCTACCCTATTGCTCTATTTTTCTGATAGGTGCCCGATAAAAGTGGATGTTGGCTTTCTTTCTCGTAGAGTTAACCAGAATAGTGTCTGCAGCTGTATCAGAAATGGGATTCCTGGTTGGCTGAGGTATGCACCCAGGCCAGGCTGGAAACACCATTCTAGTCAGGGTAAGCTAGATACACATTAAAAGATAACCTGTGCTCACCCTCTGGTAGCTTGACACAGAGCAGCCAGGCTTTTCTAAAGAGGCAATGTGTATTTGTGCAACACACACGTATAGTAACATAATGAATACATCACAAAAAGCCTCCAAACAGGTTTAGAAAAATAGATTATATTCTTAACAAAACAAGACCAACTTGAGAAAAATCCAATGTATATAAATTGAGATAAAATTTTAAAGGAATACATGCAGTAAAGCACTTAGAAGCAAGTAGTGCTAAAAAGTTTACTTTAGACTGGGGCAAAGTCAAAGCTCGGGCCAACTGTGATGGAGCACCGGCCGGCTACAGGACCTGGTGGGTACCTTTCTTGGTTGCAAACGGCGAAAAGAGTCTATGTTGAAGCCAGCAGGATGCGTCGATCTTCTCCATGCAGTGAAGGCGATACAACTGTTCCGAAGATGGGTGCCAGAGTCCAGAGGCATCGAGTGATGCACTGATCTAACCAAGCTGCAGCAGCGGCAATATGCTATCCGATGTGTCAACCTCTAAGGGCATAGCACTGGGCCTGAAGTGCCGATTCTACTCCTGCAACAGGGTAGATGTGCCGGTTCGTCTATGTGCAGATAAGAGATGTCAAAATTCATGTGGCAAGTATCTGGGCCTCTCCCAGTGAGCCAGGCACAGGAGCAGGGGTAGATACTTTGATATCCCTGAGTCTCAAGCAACAGGAGGCAAGCCAACAAGCCCTTGGAGATCACTTGGAGTGAAGGCAGAGTTCAGCTCTCCCACAGCAGAATCGGAGAGCAGCAGGCAGCAGAGCATGAAACCTAAAACAACACCTTCCAGATCAGCAGGCCAGTTGAGTCATTTAAGCAGCACAGCAGTACTTCTGGCAGAGCTTCAGTTTCAAGCCCAGTAGAGTCCGGCCAAGCACTTATAGCCAAAAGTGCTTTTGATGTGGAGGTGACTTAAAAGCACCTCTCTGAAGTGCACAATTATCCCTTTCATCCCACAGCCATTTCTGTGAGGGGAAATCAGACCTTTGTGTGGGGATAGAGCACTGACTATTCAAGTGACGCATTAGCCCCTACCATCCATCCTGCAGAGGCAAAGCCATCAGAATACAGATGTATATAGATGGTTGTTCAGACACACCTATCCGTCCTGTGTCGTAGCTGTTTAGAGGGAATACACAAAGTGTAGCTGACCCCCTCCACCTCAGACGTGTATTGGAGACAGACTGTCAGGCACACAGAGCAGTAAGTGCAGAGAAATCCCACTTTCTAAATGTGGCATTTCTAAAACAGTAATGTTAAATCCAACTTCACCAGTGAGGATTTATCATTACTGTTCCAAAGATATGAAACATGAACAAGCTACTCCCCTCTGATCAGGAATTACTGCTCAAAAGTGTCTAATGATAGCCTAAGAGTGGGGTAGGCTTCACAGTGCTGAAAAATGAATTTGGGTGTTTGTCACTACTAGAACATGTAAAGTTTATTCACACATGTCCTACCTTTTACTTATATGTCACCCTACCCTTAGGGTTACTTAGGGCTTACCTTAGAAGTGACTTATATGTAACAAAATGGGAGTTGAGGTTTGGCAAGTAGTTTTAAGTGGCATGTCAAAGTGGCAGTAAATTGCACACACAGGCACTGCAATGGAAGGCCCAAGAAAGATTTGAATGGCTACTTCTGTGGGTGGGACTAGCAATGCTGCAGGCCCACTAGTAGCATTTGATGTATAGACCCTGGGTATATGTTATATCTCGTTACAAGGGACTTACTAGTAAATCATATAGGTCAATCAGATATACACCAATGTCACCATGTTTAGGGGGTGAAGCACACGTTCTTCAGCACTGGTTAGCAGTGGTAAAGTGCCCAGATTCCTAAGGCCAACAAAAATATCAGCAAAAAGAGGAGGTAAAAGGGAATAATTTGTGGAAAGACCAGCCTAAGGGTGACAGGCTGCATTGCCCTTTGATTGGTTGGGTCCTGGGAAGAATGTTTGAGTTCTCCACGTAACTAATTTGGCAGAGACTGAGCCTTTAAAATCGTCCCTCCCATAATCCAAGATGTTTGGTAACGTTGGCAGGTACTGATATTACCTCTGAGAGGGGAGAAGCATTTGAGAGGAACCAAGAGTATGTCTTTTCTTCCTCCATGTGGGCTCACTGGTATCGGCCTACCTCCTGATGAGAACATTATAGATCACAATATCTTCAGTAGGTGGGGGACATGAGGATATCTTTCAATCCCCTCCTCTCGTGAATCAATGTCTACAGCCTTCCTCTTTTATCTGGTGCATCTGTGTCTTCCAAAATTCCTAAACTGGCCTGACACGCTTTGTATGCCTCCTTTGCTTTTCTCAGTACTTGTAGGGATTTCAAATCCCTTCAGCAAGTTAAACCTCTCTTCTCATCAGTGCCTCAATGTGAGCCTCAAAATGTTGATTAGGTGTTTTTTTTAATACCCATCTCTCTCTGTTCAGCGTTATGTGCCTTTCTCTTCGGCATTGAACTTCCTTTCCGTGGCACTTCTTCTCGCTTATTTCAAGAGAGTCTTGGAGGAATCTGACGACCGCTGCTCCATACTGGGGTTGTTGTGTTGTTACTTGGTGCCTCTTCTGCTCTCTTCCCTCCAGTATCTTCTTTGACACCTTCTATTTTGGACTCAATGACAACCTGATCAGAGTCAAATCCTTCCCCCTCTGCCATTTCAGATTCTTCAAGGCTCTCCTCATAGCTAGGCAGCCCAATGTCTTTTACGGAGGGATGTTTATTCTGACACCGCGTCATGGTGTATGGTGCCCACCTTGGTTTTCCCTTTGTGTTTAAGGTCTTAGGCAGGAACTCTACATGTGCTTTTCATCCCTCCAAGCTGTGTTCCTTCAGCAAACTAAGGTTACACACTTTGTGGCTGCCCTTTCAGGTAAGCTTGTGGTGGCACTTTAGGTAGGAACTGGAGAGGATATGCCCCATTCTCACTGCCACCAAGTGAAAATACCTCCGAAATCTAATTTTTATTAGTGTTTGTGACTTGCCTCAATGAGTCCTGCAGGTCCAGTGTTTCATTTCCTCAGTATTTTCTCGACTAACTCTTTCTTCAACACATCCAAGGCTCCTTTTCCCTCTACTTTGCATCCAGACCAAATGAATATGGGCTTCTGGGTCATAGATCTGACATCACAAGAAGACCGACTTGGCGCCAAAGGGACACACACACACAAAAAGGACTGAACAAACAAAATTCCAGACCCAACCACTATATGGCAAAAACGTAACACCGGAATTCAGAAAAAGAGACAATGAAAAACATGAGCTACTCAGAGTCTGAAAATGTTCACACAGACAGCCTATTCCAAATGCTAAGTCAACATTCAGTGGGGATGTGAAAGCACAGGTTAACAACGTAGCAAACTTTAAAGAGATGGAAGGAGATCAAGTTAAGAAAAAGTGAAATACAAAAGGTGAAATGCATGCCAAACTTGAACCGAAAAATATACTTATCGCAGCCTAGAACAAATACTACTAAAATGAGACCTTTAAGTGGAGGCAGATACATAGAAAGGTCAAAGTCAATATATTCATCTCTGAATCAGGGACAGGCATGCTTCTCAATTGCTGAGCAACTGAAGACCGAATTCAGTCTGCACTGCACATCAATTACTGTTCTGATAAAATTAGTACTCAAGGAATTTACCCAACTGATCAGAGGCCAGGGGTGGCAAGGGCAGACAAGAAAGCGAAAATGCCCATTGATTCCATCAAACAACTGCTTGCTGTGTGCCACCGCTACCCTAATCAGGGTCCCGTGTTCACTGTGCCACCCTTTGGAACCAAGCTACATCTGACCAACAAGCCCCAATCATGGCAAAACCAGACTTGGGTTGCTGGTGTTCCGGTTCAGGGGTGATCAGGCATGGTAATTTGGCTGGACTGTTTCTATTGGTGTAGGGTCAAGACTGATTTGCATATGGCTGGGTCTACACTGAGGTGGCAAGATGGGCAAAGGTACTTTCGGTTCAAATGCTACCCTGATCAAATGCATGTGATTGGATTTTTTGCAAACATTTGACCCATCTACTTTAGTATTTGGAGTGCCACTGCTGCATCATCTTCTATATTCAGAAGCAGCTACAGGCTTAAATCCTAAAAGTAAATGGGACCATCAAAAAAGTGTAGATTTGCAAAGAAACATTACATCCACCATAGGCTACACTGTAAGTGATCTTAATAAAGTAACGTTTAACTCATCTGTAGACCTCAACTCTAGAACATAAACATGAAATGCTACAGAACTCCCTATAAAATAACTTCCACCCAGATCTCCCCCACTACAAGACTCAGTTTTGAGGTTTCATTGACTGCTGAGGTATTCCAAAATGCCATCACAGAAATGGTAGAGGATCTTTCAGGTGCCCCAAATGTCAGACATAGCAAATGAATACATGCAATACCATAATAGGACCATCAAGAGAGTATATCAACGACCCTGTGCTTCCTTTATTACCATGGTCTCTCACATCATCAGGCTGAGTTCCTAAAATCATGACCTGTATCCTTCTGTCAAACAGTTTCAGAACTGGGTAAAACATATGACTCCACACAGAAAACCACACATTATAAAGATGCTTTGGACCCAGAGTGCTGTTGGCTTTACTTTGATAGCACAATAAGAGGAACTAAATACTTTAAGTTTGATTCACATATTGTGCATCAAGTAACTGAGCTGACTGAAATGTTCAAGGAAGTCTTCCGAAGAAGCACCTGGAATGGGACAGTTTCTGGACCCTACAGAAAATCGGGTACTCCATCACTTAACACAACTTAAAACTGGGGTAAGAACTGGATACATAAAAACAAGACAAGCGTCCTCAAAGACCAAAACATGCAAGGCCAGAAACACAAAGAATAAAGGGTCTTAGTAAATGTGGGGCAGCATGCAGAACAAAAAATACAAGGAGCTGTTCCCTTATGGGTGGTAGAGAGAACTCAAGAAGATATGTGACATTCCGCACTTCAAAAACAAAATGATAGAGAGAAACTACTGATTCTTACAGATAGCTTAAACTGATTACACAATACCCCTTTCAGATGCCATTAGTATGAGGAAAGCAGGCACTAAAGAGTCCTCTAAAATTTCCCTTAGTGCTAAAGTACTGGATGATTTAAGATAAGACACCGCAAAGTCAATATTAAACCTCCTCTTGAAGTGGACTCCAAGGAGGGCCCTAACAGTTATGCAGAAAACATCAAGATCTTAACAGGATGGTAGAAACCGTAGGGTGCTGAATAGGTCTCATGTTTTAGATCAATGCCACCCTACATTTGACTGGCCTTAAATGTATCTCCAACATGAATACGACACCTGTGAAAGGATGATTTAGACAACGAATGGCATGCAACCCTGTACGGACTGTGGCAACATGCTCATCCCAGTCCCTTTGAAAAACATCTAAATATCACTGACACTTTAGGCATCTTAGACTCTCCTCAATACGCATCCTAAATGGTAGAAACAATTATGCAAGGTAACCCATGCCACCTGCATGCAAAACTAGAAAAAAATATCCACAATGCATGACAACATCCATTTGCAACCTAAGCTTGTGACAGGTTGCACTACAAACAGGACAGGCAAAGCAGGTTTCAATCTATGCATCTTTGATATTTGTTTAGCCAACAAAGGTGTCTCAAAAAGAGAATACACGGTGCAAAGCCCCTAAAACAAAAAAAGAAAGATTAAAGGTTCTCTGTAAAACTACAAAAACATGTTACTTTCAAAATTGAAACCCTAAATATGTGGAGGAGACAAGCGGACATAGTGCTGGGGAGGCCTTATGAATAATTGTGTATTTAAGCTGTCTTGGAAAATGCAACAAGGATCATGGACAGCAACTGACAGTAATGGTTTTCCCCCACATAAAAGTATTATGAAACATTGCTAGGTGGGTTGAATGTAATAAAAGTGTTTGAAAGACTTAAGTCATGTTGCATATAATGTGTACAATTTAAAAAAATGAATGAAGTTACACAGTAGTTATTTATTATTATTTGATCAAATACATTTGTGTTTTCACAATCGTAAATCATCCATTTGATTACTCCAATTTGTATGTATTTGGCATAAAAATCTAACATAGCTTAAACAACATAATAGTTTTCTCTTGATATGACAGAGTCTAAACCCATGAGGTAATCATAGCGCACTTTATGCCCCAAAATGTAGGACATGATCGTGAAAGTTAGATACTGCATCATATGTATTTTACATTTTGGAAAACAGTAGATTACTTAAAAATTAGGCAAACAGGGTCTTACTTTGAAAAGATGCATGTTCAATGTCTTAATGCTAGTCTACTGTTGATATTTACATTCAAATTAAGGACCAGATTGGCTCGAGTGTTTCAATGAATCACTCACAGAGGGTATATAGCACTAAACCTCTGGAAAATATTGCCATAAAGAGAAATATTGCTCGTTACAAAAAAGAAAGCATCATTCTGTAAACAAAAACTCACCTTCCAACCTCTGATGTAAGACTGCACAACAATGGTAGAGCTCTTTATCCGACTGTATTTCTGTTGTTGCTGTATTGATAAATGTATGCAGTTTAGAAGATTTAACATATTTAACAGTTTAAATAATCTTAATATTTTCAAAACATCAGTATGTCAAAGAAACCTGAAGTCTAGCACAGCTGGTAATGCACAAATTGAAGGCGATTCAGATTGTGGATATTACTTACACAAAAATACCACCTTTACTTCCTCTCGTGGTGAATGCCTAGTCGCAAGACTCATTCCTTCATTAGTAGAGAGATTGTGCTCTGCAATCATAAGGACTACCACATGGTTTGCAAGCCTGTGTCCGAATTCTACGGACACCTTGAGTAAATTCATTTTGATACCACACAGCTGCAACGTTTATTTAAAATGAATGATGAAAATCAAATCTTCAGTCAGCTCCTCGTGGGTACGAGAGCTGTTGTACGCCTTAGCAAAAGGCTTCCAGGCCTCTCAAACTGTTACAGTCCCCTTCAGTCACGTTTTGCGGGTAAGTGATTAAAGGTCTATCTGGCAGAATCAGTGTACGATGCGTCTCGCGATAACTCTATTTCAAAACATCACAGAAGGGCGCGTAACAGTTTTAGAGACCCATGTCTCAGGTGTCTCAGGTTCCCATGTGTTATATACTGACTTATAAATGGGTAGCGGTTTGCTAAGGGGTGCATTGGGGTCACTACAAAAGTGTGATTCATCTGATACTGACAAATTGTACTGTGTTGATTTGATTTGTTAATCATACATCACACCATCTTGTTTTGTGTTTATCAATGATTGTCTATGAATACAATTGATTATATGCAATGACCCATTTGATTCTTGTCATACATTGTGCGTCAATTTTAAGTATAGTAGATTAATTACTTTGTTGAAACCTTAAGGGCTATTGGCTGTGCGCTTCCATTGGATATGGAGTTTTCTCCATACTCCTTTCAATGAAGCATACAGAGGTGCCAGAATATAAGCCAGATTATAGGCTCCTCCTTCTACACAACAATTCCTCTCTTGCTGACCACGTTGGGTATCATGGTTAGAATGTAGAGCAAGATATAGGGGATAACGTACTCTCTGCTGTACATTATAATAATAATGGTAGATACCAAGGAATTCCATGGTCATATATAGAGGAACAAAAGTAAACAGAATAGTGATGGGAGGGATGCATGAATTAATCTCAGACCTCCTATTCCATTATTTCTGTGCCCACAATGCAGCACAGATTAGAAACATCATTGATCCAAAAGGATCAGTCCATCCCAGACTGCCAAGCCACGTCCTCTCTGAACCAAAACACATGCTTCCCGATTTCACTGCTGTTGGGGCTTTTCAGTCAAGTGCAATTTGGTGCCAGTGACAAGGTGAGCACAGAACTCTGACCCCACTGGAGCACGGTCAAGACTGATTTGTATATGGCTGGATACAAACTGAATCGGCAAGGTGGGTTGCAGAATTATGGTTTGGAAGGCTATCCTGATAGACTGTTAGTGGTTATAATAATTGCAAACGTTCATTCCATCACCCTTTGTGTCTCTTAAATAGATGAACAGGGAAGAAGGTGGTTCTCTAATAAGATCATGAAACTCCAAGGTGACTTGTAATATCCTCTAAATATACAGCAGAGGTTTTTTTAATTTAAAATACATGGTCACACCTTCATCATTCACACAACCCACTTCAATCCTTTGGTGTCTTTCTCTTTCACATGAAAGAGATAGTAGATTTGTAGAAAAATAAAAGTGGAATCTGAGGTGCAAAAGTAAGCATATCAAAAGCAGTTAATATTTTTGCAAATATCTCAAAATGTGCTGAAACACAGAGTAAGTTTGGCTTCCTCTAATGACCTATAACTGATAGAAAACAAACATGCTGCTGCAATTATCTAATTTCTTCTGATAACTGTTCATTTGAAGAAAAAGGTCAGATGAAGGAAAAGCCAGTTCTAATTTTCGTTGGTTAAGCAGTAGCTGTAATTATGCTCTGTGGCCTGTCTTTCACTTTGACAACTGACTTTGGCAGCAGGCATTATGGTGTCACCGCTCAAATGTAATAGGTTATTATGGTTGAGCAGCAACATCATTTCATTATTATAGGTGACTACAGACGTCAATACTCTACTGTAAAAACAAAATTAGAGAATTACTTTCATACAGGAATTTCAGATTCCCATGTGTTATATACAGACTTATAAATGGGTAATAGTGAATAATGGTGGGGATTTTTTTCACTGAGGGGTTCACAGTGACATCAATTAGACAACAAGGTGAAAAACATCCAATTTATTTTCTTTTTTTAGGGTAGGAAAGTGCCCTTTTTGACAATGTCACCCCCACTTTTTGCTCTAATACTGATGCTTTTCGACTGAAAGTGCACTAGGTCCCTCCTAACCCAGCCCCCAGTGTTAGTGTTCTTTCCTTTAAAACAGATAAATGTCTAATTGTAACCCAATTGGCAAAGACTTTAGCACATATGTAAGTCCCTAGCAAATGGTATCTCTGGAACCCATGGCATGGGTACTAAAGAGGATCCCTAAGGGCTGCAACATGTATTATGCTACCCAAAGGAACCCACACACGATCTGCATGCAGCCTGCCATAGCAGGGCAATGGGGCGTTTTTGAAAAAACAACATGGCACACTCTATGTGCCATGTCTATGAACACTGCATATAATATAGGCAAGTAACCCCTATAGCAAATCTTAGAGCCTTAATGTATGGTGCATTATATTATATGTAAGGACATACCTGCATGAGCAGATATGCCCCTGTGGTGTCTGGTTCCACTGCCATGACATTGCCAGTGATCAGGAAGAAATTCTGAGCATATGTTCTGGGCACTGATCATTACGAGTTGCCCAACTACATAACTGCTTTACTGCAAATAATGGTGCATGGTATCAAATACCTACTCTTAATAAATCTACACTGATTCTAGTGTTGGATTTAATATGGCATGCACCCAGAGGGCACCTTAGAGGTACCTCTGAAAACTACCAGTCATTTAGTGTGCTGGCTGACTGGACTCTTCCAGCCTGCCACCAAGGACTAGTTTCTGGCCCCCTGCCCGGGAGAGCCCTTGCTCTCAGAGGTCAGAAGCAATGCCTGCTCTGGCAGGAGGTGTTTGCAACTCTTCCGGCAAGATGGTTAGTGATTTAGCGTATCAAGGCCAGAGGCTTCAAAGCCTCTACCGCCTTTGATATGCAACAGTGGGGGTTGTAGTCACCCCATGGGCTAGTAACCCATTGGCTACTACTCTACACTTCCCTAAACAACCCTAAATTCTGTATTTAGGTGGCTCCCTGACACCAGGAACTCAGATTTGTCTACTGGGAACCGAAGGAAGGACAAAGAAGAGCAGTCACTGCGAAAACTGCTACTTTGTGCAAAACTCTGCCTTGCTGCTGGAACCTCCACAACTGCACTGACCCAACTCATTTACAAGATGTGCATCCTCCCAAAGCTATAGAAGACCATACAGCAACTTCAGCAACCAGGCAGCATCACTCTTGGGGTGGAGGAGCCATTCCGCTACACCTGCAGGCACAGAATGCATCTACCCTGTACCTATAGTTGTTGCCCATCAGGCCCGTAGAAGGAGCAGCACGACAGGAGGAGGTCCCTGAGTCTCTAAGAGGTTAACCCCATCTCTCTGTTGAACTTCGAGATGCTAGACGCTCTAGGAGCCCCCTCCTCCCTACACCAATACCTTGACTACCGGGGTAGTGGCACCCATCAAGGCTTGCTTGTGGTCCATCTTAACACCAATGCCACAAAAACTTACCTTCATGTCAAGGGACTTCAGTAGAAACCAGTTCCACAGCGAGAGAGGTTGTGCTGTCTCTTTCCTTCCACTAACCGTGAGAGCCTCCGATGCTGGGTGGCCAGTCAGCACCTCTGCACCAGAGCCCCACAGCCTGAGTGCACAACTTCTGCCGGTTGTATGATGTTACAATGCATGCTTTCACCCCACATGGAGTAGTGTGGCTCACTGGTTAGAGGCGGCAGGCCTGAGAGCAGAAGTCAGCCCGGGACCAGGGTTCAATTCCCGACGCGGCAGGGTCGTGGACCTTGGTCAGCGGACTCGATAATTCTCGCTTCGGTGCTTACTCTAATCAGGGGTTCCACTTGGCAACTCTGGGCATTAGCTTGCCTAATCTCCACAACGGCCCCACCAATTCCGGGGATGCCTAGCTCCACCTTGGGGACTCCAAGCAAGGGACCATCCCACAGGGAAAGCCAGGACGGGTTCCCCAGAGTTATACAGCGCCGGGACGCCCCGTTGCTGGGGCAGCTGTGCGCTTTACAAGTATACTACATTTACATTTACATTTACATGCTGTTACAACACAATTTTTGACCCCGGCTCGCTGTTGGGGTTGTGTAGGGTGTTGGAATAGTATCATTTACTATTCCAACTCCAGTCTGTGCAACAGTAGGGAAAGTGTTGGAGTTCAACACCGTATACCCCCTACAGCAAGCCATTTCCGTTGTAATGGCATGCGAGGTAAAAGCATATGTTGTAACGCATGCAGTATAATAGTTGTTTACCCTTCTGCCTGTGTCCCTTTGGCCTACCAGTCCACACGATTCGAGGCCCACATTGGGTTCTGCTAGACTTGTCCTCAAGTCTCCCCCCCCCCTGCTGACTCTGTTGTTTTGACTTGAGGATACCAACAAGACCAGTACCTTTGCGTCTGGACACCCCGAGGCTGTGCTACCTAAATTGCTGGTGGTTTCTTGGACCCTGTGCCATAAGCACCTTAAACCCTAAAGGATATCTTCTACGACAGTTTGCAAGTATACCTATGCAGTACATGTCTTTTCCTTCCATAAGATAACATTACCACATTTGAGGCTCACGCCTTAAATCTGACAGCTGTGACTTTCTACTGTTTTAGCTGTAAAAATCTTTTACGCCAAAAGTACTTACCCAATCCCAAAGATGTTGGTGTCTAAAATTATATAAAAATCTGTGTTATTTTTCCTATTCCTCTCGAGTCTCCTCTTGAGTGTGTGTCTCATTTATTGACAATGTGTACAGCAAATGCTTAACACTACCCACTGGTAAGCCTAAGCTGCTCAACCACGCTACCACAAATAGAGCACTTGGGATCATTAATTTAATCCGTGTAAATCAATAAGGGTCGTCTGTAGTTTTTTCATGCTATGCCCTTACATTGGCACTAGCACATAAAAAGCCAGCTACCTACAATAACCATCTATAATTTACATTTTGGATGCCCCCCAAAATCACCTGCCAATGCTTTCAGGAGTAATACAGGAGCCATACACGCTAGAGCATCTTCTCCTTGACCTAAATACAAAAATAAAACACCAAATAAAATAAATTCAAGAACCTGGCCTCTTCACACCCCCACCCCTCCCAACCTCTGTGCAAACGCTCACCTTTCCTTTCCGAAGCTGTACTCTCTGCTTTCCATCACCGCAGACAGCCAGTGCTGCATTGACAAGCTCTTAGAGTGCTTGCCATAGCAACCTCTCATTTCCTTATGAAGTAGCAACAGGGGAAGCAACTTTGGTATCTATTGTTGCTACATCTTAGGAGTGAATAACCAGATTTAAAACCTGGTATTCATGATAGTCGTTATTTGTGAGGCCGTTCATAAGGAACATATAGATGGATATCTGTGAATTAGAGGGATGTTTTTCACTTTGGGGTTCTGAGTGACATCAGCTAGACCAAAGGCGGATTTGAGTTGTCCTGGATGTCACTCAGAACCCAGTATTGAAAAACATCCCTGTACTTCACATTTTACCCAGCTATAATCGAATGTGCTATAAGACCTCCACAAATCGTCTACCCCAGCTTCCAATACATATGTTTGGACTAGAGGAGTAACTTGGGACCCCTATGGAACATGTACAAAAACAGCTACACAAATAGCCTGACCTCCTGTTACTGGCAACCCTCAACATATGCCTTCTCTAATACTCATTAAAAAAAAAAAAAAGAATTAGTGGGCATCCTGCAACCCACCCACATGACCCTCTGGAAAAAAACTTCTCCCACCCACCTCCATATGTAAAACAAACATCTGACATTCTTTTATATGCAAGTAAATCATGAAACAAACTGTACATAAACAATATCTGACCTATCACCCGCTAGCCTGCCACTCTCTGTGCAATCACACTTCATCCAAGTCCAAAGTCATACTCCTCTACCACACAGAATAGTGAGACAGCATCTCATCCACCAACAGCGACTCTGATAGAGACAGTTGTCAGCGGGGCTTCGTTTCTCTCCTCAGTGTAGGTCTAGAGTGTTGGGAGAACATGGAAGGTGCTGTGCCTGCACAAACCACATCCTTCCCTCTCAGCCCATCTCCCTCAGGTCTATCGAGACCCGGGTGAGACGGGACATGGCGCAGGAGAACACCACTACCTATCCGCCGCTGCGGATAGGTAGTGGTGCCGCTGCGGGCAGCAGAACAAACAGTTAAGCATATCTTGGTTAACTACTGTTGTGATGTTACTACAGTGAATTCACATCTGAATATTCATGCACAAGCCTTCCAATGTAAGCAATACACAACAACTACATGACCATGGATATTGCACAACCACTTTTGGCATATGTAATCAACACTATGCCATTTTGGGAGCAAAATTCAAAATCCATTACTAAATTATTTCAAAATATATTTGCGTTATCCAATTAAGAAACCTTGACAGTGTAGGTGTGACTAATGTGTTTACATTAAAACACAATTAACAATCTATACTACTATTATAAAGAGAGAACTGTGTCCTTTGAGGCAGGTAAACTCGAAAAGTACACCACCAATCCAAACACCCAATACATCTTTGAAAACGTCAGGGCAAGCAGATGGACATAGGCTATATAAGAAAAAAATATATATTTTAGAAGGGAAAAGTAATTTATAAGGAAAAGTAGTCCCTTCGAAGTAGCGCCAGCTAACGACGTGCGTGCTGACATCACGGGTCGGCGGCCAGGAGCGCGGAAGCCGGAAGCAACACCCTGCGAGGGCCGGAGCGCGGAAGTGACACCCTGCGAGGAGCGGACAGGAGCTCCGAAGCAACACTCTGCAAGGTTCGGAGCGCGGAAGACACACCCTGCGAGGAGCGCCCAGGAGAAAGAAAGCGACACCCTGCTAGGTCCGGAGCGCGTAGGAGCGGCCAGGAGCGCGGGGAGGACTGTCAACATCGACATGCCCAGGGGAGCGCGGAGTAAAAGCGGACAGGAGCGTGGGCAGAAGCGGCCAGGAGCAAGGAAATGGGAGCAAGGAAACAACACCCTGTGCACGTGATACTGGCGAGTACGCTGTGCTGTGAGTACGCTCTGCTGTGACTACGCTATGCTGCTCCCGCTGCTGGCCGCTCTGCTGCGCGTCTCCTGCTGTGGTGCTGCCCCCAGCCCCTTTCTGCCCCGGACAACGTCGGGACGGGCTGCTAGTATGTGCATAAGAAAACATTGTCTGTATTATTGCTTTAGATGGAGAATGTAACTAATCCTTCCTAACCCACTGTACTCTGCAGGTATTCCTTACAAATTATTCACACATCTTTGAGAAGGTAAACTGATCCTTTGCACTACTCGCTATGAAGCCACCAATGCTTTACAGGAAGGACTTTTAAATAAAATGTACATTTTATACCATAACAGATAACGTAATTGTGAAATAAAGACACTTACTGCGTATCTCCTTGCCCAGGCTGCAATGACTATCTGGCTCTTCTTCATCAAAAGGAAATGTGTGCGACATTTCCATCCTCTGTAGATTTTCTGGATGAGAGTGGCCAAGTCTTCAAGGCGCTGTTTTCGCAGGTCTTCTAACTGGAACAGCTGCAACGCAATATTGTAAATTCCAGCTGAGCATTAAAGTTGAAACCTGCAGATGGCCGGCACTCTTTACTACCTGTACCTGCCTCTACTTGGACAAGTTTGCATTATGGATCATGACCACGACAGCATTAACGGAAGCAAGGTGCCAAACATTGGGTGAAAAACAAGAAATCAATTCAAACTGTTGTCAACCCTATTGTAGCTGAAGCCGTTCTATTAAAGTGGCATGTGCTTGACTGAAAGGTGGGACAAAATGTAATTGACGCACAAATGTGTCAAGACTTTGAGTGCACAATAAGACGAACTAAGCCACAAAAACAAAACATCTGGCTATGACTTTACACGAAAATAGGATTTCTGCGCACTTAAGCGTTTAAAAAAGAAACTGCCAAAAAATCCACCAACATTACTCAATTTTTCCTGGTTATTCTGTTTTATCAAAACATAGTACAGTAGTTATTATCTACGTATGTGTGCAAAAAATTGAACACAGTTTTGTTTTACGAAATATTAATGGTTTATTTCCAGGTAACCACGTTTCATAGAGGGGATTAGTGTTCTAAACCATAATATTAATGATAGAAATTGCAAATTGGCATCACTTTACAGCGCTTTATCCCTCCATGGCATCCGGTTCAAGCATTAAATAATACACATCAATACCTTTATAAAAATGTAGAGAATCTACTATATTCTTAGCCTAAGGCAATGCTTTCACAACATAGAAGAATCTAACTGTCAGATTCTCAGTGTTGGTTTTTTATGAAGCGGGTGGTCTATGTTCTGTAGAACACCAGCTCAACCTGAGACAAGGACACTCCATCCTCTGAGAACTAACAAGTTAACTGGTATTACTTCATTTCACAAGCAGCAAGATATTTCTAATTGAAAAGACAGGCATTAATGTTACGCGGCTTGTGATGTAAATTGAGCCAGACACAAAAACTGCTTCACACAAGTTGCAAGCAATGTGTCACTACTGACTTTCAATTTTCATGCAGTCTCAAGCATTCATTGTTCTTGTGCCCTAATTGCATTACAAGGAAATTCAGAGTAGTGGGGGTACTTTATTCCAGTGATGGGACCTAAACTGCATTGACTTTGGTCTCTGGAAGCAGCACTTGTGCTTTTGAGCAGGACCAGAAAGTTGGCTAAGTAGTTTAACCGCATGCGTGCGGGCGGAATTCCGCTCGTACGCGGAGTTTTGCGAAACCGCATTTTACGTGACGAGCTGGGCTCGTCATCAGCGTAGCAGGAGGCTACCTCATGACGAGCCCAGCTCGTCATCACCGTGGAAGGGGTTAAGGGATTATTGTCCACCATTTTGAAAACGGTTGCTAGGACTTTGTAGATGGACATCTTTTTCAACAAACGCTTGGAGGTTGTAGATGGACCTGTTTTTAACTAAACCACCAGGGTCAATGTTGAAAGGGAGAGGAGGGTGTAAAGGCAGGTGTGGCAAGCAGGATTCTGATCACAACGTTCAGACAACAAAAGGATGTGTGTACCATCAACATAAAGATGGCACAATGAACTGAATGAAGATGTGTCCCAGAGTGAGGTCGTGTATAGAGAGAGAATAGGATTAGAGTTAGGACAAACTGTGGGACTCAAACTGAAAAAAGTCAGTGGAAAATCAGGAAAAGCAGACATTACATATTAGGGGAACCACTGTAGAGCAGAGCCAATCATGCCAGTGGTATTGAGTAAGAAAAGGGACACTGGACGAGGAAGAGTGCTACAGTATGAAATGTTGATGGAGCTCAATAATAAGACAAACATAATGCACATTTAGGTGATGAATCAAATTTCGACATTAAAATGGTGCCATGGAATTGCTAATTACTTAGGAATCGGAAGGCATACACAAGACATTTTCTAGATAACCAGAGATCACAAAATAGAGTTTAAATGCTCAAATGAATGTTTTTTCACCTACCGTTCTTGGGTTACGAATAAATATTTTGGATCTACCAAAGGCGTATTCTTCTTCAGGGAATCCTAAATCTTTTACCAGCACTTCCACGCCGTTCCTGAAAGAGCAACAAAGTAATGTTCTAACAAAAATCCTGCACGAATTCAACTTTGCAGAAAATTAGGTCAACAGTGGTAAATGGGGTTTGAAAATTGGCACTTAATTGGGATCTCAAGGATCGGCGACCTGTGGCAAAAGGGGGCAGTGTTGGCTTTTGCCGGTCTGCAAAAAGAGTATGAATTCGCCGATTCAGAATATTTCCACTATTTGCAGGTGCGGCATGCACTAATGTCAACCTTGCCGAGAGGAGAGTCTCCCCCAGAGTCATCACCGTTGGAAGCTAGGTTATTAGATGGTTACATGCCCACAGAAGCGATATACCTCACATACAAGAAACTAATAAACAATACCTCTGATCCACTTGTCCAGACCAGGGGGCGGTGGGGGAGAGACGGGTTAGAACTTGACGAAAAATTGCAGGAGATGTTGTCGTCTCGAGAGAAGTTACAATCTCCTCTAGACTCTGCTTAGTTCAATTGAAGATCCTACATATGGGTTATGTGTCGGGAGCCAGACTTGTTAGCATGCGGAGTGTGTCTGATGGGATGTACAGGAGGCATTGTGGTCAAGAGAGTACATTCTTACAAATACTATGGGAATGTGTCATCATTGTCAATATTGGAAGGGAATATAGGAGTGTATAAGCGAGGTGCTTGAGGTGAGACTCCAGCCTGAAGCCAAACTATGTCTGTTAAACGTCTGGGAGCCTACAGATATGAATAGTAAGGGGAAAACCTGGGTCACATTGGGTTTGATGGTAGCTATAGGAATATCGCCCTACTGTGGGGGTCTGGAGTTGTGTCTACATTGGTTTACTGTAAAGCGGACATGGACTGGTACATGCTGAGGGGATAAACAGTGTATGTAGCACTGGGCTGCCCCAAAAAGTTGACGGCAATTTGGGACAAATGGAATGTACATAGAGGGAATATTTGTATCCCACCCACCGCTCCTCCCCTAGAAGAACCTTTCACACCCTAAGTCCCGATCTCCATGACCTGTCGTTTTGATTTGTCAAAGTAATGCTGTCTATTTATGCCTGACATATTATTTGTCCTGTACCAAAATGCCAGTTTCACTGTGTTCAATAAAACAAGATATATAAAAAAAATTACAATAGTGGTAAATAAAAAATGGCAAGCACGTTTTAAAAATGTTGCTTTCGCTTAAAGTATTGATATACCGGTCCAAACAGTTCAGCAAAAAGTACAGGCATTGTTAAGAATTCTTCAATTAACTAGGAGAACCAGGATTATGTAACACCATGGTAACAATGTTGTACTCTTTGTGTACTATATTATACAATTGTTTTATACCAGTAATTTATTACATGTGGTTTCATAGTTTTGAAAATGTTTTAGTTCGTTTTCTCACTTAGTTTCCATTTCTCATTCAGATCATGAGCTTTGATGCCTCTGCATTGTTTTAAATTTTTTTTTTTTTTGAAAACCTTTATTTATCATATGCATAGTACACAGCGTCTGCCTACAACCACTACGGGCCGACCGCTATGACAATAAACAACATTCCAGGTCGTCTTACTGTGCGGAAAAGCTAAAAATAAAAGCGCTACGGTGTATTAGCAACAGACATAAGAAGAATAACGTAGGTTTCATTTTATAAATTTAAAGAGGTATCATACATTCAGACCAGAGAACCGAAAGGGCGAGCCATACGACATAATATCAACTAAAGGAGCAGCAATAGTTAGGATTTGTGCGTTGAACATTGTAGGCAGGATACAGAAACACTATACTTCATTCCGCGCCAGTCAGTGCCCACCCAGTCAATATATCACTGCAGGATTCATTTGCAAACTTAACCACTATATAGCAGGACATGAGAGGGCACATTCTTACAGCAGGAGGAAAGGATCCAGTGTCATACAATTAAGCAAATTTTACGTGGAACAAGCCATGTAGGAGGATACAGGCCCTCTAAGAAATATAATCGGGAAGGGAAAACAGGATATGCGAGCATTCAATGGCTATGTACTATTATCAACGCCGTACACACAAAATCCAATAAACAGTGCATACAACATAAGCACAGAGTGCTAAATCCTACCCAAAAGGAACACCACCCAACCCCCCGTCTGATCTAAAATATACGAAAAATGAAAAAGGAAAAAGAAACAAAAGAAATATAAAAGGAGAAACACAATCGTGCAAGATGGGCGCCACCCCAGGCCAGGCACTCCGCGGCTAATAATACAGAAGAAAGTAGAGAGCTGGCGAGAAGAAGGGTATGGCAGTCGCGACGGAGCATCGAAACAGATAAAAGTGGCATAGCGACAGACTCCAACCCACTCATGCCAGAGAAGCGAGGACAGAAGCGGCACCGCTATAAATGGATAGAAGAGGGCCATAGAACCAAAAAAGAAACATCTGAAAGACCCCGCCCACCCGTCCCAACCCGCACCCCTGCAGAAGGCTACCGCCTACCCTCCAAACAGCGTGCCTGTCGCCCTAATCCGAAACCCGAAATATAGTAAAGAAAGAAAGTAGAAAGAGGAGATAAAAAGAAGGAGGAAAGGGAATATGAAACAAAAATAAGATGTGAGGGAGGAGCCAGAGGATATGAACAAACACACTAGGCTACGACCCTCCCCCGGCCAGCAAATGAATAATTATCAAATCAATGCTACACCTTCACATACAGCAAAAACCGGCAGGGGGGGGGGGGGGGGGGGGGAAATTTTAACGTTTCACAATGTCGAGAGTACAAGCAGCAGTGCAACGGATAGGTAAACCAGCAGTCTATCAGTGTCTTGCAACTCACCCCCAGCCCTTCCTAATCACGAAACCAACCCAATAAAGGATAACATGGAGCGGACCACCCAGCACAGAATAATCGTAATGTTGACCAGGGTTACGGCAGTGATGTAGAATAGGGAGAGCCACCATACTAATGGAAAACAAAAAGTCAATGAAGCAAGTCAATTGTAGCAGCAACGACAGGGCAAGCAAAAGCAAGCCGGAGTCCAGTTTCGCATTTCGACAATGCAAAGGTACCCCACCAGGACAAAAGCTCGAATCCATCGAAGCGGGAGCAAACAGCGGTCCACCAAAGTTCCCATTAGTCCGGGAAGTAGCAGATCTCCGCGTCGTGTGCAGGTCCTCGAAGTCCGGGCGGTGAGAAAGCGGAGGTTCAAAAGCCACCGGCCCATCAAGCGGCTGAAGAACAGCGACAGCAACTCCTGGCGCAGCCGAAGGGGGCAAAACAATGGAGGCATCAGGACGATAGGGGTGCATGAAAGAGCGATGACCCAAAATGGCGGCGGGCCGCATGGGGTCGGCAGAAGCACCGGGGGCCAAGACAGCATACAAGGACATCAAGGCGTCCAGGACATCTCCGAGCGTGGGCGCTCGAGCACACGCCCAAGCCTCCATGCAATCCGGCCAGCAAGGTTCGTCGGTGCAGAGCGGATCGCCCCACACATTGTTGGTAGCCATTTTGTGAGTTTCGCCGCCCCGCACTCCACCGTGGGCCCCCAAACAGTTCCCAAATGTAGGACTTTACAGACCTCCGGAGGTTCCCAACGATGGCTTCACCGGCACAGAACAGGCCGGCGCTCAATGGGGGGGGGCCCACTCCGAACAGTGGCGGGCCCCACAAGCGAGAGCCAGGCGCCGGGTCCAGGGCTACCGGACAGAACAAAGGCGAAGGGACCCCTTCACACAGTCAGCCCCCGACACATCTCATCCCCCTCCAGCCGCACGGTCCACAAATCGGGCCGGTTCAGGCTCGCCGGGGCATACACACAACGGCTCCCACCAGCGGCTCACTCTCGCGGCCGGGGCCGGCAATCTCAGCACCGCCGGTCGGGTCCCACAGGCGAGGTCCCGGTCTCGAGCGCCCGGAGGCCCCAATCCCACCGAGGGCACAACTGCGGACCCACAACACGCAGGAGCCTCCGGACCAGACGGTGAGTAAGAGTGGGTCGTTAAATTCCAAAATCTGTAGTGAAGTATCGTCGCAGTACAGGATATATTGCAGGATATTCGAGGTTGGCCAGAGGGCCGACGGAGCCGAGCTAAAAGGCGGCCATTACGCTCTCGAGCTAGGCTCCTCCCCCTGCCTCTGCATTGTTATTGTGGAGTTCGAGGCTCACTTCTGGTACTGTGCGGGATGGCTGTTTGGAGTTCTGAGACAGCACTACGCACCGGACACTGACCGGACCTGGGCTCATTTTCTTCACTGTATTTTATTAATAAATCAGTCTTTCAATCTATATTTGGTGCAGACGCTTCTTGCTACATTTGGCGACGAGCTGCTAGAGCTCTGTCCAACCTCTCATTTTCTCTCTTTCACGAGCCCTGCTTTCTCCTGTGGTCCTTGGTTTTCTGCCATGCCGCTCCTCCCAACCTTGGCCAGCATTCCTTGTTCAATGCCACTTTTTACAGTGTGCGAGTGAGGTTGAATGAGTACCTCCTCTCACTGTGACAATTACTGCGTGTGACGTCATCGCACCCTATACATTAGCGGCCATCTTCCCTTGAAAATGTTTATTATCCATGTTTGCCTACTACACGTGATGCCATTGTGTGCATTATGTTGGTGGCCATCTTTTCTTCGGAAGATTTATTGAATCTCCATTGAGCATTATCAGTCATCAGTTATTAGTCATCAGTTGTCATTTTACAGTTGAAAGCACCTCTTTACGACTTTACCCTACCACTGTGCAAAGCTTCCAGCATTCCTTTCTTGAAGTTGTTTTGTGTACACATTTGTTTTGACAGCTTCAATTTAACTACACAGATTTCTCAATTTCTGCATAATCCTGGCAAACCTATGCTCAAATGGAAAACATGGATAAGATCCTTTGAAAACTAGTTTCTATTGACGCTAATAAATTTAAACCTAAATGCAGAGCAGCAATTTTATTCAGTCATCTAGGCCAGGAAGGCCAGGAAGTTTTTTATAATTTACCTCAAGCCGTTGCTCCTGCTGGTCAATTTGGTGACTGTGATGAATAAGCTGAAGCAATACCCAGACTTAGGAACATATCTGTAGAAGAACCTGGAGTTCTTTTAGAAAGATTACATTTTTCAAGAGAAAATAAAACCTTGATGAGAGTGTGGAGGAGTTCATTTGAGCAATGAGGTTGTTGGCTTCGAATTGCAACTTTGGTGCATCGTTAGACAATTATATAAGGGATGAATTTGTTTATAGCTGTATTTCCAGGAAAATGCAAGTACATCTACTCTGTTACAGAGGTCTTTCACTGTCAGAAGTGATCAACTTAGCCAAAAGCATGACATATTAAACTGTTTCAACGCGTTTGATTTCTCAGGAACACTTCAATTTTTCTTCACCTTCTCTAGTAAATTCAATAGGACATGTTAATGCTGAACAGAGTGAGGCAATTTATTTTAATGATAAGAACTGTAAAATGTTGCAATGTAAAACTAATACTTTTTTGTTTCAGGTGCGGTTCATAATCTCATTTAGGTAAAAAAAACAATAGTCATGCTCAAGTAAACGCAGCACAAAATGTTAGGCAAGAAGACATGACATTTTCACGGTGTTTTCAAATCCACTAAAACCCCAGAAAGGGGCACAGTGTTCAACTGAATGAAAATGAATGCAGCACAGTGGATTTGCCTAACACGATTTTGACATAGGAGATCAAAGATTCAGTATGGTAGGTCACATTGGGTTCTGAACTTGATATGCTGTGTGATTCAGGTGCACCTATTATTATTATTGCTGATACTTTGTTTGATGAACATTGGGACTCGAATGTTGATCTTAAACCTCCTGATGTACACCTCAAGGCATATTGCGACCAAGACATTGATATGGCTGGACCTTTTCTGGATAGTGTCACTTGGCTTGGTAGAAAATGTTGACATAAATGTATGTAGCAGTCAAGGGAAAGAATGGAGTCAGTGGGCGGGATCTTTATAAAGACATTGCCACTTTTTAACCTTTTATTGATACATATTGATTAAATGTGATGTGTTACATATTGTGTTTCATGTTTAAATGTTTAGTATAAATATCATTTGTTTAGATAATATGAGAAGAAATTATTAAAATGGTAACTTTGAATATATTTTTTCTGTCTTCCTTGGTTTTCTTAATGTTATAGATACTGTGTATATTTGCTTTATTGACATTGCCTAGGAGTTTTTGTCACTACCATTATCACTGAATCATCCAAGTGTGTCAGTCACATTGTTACTGTACACAAGAAAAATGGAGAAATTTGTTAGTGTGCTGATCTTCACAGTCTAAACAAGATTATCTTAGTCTATTGCCACCTGCTTCCAAGAGTCAGGGGCTCTTATCAAGTATTGGTGTATCTAAGTTGATTCTCAAATCTGCGTGTCCTCAAATTCCATTAGATGGGAAGTCACACTATTTGATGACATTTGTTACACCGTTTGGGGCTTAAAAGTATTGCAGACTTCCATTTGGTCTAGCCTCTGCGGCTACTGATTTTTAGAGACTTATGGACACCACACTGGAGGGTGCTGTTGGTGTACAGGCTTGCCAGGATGATCTTCTGATTTTTGCCAAGACCAATCAAGATCACAATTCTACTCTGGAAACTGTTTTCAACTAATGTGTCTCTGATTTACATGGTTCCTTTACCTGCATTTGCTCTGCAGCAAGTAGCTCTTTATTTTGCATGGTCCATTTGATCTTTTGTCCAGCAACAAAAAGTTTATGATGGTGCTCGTAAATTATTTCTCCACATGGGTGTGTTTTGATTTTTAGTGTGCCCCTAATACTGATTTTATTGTTAAATGTTTGAAGAAATGTTCTGATATTGAAAGAGCACCTAAAGAAATTGCCACAGGTAATCGCACTCATTTTGCTTCAGCTCAATTGAAAGTGTTCATTAATAATTTCCACATTGAACATCTCCAACTTGCTCTTTATTCACCTTCATCAATTGGTTTGGTAGTGCACATGAACAGATTCTTAAAAGAGTATTTAGATGGCTTTTTTTTTACTATGAGCTCTGGGGTTGGGAGCCTTCTGATAGAAAAAGTCTGGTCAAAAACTTTGTAAAACCTCACAGTACTACTGGTATTTCGCCATTCATGCTGCTATGCAAACGATTTCCAAGAACTTTGGTATGTTAAAATTGGGTGAGAAGCATAAGCTGAAGAAGCACAGGTTTTAATAAAGAAAACCACCAGAGTCTGGAAAGGAATGTAGAAGCTAAATAAAAGAAACAGATAATTTTTCACATTTCAAAGATAGCTGTGTATACATGAATTCACGGAAGCACAAGCTAAAATCGCAAGATTCCTAAAGTACAGAGTTTTACTGGGTCTTATATGCCCGAAAACACACATGCAATTCGAATACAGTAGCAAGGTAATTTCTTCACTATTATGGCCCAATACATGGTGCGCTGCTGATAGAAAATGCAAGAATTACACAAGCATTAAGCATCTAGCCAATTTCAGTGAAATAACATCTCATGGTATAGGCTCTATACAGATGGAGACAGGTAATGGTGTCAACATATCCTTGTGGCTGGGAGAATTAAATGTTTCAAAATAGGTGTTTAGACAATACCTGTGCAATCAACTTTTGGGATTTGGTGTTTGCTATATATGTCCATGATTGACACATTCCTTTCTCGGAAAGTATTGCAGCAACTTGAAACGGGAATTGAACATCATGTGATATTTCATTGTGTAAGCTAAAAGGACATATTTTCAACCTCAGGGCATAATACTTGTTCTGCAAGTATTGTTCAGGGCTTGACATCAGTGAATAGCAAAAAACATGAACAAGACAAGATGGATACAACAGGAGAATGAAAATTTCGTGACCCTGTATGCATTGAGAAGTTGTCTAAGGGCTTTGTTTTTCTAAAAGGGGGAAGGTGACGTACTATATCTGTACTGTATTACACAAGTATTTTATACCAGTAATGTATTATAAGTAGATTCATTGTTTTGTAAATGTTGTTAGTTACCTTTTCTTGCTTAGTTTCGATTTCTCATTTTAAGTCCAAGCTATGATGCCTCCGCTCCTGATGCCTCCGCACTTTTTATTGTTTGTGTGGAGTTCCAGGCTGGGCTCTGGTTCTGTGCGGACCAGTTGCTCAGAGTTATGAGATTGCCCTCCGCGCCAGAGACAGAACGGACATGGGCTCCTTTTCTTTGCTGTATTTTATTAAAATCCCAGCCTTTAAAACTATATTTGGTGCAGGCACTTCTCACTACAAATGTGCTAGCAAACTCAGATTATTTTCAATAGAAAGGAGCCGGGAGGCTTTATTTCTGCCTCTTTGTATGCAGGCACAGTCTGCATATATTTACATTTAAGTCTAAATCAAAAAATTCTAAAGATCCCTAGTAGCTCAATATTTTTGTCAACAGAAGCATCCTATGTGCTGCTTGGGTTCTTCAATTACTTTTTCTACAACAGGGCAGGGTGGCAAAATGAAGGTATTTTGTGAAAGTGAACAAATAAAAGTAAGCATTAAAGCCATTTGCTTTGCTATACAATACCATTAGCAAAGCAAATGGCTTTAACTTTATCAAAGGCGATACCTATTGCATTTTCAATGCTCGTTTAAAATTATATTGCAGCTGGGGTAGTCTCTTGTCATGTGGAGCAGGAGCTGGCGTGCTTGAAGGGTGAAATAGGGACCGGAAAGGATCACTTTTGCGATACGGAATGGGGGGCTCGTTAGAGGGTACTGAAAAGGGCACGGCGCTTAGAGTAAGGGATGGGGGTACGGAGTGGTTGTGCAAGGAGGCAGGGATTCGAAGAACAATGGGGTGCCGGCTACGGAAACTGTGGCTGGGGCGAGAGGCCGGAGCAGACGGGAGCTGCACCTTAACGGCACCTGGAACAAGACATCTCAGACATGGCGTCATTTCCAGGGCGGGCGTAGCTCCCGTGCCAATTTCCAAACGTTACCAGTTTTCTGTTTACTTTTCCTCTCGATAAGCAGTGGAGCTGAGTTTTACATCCACAGAGCAGGAACGTGCCTGTGATGAAGCAAGATTTCGCATATTACGCGACTTGCTTGACATCAAGAACCTCGAATAACACTTAATCCTATAATTCAACCTGTACGTCTTACTAATTTCCCTTTATTTTGGGTGTATATGTATATCGTAGTGATGCTTGCCTATGTGTTTACTAATACAAATAACCATTGTCCCTAAAATGGCCGCCGCTTGATGGGTTTCTTCTGCGCATGCGTTAGGCACACTCACGTGACTTAGTTGCAGTTCTGGTGGGAACATGTGCGCATGCGTACTTGCCTCTAAAATGGCTGTCTGTGTCCTAACGTGGTGAAGCTTGCGCAAATGCTTTCGTGTTCTTGTCTGTTGCACTAACTATAATGCCATAGTATAATTTTCAATTTAAGGAGTATAAAGTAGCTACTCATAGTATACAGTGAATTCAGTTATTTCCATGTTTTAATATGTTTTCGCTTACTTTCCATGTACCGCGGTATTGAGGGTCTGATGCAAGGCTCAAGACTCCATATTGAGATGATGTTCTGCGCATGACCGTATTCTGCCGATGGCATTGACAGGGTGCCAACTGAAGGTCCCTGCCAATACGTGCCTGGGAAGATGCACCTTCACCCAGCCGGAGAAGCTGAAATATGTTACATTAGAAACAAATGTATTTCTTTCTATTGTATTCTGTAGAATCGGTCATGGGAACCCCAAAATCAATAGGCGGTTCCAGAATATGTAAAACTCGGCTTGTAGACGTAAATTGTGATTGGTGTGTTAGCCTATCCTACTTGGGGACCAATCGAAATTTGGGATTCTGACACTTGCAACATTTGGGGGGTGGTACACTGACCCAAAAACAGTATAACTAGCCTAGGTTTAGCTAGAGAAGTTGTCCGACTTGTCTGAATAGCTGACCTGTCAGTGACCCAACGCACTCAATAGGTGACTGAATACAGAGCGCTGCGGAGCACTCTGTCCGAATTTGACCATAGACTCTAAAGGTTTTACTAAACCTTACGTGCTGGCAGAGCACTTTGCTGGGGAGTTCGCTAACCCAATCGGGGTTCTGACTGATAGCTGCAGAGGGTGGAGCGCAGGCGTTGCTTCCAAACTGCGGGTGCTGGTCGTGCCTTGGTGGTCCTGTCCTGATCCTAATCTGGTTTTCCTGTCCTGTCCTGGGGTGTCCTTTCTGCACCTGCTGTCCCATAGATGACTGTCCTTCCTTGGGGTATTTTCCTGTCCTTAACTGACCCGTGGCCAGGGTTGGTCTGCACACCATTCTAGGTAAATATATAGTACTAAGAACTCTATACTGCACTCTCTATTTTTTGTCTTTGCTTTAATAAAGACATTCCTTGGCATACGTTAATTTTCCATGCTTTCCGCAACCTACTATGAAAGTCATACAGTATATTTTCCTTAGCATGTCCCTATGTTTCCCTACCTTTAGCGCACATTCTCTCCATACTTTTTATGAATCATAGATGTGGTATATAATTTTCTCCTGCAATCTGATTTTGAAGTAATGATGCTAGAACTATAGCGTGTTCCACTTTTTCCCCTCCTATAGATGTATGGGATTTCCATATTCTTTTTCTTGAAGTATTTCCCAACAGTAAAACTCTAGTTCGTGTTCTATTCCAGAAATCTATTTAGCATATCACTTTGTTATTACTTTCCTATAGACTCATAAATGGTTGCCTTAGTTTTCTTTTTATATGGTTATGTGCTCTTCGTTATTCTGATTATAGACTGTCTTCTCGTTGTAAATTGTATGCTCTCAGAATCTGATTTCTAAGATAAACTTTTAAAACTTCCCAGTAGTCTGTGGTTATTTGATGAATACAGAAGAAATAAAAAAATCGGTGTTGTATTTTGCCTGCCTTTCCTTTTACAGCTCGCTCCCTGATCCGTTGTGGTCATAGGTACCCGTAACGGTGGATTGGTAAGTCGGGTACAATAGAAATAAATAGGAAGGAAACCGGGTTACTGGTAGTAGAGTGTTAGGTCACCCGATTAATGTATGCGATAAATTGGAAAAATATGGGCCTTGTACGTGTATGGTGAAATTATTGGCCGGGTGACCTGCGATCTCTATCAGTAATTTTCTGGTAGCAGAGCTATGGTTAGGGACTAGTTAAAGTTAGGTAGGACTAGTTAAGCTAGATAGGTTGGATGCTGCTAACATTTTATTGCTGCTACAAGGGTAAACAATTTTTGTGACTTGATCAATCACGTGAAATGTTTGCTTTGAAAAAATTATGAAATGTTTTAAATTGTTTTTCTTATTATTATACTGATATATGTATTAACCCACTCGTTAGTAAAGTGTTTTTTGTTTGTTGGGAATCCCCGGGGAATTGAATAGCGAGTGGTGAGGAGAATCCACTTCGCTTTGAGGTCACTGGGTTAAGGAAGGTTAGTGCAGGTTAGGCAGAACTGGAAGCACTAATTAGGGTTCTTTTTTCCTGAATGTATGTTCGAACTATTGATAGCAACGAGTTCGCTGGCAAAACTTCTATTGTGATATAACCTGATATGGGTCGCACCGGAAGGAGTAGCAGGTTCGTCGGAGCTTGGGTGATAGCAAAGGGGTTCGCTGGTGAAACTTTAGACTTAGTATATATCCCAGAAAGAAGTGGATAAGTCTAAGAAGTAGCGGGTTCTCTAATGCTTGAGTGAAGGGTAGGCAGAAGAGATCTATCCGTAGTGTGTGAAAAGTAAATGGAAGTAGTTTACTTGCAGTGAAACAAAATCTTTACTGTCTAGACACTTGAGTACAGTGGCGAATGTGTATTCGTTGTCAAATAACAAAAGCACTTGCACTTTTAGAGAGAAATTACGTTTTGTTACCTTGTGAGGGAGGGAGTCAGTTGCGGAGCTGCTCTGACGTCACTCTGCGCCGCGCTGGGATTGGTAGACGCAGCGGGTGTGTAGCGGAGCTGAAATTGTAAAGGAGGGGTGAGCGCCGAAGCGTGAGAACCTGTCTCGCGAAAGGCCGCGCACCCATTGGTCGAGATTATTTGAATCCGTGCACTTGATTGGTTGCACGAAAATAAAAGGCGCATTTGGATTGGGAGTCATTTGTAAACAAAGTCACTCGCAGAAATCGTATGTGGCACACGTATAGACCGCATACTAGACCTGATCCACGACATTTAGGGTTTGAAAACGATCAGTTGAAAGGGCATAACACTAGCATTATGTACGGAAATAAGAGAAAATTGTCTCTTGTAACCAAAGTAAAGAATTATTTCAAAAAGGACAAACCGATTAGAGCCAGAGAAGGGGTTGTTATTCCGCCACCTAATACTCCTGCATCGTTCATGATGTTTGATAAAGGGTACCATTCGTGTGTATGGCTGGAAAACTGGGCGGAATACACCAAGGATGACGGAATATTGGCTTTTCCGTTAGAGGGTACATTCAATGGCAGAATTCTATTTAATTTGAGAACCCGAATGAATGATTTGCATCCCAGACCAAGATTAACGCAGTACGAGGCTTTAGAGGAATGGGAGATCGAGGCTTTTGAGAGAGATAAGCCCCGAATGGATAAAGGGTTAACAAAATTTTATCCGAAGTTAAAGCAAGAGACCAGAGATAAAAAGATGAAACAGTGGAGACAGAATATGATTGTAGAAGGGCTGTTTCCAATGATGCCTATGGGTGGTCCTCCTGCAGGAGAGAAGAGAACAGAAAAATGCAAACATTGGGTGCCCATTGGGGAGTCGGATGATGAATTATTAGATGACATGTTTATGAGAAGTCCGCCTCCTTATAATGAAGGACACAGACCCTCTAGTGAAGGGGATAATTCTCGGAGACCTCCTCCCCGGAAAGAGGCCAGATCAGTAAGTGTAGGAGAGGGTTGTCAAATACCTCCGTATAATGAGGTTTTAGGCCCCTTAGGTGCTAGAGATATCTGTCAAAGAACACCATTTAGTAGGGAGTCAAGATATTCGAGAGAAAGAGACTTCTGCTCTAGACCTCCCTACGAAGGTGAGGCAAGGCCCTCAACGTTAGGAATTCCGTTCTCAAGACCCCCGTCTGAGGAGGAACCAAGATCCCTAGGCACAGGAAGTTTGTTCCAAAAACCTAATTATGGTGAGGGACCAAGTGAGACACATCCCACTGCCCCGAGTTATGCCCCAACTTTGACCCCGCAGGTATTACATGACAATTCATTAGACAGGATATTGGAGGACAGGGAACGAGAGATTCTAGCTAAGCAGAGAGCCGAGATAATTCAGAAAATCTCCCAGTTAAATACAAGTCCTGAAGCCTTGACAATCCCGGTAACTATTGGACCCGTGGTTCCGCTGTATGGGGATAGACAGGGAAGACCAAAGACTCCAGTTATCACTCCAGTTGTAGCACAGCCAAGACCAGAGCCCTTAATCGTGGATGACCAGACCAGTGAATGTGAGTCTGAGGTCTCGCTAATGGATCTGCCCATTAGGGGTGCAGGAAAAAGGTTACAGAAAAGACATAATCCTTTCAATACGAGGGAGATTCAAATGGAATTGACTTTGGGTACCAAGAGTGTCACGTTGGTGACTCCTGAAGAGATTGAAAGATGGAGTCGAGAGTTAGAAAAACAAACTCCTCAGTCGAAACCTTTAGATATCTTCAAGCTGAGAGTAGAAATGGAAGAACTATTGGCAGGAAATGTAGGTTTAGACAGATTAAATACCTATTCTGAAGAAGAGTTGCTGTTTATCGGCAAGAGTTTTACCCGGAATACCAGAGTGCTCCATGAAAAATTAACAGACACTGCAGCCAGTATGGGAATAGATATTTCAAAATCAAAGCCACTGCAGAAACCCTATAGAGCTGATTTTTCAGACAAAGATCTGGAAAATATGAATGTGTCAGGGAAGAAGGCGCAGGTCAAAGAATTATTGACTGTTTTGCAAAAATGGGGAGACGTAGAAAAGTGGAAAGCCAGGTGGGCAAAGAAGAAAGATGAGGCCAGATCTAAACAGACGTCTTCTGAGTTCGTTCTAAAGGAAGCTGACAAACCTGAACAGTTGTACCCTATGCGTGAAGTGCCAGGTGGAAAATACGTGCACGTTCCATGGTCTAGACAGGATATTGTGTCCTTTACCAATGACTTTCCCAAATTACGAGAAAAGCCTGTGGACTGGTACAGGCAGGTGGAAAGGTTTGTAAAGGTGCAAAAGTGCTTGTGGAAAGACCTGGATGGGTTTTTCGACATTGTGGTTCCTGTGGAATTATGGACGGAATGCAAGGTTGCCATTGATTGGCCCAACAAAGAGTATACCAGGGACCCTGTAACAGGTGCTCCCTCTGATGAAGTGATGAGAAAATATGATCAGGTCATGTTACACCTGAAAAAGAAGGTGCCTGCAAAGGAAACTGATTGGACCAAAATAGATAGAACCACGCAGGAAAGGGAGGAGTCTGTGCACTCCTTTTATGAAAGACTGTTACAGGTGTTCAAAACTTACAGTGGTATAGATAACATCGAGATGAAGGATATGACCCACTTCATTTACAGGTTTGTAAATGGTTTAAGACCCAAAATTTGCCAGTGGATCAAAGACAATAAGATTTGTTGGCAGTCTAAGAAAATGGATGAGGTCTTACGGTACGCAAAGTACTGTGAGGACGAGATGGCAGATAAGCGAAAGGCCCTAAAGGAAAAGGTTATGTGGGCACAAGTGAAGCTAGCAGAACAACAGGAAAAGCAATTGAATAAGATGAATAAGAATACCCAAAATCAAGGCTCTGGGGGTGGTGGGAAGCCAAAAGTAAAAATGAGCAGAGAAGAGGCTAAAAAGAAATTTCCCTGCCACCAGTGCGGAGAAATTGGGCACTGGAGAGACGAGTGTCAATATTTACAGCATGATAATACCCAAACCCCTGATTTAACTCCACAGACGCAGAATGAAAAACCAAGAAAGACCCAGCATCAGGTAAAGGCAAGTCAATTGCCCCGAGCGCCAAAACCAAATTATAAGGGAAAATCACCACAGGGTGATGACATAGAGATCTGGGGAGGCAATGAGAATAGAAATACAGCAACTTCGCAGTTTCTGTTGAATGATACTTTTCTCTGTGACGACCAATACTGACGGGGCCTGAGAGGGGAGGACAAGGAGTGTGTACTTGGCGCCTCCTTGCCGGTAGACCAGTCAGGGCCACACATTGAAGGAAAGGTTGATGGAAATGATGTCACCTTTCTATTGGACACTGGTGCTACCCGTTCTACTGTGAGAACAGCGGACGTTCCAAACCTACCCCTCTCGGGAGAAGCAATCCAAGTAGTGGGCGTGTCAAATCAATTGATTAGTACCCCAGTTACTGAGCCCATGGAGATCACAATAGGGAACTTCAAAGAAATGCATAGATTTGTAGTTTGTGATACCAGTCCAGTAAACTTACTGGGACGTGATTTGTTGTGCAAAATGAACTGCACCATCTTTTGAACACCAAAGGGCGTCGAAATTCAAACCCCAGACGAGGATGGCATATACAAATTAATGTTAATTAGACCAGACTCAGAAATTAAACAAATGACTATACAAGACTTACCCGAAGAACTCCAAAAGACAGTGATACCAGAAGTATGGGACTTTACTGGAAAGGATGTAGGATTAATGGCAAATGTAGACCCAATTAAAATAGCCATGAAAGAAAATGCAGTTTATCCCAATACCAAGCCATACAAAATGAGTGCAGAAGTAAGAGCAGGAGTTGCCATTGAAATAAAAAGACTGCTAGAAGCAAACATACAAGAAGTGATGAGTAGTCCATGTAACTCACCGATAATTGGAATTAAGAAACCTAGTGGCAAGTACAGGGTAGTGCAGGACCTGAGAAAGGTAAACAAAATAGTTGTTCCATGTTGCCCTATTGTTCCAAACCCTGCAGTAATCCTGTATCAGATTCCCTGGGATGCTGAGTGGTTCACCGTGATAGACCTATGTCATGCATTCTTTTCGATCCCATTGCATCCAGACAGCACATTTTTTTCCTCATTTGCTTTTGACAGTCACGTGTACGTTTGGAATCGTGTCCCTCAAGGGTACACAGAAAGCCCCTCTATCTTTAATCAGATTCTAAAAAAGTGCCTTGAATCTTTAGTGTTACCTGGAAAATCTGTTTTGGTGCAATATATAAACGACCTTTTGGTGGCGTCTAAAAGTCATAGACATTGTGTTATTGACACCATTGCTTTACTGAATCACCTAGGTGAAAAAGGACAAAGTGTCCCCTGACAAATTGCAGTTCTGTACAAAGTCAGTGAAATATCTGGGGCACCAAATAGAAAAAGGGATCAGAAAAGTTACCTCAGAGAGAGTCAAGATAATTCGAAACATGCAGTTACCCCGTACACAGAAAGAAGTCAGAATGTTCCTTGGGGTGGTAGGTTACTGCAGGCAATGGATTGTGGGATTTGCAGTCCTGGCAAAACCGTTGATAAAAATGACAAAAAAAGGAGCAAAGGACCCCGTGGAATGGGATGATGAAAGCTTAACAGCATTTACTAAATTACGAGAATGTCTGTGTACAGCCCCTGCACTAGGAATGCCTGACTATTCCAAGGAATTTGCACTATTTTGTGACACCCGAGATAATTGTGCACTGTCGGTCCTAACTCAGGAGCATGGGTTGACTAGACGTCCAGTGGCATATTTTCTGCCACTTTGGACCCAGTGGCTGCTGGATTACCCGGATGTTTGAAAGCAGTAGCTGCCACTTGCACGAGTCTAGAACAGAGTGAATCTATTGCCATGGGACATCCTGTAACTGTGTATGTTCCCCATGCAGTTGTGATTTTATTGACCAGAACTAAAACTCAGTATCTCACCCCTAGTCGGCTGACTAAATACGAGAGGATTCTCGTGGGTGCTGTGAATGTAGTCATTACTCAGTGCAACATTCTGAATCCAGCTACCCTGCTCCCTGACTCAATGCTTGCAGAAGCCAAGGGAGAGGACGAGCATGACTGCATTGACCGGACAGAATTCAGTACTAAACCCCGCCCAGACATTAAGGAAATGCCTTTGCCTGTGGAAGATGAGGAGCTGTTCGTGGATGGCTCATGTATGAGACACGAACTTGTAGGCCTAAGTGCTGCTTATGCTGTAGTCTCTGTAGACGGCATTAAAGAAGCATCCTGTTTATTTGGAGTGAAGTCTGCACAAGTAGCCGAATTGATTGCATTAATAAGAGCCTGCAAAATTGGAAAAAACAAAAGAATAACAGTATAAACGGACAGTCAGTACTGTTATGGGGTTGTGCATGACTTCGGCCAATTGTGGCTACAGAGGGAGTTTCTGACTTCTTCAGGTACTCTCATCAGAAATGGAAAGGTTGTACAAGATTTACTGGAGGCAATCCAATTACCAAAAGAATTGGCAGTGGTCAAATGTGCTGCTCATAAATCTGGCATTGACCATGTAACTTTGGGAAATAGATTTGCTGATGAAGTGGCCCAACATTGTGCCAAGAATCGCATGTCTGTAAATGTCAAACTGGGAGGACCTGGAAACAGCTGCCAACTTATGGTGTTTGAGGAGGTGCCCACTTGGGAAGAGTTGAGAGATTGGCAGCATGCTGTGCCTTCAAAGGAGAAGGAAAAATGGAAGAAACTTGGTTGTCGACCGAGAAGTGAGGATGGTGTCATTGTGGACCCAAATGGTATGCCTGTGTTGCCTAGACATCTGCTTGCTTCTATGGCCAGACTGATACATGGACATTCACACACTGGTAGGGATGCCATGGTTCTGGTTTTCCAACAAACATGGTATAATCCGAAGTTCAGGAAGGTAGCAGAGTCACTCTGCCAGAGGTGCTTAACATGTCAGCAGTTTAACGCTGGGAAGAGAACAGTAGTCGAATTGGGAAAAATTGGAAAATCAGGAGGTCCCTTTGTAAGAATACAGATTGACTTTATCACACTGCCTCGCTGTGAGGGAATGAGATATGTCCTTGTCATTGTCTGCCTGTTTTCAAAGTGGGTGGAAGCCTACCCTGCTAGAAAGAATGACGCCATAACTGTAGCAAAATTGTTACTACGAGAATTAATACCTAGGTTCGGGGTTCCAGTCACAATTGAATCAGATAGAAGCGGACATTTTCAGAATGAGATAATCGATCAACTCTGTAAAGCATTCAAGATCACACAGGTGCTGCACTGTGCATATCGTCCAGAGGCTTCTGGAGTGGTGGAGCAAATAAATGGCACTATAAAATCGAGACTAGGAAAGATGTGTGAATCTACAGGCATGAACTGGATAAATGCTTTGCCTCTTGTTCTGATGGGACTTAGAAGTATTCCAGACCGAAAAACAGGCCTGAGCCCTCATGAGATCCTGATGGGAAGAGTGATGAGACAAGCATGGGTACCAGGACATAAACTGCTAAACATTTCTGATGATTTAGTACTTGAGTACTGCAAGCAACTGGGTGACCAAGTGCGTTCTATCTCTCGCCAGATTGGGGAAGACGCCGTCGCAAACCCAACGACTCCAGTCCATAAATTGGTTCCAGGCGATTGGGTCGTAATAAAGAAGCATACTCGTACAAATTGCCTTGCACCGAAGTGGGGAAAACAACGCCAAGTGATACTGGTGACCACGACAGCGGTGAAGTGTGCCGGCGTTCCAAAGTGGATCCATGCCAGCCATACACAGAAGGTGATTCCAGAAGAGAAAACTGACGCTGAAGGTTGTCCAGCTGAGGGGTCTGCAGACGTTGGTCCTGAAGTAGCTGATGACCAACAACCGAGCACCAGTCAAGATGATTGGATACACATAATCGACCTGACTAATGACCCAATCAGAACAAGAAGTCAAACCTACGAAGATAGAGAGTGGGACAGAGAGGAAGAGACAGGCACAGGCGAAGATCCTCAGAATATTGAGATTCACGTCAAGTCTGAGGAAGAAGAAGGTCAGACAGGGACAGAGCAAGTGATCGACACACCTCCACAAACTCCTGAAGTCGAAAAGGGACAGACCAGTACTAGTGTAAAAGTTCGAGCAGAAGAAAATCAAGAGATCGAAGTGCTTGAACAGGATCAGATAGAATTAGAAGAACGTGTTCAGGACTCAGAAATAGAAACGCCCAAAAGCCAAATCCAGTATACACCTGAACAAGGCCAGCTTAGTGACCAGGCAGAAGAAATAGAGACAAGACCTGGAATTAGTCAGACAGGAAGGGAAGAATCAGAAGTGCCACAAGCAAATGAAAATAAAAGAACATTAGAGGAAAGCCAAAACACAGTGCCAGCTAAAAGACTAAAGAAAAAGAAAAATATCGAACCCAGATATATCAAGAGACTGAGACTGAGACTAAAAACAGTAGAAGAAAAACTTGCGGAAAGACGGAAAAGTTCCTGTATAGCAGAACAAGTGGGAGAAAGCTCCAAAATAAGAAGTGACCGAATAAAAAAACTGAACGAAAAATACCAAGATCCTGAATGGACATATTTGATCTTGGAGGAGTTTGAGGATCTTGATATAACTGACGAAAGTGACGAAGAACAGACAGCTGATTATTCTGCCGAAGACGACGAACCAACCTGAATTGCTCAGTGTAAGCTACCTGTGCAAAGTTACAAGGAGGGGTTGAAAACTTCTTCTGAACGAAAATGTCTGATTCAAGTGTGAATGGGAGGCCTAGACGCAGTTGTTTTAAAACATGCTGCAAAGTATGTATATGTAGTATAGCTATAGTGTTTATAATTTGGATAGGGCTAACAGTTTTCATTCCTTATATGGTGAGCAAAAATACTAATATTGACCCTACACAGACTGTGACCACTGACACTGAAGAACTGACAACACGAAGTGTAGAAAGACGTGAAAAAGCACTCAGACAAACAAAACGAGACTTAGAAGCATCAGATGAGGAAGGACTACATTATCACGGAGTTAAGAACCAGACACATTTAAATGTATTCGCTAACCTTTTAGTACATTATGTAGAAACTATGGAAATAGAAGACTGCTATGTCTGCATGAAGCTACCTACTTCTGTAGCTGAAGGCGTGACTTATCATCACCTACCTTTGACCTATGGAATTTCCTGTAGCATTTTAGCTAGCTTGTTTTATAAAAGAGGACCGTTACAGTACTACTACTCTAACTCTGACGTGATATTTTCTGAACTTCCCGTACGTGGAAATCTGAATCCTGTGCATACTAAATGTGACGTTACACGTTATATGGGAGAATACTTTCTGACTATAGGTACCATAGACTTAAATGAAGCCCACAGAGATAACTTGACCTGTTCATTACATGAACAAGAAAAAATGTTTTTAAACATGGCAGAGAAAAGAAGGGAGAGTTTCCAAAGAAAGGCAAATGATAAAAGACAGAGAACTCCTAAATGGGCTGAAAACATGGAAAGCACCTCAAATGGTGGGAGTGGTCCTGCTTTGTTGCTGGATTTCGAGAGAAAAGGGAAACTCTGTCTTCACCGCGAGAAGACTAGTTATTATAATAACATTTTCATTGGTTCCAGTCAATGTGAGCACAATTACAAGGTAATTGGAGGTTGGGGTTTCAAAAATGGGTCAGAACCTGTGTTTCCCGGAATTTATTATATATGTGGAAACAAGGCTTATTTCAAATTGCCGGATCACTGGTATGGAAGCTGCTATTTTGGCATTGTCTTCCCGAAAATATACCATGTGAAGGAAATTGCTGGAAGCAATGAAAACACTAATGGCTTAGTGCGTAGTAAAAGAGAAAGCGTAGGTGAAATAATGGGTAGTATTTTTAGTGCACTGATACCTGGAGTGGGAGTGGTTCTGAACACACACAGAATTTGCAAATTATCCACAATAGTGGATGTGTTGTCTACTGACACAGCTCATGGATTTCTGTTGGTCAATACCGAAATGGTTGCGATCAGATCAATGGTTTTGCAGAACAGACTTGCGCTTGACACATTATTAGCAAAAGAGGGCGGAGTCTGCCGGATGTGGAAAGCGCAACATTGTTGCACTTACATACCGGACAAAAGTGTACAGATCAAAAAGTATGTGAAAAACATTACAAATTTGGAAAAAGAACTCAAACCACTGGAGCTTGATAGTGCCTGGAAGAGACTTACTGATGGTCTCTCCGCTGTAGGTCATTGAAATGAAATGAAATGAAATGAAATAAAGTATTTATAGAGCGCACGGTGGCCAAACGGCTTCCTGGCGCTGAGAGCTCTACTGAACAGAACAGACAGGGCCAAGGAATCTAGCAGGGGTAGGCCTGAGCAAACAAGAATGTTTTAAGCGCTTTGCGAAAGTGTGAAAAAATAGGGATAGAGCGCATGGAAAGAGGGAGAGAATTCCAAAACCGGGGGGCAAGGACAGAGAATCTGGTACCACCAGTGCGGGATTTACGAAAACGAGGAATAGTGAGAAGGGCAGAGGAAGATGAGCGGAGGGTACGGACAGGGGTGTGAGTAGAGATCAAGGAATTGATGAACGCTGGAGCAGAGCGATCAACAGCCCGGAAGACTAGGCATCCAAGTTTGAACAAGGATCTCTGTAAAACGGGGAGCCAGTGGAGAGATTTAAGAACAGGAGTGATATGATGGGATTTGGGAAAGTGAAAAATGAGTCGGGCAGCCTGGTTTTGGATTGCTTGAAGGCGACGGGTTTCGTAGGCAGGAATGCCCACGAACAAGCTATTTCCATAATCGAGGCGGGAGGTGATAAGGGCCGAAATGATAATTTTAAGGGAGTCAAGGGAAAAAAAACGGGAAATCTTACGAATCAAACGGAGGGAAAGAAAACAGGAAGACACTACAGAACTGACCTGGCCATGCATTGAAAGGTCGTGACTGACCCTAATGCCCAACGTTTTGACAGAGGGGACAGGGATTGGGGGGGGACCAAAGATAGGGGGCCAAAAAGCAGAGGACCAAGGGCTGGATGAGCCGCCAGTCAAAACAAGCTCAGTCTTGTCTGGGTTGAGCTTGAGATGATTGGCGCCCATCCACCCGGAAATAAAAACCAGAGTGGAACGAAAAAAAGATAGGGAGTGGGGGGAAGAGAGATCAAAAACGAGCTGGAGGTCATCGGCGTAATTATACACAGAGACCCCCAGATCGAGGAGAGAAACAATAAGGGGACGGATGTAAAGATTAAAGAGAAGAGGGGAGAGAGAGGAACCTTGGGGAACCCCACATGACACCGGGAGGGGAGAAGCAGAAAAACCAGAGAGATTAACAGCTTGTGAGCGTCCAAGAAGAAAGGACGTGATCCAAGAAATAGCAGGGCCCCGAATGCCCGCTGCGCTGACACGGTCAAGGAGGATGGAATGATCGACCGTGTCAAACGCAGCGGACAGATCCAGAAGCACCAAGGCTTGAGGGGAGTTGGTATCAGCCTTGGCCTTCAGCTCGTCAAGGACCGCGAGTACCACTGACTCGGTCGAGTGGCCCGAGCGGAAGCCAGCTTGGTGGGAAGCGAGGAGGTTGTTCTGCTCAATATAAGAAGAAAGACAGGAAGTGACATAGCTTTCAAGAATTTTAGCAAGATAGGGGAGAAGAGAAATGGGTCTGAAATTAGAGGGGAGGGAAGAATCAAGGCCAGGTTTTTTATGGATGGGAAAAACAATTGCAGATTTAAATAAAGAGGGGACCAAACCGGTTGAAAGGGAAGCATTAAGAAAAGAAAGAGGAGTGGTAGGACAAGAAGTGAAAAGAGTTCTGAGCACACAAGCAGGGGCACAGTCGGCGGGAGATCCAGACTTAACTTTAATGAGTAGAGCTACAAAAGAATCCAAGGAAATGGGCGGGAAAGAAGTAAGAAAAGAATTAGGTACAGAAGGGGCGGAATGAAGGGAAACGGAGGGAGTGGGAGGGATATTGGATTTAATTTTAACGATCTTCTCGATAAAGAAGTCGTTTAAAGAAGAGCAGAGGGCCTGGGAAGGGATGAGCTTGGGGCAGACATGGTCTGAGGTGGCCAAATTGGTGACCAAGGAAAAAATCTCTTTAGATTTATTAGCAGATAAAACTACCTGCTCAGAGAAATACTTGGTCTTAGACGCAAGGATAGCTTTCTTATAATCCTTAAGGAGGCATTTATATTTAGCCTTAAGATCAGGGCAGTAGCTGCGGCGCCACTGACGCTCAGAGCGTCTAAGTTCCAGCTTAAGGGTCTTGAGTTCAGAATTGAACCACCTATGGGCCTCGTGTGGGCGAACAGACTTAACAATTTTAAGAGGCGCGACAAGATCACACCCAAGAGATAGCCAATTGCTGACTGCGTCAGCCTGAAGATCAAGAGAGAGGCCGCTGAGGTCAGGAAGGGAGGAGGCCAAAGAAAGAGAGAGAGAAGAAAGGTCCACATGGTTCCAGCTGCGTGCAAAGATGTTCTTAGGGCGAGAGGATTTGTGAGGGGAACCAAGATTAATAGTAAAGAAGATGAGAAAGTGATCAGACCAGGTGCAAGGGAGGATACTCGGGGGAGAGACGATGTCTTGGGATGACCAGTCTTGGTCCAAAGTATGTCCAAGATTATGGGTGGGGGCAGACACGTGAGACAGGAGGTTAAGACACGAGAGGGTAGCCGTGAAGTCCCTGGACGCCAAATCCTCCCTAGAATCACCAGGCCAATAATTGAAGTCTCCCAGCAGGAGGACCGAGGAGTTATTGACTACTAAGGTAGCAAGGAGTTCCTGCAGGGAGGCCACAAACAAAGGCATGCTCGAGGGCATGGTTTGCTAATTTAGGTAAAGGTTTATTGTTTAAGGTACTGATGCCAATTGGAGTGATAGGTTTCGTCATATTTCTCATATTTGTCTGTTGCAAATGCCGCAAACACCCAAAGAAATACGCTGTGAATAAGAGAGTTGTGAAACGGAGTGTGGATGAACTTGAATTAGAAGACTTAAATAATCAGATTTACAAAAAGATGAAAAATTCTCACCCTGATAAAGATGTGGAAGAAATCGAAATGCACAAAGTGTGAGAAAAGTTGGCATCTGGTTCCATTAGTTTGTGATGATAGTAAATATCATCAAAGAGGGGATTGATGAAGCAAGGTTTCGCATATTACGCGACTTGCTTGACATCAAGAACCTCGAATAACACTTAATCCTATAATTCAACCTGTACGTCTTACTAATTTCCCTTTATTTTGGCTGTATATGTATCGTAGTGATGCTTGCCTATGTGTTTACTAATACAAATAACCATTGTCCCTAAAATGGCCACCGCTTGATGGGTTTCTTCTGCGCATGCGTTAGTCACACTCACGTGACGTGACGTAGTTGCAGTTCTGGTGGGAAAATGTGCCCATGCGTACTTGCCTCTAAAATGGCTGTCTGTGTCCTAACGTGGTGAAGCTTGCGCAAATGCTTTCGTGTTCTTGTCTGTTGCACTAACTATAATGCCATAGTATAATTTTCAATTTAAGGAGTATAAAGTAGCTGCTCATAGTATACAGTGAATTCAGTTATTTCCATGTTTTAATTTGTTTTCGCTTACTTTCCATGTACCGCGGTATTGAGGGTCTGATGCAAGGCTCAAGACTCCATATTGAGATGATGTTCTGCGCATGACCGTATTCTGCCGGTGGCATTGACAGGGTGCCAACTGAAGGTCCCTGCCAAGACGTGCCTGGGAAGATGCACCTTCACACAGCCGGAGAAGCTGAAATATGTTACATTAGAAACAAATGTATTTCTTTCTATTGTATTCTGTAGAATCGGTCATGGGAACCCCAAAATCAATAGGCGGTTCCAGAATATGTAAAACTCGGCTTGTAGACGTAAATTGTGATTGGTGTGTTAGCCTATCCTACTTGGGGACCAATCGAAATTTGGGATTCTGACACTTGCAACATTTGGGGGGTGGTACACTGACCCGAAAACAGTATAACTAGCCTAGGTTTAGCTAGAGAAATTGTCCGACTTGTCTGAATAGCTGACCTGTCACTGACCCAACGCACTCAATAGGTGACTGAATACATAGCGCTGCGGAGCACTCTGTCCGAATTTGACCATAGACTCTAAAGGTTTTACTAAACCTTACGTGCTGGCGGAGCACTTTGCTGGGGAGTTCGCTAACCCAATCGGGGTTCTGACTGATAGCTGCAGAGAGGGTGGAGCGCAGGCGTTGCTTCCAAACTGCGGGTGCTGGTCGTGCCTTGGTGGTTCTGTCCTGATCCTAATCTGGTTTTCCTGTCCTGTCCTGGGGTGTCCTTTCTGCACCTGCTGTACCATAGATGACTGTCCTTCCTTGGGGTATTTCCTGTCCTTAACTGACCCGTGGCCAGGGTTGGTCTGCACACCATTCTAGGTAAATATACAGTACTAAGAACTCTATACTGCACTCTCTATTTTCTGTCTTTGCTTTAATAAAGACATTCCTTGGCATACGTTAATTTTCCATGCTTTCCGCAACCTACTATGAAAGTCATACAGTATATTTTCCTTAGCATGTCCCTATGTTTCCCTACCTTTAGAGCACATTCTCTCCATACTGTTTATGAATCATAGATGTGGTATATAATTTTCTCCTGCAATCTGATTTTGAAGTAATGATGCTAGAACTATAGCGTGTTCCACTTTTTCCCCTCCTATAGATGTATGGGATTTCCATATTCTTTTTCTTGAAGTATTTCCCAACAGTAAAACTCTAGTTCGTGTTCTATTCCAGAAATCTATTTAGCATATCACTTTGTTATTACTTTCCTATAGACTCATAAATGGTTGCCTTAGTTTTCTTTTTATATGGTTATGTGCTCTTCGTTATTCTGATTATAGACTGTCTTCTCGTTGTAAATTGTATGCTCTCAGAATCTGATTTCTAAGATAAACTTTTAAAACTTCCCAGTAGTCTGTGGTTATTTGATGAATACAGAAGAAATAAAAAAATCGGTGTTGTATTTTGCCTGCCTTTCCTTTTACAGCTAGCTCCCTGATCCGTTGTGGTCATAGGTACCCGTAACGGTGGATTGGTAAGTCGGGTACAATAGAAATAAATAGGAAGGAAACAGGGTTACTGGTAGTAGAGTGTTAGGTCACCCGATTAATGTATGCGATAAATTGGAAAAATATGGGCCTTGTACGTGTATGGTGAAATTATTGGCCGGGTGACCTGCGATCTCTATCACCTGCACCTAGTCAACATGTTATACCGACTAAACTTAAACCTCGACAAAAACACCAAGGCACTTTACAGAAAAACCTTCCTATTAAACACACTTGAATTTGACGCTCCACCCACTCCCCCTTTAACACGGGTAACTCACAGAACGTTGTTTTCCAACTTTATCCCTCCTCCTGCCCCCTCATAAAACAATGTATCTGCGCTTTAAGCCCTCCAGAAAATAATAGCACCCTTCTCTCGAGAAAAACACCTGCCTGACATCTGAAAACGGACTTCTCCCTGTACTTGTCTCGCACCTTATTCCAGTCACCCATCACACCCCGTATCGCTCACCTATGCAACCGTGGCCTCACGGCCCGGATGTCCCAATATCCCTCTCGTCTCGTCAAAGGCTACCAGATGCACAAGTTACTACTTGTGTAACGATATATCTGTAAGAGACAATATCCCTAGGCGTCAGACTGGATTCGGAAAATTGTTCGTCAGCAGTACTCCTGCGTGTTGGTAGGTGGCGTCATGCAGCTCCGTGTCCGTCGCTGGCGTCGTAAGCGCCGAGATGACGTCACAGAGACTTCTTAGGAGCCACCCATTCGCGATGATGACAGTTCTGTACACGACTGACTTCCTGCGCCAGGAAAGCAGAGCCATGCAAGAAACTGACCACTGGTGCCATGGAACTAGGGCCCTGAAAGGGATGACCTTAACCCTAGAAATCAGTTCCCAGAACGGGGAGGATGGGTGGGGCGGTAAGGATTCTATCACTAACTAATGTCTCTTACAGATATATCATTACATAAGTAGTAAGTTGTGCATCTGAAAGAGACACGTTAGTGATAGATTCCTTACCTTAGAATAGATACCCCAGCAATACCAACCCCGGTGGTGGGTCTACGAATAAGATTACACCAGAATGTCACTCAGAACAGAACAGCCAAAGAAGCCGTCTCTCCGGACTTGACGGTCAAGGCAGTAATGCTTGGTAAATGTGTGCATCGAGGCCCACGTAGTTACCTGACAAATGTCCTGCATGTCAACGCCGCGTCCCAAGGCAGTAGTAGCTGCAGTCGCCCTGGTAGAATGGGCACGCAGCCCCACAGGAGGCTCCTTATTAGCCAATGAGTAACATGCTTTGATGCACAGAACGACCCACCGAGAGATGGTCCCTTGGTGCACGGCCCGGCCTTTTTTGGCGCCCTCGTAGCCAACAAAGAGCTGGTCATCCACCCGGAATTGTTGTGTGAGCTTTAGATAGAACGATAGCACATGCTATGGGTCCAGCCGGTGGAGCCTCTCTTCCTCTTGTGTCCCACACAGCATGAGAGTAGCCGACCAAAAGGCATGCGGTGTTGACTGACCGCAGCCCCAGGCTGGCAGAGGAAATCAACTTCTTGCCAAACTGCTCCAGTTTCTTCGATTCCTTATCCAGCAGAGTGGTAGGGAATGCGCTGTGGGAAGTGGAGGCCTGAATGACCAGGCTCTCCGGGGTCGGATGATTTGTTAAAAAGGCAGGGTCACCCGGTGCCGGGCGATGACGCCTGGCCATGTTTTATCCACCGGAACCCCTGTGGCTTGTCTAGACCAGGTGACCATTAAATATTCGTCAAGGCATCATTGAGCAGAAACAGAGGTTCCATGGAACTTGCCGCCGGCTGTAGCACATCAGTAAGGAGGAGGTTCGTTTTGAGGGTAACAGTAGGCAGATCAAGGTCAAGAGCCTCAGCTGCTCTATGGAGCACCACAGTTTAGCCTTCCTCCATGACAGCAGGAGGAAACACAAATCCAGTCTCAGAGGAGAGGTCAAGGCCACCTGCATCCTCAGAGTCCTCCACCCACTAATGTTCGGACTCGCAACGCAGTGCAAGAGGGTCCTCCAACCCCTCCCAGTCATCCCCCTCCTCCACGGCCCGAGGCACAGGAGAAAACAAATGCTCCAACTTCATCGGGAACGGCACAGATCCGGCTCCATGTCCCAATTAGGATCCCAAGCCAGAGCAAAATAGCCCGGAAACTTAGGCAAGGGCGGAGGTGGGACGAACCGAACCCATTGCGGCGCCGGGAACAGAGCCACAGGTGGTGCTGGGCTAGAGCCACCGGCGGAGGACCCTGTGGCGCCGTAGCTACCGGCGAAGGACCTTGCAGCACCGGGGCCGGAGCCGGTGGCAAACAAGGGCCCTCAATAGGGACCGCGGGGACCAAAGGCGCGCCAGCGGGAGCCCTAGGCCTGAAAAGGTGGTCCATGGCGGCAAGAAACTCTTGCACCTGGGCTGGAGTTGCCGACAGACCCGGATAGGGTGAGTATGCCGCGGGACTCCCAGGCTCCAACGGAGCCACAGAGGAAGGACCCCTGGCCCCCTCGTCCGAGTCCGGAGACTGACGGGGGGATGTCCGAAAGCGAACATGCTTCTTCGACTTTTTCTTGTTACGTCTCTAACCCGATTCCGAGGGTGAAGACTTGTACCCCGAGGAGCGATGATGATGGCTCGGCGGTTGGGCCCTCGAGCGACCCCTGGACCTCGAACGGTGCGGAGACGACTGCCTGGCCTCCAGCAGCTTTCGGGATCGCTCCAGAAAAGCCTTCAGAGCCAAGGCCAAACAGTCGGAACATGACAGGGAGTCATGGTCGCGCTCCAGACAGTAGAGACAGATGCCGTGGGGGTCAGGCACCGACATCGTACGGCGACAGGCCCCGCAGGATTTAAACCCAGGCATCCCTACGTGGCACCAGGAGTCAAAGACTCAAAAGAAGTAGAGACAAAAATCTCAAAACAAGTTAGTAAAAAAGTGACTAGAGTACGTGCTCTAACCGGATCTGCGCTTGCTGGCGCAGAAAATGAAAGAACTGACATCAGCGCGCATGGGTGGCGCCTAAGTAGTCTCCGTGATGTCATCTCGGTGCTTACGATGCCAGCGATGGACGCAGAGCTGCACGACACCACCTACCGGCGCGCAGGAGTACTGCTGACGAAAAACTTTCCAGATCCAGTGTGACGCCTGGGGATATTCTAAGGTAAGGAAACTATCACTAACGAGTCTCTTTCAGATATCTAGAGTCCGTATTAAACACTGTCCACAGTAAAGACATGCAACCCAAAGAATGCTAAGGACGTAGGATCTCCCACACATTCGAAAGCATAGTCCAAAGACTGCAGTGCTATTCTCTACACTGGCACATTACTCAATAGATGATACTGTTTGGATGCCCTCTCGCTGTCTGAAAACACGCTAGCACACTGTGAATTATTAAATATTCTACCCTAACTACCCATAGCTAAATACATGATTTGAATTATGGTAAAAATGTGATTACTTTGGAAAACTCCTACCTAAATTCCAAACTTACTACAACCCCTGAAGCATTTACTGTTCTAACAAACTACCCTCGGAAGGACAAGAATATAAAGTGACATGGTTATCCAAATGAAGCACAATAGTACCAGCGAGCTGGAGGTACACGATCTCAATTGTTAGTAACTACGTACTGCTCCACCACCAAGAAACAAAAGATTTGCATAGGAGGTGATGTGAACATGCAGTCTGAGGGGTGCTATACAGCACCCAGTACAGTCTTTCAGATTTGCAACATTACAGGCATCACAACACTCACAAAGCACAGGGAGTATGTGTGGCATCTTTTTAGTACAGTACCAGAAAAGCGACTAGAACTCACGTCCAAGTCTAGAAGTCAAATTGGAGGCTTCTCAAGTCAAACTTTAAACCACAACTTCCTTTATCTACAGGCTAACATCTTTAATATAAAAAGAGCGTACTACCAGGATCGTAACTGACACATTCAGAAATGTGTCCAAGAGCATAAAGAGCATCCTAGGTTGTGCCTTCTACTGCACATCACCAACAGCGATCATCACCCACATGCTGGAAAGGCGGCTGCAGTTGGCAGACTTCTTTTAAGGAAAAAAATAATAATGAGCTAAAAATCATCTCCACTTAAACACGCTGCAAACTTCCCGCAGGATAAAACAGAGATCATCTGGCAGGACTTTAGCACATTGTCAGTTTATACCCTCAAGAAAACAGTGAGCTAATTAAAAACAGCAACTATGCGAGTAATTCGGTGAGAACCACTTTAGTTAAGGAGTCTTTCCAGGAGCTGCAGTCAAACGACATCAAACGCCTCAGAAGCAGTGTATTCCCAGAACGCCTAAACACAGGCCACATAGCGAAGCCTACAGGTTGCTTCATCAGAGCCAAAACAGGTACAGGTTTTTACAAATACCGTGTGCCACAAGCATCACTGTTCTTAAAATAAAAGTATAATTTGTAAAATTCACTCTGAGATCCAATAAGATTTCTTTCAAAAGGAAGCATAAACTTTCATGTGTATTCGAAGATCTGGTACTCATGGTGGTGCATTGGGTGTTCGAGGCTTATCCTCATTTCTGACATTCATAAGATGATAAACATCAGAGCGAACTAGACAGTGGCTGCATAGCCTCATTGCGATTTAAAAAATGCCTTTTAGTTGACTGTAGACCTCAATTTTCAACCATCACTGGACCTATATTCCTGAAAAAGTAAATGGAGCTCTGTGCCACTACATAAGAAAAACTGTTAGGAATCACTAATCTTGCTATTCTTCCAACTCTGCCATCCTACTTGAGCAGAGATGAATCCAGTCTACTATTCTTCCCATCCTATCGGTAGTGACAAGTACAAAACAATGCATTTCACACGGCACCATAGTAAGCTGACTTAACGTACACAATTGTTGGCAGAAGAAAAACACATGAGATCACATGAGATCCCCACCAGCTATCCGTATATATTATAAATATATATATATGTTATGTTATATTTATTTTTATATAGCGCGCGGCGACTCAAAAAGAGTATCCCGGCGCTTTAGCAGTGAGACCTACGACGAGATAACATAACAGCAGTAAAACAAAAAGGGGAGCTCAATAAGGAAAAAGGGGAAAAAAGCCTATAGAGTAAATAACCAGGTCTTTAGACCTTTCCTAAAAGCAAGTAGGCTGGTGGCACCCCGAAGTGTCAGCGGCAGAGAGTTCCACAGCCGTGGTGCCAACAGTCCAAAGGAGCGGCCTCCAATGCGAGCTCTTTTCACACGTGGCACCACCGCCAAAAACTGTGACTCCGATCTGAGAGCGCGGGCCGGATGGTAAAAAGCCAGTCTCCTTTGGAGGTACTTCGCTCCCCCAGCATGGAGGGCTTTATAGGCCAGAGTCAGCGCTTTAAAGATGATCCGCTTGCGGATAGGCAGCCAATGTAGGGCTTGCAAGAGACCCGCAACACTGGCACGCCTATTTAAGCCATAGATGGCTCTCGCCGCAGCGTTCTGCGCAACCTGAAGCCGCTGCAGCAGATACTCTGGCAGGCCCAGGTAAAGGACATTCGCGTAATCCAGCCTGGACCCGATCAAAGCCTGCACGGTCAGTCTCCGATGTTCTTCCGATAAAAGGGGTAAAAACTTCCTCAGCACCTTGAGGAGGCCAAAGCAGGTGCCCGTCACCCCAAGGATCTGGGCTCTCATCGTCAGGCCCTTGTCCATCTTGACCCCCAGGTTCTTAGCAACTAAAGATGGACGGGATGGTGGGAACATGTTGGTAGGCCACCAAGTTTGCCAGTCAGGAGCCGACGCACACCCAAAGAAGAGAACTTCAGACTTCTCAGAATTGCACTTGAGGCCACTCAGATGAAACCATCTAAAGACAGCCTCAAGGCAATCCCGGATGCTCTCTCCATTAAAATCTCCTCCACTCTTACAAGAGAAGAGGAGCTGTGTGTCGTCAGCATAGGACACGATCCGGGCCCCAAAAGACTCCGCCAATGCCGCCAAAGGGGTCATAAAGATATTAAAGAGGGTCGGGCTCAGAATAGAGCCCTGCGGGACCCCGACACCCAAAGGCGGCATCACAGCGGAGTCCGGGGAGGCCCAGACCGTTTGTCGGCGGTTAGCTAGAAATGATGAAAACCAGGTGAGCACCGTCCCCCTTAGGCCAACCTCATAGAGTCTAGCGAGAAGGCCCTCATGGGGAACGGTGTCGAAGGCCGCCGACAAGTCTAACATGACCAGCATGGCCTTACCCCCAGAGTCCAGGACCCCTTTAATGTCTTCCGACACCTCCAGGAGCGCTGTCTCTGTGCTGAGGTTAGGGCGGAAGCCAGATTGAGTGGCATGCAGAATCTCGTGCATTTCCAGAAAATTGGACAGCACCGTATGTATGTGCTTCTCCAGAATTTTCATAAGAGCTGGCAGGAGAGAAATCGGTCTGTAATTGACCAATGCCTCAGGGTCGAGGCCAGGCTTCTTCAGCAGGGGAATAACCATTGCCTGCTTCCATGCTAGCGGAACCAGACCCTGGCTCAACGAGAGGTTCAAAAGTGGATTGGCCAGTGGGTTTAAAACTTCCGCCATTTTTGATAGAAACTTAGCTGGGCAGGGGTCCAAGGGCGACCCAGTTTTAAGAGTGCCCATAAGCCCTAAGGAAGCAGAGGCTGAAATGGGGGGGAAGATTGCCAGCATCGGGCCCGATGATACCGCCGGACGCGAGCCGTCCTCGGTGCAGATAGACCCTACAGGCGCCACCAGATGAAAAGAGTCCTGGATAAGCTTTATCTTGCTGGTGAAGAAGTTAGCAAGATCCGCAGCCCAGGACTTAGGGGGCAAGTCTCGGTAAGCATTGGAGCGGGGAGCTGTGAATTCTCTCACTATGGAAAAGATTTCCTTACAGGAGTTGGAGGCAGCCTCTATTCTCCCAGCAAGATAAACCTTTTTACCAAGGCGAATGTCCCGCTGATATGTCCCGCTGACTCCTTGAGTCTCTTGAATAAAAAATCCATACTTCAGCAAATGGAAGAGTGCAGACATTATTTTCTGTTTTGGTGAAGGATTATTTGTGGGGACACGTTCATCCCTGCTGTCTGGCACCGACCGATACAAGCGTGCACCTTCTAAGGAACAAATTGGTGGTTAAAATATATATAAATATATATATGTATATATATATATATATATATATTCACTGAAAAAACCATAGGTTATAGACCATATATAGTTAGGAATTAGCATTTACAAAACCTTGAAAATTCACTGAAAAAACCATAGGTTATAGACCATATATAGTTAGGAATTAGCATTTAAAAAACCTTATTTTACTCACACAAAACCATTGAAATTCCATATATAGTTAGTTGTACTAACTATATATCGCGCACCCGCAATCCACTGCTGATGATGTCACATATTACATCATTCATGACATGGTCAGTGACATCACTGATGACATCACTGATGACATCTCAAATGACATCACTGATGACATCTCAAATGACCACTGATGACATCTCAAATGACATCACTGATGACATCACTGATGACATCTCATTTGACATTACTGATCACATCACTGATGACATCATTCATGTGATAATACGATGAACCTCTTCAGACTCTAATATAACCTTAGATACACTCAGTGTAAACAGACACTCATAGACTGTCACTCATCCATGGAGTTACTCAGACACTTAGTCAGTCATGCAAAGAATCAATCACACCTCCATTTCCTCAACTATACAGTTATACACACCTTACTTATTCAAACATATACTAAAACATATTTACTCACTTATACAATCCTGGATACAAGTTCACAATGATCCATACAGCCACTCACACATTCACTGGCTCTTATGCACAGTTATTTATATATGTCAACTCTCACATGTACTGTATTTTACATATGTACTTACTTTAACATGTAGCACTGAGATATCCATTCACTCACCAATACACTCATGCACACAGTCAACTGCCCATACAGCTGTTTCCACATGCCCTTTTGAACCCATACATCTAGTCAATCAACTGCTCACACATCTATGCAGAGAGTCATACACCTCCCAGCCACCCACACACACTCAGTCTCCCATACAAATGCTTGGGCAACCAATCAATAACCCATACAGTTAATCATATAGCTACTGATCAACACATGCAGCAGTTTACAGAACAACAGACATAATGATGCACAAATTAAGACAGTTTAGTCACTAACCCATGCACTCAGTGAGACACATTTAATCAGTCACTCATACAGTCAGTCATGCCCCTACTAAATCCTTCATCAAGACACTTATACATCCACTCATTCTTCAATATGTAAGACATATTTTAACTTTACAGAATTATACAGTCACTGGATGTAGTCATCAGTGATGTCATCAGTGATGTCATTTGAGATGTCATCAGTGATGTCATCAGTGATGTCATTTGAGATGTCATCAGTGATGTCACTGACCATGTCATGAATGATGTAATATGTGACATCATCAGCAGTGGATTGCGGGTGCGCGATATATAGTTAGTACAACTAACTATATATAAAATTTCAATGGTTTTGTGTGAGTAAAATAAGGTTTTTTAAATGCTAATTCCTAACTATATATGGTCTATAACCTATGGTTTTTTCAGTGAATTTTCAAGGTTTTGTAAATGCTAATTCCTAACTATATATGGTCTATAACCTATGGTTTTTTCAGTGAATTTCATTGGTTTTTTAAAAGCTAATATCTGTAGCTGTAAAATGTATTCTTCTTTAAATCCAAAAATATATTTTATATGTTTATTAATAAAAAAAAATGTTATACTTTTTTTTTGTTCGCTCCCGGTTCGCAAACCGGGAAGCTTCCCGTTAGCTCATCTTGATGCCGCGACCCAGTCCGCGAACCGGTAAACGTTCCGTTAGCGCAACTGCCGCGTTAGAAATCAACATCGTGACGCGTCGCGACGTATCACGTTGTCGTGTAATGCGTCTTATGACGCGCCGCGTTAGCGCACCCGGAAGTGCTCCGGTACGCGAACTGAGACGCGAAGCGCAGCTCCCCGGAAGCGATCCGCGGCGCGTCGCGAAAGCGCGACATATCGCGTTGCCGCGTAATGCGTCTTATGACGCGCCGCGTTAGCGCACCCGGAAGCGCTCCGGAGCACGAACCGAGGCGCGAAGCGCAGCAACCCGGAAGCGATCCGGGACGCGTTCCGCAGCGCGTAACTTAAGTGTAAGAGGTCATGTGACTTGTTAATAAAACTTTTCATTGGTTCATTTCACTTTTGGTTTCATAATGATGTAAGGCTAGGTCAGGTGACCTAAAAATAACACTTTTCATTGGTTTAGAACTATTGTTTTTCCCAAATGATGAAAACCCCTCCTTTCCTCACTCTGACTTTCATCTTTGTGAGAGGAAGACCATTTTTGATAGTTGAGCAATGGTTTCAGTAGTTGCTTCAGCTGGTGCACCCCCACCACCACCTCCACCTCCTCATGGGAAGAGAGGACCACCTCCCCAGTTCATCAGCAACACAGAGGAGGAAGAGGATGAACTAGAGGAAGAGGAGACAGAAGGACCACAGTTCTTACAAGAGGTGCCCCGGGTTTCCCGTCGGAAAGCCAGCTTTATTTGGCAGTTTTTTTCACTCCCTCGAGGGCAAAAGAAAGTAAATGCTAGGTATGTCACCTGCCTCATTTGTAAAGACCGGTTATCTAGAGGCACTGATAAAAAGTATAGCTACGGTAACTATACAATGCATCGTCACATGAACAGGTGGCATCCATTGAACTACAGCCAGGCGGAGATACGTGACATGCAAGATAACCCAACAACAACTCCTGTGGCCAGGTCAACATCACTGATATCGTTGACAGGAGCAGAGGCACGGGAAACCGTGCCAAACATTCAGGAGAACTTTGCTCATATCAAATTTACCTGTATGTATTGCGGTGCATTGCTGTCATGTGGTAACATGAGCATTAATTTAATCAACCTAGCTTATAACAATCACAATTGCCCTAACCGCCCCAGACAGTAATTTTTTTTTTTGCTCCTGTTGAGCCCTTTTCAATGACTGTTTTTTGTTGTTTCCCCTCCATCAAAAACAAAAAAAACATAAAACTGTTCAAAAAATACAAAAAAAACAAAAAATGTTCAAAAAAATATAAAACAACAAAAACATTAAAAAAAAGTTCTTTTCAGAACTACCTCCCCTTTCAAAAAAAAATTGCTAGAATGTTTAGCACTCTGGCAAGCTCTATTTCTTTTAGTTCGCTTCCCCGTTCGCGAACCGGGAGCGAACCAAAAAAAAAAAAAAAAAAAAAAAGAAGAGTAAGTATAAGGGAAGTAAACTGAGAGTAATGTTAAAAGAAATACAGCTATAGGAAGTAAACCAGAGATACTGTTTAATAGATCTATTTACCGAAGAAAAGATGGAAGAGGGTATACTTGTGAAAAACAAAATAGATAAGGAAGTGAAAGAAAAAAAAGAGAGTAGAACAATAACAAAGAAGAGTTTCTTGGAGAATGTGAGTGAATGTTCAAAATAAGATTAAAACATGTGGAATAACAGAGAGAAAAAACTGAAAACAGAAAAGAAAAAATAACAGAAAAGATTAATTGAAACAGCAAAGAAATGTAAATAACATAGAGCCATATCATCAACATAGGCAATAAAAGTTTTGCAGCTTTTATCGGCAGAAATGTGTCGCTAAAGCCGCTTTTGAGGCGGAAAACTGCCGCTAAAACCACTTTTGCAACAGTTTTCTTCCAATAAAAACAGCAATAATTGTATTGGCTGTGTTGATAATATGCCCCTTAGTGTGCTTGAACTACAGAGAGAAAGCATAATGAACAAGTAGTGAAAGAGTGATCAGTCAAAGACACTAAGAGTAATAGAGACGGAGTGAGTGAACAAGAGTGAGGAACTATGAGAAGAGAGGGACTGAGAAAAGGAGTGGAAGGAGTAGAGTAAGTAGGTAATAGAGAAAGGAATGAGGGAAGTAGCAAAGGCAGGAAACTGAGGGTTAAAGAAATGAAGCTGTCGAACTACTAGTAGGTGAATGTGATAGAAGTGTAACAAAAAGGGTACAAAACATTTACCTTATAATTGTCGTTAACTTTCTCACTTTTTGGGTTTCGCCTGCCGAAAGGCTGCGCTCTGCACAGGTTTTCAGCGCAGGTGAAATCCTATGTCAACAATAAGGACTTCTGGAACGTCCCCCGGCTCTCATTGGCTAGCTCCATAAATGGAGGCTAGCCATTGGGTGCCGGATCTGTCCGTCAAGGCAGGACCAGATTCGGGGGCGTTCCGGAGATTTTTTCCCAGGGCGGAGTTACGTTTTTTCCAGTTCCCTCCCCCTTCACTGAAAGTGAATTCAGATGCGCTGTCCATTCCCGCCCCCTCCGTGTGCCTTTCCGCCCCCCTCGCTGTCCTGTGCACGTTTCCCGCCGTCCGTGTCCTCTCCCGCCCCCTCCCGCCCCCTCCCGCCGTCCGTGTCTTCTCCCGCCCCCTCCCGCCCCCTCCCGCCGTCCGTGTCTTCTCCCGCCCCCTTCCGTGTCTTCTCCCGCCCCCTCCCGCCGTTCGTGTCCTCTCCCGCCCCCTCCCGCCGTCCGTGGATCGGCAAGGCACGGGCGCTGTGGCCGTGTGACCCATCGCCAGGTAGGTCGACGCCGCAGCTTGGGTGGGCGTCTGTGGGGGCGGCGGATGTCCTTTGCCGGGCGGGGTCGCCCCTCTCCTCTGAAGCCGAGCCGCGTTGCATCCACCCGGACATCTGTGGCCGGGCGGCTCCGCTTCCGCTGCCGTTGTTTACTTCCAGTTGGCTCCGGAGTAAAAGTCCCGTCCCAGGCTCGGAGTCGGGGTCCCGGGTCAGCAGCTTCACTTTGGGCTGTTTTCGTCGACTTCTGACTATACTGTGACTCTTCTGACTGACGAGTATACTGTGAAATCGGGAAATAGCACCTGTAGTTTCCAGGGCTCAGAAAAGGTAGAATCACTTAGTATTAAGCTATATAAAAATCTAATTATTAGCTGTAGTGTGAGCACGTTTGTTGTCCAGGTTTTAGAATGAGTAATCTAGAAAGTATTGACAAGTTTATCTTTGGTCCCGTTTCAACTAACACATTACCATAGAATACTTAAACATCTGATCAAGCATGTTCTTTAGCCCTTCCCCCTCCATCTGTATTACAATGCAATTATTTATCCCCATCATTCTTTGCCATTTAGTCCCACACCAGCCCTTTTGTTTGCTTGTCTCTCAGCCTTTTCGATGTTATTGTACCTGAACAGTTTCTTACTCTAGCCCCTGGTTTCCCTCCTATGCCCTCAAACCGTAGCACATTTTTATGGCAATCCCGAGCTGGATGTATCCGGTTTAATGCCATCCTGTTACAGTCCAAGTTCTGGGCCCACATTTGTGTCTTTGGGTGGATCTTCCGCTCCGCAGCTTGACAGTGTCCCTTCTGACCACTGTCCTTGCTACATTACATACGCTTTTTTCATGTCTAGGCATACTTCTATCCCTGTATACTGAAAGTAGTGCCGTTTCCACTGCTAGCTTAAATTCCACCACATTAGTTCCATGTATTAGTTGTCTGATTGTGCACCAGAAGATTTGTATCACATACGTTTGAAAGTACCCACCTGCTCACATTCCTGTGGAATACATGTCGTCCTGGGTTCTACCAAATGTGCCCAATTGTACTGGATTACAATAGACATGAAGCAGTATTTTAATTTGGACTAGCCTAAAACTCGCTTACGACAACGTCCCTCTGGTATTTGCATGCCTCATCTCAGTTAGAATCTTCTAGTGGGCCTTGTGGTTTTTCCCCATCTATCCTTAAGGCGATGTGTTCTCTGTGCATGGGGCTGTTGAAGAGATCTGTAGTATTAAGTATGCTGCTTGCTGATATTTGTTCTTAAATGACCCCCCCCCACCCAAGAGTCCGATCACATCCCGCTTCATCAATGCCTTCAGTGCGGCTCTGGTCCGTTGAGGTGTTTTCCACTGTATGTTTGCCTTCCCATCCCATTAGTCAATATACTTATTTTCCATACTTAGGTCACAGTTTCGTTTACTTGCTCATGTCGACCGGGTTCATCACCCTTGTAGAGCTTGAAGGTAACCTCTCCCCCATTGCCCTTCTGTCTTCCATTATCAATGGGTTCTGCCGAGCACCAAAAGTCCAGTCATTGACACTATCAGTTGTGGCACTCAGTGGTATCTTAGTAGATCTGGGGCGGCGATTCTGCTATCATAGACCCCTCTGCATACCATCTATGCTATTCTAGAAGTTCTGCTGTCCCAGTGTAGTGTATGGGTGAATCCTGTTTTCCCAACAAGTCACCTGGGACTCTATATAGAATATTTTAGAATATGTATAAGAACTTGGGCAGTGCAGTCATTTTAAATGGGGAGGCTTTTCCCATCGGCGATAGGAGCAGTTTGTACATAAATAATGTTAATTCTTTATCAACAGAACCATGAAAGGTTTGTACAGCGTTGGTCATTCCCATTACCTACCTCACCACGATTGAAAACAATTGTACAAGTTAGCTGGGGAGTTCAGCAGGATACATTTGGAGCATGGATATGCAGTATAAGATCCAGACCATGCATAACTTTGAATATAGCCAGTGAACGAAACAATTCAGTTTAGATTAATTGCAATACAGTTTGGCAAGAATGCCCTCTTGAACCCCCGTTGCTCGTTTCTGGTTGTGTATATCACACAAGGACTTTATATCACCGCCCCTTCACCATCCATACAGCAAGCAGGAGCCGGAGATGTGCCTGCTCTAGTGTTGAAGTGAATTATTGCAGATCCATCAGTGATGTGTATCACAGCACAACAACTGCTAGTCTTTAGGACAACATCAGCTTGCTTTTATAAAATATAATACAACACTGAGCACAACAGTGAATTATATTTCAAAGATGGAATTGGTCCAGGACTCACATTGTCAATGTAGTAATTGACATAATGATGCCTACATAAAGTACGCAGAGGAAGAACAACCCAACTTCAGCTCAATAAAATATACTACCTCAGGAGTTGCAAAAATCTTTTTTTATCTCTTTAAACACACTAGTGCAACTGTGCCTTACAACTGCCTTTGGCAGCAGTCGTGACCAAAATGGCTGTTTATCCACTATTCTGCAGCCTAACACTGCAGGTAAAGATTACTCATTTTTAGGTCTCGACTATTTATCACTTAAGTGATAAATGGACGGGAGTATTGAGGGCCAAATAAGCTTTGAAACCAACGGCAGATTTGCCACAGTGCATGTGCTCCGTGCGCGTTCACAAACCAGCTACGTCACAAACCACCATCTGTCTCTCAGTGCCTCACACACTTCAAAGGCTCCGCTCCCTGCCCCCAGCCTGCACTTCGCATTCTCCGACTTCCCCTCCCACGGCCGCTCTTCCCATTGACGCGTTCGTTACCATTTGCTCCCGAGCCGCATTTCTCCTCCCCCCCCCCCTAATCACAGCAATGCCAAGAGCTTGTTAGAAAGTGAGCCACTGTAACGTGGCTGAAGAATGCATCCCAGGTCATGAATCCTAACTTGGAACTTGGAAGCCCTTTTAAGGTAACATTCTCTGTTTCATGTATCCAGTGTCCTTATTTTTACATTTCTCATGTGCATTTTATTTTAAAATAATTGCTGTTCGGTCTCTAATGGCTGTTCATTTAATCGAGGCGCTATAATAAATATCTCAGACGATGGTCTGAGTTGGGGAAACCTCCAGCGCGAGCTGCCAAAGCGCTTTCATAAGTCTATAAACATGAGGTCACACTGAAGCGCCGTTTGCAAACCTTCACCTAATTGACTGCTGAGCTTTTGAAGTGTTACAAATATGTCTGCACTCGTTTCGTCTGGATTCACAGATTAGAGTGCTCTTGTTTTGCTTTCCAGGGCACCAGTTTCACGATACTAACACTGCTGGTTCCGTTTGGTGGTGGGAATGTTCATTTCATGCATTTTAAGAGCATGAGCGTTACTGTAAAGTTAAGGGGGAGCATCAATATTCATCTTAGTCTTTTGCGCAATTGCATGAGTTTTGGAAGATTATTTTTTAAATATCGGTATGCATGGTGATGTGCCTCGCTTTGTGAGGGTTTCTGGACACTGCCTGTTTTCCCCTTAAAAATAAGAGTTTTCGAGCCTGTGCTGCCTGTCGTGTTTGGCGCATGTTTTATAAGGCTCTTTCATGACAGTCCTCACTAGCCCCCCCCCCCCCCGGACGGTGAGAAGTTGGTCTGGGGTCTGTTATCAGTGTTTTTCCACGTTCTTCTGATTAATGCATTGTCCTCCAACACCGGAAGATAACAGAATCCGCTTTTGCCCGGGCCTGTCACAATTCTCATTGTGAAGTTTCACAGTTTCTATCTACATGGGCGTCTGCTTTCATGTCACTTTAGCGCTTGATCCTTTTTCATTACACTATATTTTGTTTTAGGGCAGTGTAACAGGATGCAGCCATTACGATCATTAGATCCTTTCATAGCTGCATGCAACTTGCGCTTTAACTTCTACATACTTAGCTTGCACTTTCATTTTTCTATACTAAGTGCAGCGTCAGGTGCCTTACGTGATTATATTAAGGTAAAGTGTGATGATGAGGAGAAGTACCTTTGGGATGGCTGTGTGCTGTTACTTCCTCTGCCTGCACGAGAGAAGTTCTGCAGCAACACACACAGCAGAACAACTCCTACCGTTCACAGCACTCTTCCAGATCACGCAAAATCATTGAGCATGCCATGCAGGATGTTCAGTTTCTGAGCACTTTGAAAAATACAGCTCCCTTTTTTTCATTGCCTTGGCAAGATTAACCTACATATTTTCAACAATCTTTATCACTCGTCGCCAACACAACATCACTCTGCGCTATCACAGCATCAATCTGTGCAACCATTCAACAACAACTGGTTCAAATATGTTCTCTCAATGTTTCAAGCTTTATTACAAATGTCACAAAAAGATGTTAATATTTCACTTGTGTTCTTGGATTTTCGTCATAATAAAATACACTGAACATAACAAAAGTTATTTACAAAAGTTTAAGATATTGCCATTATAAATTACAATACCTTTTATTTAAGTATTAATTATTAAAAAAAATTAAAAGCCACTGTTATTTGTAATATCAATACATCTAAGTCACGTAAATACAACACATATTGCATTACAAATGCTATAGGTGTCACATTTGCGAAAGGTATAACTATTGGCATTGTAAATGACAAAGCTATTAATTTCGCTATTTTCAAAACTAACACATACATAAACAAGCATTTACAATGCAACGGTTTCGCCTTTGGAAAAGTTAGAGCTATTGGCAATGTAAATGACAATGCCATTTATTTATCTGTTTTCAAAACCAACACATAAATACAAATTTTGTAATTTACAATGCCAATAGCTAAAACTTTTCCAAAGGCGAAACCGTTGCATTGTAAATGCTTGTTGTTTTTATACTTTCAATCTGTGAAAGAGAGAACAAACATTTGAAAAATATTAAAACATGTATTTAAAAATTAGAAAAGACAAGGGAAAAGATTGAAGGAGAAACAGAGTTTCTTTTCCTCATTTCACAATCACATCACCTGTGTTGCCTTTGGTTAGGTATCTCATAGTGCAGATGGAGTCGAGCATATCAAAGAGTACATAGAAGTTGAGCAAAATATACAACACTTTTGACATTTACAGAAGACTTAGCTTCTTATCTTGTTGGAGATGAAGTCAGGCCTGTCTTGCAACATGGTGCATCTTTTGCATCACTGCTGCATCGGTTTCATGTGGCACGGGTTTTTTACAGCATGACACATCTGCCTAGATGCATCAATTTGTAATTTTGTCGCCTCATAGCAAATCTTTTGCACCGCCGCTGCATCACAAAAGTGACGCACAGTGGCGCAAAAGAGGCATACACCTATCATAAATCTGTCCCTAACATTTGAAATGATTGATTCAGGATGACGATAAGGTGTGGCCTATCCAGAGGTTTGTTTAAGGTGAGGCCTACTCAGGGTTTTAGATGAAATTTACGCTTGTTGAAGAGTACAGAGGAGATAATACATGTGAAGGCCTACCAATGAAGTAAGTCATGTCCACTTCACTCTTGAACAAAGGCCAGACCTCTTCTGTGTCCATGGACAGACCTAAACTTCATCTGCACAATGTCATTCGTAAACTTAGGAAACACAGGTGATGTAATTGAAAAATGTGGAGTTTCTTTTCCTCATTTCACAATCACATCACCTGTGTTGCCTTTGCTTAGGTATCTCATAGTGCACATGTAGTGCAGCATATTAAACAGTACCCAGAAGTGCAGCACTGCATGCAACAACTTTGACACTTACAAAAGCTTCAGCTTCTGCATGCCCCCTACACAGTGCTAATTATATACATTTTAAACTGATGGTATCTTGCTGGAGATGAACTGAAACCTATCTTGCAACATGGTGCATCTTTTACACAAAAGTGACCCACAATGGAGCAAAAGAGGCGCACGGCCACCATAAATCTGACCCTAACATTTTAAATGATTGTTTTAAGATGCCAATAAGGTGTAACCTATCCACAGATTTGTTTCAGGTAAGTCCTACTCAGGGTTGCAGATGGAATTTAGGTTTGTTGAAGAACACAGAGGAGATAATACATGTGGAGGCCTACCAACGAAGTGAGTCATGTCCACTGCACTCTTGAACAAATGTCAGACCTCCTCTGTCTCCAGGAACAGGCCTAAACCTCATCTACACAATGTGATGTGTAATGTTAGGAAACACAGGTAATATAATTGAAAAACTTGCAATTTTATTTGCTCATTCCACAATCATATCACCTGTGTTTCCTTTGCTTAGGTATCTCATTGTGGAAATGTAGTCTATCATATGAAAGACTACGTAGAATATGAGCACTGTATGCAACAACTTTGACACTTACAGAAGCCTCTCCTTCTCCATGCCTCCTACACAGTTCTAAATGTACATCATAAATGCAAACAGTACATAATTAATTATACATGTTAAATGGTTTATTTTTGCTGTTCTCAGAATGTATCAAATTTCACTAAAAACAGTGACTTGAAGGTATTCATCATATAACAGCGGGGAAAAAAAACACAATCAAAATGATTGTGTTTAAAAAACCCATACAACATAACAAATCAGAATTCAGAACTCCTTAAAGTTAACTTACTTTCCATGACGTCAAAGGATGTCCTATGAACAGCTTACACTCTGTTGTGCTGTCATTACTTTCAGACCGCCACTTTCTGAAAGAAAACCTCCATCGTTTTGAAAAACATGTTACATACAATAAATGACTTCTTGCTCTCTACCACACGTTTCCACAAGGCCAAATCATGTCAGAGCCATTTATAACTCTTAGAATTCTTGTAAGCCAATCCCGTCATGTTGTATTTCCGCAACTTTCACAATTAAAATGTTGAAGATCATTTTCACAATCCTGGACTAGTAATATCTTCCCCTTCTTGCTCAGTCATGTTCTACATTTCCTATGACACTGATACTGCTTACTATGAAGCAGACTTACACTATCTCTATGACTACTACAATTATTTAATTCTCTACATCACTTTTAATCACAAAGCAATATAAAACAGTAGACAGCATTGCAGACTTACATTCCCTCTACTCCATGTTTTGATTGGCTGCTTCAATTTGCTTATAAAAAGAAACAGTTTTTCTGAATTCATTCAAAGTGCAGTTATTTCTCCATGACGTCCAGTGTTATGGTAAGAAGTTATGTCTCTGTACTACACTTATCCTCAAGGCCAAATCGTGTAGGAGCCATTAGAACTTCTTGAAATTCCTCAGAGCACATCCCGAGATTCTTTCCCTAAAAGTTTGGTTTTAAAAACACCAGGTAAGAGTTTTTAAGGTCATACGGCAATTTTTTTTTTGAAAATTAAAACAGAATCATTGCAGAATGACCAGCCATTTCTAGACTTTAAATAAGCTGTGTAATGTCCTGATGTTATTGAAGGACCGTCATGATATATAATTGCTGCAGTTACAAAAGTCCTTCCTGATATTGACAACTGCGAAGCCACAAAATTTTTAATTAAAGTTGTCAATTTTGTTCCATCAGGCCTACATCGTTGGAACATTAAAATAACATACTGGCCATATGTTCGTATAAATAATGTGGACATCATTTCAGATTTACATTGGCTACACTCCATGTTGTGATCAGCTGCTTTTACTAGTTTATTAAAAGAGACTGATTTACTGTCTGGCAAAGTTAAATATATAAATCTTTCTGAGTCTACACTAGTAGTACTTGATACCCTACAGTTCTCGCAGTCATGCTGCCATTGATAAGAAAGCCCAAACAGGTGATCTACATCTACACCTTCAGCATGCAATACATCAAGCATATACATTAAAAACTCCTGACAATCTTGCTGAATATTTTGAGAGAATTGTGTTTGACCTGAACATCTGTCTAACAGATTTCGAATTTCAGACACACTTTCTATTTTTGTTCTATCAGTGCTACATTTCTCTAACACAGAATTTAACAAACTGCAAAATCTTTGATCAGAATTGACCACAATCTCTTCTTTTACATTTTCTAGAGAAAACAAAACATTAACCACTACATTAGCATAGCAGTTGACACCAGAACTGTTTTCAAATTGAAAACCAACAACATCTTCAACAGAATCCTTTTTGTTTCTGCTTATAATTTCAGGTTCATCGACTTTTCGTCTTTTTGCTACAACCTCCCCAGTATTGGTCACATTTCTTCGTTTCCGGCCTACCACACGTTTCTCAAACAAAGGATATTGAGGCAAATGTGGCGCATACTCTCTTCTTAACCTATTGTATTCCTTAACACAATCTAGATCCGCACAAATGTTTGTGACATCACACTCAATCAAGTACAATCCCGATAAAGTTCTAACTCGTGACAATGCCACATATGCCATACCCTCCTTGAACACAGAACTGCCAATATTCACCAATGCACTGTCTACACTTAAACCTTGCGATTTATGGATTGTCACCGCATATGCCAAGCAAACAGGAAACTGCTTACGGCGAACATATAAGTCTTTTACAAGCAAAAATCTAGCAGAACAACGACCAATTAGCTGTACTTCCTCAATGCCATCAAATTTAATTTTTAAAAATTCAATTCCATCTCTATTTCTGTATTTTACAAAATCAACAACATTACCCATTGATCCATTTACCAGACCTCTTTCAACATGTAAATTCCTTCTTAAAATTATACGGCAGTTCAAGCACACATTCAGAGTCTTTTCAAAACCTGCAGTTTTAGATATAGTCTTCTCTAATGAATCCAATTTTGTTTTCAAATTCTCAGACAAAATAATTGTTGATCCCATATGCTCTACTCTGTCAATAGCTTCCAGTTTCACAATCTGTTGCTTTTCTAAATGCAACATTTTGTTGTTGAATTTGGCACATTCTGCAAGAGTTGGCATCAAACATATTCCAGATTTCTTCTCAGTAATTTTCTGAAAAATATTCTCAGGCACAACATCTTGTTCTGGATATAAATTTGACAGTAATCGTGCATGTAAAGCTTCTTTCCCATGCTCGGTCACTTTTCCAATTCTAACATCTTGTAGAATAGTCTTGTAAACTTCATCCTTCGCCTGACGCATATTTTCATGCAGTTCAGCATAATTGAAGTTTAACCATATATTGACGTTGCCAATGCTCCCTAGGCACTTCCTGGTATCTTCATGCGTGAGCATTTTGAACACAGGTTGTCCTTTCACTGGTGTCAGCTGCAGAAGATCTCCGAAAACAATGATGTGTTTGCCACCAAATAACACATCATACTCTGTTTTGAGAACTTCTTGCATTCTCAAATGCACAAAGGCAAGCATGACATTGGAAACCATGCTTACTTCGTCAATGATAAGAAGTTTCATTTTCCTCAAGATTCTTGAAACTTTACAACAAGCATCTCCAGATAGCTTGTGATATTGTAATTTGTTGTCATGCTCCACTGGCAGCATCAGTAAACGATGTAAAGTAATCCCTTTAATGTTATGTGCTGCCAGTCCAGTTGGAGCAGTGACAACACAAGACAGCGATGACTCTGTCCTTTCCTGCAAATAACATGAAATTGCTTTAATAAGGAAACTTTTTCCAGTTCCTGCTTCTCCACTCACGTACAGTCGGACAGGCTTCAACGACGTACATGAGCACTCTTTCTTGTCATGACTTAATCCATGATCAATTTGCATGGTAACTTCGTCATATATTTTCCTCTGCTCAACGTTGAGTTGTCTTTCCAACTCTTCTAAGTTAACCGCATCCTCCTGAGCATGTGCCATGGCTCTTTCCACTTCATTCATAGCAGTGGCAGCTTCATTTTCGATAACAGGTCCTCCTAGTGGATCCTGACTCAATGAAGCAGAACTCTGACTGTCCTGAGAACTGTCTCTGGCAATCTCGGCTGCAATCGTTGCTTCCTGTTCAATTTCCGCATTCAACATTTCTACATATTTGGGAAAAGCAGGACATTCTATGGTCTCCTTGGCAGCATTGAAAGAGTCTTCGTAACAGAGGAAATCTCCAAGCAGTTCCTCTTCTGCACGCCAAGGCTTGAAAAGTTGCAAAAGTGCTAAATAGAAAAACTCCTTTTTTTCAGGAGATTGACCACTTAATTTTCGATGGTTTACCAAGTGGCATTTTCTTTGCTTGACCAGACATCCCTCACTTCCTATTACAGCATACACTCCTTTCTCAGTATCTTCTTTGATGTTCCTCTTGAATATGTAATTTTGAAGAACCTCATACAGACAAACATTCTCGAGGTGACTGCTTCGATTTGGATAATATGTATCCAACATGTTGGTCTTCAAAATGTCGGTACTGTTTGGCTCCTTTTCCGCCAAATACTCAATTTCCCGCACAGGTTTCAGAACTCGATTACGCGTTGCAGCAAGACCAAAACTCGCCCAAACGATACTCCTGGACTTGGCATAGAGACTTGCTGAAGACAACCGGTCAGAACATTCGTAAGCTCCGATTTCTCGATGCGACAACATTTTCAGACTGAAACTGTACAACTTCTTGCTGAGGCTCTTTTCATGGGAAATGTCCTCCCACATATCCTTCAATTCTGTCTTCTCTTTTTTGGTGATGTAAGATGTCACATACCGAGCCACAGCCATACAGTTATCAGCCACAAACTGTATATCCATGTTAGCATTCCACATGGACAAAATCACCGGGTTGTAGTCGTTGATGTACTTAGACTCTTCGTTCCTCTTCAAATTGTATGTGTTTTTAGGTGATTTCTTCATCACATTATGTCGCAGCGAAGACATCAAACTGTTTACTCTTCCTTTAGAAATCACCGGTCGTGGAAAGCCGAAACGACATTTGGTGTAGAACTTGTCCTTGTTTCGGAATTTACGACGACAGTACTTTCCACATCGATGGCTTTGGAAACTTAGAACTTTTTCTCTTAGGCTTTTCTTCTCCTTTGCGTTTGGAACAGCACACGTAGAATACTGTTGTATGAAACTCATCACTGAGTCTTCTGGATCCGTTCCAAATTTAGGTGCATCCTTGATCCACAGCAGCATATGTATATGAGGAGCACCTCTTGCTTGGTACTCCTTTCTCCAGAAGAAATCCAACACCTCTCCAAGAGGTGGATTCTTCTTATTCATGATGAAAGACATCATAGCTTCAAATCTATGATTGAAGTACATGCATACATTGACTGGATCCAAAGAGCACAGTTCTCCGGGTGTCTTGAATTCGATGTTTCCATTTGCCTCTCGTAGAAATTCAAGTAAGTCTTCCCAGCCATACTCGGCACAGCTCAGAGTGAGGAACCATGTGGGAGTTCCTAAGTTCCTCAGCATACATTTTAAATCACCATGACGACGGTACCAGTACTCATTAGTACCACGCGGACACGCCATGAGATTAATCAGGTGAGAATCCAAAATACTGTCCTGGGCATTGACTTTATCCATAAAGTCACTTGCCGAGATGTTTTGCATGTGTATACCACTTTTCAAGATGTGGTTCACTGCATATGACAGTCCAGACAGATCGCTTTCAAACAGGAGATGAAACAAATAGGGAATGCATTGTCGAAACCTAGCATCTCCTGCATACAATCGCAAAGTCCGGTATTCAGAAGCAGGAATTTGATGAGGTCGCTCATCATATCTTCCTCCCTGACCTGTTGGAAAAAGCTGTGGGAAACACCGAGCTTCCAAACTTTCCTCCCAAACACTAATGGGACTCCCTTTGGCTTGTTTCATTTGAAACAACTCAATAGCATTCCCCATGACTTCCTTGGAATGCAAAGGATGAACACTATATAATGTTCATATATTTCTTCACTAGTACAGGGTTCTACTTTCTCAATTTGACCAGCACACAAATCGCTATCCTCTTCCTCACTTACTTCCTCTTCTGCAACATATACATTCTTATAGTATTTTTTTTTTTTTTTCAAATACAATGTTGCCTTTTTAACTTTCCTAACATCCACTAAATCTTGCCATATTTTCTTATTCTTTGTCGGAACCCCATTAACTAAGATAACCAGAGGTTCCTCTTCCACTTTTTCTACTCCAATTGTGTTAATGTTTTTCTTCAAATCTAGAGGCAAATAAACAACTCTTCCCTTTAATCCTCTCTGTAAATCTGATGGAGGCAATTTCCCTGTCTTTGGCTCCATTCTTACAATAGCCTGAAAGGGATGGATACTTTGAATCATAATAGATTCATAAGTATTTAAATCCTTCAATTCAGAAGGAATCTCAACCAATTCCAGATTATTATGAACTGCTCTAGCAGGCATCTGGTTTTGATTTAATTTGTTACAACAATAAGTACACACACGTTGATCCAATCCCAAATCAAAACAATTTTCTACCATCAAGTATGTTGTGAAATCCTTCCATTCACTATTATTTTCCCTTTCACTTTTTGCATATAAATCCACTAACTTAGTCTGATTCTTATAATAAGTGCGTCGACAACACACACAAGTGAAATTTGGCCTCTCACTTGATTTCACCTCAAACGTCGCAATTTCCCTCTGGAAATTATCTGTACTGGAAACCTGTACACTATCTTCCACATTACCCGCTTCTTCTTGGTCAATTTCAACATTCTCCTCTTTACTTCCAAAGTAACAAAACTCAATTTCTTCACATATATTCTTCACATCTATTTCAGAACCATGCAAAAGAGCAGCGCATAATTGTTTAAGCATAATTGCTGGACTCTTAGCATAATACAACATTCTAACTAATTTCCTCACTTTATTATGATGCACTGCTAGCATCCTGAAATGATGAAAAACACTCTGGCATACTCTCCTGGAAAGACAAGCCAGTGAATGACCATGCAAACCTCTTCTATCTCTGTTGTCACAAGTTTTTCTTTTTCAACTGGACAACCATCTTTCACTTCATAAGCTCGACCACTGGTGTCAACTGCATGCACCAAATCATTATCCTGGAAATAACTCTCCTCATTAAAAAATGCCTCACAGCTTGAACTATGCATCCATTCTCCAGAAAAAACTTCACAAAAATTACTACGATTAACTATTCTCTTCCATCTACTATTTCTTTTGAAATCATAAATTGCCTTGTTTAGCTTCCTAATTCTATTGATTATCAAAATAAATAACTTACGTTTAATTTCAAATGCCTGATCAATAACTTTCTCAACTATTTTTTTTCTCTTATAAAAAAACACTTTCTGTTGATCTTTCTTAATATTTTTTAACAAATTGCCAATTATCCTGTTGCGGAACATTCGTTTACGAATGTCCCTAAACTGTTGTTTCCTTCTACTATCATGCACAGAGTTATCTCTTGCTCTAGTAGTAACATTTTTCATTGGCCTTTCCTTTCCGTTTGAATTGCTTCTCTTTTTCTGGACTGAAACATTTTCTGTAGTAATATATTTTTTACTACAGATATTTCTTATGAATGTTTTTGTACTCTTACCCGGTGCTTTCTTGGTGACTTGACAAATCTTTTTGTTAGAGGACTGCTGCTTTTTTTCATTGACCTGCTGTCTTTGACGTTTTGCAGCCTTTCTCAGTCTTTCTTTGGTTGGCATGCTGAAATCTTGAAATGATCTGCAGTTGAATCTGTGGTAAAATATAATAAACAAGCATTTACAATGCAATGGTTTTGCCTTTGTTAAAGTTAGAGCTATTGGCATTGCTCTTGACATTTTATTTATTTATGTTTTTTTAACATAAATAAATGGCATTGCCATTTACAATAGCAGGGCAGGGCACAGGGAAGGGGGGCGAGGAGAGACGAAGGAGAGCTGCGGGCTCAGGGAAGGGGGGCGAGGAGAGACGAAGGAGAGCTGCGGGCTCTTGTTGTAATGCTTGCATGGATGAGTTGGTGGATGCATGCATGGGTGCATGCATGGATGGGTGTATGGATAGATGCATGGACTGGTGGATGGGTGGATGGATGGATAGATGCATATATACAGCCAATCCCTCAACAATTTATGCAATCCACCAACCCATCCAACCAACAACCCATCCATGCATCCACCCATACATCATGCATACATCCATCCATCATGCATCCATCCACCCACTGTGTCCCACTCCGACCCCTCTAAATATAACTCATTTTTTCTGTATATAGAGATGACTGTATTCACTAGTATATGCAGTAGACCTTTCTACTCTAACATTCCTATGTGACTCTTGCAGTACATCTATTCATATCCCTTCCATATGTATATAGAAATATAACGAGAATCAACAGTCTCTTCTTTGTGTGACTACATCTAGTACATTTCAATTGTTTTCCTGTTTTTATCTTTTACTTAACGCATGTAAATCAAAGTCCTTAGGTTTGGCAACTGGTTCTTATGTAAACCGCTCTGACACCTTCGAGTAAAGTTTGCGCTACATAAAATCACATTGAATAAAACTTTACCCCACAAATGCAACCATTTATTTATTTATTTACAAATTTGAACCGCGCTAGGAATCGACTCCCGAAGGAGTATCTCCGCGCCTTTTAGCACCTTCAGCGAACAAAAGAGACACTAGCTGTGTATTGTCCTAACCTCGGAGTGGAATTTTATTTCTGAAAGAGAAAGGTTTTCAATTTTTTCCTAAAAGGAAGGCGTTCCCTGCACTGTCTGATAGATAAGGGAAGGCCATTCAGGGCTTGACAAATCTGAAAAATGGTACTAGTCCTGCAGGTCTAGTACTTTAAAAAAACTCCTCGACCTAATAGTAACCTACTTGACCTCCGTCTCTGAAAGCGGAGCAAATGTGACAAGATAACAAGATTTAAAGGTCTCTTTATTGCTCATTTGCTTTGTGAGCAATAAAAAGGCCTTTAAATGTTATCTTGTCACATTTGCTACGTTTTCAAAGACAGAGGACAAAAGTTAGTATGTTTTCCTACTCGCCTGAAAGGGCGAGTAGGACCTAAAAATAGCTCGACCTCATACAATTTACCTTGCAAATGCGAGGGTTCGATTGGATTTGTCGAGCCCTGCCATTCCACAATGTTGGACCTGCCACAGATAAAGCTCTAGACCCCTGTCTTGCCTTCCTAGCCATAGGTACGCATAACAGAGCCTGTTCGCTAGACCTGAGAGATCGTGTGGGAACATACGGGATGAATTTGTTGGCCAAATAGGCCGGGCCTTTCCCAGTGAGACATTTGTGCCTAGGCTTACATTTTACGGCCTCGAAGCACACAGAGAAGGGACAGTTTACTAAGTCGAGGCTTTGTAGGGTGCATGGCAGGGGACAGTTTTAGGCGCCAAGGGAGGGTAGGGAGCAGAGTCAGAGTACTTCACGGAGGTAGGGGGCAGTTTTGTATTGTTCAGGGCAGGGGGCTGCGGTACTTTTTGGAGCATGGCCTTATTTTAAAGGGCTCAGTTCAGGTGGAGGAACGGCACAAAACACGAGGCAGACAGAGGGCAGAAGGACACAAAAACGAGGGGAAACAATTATAACTGAGGGCAGATTGGCCCAAAAAAAACAGGCAGAGGGAAGAAGAACACAAAAACGAGGGGGGGATGATTGTAACGGAGGCCAGAATGGCACAAATCACGAGGCAGACAGGGCAGAAGGACTCAGCAAGAGTTCTAAACACACAAAGCTATTGAGGCTTTCATCAAGTTACAGGAACCCCCATCCATACACCACTGCCAAGCACAGAAAAGCAGCTAATAGAAGGTAGAACTGGTGGCAGAAGGCTATATGTCATTCTTGCTGATAAGTACTCGAGCACGAGCTCTGCTGTGTGCAGGGTGAACCCCCGGAGCTCCCGAAGTTACTGGGGGCAACAGCACCTCTAAGGGAGCCCCTCTGAAGTCCTCCATTAAACGGGTAGAGCTGCTTTGATGCATCGGGATACTGCTCCCCAAACTGCCAGCCTTGACTACCTTGTTATTCTAATAATTCGACATTTAAATGTTATCATTTAAATGATGTCAATTCCTCGCCATTGAGGTTGAAGGTTGTGTGACATCACTCCTTGTCTTGTAAAATGTTAATTCATTCTAACTTCTAAGAACTTTCTAAAATGAAGAACAAAGGGGTGCCTGACAGAGAATATGAAGAGGGGGGGCTGAAACGCAGCAGGTCTGTACTGAGAAAGAGAAGGGAGGGGATGCAGACAGGAAAGAGGACGGGAAAACAATAGAGGAGGAGCGGGAGTCGCTGATTCAAGGCTGGGTTTAGAGGACTCCAGGGCACGAACCTACTAGATGCCATAAACCATGGGCCAGGGCGGGTTTTGGGGCTATGGGAGGGGGCCCTTTTGAGGAGGTGTCAGAGCTGGGAGTCCTTCATAGGTAATGCAGCAGAAGCTCCGGCGGATGCATGATACGCACATAAACCAATGTATTCTTCTGAACACACTCTTCAATAGAAAAGAATTCTGGGAGGAGCCGCAGTGGGTGCTATGAAGCCGACCTAACGCACACTGATGTACATGATTTATTGTTTGGGTTGAGTCCGATAGCAGCACGACATGTTGATACACTTGGATCTACGGGAGTTCGTATGCAGATTCAGTAGACGGACTATATGTAAAATATGAATCTAATGCAGGCTGAAAATGATTTGAGCTCATTTTTGAGGAATGAGAAGGAACCATAATGGACTGTAGGGATAAAAATTAGTCAAAACGAATTGATATGACAAAGCATTCGATTTGTATTTAAAAAACACACAAACAAATTAGGCCTCATTGGATCTACGGGAGTTCGTATGCAGATTCAGTAGAAGGACTATATGTAAAATATGAATCTAATGCAGGCTGAAAATGATTTGAGCTCATATTTTTGAGGAATGAGAAGGAACCATAATGGACTGTAGGGATAAAAATTAGTCAAAACAAATTGATATGACAAAGCATTCGATTTGTATTTAAAAAACACACACAAACAAATTAGGCCTCATTATGGGTGCAAACGTGCAGTGGCATTAAGACACAGTAAGCATTCAGTGACTAGGTGGTGGGGGAGGTCTCAGCGCATCTGGTCCTGGGTCGAAAGGTGCAAACAGTAAGTGGGGTAAGTAGCCTTACCCAGCACCGTGTGAAATGCACAAAGGATGGAGGTCACAGGGGTAGTGGAGGGGACAGCAGCGCTGTTCACCCCGGTGGGGCTGAGACTGAAACCAAACGCAACCATTTTAGGACTTGGTGCACTGAATGTTGAACGGATCGGAGGCTGTGTCCGGCTGGTTACACATAGCTCTGCCGCGAGCACTTAAGACAACGCAAGTCTTGGGTGGGAATTCACAGGCTGGGCTGCTGCGTCCCAAGGTCATTTAGCGCCTAAAGCATTGGAGCCCACCTCTCAGAGCTACTTTCACAGTCTCTGCCCTGGATGGGCATGCCCTCGGATGCCGACTGTTCTCTGTCTGAGTCTTTCTACTTTAGCTACGCGACCGCTCTGTCTCCTGGGGCAGTGCTGCCCCCTTCCCCCCAGCACTGGTAAATTGCACTAATGACAGCCCTACTGACTACATTCAGCCATTCACGCTGCAGCTTCTGCCCATGCTCAGCACTGGGCGCCTAAACCACTGGGTGCTAAAGTAAAGCACCTCTCTTTGACCATCTGTCCCCCTATTCACAACAGGGCAGCGCTGCATTTCTTACAAGGCGAATGCTGTGTTCACCTATGTAACCCCTGGAAAGTACCCCCATCTCCCACCCCCAGGGAGGCTTTAAGTAGCCGCAGGAATGCCAGGGTCACGGAAGGTACGCATGAGGCCATGTTTGCAGTAATTGCTTCCACTACCCCTGCACACAGCACATGGACCAGCTTTGCCTTTCACAAAGCCTGGTGGGAAGATGCCTGTGTACAGGTGTACCGAGTCAGCAGAATTCGACCTTAAGACGCGGCTGAGACTCAGCAGCTCACCTTCGCAGTGCCTAGGAAAAGAGAGAAATAGTGAGAAATGGAGAGAGAGGGGAGCCGAGAATAAAAAGAGAGGAAGGGGAGAAGGACGGAGAGCGAAAGGGGAGAGAGAAAAAGAGAGGGAATGAGAATAATAAACAGAGAGAGACGAGGATAGAGGAGAGAGAATGCGGGGGACAAAGAGTGGGAGGGAGAATGAGAAAAAAGCGAGATAGCACGGGATTGAGAGGGGGTTTGGGGTAGAGTCAGGAGTTCAAAATGCTTGGCGCCTTTTCTAGAGGTGAGGGGGCAGGACTCATTCCAAGCAGATGACGCCAGGAGCTGGCTTCACACCAACTCTAAAGGCACACTCAAGATGAAGCCACTGACAAATGTCTGGTGATGCCGAGCGAACAAAAGCAACAGAAAGCCAACATCTGGGCACTGGAGCTACTCACCAGACTGGCAATGCCTGCTACAACCCCACAACAGCGCTGGCACGTTCCCTCTGCCATCAGCTCTTGGATAAAACAGCATTGATAGACAAAAAACATGGTGAAGCAAGCGCCACCCCTTCATCTGGGGAAGACACGACCTGGTCTGTTTCTGTATGTGTACGATTTTAAGATGTAGTTTACCATCATGCTGTGCATCCGTCAGACGGCAATGGCGCCCCGTTCGCACAATACGACACAAAACAGCAAGAATTATACACAAAGCAACACACGCACAGCAGGGTATGTGAGAGGAAAGGTGCCGTGTTATGTACAGTGGGATACCGCAGCGAGTACAATGCTGCAGTCAGCTGTTCCTCACAAAAGCAGCCGCCATAATCTGTTTGGGTTTCAAGGACCCCGTTCTGCATGTAAATGGGATAATAATCTGGGGTGAATCCAGGGATTGTGCGCAGTGAGAAAGCGTGCTTCAGTGGCCTTGGTGCCAGCCATGAGTGATTGATCGGATTCACAGCACAGAACACGACACGAAGGGAGCCATCACGGGCCAGCCCCTGGCAGGGGAGAACCGCAGATGAGAGAGGAGAAGCGCCTAAGATCTGAAACTGCGTCTGCAGGGGAGCGTGTAAAACAAGCATCTCAATATATTGCCAAACAAGGCACTCACCGGGTCGCTTAATTTTTCATCTGGATTTAAATGCATCGAAAGCTATATGTTGGCAGCGAACAAAACCTTAGTACAAAATATTTACGAAAGTTAGTTTATCACCTTTACTCCTCAAACACACAAATCAGGTGCTGAACACAAACATAGCACATTGAACTCCATGGGGTTCTGCCTAATACAGTAATAACTTCAAATGATGTCCAGATATTTAGGGTTCACGAAATGCAAATTAGAAAAATAAGGTGAACACCTTTGGCCAATTATTTGCCTGTCAAATGGTTACCCTGTTGTTACTCGCTTGTTTCACTTCACTTCCTTCCACTTCCCTACCCCCACATTAATACGTCCTCCCCTAAATTCCCCTCACTTTCCTTCACTACCACACCCTTTGCTTACATCCCTGTTTCTGCATCACCCCGTTTTCTTCTTCTCTGCCTTGTATCCCTTCCCTCCATGAAGCAAGATCCACTATACCTACGCCTTCCTTCCTGCCCCTCCTACGCCATTTTACAGCCCTTCTAGCGCTGTCTCTTACCTCTCAAGCTCGCCCACCACATCGGCCGCCGCCTTTTCAAATGACCCTCCTCTGGCGTTTTCTCACCTGTATTGTTGCTCAGCCCTATTGAATTCCTCGGCGAATTCTCTCGAAGCTCAGTAACGCCCCTCTCCGGTTTCCCTCCTGGTCATTGGTGAATTTCACACCAAAGAAACAAAAAGAGGACACAAGGCGCGAACCCTTGAAGACGGTAACAAAATAGAACGGGCATCTTGGAAGGGCGCGCGGTAAAATAATTGTTGACATTATCAGTAAGAGGAAAATACGTTCTTCCCTAGACTGTCAACAATTTTGTATCGCTATCACAGTTCTCTTTTAACGTTAAAAAAAATAATAATATTTCAAAAAGAAAAACGCACGTTATTCAGCTAAACGATGATTTGTTTTCTTGTTTAAAAATTGTATGCTCGGTTCGTATTCCTTATTGAACTCGTTGCTTCAATTTTAAATTGTACACAAGGATGAAAAAAGTATCCTCGCTATATGGAACGCCGTAAAATGTAATCCTTATTATTCAGGACGAGGCTGCGACGTAAACAATGTAAACGAGCAGGAAGGCGGGTGCCGGCTCAATGCCGGACCAGATTCGGGGGCGTGGCTGACGTCACCAAAAGGGAAAAATTCTCGGGAACGCCCCCGAATCTGGTCCGAGATTGACGGACAGAGCCCTCTCCCAATGGCTAGCCTCCATTTATGGAGCTAGCCAATGGGAGGAGGGGGCGGATACCCGACCCCACATAGAGATATCATTAGATTTTGCTAGCGCATGCGTACTTTGTACGCATTGCGTAGGCAAAACCTAAAAATGTTATTAACCACTATTACCCAACAGTAAATCAATAACAGTAATCAAAAACTTAAAACACTACTTGACATTTTTACATAGAAGATTTTTTAGTGCTTGGCAAATTTAGAATACAGAAATAGCAGAAAAGAAATGGAATTTATATTCATTTTACCTGTGCTGTTTTATATGTGAATCTGATCTAATTTTATGAGCATATTTTAATATTTTATTGAAGACACTACACATAACCTGTTTTTGAAGGTGTCTTTATTTTTAAATTAAACTGTTTACATTTTTACTTTTTATTTATTATAAATTTTTAAAATAAATGTTTATAGTTCCATAGGCTCAAGCACGTCAGCTTCCCATCCTATGTCATACAATTCTGACAAATCTGCATCCTCATCACGTTCTTCTTCATCCTCAGGATTTAAATCATCCAAGGGATCAACATTCACTGATGTTTCAATTACGAGTTCAATGATGAGGTCGAAATCAACTGATTGCTGATTGTCGCTCATGTTGATGTTGTCTTTATCTTTAAAGAAAGATAACAACAATGAGATGTTGCAGAGTAAGAGACAAATCTCAGAGATTATAATAGTAAAATTGTTTAACAAGAGTAACATTTTGCAGCTATTATTTAGCCATGTCCAGCGATGCTGAGGAGGTGAAGCCTATGTCCAATTTTTCAGTGAACAGGACTCATCTCTTCTTAACCTTGGATAAGCCTCACCGACTCTGTGTCCCCTGCACATACTTAAATTTAAAGGGGCAGATTTATGTTAACTGGCACATCCCCAGGGATGCACCAGTTAACGTGCACCGCTGCTCTGCCACCCATGGTGTGCCGCATTTACAATCAGATAGGACAAAGCTGCGTCAAAACCCTGCGCCTGCTTGAAGCAGGCATAGGTCTTGACGCAGCATTGTGGAGATGGGGCACCCCTGAGCCTTGCTGGAGCTGCATCGCACTTGCGATACAACTCCAGTAATGCGCCACCTTTACGGCACAGATGCGTCACGCATCTGTGCCGTTTTTGCCCCATGGTGCGCCGCATTGTAAATGCAGCACACCATGGGTGGCGGAACAGCAGCGCAGGATGACTGGCACATCCCTGGTGATGCGCCAGTCATCATAAATCTATCTCTAAGCTTCTTATCTTGTTAGAGATGAACCGCCATATGTATCATCAAACTATTTTGCATTTCCTAAATAGCGAATTTTAAGGAATAAATAGCGATTCTTTACCATTCCTAATTTGCGATGAGCAAATTGCTAATTGCAAATTACCCATTCATTTCCATGGGCCAGGGGGCCCATAGGAATGAAGGTGTAATTTGCGATTAGCAATTAGCTCATCGCAAATTAGGAATTTTTCCATGGGTGCAGGGGTGTTTCAAGAACACCCTGCTGCACCCCTGAAAAAGAAATTTGGGGGCATATGGCGCACATACATGCCCTAAGGGCATGTATGGGCGTCATATGGCACCTTTTGTTTTTTGAAAAAAAAGCTTTTTGAAAAGAATTAGCAAATTACCACCAACTAGAAGTTGGTGGTAATTTGCAAATCCTTAATGGCATTTTTTGCATATTTTTTGTTTGATACATTGCATTTAAGGAATCGCAAAATTTGCAAATCCTTCAGTGCAATCGCAAAATAAGGAATAGCAAAAATTTTGTTTTTCTTTTCCCCCGTAAGTTTTGCCTGCTTTGCCGTAATTTGTGCTTGTTTTTCTTTTCCCCCGTAAGTTTTGCCTGTTTTGCCGTTATTTGTGCTTGTTTTTGGCCGTAAGTTGTGCTTGTTTTCTGTGACATTGTATTTTCTGTGCTAACGTCTACCCTTTTCCCGCCGCTCTCGCCGATCTCCCTCCCCGCTTCCCGCCACCGCCAGTTACCCCGCCCCTTTCTCTTTTGTTCCCTCCCCGCTCCCGCCTCCCAGCTGCTCCGCCCACCCGCGCACTTCGCCTTATATGGCGACCGTGCGAACGCGCAGCGTTGACGCGCAGCGGGCGCGCCGATTGTGCGCTGAAGGCGCGCCAAAGGTAAGCCCGTCTGCGCCCGTCCGCGACCGGATCGCGACCAGCGCCAGGACCCCTGGTCCCCACCGACGGAAGCCGACCCGACGAACCTACAACGCCGCGGACCTCCTCGCACTCAACGCCGGCCGCACCCCAGGATGTCACCAAGCCGCCCCGAAGCACACTCACGGACCCTTCAGCTGCCACGCCTGCGAGTTCTCCTGCATCCGGACTCACCCTGCACCAGCACTCGCCAAGCCGAACATCAGCAGCAACCACCTCAAGTGCTTCCTGCTCAACACCCGCTCCGTCCACAGACACGCCGTAGAACTCTGGAACCTCCTCGACACCACCGCCCCTGACGTTGCCTTCCTCACCGAGACCTGGATGAACGCCTCCTCAGCCCCAGACATCGCCATCGCCATCCCGGAGGGCTACAAGATCATCCGGAGGGACCGCACCGCCAACCTGACGGGAGGAGGCATTGCCATCATCCACAGAGACACCATCCGCATCACGACCAACACCGACGACACCCTAACCACCGCTGAACACCTGCATTTCCAGATCCACACCGACCCGAAGACCACCCTCAGAGGCACCCTGATCTACCGACCCCCGGGACCACGCACACGATTCAGCGAGGACATCACCGACTTCGTCAGCCCGCATGCCCTCCCCTCCGCCGACTACATCCTCCTGGGGGACCTCAACTTCCACCTGGAGAACAACAGCGACCGCAACACCATCAGCCTGCTCGACAACCTCGCCAACCTCGGACTCAAGCAACTGGTGACCTCCCCCACCCACCTCGCCGGACACACACTCGACACCGTCTTCTCATCCAGCAAAGACGTCACCTTCAGCCACGCAACAGGACTCCACTGGACGGACCACAGCTGCGTCCACTTCACCTTCAAAAGAACGACGATCCACCATCACCAGCAACAGGCTGCCCGAAGAAGCTGGAACAAGATCACAGCCGACCAGCTCACCGCTTCCCTGAGCCAGCACCCTCCCACCAGCTCAGCGAACCCCAGCCAGGCCGCCGACAACCTCACGATGTGGATCAACAACTGCGCAGACGAACTCGCCCCTCTGAGAACCCCACCCAGCGGACCCTGCAGCAGAAGAACACCATGGTTCACCGACGAACTCAAGAGCTCCAAGAAGAACTGTCGAGCCCTCGAGAAAGTCTGGAGAAGGGAACCAACCACGGACAACATGACCACCCTCAAGCACGCCACCCGGAAACACCACCAACTGATCCGCGCCACCAAGAAAAATACATACAAGGACCGGCTGGACAACAACGCACACAACTGCAAGGAACTCTTCAACATCGTGAAAGAGCTCTCCAACCCCAACGCCGCAAACAACGACATCACCCCGTCGCAAGACCTCTGCAACTCCCTCGCGTCCTACTTCCACAACAAGATCGCGGACATACACAACAGCTTCAGCAACCAACCAACGGAAGCCACAACCGCAACAACGCCACCCACCACCACCCTCCGCACCTGGACTCCGATCAGCACCGAAGACACCATCCGCACAATGAACTCCATCCACTCCGGATCTCCGACCGACCCCTGCCCTCACCACGTCTTCAACAAGGCCGACGCTGTCATCGCACCCCACCTGCGAGACATCATCAACACCTCCTTCAACACCGCCACCTTCCCTGAGAGCTGGAAGCACGCCGAACTCAGCGCCCTTCTCAAGAAACCCACAGCAGACCCCACCGACCTCAAGAACTACCGTCCCATCTCGCTCCTCCCGTGCCCGGCCAAAGTCATCGAGAAGACCGTCAACAAACAACTGGCCGCCTTCCTCGAGACGAATGGATCCCTCGACCCCTCACAGTCTGGCTTCCGAGCGAACCACAGCACCGAGACCGCCCTCATCGCTGCCACCGATGACATACGATCTCTGATGGACAACGGAGAAACAGCGGCCCTCATCCTCCTGGACCTCTCTGCGGCTTTCGACACTGTCTGCCACCGCACCCTAGTACAGCGCCTCGGCAACATCGGAATCCAGGACAAGGCACTGGAATGGATCACCTCCTTCCTCGACGGAAGAACACAGAGAGTCCGTCTACCACCGTACAAGTCAGAGGCCACCAAAGTCATCTGCGGCGTACCCCAAGGATCCTCGCTGAGCCCAACCCTCTTCAACGTCTACATGAGCCCCCTCGCGACCATCGCACGCCAACACAACCTGAACATCATCTCCTACGCCGATGACACCCAGCTGATCCTCTCCCTGACCAACGACCCCGACGCCGCCAGAGCCAACCTGCACGAAGGGATGAGAGAGGTAGCCGAATGGATGACGACCAGCCGCCTAAAACTGAACTCAGACAAGACGGAGGTCCTCATCCTGGGCTCCTCGCCCTCCGCCTGGGACGACTCCTGGTGGCCCCCCGCCCTGGGCACCGCACCCAAACCGACGGACCACGCACGCAACCTGGGCTTCATCCTGGACTCCTCCCTCTCCATGACCAGACAAGTCAACGCCGTCTCCTCGTCATGCTTCAACATCCTGCGCATGCTACGGAAGATCTTCCGGTGGATCCCCACCGAGACGAGGAAGACGGTCACCCAGGCCCTCGTCACCAGCCGACTGGACTACGGCAACGCCCTCTACGCCGGAACCACCGCCAAGCTCCAGAAAAGACTCCAGCGGATCCAGAACGCCGCGGCCAGACTCATCCTCGACATCCCCCGACGCAGCCACATCACCGGACACCTGAGAGACCTGCACTGGCTCCCGGTCAACAAGAGAATCACCTTCCGCCTCCTCACCCACGCGCACAAAGCCCTACACGACCAAGGCCCGAGCTACCTCAACAACAGGATCAACTTCTACACTCCCACGCGCCTCCTCAGATCAACCAGCCACGCCCTCGCCGCCGTCCCCCGCATCCGAAGAGCGACAACAGGAGGAAGGTCCTTCTCCCACCTGGCTGCCAAGACCTGGAACTCACTCCCGTCCGACCTGCGCCTGACCCAAGACCACCTCTCCTTCAGGAAGAAGCTCAAGACCTGGCTGTTCGAGCAGTAACGGCACCCCCCCCCCCTCCCAGCGCCTTGAGACCCTACGGGTGAGTAGTGCGCTATATAAATGACTTGATTGATTGATTGATTGATTGATTCCTTATTTTGCATCAAACTTGTTTGATACATACCATTTGTCTAATTAGCATTCGCAAAGGCCGAAATTCGCCTTTGCCTTTGCGAATGCTAATTAGCTTGATACATATGGCCCCAAGTGAGGCCTGTCTTGCAACATGGTGCATCTTTTGCATCACTGCTGCATCGGTTTCATGTGGCACGGTTTTTTTACAGCATGACACATCTGCCTAAATGCATCAATTTATAATTTTGTCGCCTCATAGCAAATCTTTTGCACCGCCGCTGCATCACAAAAGTGACGCACAGTGGCGCAAAAGAGGCATACACCTATCATAAATCTGTCCCTAGCATTTTAAATGATTAATTCAGGATGACGATAAGCTGTGGCCTAACCAGAGGTTTGTTTAAGGTGAGGCCTACTCAGGGTTGCAGATCAAAGTTACGCTTGTTGAAGAATACAGAGGAGATAGTACATGTAAAGGCCTACCAATGAAGTAAGTGATGTCCACCTCATTGCGCCAGTCATCATAAATCTATCCCTAAGCTTCTTATCTTGTTAGAGATGAACCGCCATATGTATCATCAAACTATTTTGCATTTCCTAAATAGCGAATTTTAAGGAATAAATAGCGATTCTTTATCATTCCTAATTTGCGATGAGCAAATTGCTAATTGCAAATTACCCATTCATTTCCATGGGCCAGGAGGCCCATAGGAATGAAGGTGCAATTTGCGATTAGCAATTAGCTCATCGCAAATTAGGAATTTTTCCAAGGGTGCAGGGGTGTCTCAAGAACACCCTGCTGCACCCCTGAAAAAGAAATTTGGGGGCATATGGCGCACATAAATTTTAAAAACATTCCTTTACCTCAAAAACGATTTTCAAGTCATAATTTGAAAACACTGCCCACGGGGAAATGACTTAAAATGTCCTTAAGACACATGAAAGTGTTTTTTTAAAGCCTTTGCAACTTTTTTGGGTCACTTTTAACATGACTATGTAACTCAAACAGTCAAAATCTAAATTTACCATGCACAGGTGGGAGCATATTTACAAGGAATTTGCTCCACGGGGAAAGGTCTTTTAATTTAATATGGGAAAAATAACATCAGAGACACTGAAATGCCTTATAAAGAAGCATACACCATTATGTCCTTGTCAAATTTTAAAACCATTCCTTTCCCCCAAAAACGATTTTCAAGTCATAATTTGAAAACACTCCACATGGGGAAATGACTTAAAATGTCCTTAAGACACATGAAAGCGTTTTTTGATTGCCTTTGCAGCATGTTTGGGTCACTTTTAACATGGCTATGTAACGCAAACATTCAAAATCTAAATTTGCCATGCACAGGTGGGAGCATATTTACAAGCAATTTGCTCCACAGGGAAAGGTCTTACATTAAAATGGGAAAAATAACATCAGAGACACTCAATTGCCTTATAAAGAAGCATACACCATTATGTCCTTGTCATAAATTTTAAAACCATTCCTTTTCCTCAAAAACGATTTTCAAGTCATAATTTGAAAACACTCCACAGCTCCTATGCACAAAAAAACCCTGTCAGTACTAATACTTCCCATTTTCTCCAATTACAATTTCTCAAAGAAACAATCTATTTGTAAAACACTTGAGACAAAGCAACATTTGAAAAACACAACTTTCTTCATAATTTTCTCCTTAAAGCACACTATTCTCTATCTAAATTAAAGAAATCTTTTCTCACCTTAGCAAATACTTTATGAGTTTCAAAACAGTCTCAGAAACACACCAATTTGTCTTCAGCAGAGCAAAAGGTATGCACTCCAGAGTCTGCAGCTATCAAAAGCACAGAAATGCTGTAATTCTTCACACATATCTCTCATGTCACCCAATCAAAACTCTTCCCTCACTTTTTTCAAATTAAAACCCTTCCCCCCTCTGCCCTCTCTGCCTTTTTTGCATAGCAACCACCTCTTGGAAGACCTCTGGTGTTTGCAAGTTCACACAACAATGTTTCAATTGAACTCTGAACTCTCAGTGCACCTGCATATCCAGTGCATTCTTTCATTTAATGATTTTTTCTTGACCACTCAAAATACATCTTTCAAACAACTCATCCATGCAACCTAACTTTCTGTTTTCAGCAATCAAAATCCACCAATCACTGTTACTGCTTCATTAACACAGAAACTCCACAGTTTTTTCATTTTAAACTCTTATTTTTTCAAGTGCCATTTCATTGCCACACTTCATCTGACTGCAGCAGAACCTCCTCTCACCATGTTTTCTGTCTGGATTGTTGGACATAGTTACATCTATTGGGCTCAGAGGTATGCTGAGAACAGAAATTTACCTAACCTCAATTTACAAGATGTGGAAATTAAGTGGTTTGGCCACAGAGGATTAAAATGTCACCAATTGATACCATTGGTGAAAACCTTTATGCATTTGCCAAAACCTGACCTGTTAATTGTGCACTGTGGAGGTAATGATTTGGGCACTTTGACTGGGGTAGGTCTGGAAATGCTTTTAAAGGACACCTTTGAGCAATTGATGGCACTTTTTCCTCAAACTGCCTTGGTATATTCAAATATATGCCAAAGACAGAAATGGAGGTGGTCAAACCAATTTTTTCCACAAATTGAGAAGTCGAGGAAGCATGTAAACAAATCTGTTTCAGCTTACATGAGAGACCATGGAATGGGCTCCATGTACAACAATAACTATACTACATGCAAGGTATCTACAGAGGAGATGAAGTTCACTTCTCAGATGAGGGCAACAGAATTTTCATTCTGAATTTAAGACTGTGCATTGGTACCTACTTATAAGTACCTAAATGTACCATAAACCCAAAAGCTCTTCTCAGAGCTACCCTACATCTGATCACTCACAATTATTATTTTTCTCTAACTTTTTTCACTAATTTTCAACAAAGTATGCTCCCCGGGGCGCTACCCGGTACGCGAACCGTAAGCTAACCTCGCGAAATTTTTTAAAAAAATGTTTTTTTTTTCGCACATAGAAGCCTCCTCAGCCACCCTCAGAAAACCGAGGGGGTCAAGATAAGTCTACCGTGCCCCCTTCTACCCATTCTGAACATTATTTGCCCTCCATCTTGTATCTTAAGTCGACCGAAACACAAAATGGTGGATTCCCGTAACGCTTCAGGTTCGCGTACCGGGGCGCTCGCCAGTTCGCGTACCGGGGCGCTCCCCGGGAAGCGCACTATCAAAAGAGGTGGGAAAGTAATTTACAGAAAAACGACTGGAGACACTCTCACCAAATATAGATTAGCTCATACTACATACCAATCCCTATCATTTTCACAAATTTGATTGAAATTCCATTTAGCCATTTAGCCTGTAGACCTCTCTAAATACCGTGAGGTAAATTACTTCTCAAAACACATCTGAAGTGTTGGAATTGACAACCAATGAAAATGTTACTTTCATTTTCTACTTTTATTACCTGACATTTGATTGGTTATATACCTGAATATATATAAAGGAAGAGAAGGAAACACAGCCATTTTGACTACTACTTCTTGTTGTACATTTCAATTGGATTTTCACTAATCACTTCAACTTCTTTGTAAAGGTAAGTTGTTATTTTTAAAACTGAAGTATATTGTGCACCAAAAGTTAATATGGTAAACTTTTTCTGATAGTTATATACTATCCCTCTGTAGTAGTTATACATTTAGATAGACTTCTCTGTTATAGTTATGGATGGAGTTAGGTTTCTCTTGTATAATTATGAAATTACTTACGTTAAATCACATACACTTTTTTATATTCCTACTTCCACTCTGATACTATACACTGCCCAAAGATAAATTCACTGATAAAAACTGCCTATCTAAAATTAATCCCAACAGTGCCCTATCTCTACTAATATATATTTTTTTTATCCAAATTTCAGGCAACATGGAAGGCGAACAGAAAGTTTCATTTCAAATTGTCCTGCAAGAGAGCAGCCAAGAATTAATTGATCCAAATTATATAGAATGTATGGATGAAACTTGGGACCAAGAACTACTGCAATGTGTGCAAGCAGTAGATGACCTCCTTCAAAATGAGGACATTTTACACCCTCAGAGATTACAAACTATGTTCAATGAAAATGACGACATTTCAGACAGTGAAATGTTAGAAATGTTATTAAATTTTGAAACACAATCACAATAATAAATAATTGCTTAAAAAATAAAGAAATTAAAAAATGATCAACAAAACCAACAATCAATTAACATACAGTATTTGAAAAGTCTATCATTCTTTTTTCCTTATAGTACCCTCCCCAGAACGCTTCCCGGTTCGCGAACCGGGCGCTCCCCACGCAAAAAAAAAAAAAGATTTTTTTTTTTTTTGCCCTGTGGGGCCCTTTTAAAGCCTCCACATCTAACCTAGGGGGTCAGGGATGATCTACTATGCCCCCTTATGGTCATTTCCCCCTTTGTTTTGGCCTCCTCTTGTCTCTCGATCCTACCGAGAGACAAGATGGCGGCCGCTCCGGACTGTTTAGAATGTTGACAGACACCGGAGAGCCAATCAGCTTCGCTTCGCGAAGTTCCGTTACGCGTAAAGTACGCGAACCGGAGCGCTGCCCAGAGCGCGCTTACAGATATATATCTTTTTTTGAACGTTAATTTCTCAAAATCCACTGGAGCACATATATTGAGACCTAGCAAAGGCACATCGGGCTAACAGTCCCTACAATTTTGCCAAGTTTCGTGCAAATCCATTCAGCCGTTCGGGCTAAAAGTGAGGCCAACCGCCCTATGGAAATTAACATTGGAAAAACACGTTTTGGGACCCCCCTTTTTTCTCGGCCCCCCCTTGACGAACCCCCCCAAATTTTCAGGGGCTGCTCAGAAACAAAATGTTCCATTTTCCTGAAAATTTCAGCCAATTCCGTCCACAAACGCCAAAGTTATTAGACATAGAATTTTCAAAAATCCCATAGGGAAAAAATCCTAACTATATATACCTACTGGCGACCGCCAGTAGGTAATATATATATATACATGTATATATATATATATATATATATATATATATATATATATATATATATATATATATATTCACTGAAAAAACCATAGGTTATAGACCATATATAGTTAGGAATTAGCATTTACAAAACCTTATTTTACTCACACAAAACCATTGAAATTCCATATATAGTTAGTTGCACTAACTATATATCGCGCACCCGCAATCCACTGCTGATGATGTCACATATTACATCATTCATGACATGGTCAGTGACATCACTGATGACATCACTGATGACATCTCAAATGACATCACTGATGACATCTCACTTGACATCAATGATCACATCACTGATGATATCATTCATGTGATAATACAATGCATCTCCTCACACTCTAATATAACCTCTATTACACCCAGTGTTAAATAGAGAGTATAATTTTTGAAACCATTGACACACCAATACTAGTTACTACATACGCACTCACTGATTCCTATGTCTACACACACATTCACTCATACAATCATTCATACATACAATCACTCATCTTTACAACACTATCATATGCACTCATACACCTATACAGACACTCACACTCTGCCACTCATCCATGGAGTTACTCACACACCTAGTCAGTCCTGAAAAGAATCAATCACACTTCCATTTTCTCATCTATACAGTTAAACACAGAACACCTTACATTTTTGAAACATATACTAACACATACTTACTCTCTTATAGAATCACTGATACAAGTACACATTGATCTGCACAGAGTCACACACCTCCCAGCCAGCCATACACACACTCAGTCTCCCATACAAATACTTGTGCAACCAATCAATAATCCATATAGCTACTTATATAGCTACTGATCAACACATGCAGCAGCTTGCACAACAACAGACATACTGATGCACACTTTCAGACAGTTTAGTCACTAACCCGTGCATTCAGTAAGACGCATTTAATCACTCACTCATACAGTCAATCACGCACCTACTAAAACCTTCATTCAGACACTTATACATCCACTCATTCTTCAATATGTAAAACATATTTAAACTTTACAGAAACACATAATCACTGGATGTTGTCATCAGTGATGTCATCAGTGATGTCACTGACCATGTCATGAATGATGTAATATGTGACATCATCAGCAGTGGATTGCGGGTGCGCGATATATAGTTAGTGCAACTAACTATATATGGAATTTCAATGGTTTTGTGTGAGTAAAATAAGGTTTTGTAAATGCTAATTCCTAACTATATATGGTCTATAACCTATGGTTTTTTCAGTGAATTTTCAAGGTTTTGTAAATGCTAATTCCTAACTATATATGGTCTATAACCTATGGTTTTTTCAGTGAATTTCATTGGTTTTTTAACAGCTAATATCTGTAGCTGTAAAATGTATTCTTCTTTAAATCCAAAAATATATTTTATATGTTTATGAATCATTTTTTTTTAAATATTTTTTTTTCTTCGTTCCCGCTTCGCGAATCGGGAAGCTTCCCGTTAGCTGACCTTGATGCCGCGAAATAGACCGCGAGCCGGTAAACGTTTCTTTACCGCAACTGCCGCGTTACAAAACAACATCGTGACGCCTCCCGTCCGCATGACGTTTCACGTTGTCGCGTGATACGTCATATGACGTGCTACGTTAGCGAACTGGTACGCGAACCGAGTCGCAAAGCGCAGGTTTCTGGAAGCAAACCGGGAGGCCCTGCAAAGCGCTTAACGTAAACACAGCAGGTTATGTGACTTGGTAATAACACTTTTCATTAGTTCATTTCACTTTTGGTTTCCTAATGATGTAAGACTAGGTCATATAATCTAAAATGAACACTTTTCATTGGTTGAGAACTCTTGTTTTTCCCAAATGATGAAAATCCCTCCTTCTTTCCTCACTCTGACTTTCATCATTGTGAGAGAAAGACCCTTTGTGATCACTGAGCAATGGCTTCTTTAGTAGCTTCAGCTGGTGCTTCCCCACCACCTCCACCACATCCAAGGAAGAGTGGACCACCTGCTCAAGTTATAATTCAACAAGAAGAGGAAGAAGAGGAACAGGACGACGAGCACGAAGAGAGGCAGTTTTTGCCTGAGGAGCCCAGGACGTCTCACCGGAAAGAAAACTTCATTTGGCAATTTTTTAAAATTCCCAAAGGTGAGAAAAAAGTAAATGCAAGATACGTAACTTGCCTTATATGTCAAGATAGACTGTCCAGAGGAACCGAGAAAAAATACAGTTTCGGAAACTACGCAATGCATCGCCATATGACTAGGTGGCATCCTAACAACTACAGTGCTGCACAGTTTCGGAACGACCTAGATAATCTCCCTATTATGGCCAGAAGATCTGTTGTACCGGAAGTAACGGGACCAGAGGGCAGGGAGATGGTGCCAAATATACAAATGAGATTTGGTGAAGTAAAACGCACCTGCGTATTTTGCGATGGATTCATTTGCTACGGAGAAAGAAGCATCACTCTGATCAACAGAGCTATTGACTATCATATGCAAGTTTGTACGAAACGCCCAAAATAATAAATACTTTTTTTTTGTTTTGTTGCTCCTGTTGAGCCCTTTACAATGAATCGTTTTCATTGCCCCCTCCAAGAAAAACCCAAAAAAATATAAAACTGTTCAGAAAAATTCAAAAAAAGTAAAAAAATGTTCCGAAAAATAATAAAAAAAATTTAAAACAACAAAAAAAGTTCTTTTCAGAACTACCTCCCCGTTATTAAAAAATTGGTACAATATTTGGAACTGTGCCAACCTCTATTTCTCTTAGTTCGCTTCCCAGTTCGCTCGCCGGTACGCGAACCGGAAGCGAACCAAAAACAGTAAGTATAAGGGAAGGAAACAGACACTTATGTTAAAAGAAAGACAGCTATAGGGGAGTAAACTAGAGATACTATTACCCGTAATCCACTGCTGATGATGTCACATATTACATCATTCATGACATGCTCAGTGACATCATCAGCAGAGGATTGCGGGTTTTTTGGCAACGTGCCTTATCCACGGTTTAATAACGCTGCCTTTTGCTTTATATAAGTTTTCAAATTGTATGAAATATATACCAATAGGTCGTTATGAACCTTTAGGTAGTGCTTTTCTTCATGAGGTCTGGTCGCTTCCATACACATACAGATGTTTCAAAGATGATCAAGAAGTTTATCTGAATGGAGAGGAATGCACTGAGACGCCAGATCATTCACTAATGTGTAGGCACATACAGTTACACGGTTCATGCAACAAACACCGACCAAATATGGCTTGCGTGTTGCAAGGCACGCCAGTTCCTGCTATCATCCCCACGTTCAAGTTGTTGGAAAATGGTAGTTATTTGATGCTCAATAATGAAGATTGATCTGGGTTAATTAAAAGTATTCCTTTTATCGTAACAGTAAGTGAACGGGTTATTTGCTGCAGAAATGTTCTATTTCCTCCCACACATGAACATAGGGAGTTTTCAATCTCGCCACAAATACCAACCTTGGGAGCAGATTTCAACGGCATGGCAAGAATAAGAGCTCTTTTGTCTCAGAGAGAGGTGGCCTTGAGTTCGGCCCGTGAAACTTTCGTGCTTCACATAGCGAACACCCGTACAGAGGTGCAGACCCTTTTCAATTCAGATTTGCCTTTCCATTTCAGCAAGATGGTTCGGACTATCTCTAACGCATCCTCCACAAAGGCCCTGGCGCACTTTTTTAAAGTTGTTACCAGTGGTCTTGTGACTTCATTTGAGAAAATCTTTCGAGTCATCCCTACTTTCTTTCATTGTATTTTTTCCACTCTGCTTCGTGGATTGCCATTTTTACTTGCATTACCAGCGGACGCTCTTGTGCTTTTTTACATTTTTAAATATGGATGTCCCTCCTATGCAACCTCCCGCCCTGCAGCTGCTGACACTGTTCCGCAATCGCATGCTAGAATATTATGGCACAATGCCGTTGGCGATATTAAGCACGGCATATGGATTATCTTTTCGATTCTCCTACTTCACCTGTGTCCAGCCTGTATTTCACTGCCTGACCTGTGATTTCGATTGGGCCATTGATTTGTGTCTCTGCGGACCGGTTTCTCCTGACGTCGACTTTAATCAGCTGATGACTCCTATCATTACTCACGAGTTGGTTTGTCCTGGCGAAAGGATTATGGCTGTGGCATTGATGCATGGACTAATTGGTCCCTGGAATTTACTGGCGGCAACACAGTCTTTCTTGGAACAGAGCTTTCTTGAAAACCCACCGAGCTGTCCTCTGATGGTGATAGAGGATCCGGTGCTGGGAGAGCACGTATGTTCTTTTCCGCTTTTAAATTGGATGGCTGAACTGTTTTCGGATGAAGACGGTGACTTCCTATTGGAGGCTGTTGCAGCTTATTTTGCATACACAGTTATGTCATAGACCTTTTTCATGTTTGATATGCTGAGTAGTAGCATTTCATTGACAATTCATTGACTTATTTGTCAAGTTTTTATTATTTACCTTGCCTATTGGCTTAAGACTCGATAAAGTACTTGGCTGTTTTATTTTTCTTTAGCATTAAATTTTCCTAGTTTTTAATGCTTTACCTTGCGGACCGTCCACATATAAACTTGCAATCTGCTCTCATGAGATGGCACTTCTATTATCTTATTCAGTTCGTTTCCGGATCATGGGGAGGTGTCATCTACGTCCTGGATATCTTTACACCGTGTTAAGTTAGCATGGGCTCATTACCGGTTTAAACGCCATTTTTCCTTTTTTGCAACTTCTGCACACGACACTTAGTTGTTGCTTTAGCTTTCAACCTAGTAGTTCATCGTGGTTTACATGAGAATAATATGTTATTGCTCTACTATCTGCTTTGCTTGTTAAACTATATCTGTACAGCGAGTGCTAAAGTTTCAAGAACAACACGATACAGAATTGTTATGAGGTCTGATCTCCACGACTTCATACTCATAACATAAGTGCAACTTTGCCAATTCTGGGCATGAGGCGGGTTTTATATTGCTTTGCCGAACACACATACACAACACTTGATGCGGTTCACATGAAGAGAGAGCTGGTGTATGCTGATGTGATTCCTTCAAATCTAAGACACTAAAGTATGGGCACGCCCTAAACCAACACAAAGAGACCTTCTTAGCAAATAATATAATATGTGTATTAGGGAGGGTGAGATATAAGCAGCCGCGGGCCGTGGAGGGAGTTACGGTGAGGCAGGGAGGCGGGGAGGGGGAGAAGCAGGGTGGAGCCCTCTCCACCCTGCCCCTCCCCCTCCCCGCCTCCCTGCCCCACCGTAACTCCCTCCACGGCCCGCGGCTGCTTATAAGTGTTGCTAACTCTTATTCATTTACAGCATGTTAACATACTGTCACCATTCGCTTTTTATGTACTAGTAACTATGCTGGTAATTTTGCTACTGATAATATGTGTACTTGTATTATCTAAGATAATACGCCTGAGAAGACGGCATTAGTAAATAAACATTTCAAATACACATGTGTTCTTCTTAACTCCATGTTCTGGTTTCTAAGAAATATATAACGACCGACTGTTCATGAGTTCCACGTATCCTGAGGTACTATAAGTTCATATTCTGGATTGTCTAAACATTGAGAGTTTGTTATATCCAATGTGACACTGTACCTAGCTTGCTAAGGGGTTTTTGATTACTAAGGTGAGTTTTGGGACACCCTAATTCGCCGAGGTTCCAATCCTCTGTCCACAGTTCTGTGTGAGAACAGAAACCCTGCGACAGGGGCACCCCCGACCCTTGCTGGAGCTTCATCACACTTGCGATACAACTCCAGCAATGCGCCACCTTTACGGCACAGATACATCACGCATCTGTGCTGTTTTTGCCCCATGATGCGCCGCATTGTAAATGCAGCACACCATAGGTGACGGAACAGCGGCACAGAATGTCTAACACATCCCTGGTGATGCGCCAGTCATCATAAATCTATCCCTATGCTTCTTATCTTGTTAGAGATGAACCGCCATATGTATCATCAAAGTTTTTTGCATTTCCTAAATAGCGAACTTTAAGGAATAAATAGCGATTCTTTACCATTCCTAGTTTGCGATGAGCTATTTGCTAATTACAAATTACCCATTCATTTCCTTCATTTCCATAGGACGGTTGGACTCACTTTTAGCTCGAACGGCTGAATGGATTTGCACGAAACTTGGCAAAATTGTAGGGACTGGTAGCCCGATGTGCCTTTGCTATGTCTCAAGATATATGCTCCAGTGGTTTTTACGAAAATTAACTTTGAAAAATATATATTGGGCTACATTGGCCTATATATATGTTGGAACCCAAATGTAGCCCAATGTAGCCCAATGAAGCCCAATGAAGCCCAATGTAGCCCAATGTAGCCCAAAGATGGCCGCCAGAGACGAAAAAAACAAATGTAGCCCAAATATCAGCCAGATGTAGCCCAACTATAGCCCAGTGACAGAATGACCAATCAGCGTCGCAAACCTCCGTTACGCGAAGCGGAGCGCTGTTACAGATATATATCTTTTTTTGAACGTTAATTTCTCAAAATCCACTGGAGCACATATATTGAGACCTAGCAAAGGCACATCGGTCTACCAGTCCCTAATATTTTACCAAGTTTCGTGCAAATCCATTCAGCCGTTCGATTTTTATTTTTTATTTTTTTGTTTTGCCCCGCGGGGCCCTTTTAAAACCTCTACATCAAACCTAGGGGGTCAGCGAGGATCTACTATTCCCCCTTATGGTCATTTGCCCCTTCGCTTTCGCCTCCTCTTGTCTCTCGATCCTACCGAGAGACAAGATGGCGGCCGCTACGGACTGTTTGGAATGTTGACAGACGCCGGAGAACCAATCAGCTTCGCTTCATAAAGCTCCGTTGCGCGAAAAGTACGCGTCCTGGAGCGCTGCCCGGTCCGCTGTTACAGATATATATCTTTTTTTAAACGTTAATTTCTCAAAATCCACTGTAGCACATATATTGAGACCTACAAAAGGCACATCGGGCTACCAGTCCCTACAATTTTGCCAAGTTTCATGCAAATCCATTCAGCCGTTCGGGCTAAAAGTGAGGCCAACCGCCCTATGGAAAACTCAATGTTAAAAACACGTTTTGGGACCCCCCTTTTTTCTCGGCCCCCCCTTGACGAACCCCCCCCAAATTTTCAAGGGCTGCTCAGAAACAAAATGTGCCATTTTCCTGAAAATTTCAGCCAATTCCGTCCACAAACGCCAAAGTTATTAGACATAGAATTTTCAAAAATCCCATAGAGAAAAAATCCTAACTATATATACCTACTGGCGACCGCCAGTAGGTAATATATATATATAAATACACATATATATATACATATATGTATATTTTAACCACCAATTTGTTCCTTAGAAGGTGCACGCTTGTATCGGTCGGTGTCAGACAGCAGGGATGAACGTGTCCCCACAAATAATCCTTCACCAAAACAGAAAATAATGTCTGCACTCGTCCATTTGATGAAGTATGGGTTTTTTATTCAAGAGACTCAAGGAGCCCCATCCACCTACGCGTTTCGACCGCAGGTCTTGATCACAGTGTTACCACTTGTCCATTTTCTATTTTCACTATTTATACATTTACTCCCCATTAACTTATAATGAAGCATCCTGGGAGATGTAGTTTAACAAAACATTCTGAAAAAAAATATGAGGATCCTATCATGCCCACCATGTACTTTTTGCCGAAAGTGCATAAAACATTAAGGAAACCACCGGGCAGGCCCATCATAGCAAGTTGTGGTTCATTGTATGAAAACCTGTCTATCTATGTGGATTCTTTTCTAGCACCTATTGTCCCCACATTAACATCGTATCTCAAAGATACAGGAGACTTCTTACGTAATTTGATGAACATTGTTTGGGTTGATGGATATAAATTGGCTACCATCGATGTAGTCTCATTGTACACGTCCATAACTCATGAAATGGGACTGAGTGCCATGGATTTCTTCCTTAAACAGAAACCTTTGGAAGAATACCAGCATTGGCAAATGATCAAAGAAATGACGGAGCTATGCCTTAATAATAATGTCTTTCTCTTTAATAAAACACACTATGCCCAAAGGTGTGGAACAGCTATGGGCGTGGCATTTTCACCGAGCTACGCCAATTTAGCAATGGGCTATTGAGAAAGAACTATAGCCTGGGATGAAGAGAATGACCACCACACTTCAAAAATTGTAATTTGGCTCCGTTTTATTGACGATTTATTCCTGATTTGGAATGGTACTGAACTTGAATTTTCCGAATATCTGAACAAACTGAATAACAACGATCTGGGGCTGAGATTTAAATCAGCAATCAGCGAAAAGGAGATTGTATTTCTAGATACAAAGGTATACATTTGAGAGAGCGCAAATCAAGAAAGATAGGGCGGTTGGTGTGACGTCAGCAAAGAGCCGCGCAGTGATAGGCCAGTTAGCGAAAACCGCGCTGAGATTGGTGGATTGTTATCAGGAAGTAAACGAACGCGGAGAAAATAGAAATTCGTAAATTTTGAACAAGAAGTGTTTTAAATGTTTGAGAGGGATTTTTAAGAAAAAAAGAAGAGAATCTTATTACGGGGAAGAGGCACCGCCGGAGGGTACACCAGCTCACTATATGGCAACGAATGTTGGGTTGCATACTATACTGTGGCTTGGTACTTGGAGTAAGATTACAGAGGGGAATGAGGAACTGACTTTTCCGAAATACGGAACGTTTAGACTAGAAGTGTTACATCAGTTGAAAGCAGTTACGTCCTCATTGAGACCTTTGCCTAGACCAACAAAGTTTGAGGCGCTTAATGCATGGATTAGGGCGGCGCACGACAGGAGTCAGAACAGACGCCAAGAAAGGGTACGGCGATCAGTAAGGGCAGTGCAAGATGCCAAATGGGATGCGGAGGAAAAAAGATGGAGGGTACAGAAGATTGAAGTGGATAAGTTGTACCCAGTGAGAGAGGTTACAGGAGAAAAGAGACCAATAGAAGAAGATGAAGAGAGCGAGTCGGAGGATAACCTAATAAATAGGTTATTGATAGATAGACCGCCTCCGGACAATAGGTAGATAGAAGGTACTGAACTCCCAAAGCAAGATAGGGTTGACATAGAAGAGAACAGGCCACTCCCTTTAACGGATTGGGTACCTACCAAAGGTGAGGAGACACCTCAACGTAGTCCTGTACAGAGAGTAGTCGGAAGGGTTGTGGTGCAGAAGATGCCAGCAACAGAGAGGGTTGAGTCTTATGGATTGCCAGATGCTCTTCAAGTACCCGTTACCATAGGTCCTATAGTGTCGGTTTATAACCCAGAGAAAGGAAGAGAGGAAGAACAGGTACGGTTGGAGAGAGAGAGAGTGGAGATGGAAAAGAGGAATAACACGACAAATGCCTGGAGACAATTACCAGGACCGATAACGTGGAGCACACCATTGGATTCAGCAGTGGGTCCCGTAGCAGAACAGGGGGGTCAAAGAGGACCGATGGACCTGAGGGGACCACGGCCGAAATCCTATAAAGAGTTGAGGGCTGACTTGAGGGCATGGGATGGGTCCACAGAAGTACAGAGGTGCAGGTCAAGAGCAGAAGCAGAATGGGGAAGTCAAGGAAAAGGGACATTATCTCACTGCGGGGCTAGCGAAAGCAGTCAAGAGTGGGATGGTAAAAGTCAGGAGAGTAGAGGAGTTACATGTCATATTGACGGAGGAAATGGGCAGGAGCAAAGAGGCAGAAATACGGAGTGTGGGGAGACATCTCGTTTCATTCAAAGTGAGGGAGAACAAAGGACCCGAGAATACAGGGAAAAGGTTTAGGTGCACTCACCACGCACCTAATGATAACGTACAGCACTGGAATCGTGGGAACACTGGGAACAGTGAAGGATCTTGCCAGGTGTCGAGTGATCAGAGACCACCGGCAAATGGTGAAGAAATGGGGAATAGCGGAATGTCTTACCATGCACCTAGAGAAACCAGGCAGAATGGGAAATGTGAGACTATGGGAAATAGAGGAGTGTTTTACCATACACCCAGAGAGGATGGAACTGCATGGGACCTGGAGAGATGGGAGCATGGGAGGACTCCCCATAACTCGCCTGAGCCTAGACGTAGGACCCAGAGCTGTGATGGGAGAGATGTAAATATTGAAAGCTGTAATAAAAGCTAAAAGACTCGATGTGACCAGCTTAAGATCTGATCTGGACGATATATTAGATGGTACATTGTTTTTAGAAAGGATCGACATGTACGAACAAGATGAGCTGCTGTTTATAGCAAAGGACATCACTCGAAAGGCCAGAGCAACTCATGAGAAACTATCTGAACTGGCAGACAAGTATATGGTAGATTTGTCCAGAACCAAGGCATTACAGGGTAACCACAGGTTGCATTATTCAAATCAGGACTTAGATGAGAGGAGGACAACTGGAATAAAAACACACATAAGGGAGCTGATCACAGGAATAAGAGCATGGAGAGATCTGGACAAATGGGAAGAGAGGTGGTCCAAAAAGGGAACTGTTAGACGGAGTGCGAATGTGATGTCTCCGGAGGGAAGGCTAATGCAGATGGAGGCATTCCCTTTGCGAGAAATAGCGAATGGAAGTTATGTACACGTGCCCTGGAGTAGGGGAGATTTGGCTGCATTTACAAACTCATTTCCGAAGTTAAGGGAAAATCCCGTAGAGTGGTACAAGCAGGTAGAGAGGTTTGTCAAGATTTCAAAAGTATTGTGGATTGATTTGAACACCTTATTCGACAATGTGGTCCCAGGAGACTTGCGGATAGCATGCAAGGTTAGTCTCGAGTGGCCAACGGCAGAACCAGAAAGGGATAATCGTACTAATGGACCGTCAGAGAGTGTAATGGTAAAATATGAAAGGGTGATGACATGGCTGAAGGAGAAGGTGCCACCACAAGACATAGATTGGGTAAAAATAGACCGAACAAGACAGGAACCCAAGGAGACAGTTCATGAGTATTATGAACGATTGCTGAAAACATTCAAACAATACAGTGGATTAGATGTAATGGATCCCAAGGATATAGGACAGTTTGTATCAAAGTTTGTTTTGGGGTTGAGACCTGATATTTGTTTGATGACTCAGCAACATTTAATTTGTTGGCAAAACAAACCATTGGATGAGATTTTGAGATACGCAAGGTATTGCAGTGATGAACTAGAGTCCAAAGCAAAGAAACTAAAGGAGAAACTGATGATGGTGCAGATGCAGTCAGCTGGAAAGGGAGGACAGCAGCAACAGGGAACAGGGACAATGGGACGGAAATCAAACAGTCAGAATAAGGACAACGAGGAAAATTCGAGACCTAGAATAGACTTTGCTACATTGAAAAAAACGACAAAGTGTCACCAGTGTCACCAGGTGGGACATTGGAGACGCGAGTGTCCCTATAACCCTGAAAACGGAGAACTGGAAGTTCTAGAGGAGGAAGTTCAGGAAGTTCCAGTCCAAAGGGTGACAGTGACAAAGAGTAAGGTGGCCAAAGGGGGGACTTCGGCTCCACGAGCTCAGTTCCCGCAGCCACCAAAGATTACGACAGGGGGAAAGGTCTATAGACAAATGCCTGTTTTCACAGGTGAAGAAGAGTGTTACTACGTTGATCCATTGACAGGACGACGTGTAAATAGAGAGGAGGACTGTACCCTTGGGGCAGTTCTAGAGGTGGATCAAAGAGGACCGTTTGTTGAGGCTGAAGTGGCAGGGTGTCCTACAACATTCTTGGTGGATACTGGAGCTACTCGATCAACTTTGAGATCGGCAGTGGTTCCAGATCTACCAATGTCGGGGGAAACGATTCAGGTGGTAGGAGTTGCAAATAGGAGAATGAATAGCCCTTTGACGGAACCAGTATCAGTGAAAATAGGAAACTACACAGATGAACATCAGTTTGTGGTATGTGATTCTAGTCCTGTGTGTTTGTTAGGAAGGGACTTATTGTGCAAACTGAACTGTACAATATACTGCACACCTCAGGGAGTGGAGGTACAGACTACAGATGATGATGCTACTTTTAAAGTTACAAATTCGAGAACATGCATAGAACTGTATCCTACCCTGACTGTGGAGGACCTTCCTTGGGACTTACGAGATGCAGTGTCATCAGATGTATGGGATTTTACTGGAGAAGAGATAGGACTGATCAAAGGAGTAGAACCAGTGAAGATTATGGTTAAACCAAATGCTGAATATCCAAGAACGCCCCAATACAAACTGACCCCGGAGACGATTGCAGGAATAAAACCTGTAATCGACTATGATAAAACAGGGAATACTGAAGGAAATCGTGAGAAGTCCATGCAACTCCCCGATTATGGGTTTGCAGAAACCTAGTGGGAAATTTAGGATAGTGCAAGATCTTTGAAAGATTAACAACATAGTTGTTTCATGTTGTCCAGTGGTACCGAATCCATCAGTGATATTGTTTCAGATACCATTCCAAGCTGAGTGGTTCACAGTGATAGACCTTTGTCAGGCTTTCTTTTCAATCCCATTAGATGAGGAGAGCCAGTACCTTTTTGCTTTTAAGCTGGAAAATCGTGTCCTAACATGGTGTCGTATCCCGCAAGGGTATACAGAAAGCCCATCAATTTTCAACCAGCTATTGAAGAAAAACCTTGAAAGTCTAGTACTGCCACAGAACTCGGTTCTGGTCCAGTACATAGACGACCTACTTGTTGCGTCAGAAACGGAAGAGGCTTGTAAGATAGATACCATTGCCTTGCTGAACCATTTAGCTGAAAATGGACACAAGGTATCTCCGAACAAATTGCAGTACTGTTTGACAGAAGTACAGTACTTGGGTCACAGGATAGAACAAGCATTTACAATGCAATGGTTTCGCCTTTGGAAAAGTTAGAGCTATTGGCATTGTAAATGACAAAATTTGTATTTATGTGTTGGTTTTGAAAACAGATAAATAAATGGCATTGTCATTTACATTGCCATTAGCTTAATCTCGGCAGTCACTCTGCATTCCCTAGCATTCTGCAGTCACTCTGCACTCCCTAGCAGTCACTCTGCAGTCACTCTGCACTCCCTAGTCTCTCTGCACTCCCTAGCACTCCCTAGTCACTCTGCACTCCCTAGCACTCCCTAGTCACTCTGCACTCCCTAGCACTCCCTAGTCACTCTGCACTCCCTAGCACTCCCTAGTCACTCTGTACTCCCTAGTCACTCTGCACTCCCTAGCATTCTGCAGTCACTCTGCACTCCCTAGCAGTCACTCTGCACTCCCTAGTCACCCTGCACTCCCTAGCACTCCCTAGTCACTCTGCACTCCCTAGCACTCCCTAGTCACTCTGCACTCCCTTGCACTCCCTAGTCACTCTGCACTCCCTAGTCACTCTGCACTCCCTAGCACTCCCTAGTCACTCTGCACTCCCTAGCACTCCCTAGTCACTCTGCACTCCCTAGCACTCCCTAGTCACTCTGCACTCCCTAGCACTCCCTAGTCACTCTGCACTCCCTAGCACTCCCTAGTCACTCTGTACTCCCTAGTCACTCTGCACTCCCTAGCATTCTGCAGTCACTCTGCACTCCCTAGCAGTCACTCTGCACTCCCTAGTCACCCTGCACTCCCTAGCACTCCCTAGTCACTCTGCACTCCCTAGCACTCCCTAGTCACTCTGCACTCCCTTGCACTCCCTAGTCACTCTGCACTCCCTAGTCACTCTGCACTCCCTAGCACTCCCTAGTCACTCTGCACTCCCTAGCACTCCCTAGTCACTCTGCACTCCCTAGCACTCCCTAGTCACTCTGCACTCTCTAGCACTCCCTACTCTGCACTCTCTAGCACTCCCTACTCTGCACTCTCTAGCACTCCCTACTCTGCACTCTCTTGCACTCCCTACTCTGCACTCTCTTGCACTCCCTACTCTGCACTCTCTTGCACTCCCTACTCTGCACTCTCTAGCACTCCCTACTCTGCACTCTCTTGCACTCCCTACTCTGCACTCTCTTGCACTCCCTACTCTGCACTCTCTTGCACTCCCTACTCTGCACTCTCTTGCACTCCCTACTCTGCACTCTCTTGCACTCCCTACTCTGCACTCTCTAGCACTCCCTACTCTGCACTCTCTTGCACTCCCTACTCTGCACTCTCCTGCACACTCACTACTCTGCACTCTCCTGCACACTCACTACTCTGCACACTCACTACTCTGCACACTCACTACTCTGCACACTCACTACTCTGCACACTCACTACTCTGCACACTCACTACTCTGCACACTCACTACTCTGCACACTCACTACTCTGCACTCTACACAAAGATCCGTTACAATTAAAATAAAATAAACCGAGGTGTAAAAAAATGATATGAAGTAATCTTCCTCGAGTTTTTCTAGCACCCGATTCTCTCGCTTCCTTCCCCTTTCTTGCTCCCCACCTCACCTTCTGCCCACACTTTTTCAGATTATGCTGTGGATGGGGAATGGCGGGCATAAAGAGATGGGGTGAAGGAGGGACGAGGGGGTCGTAGGGAGGGGGGTGGGGCACCAAGGACGGATGGTGGACGTGGTATACAAGGACGAGGGAGGGATAGAGTTATTGGGTGTAGGGATAGGGAGGGTCGTAGGAAGTGGGTACGAAGGGAAGGGGCCGGAATGGAAGGGGGGAGACGAGGGAGGAGATGAAGAGAAGAAACGTCAGGAGAGCTGAAGGAAGGGGGCCGGACAAGCTGGCTGCAGAGGGAAGAATGGCTGAGTGAAAGCGGGTAGTGGAGAGAAGGAGGGACGAAGTGAAGGAGATGTGAGAAGGATAGGATGAGAGGGTTGGAAGGGAGCCTGGCTGAGGCTCGGCAGGGGCTGGAGCTGAATAACAGACGGGATGCAGCGGGGGTCTGTGTGGAGTGATGGAGGGGTAGGTGAGGCGAAGGGTCGTGAACTGATGGTGGGAAGAAGGGGCACCAGAGGAGAAGACGGACTCAGGAGAGACAGGCAGGGAGGAGGAAATGAAGGGGAGGTGGACTGAGAGATTGGGGTAACTGGAAGGCGTCTTGGAATGAAGGTTTGGCAAGTATAGAGCCGACACAAGAGTGAAGGGCTGGGTGAAAGGGGCTTAGGGGGTCGTGGTATGTATGTATGGTGACTGTATGTATCGTCGACACGACTTACTGTCATAGGGTTGACCAGTTTGAATAAGTGCCGAAGGAACTGGCGGCTTCCGGGTTCAGAACCAATAGCTAAACCTCCCTTGTGTTCATAACCTTCATACCAAAGCCTTTGTGTCGGTGGTCTCATTTATCTGCGTCATCTGGGCACACTCTACCACTCCACCAGGGGCCTTGGATTGTCCAGATCAGGTCTCTTTGTCCTAATCAAACCTTCCACAAAACAGGCATGGAGGTAGAACCATAAAGTGACTTGGTCCCCACCTCAAAAATGATCTTCATCCAGCATTAAGGAGCCCAGAGACAACTCGTCTTTCTAGGAAACGGTGAGAAGAAACTATTCAAACCGAAACCTTCAACCACAACCACTGTGAATGAGCACTGCCCTTGGACTTTCTGGCGTATATACTTTTTCTTTCCCCAGTCTTTCCAAGAGCTTTCGCTTCTAGTTTAAAAGTGGAAGCTTCATACCGGAGTTTGCTTTCCACTCTGAGGACAACAAATGATGGATGGAAAGTATGAATTAATCTCAGCTAGCCACCGGTAACTATTCAGGTCCGCTCACCAGTCTCGCGTGTTTTGTTCATTCACTGCAACGACCAGACACAAATCAGTCATGACTCCCACAACAAAATGAATAACTAGACCGCAAGCCTAGACATTTAGCCTTTTAGGACCGACTCGTTGAGTTTCACCTATAATCGTATGGGGCAACAATTTGTGGACCCAAGTATTCACTTATGAGACATGGCCCAGCAGTTCAGGCTGGTGTTTCGTTTGGGATTGGCCCAGGACTGGTTTGCGTTTGGTGGGTCATTGACTGTAAAGGGTTCTACAATCTATGTAAGCATCTGCAAAATCAATAGGCTTGACGCATATATTGTATGTGTATCAGCTGTGTGCATATTATACAAATATCAATTCTGTTGGCCTGAAGCATAGACCGGAGCATCAGAAAAATGGATTGTAGCGAAAGAGGTCATCATTTTTGTCTGTAGCTTCCATATTTAAGGTGATTTTGCCAACACCCGATACCCATTGTTGCCTGGCTGCTTATCAACTCACTTTAGATGGAAAATAGTACCTCATGCATTCCAGTGGCAGAGGAAGGGGACACCCAGCCAGGCAATAGAATAACAGTGAGACAAAAAATATTCCTGCGGGCTGATCCAAGATAAGATGGACCATGTCTGAAGCCAATGGCTGATGGTTCTGGTGCAAAAAAGCAGATGGCTGACAAAGGCAGACTCAAAACCCCTTAAAATACGTGCGTTTAGTAGAAAGTTTGTCATTAATAGCGCATGGTCGATACACTTCAAACCTAAACAAAATCAAGTGTGAGCAGTAAAATTGCATATACCTCAGATTAATTAAAGTATTGAGATTAAGCCTATTGGTGATCTCAGCCTAAAATGCTTTACGAACACAATTAGTTGTACGATGGCGGATTTCATCTCCGAAATGTGTGATCCGGGGCCGGTTTTCCAGTCACACTTGTTTGCTGTCTTTGCCCCAGTGAGATCAGAATCTAGGACTGTTTGTTCATTACAGAATACTGCAATCCTGTCCCCTGCGGAAACCCTTGATTGCACACAGCACCGCTCTTGCTGTATCGGCCGTGGCTGGCCCACGGACAGCCCGAGGGCCGCCCCTCGCCGCGGGCCCCTGCCGCCCGCAGGGGGACGCCCTGGGGGCGCGGGTAATTGGCAGACGCGCTGGATTTAAACTGCTCAAGAGACGCTTTCCCCCAGCTGAGTACCCTTGAAAGAATGAGGCGCCAGCGGGAGGGAGGGAATGAGCCCGGCTTGAAAGGGAGCGCGCGCAGGTATCACTTTGAAGGCTTTAGCAGATTAATGAAATGTAAATGGTGCGTAAACTATTTATGGCAGGCCTTTTTTGCCATCCTTGGAAGTTTGCGCAGTGTAGTACAATAAAGCCGCGTGAGGCATGATTATAAAGCCACTCTCAAGCTAAGACACTGACACTTAAAAGATGGCGCGAGCCGCGAGGGCCCGCGCCATTAAAGCGGGGCTGCGGCTCTGCTGACTGGCAGCCACCTTTGTGTTTTATCTGCCTCTGTCAGGGCTCACGCGGCGTCGAAAGAACACAATTAGTATCTGGGGCTCCTCCTGACGACGAGTCCGGCACACGCAGAAAGGAAGGAAAATGGGCAGGAAGAGCCTTGTTCAGGTGTCTGAGGCCTCATAAAAAGAGGGCGTCATCTGTTTTTACGCCACTTTGTGCACTTCATGTTTATGCCCCACTCAGCAATCCATGACCTCCATGAAGTGCGTGATTACCCCCATATGATCCTGGTGACCTGGTGTATAATGTTTTTCCTGAAGTATATCCAGAAATCCAGTGTAGAGAAAACAAGCACCACGAGCACAGGGAGGGAGGGGGGCGGGAACGGCGCACGGATAGCGGGAGGGGGGGCGAAGGGCACATGGAGAGCGGGAGGGGGGGAGGGGGGACACGGAGGAAGGCAGGACCACAAAGCTAAAGGAACGGACAGGAAAGGAACCACTCACCTGGACTTCCTCGGCCGGCGGTCGGCCGCCAAATGGCCCAAACAAACCTCAACCAGCCAAAAAAAAAGCCCCGCCCACCGCCGCATGACGTGGCCAAAAGAGAAAAATTCTCGGGAACGCCCCCGAATCTGGTCCGGCCTTAACGGACAGATCCAGCACCCAATGGCTAGCCTCCATTTATGGAGCTAGCCAATGAGAGCCGGGGGGCGTTCCCTAAGTCCTTATTGTAAACAAAGGATTTCGCCTGTGCCGAAAAGCTGCGCAGAGCGCAGCCTTCGGCAGGCGAAACCCAAAAAGGAAAGCGCAAAGTGTCACCAGATAGGATAGAGGCGATAATGAAGATGAACGCGCCTACGACACAGAGAGAAGTTAGGATGTTCCTAGGAATGGTTGGTTATTGTCGACAGTGGATAGCTAACTTTTCACTGAAAGCAAAACCTTTACAAAAACTGACGCACAAGGAGGTGAGTGATCCGGTACCATGGGACAAGGACTGTTTGATGGCGTTTCTACAGCTGAGAGAGGACTTGTGTCGTGCTCCGGCTTTGGGGATGCCTGACTATGAAAAACCATTTTCACTTTTCTGCTGCGAAAGGGAAGGTTGTGCTTTGTCAGTTTTGGTACAGATTCATGGAAATGCCCGTAGACCAGTTGCATACTTTTCGGCTACCTTAGATCCAGTAGCCGCAGCGTTGCCCGGATGTCTCAAATCCGTTGCTGCAACAGGTGTCAGCATTGAGCAGTGTGAAAATATTGTCATGGGACACCAGTTAGTGGTGTATGTACCTCATTCTGTAGAACTGTTAATGACCAGGACCAAGACACAGCACTTGACCAGTAGTAGGCTCACGCGCTACGAGCAAGTTATACTTGCTGCGGAGAACGTGACCCTTAAGAGGTGCTCTGTTTTGAATCCTGCTACATTGATGCCACTTCCTAATGATATAGAAGGCGAGGAATGTGAAGACCACGATTGCCTTGATGTGACTGAACTATGCACGAAGCCAAGACCAGATATTGTGGATGAGCCGTTGATCGACCCTGATGAAATTTTCTTTGTTGATGGCTCATGTTTAAGAGACGATACTGGTCGGTTGAGAGCAGCTTATGCTGTTTGCACCATTACTGGAGTAGTGGAAGCCGCTTGCCTGGAAGGAGTACACTCCGCTCAGGTGGCAGAAATCATTGCATTGACACGTGCTTGTTTAGCAGGAAACAAAATTAGAGTCACCATTTATACCGATAGCCAATATGGTTTTGGTGTAGTTCATGATTTTTGGCAGTTGTGGTCTCAGAGAGGTTACATGACCTCCTCTGGTTCGCCTATTCGAAATGGGGAATTTGTGCGACTGTTGTTAGAAGCATTACAAGGTCCAGCAGCAATTGCAATTGTCAAATGCGTAGCCCACACCAAAAATACAGATTTTGTGTCACAAGGTAATAGGTATGCAGACGAAGTTGCCCGCTATTGTGCGGAGCAAGGATATTCTTTCACGGAGGTGGAAGTGGGTGGGGCTCAGGAAAGGACCGAGTTAAACATGATGCTAGAAACTGTTGATACTTGGGAGGATTTAAAAAACATGCAAGGGAACGCACCTGATTCTGAGAAAAAAGCATGGGAAACAGCAGGTTGCGTGAAAAGTGAAATGGATTTTTGGGTTTCAGCAGATGGAAGGGCAGTGTTACCTGAGGAATTGGTGAGTCCAATGGCACGACAGATACATGGTCCAGTACATTTAGGAAGAGATGCTATGCTGAGGGTATTCAGGCAGACCTGGTATTGGCCTAAATTCAGGATTGCAGCAGAAGCAGTGTGTAAGAGGTGTGTTACATGTCAGCAATTGAATGTAGGGAAAAGAACACCAGTTACAATGAGTCACATTGGGAGGTCTGGGGGGCCTTTCAACAGAATGCAATTAGATTTTATTGAAATGCCAAGAAGCAACCGCCTCAGGTATGTTCTGGTGGTTGTATGCATATTTTCCAGATGGGTCGAAGCATACCCTACACGCAGGTGCGATACACTCACAGTAGCAAAGTTGTTGCTTAGAGAGTTGATCCCGCGCTTCGGGGTGCCGACCTCCCTGTAATCAGATCGAGGAACTCATTTCAACAGTGAAGTTGTGAAGATGCTTTGCTCTGCATTGAACATTGATCAGAAGTTGCACTGTAGCTATCGACCAGAGGCTTCAGGTATTGTGGAGCAAATAAATGGCACACTCAAGTCCCGAATAGCCAAAGTATGTTCATCGGCGTCCTTAAGCTGGCCTGATGCTCTGCCCTTGGTACTCATGAGTATGCGTAGCACACCAGACAGGAGGCCAGGTCTCTCTCCACATGAAGTTTTAATGGGGAGGGCAATGAGACTTCCGTCTGTACCAACTACAGCTTTGTTGAATATTACAGATGACCTGATCCTGGATTACTGCAAGGGTCTGTCTGACGCCGTTCATTCTGTGTCTCTTCAGGTGCAGGCTGCTGAAGTTCCGTCTTCAAGAGATCTATGTCACGATTTGTGTCCAGGTGACTGGATTCTGCTGAAGAAGCACGTCCGGAAGAACTGCCTAGATGTGCGTTGGAAGGGCCCCTATCAAGTTATCCTGACCACGAATACCGCTGTGAAGTGTGGAGGGTTGCCAAACTGGATTCACTCTTCCCATACTCGAAGAGTTCCAGCACCCCTGGAAGAAACAGCTCCTCTCGCAGATGAAAATCCAGTTGTAGACGGTGAACCACAAGAGGGGATCAGTCAAGCTGTGGGGGTGTCGGAAGAAGTTGGGAGCGCTACAGAACAAGAAGAAGAAGAACAGGACGGCAGTGAAACTGAAGTTGCCACAGAAGGAGAAAGTTGCTGTGAATACGGCTCAGACACAGATCAAGTCCAGAGTGATCAAGAACCGAATGTGAGGACAAGATATAGGAGAGAGAGGCGTGGAGAAGCTAATTGGCCAAGTGAAATAAGAAAGAGGCCGAGCTTGAAGCCAGCTCCGGAGAAAACTTTTGCCCCTATATCTGAAGACTCGGATTTGGACGAAAGTGCACAAAGACAGGAACAGGAAGGTCCGAGAAGATCGAGGAGGGTGCGAGGGCCTTGCAGAAGATACGCTACTCCTGAGTGGACCTACCTCGCTACAGATGTCCAGTGCACAGAGATCCGGGAGGGTGAGGGAAGTGACCCTGACCAGTACTGACCCCATCATAACAGTGGAAATAGTGTTTTTGATACCGGGAGTGGAGGTCGAAGGGTTGCTGACACTCAATATCCCCTATCCTCCTTATCTGAGCGGAATAAGAGACCTGGTTTTAAACAGAATAGAATTTCCGATTTGTTGTTCAAGAAGGTCAATACTTGAGGAGGTCCTTCTTCGTTTGGAAATATTAGAAGCCATGATTAGAGTCGCTGGAACACGTATAATTTCGGATTGCTAAAAGACTGTGTGAAAGATTTTGTAAATAAACAAATTGAGAGATAACCTAGCGCCAAGTGGAAGAAGAAGAAACTAGGGACTTCCATTTAGTGGACGGAGAAGGGCTAGGGTTGTCTGTTGCTATAGAACACAAAGACTGATCTTGCGGAGAAGATTATCAGCTTCCAGGTGTGGTTCGAAAAGAGACATTGTACAAAGGAAAGAGACATTGTGCTGTGAAAGAAAACCGGAACTACACTGTTTGAGATCATGGAGGTTGGCAACCCGAACCGCAGGGCCAAATGTATAGTAGGCACACTTTTAGTGGGAGTGATTTTTCTTATAGTTTTAGTAGTTACTATATCATATGTAGTGGGACATGAAAATGAAGAAAAGGCTGCAAAGGAAGCAAAAATTGTATCGACACAGAAACCTACTATTGCTGGTAAAAAGGGGGACAATACAGAGAAAGATAAAGCTTTACTAGCAGCAGAGACTCGTAGGTTACATGTAGATGAATCACAGGGAAATTTTAAATCGAATGCATATGCTAAATTGCTTTATGAATACATTGATGCTATGGAGGCCAAGAATTGTTATGTTTGCATGAAATTGCCAGCCTCTGTAGACGAAGGTATCAGATATCATCATCTTCCATTGACTTATGGAATCACATGTAGTTTGTTGCTTAGTATATTCTATGAACGTGATGGGTTTGAATACTATTTTTCAAACTTCGATGCTGTTTTACCAGAAGTGCCGAACTACAAGCATTTAAATAAGTGGGATTATTATAAGAGTGAAGACAGATTACAGAAATTTTTCCTTCCTTGGAAAACATTAGATACTTCACATGCCCGAAGAAATAATTTGACTTGTAAAGTGTCAGACATTGAGAAAAAGTTTGTAGGACAAGTGGATGATCGATACCGGAGACAGAAGATTTTAAAAGCTTCAGGTCAATGGAAAACAGATTGGACCCAGGAAGAAAGGGCACACCAAAGAAAGGGTAGCAATGGTCCAATAGCTTTAGACCGAGAGAAAAAGGGGAAACTGTGTATACATAGGGGTGAAACCTATTACGAGAATGTGTTTGTGGGAAAAGTAAGTTGTGAACATGCTTTCCAATTAGAGTACTACTCAAAAGACTTCTTGAAGGAAATGCAGGTGATCCCAAATGTATATTTTGTGTGTGCAAGGAATGCATACGTGAAACTACCAGATAATTGGTATGGATCATGTTATTTGGCAATTGTCTTCCCCAAAATATACCATGCCAAGGATTTGGAACTTATAGAGGGAGGAACTCAAGCTAGAGGAAGAAGGGATGTAAGCGCTGAGGAGGTAGTTGGAGACGTATTTGGTGCTATGTTTCCTATTTTAGGGATAGCACTAAATGATGTCAAGATTAGAAGATTGGCAACAGTTGTAGATAGGTTGTCCGCCAGTACTGCTAGATCATTAATACTGGTGGAGGGAGAGATGCAATCGATAAGGGCAATGGTTCTTCAGAACCGACTTGCTCTAGATGTTCTGTTAGCCAAAGAGGGAGGAGTCTGTAAGGCTTTGAAGGTCCAGGAATGTTGCACTTACATTCCAGACAATTCAAAACCTTTAGAAAAGTACATTCGGAACATTACTGAAATACATCATGAAATTGAGGATTTGACAAAGGTAACAGTGTGGGAAAAAGTAGGTCAAGGAATGGGTAAAGTTGGAGGTTGGTTTGCCAACTTAGGAAAGAGTATCATTTGGTACATACTGAAACCTATCATCATAATAGTGATTTGTATAATCTGCGGCTGTACAAATGGTATAGATCAAACAGGTTGCAGAAATCCATGAGAGAGCAGGAGAGGAGATTGACTGCGATGCAGGATAATCAGTACAGGAGTCTGAAGGCTCTAGAGATGATGAAACGAGGGGGTACTGCAACGACTTCAGTTTGACTCAGTCCATACCTCAGGGATGGTGTTGTGATGGTGATGACTACTAAAAGTCATCAAAGGGGGGATTGAGAGAGCGCAAATCAAGAAAATATAGAAGTGCACCATATTTACAAGCACGTTGTATTAGTTTAGTAAACATTATATAAGAGTGTTTAATTAAAATAGAATACTTATATCAAGTGTGAAGAACTAATGTAGATGTTTGTAGAGATGTTAGAATGATGTTGAAATCCCATGTTATGTGGCGGTGGTAGGGGAAAATGTAATTCTGCTAAACGTAGAAATGTGTAGGCCACATGGCAGTTCACATAGAGTACGAGATGCTGTTACACTCTTACACGATGATGGATTTTGATGTTATTGTAATTCAAAGTATTTTTGATCATAGAACTGAAAATTATGTTTTATAGAAGTGTTTCATATAATCATTGTGTGTAATAAGTTAGAATACTGTTTAAACTAAGAAATTAAATGTTTTGCAGAGTGCACAGGCCCGTTCATGTAATTCTAAATAGGCCTGAATGGACAAAGTCGTTTCTTTTGATCTGTATGTGCTCGTTAGAGAAAGGTCGTGCTAGGCACAATTTGTGAAGCTTGTTCGATGGTTTACGACTTGGAAGATACGGTGGAGGCCGGAATTTGGGGCCCACAGTACAAGTGTCTGTTTGCAGGTGCGAGGAGGTTCCAATCAAGAGAGTGATGAATAGACTTTTGTTCAGGGCGCCAGGCACAGGCCTGGAGGAGGCTTCAGGAATTTCCTGGGGGGTACCGTCTTGCCGGAGAGGAGCCTGGGAAGCAAGGTCAACGCTAACGATGGGCCCAGAGGAGTATCAGCATGGAAAATACCAGAACCTACACCACGTGAGGGGAGTCTCTAAAGGGCGTTTCCATTGTAAATGTGATTTTGTATTAGGGACAGGACCCCTGGGTGGAGAGAAGGCAGATGGTCTGAGGAACCTAAGAGAGCGGATGGCTAGGCAGATAGGGAACTGCGAGACATCGTTTTGCAACAAAGACTAAGGGAAGTGTGTGATCTTCTTTGGAAGACGCCACTGCTGACACCTTTTTTTAGGTTAAGATCTTGCTAAGTAGGGATGTCACTTAGTGTAGGGACAGTCTAATCTGATTTTTTTCCTTTCTGTAAATGACTCATAAGCTACAGCTTGTGTCTATTCTTGCAACTTTGATGATTTTTGAATTGGTTTTGGTAATATTCTTCTGCCGACTAAGAGCATTTAGAAAATTTATGTTTGTATTGATACCCGTATATCTTTTGAACCTTATATTGAGATATTTGTATCTTCAGTTAAGTTTGGCTTTGTAATAAACTTTTAAACTTATTAAGAGTAAGTGGTTCTTTAGAGTGGTGTAAGTCATTAATTGATTGACCTAGTAGTGGATTACCTTTTACTCTATGACAGGTACCAACGGTTCAGTCGACTGGAGTTGGGATCTAGATCTATAACAATAGACCAGAAATCCCGCGTTAACACATTGACAATGGACAATTGGAAACTACTGTTCATAGAAAGAGTACTGCAACCAACAGTATTCTACATGGAGATAGCTTCCATCCTACAACCCTAAAAAAAGAGTATACCTTACGGTGAATTCATCCGTATGAAGAGAAACTGTTCGAATTCAGAGGAGATGAATCTTAAATACAAGGAGACAACAAGAAGATTCCTCAAGCGAGGATACAACTATAAAGATGTTAAAAAGGGAGAACTGAAAGCTAGAAAACTTACTCAAACACAAACTCTGATCGATAAAAAACAAGTGGAATCAGTATCCAAACCAGAACCGATCAGAATGATCATGACATACAGTAAAGAGAGTCAAAACGTAAGAAGGATCCTTAATAAATATTGGAACATCATCAAGAAAGATCCAGACATTGGTGACCAATTGAGTGCACATCCTCTTGTAACGTTTAGAAAATCACCCTCTCTGCAAGATAAACTTGTGAATAGTCATTTCAAAATGAACAGGAAAAAAGATTGGTTAACCTCCAGACAGAAAGGCTTTACCAAATGTATACAATGTAAAGCTTGAACAGTAGGAGTATCCCTGAAATCCCTAAAAGACCCACAAGGTAAGACCTTCAATATAGAGAAAACAATAACCTGCAAAACCACACATGTAGTTTACATCTTAACATGCGCGTGTGGTTAAAAACTATATTGGCATGACCACCTGTCCATTACACAAAAGAATCTTGGAGCATATTCGAGCAATCCAAAATGTGGACATGTCCTATGCAATTTTTAAGCATATGTCATTACACACTGGCAAAACATGGAAAGACATACGCTATAGTGGTATAGCGACGATACTTCCCAATGAAAGAGGAGGTAACCGAAAACTGCAATTGAGGAGATTAGAGTCTCGTCTAATCATACGTTTTCAAACTAAGACGCCGAGAGGATTGAATATGGATGATGAGATGTACGTACATCTTAATGACTTTTGGACTATTGGGGACTCAAATATATATGAGATGTCTTGACTTCTTATAATATGCAGACTATTATGAAAATCACTTTTTGAATATAATTATTTGGGCACTGAGCCCTATATGAAATGTATTTGAGGACAGAACCGTCGATGAGGAGTTAAATGGCACTGAGCCAATGAATGAACTATCATAACATAGACATTACATCCAAACGACTTGGTAAATGATGGACTATGTGTCGGCTTAACTTAGACATAAGTTAGATGGAATTTTTCCATGCGTAAAAACCGACTCTCGTAATCTCCTTGAAAGACTGTCCCTTCCCTCTAATACTTTTGAAAAATAACTTAAAAGTGATGAATTTAATGTATTCTAATGTAACGTTTCAACAACAAAAAAAAAATTTCAGAATGTTTTGTTAAACTACATCTCCCAGGATGCTTCATTATAAGTTAATGGGGAGTAAATGTATAAATAGTGAAAATAGAAAATGGACAAGTGGTAACACTGTGATCAAGACCTGCGGTCGAAATGCGTAGGTGGATGGGGCTCCTTGAGTCTCTTGAATAAAAAAACCCATACTTCAGGAAATGGACGAGCGCCCCGGTTCGCGTACCTGATGCGTATCGGAACTTCGCGAAGCGAAGCTGATTGGCTCTCCGGTGTCTGTCAACATTCTAAACAGTCCGGAGCGGCCGCCATCTTGTCTCTCGGTAGGATTGAGAGATAAGAGGTGAAGAAAAACGAAGGGGGAAATTAATGAAAGGGGGCAAGGTAGACCCCTCCTGACCCCCTAGGATTGATGAGGGGGCTATTAAAGGGTCCCGCGGGGCAAAAAATAAAAAAAATAAAAATTCAGTTTTTTCGCGGTAGAGGCACTACCCGGTAGGCGAACCGGATAGCTAACCGGTAGCGTAACGGGAGTCCGCCATCTTGTGTTTCAGATGAATTTAGACACAAGATGGAGGATAAAGAATGTTGGGAAAGGGTATAAGGGGGCACGGGAGACGTATCCTGACCCCCTAGGTTTTCTAAGGGTGGCTAAGGAGGCTCATATATGTTGAAAAAAAAAAATTTGAATTTTTCGCGAGGTTAGCTGCCGGTACGCGAACCGGGTAGCGAACCGGGAAGCGAACAAAAGTGAAAATTAGTGAAAAAAGGTACATTTGAAATTTTTAAAGAGTAATCATAGTTAAGGTAGCTCTGAAAAGAGCTTTTGGGTTCTGTGTAAGTTCTAGGTACTTATAAGTAGGTACCAATACATAGACTTAAATTCAGGATGAAAATTCTGTTCCCCTCATCTGAGAAGCGAACTCCATCTCCTCTGTAGATATCTTGCATGTAGTAACGCAAGTTATTGTTGTAGATGGAGCCCATTCCATGGTCTCTCATGTAAGCTGAAACAGACTTATTTACATGCTTCCTCGATTTCTCAATTTGTGGACAAAATTGGTTGGACCACCTCCATTTCTGTCTTTGGCATATATTTGAATATACCAAGGCAGTTTGAGGAAAAAATGCCATCAATTGCTCAAAGGTGTCCTTTAAAAGCATTTCCAGACCTATCCCAGTCAAAGTGCCCAAGTCATTTCCTCCACAGTGCACAATTAACAGGTCAGGGTTTGGCAAATGCAAAAAGGTTTTCACCAATGGTATCAATTGGTGACATCTTAATCCTCTGTGGCCAATCCAGTTGATTTCCACATTTTGTAAATTGAGGTTGTGTAAATTCCTGTTATCAGCATACCTTTGAGCCCAGTGGATGTAACTATGTCCAACAATCCAGACAGAAAACATGGTGAGAGGAGGTTCTGCTGCAGTCAGATGAAGTGTGGGACTGAAATGGCAGTTGAAACAGTAGGAGTTTGTAATGAAAAAAACTGTGGAGTTTCAGTGCTAATGATTCAGTAGCAGTGATTGGTGGATTTTGATTGCTGAAAACAGAAAGTTAGGGTGCATGGATGAGCTCTTTGAAAGATGTAATTTGAGTGGTCAAGAAAAAAATCATTTTATGAAAGATTGCACTGGATATGCAGGTGTACTGAGAGTTCAGAGTTCAATTGAAACATTGTTGTGTGAACTTGTAAACATGAGAGGTCTTTCAGGAGGTGGTTGCTATGGAAAAAAGGCAGAAAGGGCAGAGGGGGGGGAAGTGTGTTGATTTGAAAAAAGTGAGGGAAGAGTTTTGATTGGGTGACATGAGAGATATGTGTGATGAATTACAGCATTTCTGTGCCTTTGTTGGTTGCAGCCTCTGGAGTGCATACCCGTTGCTCTGCTAAAGAAAAATTGGTGTGTGTCTGAGACTGTTTTGAAACTCAAAAAGTATTTGCTAAGCTGAGAAAAGATTCATTTAATTTAGATAGAGAATAGTATGCTTTAGGGAGAAAATTAAGAAGAACGTTGTGTATTTAAAATGTTGCTTTGTGTCAAGTGTTTTACAAATAGATTTTGTTTCTTTGAGTTTCATAGCCATGTTAAAAGTGACGCAAAAGTGGTGCAAGGGCCTTAAAAAAACGCTTTGATGTGTGTTAGGGCATTTTAAGTCACTTCCCCATGAATCTGGGTGAATAATTTGCTTACTTAATGTGTTTAAAAACGTTTCTTGAAGTCAATTAGGTTTCTTGATATGTGCTGCTAGAGTTTCATAGCCAGCATGGGGCATATTTAGAAGGACTTTGAGCCACTTTCACGTTATTTTCCCTATGTTAAAAGTGACGCAAAAGTGGTGCAAGGGCCTTGTAAAATATGCCCTCATGTGTGTTAGGGCATTTTAAGTCACTTCACTATGAATCTGGGTGAATAATTTGCTTACTTGATGTGTTTTTAGAACGTTTCTTGAAATCATTTAGGTTTCTTGATATGTACTGCTAGAGTTTCATAGCCTGCTTGGGGCATATTTACAAGGCGTTTGAGTCACTTTCACGTCATTTTCCCCATGTTAAAAGTGACTTTAAAGGTGGTGCAAGGTCCTTGTAAATACGCCCTCATGAGTGCTTTGCAAATTTAAGTCATTTCCCCGTGGTGCAAGGTCCTTGTAAATACGCCCCCATGTGTGCTTGGCAAATTTAAGTACTGACAGGGTGTGCTTGTACATAGGAGCTGTGTTGTGTTTTCAAATTATGAACAGAAAATCGATTTAAAAAAAAAAAATGCTTTTTACATTTATGAGAAGGTCAAAATGGTGTCTGCTTCTTTAAATAAATATTTCACTTTCCACCATGAATATGGGAGAATAATTTGCTTGTTTGCCGGTTTAAAAACACGTTTCTTGAAGTCATTAAGGTTTCACAATATGTTCTGCAAGAGTTTCATAGTCAACATGGGGGCAAATTTACAAAGCTTATGAGCCACATTCACGTCATTTTCTCCACGTTAAAAGTGACTTTAAAGGTGGTGCAAGGTCCTTGTAAATACGCCCCCATGTGTGCTTGGCAAATTTAAGTACTGACAGGGTGTGCTTGTACATAGGAGCTGTGGTGTGTTTTCAAATTATGATCAGAAAATCGTTTTTTTAAAAAAAGAAATGCTTTTTACATTTATGAGAAGGACAAAAAGGTGTCTGCTTCTTTAAATGAATATTTCACTTCCCACCATGAATATGGGAAAATAATTTGCTTGTTTGTCGGTTTAAAAACTCGTTTCTTGAAGTCATTTAGGTTTCACAATATGTTCTGCAAGAGTTTCATAGTCAACATGGGGGCAAATTTACAAAGCTTATGAGCTACATTCACGTCATTTTCCCCATGTTAAAAGTGACTTTAAAGATGGTGCAAGGTCCTTGTAAATAAGCCCTCATGAGTGCTTGGTAAATTTAAGTCATTTCTCCGTGGTGCAAGGCTCTTGTAAATACGCCCGCATGTGTGCTTGGCAAATTTAAGTACTGACAGGGTGTACTTGTACATAGGAGTTGTGCTGTGTTTTCAAATTATGACATGAAAATGGTTCATAAAGAAAAGGAATGCTTTTTACATTTATGACAATGACAAAAAAGTGTCTGCTTCTTTAAATAAATATATCACTTCTCACCATCAATCTGGGAGAATAATTTGCTTGTTTGTCGGTTAAAAAATCATTACTTTAAGACATTTAGGTTTCACAATATGTAATGCTAGAGTTTCATAGTCACTATGATGATAATGATATACATTTAGAACTGTGTAGGAGCCATGGAGAAACTGAGGCTTCTGTAAGTGTCAAGGGAGGTGAGTAATGTACATTGCTCTGTTGCATACAGTCCTCATCTTCTGCGTACTCTTGGATATGCTAGACTACATCTGGACAATGAGATACCTAAGCTGAGGAAATACAGGTGATGTGATTGTGAAATGAGCAAAAATATTTGCACGTTTTTCAATTACATCACCTGTGTTTCCTAACATTACGAATCACATTGTGCAGATGAGGTTTAGGCCTGTCCAGGGAGACAGAGGAGGTCTGGCCTTTGTTCAAGAGTGCAGTGGACATGACTCACTTCGTTGGTAGGCCTGCACATGTATTATCTCCTCCGTACTCTTCAACAAGCCTAAATTTCATCTGCAACCCTGAGTAGGCCTCACCTCAAACAAACCTCTGGATAGGCCACTCCTTATCGGCATCCTGAACCAATCATTTAAAATGTTAGGGGCAGATTTATGATGGCCGTGCGCCTCTTTTGCACCGCCGTTGTGTCACTTTTGTGACGCAGCAGCGGCGCAAAAGATGCAATAGTCATGTCGCGCTTGCGACGTGATTCCTGCAATGCGCCGCTTTTGTGGCACAGATGCGTGAAGCATCTGTGCTGTTTTTGCCCCATGGTGCTCGGCATTGTAAATGCGGCACACCATGGGTGGCAGAGCAGCGGCACACGTTAACTGGTGCATCCCTGGGGATGCGCCAGTTAACATAAATCTGCCCCTTTACATTTAAGTATGAGCAGGGGACACAGAGTTGGTGAGGCTTATCCAAGGTTAAGAAGAGATGAGTCCTGTTCACTGAAAACTTGGACATAGTCCTCACCTCCTCAGCATCGCTGGACATGGCTAAATAATATCTGCAAAATGTTACTCTTGTTAAACAATTTTACTATTATAGTCTCTGAGATTTGTCTCTTACTCTGCAACATCTCATTGTTGTTCTCTTTCTTTAAAGATAACGACAACATCAACCATGAGTGATAATGAGCAATCTGTTGATCTCGATCTTATCATTGAACTTGTCATTGAAACATCAGTAGAAGTAGATCCCTTGGATGATTTAAAGGATGCCCATTTGTCAGAATTGTATGACATAGGGTGGGCAGCTGACCTGCTCGAGCCTATTGAACTGTAAAGACTTTTAAAATTAAATTTAAGTTACTGGAAATGAAAAGTAACCATGTTAACCGTTTTATTTAAAATTAAATACAACTTTAAAAACAGCTTGTGTGAAGTGTCTTTAATAAAATAGTGAAATATGCTAATACAATTAGTTCAGATTCACATATAAAAGAGCACAGGTCAAATGTAGAAGCATTCCATTTCTTTGCTACTATTTGTGAGTTTTAAATTTGTCAATGCACTAAAAATTATTGTATGTAGAATTGACAACTAGTGTGTTAATTTTTTGACGACTGTTATTGATTTACTGTTTGGTAATAGTGGTAATAACATTTTTTATTATATTTTACCACAGATTCAACTGCAGATCACTTCAAAATTAAAACATGCCTTCGAGGCAAAGGAGGAGAAAGGCTACAAAACGTCAAACACAGCAGCTTACTACATGCTTGCAGCAGTCCTCTACAATAAAAACTCTTCAAGTCACCAAAAAAGCTCCGGGTAAGACAACAAAATCTTTCCTAAGAAACATTTCCAGAAAAAAAAGTATCACTACAGAACATGTTTTAGTCCAGAAGAAGAGAGTCAATTTAAACAGGAAGGAAAGGCCCCTTAATAAAGTTAGTGGTAGAGCAGGAGAAAACTCTGTGAGTGCCGGTAGAAGGCACAATCAATTTAGGGACATTCGTACACGAATGTTCCGCAACAGGATAATTATAAATTTGATGAAAAATGGCAAGAAAGGTCAACAGAAACTGGCTTTTTATAAGAAAAAGAAAAATGTTGAGAAAATTATTGATCAGGCTTTGGAAATGAAGCGAAAGTTATTTATTTTGGTAATCAATAGAATTAGGAAACTAAACAAGGCAATTTATGAATTCAAAACAAATAGTAGATGGAAGAGAATAGTTAATCGTACACATTTTTGTGAAGTATTTTCAGGAGAATGGATGCATAGTTCAAGTTGTGAGGCATTTTTCAATGAGGAGAGTTACTTCCAGGACAATGATTTGGTGCATGCAGTTGACACCAGTGGTCGAGCATATGAGGTGAAAGACGGTTGTCCAGTTGAAAAAGAAAAACTTGTGTCAGAGGCAGAAGAGGTGTTAGGTGATGAAGTTTTAGGGAGATGTCCTAAGGGTCCAGTGTACACCTGGAAGTGTAGTAGTATTTGCAGTGTGCGACAGGATTCCATCAATTTGCTTTGTGATTTTGTACGGACATTTAATAAGAAAAGTTTAAAACAGAAAATGAAGTTGTTGCAGGAATTAGATCCATGCAGAGTGAGAGAAGTGACAGGTTTACATGGTCATTCACTGGCTTGTCTTTCCAGGAGAGTATGCCAGAGTGTTTTTCATCATTTCAGGATGCTAGCAGTCCATCATAATAAAGTGAGGAAATTAGTGAGAATGTTGTATTTTGCTAAGAGTCCAGCAATTACGCTTAAACAATTAAGCAGTGCTCTTTGCATGGTTCTGAAGTAGATGTGAAGAATATTTGTGAAGAAATTGAGTTTTGTTACTTTGCAAGTAAAAAGGAGAATGTTGAAATTGACCCAGAAGAAGAAGGTAATGTGGAAGAGAGTGTACAGATTTCCAGTACAGATAATTTTCAGAAGGAAATTGCCACGTTTCAGGTGAAATCAAGTGAGAGGCTTAATTTCACTTGTGTGTGTTGTCGACGCACTTATTATAAGAATCAGACTAAGTTAGTGGATTTATATGCAAAAAGTGAAAGGGAAAATAATAGTGAATGGAAGGATTTCGCAACATACTTGATGGTAGAAAATTGTTTTGATTTGGGATCGGATCAACGTGTGTGTACTTATTGTTGTAACAAATTAAATGAAAACCGGATGACTGCTAGAGCGGTTCATAATAATCTGGAATTGGTTGACATTCCTTCTGAATTGAAGGATTTAAATACTTATGAATCTATTTTGATTCAAAGTGTCCATCCCTTTCAGGCTATTGTACGAATGGAGCCAAAGACAGGGAAATTGCCTCCATCAGATTTACAGAGAGGATTAAAGGGAAGAGTTGTTTATTTGCCTCTAGATTTGAAGAAAAACATTAATACAATTGGAGTAGAGAAAGTGGAAGAGGAACCTCTGGTTATCTTAGTTAATGGGGTTCCTACAAAGAGTAAGAAAATCTGGCAAGATTTAGTGGATGTTAGGAAAGTCAAAAAGGCAACATTGTATTTGATGAAAAACAATGAGTACTACAAGAATGTATGTGTTGCAGAAGAGGAAGTAAGTGAAGAAGAGGACAGCGATTTGTGTGCTGGACAAATTGATAAAGTAGAAGCCTCTAAAAATGAAGAAATATATGAACATTATAGTGTTCATCCTTTGCATTCCAAGGAAGTCATGGGGAATGCTTTTGAGTTGTTTCAAATGAAACAAGCCAAAGGGAGTCCCATTAGTGTTTGGGAGGAAAGTTTGGAAGCTCGGTGTTTCCCACAGCTATTTCCAATAGGTCAAGGAGGAAGATATGATGAGCGACCTGATCAAATTCCTGCTTCTGAATACCGGACTTTACGATTGTATGCAGAAGATCCTAGGTTTCGTCAATGCATTCCCTATTTGTTTCATCTACTGTTTGAAAGTGATCTGTCTGGACTGTCATATGCAGTGAACCACATCTTGAAAAGTGGTGTACAGATGCAAAATATCTCGGCAAGGGACTTTATGCATAAAGTCAATGTGCAAGACAGTATTTTGGATTCTCACCTGATTAATCTCATGGCATGTCAGCGTGGTACTAATGAGTACTGGTACCGTCGTCATGGTGATTTAAAATGTATGCTGAGGAATTTAGGAACTCCCACATGGTTCCTCATTCTCAGCTGTGCCGAGTATGGCTGGGAAGACTTACTTGAATTTCTACGAGAGGCAAATGGAAACATTGAAAATATCGAATTCAAGACACCCGGAGAACTGTGCTCTTTGGATCCAGTGAATGTATGCAGGTACTTCAATCATAGATTTGAAGCTATGATGTCTTTCATCATGAACAAGAAAAATCCACCTCTTGGAGAGGTGTTGGATTTCTTCTGGAGAAAGGAGTATCAAGCAAGAGGTGCTCCTCATATACATATGCTGCTATGGATCAAAGATGCACCCACATTTGGAACAGATCCGGATGACTTGGTGATGAGTTTCATAGAACAGTATTCTACATGTGCTGTTCCAAAGACAAAGGAAGACAAAAGCCTAAGAGAACAAGCTTTACGCTTTCAAAGCCATCGTTGTGGAAAGTACTGTCGTCGTAAATTCAGAAACAAGGACAAGTTCTACACAAAATGTCGTTTCAGCTTTCCACGACCGGTGATTTCTAAAGGAAGAGTGAACAGTTTGATGTCTTCGCTGCGACATAATGTGACGAGGAAATCACCCAAAAATACATACAATTTGAAAAGAAACGAAGAGTCCAAGTACATCAACAACTACAACCCCAGTGATTTTGTCCATGTGGAATGCTAACATGGATATACAGTTTGTGGCTGATAACTGTATGGCTGTGGCTCGGTATGTGACATCTTACATCACAAAAAAAGAAAAGACAGAATTGAAGGATATGTGGGAGTACATTTCCCATGAAAAGAGCCTCAGTAAGAAGTTGTACAGTTTCAGTCTGAAGATGTTGTCGTATCGAGAAATCGGAGCTTACGAATGTTCTGACCGCTTATCTTCAGCAAGTCTCTATGCCAAATCTAGGAGTATCATTTGGGCGAGTCTTGGTCTTGCTGCAACGCGTAATCGAGTTCTGAAACCTGTACGGGAAATTGAGTATTTGGCGGAAAAGGAGCCAAACAGTACAGATATTTTGAAGACCAACATGTTGGATACATATTATCCAAATAGAAGCAGTCACCTCGAGAATGTTTGTCTGTATGAGGTTCTACAAAATTACATATTCAAGAGGAACATCAAAGAAGATATTGATAAAGGAGTGTATGCTGTAATTGGAAGTGAGGGATGTCTGGTCAAGCAAAGAAAATGCCAATTGGTAAATCATCGAAAAATGAGAGGCGAATCTCCTGAAAGAAAAGAGTTTTTCTATTTAGCTCTTTTGCAACTTTTCAAACCTTGGCGTGCAGAAGAGGAACTGCTTGGAGATTTCCTCTGTTATGAAGACTCTTTCAATGCAGCCAAGGAGACCATAGAATGTCCTGTTTTTTCAAAATATCTAGAAATGTTGAATGCGGAAATCGAGCAGGAAGCAACAATTGCAGCCGAGATTGCTAGAGACAGTTCTCAGGACAGTCAGAGTTCTGTTTCATTGAGTCAGGATCCACTAGGAGGACCAGTTATCGAAAATGAAGCTGCCACTGCCATGATTGAAGTGGAAAGAGCCATGGCACATGCTCAGGAGGATGCGGTTAACTTAGAAGATTTGGAAAGACAACTCAACGTTGAGCAGAGGAAAATATATGACTAAGTTACCAACCAAATTGATCATGGATTAAGTCATGAGAAGAAAGAGTGCTCATGTACGTCGTTGAAGCCTGTCCAACTGTACGTGAGTGGAGAAGCAGGAACTGGAAAAAGTTTCCTCATTAAAGCAATTTCATGTTATTTGCAGAAAAGGACGGAGTCATCGCTGTCTTGTGTTGTCACCGCTCCAACTGGACTGGCAGCACATAACATTAAAGGTATTACTTTCCATCGTCTACTGATGCTGCCAGTGGAGCATGATAACAAATTACAATACCACAAGTTATCTGGAGATGCTTGTTGTGAAGTTTCAAGAGTCTTGAGGAAAATGAAACTTCTTATCATTGACGAAGTAAGCATGGTTTCCAATGTCATGCTTGCCTTTGTGCATTTGAGAATGCAAGAAGTTCTTAAAACAGTGTATGATGTGTTATTTGGTGGCAAACACATCATTGTTTTCGGTGATCTTCTGCAGCTGACACCAGTGAAAGGACAACCAGTGTTTAAACTACTTACACATGAAGATACCAGGAAGTGCCTAGGGAGCATTGGCAACGTTAATATATGGTTAAACTTCAATTATGCGGAACTGCGTGAAAATATGCGTCAAGCGAAGGATGAAGATTATAAGAATATTCTACAAGATGTTAGAATCGGAAAAGTGACCGAGCATGGGAAAGAAGCTTTACATGCACGATTACTGTCAAATTTGTATCCAGAAGAAGACGTTCTGCCAGAGAATATTTTTCGGAAAATTACTGAGAAGAAATCTGGAATATGTTTGATGCCAACTCTTGCAGAATGTGCCATCTTCAACAACAAAATGTTGAATTTAGAAAACCAAGAGATTGTGAAACTGGAAGCTATTGACAGAATAGAGCATATGGGAGCAAAAATTATTTTGTCTGAGAATTTGAAATCTAAATTGGATTCATTAGAGAAGACTATATCTAAAACTGCTGGTTTTGAAAAGACTCTGAATGTGTGCTTAAATTGCCGTATCATTTTGAGAAGGAATTTACATGTTGAAAGAGGTCTGGTAAATGGATCAATGGGTAATGTTGTTGATTTTGAGAAATACAGAAATAGAGATGGAATTGAATTTTTAAAAATTAAATTTGATGGCATTGAGGAAGTACAGCTAATTGGTCGTTGCTCTGCTAGGTTTTTGCTTGTAAAAGACTTATATGTTCGCCGTAAGCAGTTTCCTGTTTGCTTGGCATATGCGGTGACAATCCATAAATCGCAAGGTTTAAGTGTAGACAGTGCATTGGTGAAAATTGGCAGTTCTGTGTTCAAGGAGGGTATGGCATAAGTGGCATTGTCACGAGTCAGAACTTTATCGGGATTGTACTTGATTGAGTGTGATGTCACAAACATTTGTGCGGATCTAGATTGTGTTAAAGAATACAATAGGTTAAGAAGAGAGTATGTGCCACATTTGCCTCAATATCCTTTGTTTGAGAAACGTGTGGTAGGCCGGAAACGAAGAAATGTGACCAATAGTAGGGAGGTTGTAGCAAAAAGACGAAAGGTCGATGAACCCGAAATTATAAGCAGAAAGAAAATGGATTCTGTTGAAGATGTTGTTGGTTTTCAATTTGAAAATAGTTCTGGTGTCAACTGCTATGCTAATGTAGTGGTTAATGTTGTCTTTTCTCTAGAAACTTTAAAAGAACAGATTGTGATCAATTCGGATCAAAGTTTTTGCTGTTTATTGAATTCTGTGTTAGAGAAATGTAGCACTGATAGAACAAAAATAGAAAGTGTGTCTGAAATTCGAAATCTGTTAGACAAATGTTCAGGTCAACGCAATTCTCTCAAAATATTCAGCAAGATTGTCAGGAGTTTTTAATGTATATGCTTGATGTATTGCAAGATGAAGGTGTAGATGTAGATCATCTGTTTGGCCTTTCTTATCAATGGCAGCATGACTGTGAGAACTGTAGGGTATCAAGTACTACTAGTGTAGACTCAGAAAGATTTATATATTTAACTTTGCCAGACAGTAAATCAGTGTCCTTTAATAAGCTAGTAAAAGCAGCCGATCAAAACATGGAGTGTAGCCAATGTAAGTCTGCAATGCTGTCCACATTATTTATACGAAGTTATGGCCAGTATGTCATTTTAATGTTCCAACGATGTAGGCCTGATGGAACAAAATTGACAACTTTAATTAAAAATTGTGTGGCTTCGCAGTTGTCAATATCAGGAAGGACTTTTGTAACTGCAGCAATTATATATCATGACGGTCCTTCAACAACATCAGGACATTACACCGCTTATTTGAAGTCTAGAAACGGCTGGTCATTCTGCAATGATTCCGTTTTAACTTTAAAAAAAAAATTGCCTTTTGACCTTAAAAATTCTTACCTGGTGTTTTTACAACCAAAATTTTAGGGAAAGAATCTCGGGATTTGCTCTGAGGAATTTCAAGAGGTTCTAATGGCTCCTACACTATTTGGCCTTGAGGATAAGTGTAGTACAGAGTGAAAAGTTATTTTTGAGTTTTAAGTAGTTCCTGAAAAAAAAAAGAAGGTTTTCTTACAGAAAGTGGTGGGCACGGATTAGTTAAAGGACAACAGAGTATTTTCCAAAGCAAACGGTGTTCTTACCATAACACTTGACGTCATGGAAAAATAACTGCACTTTGAATGAGTTCTGAAAAACTGTTTCTTTTAATAAGCTAATTCAAGCAGCCAATCAAAACATGGAGTAGAGGTAATGTAAGTCTGCAATGCTGTCCACATTATTTGTACAAACTTTTGGTTATAATGTCATTTTAAAATTCCAACTATATAAACCTGATGAAAGTAAGTTTTCAATTTTAATTACAAATGTTGTGGCTACACAGTCGTTGATTTTAGGAAGAACATTTGTAACTGCAGCTATTATATGACATGATGGTCCTTTGACAACATCCGCTTATTACACAGCTTATTTAAAATGTAAAAAAAGCTGGTGTTTCGGAAATGATTCCCATTTGACTATGAAACAATGTTGCCTTTTGACTTAAAATATTCTTACTTTGTGTTTTCAGAAGAGAGAATTTAGGGTAGGTAACTGGCCTATAATGATTCTAGGAGTTGATATAAATTTATGTACTGTTTTAAATTGCTTTGTGATTAACAGTGATCAAGAGAATTAAATAATTGTAGTAGTCATAGAGGTAGTGTAAGTGTGCCTCATAGTAAGCAGTATCAGTGTCATAGGAAATGTGGAACATGAGTGAGCAAGAAGGGTGAGATATTACTAGTACAGGATTGTGAAAGTGATCTTGAACGTTTTCTTTCTGAAAGTTGTGGAAAAAGAAAATGACGGGATTTGCTTAGAAGAATTCCAAGAGTTATAAATGGCTCTTACACTATTTGGCCTTGAGGAGAAGTGCGGTAGAGAGTGAGAAGTCATTTATTGTATGTAACATATTTGTCAAATCGATGGAGCTTTTCTTTCAGAAAGTAGCGGGCAGAAAATAATAACAGCACAACAGAGTATAAGCTGTTCATAGGACATCCTTCGACGTCATGGAAAGTAAGTTACTTTTGAGGAGTTCTGATTTCTGATTGTGTTTAAAAAACCCATAATACATAACCAATCATTTTGATTGTGTTTTTTTTCCCCCGCTGTTATATGATGAATACCTTCAACTCACTGTTTTTAGTGAAATTTGATATATTCTGAGAACAGCAAAAATAAACCATTTAACATGTATAATTAATTCTGTACTTTGTATAGTGAATTTTAATTTGTACTCGTCTTGTCTCATGCTCACTCGTCTTTTACTACCTTCTATCAATCCTCTTTACATACTCACATTGCCTTTTGTTTTATTCTCTTTCACCCTTGTTCTCTAACTCAACTTATATTTCAACCTTTGTTTCCCTATTCCAACTCTGCTTCTTTCTTTTCTCCCTTGCACCATTTTCCAGCTTTTAGACCTTCTGCTTCGCTTGTCTTTTCCATCTTTCCTCCCTTTGTTTTCTAAATTAAATATTTTTGGGTTCTCCTTTTTTGGTGCAATCAGTTAGTATAACTCACCCTCACTCATTTATCTTTCTTTGTTGCCTCACTCAGTCTGTATCTGACACTCTTTCCTTCACTTCCTCTGTCTCCTCTCTCCCTCACTCTCTTTTCCTTATTCACCCTTTCCTTATATAGTTTACCTTACTCACTTTCTTTTAGTAGCTTACACAACTTCTATTTAGTTTTCTCTTCTATCCTTCTTTTCTGTCACTGAAAGTATCTTCCTTTTTTTCTCTTAGTAATTTACTCAATTACAATTTCTTTTTCTCTGACTGTCTATCACCGTTTCTTTCTCATTTTTTCTGCATGTTTATCTCTAACTTTATTTCTTTGTAAAATTGGATGATTTTCAATCTTTTCCCTTGTCTTTTCTAATTTTTAAATACATGTTTTAATATTTTTCAAATTTTTGTTCTTTCTTTCACAGATTGAAAGTATAAAAATAACAAATGACTAAGTTAACGACAATTATAAGGTAAGTGTTTTGTACTCTTTTCGTTACATTTCTATCACATTTAACTTCTATTAGTTCCACTGCTTCATTTCTTTAACCCTCAGTTTCCTGCCTTTGCTACTTCCCTCATTCCTTTTTCTATTACTTACTTACTCTACTCCTTCCACTCCTTTTCTCAGTCCCTCTGTTCTCATAGTTCCTCACTCCTGTTCACTCACTCCGTCTCTATTACTCTCACTGTCTCTGACTCATCACTCTTTCACTACTTGTTCATTATGCTTTCTCCCTGTAGTTCAAGCACACTATGTTATTTACATTTCTTTGCTGTTTCAATTATTACTTTTCTGTCACTTCTTCTTTTCTGCTTTCTGTTTTTTCTCTCTGTTATTCCACATGTTTTAACCTTAGTCACTGTCATACATCTTGTTTTATTCCTATTTACTTTCGCTCACTGTTTTCTTAACACTTTCCCTCAGGGTTGTTCTTTTAGTCCGGTTCTATCCCTACCTCTCATTCCACATCGTTTACTGTTTTTCTTCTTAATTTGAACATTCACTCACATTCTCTAAGAAACTCTTGTTTATTATTCTTCTACTCTCCTTTTTTTCTTTTCACTTCCTTATCTATTTTGTTTTTCTCAATTATACCCTCTTACATCTTTTCTTTGGTAAATAGATCTATTAAACAGTATCTCTGTGTTACTCCCTCTAGCTGTCTTTCTTTTAACATTACTCTCCGTTTCCTTCCCTTATACTCACTCTTCTTTTTTTTTTTTTTTTTTCTGTTTCGCTTCCGGTTCGCGTACCGGGGCGCGAACCGGGAAGCGAATCAAAAGAAATAGAGATTGCCAGAGTGCTAAACATTCTAGCAATTTTTTATAAATGGGAGGTAGTTCTGAAAAGAACTTTTTTTTTTATTGTTTTTGTTGTTTTATATATTTTTTTTTTTTCTGAACATTTTTTTACTTTTTTTTATTTTTTGAACGGTTTTATAATTTTTTTGTTTTTTTTGGGGAGGGAAACGAAAATTATTCATTATAAAGGGCTCAACAGGAGCAACAAAAAAAAAAGATAATTTACTTTCTGGGGCATTTTGGACATTTATGATTTTCGATAGCTCTGTTGATTAAAGTTATGCTACTCTCCATATAGCAAATTAATTTGCCGCAAAAAATGCAGACTTGCTTCACGACCCCGAAGTTCAACTGAATGTTTGGGACCGTCTCCCTCGCCTCTGGTCCCGTCACTGCCTGTTCAGTTGATGTACTGGCCACAGGAGGGGGGTTTTCCTGCAGGTCACGTACCTGTGCAGCACTATAATTTATAGGGTGCCACCTCTCCATGTGCCGATGCATGGTGTAATTGCCAAAGCTGTACTTTTTATCAGTCCCTCTGGACAGAGTTTTGCCACAGATCAGACATGTGACGTAGCGGGCATTTACTTTTTTTTGGCCCCGGGGAAATGTATAGAATTGCCAGATATAACTATCCTTCACATGGGACCTCCTTGGCTCTTCAGGTAAAAACTGTCTCCTCCCTTGCTCCTCTTCCTCTTCTTCCTCCTCTTCATTAAGGATGACCTGAGGAGGTGGTCCTTCCTTCCTAGGAGGTGGTGGTGGTGGTGGTGGTGGGGGTGCACCAGCTGCAGCTACTAATGAAGCCATTTCTTATTAATCAAAATAGGTCTTCCTCTCACAAAGTTGAAAGTCAGAGTGAGAAAAAAGGTGGGGGCTTTCATCATTTGGGAAAAAAAAATGTTCTAAACCAATGAAAAGTGTTATTTTTAGGTCACATGACCTAGCCTTACATCATTAGGAAACCAAAAGTGAAATGAACCAATGAAAAGTTTTATTAACAAGTCACATGACCTGTTACGCTTACGTTACGCGCTCCGCGCCGCGCCCCGGATCGCTTCCGGGGTGCTGCGCTTCGCGCCTCGGTTCGCGCTCCGGAGCATTTCCGGGTGCGCTAACGCGGCGCGTCATAAGACGCATTACGCGGCAACGCGATACGTCGCGCTTACGTGACGCGTCACGATGTTGTTTTCTAACGCGGCAGTTGCGCAAACGGAACGTTTACCGGTTCGCGGACCGGGTCGCGGCACCAAATTGAGCTAACGGGAAGCTACCCGGTGCGCGGACCGGTAGCGAAACAAAAAAAAATATATATATATACATAAAAAATTGTATTAAAAACATACAAAATATATTTTCGATCTAAAGAAGAATACATTTTAAAGCTTTTGATATTTGCTATTAAAAAACCATTGAAATTCACTGAAAAAAACATAGGTTATAGACCATATATAGTTAGGAATTAGAATTTACAAAACCTTGAAAATTCACTGAAAAAACCATAGGTTATACACCATATATAGTTAGGAATTAGCATTTACAAAACCTTATTTTACTCACACAAAACCATTGAAATTCGCATATATAGTTAGTTGCACTAACTATATATCACGCACCCGCAATCCACTGCTGATCATGTCACATATTACATCATTCATGACATGGTCAGTGACATCACTGATGACATCACTGATGACATCACTGATGACATCACTGATGACATCTCATTTGACATTACTGATCACATCACTGATGACATCATTCATGTGATAATACGATGAACCTCTTCAGACTCTAATATAACCTTAGATACACTCAGTGTAAACAGACACTCACAGACTGTCACTCATCCATGAAGTTACACACACACCTAGTCAGTCATGCAAAGAATCAATCACACCTCCATTTTCTCAACTATACAGTTATACACACCTTACTTATTCAAACATATACTAACACATATTTACTCTCTTATACAATTCCGGATACAAGTTCACAATGATCCATACAGCCACTCACACATTCACTGGCTCTTATGCACAGTTATTTATATATGTCAACTCTCAAATGTACTGTGTTTTACATATGTACTTACTTTGACATGTAGCACTGAGATATCCATTCACTCACCAATACACTCATGCGCACAGTCAACCGCCCATACAGCTGTTTCCACGTGCACTTTTGAACCCATACATCTAGTGAATCAACTGCTCACACATCTATGCACAGAGTCATACACCTCCCAGCCACCCACACACACACACTCAGTCTCCCATACAAATACTTGGGCAACCAATCAATAACCCATATAGTTACTCATATAGCTACTGATCAACACATGCAGCAGTTTACAGAACAACAGATATAATGATGCACAAATTAAGACAGTTTAGTCACTAACCCATGCACTCAGTGAGACACATTTAATCACTCACTCATACAGTCAGTCATGCACCTACTAAATCCTTCATCCAGACACTTATAAATCCACTAATTCTTCAATATGTAAGACATATTTTAACTTTACAGAAACATACAGTCACTGGATGTTGTCATCAGTGATGTCATTTGAGATGTCATCAGTGATGTCATCAGTGATGTCATTTGAGATGTCATCAGTGATGTCATCAGTGATGTCACTGACCATGTCATGAATGATGTAATATGTGACATGATCAGCAGTGGATTGCGGGTGCGCGATATATAGTTAGTGCAACTAACTATATATGCCAATTTCAATGGTTTTGTGTGAGTAAAATAAGGTTTTGTAAATGCTAATTCCTAACTATATATGGTGTATAACCTATGGTTTTTTAAGTGAATATATACACACGATACTCTGGTACTATTTAAATCGCCTCGCTCTGCCAGAGCGCAAGAATAGTCACACTCAGGATTTACAAGTCATAGAATTCAGTATTTATTGACTTTATGCGTTTAGAAGGCACGGTCTTTGTTAAAAAGTCATATATATATATATATATATATATATATATATATATATATATATATATAGATATATATAGATATATATATCGAAGAAGATCTACTCAATAAAGAAAAAGACTTGAGCACACATGGGTTCGTAGAGCTTCCATTTATTTTAGACAGAGGACCAGGGGCGGCTGGTAACATTTGAATCTGGTGAGACGGGGGAAGGGGCTGCCGGAGCGTGGGTATGGGGATGTCTGGATGCGGATCGGGCTGCTGTTGCTGGTGAGAGAAAGTAATCATAGAACCCACCCCTCCCCCAACGCAAACACAAACCGTCTTAGTACACTCTACAGTGTGCACTAGGGTCAGTGTGGGTTATGTTATGTTATGTTAGCATCATTTATTGTGCGCACAGATGCTCCAGCAAAGGAGCGTCCTGGCGCCCGACAAGGTAGCAACACAACACAACTGGACAATATAAAAGAATCTAAGGAAACATTAGAGTATTAATGGCTCGGCGAAAGGAAAGCAGATCCCCAAGGGCGCGGATTTCGGGGGGGAGGGAATTCCACAAAACCGCCGCACGCACTGAAAATGAGCGGCCGCCAGCCCGGCAGCGCTTAAAGCAGGGGACAACCGCAAGTTCTAGGTCCGAAGATCTTAAAACACGGACCGGAGCGTAACGGGACAAGAGATTGGAAAGGATCAAAGCAGGGGAGCCCTTAAGGATCTTGTAGGCTACACAAAGGACCTTGAACTGGATCCTTTGCGCGATCGGTAGCCAATGCAGGGCACGCTGGGTGTTGGATGTGGGACAGAATCTAGGTAGCCCCACGACAGTTGATGGTTGAAGCTTCCCACAGACTCACGAGAGCCGCCCTTGACACCTTCAGATAAGCATTAAGAAAAACAGAAGACTTCAGGGGGCGATGGAACCACTTCACTGAAGTAACTCAATGAAAGCCGTTAATAGATAACTTCAAAGGTGAGGCATGAAACGTTTTTTATTTCCGCTCATTCTGAGGGAATAAGCACATGGGCAGTTGCGGCCAGCAAAACGGAAGTGTGGGTACGCGGGGGGGTGGGAATTGGGACGGATAAAAATAAAATAATAACAAGTTACCAATCAGACCTGGGGTCCCCGCTGGTGCCCTGCCGGGCCTATATATTTAATTCGAAACTGAACAGTAGCAACGAGCCCGTCCTGGTGAAATTGAACATTAGCAACGAGCCTGTCCAAGTCGCAGTCAATGTATATGCCGGCCCGGGGTCCCTAAATCATCGAAGTATGTGAGGTGGCATCAAATTTACAGGTCCCTCTCACGGCCTGCATGACTCCGGGGGTAGGTGCAGGGGGGTGGGGGGTCACGGGTAATTAAATACATTAAAACAAATAAACTAAACTTACCACGATGAGGCAGCCATCTCCTCCGCCGGCGGCGGGTCCCACGTCACATCACGTCTCCGAGTCCAACGTGACAAATCATAGGACTGGATGCGACTGGGGGCGGTATCCTGCCATTTGATAGGGCATGGGGGGGACTGTACGTCACTAGGCATGCGCAGCATGCCTAATGTAATGTCAATGGAGTGGCCGTGCTAAATAAAAAGTGCCCCTCGCAGATGCGCAGTAGGAGTCCACTTCTCCGGACTCCTGCTGCTCTCGCCTGCATGCATGCACTATGCGTTATTGTTGAATGACGCATGCGCACTTGAGGCTGTGAAGCAGCTGCCAGCACAGGTCGGAAATGTAAACAGAGGAATGAATTGCGTCTGCTTACATTTCTTGCTGCCTGTCAACGTTACAGTTTGTCTTGTTGATTGTGACAAGTGGGGCGCTGCCCCGACGCCCCTAATGGACCAGCCGCCACTGCAGAGGACGTGTTTCAGCTTTAAATGCCTTTTTCAAATGCCAATGACACCGGTGTTGCTTATGTCAGCGTTTTAAACCCATACTGACTCTTCGCTATTGGTGGAAAAATACATTGCAAGCATGGAAAGACTTCATGACTTCGGCACTCCGAATTAGTTTATAAACGTACTTTGTGCTAGGAACTTGTATTTCTAACAGTAGGGAACACATTTTTCTTTTTCTCAATCACACCAGTGTCACTACAAAAACAATTAAAGGTCTCCGGATCCCTCATCCAGCCCCCAGATATTGGATAGAGAGACAGACAGACAGACAGACACACAGACAGACAGACAGACAGACAGACAGACAGACAGACAGATAGATAGATACAGACAGATAGACAGATAGACATATAGACAGAATCCACTTCCATGCTATCATTTAATTTATCGTAGCGCTATAGCTCGAAAACGCGCATTAGTGCCTGTTCTGTTAAATAACTATCGTAGCGCTATATTGCTGATTCTGTTAAATAATTACCGTAGCGCTATATTTAGAAAGCGCGCAGTCAGTAGAATTGCATTGTGCCTGGCTGCCTTTGGTTAAATTATTTCATTAGTGCATAGCGTTCTTTTCAGGTTGTGCCCCAATACAGTTTCGTTTTTGGCCTGCTGCCATTTTGCGGTTTGTTGTTGTGCCCGGACCTCCACCCCGCTCCCGCCTCCCAGCTGCTCCCCCTTCGCCCCTCCCCCCTCCACTATCCACTTATGATAGATGCTTTTGCGGGCAGCGTTCACGCGCAGCGGACGCGCCCCATGCGCGCCGAAGGTGCGCCGAAGGTGCGCCAAAGGTAAGCCCGTCTACGCCCGTCCGCGCCTGGACCGCGCCCAGGGCCAGACCCCCTGGCCCCCGCAAAAACCATTCCACCCGCATTACTTATGAAGCCGCAACCCTCTCAGCACTTAACCCCGGCCGACTCCCGAACTGCTATCATGCCTCCCCAGGTCACACCCACGGACCCTTCGCCTGCCACTCCTGCAAGTTCGACTGCATCAGGACCCACACCAAATCCACTAACCCCAAACAGAACCCTGTCACTAACCACCTAAAGTGCATCCTAATCAACACCCGCTCAGTCCACAGACACTCCATTGAACTTTGGAACCTACTCGACACTACATCGCCAGACGTCGCCTTCCTCACAGAAACATGGATGAACGCTTCATCAGCGCCCGACATCGCCATAGCCATCCCGGACACATACAAGATCATTCGAAAAGATCGCACCAACCAAACCGGAGAAGGCATTGCCATCGTCCATAAGAACACCATCCGCATCACAACCAGTCCCGACGACAACCTCGCTTCCGCCGAACACCTCCACTTCCAAATTCATACCGACCACAATACCACACTCAGAGGCACCCTCATCTACAGACCACCAGGTCCCCGCACACAATTCAGCGAAGACATCACTGACTTCATCAGCCCACATGCCCTCCCCTCCGAGAATTACATTCTACTGGGAGACCTCAACTTCCACCTGGAAAAGATAAACGACAACAACACCCTCACCCTTCTGGATAACCTGGCCAATCTTGGACTCAAACAACTTGTAGACACCCCCACCCACTATGCCGGACACACGCTCGACCCTATCTTCACCTCCAGCAAGCACATCTCCTTCGATCACACCACAGCTCTCCATTGGACGGACCACAGCTGCGTTCACTTCAACTACAAAAAGTCCACGACCCATAACCCCCCACAACCTATTCCGCGAAGAAATTGGAACAAAATCACCACTGAACAACTCTTCACCAAAACCCCCCCACCAAATCATCGGACCCAAACCAAGCAGCCATTAACGTCACCCAAAGGATCACCTATGGCACTGACAAACTTGCACCCTTGAAAAACCATCTAATCAAACAAGGTAAAAAAAAGCCCCCTGGTTCAACGATGACCGTAAGAAATCCAAGAAGCTCTGTCGTACTCTCGAGAAAACCTGGAGAAAAAACCCAACCACTGATAACCTAGCCACCTTCAAGAACGCCACCCGCAAACACCACCAACTAATCCGATCCACCAAGAAATCAGCATTCAAGGATCGACTTCACAACAATGCCCAAAACAGCAAGGAACTATTCAACATCGTCAAAGAATTTACTAACACCACCGCCGGCACCAATGACATTTCTCCCTCCCAAGACCTCTGCGACTCTCTATCCTCATTCTTCCACAACAAAATCGCCTAAATACATAACAGCTTTAAAAACCAGTCCGAAGACTTGTCCACTCCACCCACTTCCGATCCAACACCGCCCTCAAACAACCTTTGCGCCTGGAACCCAATCACCACCGAAGACACCATTCGCCTGATGAACTCCATCCACTCAGGATCACCAACCGACCCATGTCCCCACCACATTTTCAACAAAGCAGGCTCCATCATCGCACCCCATCTCCGCGATGTCATCAATTGTTCCTTCAACTCCGCTACCTTCCCGGAAATTTGGAAACATGCCGAACTCAGCGCCCTACTGAAGAAACCCACAGCAGACCCCACCGAACTTAAGAACTACCGCCCCATCTCGCTCCTCCCATTCCCCGCCAAAGTCATTGAGAAAGCCGTCAATAGTCAGCTCGCCGCCTTCCTCGAATCCAATAATTCCCTCGACCCTTCACAATCCGGCTTCCGAGCCAAACACAGCACCGAAACCGCCCTCATCGCAGCAACAGACGACATCCGAACACTACTGGACAACGGAGAAACAGTTGCCCTCATCTTACTCGACCTCTCCGCAGCCTTCGACACAGTCTGCCGTAGCACCCTCATACAACGATTCAGCAACGTCGGAATACAAGGAAGAGCATTGGAATGGATCATATCGTTCCTTGCCGGAAGAACCCAGAGAGTTCGCCTCCCCCCCTTCAAATCAGAGGCCACCGAAGTCATCTGCGGCGTACCACAAGGATCATCACTCAGTCCCACCTTCTTCAACGTATACATGAGTCCCCTCGCATCCATCGCACGCCAACACAAACTCAACATCATCTCCTACGCAGACAACACCGAGCTGATCCTCTCCCTCACCAAAGACCCTAACACCGCCAAAACCAACCTACACAAAGGAATGAAAGAAGTAGCCGAGTGGATGAAGAACAGCCGTTTAAAACTGAACTCGGACAAAACGGAAGTCCTCATCTTAGGCTCATCCCCCTCGGCCTGGGACGACTCTTGGTGGCCTCGAGCCCTAGGAACCGCATACACACCAACGGATCACGCACGCAACCTGGGCTTCATCCTGGACTCCTCCCTCTCGATGACCAGACAAGCCAATGCCGTCTCATCATCCTGCTTCAACATCCTACGCATGCTCAAAAAAGTCTTCCGCTGGATCCCCACTGAAACAAGAAAGACGGTCATCCACGCACTGGTCACGAGCCGACTGGATTATGGAATCACCCTCTACGCTGGAACCACAGCGAAAATACAAAAAAAACTCATCAGCCAGACTCATACTGGACATCCCTCGTCAAGCTCACATCTCCGGCCACCTGAAAGATCTCCACTAGCTCCCCGTCAACAAGAGAATAACGTTCCGTCTCCTCACCCACGTACGCAAAGCCCTCTATGACCTAGGACCCGAATGCCTCAACACGAGACTGTCCTTCTACACCCCCACCCGCCAACTACGATCTTCCAATCAAGCTCTCGCCGCAATTCCGCGCATCCACAGATCCACCATGGGGGAAGATCCTTCTCCTATTTAGCGGCCAAGACCTGGAACTCTCTACCCACCCACCTCCGCCTTACTCAAAACCACCTCTCCTTCAGAAAGCAACTAAAAACTTGGATCTTCGATAAGTAAATGCACCCGCCTCCCCAAGCGCCTTGAGACCCTCTGGGTGAGTAGTGCGCTATATAAATTTCTGAACTTGAACTTGAACTATTTGGGCCATTTATGATTTTCACAAAACAAACCCAATAATTTTTTCGAGGAGTAGCTTACTACATTTTTGTGATATGGAGCTCTGGACATTGTTCATTTGTATGTGACAACCTAAAAACGTCTTTCAACAGGAATGTAGGAAATCATTATTCCACTATCTCTTGTGTTTTTTTGTAAAGTATCACGATGTGGTGTGTACCAACTTGTATATATGTAAAATGAGGCTACTTTGTGTAATAAGACGAATAAAACTGATTAATAAGATGTGAATAATACATTATCCCAAATTGCACACAGGATTAAATGTGCTGTTTTGTGTTTTTTATTAAAATAACTAGCTTACCCGTCGCGCGTTGCTGCGTTCTCCGGAGAAAGGTAATTCAAGGAAAGTCGTCATGATAACATTCAATTTACATTGTGTCATTTTTATTGAAACTTATTCATTTTAATATGGAAAACATTTCAAAGTGTCGTTTTATTTCTATTTATTTATTCGAGTTATTGTGGATACACGATTTTTTGTTTTTCCGTCTGGTGCGTACATCAGTATTCGAAAGATTATGATGGCCCAGGGGGCCGATATTTAAAAAGAATTTATGGCAGAAACCTTCGCGGGAGTGTACTCAACAACTTCCCAAAGTTTCATGGCGATCGGATGAATGGTGTTTTAATTTTATTTATTTATTGGAGTGCTTGTGGATACACGATTTGTTGTTTTTCCGTCTGGTGCGTACATCAGTATTCAAAAGATTATGAGGGCCCTGGGGGGCCGATATTTAAAAAAATTGTATGCCAGAAACCTTCGTGGAGTGTACTCAACAAATTCCCAAAGTTTCATGGCGATCGGATGAATGGTGTAGTAATGCATATGCCAGAAACCTTTGCGGGAATGTACTCAACAACTTCCCAAAGTTTCATAGCGATCGGATGATTGGTGTAGTAATGCATAAAGGACACACAGACAGACATACATTCGTTTATATATATATAGATTGATAGCTGGTGGGGGTCTTGTATTTTTTGCGTGCTCTGATTGATACCTCCCCCACTCTGGCATTACAGGATCAAACCCCATGTTGTTGTTCATAATAAACAATTGGCAAGAACTGTTCCAGGGCATACAAAATCAAACCTGATCTTCACATGAAGAATGTGAAAATGTTGCTCAACTCCTATTGCATCTTCTGAAAATTAAATAGCATAATAATACCAATGCAGGCTTGTAATCAGTAGTTGTCACCCTGAAAGCATTAATGGACGACGGCAATGCCCCGCTCGCTGACTGGCATCCCAATAAATTGGTCTGGCATACTTTAAAACAGTTCATGCAGCAACCCACCTCATTGTTGGCACCAGGAAAAACGAACATGTCACTTCTAGCCTGAGCTGAACTCCAGTGGCACACGTGTTGCATATTGAAGACAGACTGACCAACAAAACCTCTGCACCACATATCCCCTGATACACGGCTGTCAATCTCAGTCTCGGGGTGCTCCTGGAGGCATGAGAAGGAAAATGGAGCTTGGACTGGAAAATCCCAGTTTCAAGAAAACACACGCTCAATCAAACCTTTAGGACTCAGCACCAAGAATGTGGATTGCGGTCTTCATTTCCCATCTCTCAGCATCATAGGAAAGAAGTAAAACTTTTCACCATCGCACAGAAAAGCCTTAAGAAAGGGCCCATACCCGCACCCCTCAGAAACCCCTCCAGACCTATAGTAAAGAAGAAATCCCTCCCTGTACGTCGACTGACAAGCAGCAAAACACACACCATGCCTTCAAAGCTGAACACCATGGCTAGAGTCACCTGATGGCTGGCAATAAATTGCACCTCGGCTAATTTAGTTCTAGATCTGTTAGAAAATGTTACAATTCAAAGTTAACAATCCATGAGTATCTCCAAAGATCAGAGTGCAAAGCAAAACTAAACCGAATCAAACTTTGGAAAAGTTCTCTGCATATCCGATACAGCAATGCATTCGACATTATCACGCAAAACAAGACATGAGCGGAACTCTGAAAAGAATGACTGCATCCCCTTAACATAGAGAACAGCTTAGTAATGCGTACTCCCCTCAACTTGTTCAGAAGCAGACTCACGGACTAACAATCCTCTCCCAGCTACATAAGGCCATATTTAATGTACATATGTATATGTACACTAGTCAACTTTTGTCCTACGAGCTGAGCCTTCGAACATGTACAGTTCTCCGATGACCTTGGTACCTGGTTTACCATCTATCCAGGCAAGAAATAAAAATTTAAAAAAGTGGAAAGAAATGTAAGCTTATGTGTTGTAATCCTTCATTATGTCCATGCTCTATATATTGCTACTGAATAACGGAAAGATTCAGGGAACATGTTATTACTGTTCCTGAAATGTCAGCAGTGAGGTACGTATAATTATGTTTGTACGTATGCTGCAGCTATTCTGGTGAAATACCCTTGCTGCTCCAAACACAGCCCTCACACACGGTGTAAAGTGGTATTTGCGGCAGGACCTATTTTGATTCCACGGGTGGAGTTTTGCAGAGCAACAGAAACTACAAAAGCCATGCAATAACTTTAAGATTGGACAGAGAATGTTCTAAAATAATTGTTTAAATACTGAAGTATTCCAGTTCGGACACATTATCATTTATTTGTAGGAATGAAAAAATGCACTCCAAGAAAGAGCACCCTACTTTCTTTACTGAAATAAAGAAAACAAACCCTCGAATTTAGAGCGAGAAAATAATTCAGACATGCTTTTGAAAACCAGTGACATAGGAACACAAATTGGCTATTTTTCCCAATAGTGGATTGGTAGGCCGGCCAGTATGGATGACACGCCTACATAACAAGCCAATAAGCTCGGGACCATTAGTTTTTTGGGCTGTATCTTTGCTCTTAGCAGGAAATTCACAGGACTCTGAAGAAGGTGTATTGGTACGAATGTCTGAAGACCAAGAAAAACAACTTTGGTAATGCCCATTATTTTGGCTCGTGTACAGTTGACGTGTTTCCACAACCTTTGATAAAACACAGAGCAGGTGCCACACGACCATCAGCAGAGCTAGCCCAAAATCACACACAGAGGACTAGCTTGGGTATGGAGTACAACACTGCTTGCCTTAACGACCAAGACTGGGTCTCATACAACATGCCATCCTCCATGTAACACTAGAGTCCCATCTTAATGCTTAGCCTTCTAAATCCTGCAGTCACCCACCTTTACATTGCATACAAATTGGAGTGCATTTGGTCTGACCCAAAAATAACTAACTCGTGCAGTAACGGGTGGAGATGCACACTGCTCCCTGAAAGATGGCTGCAGTCCCCTGAATGCATGCTGGTTCACAAAGTCACAAATGGCCATTTGATGATCGCATGTTCAAGCACAGCACATTGCCTGCTAACCCTCGACATGTGTTTCATACATTGAGTATTATTCAGAAGAATAAGCCTTAGGATGGCCAATGTCTTTCTTCAGTATATAACCAATAACCTAAAGTTTACACAAGAATATTAGCAGCAATATCATAACTCACGGTGCCATCTTGCCAGTACACATCGCTTCCAAAATAGTGAAATATCTGATCAAATGAGTGTAGACCAGGGAAAAGTCCAGCAAAAAACAAAACAAAAAACCTGTCATATTGAAACCTATAACTCGCCAAAGCGATTCTGATGATCCTAATATTTCCCTTAGTTACTTACTGCAAGGTAAAGGAAAAACATGCAGATGTTGAGCGCAGCTTGGGGAGGGATCACCAGGGTCTTTGGTGCCTACTACTGTTCTATGGTGTTCAGTGGTATTTTAAACTAGTATCTCTTGCTCAGGCCCCACATGCCAAGAACAAATGGTGTTCAGATCGATGCAGACACTGAGCATTTCTGTCCAGGCAACCCACCTGCTGCTGAAGGTAGGATATGCATTGGATCTCTCTCAAATCCTAATTCTCAGTGAAAGGTAAATGCCTCTACTTAGAGAAATGAGCATTGCAGAGCACTCTTTACAGCTGTGAGGAAAATCTGGTCCTTGAGAGGGAAGTGAAGGAAAGGGTTACAACAACCTTGTTTCTGTAGCGTATACTGCACAGTCCCTTTAAATAAAATAGCTTTGATTACCTATATTGGCAGTGTGTTGCTAAAATACATTTTTTCTCTTTAAATGTGTAGGACAAATAGAAAAAGCAAAACAGTTGACAAAAACTTCCCATTCTGCCCAAAAATAAAATAAACCCATTTACCTGGCAGGGCCTCTCCAGTGAGGCCAAGTCTGCTTGCAGAGCATCTTGTACCTTTCCAAGCAGGGTTCGTATGGCTGTCGGAAAGCATAACCTGCCCTCCTAACACGTACGTTCTCCAGCAGACCGAGGTACCGAACTTGGTGCTGGACTAAAGCGTCATTGAAGATATGGGCAGCTTTTTTGTCATTTGGCTTGATGCATCTGCAATGGACATGGATTCCGTAAATGAATTGTAACAACAAGAAGTAGTTTCGCAATTTTCCATTGACAGGTGTTCACGTGAAGAGGATTAAAATTATTTGGTCTTACCATCACCAAGTAAATAAATTGCTTGATCACTTACTTCCTCTACTGCACTCAATCTATATATTTTGGGCACACTAATAACGTTCATAGATGTTAATCCCGGTTAATTTACAAAGTGAGGCAAAATATATAAATATCAGTGAGTGTTACTTTTAAATCATTTAAAATGCAAATGTGATCTCAAGCAGTAAAAAGGTATTTGAAACAGTCATCTACTGTAGTACGCATACAAATAAAAATCTGTTGAGAGGAAACGGGGAACAGCTTTGATTGATAAATGCCAAACCAAGAAAGGCTACAATAAGCATCACTGTTGAAGAAGAAATTGAACATCTTTTAAAAATCTCAATTGCATGGCCCACCACAGCAGCAGGGCAGGTTCAGTGCAAGACAATATATCACTTTACAAGAACTATTACCAATGACAAGAATCAGTATTTTAGGAAAGATAAATAGAAAGGCCGAAATGACAAGAATTAGTATTTTAGTAAAGATAAATAGAAAGGCAGAAAAGAAAAAGCACATGAGCTCACACAAATCTTTAAGGTGGGTTCTGAAGGGAGGAGTCATTAGAAGGATAGTATCTTCGTATGACGACTTTTTTTTTGGCTACATGGTTCTATATCTGAACTAGGTGGAGCAGGTCTTGGATTTTTCAGGAGACATGATTAGCTCCTTTTATACTTACGCCTACAGTAGTTTCTAGCTTATTCTTCTGGTAGTTGGGTGAGATGATGATTAAGGATCTATATGATGCAGGCGGTAAAGAAGCTAAAGAGGGAAAGGAACTAAAAGTAATTCTTGTCCCAAAAGGCAGCCAGAAAAGTTCTCTCAGAATGGAGTTTATGTTGTTTTTAGAGGCTTAGAATCAAGTCGCAACATGAAATTCCTGAAGGCAGCCTGCAAGGATTTCAGAAAGCTAGCTAGCAATGCATTTCCTCTGTTAAATTGAGCAACCACTAATGGTTGCAATGCTTTCCTTAACTCTAAGGGAATAATTTGAGGACCTGCGTTTTCTTTGCAGATGTAGATGGAAGGAAGCAGTTTATGGAGATCTGTGCGATAATAATTAGGCTTTGAGTAATAAAGAAGCCTGTTGATTTGGCAAAGGGATAGAGAGGAAGAGATCACTTACTGAGAGGAGTAAACAATTACTCTGCCTGAGGTGGAGAGTCAGTGGTGTAGAGTAGAATACATTCTATGTCACATTTAAAGAACAAAGAGCTCAGCCTAGCGTATTCATTCTACAAGGAGGTTCTTTCCGCATATATTTAAAAAAAAAAATTTTTTTTAGTTGGTTTAGATTCTGAGACACATTATCACACGAGTATTGGTTAATTACGATGTAATTCTCTTTACGCACAGTGAATTACAGCCCCATGTACATATTAGGATTTTGAAGTAATGAAAGGCTTTAAACAATTTACGCCTTTAACTTCTTATTCCATCCTAGATGAGAAGATCTGAAGTTTAGTTTTGTGGTAAACAGTGTTGAAAAGCCACCGATAGTTCAAACAACACAAACATTTGACGCTTATTGAAGACTGTTTAGTATTTTTCACTTTTGCCACCTCATCCTGCCTTTTACGCAGAATCCAGCCACCAGACAGAAAGGTGTTAACTAAGTCATTATTGGTAATGTGAGCCAGAAGTTGAGTTTAAATGGCTTGCTTAATTTTTGGATGAAAAACAAGGTATTTTTTTTTATTGGAATGATTTAGCTAGATTTTGGAGAAAAGGGGAAGATGCCTTCCTCTAGTGAGGAGTTAATGGTTGTTTGGAATCAGTAAAGTTATGTCATGGGCAAAGTGTTGCTAGTGTTATAAGTAATGAATTACACACATATACTGAGATCTGAATTCCTTCTTGCGTGTAGGTGTTTTAAGGATGACCGCATCAGGTTGGTCCATTTAGAACTTGAGAGGTAATATTTGTGATTTGTTTTGGAGCTCTCCTTGAACTATTTGTATTTACTCTGAGAAAATAATGGCAATGTGGTCTGCACTGGCACCTAAGCTTGAAATTCCGAATTCCTTGCTGGGGCTGGCGCCATGTAGAAGTTTGAAGAAGCGCTTGGAAGTTCAACTTAGCTTCAAGTTCACAGTTTCATTAATCTGCTTTCCCTTAGTTTTGCGATTGTGGTGCTTCCTGAGTTTTGAATTTACTCCGTAATGAAACTGACTATATCCACTTTCGCAGAAGCCTTAAGACCTGGCTTTTTGACCAATAACCCCTATTTCTGCTGCATGTCTTTTTGTGCCCTGTCCGCTATGGCGCCGGGAAACCCTTGTTGGGTAGCTGAGCGCCTTATTAATCCAATAAGTAAATAAAAGAAACTCCATGTTGCGTCTTGTTTCTTGGTTAATGTTGCTAAGTTCCTTGTTGTAACATAGAGCACCGTACTAGCCTTTGTTGTATTTTTGTGTGAGGCAAGCAAGGTTGCTCATGAGCTATAAAGTGGTGTTGTTTTGAAGTTGGTGAGATCTTCCATGAATATGAAAATGTCTGTGATGAGCTATTGTGCAGAGGTCATGAAGGAGTTTTTATAAGATAGAGCTGTGAGAGATCTTCTGGGGCTTTCAGTTTTAACCACTTAACTGGGCTACTAGCAGAGTGGTGCTGAAAGATAGCAAAAGGTGAACCATCCAGTCCAGTCTGAAATGTTCATTTGGGATGATGAGGTTTGGAGGTGGAAAAATAGGTCTATGGCATTACATTTTACATGGAAAGGAAAGAAGGCAAGTTGCCACAAACATTTGTAGAGAACATAAATCTTTTAGTTTAATTACAAGGTGATTCTCCAAGGGACACCAATGTGATTTTGATTTGAGTGAAATTCTTAAAGTGCACACTTTGTTCTGGTTTAAATTGTATGGGTTTGTATTTGTGTAACATTGAGAATATCAAAGTCAAAAGGCTATCCCTGGACTGGTTCAAGGACGATAACACTCACTAGACTCTATTCTAGTCACATCCCATTCACTCAGGACATCTCATTAGTGTATAACTTGAATTACTGGTCAACTAAAATGTAACGTTCACAGTCTTTTATTAAAAATTCAAACAAGGTTCTCCTTCCAGAAGGAGACAAGAGTTATATTGAAATTTCAGCACTCCATTTCTTACATCTTCCTTTACGATTAGGTTAGAGTACTTGTGTTTTCCTTTTTATATAGATACCTGTTGTATTAACTTGATGTATTATTGAATGTTTTATTATATTTTATTGTTTTGTATGAGATGTCTCAAATTAAATTGTCTTCAGAGAAAAATTTTCTCTGAAATTTTAATATAACTCTTGTCTCCTTCTGGAAGGAGAACCTTGTTTGAATTTTTAATAACGTTGAGACGTGAACTTGAGAACTTCTACAGGAAGATACGTCTCCATTTTTTCTTTAACATCAACCAAGAGGCTGTGGATACTGATGAACCAACAGATCGTAACACTGGTCTCAGACCCAAATCCACATATACACCTCTGAGTCATCAAGTTCCAGCACGAGTCATTACTTTCGAACAAGCTGTAACTCATGACATCAAGAACCTAAGTCAATACAAGCACAATCCCTATCATAACGTCACGAGAGCTGAAAAAACTGCTTTGATGGATCTGGCAAAAGATACATCTCTGATAGTTAAACCCGCTGACAAGGGTGGGGCAATTGTGCTGATGGATACAGAGGTCTATCGAGCTGAGTGCTTGAGACAGCTTAATGACACAAGAGCCTACCGCCGCCTCACTGAAGAACCTACTACAAGGATTGCAAATGAGATCAAAAGTCTTATTGAAGAAGCATCAAGTGAAGGATGGATCACACCTCTAGAAGCGAGATATCTGATCACGTCTCATCCTGTGACACCTTACTTTTACTGCTTACCCAAAATACATAAAGAAAAAAGGCCACCCCCAGGACGTCCTATCATATCGGGAATAGGCTCACTTTTGGAGCCTCTATCTACTTTTGTGGATTTTTTTCTAAAACCGATCGTATCAGAAACTCCAACATATCTGAAAGATACTGGTGACGTCCTGAGACTCTTGACAGAAGTGGAATTCGACATCACGACTGACCTCCTGGTCAGTTTTGATGTCGAGTCTTTATACACGTGCATCCCACAGCAAGAGACACTGGATTGCATTAAGAGTCTCCTTGAATCAAAAGAACTGAACACAATCACACCAGTAGGTTTCATCATGGAATGTGCCAGGTTGGCAATGATGGAAATGAATATGCTACTTACCAGTATGCATCTGTTTTTGGCATGTAGGGCTGCTAACATTCATATCTAGTGCATAGATCGCCGCCTAGTGTTGGGTCCGGATGATTGCACATTGTTGTCCTGGAAGAGTCTTCGAAGTATCACGAGATAGGTGGCTCCTCCCCTGGACTACAGTGCGCATGGGCATCGACTCCATCCCCAGATTGTTTTTAGCCATTGTGGCAGAGATGGAGTGAAACAGTGTAGAGGATGTCCATGCTAATGATGAATGCAAGAGAGTGTCTGCAGCCGCTACGGGCACCGGGGAGGAGGGCGGGCGATATGAATGTTAGCAGCCCTACATGCCAAGAACAGATGCATACTGGTAAGTAGCATATTCAGTTCGAGGCATGTGGGCTGCTAAATTCATATCTAGTGCATAGAATACACAGCAGTCCCTCCATTAAGGGCGGTTGCCCGTGCCAGCTGCAGAAGCTTGAAAAAGTGTCTTGAGAACAGCCTGTCCGGCAGCTGCCTGCTGTTTGGAATGCACATCTACGCAGTAATGCTTGGTAAATGTGTGTGGTGTAGACCATGTGGCTGCTCTACAAATGTCTTCTAAAGGAATGTTCCCCAGGAAAGCCATGGAGGCCCCCAATTTGCGTGTGGAGTGCGCCCTTGGGGGTATTGTTAAAGTGCGTTTAGCCTTTTGATAACAGATTTGAATGCATTTAACAATCCATCTGGCTATTCCTGCTTTGGAAATGGGGTTGCCTTTGTGTTGTGCTGAGAAGGCAACAAAAAGTTGTTGTGTCTTTCTAAAGGGTTGTGTTCTGTCAATGTAGTACATTAGCGCCCTCCTAACGTCTAATGTATGAAGCTTTCTTTCTGCTACTGTTTGTGGGTTTTGGAAAAATGCAGGCAGGTCAATAGTCTGGTTGATATGAAACTGTGACACCACCTTTGGAAGGAATTTGGGGTTAGTGCGGAGCACCACCCTGTTAGAGTGTATTTGGGTGAATGGCTCTTGGATTGTGAGCGCTTGCAGCTCACTAACACGCCTGAGCTACGTGATAGCAATGAGAAAAACCACTTTCCATGTTAGAAACTGAAGTTCGCAGGAGTGCAGTGGCTCGAAAGGTGGGCCCATCATCCTAGTGAGGACCACATTGAGGTTCCACACGGGAGCTGGTGGAGTTCTAGGAGGAATGACTCGTTTCAGTCCCTCTAGGAAGGCTTTAATGGCAGGCACCCTGAAAACAGAGAGGTGCTGCCTATTCTGGAGATAAGCCGCTATGGCGGATAAATGTATCCGAATGGAGGCGTACGCTAGATTGCATTTGTAAAGATGTAACAAATAGCAGATGATGTTAGGAATGGAAGCATCTAGCGGGTTGATATTGTTGTCTGTACAGTAAATGACAAACCGCTTCCATTTTGCAGCATAGCAAGCTCTGGTCGTGGGCTTCCTTGCCTCCCAGATGATGTCCATGCATTCAGGAGGCAGGTTGAGGTAGCCAAATTCTAAGACCTCAGGAGCCAGATCGCCAGATTGAGCTGTTGCGGATCTGGATGCTGAATGTCGCCATGGTTCTGCGTCAAGAGGCTGGGTGTGAGATGCAGCCTTTGATGCGGTACCACGGAAAGTTCTACAAACGTGGTGTACCATGGTTGGCGTGCCCATGTTGGAGCAACCAGGATGAGATTCATCGAGTGTTGCTTTAGCTTTCTTGCCACCAGCGGAATGAGAGGCGCTGGGGGAAAAGCGTACGCAAATTTGCCTGACCAGTTCATCCATATCGCATTCCTCTGCGATTCCGGGTGAGGGAACCTGGCGGCAAAGCTTTGGCATTTTGCGTTTTCCCTTGTGGCAAACAGGTCTATCTCTGGATGACCCCACTGCTGGAAGTACGGGTGGAGCACTGATGGATGTATCTCCCACTCGTGCATTTGATGGCTGTACCTGCTGAGCAGATCCGCCATCTGATTGTCCTTGCCGGGGAGGTGTTCCGCCATGAGGAAAATGTTCCTCTGAATGGCCCACTTCCACATGCTCTGAGCCAGATGAGACAGCTGTGGTGAGTGAGTACCTCCCTGCTTTTGGATGTAGTACATGGCTGTCATGTTGTCCGTCCGGATCAACACGACTCTGTTGCACAAATGTACCTTGAAGGACTTCATCGCCATGAAGATTGCCATCAATTCCAGGTAGTTGATGTGCAACTTCTGTTGTTGAGTGGACCACAGTCCCTGCACAGTGTAGTGGAGCACATGAGCTCCCCACCCTTGGAGAGACGCGTCCGTTGTCAGTATAATCTGTGGCACAGGCTCTTGGAACGGTCGTCCCTTGCAAAGGTTGTGTGGATTCCACCAATGCAGAGAGTTGTATGCCCGACCGGTCACCAACACTAGGTCCGTCAGTTGTCCCCGAGCCTGTGTCCACTGATTTGCCAAGCATTCTTGGAGAGGACGCATGTGCAACCTCGCGTGCGGGACTATGAAAATGCAGGAGGCCATCATGCCTATCAACTGCATGAACACTCTCGCAGGCAGGGAGTGTTGCGGTCTGAACCTCTGGATCAGTGACTGAATGCTGTTGATCCTGGCTGGGTTTGGCTGAGCCATAGCAGTCAGGGTGTTTATTGTCGCGCCCAGATATTGCCGCACATGGGCTGGTGGAAGGTGCGACTTTGGGTAGTTTAGCGAGAACCCCAGACTGTGAAGGAGTTGAATAGTGTGGGACATGTCTGCGGCGCACTGTTGTTCCGACTTTGCTTGAACAAGCCAGTCGTCTAGGTACGGGTAGACATGTATGTTCTGCCTTCTGAGGTGCGCCGCCACTGTTGCCAGACACTTTGTAAACACTCTGGGGGCAGTAGTCACCCCGAAGGGTAGGCCTTTGAACTGGTAGTGCCTGTTTTGAATGGTGAACCGGAGGTATCTTCTGTGGGATGGGTGGAGTGGGATGTGGAAATAAGCATCCTTGAGGTCTAAGGTTGCTAGGAAGTCCCCTTGATTTAGCAGGGGAAGAATTTGTTGTAGTGTCAGCATGTGAAAATGCTCCGACAGTATGTACATGTTGAGGGGGCGTAGATCCAGAATAGGTCTGAGGGATCCGTCCTTTTTTGGGATGAGGAAGTACAGGGAATAGACTCCTGTGCTTTCCTCTTCCACTGGTACGAGCTCGATTGCGCCTGTTTGCAGCATCACCAAGACTTCCTGCTGCAATAAGTGCAAGTGCTCTGCCGACATAGGACGGTGTCTTGGGGGAATGTTGGGAGGAGTGGATGTTAACTCCAAACAATAACCGTATTGGATAAGTGTTCGCACCCACCTGTCTGTGGTGATGGATGTCCAGACTGGCAGGAACTGCTGGAGTCTCCCCCCGACAGGTGTTGGATGGTCGGGGGGCAGTGACAGAGAGTCACTGTTTATTTGAGGCAGAGGAACGTGAGTTGTTGTTCCCTCTGCCCCTGCCCTTGGCACTGTTACCTCTGTATCCCCCTCTACCCTGCTTGGGGTAGGTGGATTGTGCACCACCCTTTGTAAATTGTGATTGTTGACCCAAGTGTCCTCTGGTAACACCACGCGCTCCTGAGCGACGAAAAGTGCTTCCCCTGAACTGTTGTGACTGAAGTGCCCCCATGGACTTAGCAGTCTCGTTGTCCTTCTTAATTTTTTCAAGTGTGGTGTCTACATCTGGGCCAAACAGTCTGTCAGGATTGACGGGCTGGTTGAGGATTGTAGTTTGGATGTCAGGCTTAAATCCAGATATACGAAGCCAAGCTTGTCGCCTCAGCATGACGCTAGTGTTAATTCCCCTAGCCGCTGTGTCTGCCACATCAAGTGCACACTTTATTGCAGCGTTTGATATAAGCTTTCCCTCTTGTATGAGCATTTCGGCTGCTTCTTTATACTCATCAGGTAGATGTTGAAGGAGCTGTTCTAGGGTGTCGTAATGCGCCCTATCGTAACGCGCCTATAGTGCCTGTGTGTTTGCTATACGCCATACATTGGCAGCCTGCGCAGCCACCCTCTTGCCGGATGCCTCAAGCACTTTCGACTCCTTGTCAGGGGGAGGAGCTTCACCCGTAGTTTGGGAGTTTGCCCTTTTGCGGGCATTGGCGACCACCAACGAGTCTAGAGGCAACTGTCCTCGAATATATGCTGGATCTGCAGGAGCTGGCCTGTATTTCTTCTCGATACGTGGGTTGACCACTCGTGCCCTGGTAGGTTCTTTAAAGATCTCTGGAGCAAGTTTAAGGACACCTTTGAGCATAGGAAGTATCTTAACTGTTCTTTCTGAGACAGAGAAAGTGTCAAACAAAAAATCTTCCTCCACCGGGTCAGCATGCATGTCCACATCATGATTTGCTGCTGCCCGTTCTATTAAAGCATTAAATGCTGCAGAATCCTCTGTTGGAGATGTACGTGCCCCAAAACCTTGTGGATCTTGTACCACCTGCTGTCCACCTTGGTCCCCAGTGTCGTCATATGTGTCCTGCTGAACATCAGGGTCATTGTCCACTGGGAAATTGTATTGGTTGTCTTCCTCATCACCCTCTCCCCCTGATTGGTTGGGGGAAGGTGATGGACTCCTTCTAGGAGGTGGTAGAATAGGCTCAATAAGGGCAGGAATGTCCTGTGCTGGCCTCTTTTTCTTCAGTGGAATAACATAGGATTCCAGTGGTTGGGAAGTGATCTTCCTTTTGTAAAGGGTCAGTTTCCCTGTTTGGGCATCGATGTAATGCTCAGATTGTTCTTCTGAGGCGTGATGCGCTGAAGGATCCGAAGTCCTTGGCACCGATCTAGGTGCAAATGCCTTTGGTGCCACCTTTGGTGGAAGAGTGTAAAGAAGCTTGGTTGATGACTTCTGCGGTGCGTCCACCGTTTTTGGAGCCGATGGCGTGGAAGCCGTCGCCAACAGAGTCTTTTCCCGAATCCGTTTCAGGGAGTCGGTGACCTGCTTAGTGAAGGAGGCGGAGGGCGTTGTAGCTGACGGCCGGTGTCCGGTGGCGTCCGAGTCCCTCGGTGTCGACGGTATTTGCGTAGACGAATCTTCAGCCGCAACGTGGCGCTGTTCCGTTGTAGGCCTTGGCGCCAACGCCGATGCTGCCGATCCGGCATCTTTGTGCCGATGCGTAGTGCCTGCGGCTTTCGGGTCGTGGCTTGTAGTCGATGTTTGTTCGACTGTGCGTTTAGTTGACGGCGCCGTAGGTGCGTCCGAAGGCATGTGAACAGACTTCGACGTCCGTGCCGGAGCAACAGAGGTCGACTCTTGATGGACGGCCTTTTTGGAGGACGGGTCCTTGTGCACCTTCTGCGGCGCTGTTGACTCGACAGCCTTCTTCGACTTCTGTGGGCCGGAGGTGGACGGAGTCGATGAAGGAGGAGGCTTTGTTAGTTTTGGTTGCACGTCGGCCATTTTAGGTGTTGTCGAATCCGTGTTTTTCGGTTTCGATTTCGGCTGGACGTCGGCCATTTTAGGTGCCGTAGAACCCGAAGGTTTCAGTTTCGGTTTCGATACGTGCAATGGCGGCTCCGCTTGAGTGTCCGTGGCCGGGCTAGAATGCGGGGCCGGGGATAGCGGTGCAGGGTCGTGGGTAAGGCCGAGTGGCGATCCCGTGACCTGAGCCTGAGCAATATAGACTTCGGGGCATAGCTCTTCCTCTGAGCTATCTTCCGCGGCCCCATAAACTTCTTCGTCGTCCCCTACCTCCTCGACGTATTCAATGTCCTGGCCCTGTCCTTCGACGTGTTCCTCGGGATCGGCCTGGACCTCCGTCGATGGTGGTGAAATCTGGAGATGATGGCTACCGCCTTCCTCCGCGGGGTCGTCGAATATGTTGTCGGGAGCCGGTGTCGCTCGCTGGGCCTCGAGGCGCGCCGCGCGCCGATGCTTGAGCGTCGTCTTTGACCTGAATTTAGAGCAGGCCATGCAGTTTTCTTCGTTGTGGTCCGGTGACAGGCATTTATTACAGACCGGATGCACATCGATGTGTGGATATTTGGATCCACAGACGGGGCAGCACTTAAACGGGCTCCGCTCCATGTTAAGTTCGGCGGGTCTTGCTGCGACGAGAGGGCCTCGATGTCCGAAGAGTAACTTGACTCCGTAGATTTCCGGCTCAGAGAGTCGGACGACGCTCGAGACCGTGCGCAAACAATACCGACGCAGGTAATGAAGGCCTTTTGGCCTTAAGAACAAAGTTTATCGGTTCCGACACGGAGACGTCGAAAACCACATCCGAACCCAATGGCGGAAAAAAACAATCTGGGGATGGAGTCGATGCCCATGCGCACTGTAGTCCAGGGGAGGAGCCACCTATCTCGTGATACTTCGAAGACTCTTCCAGGACAACAATGTGCAATCATCCGGACCCAACACTAGGCGGCGATCTATGCACTAGATATGAATTTAGCAGCCCACATGCCTCGAACACTTTTTTCAGTATGAGGATGACCTTTTTTTGCAGGTCTCTGGGACCTCTATGGGGAGCGTGTTTGCCCCGAGCCTTGCCAATTTATACATGCATCAATTTGAGCAAGATCACGTCCTTCACCACAGCAACCCTTTTTTCCACCAGGTGTTGCTGTGGAGAAGATATATTGATGACGTGATAGTCATCTGGAGAGGCTCTACCGATGACGCTGAATTGTTCCACACGTGGCTCAATTCACAAAATCAATATCTGAATTTCACTATGGAATCAAGCAATGAGAAACTTCCATTCCTAGATATTTTGATCAAGGCAGGAACAGGAGGCCTACAAAGTGAACTTTACCGGAAACCTATGTCACGCAATTCTTTGTTGTCCTATCACAGTTTCCAACCCCAGGCACTCCGGGACAACCTTCCAGTAGGCCAATTCTTGACAGTCAGAAGGAACTGTTCCTCCAAGACCCTATTTCAACAACATGCCAAAGACTTGACGACACAGTTAAGAGAACGACATTATCCGAACCATTTGGTGAGCCGTGCCTGTTAAAGAGCTTCAAACAACAATCGGGAGGCGCTCATGGAACCCAAGATCAAACAAACAACTACAGACCGTATGACTATGGTACATACTTTTAATACTCGTTCCAATGATGTGAAGAAAATTATCCTTAGACACTGGAAAATATTGAATACAGCAATGGGTGATATTCCACGCCCCCTATTTGCCTTCAAAAGAGGCCCCAGCATTAGGGATAACCTGGTCCATACCAGGCCAAGGTACCATCCAAAAGAAGGCATAAATACCCTTTGGAATACTGAACCAGTACGTGGTCATTACCCTTGTGGAGGATGTGCTGTCTGTCCACAGACATGCAAAACCCTTACAATTGATATAGGGACTGAAAGACCCTGGCGGTTGAATAACCACACCAACTGTAATTCAGACAAATTGATCTATATGATAACATGTCCGTGCAAGCTAATATACATCGGACACACTACCAGGAAGATTAAGCTCCGCATAAGCGAGCACAAAAGCACCATTAGGTGCAATAAACAATCTACTCGCCTAACTAATCACTTTTTGGAGCTTAAACACAAGGCTGATGAAATTAAATGGGTAGTTCTGGAACGACCGTTTATTCCACCACATGTGACGGATGTGTCACATTTTCTATTCATTAGAGAGCAACGTTGGATTTTCAAACTTAGGACGGACGTCCAGGGGCTGAACGATAATATACCTTGGGTGTCACTGTGAATAAAGTTTATTTCAGTTACATCATTGGTATAGCCCCCTTACTACTTACTAGCTACTGCTCATGTCCCGAGGGGTTGCGTTGTACTGCTTGACACGCATCTCTTCGTACTCCTTGGTGTATTGAGAGCGTCATTCTTAATGTACACTGTACTCTGTATGAACAAGGCTTACGTACACTGTTTAGGAACACATCCATAGTCTTGTATCTGACACTAGATAGCTCACTCTGACATTGATAATTCCTGTCTTCCAATGAATTAGTATGCACATATAACTAGGTTAGTTAAGAAGGATACTCTGAATAGGGGCAAGATCAAAAAATTACTTTATTGTTCATCACAAACGCCTAATGATCTAAGTATATAACTAATCAATTGACTATGTAATTCTTCTTTACGGTAATTTTAGTTGTCTTAATGAGAGTTAGATTATACCAGCTCCTATATCAGTGTAGTTGCGCTCTTTCACACTGGATGTTTCCAGGCTTGCAGCCGAGTTCACATCAGAAACCGTCTTTTACTCGGCGCAGGCGCTGTACTATTACTCCATGTGTCTGCCTAGCGCGCATGCCTCGGTTTTTACAGGCCAAGCGCCGTACTCCGAGCGCCAGTCTCTACCTCGCTGATCCCTGCCTATTCACGCATGCGCGAGGCCTAGCGTAGGGAGTGGTCCAGCGCGCATGCTTCGGTCTTCACATGCCAGCGCCGCATTTTGAGCGCTAGTCTCCACTGATCCCTGCCCATTGCGCATGCGCGAGGCCGAGATATTCAACGCGCGTCATGCGCTTTCACCACATATTTTATGGCCGCGCCTCCTACCTGCAGGTGAGGATTATTAATTGGCATCATTGCCAATTAGCGTACGTATAAATACGCATTATTTCCTGTCCGTCGGCACCTCCCCTTCGTTTCAGGTTCATTCCTGGAGGTACCGACGGACAGGTAAGGACACGAAGACACCAGGGACCTTTTTGCCTTTTTGCTGTTGTTTAGACTCCCGAACCTCTCCCAGTCGTTGTACAGCGTCTCTGTGTAGTCCTGCTCGCATGACCATCGGCTGAGCTAGGTGGGCTCTAACCATAGCCTGTTTTCTGCCATCTACTTCAAGTAGTCGACCTTTAGACTATAGAGATGTTTTTATATACTCATTTTTTCATAAATGCTGATAACTAAATACACTGGATTTAACATATGAAGTATAATTAGTATATATGTCCCAGTTGAATGCAGCCCTCTGAGTGTAGCATTTCGCTTCTTTGGGACCCATGGGCCATAATTGAACAACCAAGTTTTTTAGAACAACAATACATATAGAGAGTGTGACAGCTATCATCCTCTGAATTTGTCCTTCTCCATATGTCCAATAGAGCAGGGCCTCTTTATCCGAGCCGTTGCCGGGTGAGGTGAGGCCTACTTCCCACACAAAGCTGGGTAAGTGTATGTTAGTTTTATTATTTCTTTGTATACAGATTATCTGTTTGTGACTCTATACTTTGCACAGGTTTCTACTTGGCCGGTATACATTTACCTATCCTATGGAGTAATTGAATGCCACAAGAATTTGCTTTCAAATATCTGTTGATAAAGAGCGTTCTTTGGTTGTTACAAAATTGTTCCTTTCTTCTTGATGTTCACAGGAAAGGATTGCTCTTTACATGGTTAATTACAAGGATACGGTAGGGTGGTTGATCCAGCCACACGATTCTACTTACTTTAACCATGTTCATAAAGTTTTTTCTGATTTTGATTTCACACTGATAATAGTAGATGTTGCAGTAGCTGCTATTCCAGCCTGGCCCTGAAGAATGCCTGTAAAATATTACTATAATGGCAGAAACATGTTGGCCTAGATCGTATATGCTTACTGTACAGTGATATTGTTACACTGCCATCACTCTTTTTAATCTGACGTCCAGGGAGATACCAATAAACTATTTTTCTACCCTGATCGCCATCTTAATCACTCACTTTTTTCCATGAGCACTGCACCCTATCAGTACCACTCTCAGTGAGGACACATCTTCCTTCAGCACAGGATCAATTGGTACCAAGCAATTACTTGTGAGCTTGGCCATATGAGAACCTGCTGATAAGGTCCTAGATGACAATGTTCCGCCATATGGGTGGGCTGATAGGACTTCTTCATAACTGATGGTCTTTCACCGTTAGTCGTGATAGTGGTGTGTGTCATTTTCTTGTGGCCACTTCTTTTTCTCAACTCTGATAGACCTTCAGGTTTTTTTGTTGTTGTCATATGGTTCATTAGGGGTATGAACTTGATAGGTCGGTAAAGATTGTCCCCCAGACCCTCCTTTAACAGTCGTTTTCCCAGCCTGGAGGGTAACGTCTCGGTAGCGGGGTTCACCACTAGCGCCAGGGGGGTCTTGACGTGGTTTAACCCAAAATCTACACTGCAGATCCTCACGCTGGACGCGGACCCATAGGGGAGATTTGTCATGTCTAGATGTTACGGCCCAGCTACGGACCTGATAGTTGTCAATACATATGGCCCCAATTTTGACTCGCCTGACTTCTACAAGACTCTCACCGCCAGGATTATTTCAACCTCACTATGGACCCTACTCTAGACGGATCCTCTGGCCCTCCCCGCCGACCTGCGTCTGCTGCCCTGGAGCCGCAGAACGCAATCACCTGCCTCGATCTGGGAGATGTATGGCGGTTCAGAAATCCGCAACAGGGAGGGTACACGCATTTCTCAGCATATCATAATATCCACACTAGGATAGATTACCTGCTGGCTTCCACCTCCCTCCTGCACCGAGTGAAAGAATGCAGGGTCTTGCCCAGAATCCTATCTGATCACTCACCGGTCCTCATGGAAATTCAAATACCAGGCAAACTCGTACCACCATTTACATGGAGGTTCCCACCAAACTCATTGCTAGACCCAGTGTTTAAGGGAGAGCTAGCCGAGGCTATAGATTTGTTTTTGGAAAAGAACATAGGCTCAGTTGAGAGCTTCCAAGTAGTATGGGAGGCTTTCAAGGTCTATATTAGAGGTGTAGCGATGTCAAAGCACTCTGGCATTCTTAAAGCAATCAGGAAGAGACTGACGGACTTGGAGGGAAAGCTGGAAGAATTGGAGCGCAGACAGTCTCTCTTCACAGACGACGCTGTGAGTGGAGAAATTAAGACACTACTAGTGGAGTATCATGAGGAAGCGGATAGGGAGATCCGTCACATGAGCAAATACTCCACGGCTCGGGTGTATGGGGAAGGGGAGAGACCGAGCGCAGTATTGGCCAACCTCATGAAGGGGAGGAGGCGGCGCCAACACATTTCTATGGTTCGCATCGCTGCGGGAATACCTACTACAGATGAGAGAGAAATAGCCAAGACTTTTAAATCTTATTACTCGGATTTGTACTCCTCAAAAGCGGAGGGTATGGAAGAGGAAATAGACGACTAAGTCATATAGACATCCCTTCATTAGCCGACCATGATCGGGAATTTCTTATGAAACCGATTGAGAAGGAGGTGATTTTAGACGCACTTGCCAGTATGAAATCAGGCAGTGCACCAGGAGCTGACGGCCTAACGGCAGGCTTCTACAAAACCTTCAAGGATCAACTGCTGCCGCACCTTTCGACCCTATTTGACGACATATGTGTGGAGGGCCGCATGCCGCACTCAATGAGAGAGGCGCTCCTGGTTACCATCTTGAAGCTGGGAAAGCCCCCAGAAGAGTCCAGTTCATATAGACCCCTGTCGTTGCTGAATGTTGATACCAAGCTGTTCGCCAAGGTACTAGCCACTCGATTGGCCCTGCTTGTGAACGGACTGGTTGCCCCGGACCAGGCGGGGTTTGTCCCCGGCAGAAACCTAGTATATAACATACGTACAGTTTTGGGAGTGATCCAACATGTCGGACCGGACAGGAGGGCACTGGCTGTCTTCCTTGACATGGAGAAAGCCTTTGACTCCGTGGAGTGGCCCTTCATGCGTATGGTGCTGCAACGCATGGGCTTGGGACAGCCTTTTCTGCAAATGCTGGGCGCACTGTACCATGTACCGAGAGCGAGGCTCCGCATAGGGGACCTGGTTACGGATCCATTTCCCATTAGCAGAGGTACCAGACAGGGATGCCCCCTCTCGCCCCTCCTATATGCTCTGGTAGCTGAACCGCTGGCCTGCGCGCTGCGGGAATACCACGGGAACGAAGGCATAGGCTTCCCGGGCTACAGGATCATAGTCTCGATGTACGCTGATGATACCTTGCTGTACATACGTGACCCAGATAACAATCTATCACCAGTACTTCGGGAGGTGGTGCGCTTTGGGGCGCTCTCAGGGCTACGGGTCAACTGGACCAAGTCGCTTGCCTTTCCACTCACGCCGCTCACGCAACAAACTCAAATGGATTACCCTCTCCAATGGACCACAGACACGATCCGGTACTTGGGGATACATTTGCACACAGACTCGGAAGTACTCTTCAGAGCAAACTATGGCACTGCGGTTAGCAGATTGAAGGATGATGTGGTACAATGGAGTAAACTTCCACTATCCCTGATGGGGCGCATATCCTTAATGAAAATGGTCGTGCTCCCGCGTTTTCTGTTCCTGTTCCTTACCTTGCCAATAGTTCTCCCCAAATCATTTTTTGCACGACTACAACAACAGCTGACGAAGCTGGCTTGGGCGGGCGGTCAGCCACGCGTTCGGTGGACGACACTTATTATGCCTTACACACTGGGCGGGTTGGGAGCCCCGGACATGGAAGCATACTACAGAGCAGCGCAGGCGTCGCACTTGAACACATGGCTACACGGAGACAGAAACATACCTCATGTTCGCATGGAGTCCATCTTTGCACAACCTGATAAACTACATCACACTATCTTTTGGGCGACTGATCGCAGAACGGGCATACTTGATTCCCTGACAGCCACTAATCACGCATGGCACAGCCTCTTGCGAATGCAGGGAGGGGCACTGCTGTACTCTCCGGTGATGCCAGTAGACTGGGCAAGGTGGCTCCCACCGCTAATGGAGAGGGGAGTGATTGAAGCCCTACACACCCTGAACATAAACACGGCAGGAGACTTGTTCGCAGATGGAGTTGCTAACGCGTTTTCAGTTCCACAGGGTGCGCAGCGCGTTGGGCGACATATTGGGCGGGGACATGGCGGAACCCCCAGAGGTCCCAGAGCGGACGTATGTACTCAAGACCGCATCATCCAGGGGGGTGCTGTCTAGCCTATACAAGCTCACACAAACGCCCACACGATACCCATACACCAAGGCGCGGCTGGCATGGCAGACTGACTTAGGCCTAGCACTAGATGATGATACATGGCGCTACTGCTGACAGTCACTAAGAAGGTCTCACTAAATGGCAGACACAGATTAGTTCACTTCAAATTCTTAAACAGAGTGTACTACACCCAGGCACGACTCTTTAAATATGGCCTGCGAGATTCGGCGAGCTGTGAAAGGTGCACTGCCCCTGAGGCGAATTTCCTGCACCTTGCTTGGCAATGACCGGGTGTCTGGGGATTCTGGGAGAAAATCTTTGCCGAAATAAGTGAACTGACGGAGGTTGAGATTACACCGCATCCCTTGATAGCTATATTGGGTTACACGAAAAAATTACCCAGAGCAGTTAGACGACTGGTTGACATGGGCCTTCTTATGGCCCACAGAGTGTTGGCTTGCTGCTGGATGAGGGGCCCTCTCCCAACGCCAAAACGCTGGGCGCATGATATGCTCTACTGCTGTACTCAATCCGAGAATTACAGCGAACTACAGCCCCCCACCAGCAGGCCCAAAAATTTCTGGAGCCTATACCACACATACTTGATGAGCAAGAGAGAAGCTGACGCGCCCGCAACAGCATAGGGAGTGGGGTGATGTGCTGATTGGAGGGAACGGGACAGGTTTAGTAGTCGCTTTTGTGTTATGCTTACACGCCCATCACGGAGTCTCCTAACGACCATAGGATACTTAACTGTGGAGATGCGCCGCCTGCCCGTACTATGGGTTGTTGGCTAAACGGCTGTGTATACTAATGAACAACCTAATGTTATAGTACTGAATGTATGACGATTGTCGGATGAAGTCAGATAGGGGGAGGGGGGTAGTTATTGGGGATTGCGATTACGAATTGATGTACTTTCCCTTGAAATGCAATAAAGAAATAAAAAAAAAAAGAGTATAGCCATCTTCTTGGATCTGCTGTCATGTCAGCTTAAGTGATTCGAAGTAGGTAGGAAACAGACTGTTTTGGCGTGGAAATGATACACAAGGAAAGCACGTACGTCAAGAAATAGAGCTTGGTTATGGTGCAGTTGGTCAGAAGTGAGAGTGCAGTCTTGAGAGTGATTGAGTTCTTCTGAGGGGATCATTTAATAAAATTGCACAGCAAGATTAGGGTCCCAGAGAAGTTAGTAGTTACAAGAATATCAACCCAGGAGCTAGTTCACTTACAAGCTCAATATGTGTCCCAATTCAAGAAATGTTGCAGAGATGTTAGTAATTAGGACAACAATTCAGCTGTGTGTTCAGTATTAGTTCATTAAATATCTGAAAAAAGAGGGGGAGGAGCCTAGCCGGCGACCAAGATGGCCGCGTAGGGACTCAGCTCCGCCGACCTCCATTCCCTGCCACAACATCCTGACAATTATATTGCTCCCGAGCCCCACTCCTTGAAGCGTGAATTGCAGCGATGCCCGTAGGAACTGCCCCGGGTCGTTTCCGAGCTCCGCCGGCGGAGCTACGCCGCTCGACAGTTCAGGGCCCTGTTCGGCGTGGAAGCCGGGGCCTCGAGTTACTGGGAAGGCCGAATGGAGTGTCAAAACAGAGGGGACCACGGACCACCTCACATCGGTCCGGCCTGCAGTATTTGACGAATCTCCCGGATGCGTCGGAGGACCCCATTGATCTGCGGGGAAGGCGAAGGTGTGCTGGGAGGAAGCGCAAGCGCTCGTGATGCGCCGGCCCGGCCCCTGCGACCATCTGTGGAGCTGCGGGGTGCCGCGACCGTCCAAGGACATATGCGGCCGGGGTTGTGGATTGCCTCATGCCGCTCAGCCCTGGCCCTTGCATGCACACATCCCCGGGGCACTAGAAGAGCCAGTTGAGAGTGGTGAGGTGTTGGTGCAGAGCAGGAGGAGTACCAGCATTAAATATTGAACCTGCCCCTGAGGAACTCATGGACAGATGGTGATTGGGGGGAGCTAGGGCTGGGCGGCAGTGTACAGACTCGCATGTGGTGGAATATAACTTGGTGGCCATATTGAAGAGCGATCTGCCCGGGCCGACTTGGGACACCCCCCGTGGTTGTATAGTGCTGCCGGCGGTCGGACCGGTGGATGCCCGCTGGCTGCCCAATGTCGGGGAAGAAGAGAATGCCCAGCAGAGTAGCCCATGCTGTGTAGCACTGGCGCACTCTCCGGATCGGCGAAAGGGCAGCAGGGAGGACAACCGCCAAGCACAGCCTCGATATTATACGAGAGGTGAGCTAGCAGTGGACTATGCGAAGAGTGGCGGTGGAGTTGCGTTGTTGTGCGGTCTGCCCTGTCAGAATCTGGTGGTCGCTGTGAGTGGCATGAAGACCCTGGTAGAGGAGTAGAACCCTTGAACCGTGGCCCACTTCCTGGATGCGGTGGAGTCTGTGGGAGAGCTCTTGCCTGGGTGACCGAACTTGATACAGTGGCGGCCAGGAGGGGGCGAGATCATGTCTGGACCGTCAGTGAGCGACAGGGGACTGGTATAGATAGGATACCCTGACCTCAGGGGTGGAGCTCAGCCCGGTCTGGCCTAGTGGAGCGAGGTGTCAAGATGGCGACGAAGACGGAGTCAGACAAGCCCCAGCCACGGTCCTCCAGGGGACCCAAGACCATCCAATCGAACCAGCTGGATCGCTACACCTTGCCTAGAGGGTCCCCGGTGGAATCGAAAAAGACCCCATCGGAAGGGGGGGGTCACTTTTGCCCCCACTGAACCTACACTGACGGATCTTATGGCGGCTATCAACGGGGTTCAGGCGTCCTTGGGCCAGAAGATGGAAGCTCTGGTCAACAAGCTCGATACTGTCACAATCGAGATGGGACTGATACGGGCTGACCTTACGAAGGCCAACGAAAAGGTAAAGTCACTGGAGCTCAAGACGGTCAGCTTGATTGTCGACGTGAACTTGCTGCAGCAGGAGGTGCGGGGCCTTAAGACCATAAAATGCCTCACGGATCGCAAGCTGGACGACTATGAAGGAAGGGTCAGGCGTAATAACGTCCGTATTCTTGGGGTGCCCGAGAAGTCAGAAGGGCAGTCGCCGGATCTGTTTATCGAAAACATTGTTCTCAACCACCTCAAGCCTAAAGGCCTTAGTAATGTATTCACGATTGAACGTGCGCATAGAGTCCCCAGGGGTAGGCCGGGAGCGCCCCCTCGCCCTATGATTGCAAAGGTCCTCAATTTTCGAGACAGGGATGTGATTCTGCAGGCGGCTCGTAATGCGCCTCCCTTGAAATATGAAAACGCGAATCTCTCCTTCTTCCCGGACTTTACCCAATTGGTGCAGAAACAGCGTCAGAGCTTCTTGTCGGTGAAGAGGACATTGAGAGACAAGGGACTAAAATGTGCTATGATGTTTCCTGCCTGTCTCCGAGTAGAGCTCAATGGGAAGGCCTGTTTTTTTGATAATCCTGAGGTGGCGGCGGACTAGTTGTAGAGTGCACACGCAACTGACGTGGCGAGCCGAGACCGGGGCGATGCGGAAGAACAATGACCTAGTCTAAAATGTTGTAAATGGGGCTTAAATAGTAATATGTAATGACTGGGGGATGGGGCAGGAATGTAATGGCTCTTCTAACTTGCTGCGCTGCTAATGAGGTTGCCACAAATTGAGTTGAGATGGGGTAGCGGAGGCAGGGCGGGGAGCGGGGTGGGGGGTGGTGGGGGTGGGGGTTAGCGGGCTAGTTTAGGCCCTCCCTCTATTTTCTACATTTAGTTAGTTGTAGATTAGTGTTGCGTTGACTGGGAGCGACAGGCACACTGCTAGTTGGGGATGCGCTTAAGCTGCATGCAGGGGTGCAGAGTGGGGGGTTGAAAGCGGGGGGGTTATTCGTATTCAAGCTACTATTGTGTGTCACAATATTAGCGGTCTGTTTTAATCTTTTTGTAGTTGATGGCATCAATACATTATGTTTGACTAACATGCAACAGACAGAGGATTTTCACTTCTTTTTCATGTACGATGATGGGGGGTAGGGAACTGAGGGTTTTAAGTTGGAATGTCATTGGGTTGGGGACAAAATTAAACGTAGTGTGGTTCTTCAGTATCAGTATCTTAAACGTCATGTGCTGGATGTGGTCTTGCTCCAAGAAACACACTTAGTGGGTAATTCATGTAAGACGATGCACAGAACGGGGTACAAGTTGGTGGCCCTTGCGGGATTCATGTCTGGGTCCAGGGGGGTGGGCATCCTGATTCGGAAGGCACTCCCATTGGTGATTGACTCCACGTTAGAGGACGACAGAGGCAGATATGTTGGGGTGACGGGTCGTTGGGAGGGGCACGTTCTCACCCTTTTGTCGGCGTACGTCCCCCCGGATATGCAGGCCACTACTTTCGATGATCTGGGAAAGCTCCTGTTGGAATTGCCGATAGGGCTTTTGATCTTGGGGGGTGAGTTTAATGCAGTGGTATCTGGAGTTATGGATAGGCATTCCCAGTGATATACGGGGTGCACCCAGCAATGGCTGCCCGACTTTCTTGATGCAATGGGTTTAGTAGATGGCTGGAGACTGCTCCACCCAGACCAGAGGCAATAGACATTTCACTCTGGTGCCCACAGCAGTCTCTCCCGCCTAAATTATTGTTTGGTGCCTGCGGCTCAGGCGTCTTACATCACTGAAGCTGTACATCTGGCCAGGGGTATCTCTGATCATTCCCAGCTCTGGTTCCGGTTTTGTGTCGCTGTGGGATCGGCGAGTAGGGTAGCCCCTATTAACCCCTGGTATATGCGTAACCCTAAACTTCGTAAGGACCTCATTAAGGCTCTAGACCATTATTTTCTGGAGAATGAAGGATCGGTGTCCTCCTCTGTGTCTCTCTGGGAAGCCTTCAAGACTGTCATCAGGGGTCAGGCTCTATCACTGATAGATGGAACAAAAAAGGAAAGGAATAAAGATGTTATTGAAGTGGAGACTGAGATTGGTCGCTTGGAAGGAGAACTGGAGCGGGAGGTAACTCGGGTTAAACTGCATACTTTGAGACTTAAGCAATATGATTATAAATCTCTGGTCACTGACAATGCCAGGGCTCTTGGCAGGGAGCTGCAGGGTAGGCTTTACGATCTTGGGGATGTAGCAGGGAAACTCATTGCATGGTTGGACAACAAGGATAGGGCGGAGCGTGTCGTCCTGGAATTTGTTACAGCCGAGGGAGCGTTGCTTACTGATCTCCAGAGTATTGTCGATAGCTTTGCGACATATTTTCAAACTGTGTATACCTCTGTCTCAGATCGGCCGGAAGAGGACTCCCATTTGCTGCTTCTGGATATACGGCTCCCGTGTCTGTCCAATGAGGACCGTGATTTTATGGATAGTGCCCCGACTACCGACGAAATAGCTCAAGCTATTCGCTCCTTGAACTTGGGTAAGGCACTTGGACCCAACGGGCTCCCAATTGAACTATACAATCTTAGGCCAGATAAGCTGGCTCCTCACCTTAAAGGTATGTTTGTCAAGGCCCAGGAGAAGGGGATACTGCCTTAATATCAGAGAGTTGCGTCGGTGGTGGTGATTCATAAGGAGGGTAAACCAAAGACTAATTGTGCCTCTTATAGGTCTATTTCCTTATTGAACGCTGAGCCCAAAATACTTGCAAAGCTTCTTTCTAATAGGCTGGTTAAATTGATCAGTGGACTGATACACCCGGATCAATCGGGATTTATTCCCCACAGAAATACAGCCCTGAATCTACGTAGGTTACATGGCGTGCTTGCCAGGGCTCACACTCTGCAGGAACCGGCCCTAATCGCTTCACTTGATGCAACAATGGCTTTTGATACCGTAGAATGGTCCTATTTGTGGGCGGTCCTGGCTAAATTTGGATTTGGCCCCGACTTTATTTGCTGGGTGCGTTTATTGTACTCTGAGCCGTTCGCTCAGATAGTGGTTAATAATCGTGTGGGAGGGATTCGGTGGTCCCCTGACTGGGAAGACCGGATCTCCTTGTATGCGGATGATAACCTGCTCTATCTGACCTCCCCTAGGAAGTCCCTCATTGTGTGTGCGAAATCCTGGCCTCCTTTGGTAGGAACTCCGAACTTTCCATCAACTGGGGGAAATCTCTCTTGTTTGTTCTTCGGGGGGAGACCCCGGTTCCTCTGCGGAATTGTCCTATCCAAATTAACACGGGTGGGTTTAAATATTTGGGGATTTTCATCTCTCTGGATCCGGCGGTCCGGTATGCTAGGTATCTCCTTCCCCCTTTGTAGAGGCTTAGGAGCGACACTGCGAATTGGAGAAAGATTCCCCTCTCGTTGTTGGGGCGAGCGGTTCTCTTTAAAATGATCTCTGCCTCGTTTCTTTTATGCCCTTCAGAGTACCTTGGATGTAGTGCCGGCTAGTTATTTCCGTGAGGTGGAAGGGTTGCAGCATAGTTTATTATGGAAGGGCAGACCCCGTATTGCTTGAGCTAAACTGACGCTCTTCCCGTGGTATGATGGAGGTGTTGCCCTTCCAGACATCAAACGATACTACTAGGCTTCCCAGCTGGCCGCAATCAACCAGGGAACATATGGGCCCGTGGCCTATCCTGGATATGCGATGGATAAGTGGCTCCTCCCTGGAGGTAGTTACAACAGGGCACTGTACTCTAAGTCAACGAAGCTGAACTTGACAGGGCCAACTAAACATGCAGTGCGGATCAGGCATGATGCCACAAGCTCTTTGGGATGGAGGGACAGCTTGACGCTAGCTACCCCACTGTTTGCTTCGGAACGTCTGGGTAAGCTTTGGAATACAAAAGGATTTGATAAGTGGGACCCGATAGGGATCTCAACTGTTAAAGACATCTGGGGCAAGGGGAAGATTAAATCATTCGAAGAACTGCAGGTCGAATTTGAACTGATAGGAACTGAGTACTTTCGCTATGCGCAAATCCAACATTCATTACAGGAGGCCCTACCTGAGGCCTCGCCTCTCCAGGATAGAATTTTAGATGGTCATCTCCCCGAAAAAACTCTCTCTCTGATCTATAAGAAATTAATTAATCATAGGGCAGATCTACTTAGGGAGTTGAGGGATAAATGGACACGAGATGGCACAGAGTTGGATGATGAGGACTGGCAATCGGCTGTGTCCTCTCCAAAAGTGGTTGCGATCCCAGCGAGGGTTTATGTCACGGGCCCCCGCCTTGTCCGAATGGGGTTATCGGAAGTAGTATTGTGTAGACGGAAGTGTGGTCTTGTGGGTACATTCCTCCATATCCTTTGGGAGTGTCGATATATTGCTGAGTACTGGGGTAAGATCCATAACACTATACAGGAGGTTTTGGGGGTCGCTGTGTTGCCGGAGACAAGGAGATGTCTCCTTAACATATGGGAGCCTACTGATCTTAGCTTGGCACAAAGCAGTGGACCACACTAGGCTTTACAATAGCGAAAAGGAATATTGCTCAGCAGTGCAGATCCGAGCTGCCTCCTACCCTTGAGAGTTGGAAAACTGACTTAGATTGGTGTATGTTTCGGGAGAAGACTGTTTACACAGTGAGAGGCGACCTCGAAAATGGGCATCGGTTTGGGGACTTTGGAACAGATATAGGGGAGAGATCTGCGTGCCACCTAGAGATTCTGTATTTGAAGTACCCCCATGCCCGTGAGTTTTTCTGACATGTATGTACCTTGATCCCCTGTCACCCCCCCCCCCCCCGCCCCGGAGATGTTATATAGTACCATGATGTGACTCTTCTGTACTGTGTTCTTTCTTTTTGACGCCTAGTTCTAATACAAAGAATTATTAAAAAGAAATATCTGAGAAAAGATGGACTTTCAGTTTGGAATGCTTTATTGGATCAGAAGGATCAAGCCATCCGAAATCTGTTATATACGTAATCTCCATGTAAAGTTTTCGTCTTACCTTCTTTTCCCCTGCTTCTCTATACCTTTACCTTTTTCTCCCTTGGTTCATTCCTGATTTAATCGGGCGTATTTCCTATAGCATATTCAAGTTTTTAAAGGCTGTTAATGCTGGCAAGTGGTGAGCCTAGACACTGGGGTGTTTACCATTAAAGTACCTAAGATTATGTTGTTGTACTGATTATCTTCATTTTGTTGCTCTGAGGAGAACTTCACTGGTTTGCTTCGAATTTTGGTATTTACTCCTCAACCTTTGTTGGCTGTAACTGAAGTTTTTCAATTAGTAGTTATGCCTTTCCACATGCTCTATGTTGCAGACTAACCTACCAGGTACGGTGAACAACTCCAGTGATGCCTGTAGCATAAGTAAGTCATCGCCACACAATCAGGGACATCACTGGCACTTGACTTCACGTTTCACACTTGATTCTCCTACATGTGTGTGCTGTCATTGAATCACAATATGCATCTGAACACATGCCACCATTTCATTATCTCATCTTCCTTGACATGGCTTTTTTGAGCAGTGTCAGAAACGATGAGGAACTACTTGCCATTCCTCACCACTGATGTGAGCTTCAAAGATGGTAAGCAACCTTGACGCTGGATTCAATATCTGGAAAAGAAGCACTCCGGTGATGTCCTACGCTTTAACCGACAATCTCTAGACTTTTTCTGACGTAATAGTCCTCTCATCCGAGTTTAAAAAAAATTTGAGTGAAACGTATTATTACACGTGCAGGAGACTCAAGTTTAAACTAATATTCAAGCACTACATTGAATGTAGGAGTAAAGATTAATCAAGACTCTAGGGCCATAAGTACATGGTAATATTTTATTTGGCAACAGATTCTGTGTTTATTATTCGTAGGTGTGTGTCCATTTTGTGCTGGCACAACATGAAGAAGGCAAATGGTACCACCATTCTGTTTTCTGTCCCTTGGAAAGACACAGATTGTTAAATGGAGGCAAACCTCTTTGTTCACTATGCTAGATTATGTGGTGTTAAACCTTAGGTTGAGAGGAAGCTATTATTGCTATGGAATTGCTTATGCACTTGGGAGCAAGTGGTGTTTGAGAATTTACTGGATGTGGTGGAGGAGAGCACTGGGATCTAAATAATATGATGTATACATATGAAAGTTAGATGCCAATTATCTACCAAAAATTAGCACTATATAACAAAGGTACCACTTTAATATGAGACTGCAACCAGAAAATTAGACTGTTAAAGATTATATTACACCTTTGTAGCACACAAATATAGTGCTAAATTTGATTAATACAATGGTAATCAGTTCATGCTGTGATGCAACTCTGAAAGAGTCAGAGCACAGATGAGACTTAAGGATGGACCATGTATTGATGAGTTTATCACTATCTAAAAAAATACAGAAATTAAGACATTAGAGGTAATAATATTCCACAATTGATTAATGTGAAAAAGGAAGACAACAAAAAGAAAAGTTGAAAAGTGCCTTTTTTATCATCTTGGTACTTTCTTATACCTGCATCTCCCTATGTTTCCCCTTTGGTTCATTCTTGCTCTATTTCTCATGTATTTCTGCTAGAATGTGCAAATAAGAAATGGAAATGACTGCAAAAGCTGGCAGGTGGTATTTCCTATTCAAGAACCAACCGCATTCCTCTGGTTTTCCTCACTTTGCTGCAAAATTTCTAATTCTTTTCGTTTTAGTGGATGTGTATCAGTAGATCAGAAATTGTACAACTTCTCAGGCATACTGAAATTATACTCTTCATATACTAGTCAGAAATGAAGTAAGCTGGATAAGGATCTTCACAGCTGCCTGGTTCTAAAATGGTCAGAAAATAGTTCTGTGGTGTGTGGACAGATAAAGGAATAATATAGAGAGCCTGGTAACTAGAGATACATTTAAACCCTGAAAAGAAATAATTAAACAGACTGGTTATTACTAGCTAAGCATCCATAAGCCCCAGGTTCACCACAAGTCATACATTAGACCACAAAGTACTTCATTGATGAAATCTCTGGTGACATTATACATCACATCAGAACACTAACTTTAACAATGACATCCATGAAGCAATAAATGATTAAGTGTTTACATATCTGCTATCTCCCAGTTTCAAATAACCAACTGTTGTGCCTAAGAGGATATAACAGCAATGACAATGAGTTGCTAATGTGGTTAAAGGCAAAGTCCTATGGACTCTTTGTATTGGGAGAATGCGCGCAAAGCATGCTCCAGTGCCAAGTCCTGTTCCCCCAGGGATACTGTACATAAAGTCATGCAGAGGAGATTTTGGGGAAAGGGGAAGGTAAGTGCATGGCTTGCAAGACCAAACAGGTCTTCTACCGATGAGGAATACTCCGCCTGATTCTGGCCAGCTGTTGCAAGTGTGCAAACATCTTCGTATATCACCTAGTTCCCTGACCTGGGACCTTGGAGTACATGTTTTAAAAACTTCATAGAAATAAAAAGAACTTTGGAAGAATACAGGTGGAGATGGATTTTATAAAACTCTTTGTCTAAGCTCTTTTGTGGGGCACCTGTGCTGTTTAGTTTAAATTGTTATATTCCTGTATTGGAATTACACTGTGACAGTGGGTGTTTGTCAGTGTGCACAAACATTTTTGGGTAGTTACAGATCATTTCTATATAAGTTAGGGATAGCAAGTTAGGTGCAGCGGCCTTTAGGGTTCCACTGTGCAGCCTCTTGACTTCTGTAGTTTGAGCAGGAGCCTTGCTGCCGCGTTCTGCACAGTCTGCAGTCTCTTATCACAAACTTTTGACATCAACAGGATATTTGCCATTGACAGGATTTTCAGCAGAAAGGATTAGCACAAGTGTGGACAGATACAGAGCATTAATGGGTTATGCAAGGGTTGAGACACTGTGAAACAGAAGTGCACAGGCTCTATAGATAGCAGGAGCGTAAGATGACAAACCATGGACAGGAAGCCTGCATTGTGGAGAAACAGGGTAAAAAGTGCATATCCAGGGAGACACCGGTATGAAATAGACCATAACCATGTAATAGTGACATAAGATTGGAAGCGCACGTAGGAGGACTCAAGCACAGATAATTAGGTACAGTCAAGAGGGCTCACACAAAGGGAAGCTGGCACCAAAGGGACCCATAAATGCAGACAAGTGACCCAAACTCAGGGGATGAGAAAAGAGACATGTGGAAAAGCAGGCAAAGAAGAAAGTATGACAGAGGAACATGGACATTGTAACTGAAGTTTCAGAGCTAGGTAGACTCACACTGACAGAAAAAGACCAAATCACCAACACAGACAAAACCATACCACAACAAACCATGTGGTACAAATACAAATACCACATCATATGCCACATAACACCACAGCATACCAGACTATACAATTCACCATGCCGCAACTTAACAACCACCTGTACCCCACTAAATCATAAAACTAGCAAACAAACTACCACACAACACCATAACAATGCATAATCAATCCACAAAACTTAGTGTCCAAAAATATTAACACAGACAATTACCACTTGCCTTCACTGACGCTGTGCCATGTGAAATAGAATTCCACATAATATGCAACCCCCCGCACCATCAATTGTACTACTACTCATGGTGCCACACTACATCACACTGTAGCGCAAAAGACAACAACACAGCATACTGAATCAAAACACCACACAACCCTGAATACATGAAACATGAATCATGGTAACATCACATTTGACTAGGGAACACTAACCCATACCACCTCACCACTCCATCCAACACCATAACATGTACACCATACTACACCTCATCCATGCTACCATACCACATGAAAACCCAACTCAATACCACATCACACCAGGTAAGACCAAATCATGCAAAATAATTATGTTACATTAAAGAGAAACATTAATTCTGGCAAATAGAAAGAAAAATACCACTGCATTGACTATTTACCTATTTAGGATGCTAAACGTGTGGGTTTATTCTCTTGAAAGGCCTCTTTTTCTTGACATACCAGCATCTTCACACCCATGTTTGTGTGAGCTATGAGGCCAGAATAAACATGCCTAGTTAAAGGTATCTAGCAAGCTTGGTCGGGGAATGGCAGAGGAATAAAAAGGTTTCAGGAAATGGTTTCAGGAAATGGCCATAGCACATGTGGCTGGTAAGTGTAAACCATCATTGAGCCTGCTGAAAGACAATGGCTAGGATCATCAAATGCCAGACTTTGAAGGAGAGAAATGCACTCAATTTCTGCACCACATAGAATCAGTGCAAGGCTATGGAATCGGAAGCATTATTCCGCGGTCTTGTGGTTGGGTCCGGATTCGTAGTCTTTTTTTTTTGTAGCCCAGGTGGGCGTCGGCGTCACACCCCCTTGGGTGCATTTCCGGTGACGTCGGCATGCTTCCTGCGGAAGCTCCCACTCTTGGGCGCCATCGTCGGGTTCTTTTTTTCCGTGTTTCTTTCATTTCCGAAGTAATGGCAATGTTCTATTTAGGTGATATTTTACCGCTTTGTACTATTAAAGTCCTTTCTTTTTTAACCACCTCTTCTCTCTCCAGCCTCATCTTTCTGGCGGAGGTGGGTGGGTTCGCTAGTGAATCCAGAAAGATCTTCAAGCTGCAAGACTACACCGACAGGTAAGAAAACTATTCGTTTTGCAGTGTGAATCTTTCTGGATTCACTATGCTGTGCATACATTTTGTAGCGGTTTCTCATCTCTGTGGCGGCTGGGTGGAAGATGAGCGTTGGTTATTGAATATGTGCTGGAGCACCCTTTGTCCGACTTGTGCTTCCTTGTTCATCTGTATGTCCACACAGTAGTGCTTCGTGAACGTGTGCACCGAAGCCCATGTTGCCGCCAGGCATATGTCTTCTATGGGTGTGTTAGCCAGGAAGGCTATTGTAGCACCCTTTTTCCTAGTGGAGTGGGCATGTGTCCCCTCTGCTAGCTCTTGTCCTGCACGTTTGTGGCAGAGTTGAATTGTCTGTGCGATCCACCGTGCAATAGTCTTTTTAGTTACTGCCTTCCCCATGAAACTGTTGGCGAATGACACGAAGAACTGTTTTGATTTCCTGTGTCCCTTCGTCCTCTCAATGTAGTGCATGACTGCCCTTCTGGCGTCCAGGGTGTGCAGAGCCCGCTCTGCGCTAGTTGTTGGTTTTTGGAAAAAGCTTGGTATCTGTATAGACTGGTTCATGTGGAATTTGGATACCACCTTCGGCATGAAGTGTGGGTCAGTCCTCATCACAACCCTATCATTGTGTATTTGTATGTAGGGTTCTTGTAGCGTTAGCGCCTGAAGTTCGCTTACTCTTCGTAAGGACGTTATTGCAACCAGGAAAGCTGTTTTCATAGTTAGCATCTTTAGGGAGGCCTTGTGAAGTGGTTCAAAGGGTTCCTTCATGAGTTCAGTTAGGACTATGTTTAAGTTTCATGCAGGTGGTGGCACCCGCTTGGGTGGTGCGATCCTTTTCGCTCCTTCTAGGAATCTTTTCACCACCTGTGATGTGAAGAAACTCCTGTACGTCTCTCCCCTTGTGTAGGCGACTATCGCCGCCAAGTAAACTCTCAACGAGGATGAGCTAAGGTTCTTTTCCAACAAGTGTGTCAGGTACCTTAGCACTGTGGAGTCCTACTTCATTTTATTGTGAAGTCTCTCTTTCCTGCACCACATTGTGAATCTTTTCCATTTTGCAACGTAGCACCTCCGAGTGCTGTGGCTTCGTGCCTCCCGAAGGACCCTCAGGGTGCTTTCTGGGAATCTCAAATGTGCAAACTCTATGTCCTCAGGAGCCACGCTACTAGGCTCAGGCTCTCTGGCTCTGGGTGTAGCACCTCTCCGTTCTGCATGGAGAGTAGGTCCTTCCTCCTGCTGAATCTGTGGGGTGCACACTGTGTCATCTACATGATCTGCGAGTACCATGTCTGCCTGGCCCACTGTGGCGCGACCAGTATCAGGGTCATGTTGCTCGCTCTGCACTAGCTCAGCACTCTGTGCATCAGTGGTATCGGGGGAAAGGCGTAAGCAAATGTCCCGGACCAATCTATCCATAGGGCATTCCCCAGTGACCCCTCCTCGGGCTGTCTGGATGCGAAGTTTTGGCATTTTGCATTCCGGCGTGTGGCAAACAGGTCCACTGATGGTGTTCCCCATCTGTCGAACAGCCACCTTGTCTCCTGAGCATTGAGCTCCCACTCGTGGGATGCAGATGTCTGTCTGCTGAGCCAATCTGCCTGTATGTTGTCCTTCCCTGGTAGGTGTATGGCTAGCAGGTCTATTTTGAGAGGGATGGCCCATCTCCATATCTCCTGCGCCAGCGTTGAGAGCGGGGCCAACTGTGTGCCCCCCTGCTTGTTGATGTAGAACATCGCGGTGGTGTTGTCTGTCTGTAGCAGCACCTTGTGTTTGTACAGTCTTGTTTGGAAAGGTTTCAGTGCAAGGAAGATTGTCTTCAATTCTAGGTAATTGATGTGCCTTGTCGCATCTGTTGGCGTCCACAGTCCCCTCACCTTGAGCTCCTCCATGTGAGCGCCCCATCCCTTCAGGGATGCATCTGTGGTGATGGTCACTGTTGGCGTTGGGGGTGTTAGAGGCTTTCCCCTTGTTATGTTCTCCATGGTCCACCATGTCATCTCCTTCTGCACTGCGTGTGTCACAACCACTAGATCCTCCCAACTGCCTGTAGCTTGTGACCATTGTTCCTGTAGCCATTCTTGAATGGGTCTCATGTGGAGACGTACATTGGGTACCAGGTGGATGCATGATGCCATCATCCCCATGATCTTGCTCGCAGTCCTCACTGTCCGAGCTTGTCCCTTCCGGTAGAGGCGAGTTTCCTTCACCAGCGCCCTCGCCCTCTTCTCGCTGGGGAACACCTTGCCCTGTAAGGTGTTGATCTGTGCTCCCAGGAAGATCTTCACTTGTTCCGGCTCCATTGATGATTTCTTCCAATGGATGGAGAACCCCAGGCTTATGAGCGTGCTCGTCACTGTATGTGCGTGCTGCTTGCATTTCTGGTATGAATTTGCTTTCACCAACCAGTCGTCGAGGTAAGGGTATACGTGTATTCCTTGCCTTCGTAGGTGCGCTGCGACTGCAGCGAGGCACTTTGTGAAGACCCTTGGTGCTGATTTTAGCCCGAAGGCTAGTGTCGTGAACTGGTAGTGGCTTTCTCCGATGGTGAACCTGAGCATATGCTTGTGCTTGTGCTTTCTGTTCATTGGGATGTGCAGGTAGGCGTCTTTGAGGTCTATTGTGACCATGAAGTCCCTGATCTGCAATTGCGGGAGCACCTCTTGCAGGGAGGTCATTTTGAATTTTTGCGTTCTTATGAATTTATTCAGGAACCTTAGGTCCAGAATGGGTCTCATTGTCTCGTCTACCTTTGGCACCAGGAAGTACGTTGGGTATATTCCTGTGTTTCTTTCCTTGAAGGGTACCCCTTCTATGGCCTGCTTCCGCAGGAGTTCCTTTGCCTCTTCCTGAAGACACTCTAGCTGTTTGCTTACTAGTTGTTTTCTCCTTGGTTTTCTGCTTATTGGCCTCCCCTCCAACTCTATGCAGTAACCGAATTGGATGATGTTGAGGATCCATTTGTCTGATGTGATTTTTCTCCATTCCTGGAGGTAAAATCTTAACCTTCCTCCCACTGGTGTTATGTGGTCGTAGATGTCTAGCTTGTCTTGATCCCTCTGTACGTGCCGCACCCTGGGATCCATTCTGTGTGTGGGCACACAGAGTTTTTTGAAGTCACTTAGAGGCGGGCTGCTGTCCCCCTCTTCTATTCTGGCCACGTCCATTTCCTCTCCCTCGAAAGGACTGGCCTCTTTGTTGGTATTGCCAGGACTGCTTCTGCTGACCCTGCTGGGCCTGCGAGTCTGTCTGGTGCGTTTGTTGGAAAGCCTGGTGTGATGTACCTGGCTGGTTTCCACCTCTCCCGCCAGGCCTCCGTGACGGGGTGCCCCTTTTGTTGCCTCTGAACTGCAATGCTCCCATGGACCTTGCTGTTTCGTTATCTTTCTTCAGTTGGCTGAGCTTCTCATCCACTGTTCCTAAAAGCGTGTCGCCGTTGAATGGTGTGTTCAGAATGCTGTGTTGCACCTCTGGTTTGAAACCTGAGATCCTTAGCCATGCGTGTCTTCTTTCAGTGACACCTATCATCATGAGCCTGCTGGAGGTGTCTGCTCCATCCAGGGCCGTCTTAAGGCAAGAATTTGCCGCGTTCTTCCCTTCTTCAACCAGTTTTTCGGCCTTCTGCCTGGCATCCTGGGGCAGGTCCTTCACCAACTGCCCCAGCTCCTCCATGATCTGGTACATGTGTCTGTTTATCAGGGCGTTGGAGTTAGCCATGAGCCAATGGGTCACAGCATTCCGTTCGATCCTTCTGCCCACCAGATCCATCCTTTTGCTCTCCTTATCCGGTGGTGGTCCAGAGGTAGTGGGTACTTTAGCCCTCTTCCTTGCTGTGGCCGTGATAATGGAGTCTGCGGAGACCATCCCCTCAATGTAGGATGGGTCTTTTGAGGAATGTTTGTATTTTTTCTCTGTTCTGGGAGTTACTGCCTTGCATGTTGCGGGCTCCCTGAATGCTTCCTTCCCCTGGGCCAAGACGCTGTCGAGCATTGGCAGGTACTGGCTCCTAGTTTGTGTTGGGAGCAATGTCTCCAGAAGGAAGTCTGCTTTCTGCTTCTCTTCATCGAGCTTCAGCTTGAATGCCGCTGCGGCAGACCGTATCACCGAATTGTAGGCCCCGATGTCGTCCGGCGGCGAGGGCCTCGAGGGATACGTGTCGACCGCCTCCTCCGGGCTGTCGGTCTCGACATCCATGTAATCCACCTCCTGTAGGTCAGAGGGGGCCGACTCTGCGTCCGTCCTGCTGTCCTCTTCCTCCCCATAGTTGTAGCTATGGTAGGGATTCTCGTACTCTTCCTGGTCGTCGACCACCTCGACGTCCGCGTCTTGTTCTTGTTCTTCGGTGACCTCGTCTTCCTCCTCGACCACCTCCACCACCGGTGGCTTGGTCTTGTGAGGGATCGTGAAAGCTTTCATCTTTGCGTCAAATTCTTTCTTCCGCTGCACGATGTTTTCCATTTCGGCTTCGAGGCGCCTGCTCTTTTTCTCCATCTCGGTCGCGTGTTCCGCGTCGGATGGTTCGGCCGCTCTTTTCGGCGGCTGGCTCGGTGTCGTGCTTTTCGGTGCCGAAGTTTTCGACATCGAACCGGATTTCGGGTCTCTTGTCGGCGTCGGTAGTTTAGGGTCCTTGTCCCTCGGCGTCGATCGATCCTTTTCGGGGACGATTTTCGACGACTTCTGCTGTTCAACAGCTCTCGGTGCCGGGGACTCCTTCTCAGAGGATCCGCTGGGCCTGTGAGTACTCGCGGACGCCTGGTGCTTTGGCGTCGGCGCTTTCGAGGCCTTGCCCTCGTTTTTTCAAGACTCAGAGTCTCTCGGGTTCTTGGGGGCCGGAGAGTCTCCTAACTTATCAGAAGTCTTCGTGTAATCGGTCTCTACGACCGTGTAGCTGTCGTCTTCGGCGGCAGCGTTGTCCTCTTCCTCGGAAGACATCCCCAGGTCGTGGAGGGACGGAGTCGGGGCCTTCCCCTGCAGGGTGGCGTGCGCTACCCTCTGTCTCTCTCTCACACGAAGGGTCTTCGGGGTGAAGGCGGAGCAGGCGTTGCAGTCCTCGCTTTCGTGATTCACCGGTAGATAAAGGTTGCATACCGGGTGCTGGTCCTTGTGCGCGTACTTGTGGTGGCAGTTACGGCAGAACTTGAACGGCGTGTTGTCCATCATCGAGCGCTCAGGGCCTCCCTGGTCGCGTGTTCGTCGACGGTCGTCGAGGATCTCGATGAATTCGCCTCTTCCTTTGCTGACTCCTCGTCGATGAAGTCCCCTGGAGTCTTCTGATGACCTTCCTTGGTGATTTCTGTCTTTTCTTCTCTTCTTTCTCCAAAAATGTCTGGAGCCCAAACGGGAACGATCCAGACCCGACCGCGGAAAGAAAGAATCTGAAGATGGCGCCCAAGAGTGGGAACTTCCGCAGGAAGTTAGCCGACGTCACTGGAAATGCACCCAAGGGGGTGTGACGCCGACGCCCACCTGGGCTACAAAAAAAAAAAAAAAAGACTACGAATCCGGACCCAACCACAAGACCGCGGAATAATGCACAGCATAGTGAATCCAGAAAGATTCACGCTGCAAAACTGCCACTTACACTGCAACAACAAAGCCAAAGGACACTGCTAATCTCTGCATGTTCACTTGGATTAGTATCAAGTCGCAAAACCAGTCACTCCATGAAGAATTTTCATTGGATAACCGAAAGCCAGAAATTAGCAGTCCGAAGAACAGGGAATGATATGCAGAGTGTGAGGGCGAACATTTCACTAGACACAATGAATCAATTGAAACTGAAATTAATGCTAGACCAATATTTCCAAATATTCACTGGGTCACACAGCAAAATATAAACATTGTGCAAAAACAGGCTAAAGTTAAGGATGTGGAACGCAAGTCAACGTGGAAACCCTCGGTTCCCTATTGGAAGCCCTTAAAAGCGGATCACCTCTTGACTCAGTCCCTTTAAGGCACCTGAAGCAGGTTGCCCCGAGCATCCTACCACCTATGACCGACTTACTAAACGCTTCCTTTGACCTCGGAATCGTTCCCACAAGTTGGAAAAAAGCGGTAGTGAAGGCACTTATAAAAAAAACAAACCTTGATCCGGACAACCTGGCTAACTTCAGGCCGATATCACTCCTCCCCGGCATTAGCAAACTGGCGGAAAAATACATCAACTCCTAGCTTTCTCATTATTTGGAGTCCAACGAGCTGTTAAAAACCTCCCAAACCGGTTTTCGCCCGGGCCAGGGGACAGAAACAGCGATGGTAGCCGTCGTCGAAGAAGCTAGGAAAATCATGGATGCAGGAGGATCAGTGGCAGTGATCCTCCTGGACCTTAGCGCAGCATTCGACACCGTCAACCATAGCATCCTGGCCCAACGCCTGGAAAACCTGGGCATCACTGGGATGGCCCTCGACTGGTTAAAATCCTTCCTCCACAACCGCTCTTTTCAGGTGGCGGAGGGAGACTGCATTTCCAGGGAAACCCCGATATGTTGCGGAGTGCCCCAGGGCTCATCATTGAGCCCTACACTCTTCAACGTATACATGGCACCACTTGACCTAATTGTCGCCCCCTATGGCATCAAACTCCTGACCTATGCGGACGACACCCAGCTGGTCGTCTCCCTCAGCCAGGCAGAACCCTCCACCATCAATCTATACTCCTGCCTGGAGGATATAGTCGACTGGATGAGCGAGTCCCACTTAAAGCTCAACGGGGAAAAAAACGAGCTAATGGTACTGGGCAACCAGTCCCACTTCCGCCCAGAGTCTCTATGGCCTCCCAGCATGGGCCCACCCCCAATCCCCAAAACTGATATTAAAAGCTTAGGGATTTGGCTGGATGGCAAACTAACCCTTAACACGCAAGCCAGGAAAACCGCAGGCACTTGCTTTGGCCTATTACGTTCCATCCATAAGATCCTCCCATTGCTCCCATTTCAGTCAAGGAAACTACTAGTACAGGGTCTAATACTGTCTAGACTTGACTACGGCAACGCCTTATACCTCGGTTCACCAAAAAAAGTCATCTCTAGGCTGCAGGTGGTGCAAAATGCGGCCGCCCGGATCCTCACAGGCACAAAAAAACGCTGCTCGGCTAAACCTGCACTTAAAGAACTCCACTGGCTTCCGGTGGAGCAAAGGGTGCAATTCAAGGCCATGTGCCTAACTCACAAAATCCTGCATGGAAAAGCCCCGCCGGTCCTAAAAGATCTCGTGACACCCTATACGACTAACAGAACCTTACGCTCAACCAACGCCCATCTGACTCAAATACCCAGGATCAAGAGAACACGCTTTGGAGGTCGGCAGTTCTCATTTCAGGCGTCCAAGATGTGGAACACCCTCCCACCGGACCTCCGGGCTCAACCTAATCTCCTTTCATTCCGTAAATCTTTGAAGACATGGCTGTTCCCTTGACCTCTCCTTCTCCTCGCCTGACCCCTCCTCTGGATTCAGTTAGCGCTGGGACGCTCTCGGGCAGCCATGCGCTCTATAAATCCCCTTCAAATTCAAATTCAAGTCTTAATCTCTGATAATAGCATCCTCCTGTTTTGGTCTAAACAAATCCAAAAATGTTTTCACAAGAAATAATGCAGTTATCTTTTTGTTATCACTGTGTGCAAGAGATATCTGTCGTGCTCACAAATTGCCTGTGCCTATGATATGTGCATGTAGGCAAGTAGTATTTACGATAAACAACTGATAGGTAGTAGTGTTCCCTAGGAGGATAAGAACCGCACATCAAAAAGAAAAATGTGTCTACACCTAACAATAATGAGCGTGAATAATAATTATTTTAAGCAGTAAGTACAGCGGGGTGCTCAAGTAGCTTCAAACACCTACTACCTAAAGGTGCTGTCAGCACGTTATAAGATAACATGCATATCAATACACAAGAATTGGTTTACATAGTAATGGGTGTGCTGTAACAAGCTTCTTTTCTTGTGAATAGGCAAGTAGTATATTTGGATCTACCATTCAGGAATTTTACTGATATAATAGAGGGTCTGTGATGGAGACCAGACAACTTGCACTCATGTGTGTTCATGAATAGGTCAATTCATGAGGGGTGACAAATTCAAGTTTTTGTTCATACTATGGTCTAAATTAAGATACTTATTTTCATGAAAAGCTTCAGTCAACAATCTCAAAGATTAAGCCTGATAATTGCTGAGGCATATATAGAATGTAAGATGTGTCTAGCATGTTTTAGTCTCCAAACAAAGGAAGGGAAAGCTAGACTAGGTGTTTTCAGAAAGGTCACATTTTAAAACAAACAACACATGCCTCCATTCAATACTGTAAATGTGTGGCGTCTCCCCAGGCAGGATGACAAATACAATAACACCATGGATAATCTGCCAAACAGACATGTTCCTGTCAGAGGGAGGGAGACTAGAGTTAATGAGGTTTAGTTATTTAGGAGTAAATGTTTAGCAGCTTTTGAGGCCAGTTGTTGAAACCACAAACGAGGAAGGGTGGGCTGACCCAAAGTACTGGTGTGATAGGGTGTGTAAAATGAAAACATCTATAAATCTTCAGTTTGGTTTTGGTACTAACATTACTTTCTTTCATCAAAGGAGGAAAATGTCCCTCCTTAAGGGTCGCCCTTGGACTAATGAAGAAAACAGTTCAACCTTAGAAGGGTTCACAGGAGTAGGGTTTTAAAAGCAGCCTTGAATTTTAGACTACCAGAGTACACATTTAAATTGCAGAGTGGACACTGAAGTGGTTGACCTTATGAAACATGTACATACCTTATGTAATTGGGGTTCTTTGTCTGCAGGTTTTTCATTAAAATTGACACAGAAGCCTTGAACTGTGATCCTGCGGTGGGTGGTCTCTTAAGGTTGATCTTGGCGGGATTTCCATCCGGGAACATTGCTTTGATGAGAGAATTGTTGGATTTCCACATAGCCTGGGAGAGGTCACGGTACAGCAGGTCATTGTTTTTGTCAACAAATCCTTCCACCTGGTACATCACCTACAAAAGAAGGAGATGAAAAGCAAGCAATGCATATCAGTATAAGTCACCACCCTCATATGTTACAGATATTAAAATGAGTGCAATAACCATCACGTTGTGTTTACTAGAAACAAAGTTCTAAAATAATTTCCATGGGCAGTGATATCAATTTTTATGTTCTGCCCCATCATTCAAAGAGACCCACGATGCTAATTCTAGAATCCTCACTGTTGAAGCTGCGCAAGATATCAAACAGGTACATATCTAGCCTAAACTTTTTACGAGCTAGGGTCTCTCATTGTATTGGATAGTCCTCGCTAAAAGAGTCTGTTTGCCCAACAGAAAAATTGCACTTTGCAACTGTTTAGCCATGGATACACCCCAATTCGCTTTGTAAGAAGACTCCTCACATTTAAGACTAATAGCTGTGCTTTCATTAACAAGGTACATAATAACTGACCATTAACTGACCAAGGTCTAGTTGCATACGGCTGTGCTCTGTCTAGACTTGCAAGGTAGGCAAAAAACGATGGACTGGAATGCAGCCCAAGTAATTACTAGTAGCTGAGAGTAAGTCAAGCATTCTACCTATCATCTTTTTGCTTTCTTCAGACCACAGAATTGTCGCAACAACTGAATAACTCAGTTACATTAGTGTTCCGTATTCCACTAGCTGTACTTACAAATTTTCACAAAACTTTACATAATGCATGTATTCTGAAGTAGGAAAGTTTCCACTTTCTATAATAAGCCTTGTTAAACTCAGAAAGGTTTTTTTTCCTCAAAATGTTCTATTTATTGAGGGTTGGTTGGTTATATATTCCAAATTACTTCTACAAGAGACCACTCAAAACATTAGTTGAAATCAACTTATTTAATTTGAGGATTGGAGGATGCGTGCTCCTATGTTTTCGGTTGTGTTGCTAGGCAGCTCTTGTGAAATGATTGATGCGAATATCAAATGGTAGCTTCTTTGAAAAATGCGTACGTGATAGTTTTTAGACATTATATGTTGTTCAAATCGGTTGACCCAAAGTTCTCACAGGTTATCAAATTTAAGGTAATTGATAACTTAATAAAGGGACTCCCAGCCTGGGGCATCAATATCCATAGATGTTTCTTGAGCCTTTGCGGCAGAATCTGTAAAACTCATCAGACAAGATCAACACCTGTCAAAGTCTAACAATAGCAGGGTGGAGATGTGGAAAATTGCCTCAAATGTTCCATACTAGGCATGGGCAGGATATATATATAGGATTGCAGTACTTAAGGTTCTGAATAGAATCCTCACTAAAGCTATCTAAAAGGGGAATTGCCATTTCTTTGAAAGGGTTTCCCAACTACCCATGCAAGTAGAGTGTTTGGAAGTGGAATCAATTAACCGCAGATCAGACTATTAAATGGTTGGTGCAATAATTACTTAATACTGGGATGCATATCAATCCACTTTCCTCTCAAACTCCTGAACAAACAAACAATGAATTTCAAATGTTTTGCTTAAGTCGGAGCTCTTGATGTTAAAGCTAAAAATATCCATTTTAACCTATGCTACCTTCAGACTCAACCCGACCACCATGGTTAGCCCTAAATCAAGTTCAAACTGTGTTAACACAAGAATTTACTTATGTATTACACAAAATATTACAAACCCTAGGAGATGTCAGGAAAAATGGTGTCATACCTAAGTCAGAATCCCAGATACAGTAAATTACTTGCAGAACCGGCGCTACTGAAGGTGCGCAGAAACAGGCGACAGATGTCGTCATCCACCACAACACCTATGATAAAATCATTGTATACCGGCGTAAACTGTTGGAGGGGAGCTGCGAAGGTAATGTACATGTCTAAAAGATACCTTCTAAAACATTTCAGTGCATGGGAAATGTGAGGCAAACAATTTGAGCTTGATGAAACACCGTAAGAATTAGGTTTTCAGCATGCACACAAAATATTCCTGCACTTCTGGCAATACTCGAATTCAGGAAGAGGTACAAAGATGTATCCAGATGGAAGACGCAAACTGCAATAATGAGCAAGAGGTAAGCAAAGATAATGTCAGTTGTGATAGTAACTCAGTCATGCTGTTGTACAAGGTTAAATAAATGCTGGATTTTTTTTTAAAATGTAATCTAAATGTACTTGATTTCAAGGTCAGAGATGGGTCCAAATGGCACATGGACCCGGGGTTTTCCCAAGCAAATTCACGTAGCAGTACCTAGTGGGATTTGCATGGGAAAACTGACGAAAAAGGGAAACTGTGCGGATTTTCCACTGAGTAGCACTAATGCTTCACATTATCTACTATTTCGAGGTGTAAAACTAAGAACCAGCTTGCAAAGCTGCCTATGAAAATACTATTACCTTTCCATGATGGCATTTATCCCAGTCGGCTTTAGTTTTGGATGTTACTAAACAGGTTAGAAAGATAAACAGACTACGTAAGAGTTGACTTGTTTGCTTCAAAAATATTCTTCTCTGGCTAGTTCATTTAAGGCACCATTTGATGAGTCGATATTTAACGACTCATTTATGCGTTGTAGATATTACACCTGTCAGGGGAATCATTTATAAAGAAGTTCATTTTAATACTGGATAATTTATGCTCCGGTCTTCACTACCAGAAGAGAAACTCAGTGAAAACTCATGGCATTATCTCCACGTACTGCTCTGCCCTCTTAAAAATGCTCCCTAAATTCTACCTTTGAATGAGGCTACTCAGGGTGCTGTACTACATTATTGAATGTTTCCTTCAACCGTGGCGAAGTTCTGTTTTCTTGGTTGCACTTTATAAATAAAAAAGACATATTTGCAAATATAACATTTGTTTTTGAAAGGAGACACATTAAGAATCATGCACTTTTGATGCGAGTGCCCATAAATGCTTTTCGTCCTCTTTTCCCTTACATTTTTCATTACAATTTTATAATACTTGATCCTGGCAAGACAGGGCATCGTAACAATACAGAAACACGTCCACGTGGTACCTTGCCAGCGTAATGCTGGATTCTGAAGCAGCTGTGTGGCAGGGTGGTATCATTCAGGAAGCGAGAGCACTTGCTCATCCTGCTCTCGAAGTGGTTGTGTGTGGCACAGATCTGGTTGAGCTTCTCCAAGAAGGTGTCATCTGTAACAGTCCCAGGCCGCAGGCATTCTTCATCCAACATGGCCAGGATTCCATTTTGATTCTGCAACATAAGAGTAGGTTTTCAAACTCCAGTAACAATTTTTTTCCCAGCATCTCGATGCAGGCGGATCAAGTATAATCTTAACTTTATGTCTGCAAGAAATAGTAGCCCTGGGGCTTGTCTCACATTATTGCATCTAGTGCCCACTGCATCCTAATTATGGTGGTCTTTTACTATCCAATAGGGGCCAGAGGAGCTCAATGCCCTTGCCTGCTTTAGAGCCCAAGGAAAACTGTTCTAGGCCGCTTTAGAACCAGACATCCTCGAAGGCCAACCTGTCAGCAAGAAACAAAAGTTGTGAACCCAGCCCGTCCCAGTGGCCCCCGTGTGAAGACTGGTCCCCTAGCAGTGTAATGTGGACTCTCACCCCCTCCCGAATCCCTTCTCCTCCATTGTGCACCATTGTTTCACATGGTTAGGCTTGTACTAACAACTACTCATGTATACATCATTTCATAGCAATACTAAAGTAAAAAATATATAAACACATCTGTATCATTACAAACTCAAAGGGAGCTACGTAGTACATAAGATGAGATATAATTCTTTAAAAAGCATGGAACATTTCAAATTATTTCTTTATGATCTTTGTTTAGATGTGTTGTTTCATTCGGCCGTTCACTGATCAATTATCTTAGATTTAGGTCTTCTGATATATCTGGGTTATCCAACAGTAACATATCTGCCAAGATCTATATAAGGCCCGTAAACCAAAAGATAAGACAAGAAAGGCTTCCCAAAGGTGGCTGCATCTTTTAGAAAAACAAATGGTATTGAACTGTAGCAGCAACTTCAATGCAAAAACAAGTATTGCCAGCTTAATGTGCCTGTCAGACTTTTGGCTTTGTCAATGCTTATTTTTTTATGACATGTTTATTGTTAAACGTTATTGTTGGCGGAGATTTCAGGTCCTCAACAATAAAAAAACGGTTAAAACAAAACAAAAGATGACAGTAAATAAGTTTACAGAGCTCCTGACAAAGCAATCATTTTGAGACTTTCTGGCATCATTTCAAATTGTTGATGAGTGAGAGTTATGACCAACTTTTCAGGGGTTTAAAGTATCCATTTGAATATCTAGAGTCCCACGTAGAAGCAAGTTGTGGAACCCTCTGATCAGTGCTCAACTTGTAAATGAATGAGAGAAGAGTCCAAAGCTCTGCACTGCCCCTGCTATTAAAAACCGGTACTCCGAATACCAAGACGTAGTCGTGAATTCACCTCAGGCCTCTTTAATCCACTAACAAACACACTATCTCACTTCAAGTTAAACACCATGAACTCAAATGTTTGCCTCAGAAGCCAAACTCTAGCTGGATTTAAACTTGGGGAACACAGTTCAGGAGGCTGAAAACGTTACAGAAAGTACTGTATTGAGTTTTGGCCATCCAAGCAGAGAGGTGGCCCGGAAAGGCTACATGACTGAACTGGTTTCGCTCTTATTACATTAAAAATCGGTTCAGACGTGGGTGAGTCCAGGGTTTTGTAAAGAGGCGTACAAGCATAGGGTAATGCTTGTACGCCTAGAGCCAGAGACGCTGATAGTTGTAAAAGGGAAATCTCTCAATTCAGTGCTTCCCAAATGACCATCAAGCTTCTCGTTTGTTTCTTAGAAAGAAAAAAACACTACTTTTGTTTTTGACACGAGATCCAGCTGTGTTTTTAACGTAAATTTTATCTGTAACCAATACAACGAGCCTGGCATCAGTGGAATAAGAACATTTGGCTTGGGGCATTTTTACCCACAACAAGCACCCCAGACCCCACACCAGAATCGTGGGTTCTATTCCTGGGGAAGGCCTTCTGATGATTACTTTACTCATTCCACCTTAAATTTTGGCAACGGGCGTGAACATTATGGCCGGGGTCTTGGATATTGACACACCAATTCCTCTCCTCCCAACTTAGCAAAAAATTCTACGCTACTTTCCCTGACCCAAGCAGCACACTTTAGCGATCTGGAAGATGCTTTGGACTTGGGCCGACTCACTAGGTCCTCGCCATTTATCCAGCCAGTTGGTACTGGCATTAGTTCCCCCAGACCACAAGTACTAGACCCCACTGAAACATTCAAGATTATTAGCTGGAACATTGCAGGTATCCGCAGGAATTTAGGTATACCAGACTGGAATACCTTGGTGGAGGCACACAAGATCTGCATTTTCCAGGAGACCTGTAGTCTAGAACCCACCCATAGACCTGGCTATGCTACCTTTTTTGTACCCGCAGTATCCCCAGTTACTGGGCAGGGCCACACTTCGGGGGGGCTCCTTATCTGGGTAAGCATCTCTTTGGGCTGCTGCATCACGCAAAAGCAGTCCAACTCCTTGGGCATTCTTAGAATCTCACTTAAGGGCCCCAACAGGGGTCAAACTATCGAGATATTTAACATCTATGCCAGAGGTTCAAAAAATGGTTCTCTATCTCCAACTGTAGCCATCCTTGAAAACGAGCTTAGACACTGTAGTGATGGCACGCAAGTCCTGGTCGCTGGAGACTTTAACTGTACGTTTGAGCCTCTTGCGACGGAGGACATTTTGGGCATAGGCGAGGATGACCTAAGGAGGGGTATACCCCTGTTAACCATCCGACCAATAAAAAAATGGTCCCAAAGGGTGATCCAGCTGAATGCACCAACCATGGAGTTTGGGTTAAGAGCTGCTAACGGCCGCACTGACTCGGACTCCATGGGCACTGATACATTTAATAGGGTAAATAAGACGTCAAGGATCGACTACATCCTCCTCGATCTTACCCTTTGGAAATTTGTTCAGGATATGGCTGTCTTGCCCACAGTAGATAGTGACCATAACCCACTCTCCTTAACTCTCAGGAGTGTATGGCCAGGTAAAATAAAAGAGGCAATACCAAGTAATCTGGAATTTGCCCCCAAACTTTACCCATCAAACTGTGGGAGACGTCTTAAGTGGTCCAAAGTAGTCTTGGATCAAGCAAAGCTAGAGGCTATAGATGCAGCACTAACAACCCTACAAGGGGAGCTAGACACCATCTTAGCTTACCCGCTTCCTGGTAGAGCCACAATTGCTTTCCAGGACACCATCAAAACCATAGGAAAACTATTTTTGAAACAAACACGGGGGGATAAGATCTTAGGGCCTCAGAAGCCAAAGGGCGCCCACGATTGGTTTACTCCTACTTGCAGACTCAAAAAGCTAGCTTTGATTAAGGCCATAAAAGGGAAGTCACAACCTGTGGTACAGAGCGCCCGAAAAGAGTATAAGCAGGCCATAACATACGCAAAAAAAGGAGTGGGAAGATCAATACTGGCAAACTCTAAAAGAGGCTAGTTCCAGTAAGGATGCTAGACGCTTCTGGGACACAATAAGAGCTAGAAATAGACCAGATAGCGAGCTCATTACATGTTACATCACCAGCCAAGTATGGTTTGACCACTTCTCAAAATTGTACACCTGCCAATATGAGACTAGCTCTTTGGCCCCCATCTAGCTTTTGCTCCCTGCAAGGTGACCTTAATGATTTTCCGTTTACAATTAAGGAAGTTGAGTATGCTATCAGCACAATCGTGTCCCAAAAAGCAGCTGGCCCAGATGGCATCCCTGGGGACCTTCTTCGCTCGAACAGACTGAAATGGGGAAAGTTGGTCCAATCCCTGCTTACCGCAATTGATAGAGGCGGTGCCATCCCTGAATCCTGGAAAGGGGCTGAAGTCGTGCCCATTTTCAAAAAGGGCCTGAGAGACAATCCTTCAAACTATCGGCCTATAAGCCTGTTAGATTCAATCCAGAAGGTGGTAGGGAAGGTGTTGTTGGTGAGAATATTGCAATGGATTAATGAAAACAATGTTCTCTCTGACTACCAATTACGATTCAGAAAAGGGGGTGGTGATGAACAGAGTGTCTGAATTAAGCAGACCACTCTTACCCAGTCCAAAGATCAGGGCTTGATCCATCACCGTTATTTAGCTCACTGCCCCATCCCAGCTCAGAACCTGGCTATATGCAAATTAGTCTGTCCCTGGCCCAGTGCATCATGGGAACAGGGCAGACCAAACTACCAAGCCAATTCTTCACCAGAAAGGAGACAAGCTACCGGGGACCGGTTTCTGGCATTTCAGCCTCATTGGCCCGGCTTGCTTGAATCCTGATGGAGCAGTGAGCAAGGGACTCATGTCTGAGTATACCCTGCCACACCTATAGTGGCCAAAAACGATTCAGAAAAGGGGGTGGTGATGAACAGAGTGTCTGAATTAAGCAGACCACTCTTACCCAGTCCAAAGATCAGGGCTTGATCCATCACCGTTATTTAGCTCACTGCCCCATCCCAGCTCAGAACCTGGCTATATGCAAATTAGTCTGTCCCTGGCCCAGTGCATCATGGGAACAGGGCAGACCAAACTACCAAGCCAATTCTTCACCAGAAAGGAGACAAGCTACCGGGGACCGGTTTCTGGCATTTCAGCCTCGTCGGCCTGGCTTGCTTGAATCCTGATGGAGCAGTGAGCAAGGGACTCATGTCTGAGTATACCCTGCCACACCTATAGTGGCCAAAAACGATTCAGAAAAGGGGTGGTGATGAACAGAGTGTCTGAAAGAAGCAGACCACTCTTACCCAGTCCAAATATCAGGGCTTGATCCATCACCGTTATTTAGCTCACTGCCCCATCCCAGCTCAGAACCTGGCTATATGCAAATTAGTCTGTCCCTGGCCCAGTGCATCATGGGAACAGGGCAGACCAAACTACCAAGCCAATTCTTCACCAGAAAGGAGACAAGCTACCGGGGACCGGTTTCTGGCATTTCAGCCTCGTCGGCCCGGCTTGCTTGAATCCTGATGGAGCAGTGAGCAAGGGACTCATGTCTGAGTATACCCTGCCACACCTACAGTGGCCAAAAACGATTCAGAAAAGGGGGTGGTGATGAACAGAGTGTCTGACTACCAAGCAGGGTTCAGGGTTGGCACTGGCACAGTTGAGCAGACGTTTAGATTAATGCTAATTTATTGGAAGGTGGTGGTTATAGGCAAAGGCAGTCTTTATCTCGCGTTTATCGACCTAAAGACTGCCTTTGACCTTGTGCCCAGGGGCACCCTTTGGAGGGTGCTCTCGGATTTGGGGATCCGACGTTACTTATTGTCAATACTGGTCAGGCTTCATGAAGGGAACTTTGCCCAAATAAGATGGGGCACAGAGGGCGAGAAAACCAACAGAATCCCGGTAGAGAGAGGGGTCCGCCAGGGATGTGTTCTCGCTCCCACCCTTTTTTCACTATACGTGAACGGCGTGGTTGAGCACCTGCTAAAAGATCCTTCAGACAAACCATCCCTGGCGGGCGAGCGAATACCTACCCTCCTATTTGCGGATGACACGCTCCTAATATCTAAGTCCCCTATGGGCCTCCAAAAGCTTCTTAACAACTTCCAGGCTTTTTGCTTGCAGTGGGGCTTAATAATTAACACCGAAAAAACAAAGTACCTGGTGATGAATCCCCCGAAAAAACTTTCTAGCCCACCTACATTGAATTCTGTGCATTTAGAAAGGGTCACAGTGTTTGATTACTTAGGTATACGCATATCTCATACCATGCAGTGGACTGCCCACCTTTGCAAAATGCTTCTAAACCATAAGAGGGTAGCTGGGGCATTGCTTAGGAAACAGCGATCCTGTTCGATAAGACCAATAGCCCCCGTTATCGATATTTACAAAGCTAAGGGCGTTAGCTCTGCTCTTTACGGGGCAGAGCTATGGGGCACCACTAGCACAGTTGACCTAACAAGGTCCGAAAATAAATTCTTTAGGGATCTTATGTCGCTTCCTCAAAGCACTCCAATGGCACCTTTATTGCTCGACCTAGGCTGTCGCCCTATTAGCGATTTGGCCAAGTTCAGACCGTTGCTCCTATGGGCTCGGATATGGCGAACTCCTGAACTGGCCAAATATGCTAAGGGGCTAACTGAAGTCATGGCATCACCTGGTTGGCATAAAGTAAAGTGGCTAAGAAATGTAAAAACTTTGCTTGGGGATCTGGGTCTTAGCGAGGCATGGGTTGGTAGGTCCTCTCCCCCTAAGGCTACACTAAAGAGCCTTTATTGGAACTGGGTTGCGTCTAGAACTAGCGCCGACCATGCTTTGGGCAGGCTCACGAATGACTTCCTGCAGTTCAAGGATCTGCCGATCCGCGAACTCTATTTGGATATTATATGGAAGTCATTCGATAGGGCTCTTTACTTTAAGTTTAGGGTCGGTGCTCTTCCATTACGCGCCCTAACAGCTTGCCCAGACTACAGTATTCTGTCCTTTCTGCCCAACTAGACCAGAAACCATAGCGCATTTTTGGTTTGAATGTCCAGTGTATATGAACCCAAGAACTAGGTGGTTAAAATCTTTGTGTCGGTCATTAGGCACTAGGTCTCATATTGTGGCGCTGCGTATCTTAACGACAGATCCACGCCCATTTCATGCTTGCAGCCTGTCAAAATTTCTATCATGGACATGGTATCTTAGAAGCAAAAGGTTTAAATGAAATGAAATGTTTAATTTGATTCTTACATTTTTGGTATTTTATTGTGCCATCTACTTGTAAATATTAGATATAATAGAGGGAAAAAACCCTGGTGTAAATAGATTAATTCGTGTTTTTAACTGTATAATGTGTTTCTTTTTTATATATAATGTGATGCTTTTATGATATGTTTTTATCGAAATAAAGCCTTTTGACTTGACTTTAACAATATAACACTATAACAGTGTAGGGCTTAGAACTTCAGTATTTCTAAAAAAAAATGAAGTGTGCTCCAAGATCACTGTTTCATTGGCATACAGGATCACACTTAGAAGGACCTTTCTCAATTTTGGGGGAAGTCTTATGCTGGGCTATGTTGCTCCCATGTCAGCGAGACAAACAAAACAGGGGTGTCAAAAGCCATCCCCGTTTTAAACCCTCCTTTAAGAAGATTCTCTTGATAAAGTGTAGGAAGGTAGATCCCTGACTATGGTTGCCCCCAACTTTTTGCCTGGTGTTTTGCTGGTTTTCTGACTTAGTTGACCTGGGGCCCTGCTATTCAGGACCCCAGGCCTACTGCTCTCTCTGTAAAATGGATTCCATGTACCTTAGGTACATATCTAATTGGATACTGAGTCACCTTATCAGTCCCTGTACAGTGTACCTTAGGTACCCAGGGCATAGGTGTACCCAGGGCCTACCAGGGGCTGCAGCATGTATTATGCCACCCCTGGCTGGCCATCCAAATCTGACACAACTGGCTGCACGACAGCTGGGGCAAGGTGGTGTAATCACCCTTTGCTTTAGATATAGTATACCTATATCTAACCCTAAAATGGACATACAGATCTCCTATCAGTCACTCCTATGGCAGGCCTTAACAATCCTGAAGGCAGAGTGCTTGGAATCGTGTGAGATGGTGCTCTGCCATGAGCTGAGCCTGTCTGCGGCTTTCAGGATCTATCCCTTAGCCGTTTCCATGATATCGCATACCATATACTCTTAAGTGCATTATAATCCTCGCGGTTATATGCCAACTCTGGTATCGCTTTATCAAAACATGTCGAGTAAGGTGTCATACGAATTGGAATACTAACCCCTCGCCAATTCTGGCGACGGGGTTAGCATTCCACCCTTCTAGAGGGACACGACATGTATGTAACCCCTAACCCCGGTTAAAGTCAAACAGAGCCTCAGCTCCACAAAATGGATGCTGCCACCGAGACACAAGTCTGCCCTCCTGCTGCTGGGAGTCCTCCCAGAGCAGGAGATAAGGACAAAGGGTTTCCTGCCAGGGGCGGTGCCAGCACCGTCCCAGACAGGATTTTGTGTATCCTAGGTAGGCAGGGCTTCAGAGGAAGGTGACTGCAAGTGGCACCCCGGTGCTCACTATGCATAGGCCGGCTTGAACCAGTTCTAGGGACACTCCAGACCCTGAGCTGGGGAAAAGCCCGCCAAGGAAGTGGGTGTAACCACCCCCCTCCTGGTCCCACCCATAGGGCAGGACTTAGTCGCGTGCCAGCCCCCTTTTCCCAGATAAAGGTAGGAGCAGGCCCCCTTCCAGATTAGATCATCTTTGAATCCTGAAACTACTTTCTACGAAAGGAACTCAAGACTTCTTCCTAAGATTTCTCCCTTGTGACTAAGGAGTAGTCACCCTGCATCCGCAGGCACCATCTAAAGAACACTGCGGTCTGCTGCAAGTCCTTCCTCCGGAATCCGACTGCCCAGCTCGACGAGAACCGGCTCCCCTGGCACCTCTGACCTCTACCCACCTCTACAGCCCAGCTGAGAACCGTGGGTGCGACGAGACCTCGAGGGACCGGCCATCTGCAAGACTGCACGACTTCTGCACAGCAAGCCCGCCGAGTAATTCCCTGGTGAGTGCTTTGGGGTCCGAGAAGCCCCGACCCTGAGCAGCTCCAGCACCGAAGTGCAGCCTCCCAGCATCTCCACGATCTGCGTGGGGCCCTTCTGCTTTTTGCTGCTCACCGCGTTGTTTGGCTACTAGCCCGTTGGCTTGTGGCCTTCTGAACGACGCCCGACGACATCACTGCTGCTGGTCTGGTTGCTCCAAACTGGCCCTTGCTCCCTTTCCGAAGAGGAGCACCCCGGACCCTCCTGGTCCACTCAAGACGCCATTTTGAGTCCACCGCGTGGGCTTGAATTAGCCAAGGCTTGTTGCCCAATCCTGGGTAACTTCGACGCCGACAGCTTCATCCATCGTGGGACAGCTCGCCTCTCCATCCTGGTCGCCGACAACGCCTCCGGGTCCGTGAGATCTGCAGAGCCAGCGTCGCCCACTCACCTAGTCGAGGTGACTACCATCCGGTGCCCTCCTGGTGCCCACTGACTACTGGCTAGTAGTCACGAACTTGGTCCCCTCTGCTTTCAGGTGTCATCCTTCTTCCAGATCCAGGCTTGGATCAACTCGAACAATCTTCACTGGTCGCCTGCCAGCATCTTTCTTCCAGGCTCCTGGTCCGGCAACGAGGATTCCCGACGTCTTTTGAGACCTATGCAGCTGCAGCCCCTGGGCTAGGTAACTTCGGCATTCCGGTGCCCCAGCATAGCCTCACTATCCAAGGGTCAGGATCCACTGTCGTTTTCTTCCTACCAGGTCGGGCTCGCCCGTAAACACTAACTTTAACTTTACTAGCTTCCATAGACTTTGTCCCGCATCCCGCGTGAGAGTGCACACTCTGCACCCGAGTCCCCTGGGTCTCCTAGAAGTAATCTAACGATTCTATAGTCAAGTCCTAGCGATTCCAAAGCCTATTAGTACTGTACTTACCTGCTAGTAATTTCGCATTCCACTTTTAAAGTATATGGTTTTTCGTGCCCCTCGGGCATTTGTGTATACCGTGCTAACTTAAGTATTTTCGTAAGAGTTTTGTTGTGTGCCTAGCACCCTGTCCTCATAAAGAGTACAGGGTTGTTGTGATTCTAATAAATACCTTGTTTATTTTCATAACACTTGTGTGGTGTCCTTTCACTGGGTGTTCAAGGGGTAATGTGATGGTAAAACAGCTGGCTTAACACGCCCTCTAGAGTCTTAGCCTTAGACTGCTCGTATCCATGCTACTAGGATAGCTGGTCTATAAGGTTGACTTACAACCAATCATCAATAAGGGTTGTTTGGACTGATATATAGTGATCACTAGAATAGTGAGCACTGCACATCAGGCCAACTTCTCACATTGGTGAGCAGCGGTTGGGATTTGAGCTTGCTGTTGTTTTACCACACATATCCTAAGAATATCTTGTGAAAGATCACATAAGTACTAAAGGTACATATAACTTAGCTTAGAATACTCTGAGTTCTACTGAACCAGCTGTTGTAGCTCCTAGGGCCTAGCACACCCTAAACTACAACTCTAGCAAGGGATCAGTAGGCAAACATATAGTGTAGGTAAGTGCACCACTTACACCTCACTAGAAAAGCATGTCTAACCATGGAGAGTCCACTGAGACTCCCCTGGTAAGTGTTGACCCTCCACAGGTCACTTCAAGATATGCAGCTCTCAGTTTCCAAGAGATGAGACAAGTCTGTACCTCCAGGAAACTGAAGCAGGGGTCTAACCCCACCATTCCCTTTCCGATAGGTCTCTTAGAGACATATGATGCCAGAAAGATTTCTCAGTTACATGAGAACATGCCAGCCTTAGAGGGAACCTCTGGGGATCCAGACCTCCCCAACACTGCTACTGCAGTTGAGGAGGAGGAGGATCAGGAGGAACTCTCTGGGGATGAGGTAGACAAAGGTCTTGAGGTAGTCAGAAGGCTAACCAGGGCCAACTTAGACTTACTTGGGCTAGGATCTGGGGGACCCCCAGTACTGACCCGAAGTGGGCCTAACCTTGGAGTTAGGAGAGATAGATCTCTTTCTAGGGACTCCAATAGATCTCTTCACTCTAATGCCTCTTCCCAGAGGAGGAGGAACTCTCCACAGAGGAGAGTGAATTCCCCTCAGAGAATAGAGCATGAAGCTAGAATGAGACAGGCTGCTCTGAGGATTGAAAGGGAAGAACTTGCCCTGGCCAAAGAAAAGCTTGTCTTTGCTAGAGAGCAGCAGATGAGTGGGCTAGCTCCCACTGGTGGCAGCAATCTCCCAAGAGATAGAGAGAAGGGTTTAGATACTAAACACCTGACTAAAATAGTGCCCCCCTTTAAGCAAGGGGATGATATCCAGAAATGGATGGCTGCTTTGGAGAGGGCCTGCACTGTGCAGTGCATTCCCCGAAGTCAGTGGGCAGCTATACTGTGGCTCTCCTTTGATGGCAAAGGTAGAGATAAGCTCCTCACTACTAGAGTTGAGGATGCTAACAATTACCAGGTCCTGAAAAATGCACTGGTTGATGGGTTTGGCTTAACCACTGAGCAGTACAGGTTGCTGTTCAGAGACACCCAGAAAACTCAGTCTCAGGACTGGTCTGACTTTGTTGATTGTGCCACTAAGGCTTTGGAAGGCTGGCTACTGGGTAGCAAGGTTACTGACTTCACAGGATTATATAATCTTATTATGAGAGAGCAAGTCTTAAATAATTGTCAGAACCAGTTATTACACCAGCACCTGGTAGACTCTGATCTGACCTCTCCACAAGAATTGGGTAAGAGGGCAGACAAATGGGTCAGAACCAGGATTAGGCCCAAGAACCAAGGTGGTGACCAGAAAAAGGAATCAACCAAGCCTCAAGAGAAGGGTGGGAATAAATCTCCAGATCAAACCACATCAGGGCCCCAAAAATCCTCTGAGGGGGGTGGGTCCCAGAATCCTTCTAATAACCAAAAGAAACCTTATTGTTATCCCTGTAAACAGGTGGGTCATTTGAAAACTGACAGCAGTTGCCCAAAGAATAACAATAAGGAGAACATACCCCCAAGTAACATTCCCAAACCTCCTGTTACTACTAGTAGTAATCCCCCAGGTGGTGGGAGTGCCCCCAAGAATTTGGGTGCATTTACTTTGGGAGTTCCTGGGGACTCTGGCCTAACCAGGTCCCCAAACTTAGATACTCTTGTCTGTGAGACTGGCATGGGGTTTGCCAACTTCACCACTTGTCCCAACACTTTGGGCAAGTACAGACAGGAGCCCCTCATCAATGGTATAAAAGTTGAGGCCTACAGAGATACAGGGGCTAGCATCACTATGGTGACAGAGTCTAGTCCCCTCAAGGCAACTTTTACCTGGTGCCACATACCAGGTGACCAATATTGATGGAGTACAGAGAGATCATCCCATGGCAGTGGTCAATCTCAGCTGGGGAGGTGTCACTGGCCACAAGAGAGTGGCAGTGTCACCAAACTTGCCTGTAGATTGCCTACTGGGGAATGATTTAGAGCTCTCAGCCTGGGCTGAAGTAGAGCAAGAAACCCATTCTAAAATGGTAAACTTCCATGGTAAGGGTAGTGGAGCAGTGGTAGCCACAGCCCCAGTCCAAGATGTCCTCCCTGAACAGGTCAGGAGGGCTGTGCCAGTCACAGCCCAATCTCAGACTACTTCCTTCCCAGAACAGGTTGTAAAGGCTGTGATGGTCACAGCCCACACCCAAACTGAGCCCCCTCCTGAAAAGGTTGGGAGAGTTGTGATGGCCACAGCTCAAACTCAGACAGATAATAGTGTTGTGAAGCCTGAAACTATGGATCACTCCACTCAGACAGAGAGCATTGAGGAGGAAGAGAAATCTCCCTCCCACCAGACTTTAGGAAAGGGTCAGCCTCCTCAGGGAACTGATCTGACCCCTTGTGAAGAAACTGCCACAGAGGTAGTCAGGCCTAGCCTGGCAGAACCCCTGATGTCAGTGGACGCTTCCAAGGTGGGACCCAGTCTGGAGCAGGTAACCTGCCCCTCTCTACCCTGCCTCAGTCAGCCCAGGGCTGTAGAGGTCAGGGAGGCCAGTGTTGGACCCCAAAGGGCCCCCTGTCCAAAAGAATTCCCCAATCAGCAGATTAAGGGCACTGAAGCTAGTAGTCCTAGCCAAGTGAAAATAAAACACACTCCTGAGGGATCCCCCTTAAAATTAGTTAGGGACCTCCCCCAGATGGACACTGTTGGGCACAGCCAAACTTGGGACCTGAGGGCCCCAGACCTGACCTGTCCCTCCAGTAAGCCAAACAGAGGGACCCAACCTCCAGCTGTAGGTAGCCAGAGGTTGACCCTGAGAGCCCAAAACAACTCAGTCTTGGAAAGAAAGGCCTTTATGGTGGATAGCGATTGGAGGAAGCTGAGCCCAAAATTAGTGGAGCCGCACTTCAGTACTCCATTTCAGCACCAGCCTGTTACTTTGCCAAAACACACCACAGGTAGAGATTCCCTATGGTGGAGACCCTCAGACACCCTTAGGGTGAGGGATTGCTTAGTGGACCATGAGATAGGGGGTAACCATGCCAGTGCTGGTACTTCCTTATATGGCCACTCAGGCAATATAGGCTTACCTGGCAAGGCTAGCCTTATCTCCTTTCGTTTGGGGGGGGGGGGGTTATGTAGGAAGGTAGATCCCCGACTATGGTTGCCCCCAACTTTTTGCCTGGTGTTTTGCTGGTTTTCTGACTTAGTTGACCTGGGGCCCTGCTATTCAGGAACCCAGGCCTACTGCTCTCTCTGTAAAATGGATTCCATGTACCTTAGGTACATATCTAATTGGATACTGAGTCACCTTATCAGTCCCTGTACAGTGTACCTTAGGTACCCAGGGCATAGGTGTACCCAGGGCCTACCAGGGGCTGCAGCATGTATTATGCCACCCCTGGCTGGCCATCCAAATCTGACACAACTGGCTGCACGACAGCTGGGGCAAGGTGGTGTAATCACCCTTTGCTTTAGATATAGTATACCTATATCTAACCCTAAAATGGACACACAGATCTCCTATCAGTCACTCCTATGGCAGGCCTTAACAATCCTGAAGGCAGAGTGCTTGGAATCGTGTGAGATGGTGCTCTGGCATGAGCTGAGCCTGTCTGCGGCTTTCAGGATCTATCCCTTAGCCGTTTCCATGATATCGCATACCATATACTCTTAAGTGCATTATAATCCTCGCGGTTATATGCCAACTCTGGTATCGCTTTATCAAAACATGTCGAGTAAGGTGTCATACGAATTGGAATACTAACCCCTCGCCAATTCTGGCGACGGGGTTAGCATTCCACCCTTCTAGAGGGACACGACATGTATGTAACCCCTAACCCCGGTTAAAGTCAAACAGAGCCTCAGCTCCACAAAATGGATGCTGCCACCGAGACACAAGTCTGCCCTCCTGCTGCTGGGAGTCCTCCCAGAGCAGGAGATAAGGACAAAGGGTTTCCTGCCAGGGGCGGTGCCAGCACCGTCCCAGACAGGATTTTGTGTATCCTAGGTAGGCAGGGCTTCAGAGGAAGGTGACTGCAAGTGGCACCCCGGTGCTCACTATGCATAGGCCGGCTTGAACCAGTTCTAGGGACACTCCAGACCCTGAGCTGGGGAAAAGCCCGCCAAGGAAGTGGGTGTAACCACCCCCCTCCTGGTCCCACCCATAGGGCAGGACTTAGTCGCGTGCCAGCCCCCTTTTCCCAGATAAAGGTAGGAGCAGGCCCCCTTCCAGATTAGATCATCTTTGAATCCTGAAACTACTTTCTACGAAAGGAACTCAAGACTTCTTCCTAAGATTTCTCCCTTGTGACTAAGGAGTAGTCACCCTGCATCCGCAGGCACCATCTAAAGAACACTGCGGTCTGCTGCAAGTCCTTCCTCCGGAATCCGACTGTCCAGCTCGACGAGAACCGGCTTCCCTGGCACCTCTGACCTCTACCCACCTCTACAGCCCAGCTGAGAACCGTGGGTGCGACGAGACCTCGAGGGACCGGCCATCTGCAAGACTGCACGACTTCTGCACAGCAAGCCCGCCGAGTAATTCCCTGGTGAGTGCTTTGGGGTCCGAGAAGCCCCGACCCTGAGCAGCTCCAGCACCGAAGTGCAGCCTCCCAGCATCTCCACGATCTGCGTGGGGCCCTTCTGCTTTTTGCTGCTCACCGCGTTGTTTGGCTACTAGCCCGTTGGCTTGTGGCCTTCTGAACGACGCCCGACGACATCACTGCTGCTGGTCTGGTTGCTCCAGACTGGCCCTTGCTCCCTTTCCGAAGAGGAGCACCCCGGACCCTCCTGGTCCACTCAAGACGCCATTTTGAGTCCACCGCGTGGGCTTGAATTAGCCAAGGCTTGTTGCCCAATCCTGGGTAACTTAGACGCCGACAGCTTCATCCATCGTGGGACAGCTCGCCTCTCCATCCTGGTCGCCGACAACGCCTCCGGGTCCGTGAGATCTGCAGAGCCAGCGTCGCCCACTCACCTAGTCGAGGTGACTACCATCCGGTGCCCTCCTGGTGCCCACTGACTACTGGCTAGTAGTCACGAACTTGGTCCCCTCTGCTTTCAGGTGTCATCCTTCTTCCAGATCCAGGCTTGGATCAACTCGAACAATCTTCACTGGTCGCCTGCCAGCATCTTTCTTCCAGGCTCCTGGTCCGGCAACGAGGATTCCCGACGTCTTTTGAGACCTATGCAGCTGCAGCCCCTGGGCTAGGTAACTTCGGCATTCCGGTGCCCCAGCATAGCCTCACTATCCAAGGGTCAGGATCCACTGTCGTTTTCTTCCTACCAGGTCGGGCTCGCCCGTAAACACTAACTTTAACTTTACTAGCTTCCATAGACTTTGTCCCGCATCCCGCGTGAGAGTGCACACTCTGCACCCGAGTCCCCTGGGTCTCCTAGAAGTAATCTAACGATTCTATAGTCAAGTCCTAGCGATTCCAAAGCCTATTAGTACTGTACTTACCTGCTAGTAATTTCGCATTCCACTTTTAAAGTATATGGTTTTTCGTGCCCCTCGGGCATTTGTGTATACCGTGCTAACTTAAGTATTTTCGTAAGAGTTTTGTTGTGTGCCTAGCACCCTGTCCTCATAAAGAGTACAGGGTTGTTGTGATTCTAATAAATACCTTGTTTATTTTCATAACACTTGTGTGGTGTCCTTTCACTGGGTGTTCAAGGGGTAATGTGATGGTAAAACAGCTGGCTTAACACGCCCTCTAGAGTCTTAGCCTTAGACTGCTCGTATCCATGCTACTAGGATAGCTGGTCTATAAGGTTGACTTACAACCAATCATCAATAAGGGTTGTTTGGACTGATATATAGTGATCACTAGAATAGTGAGCACTGCACATCAGGCCAACTTCTCACATAAAGTAATTCTTCTGATTTACATTCACCCTATCTCATGTTGCAGAATGGAGGGATTGAATTGTTTTTTATGCAATTGGGGAACAATTCCCAAAGCACTCAGTTCAGAATATAACAGACAACTCTCCGTCAAATACTGTTTTATTATGCAGGAAGCATGCATACAATTGAGACAGAGTTCTTTGTCATACATGCTGCTAAACAATCATTGAAAACCACAATAAGGTGGTAGGAGTATTTTTAGAGTTTAGAGGCTAAAAGGGGTATGTGGTGGTAAGGGTATTGTTAGGGTTTAGCAATGGGTAAGGCTATAGGGAGATAAGGGTATAGGCTGATAAGAGTATTTTTAGGGTTTAGGGAACAGAAGGGATAGGGTGGTAAGAGTATTTCTAGGGTGTGGGGTGGGTACAGACATATGGTGGTAAAGGTAATTAAAAAAAGAGGGGGTCGATGGGGCTCCCTACGATAAAGAAAAAAAAGTGTACAATTAATGAAAAATGGTGGGGTTTACCCCTCACATTTCTTTTATGATATAAGTATATATAGGAGTTTACCTCAACTATACTTAACTTGCATGGAAAAGGCATGTCTGATAAAGGCATATTCATGATAAAGGCATATGCAGGATAAAGGCATATGCATGATAAAGGCATATGCATGGTAAAGGCATGCAAGGTTAAGGCAGGTGGGTGTGGTTAAGGCGTATGTGTGGTAGAGACATACGCGTGGCAAAGGTATGTGTGTGGTAAAGGCATGTGTGTGGTAAAGGCATGTGTGTGGTAAAGGCATGTGTGTGGTAAAGGCATGTGTGTGGTAAAGGCATGTGTGTGGTAAAGGCATGTGTGTGGTAAAGGCATATGTGTGGTACAGGCATGCATGTTAAACATGTGCGCTGAAAAGGCCTACATTCCATTAGAAACTATGGCGAGTTGGATGTCATCCCAAGATATCTTTCAGCTTCCGGACTCTTGTGCACTAGAGACCTATTCAAGCCAATGTTATGTAGTTCCGATGTTATGGGAGATGGCGTTGGTTTGTGGAATACTGCACTTATCATAGGTATACTGGTTTCAGTGCAGTGTTGAGTAGAGCCTGTATGCGTTTTCTGACAGAGTTTGGGGGAGTATATTTGCCCACATCGCTGCGATTACCATCGAAGGCAACATCCCAAAGGTGCAAAATGGACTGGGCTCTAGTGCCCCTTATTACCCGCAGTGCTCTCTGTAAACCACAAAATTCGTTTTTGGTAAAGGGAGTTGGTATTGCTGAGTGTATTATGTAAGGGATGAACAGTGACTTACATTTTTGTATCGTTAATCATTTTAATTACTTTTGATCTATTTTTTAGCTTGTTTTTGTTTTCCAAAAAAAGTCTAGACTGATCATTGGAGGGATTATAATTTACTCATTGGTTATCAAAGGCCCCCTCACCACTGGATTAGAGCCCTCTGAGTGCATGCTGTAGATTGAAGTTGTCAAGGAAGAATATTTGGCTTTAATAGTTGGATTCAGAGCTGAATCTGTGCTACTAGAACAGTGAAATGTATTGCTGAGAAATGCACCTCCATTTTGAAAGATTTTAAATGAAGAACGATTGACTGCATATAGAGGGCATAGGGTTTAGTTTATAAAGGAGTGGGGAACAACTACAATTTGCCACCACTTGTTTGGAGTTACTTCAGAACCTGCATACCATGTTGGTTAGACCCCCAGCTTTCTATCCGTCATGACTACATAAAACGCTAATGCTTATATTAATTCCACTTGGACCTCTAGTTTATGTGAAGGCTAGCTTAGGGCTCTGTTGGTGTATAGATAAGGAGATGTCTGGGTTGGCCTCCATTGAGCCAGCAGATGTTCAGTATTGCCCTTTGTTTAAAGTCCCTCTGAGGTCTGATAACTAAAAGGCCATTGTCTCCGTCCACAGGAAGGGACTGTCTTGTTGTGGGTATTTTTTAAAAATCCCTCGCGACTGTCCTTAAATAGCTTTTCATCTACAACGAGCCCCAGAGCCTCAGGCTCTATTATATATAGCTGCACAATAAGTAGATTTTGACAACAGTAATAATACAAATGTAATCTTTTTCCTCGCATGAGATGGCTACTCGACTTTCATGAATGAGCAAGCTTTCGCTCTCTCTTTCTCTCTGCAGTTGCTTCTGTCTGCAAAGCTATCAGAGGGAGGACTGATGAAAGAAAACACTGATGCTCCAATTTGAGTAGATGGGTTTGCGGAGTTCCCCTTCAGGAATGCATCCGAGTTTAATGCCCCTCTTTTATGCTTTCCCTCCCCGGTCGTCATTTCATGGGACAATGACCAGGGATCTTGCATATTTGCCTCATCTTCTACATTCTCCAGAAAAATGCAAAGTATGCAAAAACAAGTAGTCTCCGGACGATTTAACAGAGAGCGAGAGTAAAGTATGCCACATTGGCAGCAGCTCGATGCATTGCCGTTTCTATTGCTCCAGGGGTGCAGCTAGAGCTTGTGGCGCCCGGGGCTATCCCTGAGATTGCCGCCCCTTTAGGTGCTGGGGAAAAAGTACGGCGAGCACTTGAAAGAGGTCAGAGAGACACGTAGTATCTCTGCTAATAGTCACCTCAATCATGCAAGTTACAAGCACATACATGTCACCGTCCAAGGCTACACAGTTGAATATACGAGTGACCGGCAGTACAAAGGAGAACACACAGACTGCATGATCTATCTGGGGACTCAGAAAAACTGCATGTGACATCAATCAGAGAGCTGCGTGAACAATTACCTGGTAATCCCCTCAGCACAATGCAAACATGCACATACATGACACTGTTCGGGGATCCATCATCTACAGCTAACATTAAATGACAAAACATCATGGTCACCCCATTAAAGCAGTAGGGACGTGCACAAACGTGATGTGCTCTGGGGGCCCAAAACCAACTTAACAGTGTTGAAGCCTGTGATTCTTTATCTTTCAAAAACAGCAAATTAATTATTCACAGGGAATGACTCACTGTGTGCCCTTAGAACTAAACTCAGCACTAAGGGGTCAGTCAGCTCCACAACCTTGCCAACACAGACCAGATACAAAGCCCGCTCTGGTGGCCCAAAGGCAACAACCAGGGGTCGCGCCCTGTCATTACTTCTAAGCATCAGCAACCAAAGACCCAAAGCCAGCTTGTAATAGTGCTTCTCTCCTTCAGAGCAGCCTCAGCACACACATGGTGCACAGCCTGCCCAGGGGGCCCAAAGCTAAAATACACATTATCATTACAATTCTTGAACACAGCTGTAGGGGCCATGGGAACATGTTCAACCCTATCCAAGGTCCGGGACAAACTGATCGGGCACTGCGGCACTCCATAAATAATCAGAAGAAACATTACTTTCATGGTAACCAACAGTGTTGAAAGTCTTCAAAAACAGTAAAATCATAATAATGTGTCTAGTATGGAACGGCAAGGCTCTGTAACGCACGTCTTCAGCTGCCTCCCAGACCCGAATGTAGGCAAGGTAGAACCAAGGTCTGGAGAAAAATAGCCACTTAAAAGTCCCACCCAAAGGCAACAAGATGGAGTGGGGCGCCAAAGTGAATGTGGAGAAAGCGCACCCGTGGAGGCAGGTCACCTACAGGGTGACCTCGAGGTGTTATTGCAGCATCACTGCTCGTGCCCCGGGTCACTTACGGAACTGTCTGCGGGCCCAGCGATCCAAAAAGGATGAAGCCGTGCACTCCTCCCCGAGGGCAGTCAGTAATCTCATTATTGGCTCACCGCTTAAGAAATGGCACTAGATGTATAGATTTTGGACACTGTGTCTGCAAAGAGGGATTTAGCATCTGGATCTATGTTCAGAATGTAACAGCCCTTATTTGCATTTTAGAAAGAGCATAGCTTGTCTCAAACACTTTTAATCGAAAACTCCTTTCTTAAGGCTAAGCAAAAATTGTACACTAAGATGTGACCAATTATCACAACAGCTTGTGGACAATCATTACATAATAAAGCTACAAATGATTTTGGACTAACAAAGGATCAATGCCCCTCCTGGCTCCGCCACAGGCCAGGTATTTTTATGTACTTTAGGCGTTAATGCAAAGGAGTTAATTTATGAGCTCCTTGTGACACTTTCACGTCTCAGTTGCTTTACTTTTCGTAATGCAGTGGCAGCGTAAACAATGCGCCATGTTGCACAATTTTTACAAGGTGACGCATCTAGGCAGATGGGTTACCTTGTAAAGCCCTGCACCATATAATACCTGCATCAGGTGTAATGTATGCAGTAAGGGTGTTGCCCCGCATCAAAGACTTGTATAAGTAGTGCATTGAAATCTATAAGATTTCAGTGCGCCACTTCTAGGACACCATTGCGTCAAAACCTTACCCTTGCCTCGTGGCAGGCATAAGAGTGATGCCGGGTATTGAGAATAGGCTTCCCCCCACATTGCTGGAGTTGTGTCATGCTTGTGACACAACTCCAGCAATGCGTTACTTTTGCGTCGACAGATACGTCAGGATTCCTAATGTATGCCTTTCCTTGCGACATGAAGTACCATACAATAAATATGGCACATCCATTACGTCACAAGGAGAACGCAGAGAAAATTGTTGCATTGTTGTTTTGACACAGCGATGCAACAGTTTTCATAAATAAGCCCCAATGTTTTTATAAATTGCAGTGGATACTAGAGTGTAGAAATGTGCAAATGTGCATCTTAGAGAGAAAGAGCACCATGTAATGAGGAGGCATAAAAGAGTATTGTGTGTGTCACCAGAGCATAGCAGGAAATGTGAGCGAAACCTGGGTGTTTTGCTTATGCATTGTTTACCCCAGGCAGTAATGCCTGCCACGGATCAGTCACAGTAGGCACCTATCTCGCTTTACGCTGATCCTTAGGTCCGCCTTTACTATTTTGCAGTCGTCAATTGATAAAAGTGGAGCAGGAGAAGTTCTCCCAATGTCATTCTTACAAGAGAGTCAGAGAGGGTCCCTTACAGCACTCATACCAGCTGGGTAAGACAAGTGAACATTCCAAGGAGAGTCCTATTGACAGTCCTAGCAGACATCAAGTCTAGAGAGAAACTAGGAGACACCAAATCCAGGAACTGACTAGAAGACACCAAGTCTAGGGAGACACCATCAGACACCAAAACTAGGAAGAGATTAACAGACACCAAGTCTATGGAGAAACTAGCAGACCCCAAATCTAGGACGGGACTGGTAGCCACCAGGTGTAGGAAGAAACTATCAGGCGCCAAATCTAGAAGGAAACTAGCAGACACCAAGTCTAGGAAGAGACTAGAAGAACCAGCTATCACACGGTATTCAGCCAGCTGAAGACACAGGCACCAGAGGTATGTCCTGCTCATAGTTTACAAGGCTTTCTTTTCTCAGTTCCTAGGACATTTGTCATAGGAGTAGCTGCTAGGTCTGGTCGCTCATCGGAATAACACATTAATTAGAAAGATCGGTGTGTGTCCTCATGATTCCAGGTTCAAACTCAGGGTGTTCAATCAGTCTCTCATCCTTCCAGAGTCTATAAAATGACTATTGTCTAATGATGGTGCTGTTCGTCATAGGATTATCAGGCCTACCATCCATTACATAAGTTGCAAGCCAGCTGAAAAGTGCTACCACTGTCCACCACCTGTCCAACAGCCTGCCCAGACGTGCTGGCAAAATGGAGCAAGAGAAGCCTCTCTGCGGAGAAGAGCTGCTAGTGCCCATTACCAATAGATCCGCTCTGCTTAAAATTGCTGATACTGCCTGTATCTAGTGCAGCAGTCCAGCAGCAACACAGTAGTTTTTCCAGTGCTAATATAGCAGATGTGAGAGGTATTGGTAATGTCCACCTCCAGTAGAGCAGCTCTGCTAAGAAGTAATGATACTTCCAATTACTGATTTAGCAACCCTGCTGACAGGTGTTGCTACAGTTGTTACCTAGAGTAACAGTTCAGTTGAAATGCAGTCATCATATAATTTATAAGAATAGCAGAAGTGCTGGTAGGATCATTTAGTGTGTTTAATTGCTGAACATTGTACTTCAGCTTGTTTTAGCTCATTTTAACACATAATACTATAATCTACAGCACAGTATACCGTGCTCTGAAATATGGGCTGGGTATATATATTGTTAAAAAGCAGAATACTAATAAACTAAATGTGTACAGAGAACTAATTTTAAAACCAAAGCAAGGTTTATTAGGGTTGATCAGTACTAACAAGATTTCTGTTAAAAAATTACTGTTTTACATACCAAGCGTTGGTGTAGTTCTAACGATGAGACTCATCTAGCCAGGGCTATGACCATGTAGGCATGTCTGCCATTTACTGCCTCTGGCACCTCTGGGCATGGATTAGAAGAGGATGCAGACTATCTGCTACTGTAAGACGTGGCTTCCTTCCAGAGACATAGAATGTGGATGGAGCTCCAGTTTGGATTAACGCTGGCAAAGGTTTCGATCCCTGGGCACCAGGCAGCTTTCCAACCTATTACATAACACTACTTGAGAATGCCTTTGTGTGGATTCGGTGTCGTGTGATTCAGCTTGTTTGTTGGGAAACTTCTTTCTCGTCAAAACACCACACGATGAGCTAGAAACTCAAGAGTATGGCTTTAATAAATGAAGTTAGCAACTGATAGCACCTTTCCTACAGAGCAACAATTTCAATGGGGGCAGCTTATAGTTTTTGGCATGCTTTCCAGACAGGACAACTAAGGTCCAATAAATCAATTTAAAGTTTGCAAGTCTATGGCCACCACTTATGTACAGAACAGCATGATGGGCACCTCATTAATACCTGGCCCCAGAAGCTAGCAATGAGCTGCACGGTAATCAGATATGTTCACATGAATTGGAACAAACTCTTGATCCATAGAAGTAATGAAACCTAATGGGGTTTCTCAGGGGATCAGGCACTATCTTCCCTGAGATATTTCAGGTGTGGTCATGTTCAATCATGCCAAAGGAACGACCTACAGGAGTCTTAAGAAACAAAGTCTCACTCTTACAACATCCTATTGAGACAATTACCCAACTATGGACTTTTCCAGTATTGCCACCAAAAAAACACCTGCACAGCAAACAGCTCACTGCACCAAGGAAAATACCAGTTGTAATGCATTCGGGCAGGCTTTGATCCTGCGTTAATCAATTGCCAAAGAAAGGAGTCCCTGTGCACCCGATAATCTAAGTTGTGCAGTCACAACTGCCATGTACTTTGTCATTTTCCTTTGGAGTTTTAATGAAACTTAATGAACGGCTATGAAATGGTTTGAAATGCACCTTAGCAATCTCCGGACAACACGCCATAATTGGATCTTCTCATTCAAGGGCATGCATCCATTAAGTTTCCAAGGACTAGTTTGCAGTTTTTTGTTGCATCCATCAGTGCAAAACATTCAATATTCATGTGATCTAGTTCCTTAGTGTTAATCAGGCACAACATCTATTCTCTCAGGACTGAAGAGGAACAGTTTAGTTGGCTCTGGGAGCAAGCACAGTGTTGACCATGTGTAATTAGGAAAGCTTTCAAAACTGCTGTCTACCGAAATGTTAGTTAAAGAAAAATACTACTCACAATAAAACAAGGATGCCAAGCATTTTAAAATGTTATTTTATATTTTATCCAAAGATATGATTCAACATACATTTGAAAAGACGCAGCCTGCACTGTAAGATTATGCCACACTAGTACAATATTGTAAATATGAAGGAAAATAAAACAGACAGCAACCAGGCATGTATGTCACAGTTTTTCAGTCAGCTCCGCCTCTAGTGGGGGGAGGGGTAGCGGGGGAGTATTTATATGGGTGTGCAGTGTCCACACCTGTCAATTTTGATGCATGTAGAGTAGGGAGGGCTGTGCATGCACTGCATGTGAACTACAGAGCCAGACAAAGCTGGAGCTATATTGAAACCATTATAAACAGGACCATACTAGTACCATCATAATGGCCAGAGAACGTTGCCAAATACCACCAAATATCTTAAAACGGTCGTTTCTAGTGTAAATGTCCAAATGAAAAAATATCTTTTAACCTAGGCCAATGAAAACCACTGTCATTCGTGGGACAACTAGCAGTGTTAAAGCCAATCGGTCTGGCTTTAACACGTCAAAGCATGCAAATAGAATTTATGCATGCCGCTATTTCCTGGTGTTAGCACATTAAAGCTATTTACAATTCTCAGTCAGGATCTGATCAGATTCACCTCGAGCTGAGCCCAGAAATAGTTTTATTGACCTTAGGATTAAAACTAGTGGACTTCATCCACTTGGTTGGTTGGTTGGTTGGTTGGTCTAGTCAAGGGTCCAGAGGCATACACTACCCAGGATCTGAGCAGAGAAAGGAGAACCTTTCTTAGATATATTTTAAAAACATGTCTGCACTGGGGTTGTGAGCCTTTGGTGAAATAACTGGACATGACTGACTGCCAGGCAAGCTAAGTCAATGTTATAGTGATGCTTTCTTGATACACATCATTCAGTTAGTTAGTACTCAAACCCCTTAGTCGCATTGGACTTGCTGGTTGTGGTGTCCATACCGTACAGACTGATGTTGAGGTGAGGAGAGTGCTGCTGCCTAAAGGACTTTCAAGGCACGTGAAGCAAAAATAGTGAGATTAGCGTGCCTAGCAGTAGGGCGGAGGTAACCACCATGCAAAGTGAAGCTGTGCCTTCACGCCATGTACAAAGGTCCCAGCAGCCAAGAAGCAGTCGCTTCACAACTGCTGCATTTAACTTTTTTACTTGAGCCAATTCAGTGCTTAATCTTTTGTAAACACACATTCTTTCTGGGCATTATACCACCATCTATTCTAGACGAATAAAACTTATGATATATGCCTTGGAAAAAAACCTCGGTTGGACAGCCATATCGGTGAAACATGTGTTTGCTGTTCCGTTTCTGCACCGTTCTGACCACTTGGTTAAAATAAAACCGTGAATAATTGTGCATAATTTCTCGAATCTGGGGAATTTATTCCAAGAACTTAGCCATAAAAAGCAGTATCCGTCTCCACGTTAACAATTATTTATGAAAAGTGCCTGTCATTTTAGGACGTTCTCCAATGAAGTATAGCCACTAAAAATATTTAGAAGATAGTTCAATGTATGCATGGGTTCCACCGTTGATCCCATGAGACTAGTTACAATGATTGCGCTTCAACAGTACATGTTGGGATATCTCTTCATTCCTTCCACGAATGCCTATATTACAAGAAACCTAAGAATAGACTTGTGTTCTCGGCATTGCTGGCAGATCGTTATGGCTGCCAAATGTACATATATGAACCCATAGGACAACTCACAGGTTGGAGATGTTTGTGTTCGGGTTCAGAGGGGACCTGGCATGGCTGTTTAGAATGGACTGTTGCTATTGGAGCAGGGCCACGGCTGATTAGCATACGTCTGGTTGCTGTCGGAGGTGACTTGGTGGAAAAACAACGATGGGCAGGGATGTGACACTGAGTAAATATATGTGGCTGACATTAATTGAAGCACATTCACCCACCACTTTTTTTGAACTCAGTACGATGACCTATATTTTATTTATTTATTTTACAGATATGCTATTGGTATGCCTGCATATTGGTTGGTTATGTGCTCACTGAGCTACTTTAACCAAGCTGCACCCCACTGAAGAGTACCTTATAGACAACAACAGCTTGGGGCTAGGCAGAGATTCATTGAAGCACATTCACCCACCGCTTTTTTTGTACTCAGTTCGATGACCTATATGGGAGTGGCATGTCTAAACATTGGTTTGTTCTGTGTTCACTAAGCCACTTGAACCAAGCTGCACCCCACTGAAGAGGACCTTAACGCCTTTACAGTGGCGGTTTTTCCCTAAAGGGTGGGCGGGGCTGCGTCGACCGTTGGCCGACGGCAGCACTGGGGAGGTAGTGCTCCTGTCGGCCAACGCCCGACAGCAGCACGGAAGGGGTTATAGACAAAAAACAGTTTGGGGTTACCTGTGTTACGCCTCAGAGAGGAACTGGTCTGGCAGGTCAGACTGGGGTGCTACATGGGGTGCTACTATTGGCTCCTGTCTGATGGGGACAGTGGGCAAAAACATGATGGACTAGGGTGCGGCCCCACTAATTACCAGTGCCTAATATTAATTCAAGCATTCCATCCATGACTCTTTTGTAGGTCTACAGATCAAAAATACAGGTTGGCTTGTAATCTTGCTTTTTAGAAAACTAATGTCTTTTGCAAATTATTAATATGCCAACCCATTCCACTTTTCCACATAACAGGCACCCAGAACAGAACTGCATTCATACAGAGGCATAGAGGAAAACTAATTTCGGACTTCAGGTGTCATTTCTCCAAGTCTACCAATATAGAATGCAAGTGTAATATTTTCCCTCTCTGTCCGCTAAAAATATTTAGTTTAAATGATAGCTTCTGGTTAACGGTCAGATGATGATGTGAGCAGGTAGGAATAGACAGGATGATTATGTTCCTGTTGTAGTTTTTAACGGAGGCAGAATCAAGTGGGAAACAAAATGAGTACACAAATAAGATAGGCTGAGGTCAGAACGGGGGATGTGCTTGGAAGACAAGAAAGAGACCGAGATCTAATCAGACGGCAGTGCAAATTTCCACAAATACACCCAAATTTCAAATAGCGGCATTAAGGATAGATTTAGGCAACTTGCCATTTCTCATATATAAATGCAGTTAAGCGAATGTAGCATAGGTCATGGGTTTCTTTTGAAAGGCTGGATTCGAAAATGCATAGCGTAGTGAAAAATCAGGGGGTTACCATCACATATTCTCAGTGTGCCAGAGCCCTGGAAGCCTCACCACCTAACAGACTAAAATCAGCATTATGGCCAGCTACAGCAAACATGTTGTTTAAAAACTTGTGAAAAACAAAACAGCAAGGAGGACTGTGTTATTATCATCCACCAGAAAAAAAAAACTCTTTGCTTGGTCAAGTGGTACACTATTCATGCTACTCTACGGGTAAAATCAAATGCTCCATCAAGATCCATTTCTATCTATGATATGTATGATATGTAGATACCACGCTGGGATGGTCACCTCCCAAAACCTGAAAAGTTAGTGACATGTATTCCAATGAATCTTAGGTGATGAATTGGTTTGTGTAGCTAGTGTCACAGGAGGTCAGAGGATGAAAACTTAGGACCTGATTACGATACTGGAGGTCACAAGACAGGGCAGTGAGACTGCTACCAGAACGCCGCCACCACTCAATGGCGGCGGTATCAATGTCACCACTGCCGTACTGATTAGGAGTTGCCCCAGATAGAGTCCCAGGGCAAATCTGGAGATTGGCCAGTGTGGATGCGGGCACATGTTGTTCCCCCTCAGTTGCCACTTGCTTGTCGTCCTTCCTGGGACCGGGCCCACAGGAAGACCGCCAAACTCGTAATTGGCACCTCAATTTTTTAATACAACTGTGTTCACTTAATATGTGGTATCTTTTGTTAACAAAAGGCATTTCTGCCTATTCCTGTCAAATCATTTATTAGCTGCTTATTTTTGTAATCAATCAATAGACCTTTCAATTAAAAAGCACACATTACAATAAATGTTTACCAGCAACAAAGAAATATACAGAAAATGTACACAATGGAAGAATGTATTAAAAAAAAGGTAACTTACATTTTCAATTAGATCACAAATAATGGCATTATTGAAGTATTCAATGTGAGTCCATTGTATACCCTAAAAAATACAAAAATGTTCTATTAGTTTCAGAAACTACCACGCCATATGTAGCCTTGAGCACTAGATTAATTGCATCTCTAGTGGGATCATTTTAAAGTGCATTCCCATTAAGGGTACTTACGGAAGAATTTTACAAATGTGTTTTTAAGTCTTAAAACAAACTGAGAAACGCAGTATTCTGCTACTGACAGCATAGGACTAAAATGTGAGCTCCTGAACTGCTTCCAGACTAACTTTCCATTACTAGCCCTGTGTCAAGTTCCCATGCACTTTTCTGGACCTCAGCCAGAAATGTATACAAAGACCCTTGAGCAGGACTACTGTGTGTACAATATCAATGTTTATAAAAACACAGAACCTAGATTTCCTTGTTCTCAACTTTCATTAAAAAAAATTATTACAATTATAGGTTCCCTTTCTGACGGCTAAATTGTGGGCATTATCAAAAACCCTTCGCACTTCTGTATTGTCAACCTACAGTTCGGATTTCTCTTGCACTCACCATGCCACTCCCCTCCAAACCTCTGACAACAAGATCACTCTCCACAACCTAAACTCAGTCATGTAAAACCACGTATACATTGACACACTGAAAAAGACTGAAAAACAAAAGTGTGCAGTTCCTGTGACGAGTAGGTCAGAAGGGCCCGGAGTGATCAAGTCTGGGGGATCTGACCCTTCAGGAGCAAGAGCCCTCACACACCCCAAGGGGTGCCATGCTCCATCATTGGGCAGCTCCTCGTTGGGCCGGCGCTGCAATGCCCAACGGGCCCCGCAGGGGGGCTCTTAGCCAGGGGTCTTTTAAGCTGCCGTCTGAGAAGTGTAGGTGTAAATGGTGAGGGTGTAGTGTGAGTAGAGTGCAGTAAAGTGTTAAAAATAACTCCAGGGGTACGTTAATGGGGTTTTTAATGTGTTGAGCCCTAGGTTATATTAAAAACAAGTATGGGGTTGGGTGGATATAATGGTCCACGTTAGCACTGGGTGTAAATGGTGGGCAGCATGTTTCTTGCCGATAAAGTCTAGGGAGTTCAAGGCAATTTGTCAGGACCGTGTGCAAAGTGTACTAAACTACTCATTGAGGGACAGATACATACACATATCTAAGTGCCCTATTATCCCATGTGCAAGAAAGATATAACATGTGTATTTGTAAAGGGCACGTTCACCCATAGGTCTCTTGGCACTGAATGACAGATGTTCATTGTTCGCCAACTCAATGGTACTCATTTTATTGACCTCCGATGGATGAAAGGCTGAGTGGACCGTAATGCATACAACAGGGTTGCCGACCATGGTGGTCGGTGAGAAGGCTCCAATGAGTCAATGCGGAGTTGCGCAGAAGCATCCTCCCACGTTTAACGATCGCTGCGGAGAGCGTGTGACCTACGCGTATGCTCTGCTCAGCTCGAGTGGTTTACATTGACACACCAACAAATACATAGTGCAAAACATCGAATCCTTGGTTCCTCCTTAACTTCAGCCACAACAAATATACAGTTTGCAAACAGTAAAGACAATGGAAGAAAAGCATCAACATCACACTACTACTAATCCCTTCAAGTAACATGCAGAGAACTCCTCACACTATAGAAAACGTTACATCTTTCCTCCTGACACATTTGGGCCCATAGGTCGTCTTCTGAAATGCTGACCATCCACCCCTGACGTAATGGGACTCATTTGCAACGTTGTGCAATTCTTCTCCTCCTACCTATTCAATCAATTCCAGACCGTACAGATTGGCACCTCTGGAACCCAGAAGCAATCAGTCAACTACAAGTCATGAGACATCGATCCTTACCAAGTCATCTTGAATATCTACTCACGGACAACAGCTTCAGAACTCATCAATAAGTTTTTAATTTTAGTTGAGACTGCCCTTTGCGGGCCAATGCTTTGGGGTCAAATTTTAAGGATGGGTGAAGTAGGTTTAGTGTATGGAGCTGAATACTCCTTAACATCATAACATAACGTATATTTGTAAAGCTCACGTTCACCCAGAAGTATCTTGGCGCTGAATAACAGATGTCTATTGTTACCCAAATCAATGGTACTCATTTTATCGACCTCAGGTGGATGAAAGGCTGAGTGGACCCGCAAGGAATCGAACCTGTGACCATGAAGTCAAACACAGGCACCTGCAGTAGAAGCATTAGTCCACTGAGCCACCAGAGACGGCTATTAAGCAATGCCTCTGAGATATGCTTAAGTTTTATAGCAGCCTTATTAACTTGAGAGTGCCAGGTCATACCCCCAAAGAACGTCACTCCGAGATAAGTAAAGGAGTCAACCTTCTCGAGGGTAGCTCCCCACAGGACTATACTCCACTTATACAACTTTTGTTGATTAAATTACATCACTTCAGTTTTAGAAGAGTTCTAGAGTTTTAGATTATGTGCCAGTGCAGGAGCATCTTTATCAGCCTGGGACAAAAACTGGACAGTATCGTTAATGAATAGCGAGAACAGGGCGGGTGTCAGGATGTAACCCTGGAGGACACCTTTGCTGACTGGCACCCTGTCAGAAAACTGACCCTGGTTCTCCCATTTAACACACACAATTGTCCCCATGTAGGCGAATTAGTAACAATAACATGTGTGGAAGCATTGCCAGGTCAGGAAGGGTTTTCCAAAGGCCAGACTGGAGGACCAAATCAAAGGTCGACTTTAGATCGCCAAAGGTAACAAAGATTGCCTCTGCCGATTACAACAGTCCTCCAATAAATCAGCAGAAAGCAAAATGCCTGGTCGATGGTCGATAGCGTCCTGTGAAAACCAGCTTGAAAAGGGCTAAGGACACCTTTCTCAGTAATCCAAATAAGGACATTTGCCAGCACACAACAGCAAAAGACTCCTTGAAAACAGTCTATTAAGCTTATTGGTCTGTAGCTACTTGGCTGTGATCAATCACCTTTTTTTTTTATAGATGGGTACAATTATTGCACCCTTCCAGGATTCGGGAATGGAAGCCCCTGCTAAAATGGCAGTGGCTAAAATGTAACGTGCCAAGCCTCCATGTCAAATAAGATTATGTCGGCTAGCACACCGTCAGGGCCCGCAGCTGGGCCACGCAAAATGGTATTTAGAGACTGAACATGTCAGTAATGTCAAAAATTGGCGCGGCACATGACAGGGGAGGGAGGACAACAATAACAGCCTGGATCAAGACGGTAGGGTGAACAGAATATACATTTTAAAAATAATCTGCCCAATCAGATGGAGCAAGATTATTTGATGACTAGTGTGGCAGACAAGCCTCCACGTGCAACCAAAAGCCAAAATTTTGACAGGTCTCTGGCTTAGCTTGCATCTAAAAGGGCCCTCTATCTTTACTCATTCAAATCCCTTTTGGCACTAGTAATGGCGATCTTGTAGGCCTTTCCAAGAGCAGGGATACCAACCAAGTCTTTAGATTTAATAGCTGTAATTAAGGAGCGATTAAGCTTGACATTCTTTATTAAACCAGGATTGCTTCTTGTCAGGGCCTTTCTATAGGATAAATCTGCAATGGTAAAATGGCCTACTATACACTCAAAGAAGGCCTTGTGGGTAGACTTTGGTTTGTCTGCAGTGAAACAATGACCACCCTCAACGTAGGCAAGGATTGTTTGAAGATCTTTAGCAACGGTAGATACTATATTAGGACGGGAGCCACCTGGTTCCATTTTAGGTGGCGTTTGTCAGCTGTCATAGCAATGTCCCTTGTATAGGAAGGAAAGCTAGGGTCAAGGGAAATACTTTCACAGAATGCCTTAGAAGTCATAGACAGAGGGTTATGGGCACTTGCTGAACTATTTAGAACAATCATATCAATGACAGCCTTAGACCAACTAAGATATACAATTAATTTGGCTCATATGATATGGCTTATTATAAGTGGGAGCTCCTTTTGGGTCAGATTTGGTCCTACCATTCAGGGCCCTGAGCCCATACGCTACTGTTACTCCCTACATTTGAAGAGCAGCTTGTGTTCATCTATTAACTGGAGGATTTTCTAAAAGGGGGACAGCCCATGCAGATGCCATGGTTTAGTAAACATGGCCATTACAGGGGGCTCAAATGTTAAATTAAAATCACCTAACCCCTCTTGCATAAACACTGAGGATGGTTATTACAGAATTACCTCCATTGTTCAACTGAACACCCAGGATACCGGGAGAGTTCATATTGTGCTGGTGTATTTGGCACCTCTGACCCAAATAACTAATCCCCAGGGGCCCTGCCCTGCCCCTCTGACTAGGGATTGCAGAAATGAAAAGAATTAAGATAACCAGGTCTATGGATCGAATCCAGGAAGGTCTCTTGTAGTAAGCAAATGTCATAAGTGTCCACAAATGTATTCCAATCAGGGTGAGTTACTTTGTACCCAAGCCTGGACACAGTTCAAGAGACCAGAGACAACTCCCAGGATCACTAGCATTACAACTGATGGCTTCCTTCCACCCGATGTGGGTCAGAGTTGCATTTTAGGATGTAGTCTTTTTTCCTTTAATTAATGTTCAGTAAAACAAGTCTCTGCACCCTCTGACAAAAAGGGAATCCTGATAGTTAGTTACCTTTCAAGTCTGTCAACAATAAATTGCGAAGTGAAGCAATTTGTAATCATTTGCAACCGAAAAAATTATTGTGCCCTTCAAATGTTTTTCATTAGACCCACCCTTAGTCCCGCCTCTATCCCCACCTCCTTGCCAGGCCCCCAGGTCGATCTGATGAGTACCTGCACTTTTTTCCCCATTTAAAGCACTGACATCAGTAAAGAAAGTGACGTGAGAGTCAAGAGCTCTTCCAGCAGTGCATGGCTGTAATGTGAAACAGCAGTAACCAGGGCCGGAAGTGACCGAAGGAGCAAAAAGAATGAAGAGCAGGATTACCTCGCGAATGTACTCTTCCTGTTCCTCTTTCAGCGTCAGCTCAATGAAGATCTGTTGCAGCTTCTCGTTGCAGTAGTTAATGATGAACTGCTCAAAACTGTTGTCCTACATGCAGAGAAACAAACGTTAATACATGGACGCTCCGTGACAGAGCATGCACTCAATAAGGCCTAGCAAGACTACACAAGCTTTGTGATGCAAACTGAAATGCACCTACTTCGGCTCAAAGAAAGATGCGTGTGGGGTAGTAAATGCTCATCCATACAGAAATCATGCAGCAACATAATCCACCCAAGAAACATAACCGGAAGAGCAGTTTGGATACAACATGCCACCACGGCAGATGCAGAGTGCTCTAATTCTGTGTCGAAATACCACCACATATTGCTTTCAATTTGAAAAAGTCAAAGCTTATTTAACCAACAGCAGATAAATCACAAGTTTCAGGACCTGCAAGTAAATGTTACTATCACACCATTCTATATGCATGCATTCATTCATTATTCACAGAAAATACCCAATCCGTGCACCCCTGAAGGAATATTTAGCACCAACCAACAATACTTTCCATGACCAGTGCTGAATGATAGAATTCATCTATTTCAACTTTAGGGCTCAAACTTCGGATTAGTTCAAAACGACCTAGTGGAATTGGGATTTCACAAAAAACCTATGACCAATGTTTAGCAGTGAGATCGATCTTCTGAACTGAGTTTTTATTTTTATTTATTTGTTTTACAGTGTTTTATATAGCGCAAACTTGACCCGAACTCTCACTAGTTAAAATTTCAGTGTACCCTGCAACACAGAAGGCCTGAGCCTTTGGCTGTCCATCAATCCACAACCTAGGTACACGGATTTACATACTGCAAGTCTAAAACATACGGATTTGGAGCATTCAACATGGGTAGAGTCAAAAGGATGTTATGGTACAATGTGTCTAATATCAACCTGTGCATTTAACGGACAGATAAACGGGTTGATCAGTTTTGTATCAGACTGTTTTGACAGGTTTAGAAAAATCCTCTGACCTATCATACTTGGAGTAGGTCAGACTTTGCGATCAAAATAATCTAGAATATTCGAGAACTGAGTAGAAGCAGGAGAACATATGTACCATTGCAAATGGTTAGCCTGCACTTGATGAATGTATACAATATACCTTATATACCATGCATGTTGTGTGCCAAGTCCCGGGTGGAACCATCAATCACCAACTGTGCCGATTTGTTGGTACAGAATTATTGGATTCAAGCACGAATAATGCTTAAAGGGAGCACACCCAGGGTGGGATGTGATGATCAGTAAGAATCAGAGGAAATTGGGTCCCACTGCCTTTAACTGGCTTCACCAGTTAGTTTATCAAAAAGTATTTTGTTAGAATGTCAACTATCACCAAAACAGAAAGTACAAATCAAGATTATATGGCATCACCAAATCTAGCAAACCTGCAATGTAATTTGTGCCCTCAAGGCAGGAACTCTACACCACAAAACAGACAACAACTTTCTTATGCAATGAGAAGGCGTAAACGATATAAAAAGCAGTATAGCTCAAAATAGAAAGTAAAAGCAAACAAATTACAACCTCTCAGGCCAATTTCAAGATGAAAAAAGTTTGTTTGTGCAGCTTACTTTCGAGACTGGTAAATCAAAATACCTGCTGCACATCATATTTTTGAAACCAGAAGACAGAGACGCTACATTAGAATGCAAGTAGTAAGTACTCCAGTGGAGATTACAGGAAAACAGCATGCAACACAATTGCCACTGCAAAAGCACCATACTTACAGCTTTCTGATGAAACAACAAACCAGAAGAAAAATCATAAGGAAACGTTATTAGTTTTACAAAAAACCCCAAAACTGCAAAATTTTCTTTTTTCGGACAATAGCTGCATTAGAAACAACTTATAGTTTCCTGACATTATTGGCAAAGCACAAGCTGCAAGAGGGTAGCCTGCTTGCAAGGACTTAGAATGTTCCACAACAAGCGCACATTAGAGTGGAGGGGTTTGTGCAAATTATAATAGCGTAAAGGAGACCAAAGAGGAGACAGCTTTGTTAACATTGAAGTACATTTAGTCCATTCTTTCTCTAGTAAACCATGGGCAGGATAACAGAAATCCTACAAGATAAGACCCAATTATTAGCTCTCGTTTCCCTCTACCTCACACCTCTCCCCACCCCGGCTATGCCTGATGCTGCCACTTCACAAAACTCGGGGTCCCTCTCTTCTGTGGGGAAGGAGGTGGGGGGGGGGGACAAGGCTTTCCGGTGCCATCTGTCCACCGTGGATTTTGTTCCTGATTGGGTATGTGTCGCAGGATTGCTGCCTGTAGTGGTGGGTCTCAGGGACTCCCTGTATGTAAAGTAGACTTCACAGAAGACCATGTCGTAGAAATAATTAAGAAGCTGAACCTAACTAGAGCGGCAGGGCCGGATAACCTCCCAGCCATAATCCTTAAGTCCCAAAGAAAATGGTGGGCAAAGTTTTTCTCCCACCTTTTCCAATTAATCCTAACAGAGGGAAAAATGCCAATAAACTGGAAAGGGGCAATAATCAGACCTATTCACAAAAAGGGTAGCCCAGGGGAACCACAAAACTACAGATTGATAAATCTCCTGGACATAGGGGAAAAGGTCTTCTCAAAACTAGTTTTAAACTGACTAAATGAGTGGGTCGAGGAGAACGCAATAATACCGTTCGAACAGGGAGGGTTCAGAGCAGGACATTCAACGACAGATCATTGCTTCTCCTTATGGGCAATGGCAAGGAAGTCGACGGAGCAGAACGGAAAACACTGTTGCTGCTTCGTGGACTTCTGAGCCGCATTCGACTCTGTGGACAGGGACTGTCTCTGGGAAATATTAATAAAGAAAAATATCCCAAGAGACCTGTTGACGGTATTAAAAGAATTGCACCGGGAAAACTGGGCTCAAGTGATCAGGGATACTGAGGGGTCACTGACGCTGAAAATTCCAATCGGAAATGGTCTGAATCAAGGTTGCGTACTGGCCCCCCCAGTTATTCTCCATCTTCCTATCTGATTTACCGAAATGCCTTGAAGTGAAGGGTATTGCCAGTCCAAGAATGGATGGCAAAAAGGTGCCGTGTCTGCTATACGAAGATGATCTAGTAATAGTGGATCAAACAGAAATTGGCCTTCAAAGGAAATTAAATTCTTTTAATGAATATTGTAAAAAGTTATTTTTAAAGGTAAATCTAGACAAGACGAAAATCCTATGCTTTGGGAAAAAAGCGATGAAGTTTAATTGGTTTTTAGGGGATCTTAAACTAGAATCTGTAAATAAATACCGATACCTAGGTGTGTGGTTCGATAAAAAATTAAACTGGCAAACACACCTGGAAGCCCAAAAAGCGAAGTCACAAACTTCAATTGCTGGGTTAAAAATGTTTAACCGGGATTATGGGGATAAGTCTCATCGACCATTACTGAAAGCTTTTAATGCGATGATCCCACCACAAGTCCTCTAAGGAACAGAAATCCTTTATTTGAGCGGTAAGGGAGTCTGGGACCTAGAGGAAGGAAAATGCTTGAAAAAGCTCTTATCCCTACCCCAATCGGCAATGGTGCAAGCCATAAGAACTGAGCTAGGGACAACTTCTTGGGGGGTACAGGCACAATGTGCAGTAATTAGATTTTGGAAACGCCTTGAAAATGACCAAAAAGTTGCACCCTGGTGTCGAAATGAAATACAACAAAGTGACCTAAAATGGGCAAAAACATGTAGGAAGAGAATGGTACAGGCCTGCGAAAATATAAAAGTAGATATATGTTGTGATTCGCTAACAATAGAGTGCTCCAAATATGAGCTAAGAACTAATGGCCAAGCTGCTTCTAGAAGCATGGATAGGGAATATCTTGGTAAGAAAATATTGGTGGATTTTATGATGAATGCATGGGGAAAGGAAACCTGGTTCCATTATTTGGATCTATTGCCTAACCGGTGGTTTAGACAAGAGATCCTAAGGTTACGCATTGGGATTAATCCATGGATATCAAATAAAGAATTTAAAGCCAAAATGTTGGACCCTAATGGGCACTGTAAATACAGGTTGGGTACAAAAGGGGATACCGTGCACTTTTTGTTGGACTGTATAAATATTTTAGAACAGCGTAAACTTTGGCTGCGTCCAATATTTATAAAATATGATATAAGAAACAGGAAAGAAGCACTTCAGCTAATTACAGAACTCCCAAGCATTGATATTGTAATTGCACTTGGGAAATTCATAAAGGTTGTACAGAGTTTTATAATAAGTCAGAAATAGATTTTAAAGTTTTAAATAGGAATGTGTCTAGAGATAATCGGTTTTATGTTTTTTTAGGATAAAAACCATTTGGAGTAATTGATAATACGTGCACCCAGCTTTAAATGCCATATGGCTGGGGGAAGTCCATTTACACTTCTCTTTTAAAGGAATGAGATTTTAATGAGAATTTTGTATGAATTGTTGTTGATAGATGATATTTTAATGCAGTAAGTACTGTGAATTGGTTTAAAGATTATGATCTAAATAAACTTATCTTTTGACTTGACTTGACTCCCTGAGTTGCCTTTCAAGGTAGCAAGTGTGTTCCTGCTGTCTGTGGGAGCAAGAGCTGAAAGCCAGTAAAGCACACATGCCAACATTTTTAACCTGGTAGGAGGGAGATTTAGGGAGAAAAAAAATCGGGTGAACTGATGATTTTCTCCACTGATTCATAATGAAGATGTGGGGGTTTTAGGTAGAAGACAAAGCAATTTTGGGCTTTAAAAAATCCGGAGTCTCCCGCCCGAATGGAGTGTGTTGGCATGTACGGATAACGCGCCGCAAGGCACTGTATGTGTGGCCGGCCTGGACTTGACAGCGATGCAGACCCCGGAAATAATATTTCCACTTCATGCATGCAAACAATGCGAGACTCCTTTGAAATTCAGTTCCCCTGCATATAGTTAAGAGATTAACACTTCAGGAACCAAGAAATCTTAATGCACAGAGGCTGCAAACACACTAGGGGGCAAAAGGCTGACGGATGCATATGGACTACTCCACACCTTGCATAATCACTTCATAGGCGTTGCATATACAGTTTGTGTCTAGACCAATACACAGCTTAAGAGGGGTTTGTTTCAGAAATGTATGAGACAGGACTGCTTTGTTCCACTCGCAATAAAATGACATTACATATCTCCATTAAATACATAATGTACTCTTTAATCAAACAAGGGAAGCAGGAGTTATAACGCACGTGGTTTTGATGTGTGGGAAAGGTCAGGTATGGGACGCACAATTTAAGGGTGTATTTTCACAACCACCCCCCCATTCCGGGAGTGAATAAATCCTGCGGAAGAACTACTTTTTCAGGCAACACCCAAAACATAAGCAAGTGAAACAAATCCGAGCAGCGTCTAATTGCCTTTGAAGTCAGTGCAGCAGAGGGGTCATCATGTCTGGACACCATGTGGAGTTATTCTTTGAGGAAGTTTAGTGCATTTGCTAGTCACATGTCCGCTTTTGAAGTTGATATGGCATCAGAGAAAGGCACTTCAGATACTGTCAGTTTTGAGATGTATTCTAGTGTCAGATCAGAACATTCCACACTTAAGCAGAAACATCTATTGTCTGGTTTCAATGTGATTTTTAAACTATAAAAAGAGACCACGTTGTAGAAGCATGCACGATGAGCATCCAGCTGGTGCAGTATTTCAAACCACAAAGGAGAGAAAATATAAGCCAAAGTCGGATGTTTAAGGGGCATGCATCAAATAAGATCGATCGTTTTTAGAAAGTTAGGTGAATCTAACAAACAAGCATTGCCAAAGCTGATAGGTTTCGCTTTTGAGACCTATTAGCATTGCCAATGCCTTCTGACACTGCTGTGCAGCTCGGCCAAAAGAAGAAATTAAGAAATTAAAAGGAACAATAAAGAAGCTGCACCATTTTCTGTGGCACGTGCATGCGTGATGGCATACGTGCACACACGCGCATCACGTAAGCGCATACCATTTTTTCATTGATGCAAGAGGAATCAGTAAATAATAAAAAATTAAAATGAAATTCATGTAGCAGGAAAGTGTTTTTTCCCCATTTTTCTCTTTTGTTTATTTTTACAGATTGGGCCAGCAGTAATTTTCTGGCTGCCCCTCCACCAAAAAATGATGGAAAAAATGTGCATTGGCGAGGGGGCAATATGGAAAGGAGGGCAACAGAGGAGAAGTGGGGGAGAAATTGGAGGAGGATACAATATAAATAAGGGTGGGTGAGGGATGGAGGCGAAAAGTAATACTCTAGACTGGTGCAGGAGGTCACAAGGCCTTCCTGAATCTGGAAGAGTTGGGAGAGCCTTTCATATCTGAAAGGATGAGGGAATACGTACTCCCTAATCACTTTACCTCTACGGTATCCCTCTCCTAGAACTGTCAATTCTCATGAGGAGGGAAAATAAGCTACACCTAGACTCCACCTCTCAAAGGTGAGGAAAAAGGGAAAATATTTCTCTTTTTTTCATATAACGCTCACCCACTCTAGTAGTGTCATGCTTCATCATCGGGTTCACCCTGATGCCTAAAGGTCGGGGGGGGGGTCAACTGCATTCTAGGGAGCTCTTTGAACAATTGTCCGAAAAATTATTTGTAGATGCAATAACTATGTCAACTTGACTTGCGGGAGTACCCTACTGATGGGTATATTCTACCCTTTCAGGGGCGGTGGGGATAGGCCCTGTAGTCAAACCATCATAAAGGGTCCATGTCCTCTATAATATTGCTCGTCCTCCACTCTCCCCAACTGGTGAGCGGGCCTACCACCACCACCACCCCTCGAAGGGTAGAATATAGCCATCAGTAGGGGACTCCCGATAAGGCAAGTGGGCATAGTTATGGCATGCACAAATAAGTGTTGTCTCCTCACAGGACGCAATACGGCATTAATGGGGATGCAATAATATGTTTTCTGCCCTGACGAATGCCCAGGACCTTTTTTAGTCCAGTAGTGTAGGGCAGAAACACGTTGGCATTTAAATAAGGTCATAGGACCACTATATCTTGGATGCCCCTTCACAGTTTTTAATCTTTCCCATCCTCCCAGCTAATAAAGGGATACTTTGTGGTAGGAAACGTAATATTATTTTGTAACCTCCCCCCCTAGAAAGAAATATTCAAAGAGCTCCCTGGAAGATGGTCAAGCCCATCCTGACCTTTAGGGGTCATGGTAAACCCGATGATGAAGCATGCCAGTACTGGATCTGGTGAGGGTTATATTAAAATAAAAAGGAATCTTTTCCCTTTCACCCACCTATGAGATGTGGAGTCTAGGCATAGCTCATGTTATCTCCTCATGAAAATTGACTATTCTAGGAGAGGGATACCATGGAGGTTACCTGGGGAAAAGTATTACACATGAGTGAAAGCAACACGGAGGGCATGCGGTGAAAGCAGATGAAGGAGAGGGTAACAGGGAGTGCAGGAAGCAGCAAAAGAGAAAGAGAGCAGCAGTGAGAGGGGGCAACAGGACAGAAGCACACTAGGGAAAAAGCAGGAAAACATGCATTCTTCATGGAGGGCTTAATCGAAAGGAAAATGTTGCATACAGCATAAGCATCTGTGTTTAGAGCGTATTTATTTATTTATTTATGAATCTTATAGAGCGCACGGCTACCCCCGTCGGGGGCGTCCCGGCGCTAAAAATGTCAGCAGAGAAAAAGGAGGACCTATCTACATCGATGAAAATAGCCATGTTTTCAAGCGGCTACGAAGCGTAGTGCTGTTGATTCACATTCTCTGCATTCCACAGAATGGTCATGCCTTCCTGGGCCAGTTTCAGGTACCAAAACTCTAGAACCTCAAGTGCCAAATCGCTAGGTGGAGTTGCCCGGTGTCTCGGTTGTCGGAACTGACCTTGTCTCTGGTTAAGAAAGTTCAGTCTGAGCAGAAGTTTCTCATGGGACATTTCCAGAAGCGTGGAGTACCAATACTGTCGGACCACCAGATTGAGGGTCATTGACACTTGCCAAATACCACATACAGGAGGAGTAGGAGAGGAGATAAAGCATAGGCAAATATCCTTGATCAGTTTATCCATTGTGCATGGTCCATGGACTACGGGAGAGGGTGCGGAGTTAAGGCAAGAGCTGCTGATTTTGGAAATGGCGGAATGAGGTTCAAGTACTAGGGTCCGCTCAACATCCTGTTATTCTCGTGGGCAAATCAGTTATTTTTTATTTTACAGAGTTTTATAGAGCGTGAACTTGACCCGAATCGGGTATCAGAGCGCTTTACATAGCACCAGTTGCATTACATGAGGACACATTCATTTTTATTAGACTCGGGGAGATTAAGTGATTTGCCCAGAATCACAGGATGTTCAGTGTCATTGAAGAGACTCGAACCCAGTTCCCCAAAGTCGAAGTCAACTGCCCTAGCCATTAGGCCAGCTCCAGTGCCTAAAAAAAAAAAATCTGCCCTTGTGTAACTGGTACTCATGCAGAGTTCATGCTAAATAAAGCTGCCAAAAGAAAACAGGTACCTGGATGCAGGGTTTGGACATTCTGCATGTGCAGGGTTAGCAGACAGGTCTATTTGTAGGATGCTCTAATGGGGACGTACAGATGAAGGAATTCTAGGTGGAATTCCCACTCACGGACTGGATGCACCCTGCTGAGCAGCTCTGCTATGTCATAGTGAACTCCCAAAAGTTCTCAGCTAAAAGTCAAATGTTGTGGTGGATCACTCAATACACACTAGTGCTGAGGGGAGTGTTAACCTTCTGAAGAAACCCTTCTGAAGAAACCCACAGTAGACCCCACTGAACTTAAGAACTACCACCCCATATCGCTCCTCCCATTCCCTGTCAAAGTTATTGAGAAAGCCGTCAACAGTCAGCTCGCCGCCTTCCTCGAATCCAACAAATCCCTCGACCCCTCACAGTCCGGCTTCCGAGCCAAACACAGCACCGAACCCGCCCTCATCGCAGCAACAGACGACATTCGAACTCTACTGGACAACGGAGAAACAGCTGCCCTCATCCTACTAGACCTCTCCGCTGCCTTCGACACAGTCTGTCATAGCACCCTCATACAACGCCTCAGCAACGTCGGAATACAAGGAAAAGCATTGGACTAGATCATCTCGTTCCTCGCTGGAAGAACCCAGAGAGTCCGCCTCCCCCCTTTCAGATCAGAGGCCACCGAAGTCATCTGCGGCGTACCAAAAGGATCATCACTCAGTCCTACCCTCTTCAACGTATACATGAGTCCCCTCGCATCCATCGCACGCCAACACAACCTCAACATCATCTCCTACGCAGACGACACCCAGCTGATCCTCTCCCTCACCAAAGACCCAAACACCGCCAAAACCAACTTACACGAAGGAATGAAAGAAGTAGCCGAATGGATGAAGAACAGCTGTCTAAAACTGAACTCGGACAAAACGGAAGTCCTCATCTTAGGATCATCCCCCTCCGCCTGGGACGACTCATGGTGGCCACCGGCCCTGGGAACCACACCCATACCTACGGACCACGCACGTAACCTGGGCTTCATCCTGGACTCCTCCCTCTCGATGACCAAACAAGTCAACGCCGTATCATCCTCATGCTTCAACATCCTACGCATGCTCAAAAAAATCTTCCGCTGGACCCCCACCGAAACAAGAAAGACGGTCACCCACGCACTGGTCACAAGCCGACTGGATTACGGAAACACCCTTTACGCCGGAACCACAGCCAAACTACAGAAAAAACTCCAACGCATCCAAAACGCCTCAGCTAGACTCATTCTGGACATCCCCCGTCAACCTCACATTTCCGGTCACCTAAAAGACCTCCACTGGCTCCCCGCCAACAAGAGAATAACGTTCTGTCTCCTCACCCACGCACACAAAGCCCTCTACGACCTAGGACCCGAATGCCTCAACACGCGACTGTCCTTCTACACCCCCACCCGCCAACTACGATCAACCAATCAAGCCCTCGCCGCAATTCCACACATCCATAGATCCACCATGGGGGGAAAAACCTTCTCCTACTTATCGGCCAAAACCTGGAGTTCTCTCCCCACCCACCTCCGCCTTGTACAGAACCACCTCTCCTTCAGAAAGCAACTAAAAACTTGGATATTCGATAAATAAAGTACCCCCCTCCCCCAAGCACCTTGAGACCCTATGGGTGAGTAGTGCGCTATACAAATTTCTGAACTTGAACCTCCCACCGCTTCTGCAAGTATACACTGCCATAATATTGTCTGTCTTAAGGAGAACTTCTTTCCCCAAACAACCTCGTAGAAGGCTTTGAGGGCTAAGTGTATGGTAAATAGTTCCTGACAATTGATGTGGCAGCCCCGGTGATGAGGATTTCACACACTCTTTATAGTCAAGGTTTCCAGATGCGCTACCAACCTTTGAGGAAGGCATCAGTGTTAATGTTCACCTGTGGCAGGGGGTCTCAGAAAGGCTTCGCTGCAACTAGTAGTTGGTCTTGGCCTTCACCAACACTAGATCTTCCCAGAGACCCTCCTATTGTGATCATTGCCTCATGAAAGGGCACATGTGGAGCCTGGCATGCAGTATGATGGAAATGCAAGCCATCATTCCTAAAAGTACCACGGTTCTGACATTGAAGTGATGATCGAGCTGAAAAGGAGGCAGCAGCTGCTGGAATGCCAATACCATCTCGTGATTGGGGCATGCATCACAGTAAATATAGGATCATTTAAGAATGGAGGTGGGACTTGATAACATTTATGATGAATCCCAAACTGTGGAACAAGGAAATCGCTGCTTTAGCAAATGCTAAACATTACTGCTTGCCGCCACTCTTACCCTTTTCCAGTCAAGTAAGGACATGAGTGTCAAGACTTCGCAAATTGATCACCAACATTGCTTGCCACTTCATGAGCACCCTTGAAGTCGCCGTCACCCCAAAAGTTAGCATTTCGAAATGGTAGTTATATCTACTTAACACAAAGCAATGATACTAGTGGTGGGCAGGATGGGCTGAGTATGTGGAAATTGGAGTATTTGAAGTCAAGCGCAATCATGTATTCACTTTGTCAAAGCAGAAGAATGATGTACTGCAGAGTTGTGATATCATAATGTCACAACAGGATGTATTTGTTGAAAGGCCTGGGGTGTAAGAAGGGCCTGAGGGAGTCACCCCTTTTGCCAAAAAGGAAGTAAAGAGTAAACTGCTTTCCCCTGATGGTGTGGAGGCACACTCTTTTCTGCTCCCCTTCTTTTTCTTTTTTTGGAGGCAGGCCTGTATCTCTTACATAAGGAGCCAGAGATGGCTTTGACTGAGGACATGTCTGCAGAGTGGAATGTTGGATGGGGTAGTAAGAAGCTTTAGGCAGTAGACATTGGTGAATACCTCTAGAACACATTGGTCATATGTGATCGCTTTTCTTTTGGGTTAACTTGCAGGACTCTGGCTCGCGGCAGACAGCGATAAGCATAGGTGCACACACAGGAACATCCCCTTGAAGATGTGTAGCTACAGGGAAGCGTCTCCCTGATCTGACCCAACAAAAAATCCAAATCACACTAATTCAGGGTGCCTCTCTTTCACAAGAGAACAAGAACGGTATGACATTGTTAGGCCTCATGTTAACTGCATGGACGAATTTCTAGCTAGGCAGGGATAATAAGAGCCCTGACAAAGGCTAGAGCCCCATACGGGCATTAGGAATGGCCAAAACATGTAGGCATAATCGGATGGGTAGGTGAGGTATTGAATCTCATCCAGTATCCGGAATATATGTGTTTTTTTTTAAACAATTTTATTGCTTTTCAAAACAACCATGGGCTCATAAAGAAAAAGATTTTAAAATTGTGCATACATAGAGAACAGTGTATATAGGATCTAGCTACATACATACGATAAGAAGTAGTACATTTGCGTCAATTACGAAACCCCTTCTCGCCCCCCTGCTTCTTCCCTCCCCCCTACTCAGAATTACTTTCGCAATCTAGCGTCGGAGGGTCACACAAATGCCCCCTATATTCATTCCATGCACCCCAGAGCCTAACCCATTTTCGTGGACATTTTCGATTCAAATACACTGTTCGCTCAGCCAGCATTGCAAAGTCCAGGTCCGAGCACCACTCCTTGACTGCCGGTGTAGCCGGGGATCCCCAAAATCTAGCTATGTTTCTTTTGCATACATTATACCTAATGTCATCCAGTCCTGTGCAGAGTGTGAAAGGTCATTGGGTTCCCACATATTCATTTTTTTTTTTTAAATGTTTTTATTGATACATTTTTCCCCTCATTTTTCCCCCTCCCCCATTACATGGACAAGGCACAGTACAATTCATAAGGCAGCCACATATTCAAAGGACAAGGGAAAAAATATTACAATATACATACTACATACAGATCCTATCATATTATATACACATACAAAATCATATATGTTAACCTTCAATTATACATATATAAATACTTCACATTACCTTATTCAGTTCCAAACTTCCACTGAATCAGAGGGCCCCAAATTTGCATACCCAGCTTTTTGCCCTTTCTCCCTTTCCTAGAGTAAATAGCTGTTTCCAATTTTTGTATTGACAAAGTTTTTCCAAGCCATTGATGATACGTGGGAGGATTTGGATCTAACCAAGTTGAGGCCACAAGCAGTCTAAAAATCGCCATTGCTACAAACAAAAAATATTTACAATTTATTTGCCCGTTGGGGGAGACTCCCAGCAAAATAGTTGCTGAATCCAGCTCTATTGTTATGTCTAAGGCGCTTCGAAAAAAATTCCCAATATCATGTTTTATCTTATCTAAATGTGGACAGGTAGAGAAAATATGTAACAAATTGGCCTCAATACTGCCACATCTAAAACACGTGGTGCCCGAGACGGCCCCCCATTGAGCAATTTTCCATGGCGTGTAATACAAATGATACAAACTCTTGTAGTGCTGGGCCTGAAGGGACGATGAGCATAATAGTTTACATCCCATCTCAAGTGATTCAGAAAAAATATCTCTTTCTCTAGCTATATCTAAATCTGAGGACCATTTAACTATCCATTTCTCAAGATTGTGGAAAAGTAAATTTTGCCATGTTCTGTGTCCCTACGCCTCATCCATCATATGTTATGTGTGCATGACCAATATGCATATGTTATTCCCCATGTCCGATTAAAGACGCAATTACAGTTGTGTCCACCTCTGATATGTCAGTTTCCAGTCCTCGTGAATACTACGAATATCAGGCCTATGTAAAGTTATGTTGCCACGTTTCTCAGTGTGCACGTTATTCCATTATAAAGTCCCCGTTTCCAGGCCTCAAAAGGGCCCGGACCACAGATTCAGCTCCTGTCTCCTGAAAGCCTCGCTGAGGAGCGATACAGCCCCCACCTGTATCCTCGACCCTTCACTTACTTCCTGCCTCGCAGTGCCCGGTGCAGCTTGGCTCTGCCTCTGAGTCTGCCAAAAGTATGTTATAGTTCCAGCTATCAGTTCAGTCCTCCTCCTTTGCATTCCTAAGCTACTGAACTGCATCAATAGTTTCCGTCATTGTCTAGCCTTCTCGTCTCCATGTTAGAGAAATACTGTATTTAATGGTCATTTAATATTCTTCATCACGCACTACATGTAGAATAATGTATGGTCCAGTCTTAGAATCAAGTTAGCTTTTCCCCTCATGACTTCTAGTTTATATCAATATGTTCCCTAAACATCAGATACCAGATAGGGTTTAGGTACATGTCGCTCCGACCCTCCAGACTCTAGTCTCTGCTCCTAGCACAGAGTTCATAGCCCCCAGCTTCTCCTAGTAACACGTCATTGCCAGTTTACGCGCACCATTAGGTTAGAGGTCCCGGCTCCTTAGGTAGCCCCCTCCAAAGTTTCCGCCCATTCATGACATATTCTGTTACGTTTGCATCACATGTCTATGTATACTCCCAGTTACACCTCTTTTTACTGTTATCTTTCGCGACTGCTACGCGTCACGCCTTCTGCTCCACCCACTGCTACGCCTACTGCAATGTAATGCTATGTGTTTGCGCTATGTATATAAGTTGATGTATTGTTATTAAAAGTTAGCGCGCTCATCCCAGATCAAGCCCCGGCAGCTGCTGGGCCCCAGTTGTCCTACTGGGCCCTGTCACCTCTGTTCCTATGCAGGTTGTCCTGATCCTGTCCTTATGCTGTAATAAACCTGCAGAAACTCCTACTACCTCGAATCTTGACTCTTATTTTATTGAGCTATCTGTTATTCATTCATTCATTAAAAAATAGATCCGGTATTATTTATTTATATACCACATAATGGCGCCCGAATAGGGACTTGCCCTTTCCCCACGCGTCGGTGAAGCCACGCCGACCCCCTGACCCTCTGCAGCCGTGACGGAACCATACCGGCCACGTGCAGATATTTCTGCTTCAAGTATCCCTCAGGCCCACGGAGGAGACGGAGGAGGCGGTCCAGCATCCAAACGAGACGGTGGAGGAACGCGGCGAGTCCCGACCAGAGCCCAAGCCGAGAGTCCAAGGTCCGAGGTATCCGGAGGCCCACCCGTAACTGAAGTCCGAAGTCCGAAGTTCGTCGTCGTAGCAGTCCAGTCCCGTCCGAGGCCTTCCGTTCCGTGCTGCCCGGTGAGTACCATTGCTGGGGTAGTATCTAGACAGGACCAATCTAAATTGACTCCTGGTCCGTGGGTTGGTGGTGCCCAGACTCACAAACGAAGTGTTCACCTAGGTGGATACGGGTCTTGATGCGTCCCTTTATGGGACCGGTATGTTCCGTACTGTAACAGCAGTGCATCCAGTAATTCTAGTCTGTTCCGTTCTCGAGAAAATCTGTTCTGTTTCTGTTCTCAAGTATTCCAGGTAATATTCTGTTCGAACTGTTATGTTATGATATTGTTTAATGTAATTCCAATGTCGTGGTATGCCTGAATTGTTTTCCCAATTGTTATTGTTCTTCGTGTATTGTATTGTGTTCCGATTCAAGTTTACAATGCCGCTCTTTTCCAAGTTACGTCAGTTAAAAACTAGAAAGGGTTTATTAGAGGAAGCAGTTCCTGTCCCGCCTAGGGACAGTCCAGGTCACTTTATGTATCAGAAACATGGCATAAGTGCCATATTGTATCTAGATTTATGGGTAGAGTATACCAAACAGTTAGAAGAAAAGTATAGATGGCCCGTATCGGGTACATGGGATGCCGAATGTATCATGCGAGTAGAAGAAGCATTATGGAAAAAGAAAGCCAGACAGTCACAGAAAGATGCCATCGAGTTATGGCGCAAGGAAGCTCATAGAAGAACGGAAAAGGAAGTCAGAAAGTCAGAGTTAAGTAGAGAATCCCAAGAACGAGCCCAAGAAAGAGAATTAATCGAGATAGGTGAACAAGTCAAAGCCGAACAGTCAGACAGACAGAGGCATGCCCTCATTAAGGGTATGTATCCTCTTCTTGCCGAAGGTGTGCCAAAAGCGACCCCAGAGGCATCCAGTAATTTCCCGCCACCATTAATTCCGACCAAGCTACGTCACAAACCGACCGCAGCTGATATTTTTATTTCGTCCTATTTGGACGACACAGTCCCAGAATATGCAAATCCTGTTCGCGCTCCGCCAGTCCCTGTAAACCAGGTAATTCATGCTCCTCCAGACACCGGGGTGCCCTTAACAGCTCCCCCGGTCCAGTCCGCCATACAAGTCCAGCCCACGTTACAATTACCGACCCTGTCAGCACGAAGAATGTCAGTCGACGATTCTAGTCTAGGGGCCGCAGGAGGAGGTCCTCCTCAAACCCCGCCGCCACACAAGCGTTTAACATTACTCGAATTACATGATCAAGCGTTACAGCGTACGCCCAAACATCAGTCTGTTACAGAAATCAGGCAAACCCTTAACGAATGTGTCTATGATCCAGTTCCAGGCGAATATAATATGGTTTTATATTCCTTACGTGTAAGGAGAGTGACCGAGTATCTGGTCACCTTACCGAATATGAAAGAAGATCTAGACAGAATATATCGTTTCATCCGTACAGGGGATGATCCAGAAAGTATTGGCGAGATTATGTCTCAAAGGAAAGCCGAGATCCAGCTCATGATATTAAAGTTCCTGATCAATTGTCTAATAAGAGAACAAGATTACCCGTCTAAAGATTCTGCCGAAATGAGAATCCTGACAAGGTGGAGTGATAATATAGCCGAGGGTAAGCACAAGACCGTCGGTGCCATGGAGAGTATGTACAAGAAAATTCGTAAAGAAATAGTAAAGATACACGACCAGCGTAAAGCAGCACAAGTAAGCGAGAAAGAAAGTATCTCTGATCCTGAAGAGGAAGAGAACGAGAATCCCGCCAGAATAGCGTATGTAGGAAAATCTAGATTTCCAGATCGCCATTTACGTCTAGAACCCAAGTCTATTTTTCATCATCCAGCACCAGAACAAGGTTCTCTAGAACAAGTATTTCAAGCTACCGATCACATTTTGAAATCACGAGTCGGTTACAGTGAATTAAGTACCATGCATGAACAAGAACTAGCCCGATCAGCAGTCCGATGGATTACTGATTCTACCACTTTTCCAGACGAAATAGTGGCACAAATGTTTCTGAAACTGCCCCCAGCCGAGCAACGACTGGTGGGTATGTATATGATCCAGCACCTCATTACTTTGTATGAGGGTCAACATTCTGATCCAGGTCCGTTGCATGATATCCTGAACGAGTTACTCCAGTATAGATGGAGAGGTCTAGGTACCGATTTAATTAGTGTCATTCTAGAACAGCGTCACAAGTATAGAACGTTCCTGAATCCGCATTTTGTCCATGTCTCACCCCCAGAAAGTAAATCATTTTACATAGACAGACAGAATCCGTTACGAGAAGTCCACCCAGTCCAAGGGGCGGGTGGCGTAATGCAACGAGTGTTTGTGTACACTCCGATTTCAAAGATGGAACTTCTTGAAATGAAGAAATTAATTCCCTGTCATGACAAAGATCCAGCCGGGTTCCATAGAGAATTAAAAGACATGCTCCGTATGGGAGAATACACTTACCCAGATATCATTAAAATGTTAAAGGTCCTGTTACCCGCAGGGGTGTATGAAAAGTTAAAGGAAAAAGAATGGGAGGTGGGAGAGAAAAAGATCGATTGGGCAGCTCTAGAAGCTGAAGACAAGGCACGAGTACCAGGTACCGGTCTTGGAGATAAATGTAAAGAATTACCAGAATTATTGATTCAAGTTTTACCCAGATTATTGACAACGAGAAAAGAAGACTGGGATGCAATCTCAGCCTGTAAACAGAAACAAGATGAAGATATTAGTGATTTTTATTCTAGATTTGAGAACTGTTTTAGTATTAACAGTGGTCTCAAGACAAGTAGTGAGTCATACCCTCATCTTTTTGTTACTAAATTAGTCGAGAATTCAAGTCCACAAATTAAAAACCGAGTTTTGAAAGTCGAAAGCACCTGGCAAGCAAATACCCCGTCCCAGATGCTCCAGATGCTCCAGTATCACCAGAATAGAATCAGGGAAGAGCAAGAACACGAGAGAAAACGTATGAAAGACACGAAAATGAAAGTGCTAGTTGCACAATCTGTTCCTCAAGACAGTCAGAAGAGGGGTCCGAATCAAGCCAGTCATCCTGCAGCTCCCGTTAAAGGGAACTGCAATTATTGTAAACAGCCAGGTCATTTTATAAACGAGTGTGCAGTTCTGAAACATAACATAGCTACTGGTAAGACTAAAGAAAGACCACGTCCGCCTAGACAAGAACAAGTTTCACAGATTCCGCAGTCACAGAATGCACAGCAGACAGTTACAGTACCGCAGCCTATTGCTGCCACACAGCACGTTACATCGCAGATGTACCAGTATGCACAGTCTGAGTATCCAGAGTACCAGCCATATTCATGAAACAGCCTAGAGAGGGAGGTAGGCTTGCCTCTCATCGAGATACCTGTAGATCAAGAAGGTCCCTATGTTCACAGTCAAGTATTAGGGAAAGACAGAAAGTTTTTGATCGATACAGGGGCAAGTAGGACCACAATTAGTCACGCCGAAGTTCCAGGGGCTCCGCTCTCAGGCTCAAGAAATGTTTCCCTTGGATTTTCAGGAAAGCCAATAGTTAATGAGATATCAAAGCCAGTTACTCTAGAAGTAGGTCCATTGTCCCGTACTACTGATCTGTTACTTACTAAGTCATGTCCAGAAAATCTGTTAGGCATTAAGACACTGAAAGAGTTAGGTGCAGTTATTTGCTGTTCCCCAGAGGGAATACGTCTGTTCCTACGTGACTTTAAGGGTCACTATGTATTACGAGATTTTGATTCAAGATTGTCTAATGTTCCACAGCACTTATGGGCGCAAGGTCCAACTGATGTAGGTTATATGCAAATCACACCCCATCGTGTGACTCTCAAACCAGGTGTAGTGTTACCCCGAATCAGACAGTACAGATTGCCACCTGAGGCTGTAGCAGCCTTATCCAAAATTATTGACGAGCTCATGGCTCAAGGAGTAGTTGTAGAAACTGACTCCAATATATGCAATTCTCCGATCATTCCAGTCATGAAACGTACTGATCCGAATGCACCCCCAGTATATCGATTAGTGATTGATTTACGAGAGCTTAATAAATGTATTATTCCTCAGTACCCAGTTGTCCCAGACATCTCATCCCTGTTAACTGCTATTGATTCCGAAGCCATGTTTTTCACTGTCATAGACCTCAAGAATGCATTTTTTAGTGTTCCAATTCATCCAGACAGCCAGTTTCTTTTCGGATTTTGTTTAAATGGAAGGAGCTATATGTTTACACGCGCTCCTCAAGGTTTCACAGAAAGCCCTAGTATTTACAGTCAAGCACTCAAGAGACAACTAGACAATATTCACATGCCAACTGACACTGCCCTGCTCCAGTATGTCGATGATCTACTGATCACAGCCCGTTCTGAACGTGCATGCGAGCGAGCATCACTTACAGTCTTGTATTTTCTAGCCGAGATGGGGCACAAAGTGTCACCTTCGAAGCTTCAATTCTGTGTCCAGCAAGTGGTATACTTAGGACACTTGCTGTCCAAGAGGGGTAGGCAGTTGACACCCGACCGTATCCAGTTAATAGCGAGTCTTCCCCAGCCCAGAACCCAGAAGGAGGTACGTGCCTTTATCGGCCTTACTTCTTATTGTAGACAATGGATTCCCCAGTATGCATTTCTAGCCAAGCCACTGATACAGTTAACGACACAGGAGGCAGCCGTATCGACTGTCCTCCCTTGGACATCTGACCATACACTTAGTTTCAACGAGTTAAAGAAAGCTTTATGTCAAGCTCCAGTTCTAGCCACACCGAACTACAGTAAGCCTTTTACACTTTTCGTTACAGAACGGGAAGGTACAGCATTATCTGTTCTCACACAAGATCAAGCAGGACAATACAAGCCCTGTGCTTATTTTTCGAGCACATTAGATCCAGTCGCCCAGGCGTTGCCTGCGTGCCTCAAGTCAGTTGCAGCCACAGCACTAGCTATCAGACAAAGTGATTCCATAGTTTTAGGACACTCCCTGACAGTACAAGTCCCACATTCCGTGGAAGTTCTTTTAAACCGAACACAAACTCAGCACTTGACAATTGCACGTTTAACAGGTTATGAATTGACACTGTTCCAGCCACACGTAGAAATTAGACGCTGCAACGTTCTGAATCCTGCTACACTGTTACCATCAGTTAATTCAAAACCAGACACACATGACTGTGTGGAAGTAGTTAACATTACGACAAAGCCAAGACAAGATCTGACAGACATTCCGTTATCAGATCCTGACCTGACACTTTATGTGGATGGTTCATGTATGAGAACTAGTACAGGAGAACTAGTCGCAGCATATGCAGTAACTACTGACACCGAAGTTATTGAAACACACCGTATTGACACCCTGTCCGCTCAAGCAGCAGAGCTAGTTGCTCTGACACAAGCCTGTATACATGCCAAGAACCTGAAAGTTAATGTTTACACAGATTCACGTTACGCATTCGGAGTTGTACACGACTTCGGAGTGCTCTGGCAGGAGAGAGGTTTCATGACTTCTCATGGAACCAAGATTCAGCATGGTCTCCTTATTCAAGCCCTGTTAGATGCCATACATTTACCGACATCCATTGCTATCATGAAGTGCAAAGCACATACGAAAGTTACTGACATTATTTCCCAAGGTAATGATCTAGCAGACCGCACAGCCAAGCTTACAGCACAGACTCCAGACATTCCAGTTAATCAGACACATACTCCAGATCCGATTACATGCATGACAGTTAAGGACCCTACACAAGATGTCATAGATATCCAGTTACATGCTACTCCCAATGAAATCAAGAAATGGTCTGAACAAGGAGGGGTCCAGACAGATCAAGGATGGTTAACGAAGGGTAGAGCCACATGGTTTCTCCCCGATTCTATGGTTCAAGTCATTATCAATACCGCACATAGTCCAGCACATTTAGGAGAAAAAGCTATGCTAGACAGTATCCAGAACATATGGTTCAACAAGCATTTACGAGCTGCAGCCAAGCAGAAAGTCCGCACCTGTATGATATGCTGTCAGTTTAATCCAGGTAAAAGTGTCCCGGTGGAACAAGGTGGTTTCCAGCCCCCTGACCACCCTTTTGAGGTCCTCCAGATGGATTATATTCAGATGGAGCGATGTCGAGGTTTCAAGTATGTCCTTGTAGTTGTATGCGCTTTGTCCAGGTGGACAGAAGCATATCCAGTCCCAGATTACACAGCCGCGACCACTGCCAAGCAGTTGGTTCGTGAGTTTTTCCCTAGATACGGACTCCCTAGAGTCGTATATTCTGATAACGGTCAGCCATTCTCCTCAGAGTTAATGAAGCACGTTTCCCTTTTGTTAGGGTACCAGTGGAAGTTCCATTGTGTACGCCATCCTGAAGCAGCCGGTCTCGTAGAGAGACATAATCAGACCCTGAAAATCCGCATTGCCAAAGTCTGTAAAGAAAAAGGTGTAGACTGGCTAGTAGCTCTGCCAGTCGCTCTGTTTTATATGCGCATGGTCGCACATTCCAGATCAGGTCTGTCCCCGTATGAGGTCGTATTCGGCCGCCCCCCTAACATGTGGGGTACTCCTAGACCCCGAAGTATTACCGATGTTTCATGTAATATGTTGACAGATTACCTAGCTTCCTTGATGTCTGCCCTCAACTCATGTCGTTCACAGGTTGCTGCCGCTTTTCCAGACAATACCGAGGTGGCACCGCACGAGATCGTTCCAGGCTCCCTAGTGATGATCAGAAATTTCGACAGATCAAGTCCGCTGGAACCACGTTGGAAGGAGCCACGTCAGGTCCTCCTCACCACCCGTACCGCCGTCAAGTTGGAAGGCAGAAAAGGATGGATCCACCTGTCTCATGTTAAACTTTTTAAAGGACTGAAATCCGTTTCAAAAAACATTTCCCAGGATTCGAAAGACTGCCAGAATATTGCTCTTAAGGACTGTCCCGCACAAGACATTATTACAACCCCTCCCTTGTTAGAGAAAACTCCGCAGCAGGAGTATAAGTTAAAGCTCAGGTCTAGTAAAATAAGTCAGTCAGTTTGATTGTATAAGTCCTCCCCTAGGTGAAACGGTTAGACTGTTTCTGACATGTATAAAATAGACCCCCATAGTGAGAGAGTCAGTCGAAGTTCAATCAGATGTATCATTTTTCTGAGTTTCATATTATTCATCAGCATAATGATTTCCTGCACCAGCTATGCATTCTATCTGTATTTTCCAGTTCCTCATGCTAATATGTCTGCTAAGGCTACAGTAGAACACACGTTTAGTGATCTGCCTCCTCACGAATATTCTTACCGCCTCGCTATGCGCAACAACACATTTATCCGTATGTTACATTATTCACACCAGACCAGCAATGCCACTAATTGTTGGGTGTGTGGTCGACTCCCCCCTTTCCAGACACCGAAGGGAGTTCTGCCACTGTTTCCTTATCCATTCTCACATAATGGTTCATGTGGAGCATGGTCCACGTTAACGTCATCCTCAACAGATATGTCTTTTCTTAACAGTACATGTTTTCCAGACAAGCAAGGTCTCCCCCACAGAACAGGTTTAGATCTAGAAAATGAAGTTTATAATTTAGGTAATTATTCTTCGAATTTCATGGTCCTGAATGTTCAGTCTGATACTACTCCAGACTTACCTGCTATTTCAGTACTACCAGTCAAAGGCGAATTATGTGTCCGTAATTATGGTTCCATACATGTAGGTCATAGTGAATGTACTACTGTTATCCAGTATAGTGACAGTGGGAAATCTGTTTTCAAAGCTTCACGTCATTCCTATTTTATTTGTGGTCAAACTGCATATGTCCGTCTGCCCCTCGATTGGGAGGGAACCTGTTACATTGCCTTCCTACTGCCACCTGTTTTCCTAGCCCCATCTGATTATCACAGAAACACACATCTAGTACACATTAGACATAGAAGGGAGTCCCCAATTGTCGATTATACTGAAACTACTCTAGAACAGTATACAGATTTCAATAAAGGTTTCTTCTTCTTTGTAGGACCTGTCCAGAATAGTAAACTAATCCGTAGGTTAACGAGAACCCTTGAAGCTGTAGTAAATGAGACTGCCTCTGCTCTAGGTAACTTAACCGAAGAACAATCTGCTATGAGATTTGTCGTTTTGCAAAATCGTCTCGTCCTTGACGTCATACTGGCCGATAGGGGCGGGGCCTGTAGAGTCATCGGATCTAGTTGCTGCATTTTCATTCCAAATAACGCGCCGTCTGTTTATTCAGCTATAACCAGACTCCATAAAATTGCCCATCTGTTACACCAAGATCCAGGCACCTGGACATGGTCCGGTTGGTTCTGGAATATAATTTCCGCATGGGGATGGAAAGTCCTGTCCTTTCTAGGTATTGCAGTAGCGATCATATTTAGCTGCTGCCTCTGTATACAATGTGGCCCTGCGATTTGCAGCATGTGTGCTACCTCTTGTATTCCTAGTCCCAAGCCCCGTTCTAAATCCCGTTCCAAGACAATTCGAGACGAGCAAATGGTACTGTATGAAATGATAGATGGTATCATGAAAATTGATGTTTCCTGATGGAAACGTAGTGACAAGGAGGGAATGTGGAAAAGTAAATTTTGCCATGTTCTGTGTCCCTACGCCTCATCCATCATATGTTATGTGTGCATGACCAATATGCATATGTTATTCCCCATGTCCGATTAAAGACGCAATTACAGTTGTGTCCACCTCTGATATGTCAGTTTCCAGTCCTCGTGAATACTACGAATATCAGGCCTATGTAAAGTTATGTTGCCACGTTTCTCAGTGTGCACGTTATTCCATTATAAAGTCCCCGTTTCCAGGCCTCAAAAGGGCCCGGACCACAGATTCAGCTCCTGTCTCCTGAAAGCCTCGCTGAGGAGCGATACAGCCCCCACCTGTATCCTCGACCCTTCACTTACTTCCTGCCTCGCAGTGCCCGGTGCAGCTTGGCTCTGCCTCTGAGTCTGCCAAAAGTATGTTATAGTTCCAGCTATCAGTTCAGTCCTCCTCCTTTGCATTCCTAAGCTACTGAACTGCATCAATAGTTTCCGTCATTGTCTAGCCTTCTCGTCTCCATGTTAGAGAAATACTGTATTTAATGGTCATTTAATATTCTTCATCACGCACTACATGTAGAATAATGTATGGTCCAGTCTTAGAATCAAGTTAGCTTTTCCCCTCATGACTTCTAGTTTATATCAATATGTTCCCTAAACATCAGATACCAGATAGGGTTTAGGTACATGTCGCTCCGACCCTCCAGACTCTAGTCTCTGCTCCTAGCACAGAGTTCATAGCCCCCAGCTTCTCCTAGTAACACGTCATTGCCAGTTTACGCGCACCATTAGGTTAGAGGTCCCGGCTCCTTAGGTAGCCCCCTCCAAAGTTTCCGCCCATTCATGACATATTCTGTTACGTTTGCATCACATGTCTATGTATACTCCCAGTTACACCTCTTTTTACTGTTATCTTTCGCGACTGCTACGCGTCACGCCTTCTGCTCCACCCACTGCTACGCCTACTGCAATGTAATGCTATGTGTTTGCGCTATGTATATAAGTTGATGTATTGTTATTAAAAGTTAGCGCGCTCATCCCAGATCAAGCCCCGGCAGCTGCTGGGCCCCAGTTGTCCTACTGGGCCCTGTCACCTCTGTTCCTATGCAGGTTGTCCTGATCCTGTCCTTATGCTGTAATAAACCTGCAGAAACTCCTACTACCTCGAATCTTGACTCTTATTTTATTGAGCTATCTGTTATTCATTCATTCATTAAAAAATAGATCCGGTATTATTTATTTATATACCACAAGATCATCCTTTTTTAACTTTGTCATTTCTAAATAAAATCTTTTTATAGTACAGTCATTGCCTTTTTGTATAGGCTCCATCATTGTACTCCTCCCAAATCCTAAAGCACCCCCTTTTTTGTTTAGTATACAACTCCTTATTTGAAGGTATTTGAAAAAATGATTTGTGTTTAACATATACTTATTTTTCAGATCTATAAATTGTAGCATACCATTATCATCCAACATATCGCCAATCATACCTATACCTCGGCTCTCCCATTCTTGATATACCATTCCTGAGAACACTGCCCTAGGTAGTGAAGGATTATTTTTAAATCTAGTATATGCGCTATATTTCCCTATTCCGACCTTTTTGGAAAATCCTTTCCATATATTATAGGCCGCCATGATTATCTTAAAACGTGTTCTTTTAAAGTAACTTCCATCAGTAAATCTCAAAAAAATAACCTTGTCAAATGCCATTCGAGCATCCAGGGACAACATAACCGCAGGCTCCGGGAGACTAGGCATCTGCGCCATCACCGCGTGCACCTGACGTAAATTGAGCACGGTGTTTCTGTTAGGCATAAATCCGGACTGATCTGGGTGGATCAGAGTTTCCAGATGTGGGGTTAATCGGTTGGCTATAATTTTGGCCAAAATCTTGGCTTCCGCATTGAGCAAGGAGATCGGACGATATAATGTACATGCGTCCGGGGGTTTGCCAGGTTTCAGGATCGCAACGATTGTAGCTATTCGCTGATCCTGTGGCAGCTTCCCCTTACTTAAGCTATCTAAAAACATTGCCAAAAGGTGGGGAACTGTGAGCTCAGTTACACGCTTATATAGCTCAATAGGGATCCCATTGGGCCCCATGGCTTTACACGATTGTAGGGACCGAACCACTGCAAGGACTTCATCTTTCGTAAAGTCGGATTCTAAAAGCAAGGCCTCGTCCTCTGAGAGGGAAGGCATTCGTATGACCTTCATATAAGTTTGTGCCTCCTCCGTCATAATATGCGATTCGGAGGTATAGACTTGTTCAAAATAGTCAGCCAAGGTGTCGACAATGTCCCCATGGGCAGTAACTAACATATCCGCTGAGGTGCGGAGTTGCGATATCGTTCTCTGTGCCCTCTCTTTCTGATCCAGCCATGCCAGGAGTTTCCCGGCCTTATCCCCTATTTCATAAATTGTGTGGTGCGTGTGTTGTATCCTCAGCCTAACTTGTTCCCGTTGGAGTTCATTAAGTTCACTTTGTTTGAAACGTAGCTGATGCGCTGTCTCCTCCGTGGGGTCAGCTTTGTGTCGTGATTGCAACACGGTCAGGTCCGTCTCCATCGTGTCCAGGTCACCTCTGGCGGCACACGCCTGTGACCCGTTATTGATGCTATGGCTTGCACCCTCAGCACGGTCTTGTAGGCCTCCCACATAACACCCGGTGAGCGTACAGAGTTCGCATTCTCTTGAAAATAGTGTTGTGTAACTACTATAAGCTCCTTTCGGACCTTGGGAACCTGTAAATAGCCTGGGGAGATCAGGAAAATCCGTTTCCGGACCTTAACGTGGGAGGTATATGTCAAGGTAACCGGTGAGTGATCGGAGATGCCCCGTGATTTTATCTCTGTCTCAGACAAATGCGGAAGACTCTCCGCGGAGAGGAAAGAACAGTCGATGCAGGAGAGGCTATTGTGTACCCCCGAGTGGAAGGTGTACCCCCGTTCACCAGGATGTTTGTATCTCCACCCATCCGTAAGACCCAGTGCCTCCAGAAATCCAGTCAGCCGGGACTTCCCAGTCCCCAGCGTCCTGCATGGATAACGGTCCAGCGAAGCATCTAACACTGCATTGAAATCACCTCCTATAATGAGCTCCCCCTCCGGTAGACTCAATAAAAATGTGCTAAGGACGGGAAGCGCATTAGAATGAAGGGCCGGTGGAATGTACACTGACACTACGTTGAACCTCCTCCCCTCCCACTGACAGGAGATAGCCGCAAATTGACCCTGTGAGTCCCTCCAGACCTGCTGAACAATTAGTGGGAATCGTTTGCGAAACCAAAATGCCAGCCCCAACGGTCCATAGCCTTACAGGCCGAGCTCACCAGATGTGTTTCCTGAAATAATGTCACTGCTGGCGCCGTGCGACGTATATACTGCAACACCAGTCCTTTTAATTTTATCCCCTAGCCCATGTACATTCCAGGTCATGAAAGTCAGAGGGGTTGCTGGGGTCTCCAAGGGGGCGCTGACATCTACAGCATTGCACATTGCACTTGCTTCTTCCATCAGAATTAAGACAACAGTGCCCACCAGTCTCTGCAGCATGCACTTCCATCTATCATAGCAGTGAGATATAGCCCAGAACCAAAACATAAAACAGAGCCCAACAATCCTACACATTTTCTCGCTATCATTTCCATAGTCTTTACAGTTTCAGAATCAACAGGAGCCCCGCCCCTTCCCCCCCAGGACAACCTCCCTTGCTCCCCTCCTCCCCCCACCCTGCTCCCCTGCCTGTGGATGTAAAACTACCCTCCCCCCAACGTGGCAGAGTGCCTATACCCTCCCAAACCATGCTAAAGATGCAGGGGGGAAATGAGCCCTCCATCCGATGGCAATCTGAAATGTCTACAATTGGGTACAGCCTTAATTCTGCAATAGCACCATTCAAAACATCATAACACATCTGAATAACCAACAGATAAAACACAGTATTAACAAAGAGTTATGGAAAGCCCACTTCAGCCATTATTAAGGTCCGGAGCCGTCAGTGGTGTCCCTCCACCCATCCACACTCAGTACTTGCGTGCATCTCCGATGCCGGGTCCATCAATAGTTAAAGACCGCCTTAGTCCTGCTCATGGAGACTGCTCGATTCAGCTGCGGACTCCAGCTCTGCCCCCTCAGCTCCACTGTCATTGCTGCGCTCCGGTCTGTCCCGTCGACCTTTGACCTTCGTCCAGCCCTCCACCCACTCCCAGGCCGCATCTGGAGAGTCAAAAAACCACGGTTTACCGTCCCATTCCACTCTTAATTTCGCCTGAAAAAGCATTGCGTATTTAATGTCTCTTCTGCATAATTCCTGCTTAACCGCCTGAAAACTCCTGCGCTGTGCCTGGACCCTGGCTGTAAAATCGGGAAAAAAGGACACTTCATAGTTGTCAAGTTTGAGCGGAGGGCCAGATCTCGAGGCTTGTAGGATGCTGCTGTCCCTGTCCCGAAAGTTGAAGACCCTGGCAAGTAAGGGTCGTGGTGGGGCGCCAGGTCTGGGCCTTCCGCCCGGCACCCTATGGGCCCGTTCTATTGAGAAGTACGCTGACAGCGCTTTAGGTCTCAGGTGCTTCGTGATTAGGTCCTCCACATAGAGATCTGCAGACGTTGCAGCTTGGAGGTATCGTCCCGCAGCGCCGTCTTCGCTATTTTGAGCTCCTTCACCTTCTCATTCATCTGCTTAAAGTCCGCTCTGAGCAAGGAGACCTCCACTGTGACGGAGTCCATCGATGTGCGCATTCCCCCTATAGCCGCCAGAACGTCATGGAGCGTCGGTTCAGATTCCGAGGGCAGCGATGCCACCGGGCCACCCTTATCTGCCTTCGGTGCACCCCCCTTTAGTCCCCGCAAATTTGGACAGTTGCTTCTGGGCATTGCCCCTGGAGCCCCGGTCCCCCGTAGCCATCCTCCACGTCGCCGCGAAACAAATAATAACAATGGCGACACCGCCCCCTCACACCAACTCACGCAAACTGTAGTTAGTCCAGGCAGGCCAGGCCACAGCTTCACCACCGCGCCGAGGAAATCCCTCCTAGGCCCACATAATAGGTCAGAGTCTATGAATGCGCACCTACTGCAGACACTGAGGCATCCAGGTGGGCCGGCAAGTCCTCTGTCACTGAGGGACCCACAGGGGGGTGTGGGGGACACACATCCACAACCTCCTTACGTCCACCAATGCCGCTCTTGTGCTCACGAAAGCTCGTTATGGAGGCCAAATCAGGTCACTGGCACCTAGTATTTTACTTTCGGGAGAGTACCTGCAGGGGGGTGGGCGGAGCGCCCCACCTCATATGAGCTGCCGGCCGGTCAGGCCCAGGGTGGACCGGGCCACAGGCGCCGCTGTCCCGCGGCGATCCTCAAGTCCTGGGGAGCAGAAGCAGCCAATCCGGGCACTAGTCCTGCCTCTGGGGAGTCCTTCAGGCAGATCCACACCAGCCGAGGGGGCTAGAATCCCACAAGGCTTCCCCTCGTTCGGCCGCAGTTACGATTTCGGCCGTCTATTGCAGTGAGGCCCTCAAGTCTGCCCCCAGTCCAACGTCAGGCTCCCCCTGAGGACTCCGGCCAGCCCCCTATACCTTGAGGCGCCAGCCGCCGCGACGCAGCGCGGATCAAAACGGGACCGTCAGCAGCCCCCAGGCAGAGAGGGGAGGGGGAGAGAGGGCGGCCGCCGCAAGCACAAAACGGAGCGTCGATCTGTTTCAGGACAGCTGCGCCGCCATTGCCGTGCCGTTGAGCCCATCGGGGTTTCGCCTCGGGGGGCGCCGCGGCCGCAGGGATCTCGATGTAATTACCCCAGGGGGGGCACCAGGTCGGAGGGGAGACGCTCACCCTGCAAGCATTCTGGGTTTCAGGCTGATTTACGATATTTTGGCCATCGGTGAGAGAGAGCTTCGTCACGCCGCAGCGATCGTCCTTGGCTGCTAGCCACGCCCTCCGGAATATATGGTTTTTAATCATTTCTAAAGTACCCAAAAATAAAGAATATTTCCCAGGGTATACCTTAAGATATTTTTTATATTTATGTGGATCCTTGCAATAAAACAGCACTCATGTATATAAGAACTCAACAATGGTTGAGTCCCCCAAAATGGTATCTACCTAATGAGGTGTGGAAAGTCACCCTTAAATATTTGCCCTTTTCCCTCCACTTTTTACTGAATTCGTTTTTGCTGGCCTTAGGACTATGTGTACTGTGTTCTTTACCACGGCTAACCAGAGCTAAAGTGCAGGTGCTCTCTCACCAATACACGGTTAGTTTGGCCAGTACCCAATTGGCATATTTAATTTACCTTTAAGTCCCTTGTAGAGTGGTACACCATATACCTAGCCCTGTAAACTAATGTTACTAGTGTCTCTGCTGCACTTATTGTGCCACCCACTTAACTAGCACTTCATTAAATGTCCCAGGCCTGCCATTGCAGCCTGGTTACAGTTTTAAACTGCCATGTCGACTTGGCATTAAAACTCCCTTGGCAAGCCTTAAACTCTCACTTCATTACATATACGTTATCCCTAACGTAGGCACTAGGTAGCCCATAGGGCAGGGTGCGGTGTAATTACAAGGTTGGACATGTGCTTTTCAGTTTTACATGTTGTGGTAGTGAAAAACTCAAATGCATTTTTCACTACTTTGACTCCTACAGTTCCCTTAGTATAACATTGGAGATTCCCTATTACATGTAATAAGCTGTAATTTCCAAATTGCGAGCAGGTAGCTATATCATGTTTGGTGTCAATGGAATTGTAATGATAAACCCGCTTCAATGGTAAAGTAGGCTTTTCATTACAATTTTGAAAGTGTCACTTTTAAAAGTTGCCATTTTCCTTCCTTTAGCCCTTTGGTGCTTGTAGCCTACCTGGGTCACATGACTGGGTGTAACTAACAGTTACACCTTGTGAATTCCTCCCAGAGAGTCATGCAATAGAGGGATTAGGTGTGCCTGAATGGGCCTTCTGCTGGCAGAACGGAAGGAATGGGGGCTGAGCACAGCCCCACTTGCAAATGAATAGTCCGTGCTCTGCCTTCAAACAAAGGGGCAAGTGACCCCCACATTGTCACTGCAGCCAGCTTGGAGCCAGGGCAGGGGAGGCAAGAAATTCTACGCACTTCAAAGACATTGTCTAGAAGCTTCCCCCACCTTACAGAACTAAGGCACCAAGGTATAAAAATGGTAAATCAGACACCAACTCTTCAGTACACTTATGGAACAGTGGATTCTCTGCCAGGAAGGAGAAATGCTGTGCTGCTAGAAGGACTGCCATTCTTGCTGAACTGATGCTCTGATGGATTGCTGCAATGATTGCCCTGCTGCTCTGCTACTGGGGACAAGCTTGGATCTTCAACTGTCCCAGGACCTCCATAGTGACTCACAAGGACTAGTTTGCTGGCCTCCTGTTCCGAGCCACAGGGACTCAAAAGGCTTCCTCCTTCTTGAGCCCGCACCTGGACCCAGCCTAAGAGAGTCCTGACCCAACAACAAATGCCACATTCAGCCTGGATCAGTCCGTGATGGAGTGGACATTTAGAGGGCGAGTAGCACAAGTAGGGCACAGACGTCCCCTAACTACACTAGAATTCATCCACGGTTTAAAAAAAAATAAAAAAACTGGATTACTGAACAGCCTAACCTAGAAGGAAGTGGGAGTCAGTTCAATCATGACACCTGCTTTACAGTCAATACCAGTTTTCATCTTCAAAAAAACAGTGGAGAATACCATCTACTGTTTTTATTCCTACTGTGACTGCCCTTAGCAGGCCATCCTGTATTAACGGACCTGGCCTACAGCTACGTCAGAGCCAGTCAGCGGACGGTGGCTTTCAAGAGCTTCTTCTGCAGGCCAAGCCCGTCAACGAATCTAACAATATCCCCATTGCAGATGTCCAAAGGCTACGGTGCTCTGCAGCCTGCAGATAAGCCTCATCTGTAAAAGCTGCTTCTAGATTCTTCTCCTGACCGCCCCACACCAGTCTGCCCCACCCACACCCAACCCCAAACACCTATGTTCCGCTTGCTCCAAGTTTTCAGGAACTGTACATTCATACAGCTTGCTTTATCTTAGTTCTGCTGCCCACAGGACCCGTGTCGACTAACTCTGCATACTGTAGTAGACCAGACTCTGTTACACAGGGTCCCACTTGAAGCCCACGAGCAACCAAGACCCTGATTATTTAGCCCTTCGGCTTCGTGTGTCCTAAAGATTAAAAACATTTGAGGTGAGTGGTTCACTGAACAATATTGCATGGAGTTAAGAGCAAGGTTGCCCTCTGTGGCAAATCCTTTCTGCAATCGCAGCCTGAAATCCGTATCTCTGGGGCGGGTCAGATAGGGGAGTCAGGCAATGACTGTAGGGCTTCCATGTCCGAACAGTGGAAGCCCCAGCAGAGAGGGCCATGAGGGTCTGCTCGAGCCTGGTCCCAACCCTGCAGCTCTTGGACTGTTAGGCAAAGAGACTCAAGTAGTCAGTACAGTAGTGTAGCAAAGATTCACGTGAACTCTATGTCCATTCACTGCACTGTATTACCTGCTTCTCTTCATTCATATTCGTCCTTCTCTTTATCTTTGTTGTTTTGCTCTAGCTTAACACCATCCTATCTTGATCTAGAGTGACGTATGTATAACTTACCTATTTTGTGTTATCCTATATCGTAATATATCGTATATTTACTCCACTTGCCCTGTAAAACGCTCTGATACTCGCAAGAGTCTGGTTTGCGCTATATAAAATAAATAAATGTCCTGGTACAAGCAAGGAAAATGGCACCTTTTACTGCTGTTGGGGTAGTTAATACAGGAATTACCATGGTTCAATAGGCCTCTCAGGGCTCTGGGTCTCAGTGCCACTGCACCTGCTGCACCAAAGGCAGCAATGCCCCTGGCCAGTAATGCTGGTCTCCCGGGTGCATTCTCTCTTGGGAGAGGCAGCAGCATTCCTCGCATTCAGAGCACCCACCCTAACAGCGCCCTGCTATTTTTCGAGACTTTATAAGGTGTGCACTATGCATTTACTATGGCCTCGGAGCCCAAAGACAATACCCTAGGAACTGAATACAGCCAAAGCATCAATAAAGCTACACACAGAAATAATTTAATCATCTTGGGCAAAATAGTTCTGATAACTTTATAGATGGCTTAAACAAAAGATCCATAAAGGGGCCAGTATAGACATGGGAACTCCTTCCAAGCAGGCAGATGTTCGTTTTAGAAGAACTTTGAAGTGGTTAGAAATCAACATAAAATACAGAGTGCAAAAGTTGGAATTGTAATGGTAACCAAGTAAACGAGAGCAACATGTTTCTCGCTGTGAGTGGACGAAAGACATCGTAGGGTTGTTTGAAGTGAGTTATATGGGAAACTGCTGTATAAACAGGCGTGCAAACAAACCTCTACAGAAAGAGAGCGCCTAAAAAAGCCCATGACAAACTCATAAATCCTATTCGGCAGCTTGGCTGGTTTTGGAACAATGGTAAGTTTGATAGGGAGGCCTTAATAATAGAACCGCTGTTTTGCAACGACCACGGAGAAAATTACACACCATAAATTTGACTAGGCAAAACCTACACTGGGCAAAGATCATATGCAAATATACCCCAACAAAGATCAGGAAAAAAACAGATGATGGGAGAGATTATGAATACACTGAGGCAAAGCAGGAAATCGACGCTTTCTTTTGTTGAGTGTAGCATATTCGTCAACCATCAGGCTTTCATGGATAAGGTCTACATTCAGCCAGCGCTGTACGAGGTGAAGCTGCTGCCAGTTCGAGTGAAACACTAAAGGGAAAACAATAATTGACAAAACAATGGGTCTTGCCTTTGCTACTGGATGCCTAATTATTCACTTAGCCAATGTTTTTGCTCTCTATGCCCCTTCTGGAACTGGCATTATAAAAACAAGTGTCACTATATCGTCAAGAGCAGTACAGAAACATTTCAATCTTGATAAGCGTTTCAGCATGTTGTCACAAATATGCTTATATTTGAGCTTTCACCATAAAGAAGTCACACCTATCGTCTTTTGCTTTCAATGACAACCGGAAGAAAGACAGTGTGCAAGTCAGTGACATTCTTGTCGGTAGCATTAATCCAGACTGCCATCAAAACTCCAGGAAAACGATGGGGAGACTTTTCTCTAGGGCGCACCGAAGGGTCAGCCCTTGAAGTGCTTGAAACAGATGTAAAGCTCTCCCTGAATCATGAATCACCTGCCACAGGAGCCTTAGGGTGCAAAAAGTTCTAAATTGAGTGGAGACTACTGCGTTGCTCCTAACTTCTCCAGTGCCCCAAAACACACTTTCAAGAAGATGCAAGTGTTCCCTTTCCACCAAGGAGCATCTCCTGGAAAGTGAGAAAATTACTTCCCAGGGCTTCTCCTATAGCCTGCAGCATGTCCTTTGATGAGACTGCCCTGTATATCTTACAAAGTGGGAGTCCATACTTCTTACAAGCACATTGACTGCACGGCGAAACCCAGGAAAACGGCATGGTCCGCTCTGTAAACTGCAAACGCGAATCAGCTGTTTCTTACTATCTCCTGCAGCCCACTGGTCTCCTGCAGCTGCGGGCGAAGAGGCAACTGCCTGTGACAGGGGACAACTGTTACCGATCCAGGGCCCCCCCTCTAATGATGGCTAGGGGGGCTCCTTTCTCTAGTCCCCCAAACTAAATGGACACTGTAACGCTGCAATGCTTAAAAGCCCCTGGTTCCCTTGGGCAGAACCAATTGCTTATGGGTTGCCAAAGGATGGCTTGTAAACAACTTTTCCAACTTCTGGGCCCAGTGGTCCCCACAACCACTTGGGCGGCAGAAATGCCATACACTAGTGACAAGATAAAAATATCTGTGGGCCAGAGGGGCCGTTTTTCATTGGGTTTGCACTGGTTTCCACCAAGACGGCCACCATATGAGCACGAGCATGCACACACACAATGTTAAAATGGTTTGGCATTGCCAATGCTTTTGAAACAACTAGGCAGCATTGGTAAAGCCAAAATCAGAGTGAACTCGTGAGAAATAGCAGTTGGAGGGGTGAGTGTTTGTTGGGGAGAACATCCTGCCCTAGATAGGAGAGAGTGGAAGAACAGAGACAGAGATGGGGTGGGCGCATCAACAGTGTAAAGATTACAAAAAGATGCTATCTAAAGCTCTGTGTAACATTCCACTAAAATTACTGGACTTACAAACAGTCTACCCCATCAATGCTAACTCAATAACAAGCACTGGCAAAGCTAAAAGGTCTTGCCCACAAGAGAGATATCTGTTTTGTAAATGTCTTTTAGCCATGTTGCACAGCAGCTCTGGCCAGGTCATGATGTTTATTAGGTCTCACCTCTCAATGCGCATGCGCATTGAGCAGAGCGAGACTATAGCGACTTAAACAGACTTTACCCAACTAGTATCCCAACTGGCGATTTGGTGCTGTGCCCGTGCGCTTTTAGGTCAATGCGCAAGCGCATTGACCTAAAATGCGCGTGCACATCATCAAATCGCCATCTGTTCCCCAGCAGCACTCCTCCCACACCTTTGAAGTGAAGCTTAGCTTCACTTTAAAGGCCCCTGCTGCTTCACACCCTCATCGCCGCTCTCCCCGCTCCGCCCCCACCCCTGCCCGCCGTGTCACATTTCTCCTCCCCCTCCCCTTCTGTGCCTTCCCTCCGTCTTGTTATTTATTATAATTTGGCACGCTGTATCTTATTGTGAGTCCCTCAGCTCTCCCACTGTGAGTGCACTGTTTATTCAATTTGGCGTGTTTTTTCTTTATGTCGTTGGTAACACATTCAGTTTTTAAGTGAGAGAAAATAGGCAGTGTTGGTACACTGTTATACGGGGCGCTATTACTCGCTTCCAGGCACTCAGTATCGGACTTTTTTCCAAATGCAGGCAAAACAGACGCATACAACAAGCGGTTCGTTCCTCTCTTACCCGGTGCCTCGCAGTCGTTTCTGTCTTCCTGTTCTCCAGGCGCTCCTCCCCCCTCCCCTTCTCTGCCTTCCCTCCGTCTTGTTATTTATTATAATCTGGCACGCTGTATCTTATTGTGAGTCCCTCAGCTCTCCCACTGCGAGTGCACTTTTCTTTGAAGCGAGGGATGCATTACGTCGACTTTTGGGAATTCCAACGCAAACAAATTGATCCATTTTGATAAACTTTATTGGCATTCCAAACCACAGCCTTATTTTTTTTAATCGCATGTCTTGCATCAAAGGGCACCGCCTGCCTCCAGTTCTACACGCATGACTCAGTGCAGGTATGTTTAGGGTGCCCGATAGCAACACGCCAAGGGGCCAACGTTGTCGCAGCCCTGGCTTTTCCTTTTTAGGTGGCATCATTACAAGGTTCGTTAAATCGTATGTTTTCCTTTCAACCAAGGAAAGACTACATCTCCCAGAATGCGCTGATATGTTAGATGGCATTTGCATACAGGAAGCATGCTGTCAAGGTGACATAGAGGCACCCTTTGGATTGTTCTTGATAAGTCTTTTTTCTCCTTTTCCGTGCCCCCATTTATTTTTTGGCTCGGTGTTTCCCATACCTTCCACATCGTGTTCCGTTTTTATTTTACTTTCTCTTTCACTAGTGTCCGCACTGTCTTCACTCTCTTGTGTACCTCTCTTTACTTCTCTCCTTTGCACCTGTCCCTACATCCTTATTCTCACTCTCCAGTTCTCTTTTTGCCTATCTCTCACTATTCCTCTTTCTCTCTCTTCCCTTTCTCCCAGTCTCCTTTCTTTTGTTGTTCTCACTTTCTTGCATTGCTTTCTTCCCCACTGTTATAGGTGTCACATTTGCGAAAGTTAAAACTATTGGCATTGTAAATGACAAAGCTATTAATTTAGATATTTTAAAAAAGAACACATAAATAAAAAAAAGTCATTTATAAGACCAATAACTCAAACTTTCCTAATGCGAGACCTATTGCATTTCCAATGCTTGTTTCTATTGCAGCCAGAACGGGAGGCAAGACTGAGGGGGGATGAACGGGGGGGGGGGGGGGTTGTTGCGTTTGGGTGGTTTGGAGGGGCTGAAGGTAGGAGTAACAAACGAGGGTGACATACAATGAAGGGTGTAGGGAAAAATGCACCCTGACGTAGCCCGACTGGCCAACAAGTAAGGTTCATCTTAAAGCAAACACATCCAGTACATTAAATGAGGGCCGGAGCCCACACTTGTCAAAATCTGGGCCAAACACCTTAGCAGCATCCAATGATAGAACTGCGTTTGGCACCGAAGTGTCTTTGGTATATTCCATACAATCGAAAAGTAGGCTATGATTAGGAAAAGTACTCCAGTCTGGCATGAATCCGGATTGATACTGGTGTATTAACATTGAAATGAATCACCAGTTCCAAAAACAGCATCAGGGATACAATGTCAAAAGGAACAAATGATGGACGGAATGCTGAACAATGCAAACATTCACCACCAGTCGCAAACATCTGGGTTTAATCCATTGTTCTTTTTCTCACCACGCCATTACAGTTGGGAGACTGATTTGCATATGGCTGGGTTCAAACTACAAGTACAAATGACATGGTGGAAATCTGCAGGGAACCTTCCAAGAGAAAATATTAAGTTCCTCAGAAAACTTTTTTACATTCCATTAGTAACCTGTGTAGCCAGTCCATTTGCTAAAGCAGAGATGTGAGGAAGGGCATGTGTGTTGCTTGCATGGGTGCGAGATGGTAGGGATGCTGTTTTGGGATTTGGGTTGGGACTTCATGTTGATTCCTGCCTGATTGCTTCCAGTGAGTTGTGTTGACTTGGCTTTGGTTCTATATAGTCTTTCCTTTTAGCAGGACTTCTAGTATGCTAGCCTTCGTGTGGGTGAAAGTTTGTTGGTTGGTTTCTGCTTGATAGCCTTCCTTCTGGTATATTTTAGGAATCCCAGCTGCATAGTTTCAAGTAAGATACCTAGAAAAGAGATTTATTTGACTCGGAGTCAATATAAATCTGACAAGTAAAGAGTGAACAAAAAGGAAGGGAAGAATGTAATGAGGCACATAAGGAAGGCTGAAGAGAGTATTATCAGTGAACCGAGTAGGGGAACTGCTGAAAGGAGTCTACAATGGGGAAATGAAGAAAGATTTTGAACCAATAAGAGAATGCAGGAGTGTGAAAAGTGAAGTCTTCCAATTAACGAGAGTGACACAGAAGTCTTATCTATATAGCATGGGGTAAATTAAATAATTGACTGAAACCGAACAGCACTTGCCTTTAAAGTTGGCTCTAAAGAGAATCCTTAATCATAGGCTTGACATTCCGCAAGTAAATATTAGAAAAACTCGCACTTTGTATTGGTTGGCATCAGAAACGGTGCCTCAGCTAGAATGTAGTAGGTTTAATAAAGTTCAGTTCATGAAGGAGTATGGTTTCAAAACATCTAATGAAGCCTTAGTAGCTCTATGGCTGCAAGCCCAGAAAGATATTTGCAGAGGAGTGTGAAACAAGGTGTGAGACCATGGTGCACGGTCAATACTGATAAAAGTGATTAGAGAAGGACAGTACCGCGCAGCCTAAGAGGAGGACAGTACCGCGCAGCCTAAGAGGAGGATGAGGAGGACAGAATTCAATGGTTCACCAGGGAGAAGGAAAGAGTCATGTTCGGAAAAATGTGACGATGAAGAAAATGCCAAGCCAAGACACAGTGGGACGTTCCAGTGCTCTACATCAAGTTCTGGCGATTTAGCATAAATGAATCCCACAAGGGCTTACATGGTCTTCGTGACTTTCAATGAATAACGGCTGGGCTTCTTCAGAAAGTACCAAAAATGCAATCTAGTGAACACCGCAGCAAAACAAGGAGATCCGAATGGTATTAGGCACACAGGACACACTGGCGCGCCTAATGGATCTTGTAAATTACAGCTGATTAACCTATGCCTGCCAGATCAGCCTCTTGCAATCGCACCTAAAATCCTCTCCTGTGGCTATTTTATGGCGATTTGTCTCTTAAAAATCAGCTCTCCATATGTTCCATCTGAAAGAGTTGAGTGCTGAAGGATTTTGATGAATATTTTAAAATACGTTGCGATGTGACAAATGTACATACTCGGTCCACAGTCGTCTTAACAAGCTGGTGTCTGCAACACTAATTATTAGGTGTAATGAATCAAACACTAAATCAGAATGGAGGCAAGATTTTTCTTAATTAGAACGTGGAGATCTTGTGTTGGAAGAACACCCTTAATATAGAGGTTTGTAAATACCCCAGGGACAGGAATGTGCCTGTAATGAATATGACTCGTTATTTCGCATACAATTACTTCGCAGCATTTACTACGGAGTTTTTAATGTCAGGGCCTCCCTTGGTAATGGAAAACACTTCTTCAGAACTCTTCCTCACTGCAGTGCAGACTTTACAAAATCAGATGGACGTCTGCGCGCATGGAAATACCAAACAATTGTGCAGTGAGTATGCAATTAAAGTGTTAATGAATGCCTGAATTTTGTAGTTTTGAAGCGTACCTGTTGAGGCTAGTAGCACGAGGTTTGCCATCTGCAAGAACTAATCTAGGGCACTCACGTCTATCTAACTTGCTCTCTATAAACTTTGCAATTTATTTCCTGCACATTTTTATGTAGGTCGGCTCAACTCTAAGTTGGAGTCTGGGCACTTTGCAACTAAAAACAACGTTGGAGCACAATTAAAGAGAAGCAACATTGAACAAGTATCTGTTACAATTAACCAGGTGTCATAAGGAATTACAACGGTAGAACCGATGGGGCAGACGGGACCAAAATTGAAGAGTTTAGATGGAAGTTATAAAAACTGAAAATTAGGGGATAGGTTAGGAAGGTAGGTTGGATAGAGGAAAGAAGATAATCGGTAATGCTCTTTGTGGCGGATACTCTTCCTAATTGCAGATACATCAGAATATTCCTTGGAATATTACTAAGCACAAGACTACATCAGGAAACCTATCTTCAGAAAAGGGCTCACATACTGCTTGGTGACAAGGTGTGGCTCTGTGCGCCCTAGAAGTAATGAAGAGGTGTCACATATAGTTTCCACTCTGTGACTACATCAGTTTTGTGTTTTCTCCTTTTCCAAACCCTCAGAGCAGAGAGTGAATAGTTGGTGGTACCAGTGTGCAGAATACTAATTCGGGCAGTTTTAGATTTTAAAAAGAGCCAACTCAACAATACAGGGAGGCAGGAGGACAGTGACGAATATGCGGTTAGATACAATATTCCCAAGGAGCATTATCAAAGGTAAGTAACTTATTCTTCTGAAGGATACGCCCAACTGCACATCCCATACACTAGAATAGATACCAAAGCAGTACTGCACCAGGTTGGAGGGGCTGTGGAGAGTTGTAGAGCCATAAAGTGCTGCACAATTAAGTGTACAAAGTGCCCCTTCCACTAGGCCTAGCTGTCAAGGAAGTAGTGCTTTGTGAACGTCTTCACTGATGCCCACATCACAGCCTGGTAGATATCAAGGATAGTCACTCCATAAGCCAACGCTGTGGCAGCAGCCATAGCCCTGGTAGGATGGGATCACAGACAATCAATGGGCTTCTTCTTGGCCAATGCATAGCAGATCTTGATGCAGAGGGCTATCCTCCCCAACAGGTTCCTCATCTGCACAGCCTTTCTTTTCTTCACCCCAAAGAACCCCACAAAAAGCAGCTCATCAGCATGGTGTTCAATAAATGTAAAAGCTGAAAACCCTTTTGAGGGTCAGCCGATCGAGCATCTCCTCCTCTTTCAAGGAGTGAGCAGCAGCAAAGAACGGTGGGAGGGTGATCGATTGGCCAACATGGAAGGGAGCCATGGCTTTTGACCAGAACACTGCCTGAGTACTCAGCACCAACATGTAGGGAAAAAAGTGGTCAATTCGGATGCACTGAAAGTGTCAGAAGGTCACTCATGCAACAAGCTGATATACGTGTAATAAGGAAGGTATTCTTTAAAGTCAGGAGATGTACCAAGCAGATATGCATTGGCTCAAAGGGCATACACAAATAGAAGAATCATATTGAGGTCCCACAAACTGCTTCGGAGGGAACTACTGTGTCAAACCCTTCATAAAAATGTATCACAACAGGTAATTTAAATGAGGAGAGTTGGTCCCATAAACGTATAAAGGACCCAAGGACAGACGAATAACGTTTGATGGATGGTGCCCTCTGGCTTGGCCAAAGATAAAACAAATAGAAGGACATTCAACAGCTTTGATTGTAAGGGATCAGTCTTGAGAGTGCAATACTAGGCCACAGATCTGTTCCAGCGGCCATCACAGATAGATTTTGTGGAAGGGCGCCTGGAGGAAAGGGTGATATTCACCTGTGAGGCTGCAGATCAAATGTAGTAATTTGCTGCAGCTCAGTCTCCACGTATGTAGGTTTTGATTGGGCAGATATGGAAGGAGGGCCATGCCTTGTTGCTGCAACAAAAGATCTACACAAAGTGGCAGCCTTATCAAAGGACAGATGCTCATGCCCAGAAGCGCCAGGTACCACACTCACCTGGTCCAACCCAGAGCAACTAAGATGGCTTGGGCCCAGTCATTCTTGATCATTTTCAGAACTTTGGAAAGAGAGGCACAGTTGAAAAGGTGTACGTACAGTAATCTGTGTTCCATTCTAGGAGGAACGTATCTCCTATTGAGTGCTTTTGCAGAAACTCAAAACATAACAAAACGTTTGACACTGCGTGTTCTCAACAGTGGTGAACAGATCTGGATAGGGTACTCCACACTGTTGCAAGATGCCTCTGGATGTTGCCGCAACTCATTGTCTCACAGACACCACCTGCCCCTGAGTGTCTATTCTCACATTCAGGGGCTTTGCCATGTGGTTCCCAACCAGGGAAACGCCCTGGCACTCTAATCCACACCAGAGGCACAGAGCCTCCTGGCACAGGACCCAGAACTCCACTATGCCCTGAGAGTTGCAGTACCACATGATGGTGTTGTCTGGGAGAAACTTCACCAGCATCCTTTTGATGGATGGCAGGAAGGCTATTAAACTCAGATGAATGAAATGCAATTCCTAAAGACTAAAATGAAGTCCACCTTCTGAATGAGATCAGAATCTCCAAGCCCCTTAGACGATATCCCCGTCCCAGAATGGACACTCCAGTCACTACAGTCAGATGTGGATTGGCCTGCTTTAAGATCAATAGCAGATGAACTGCCAGCACTGCAGATCAAGATCCTTCTCTTCCGAGATCAGGATGATTTCAGTCAGCTTTCCTTGATGTATGCCACACTGGAACTCCAGTTTCCATTGCAGAGCCCTCATGTACCACCTGGTGTAGCTCATAAGGAAGATACAAGAGACTAAGAGGCCATAAAGCCTCACAGATGCCATCACTATGACCCAGGACCAAGGATAAAATTTCAGAATCATTGTCAAATGTCCAGGAATCGTGGTGGAGGGAAGCCTGAAAATGCAAGACGGCTAAAATGAATGAAAGCCTCTGTAAAGGAGTCAGACCTGACTTTGTTGGTTCATAGTGAAACCCACCAATGTCCAGAGGTTCACCATCATCTGGAGGTGGTCTACAATTGACTGTGGCAAGACTATCTTCAACTGCGAGTCATTGAGGTAGGAGAAGACTGGTATCCCTGATCTCTGAAGTTGGGCTGAGACGACCGTCGTCACTTTTTTGAACAATCGATGCGTCTGACCTACACTGAACAGCAAATAACTTCTGTGGCACTGCAGGACAGGTATATGAAAATAGGTGTCTTGGAAGTCCAAGAATATGCACTCACCCACACCACACAGCCCGGATATAGGCCAGCCAGAGCATTTAGAATTTTTCTTCTGCAGGAGGAATTCAGAGGTTCATGGTCCAAAAGAGACCAAAGACCTCTCTTATCCTTAGGGACAAGAAAACAGCTAAAGTAACAACCTCCTATTTCTGAGTCTCATACCACATTCATAGCACCCTGTAGAGTAACAATTGCAACTCTTGTAGTAGAGTGGGCAGGTACTAGTCTGATATTTTCACGGATTGGAAGGTAAATATTTGGCATTGATTTTGCACCAGGAGAAGAATAATGGGAGGATAGACTTCCCAGCTGGCCTGTGTGCTGGAACTACGTCCATGGCCCCAAAAGGAATAGGGTCACTGGTTGGTGAGACTGTTCCTCCCTATATGCCAGACCCCTGGAATAGCCTCTGCACTTTTCAAACTGTTTGGCTGGGGTCGATAGACCCAAACAATGCTTAGTAGACCTAATTTCCTTAAAGAGCTACAACGCTGAGTCTGCCTTCTCACTGAAATTGTGTAACCCATTTAAGGGCGTTTCGACCAGGGAGGCCTGTACTTCTGGAACACATCCATGCATGTTGACAAAGCACGACACTGGTGCTGACTGACTGCCCTTCCCTAGGCAATCAGTCATAACCACTCAGGCACAGATAACATATATGTCAGTGTCTTATCCATCGTGAATTGTCTGAGGCAAAGAGGCCTAGAGGTCTTCCAGGACAGCCAGCAAGATCTCCCTGGCGATGTTCTACAAGGCATTTGTATAGTAACTCATTATGCAGACAGCATTTATAGAATCCATTGGCAGACTAGTGGAGGAAATAACATGCTTGCCAAAACCCCAAATCCAATTGGACTCCCTCTCTAAAGGAATGCTGGGGATTTTTTGGGGGATTCATCTCACTGGTTGAGGCTTGAACCACAAGGCTCTCTGGAGTAGGAGGTTTCTCAGGAGCTGATCTGATATCTCGTCACCTGCCTATTTACATTCACATCTCAGAGTATCCCTTGCTCTGAGTAAAGGCTACAAATGTAATGGAGACTCTGTTTGTACATCCTTGTAGAGGCATCAGGTCAAAGCCAGGATGTACTACAGCAGATTGTGAATTTTTGATCACACTGTGATATTGGCTGAGATTGAGCTGAAGTCAGTTCGGTGTCCGATATTGGTACTGGATCCTCTTAAGTCAGTGGGTTCAGTGCAGACATCAAAGTGTATGTGGGTGGTGCAGAGGTAGGAGCGGGAATGAAAGTCCGTACCATTGTTAGTACAGTGCCCATAAGAGTCCGGAGGAGTTAGGTGACACAGAGGATTAATCCACCACCAATAACTTGACAGGGGGTACCTACTGTTCCTTGGGGCCTCAAGGCTGGCCAGAAGGAGCCGGAAGCACACCAACAATCTGCAGCATGGCTTCCTTGACAGCTTCAATCATCTGCAGTGTTGCAGATGGCCTGGGAAACCCAGGCGCACTGAGATCAGTTCTGGAGCCAGCAAATGTCTGACATCCCCACGCCTTCTCTTTATGCTATGAATGGCAGGATGGAGGAGAGTCCTGATTCAATTTTTTTTGTGCTTGAACTTCTTTTGATTTGACTTACTGGAGGACTTCAACCACAAAGTTGACTGTTTGCAATAACAGGACAATCTGCATCTTCGAGTGGTAGAGCGACTTACTTGAAGCGTGTAACTGTATGTGTTCTTTGCCTCTTGTCCCAGTATCATCTTCAGGTACATGAGTACACATTTATCACAATACTTCAGGTTTTAGCCGGAGCCCAGCCCAGACATCAATGACACGGCATGGTTCGAAACTTCTCATTTTGGGTGTGGACATCAATTCCTAGCACAATGGAATTTATATTAGAAGTAACCAGAATATCAATATTATTTGGAGTGGAGCTCCAGATCGGCATACAAATACACGGAAAGAAAGAAGTGACATCACCACACACATGTGATGCTTATATGTAGCTCTGCTTCATCACTACTGGAGTGGTACAGAGCTAATGCCGAGCCACACAGTGCCACCTGGCAGCGTGTGGTAGCTCTGCTGAAGAAAAGTTTCTGAATCCAGTCTGCAGCCTAGGAGTATTCTAAGGTGAGGAATCCATGGTTAGAAGTATCTATCAGAACAAGAAAATGACAAAACAAGAGATAAAGATTTTTGGCGCGCTCTGTTCCTGAGCCAACTATATTTCAGTCATTTCCCATTATTCCTTGTTATCAATGAAGAAAAAAGTTTTCTTGGCTACTGGATGTCACTCTGTGTAGAAACCTCACTATTTTCTGTTAAAACTTAGTATTCAGAAAACAGCACTCAATGTGGAACTTTAATCCACTTTGCTAAAACTGAGTATTTAGCCCCACTTGCTGTGACTTTAACTGTGTGAAATAAAAATATTGAATACTTACATTAATATCCATGTAAAATGCTAATTAAATTAAGTAACCTTAAACCCAACAACTTGTAATTAACAGAAACTAAGTTCAGTTATAGCTGCGCCCAGCCATTCAGTACTTTTAATTTACCAATGCAGACCAGGTTATTTTTTCTACTGGACATATCCAAAACCTAGCCATTTTCAATTCTTTTCTTGCAATAAATCATTTCAGTGCTTCTTATAAGAAAGTATACATATGGTCACACTGGAGCACCTTGTGTCCTTCCAGGCTTGGGCTTTCAAGTAGCAAGTTTGTACATTCTGGTTCCTTTCAACTGAAACAATTGGACTAAGACATCCAAACCGAATTATTTGCAAAAATGAAAACCCAGGCCTGGAAATGGTGCGACCCAGAGAGAGAGAATTTTCGAAACACTTCAAAGACACCACCCAAGCCAACAGGTTTAAATAGCAACGTTAATCACACGGACTTGATGCTTGACACAAAAAGAAAACAAAATGAAGTGAAGATATTTGTCACAGTCCTTAGTGCAATAACTGCGCAATCCTTGTACATTTCATTATTACTTTAAAGGACATATTTTCAAACTCATTAAAAATCCAGATGAAGACAAGCAACGCTGTCACCAAAAAGTGCTTTTCTGAAAAAAAAACGTTAAACTTCAAATTTGTAGAATGCAAAATGAAACTACACTCGAGTTCCAACAATCAACCCATTGCTAAATTACTGGCTCAGCACTGCTGAAGAACAGTTTGTGCTGACAAAGCTTACTGCCTCCTCATTCCTCCCTACACACATTCATTTAACCATAGCCGGACACTTAATCTGTCTTAAGCACGTTTTAATAAAATCATTTTTAGAATCCAGAAAGAAAAATGTACTGTGCCTGAACAAAGGCGCAGAATAATGTGATGTTGGACTAACAAAATAAGCCATTTAGTCAAGGAATCCCAAAACACCGAGTAAACAAAATGGATGTAAACGTGTAACACTAAGAAAAACTAAATTCTAATGTATCAAAGTGAAAAGAAATGCTATAATTCACCATGAAAAGGCAAAACATGTTTTAAACATAAATGTAACATTTTCTCCCATGAAAAGTGCAAACTATTGACCAAAATAACCTCTTCAGTAACCCATAACTCTTACAGAAAAAAAGCATTTCTATATCACAGCTCTTGGTAAAAATGTTTTAAAAAGCATAAAAGGAGGCACCGACGGCAAATGTACAGACAACACATAAGTAAACTCATCTCAGAATGGATCATGTTACATGGGATTGAATTTATGGTTCTGGTCCATGGGCTTCAGCAATGTATCTCTGAACTTCACCGAAATTATGAGACCTTATTATATTATGAATGAAGTAATTGTTTTGAGCTTTTATCACTTTCCTAATTTCCCTTTTTTATTTTAACTAGGATTACAACTCTAAAAAATAATCTGCTTCAATTGCCATTTTTTTATTACACATTTTTATTAGTATATTAGGCATTTCGTTTTGTACAAAATTCACACAATTGAATTTAAATGCTTTAAAAAAAACTATTTATCAAATAAATAATGCTGACATCAAAGCATCAGTATGCAACTATCTCGCTCTTTAGATGATGTGCATGATTCCCCCCAAAAATACATGTATTTGAGCTATAATCCATCTCAAATACACTTACCTCAAAAATTTCAAAGCCATATATGTCCAACACACCCATGACCTTCTTCCGCACTTTGCTTTGTGCCTTTAAAACAAGTAGATGTATATTAGTTTTCTGTGTAACGGTGGCTGTGCAGAGCTGCAAACTAAAGAGCATAATTCAACAGTTCACAATAACAATTTGTTTTGCCAGTATAAGCAGGTCATGGCACCAGTACCTCTAAGAAGGAACTACTAGGGAAAGATATAGGGTAATTGCGCCTGTGGTCACCAGTAAATCCAAGATGGACTAAAGGACGAAGGCAGGATTCCTCCTATGGTTTCCAGTACATCCAATCTGGACTAAAGGGTGGGGAAAACATCTGCTTCCAAGTGCACCTACAGTGAAGCTAATGACAAGTGAAGAAATGTTCCTGCGCTCATTTGTGGTCTCTCACTCTCATACCTGCCAACACTTTCTAAGAGCAAAGTGGTAGATTTTAAAAAAATAATCGGGAGAATATACTTTTCCCGTTGACTTAAATTGAGGCCTGAATCTGGCCTATTGTCTATTGAGAAAGTGCAGGCATAGAGCAAGACAAAAATGTTGTGCACTACCCTTCAGGAGCAGGTTCCTGGCACCGCATACTCTGTCACATAAGACTAGTCCCTGTCGGAGAAGCCCATCAAGTAATCGGGCTTTTGCATGCAGGAATCAAGGAATCAGGAGGCAGGAGACAAGCCTTGAAATCCGTAGTCTCCCGTCTGAATCGGAGGGGGGGGGGGATTGATATTCTTTTAGCAAGTCTACGGATCAGTTAAACAATTCTAAAATATTTTCTGTTATTATTGTAGAAAAGCAAATGGTGCCCAAATACAAGCCAACCATAATTGGGTAAAAAACACATTAGTGATAAAGAATATTCTCTGAGAATAACCTGCTGCAACAACACAGAAAACAATGGAGGGCTCCATCTTTGGCTGCAGACCCTCCTACGAATGCACTAAAATAAGCTTGAAAGAATCCATTAAATCCTTTTTCACATGAGTCACTAATCATTCAGACTAACCATAGGTCTATTTTAAAACCTTTTAAAAACGTTAAATCTTCAGGGACGCACCTTAATGCTTTCATTGATTCGGTTCACCAGCCAAGAAAAGAGTCTACTATACATGTTCTTTGCCAGGGCATCGCGGGCATAAAAAGCCTATTGAAACAATGAAAAAGTAACTTAAAAGTGGTCATGTCACCACGAACAGTCAATTGTTTGAGTAAAATACAAAAAAGGTAACCATTCAGAGAACACAAATATGAAAAAACTACATTGAAAGACACTTTAACTTTGTGTTCTCAGAAATGAAGCGGTCTGGTAGAACAGATACGTGAGTGGCAAAAGATAACAAGCATTTACAATGCAATGGTTTTGCCTTTGATAAAGTTAGAGCTATTGGCATTGTAAATGTCAACATTTTCACCTATGTTTTTTTTTGTAAAACATAAACAAATGGCTTTGTCGTTTACTAGTAAATAGCTTTATGGTTACGAAATGTGAGACCTATTGCATTTGCACTTATACACACATAGGTATATGTACACAGAGCTATACACACACACAGAGCTCCTCCTCTACACACATTGACAGGCTTTGTATACACAGCTACATACACACACAGCTACAGACATGCACAGTTATACAGACAGACACAGTTACACAAACACACACACAGTATTATACAGCACCGTGCCCTGCCATGAGTCACCTGTGCGCCAGACGCCTGTCGCCATTTTCTCCAGGGGCCTGTTGCCGTGAGCTACGCGCGCCATCGCATCTCCAGCACGCTATACCTATGTGAAGGCAATGCACATTTTGCTCCGAATGCATTTATTTTATTTATAAGCACTCTATTGGGGCCCCCTGCAGCACATCGCCAGGGGAATGCGACAAGAAGGCGTGGCTGCAGAGGACATGCAAGGGATTTGCATAGCCCGAGGGGTACTTAAATGCATATGTTTAGCCTTCCCTCCATGACCTTTCTTTGAACACACTAATCGAAATGTCAGTGCAGGGTTTAGGTAAACAGCGTGTGACGTAGATCTGAAAACAACCCGCGGCGGATCTCTCGGCAGCCTGTGCCGTACTTCCATGTTTACCCAAAGTGTCATTCTTCAGTCAGTAAAGGAATACATTTCTGAATGGCCCCTTAGTAACGGGAGTCTGTAGGCAGAGGCGGGCCAAGATCACACAACGCGCCCAGTGTCTGCGCAGGGACTTAAACACACAAGTCGGTGCAAACTAACACAGTGCCTTCAGTGCCTTGGCCTCTAAGCACGGGGTGCATGTCAATTCATCACATTTGAGCCACATTTTGGGTCATCGCCTTTTGAAAGTAATTTTGTGGCACATTTTAGAACAAACATGGATACTATGAGGCAAAAAACTTAAATGAGGCGGAGATTAAAAAGATGTGCTGAGAAAACAATGCAGAAGGGAGTGTTCTGGAGCATCCAGGGCTGCTCCTAAAATCGTTTTAGGTCAATTTACATCAATTTTTGAACCACATAGAGCTTTATTCGTTATTTTGTTTTGTTGCAAATGGGGACGTCCGATTTGTATAAGATTACACGGTGAAATCGCAAATCAGGGGAGCGGGCATGACTAGGATTCCAGTACTGTGCATATACTGGACGTCCTGTGAACTGACTAAAAATGCAGGAGCCCCAGATTGTAATTCTAGCTTTCCAAATCGACTACACTGTGTGATCCTAGGCAAATCATTATCTCATTTTGTTTCAGTTGAAACTGGTGAAACGGATATTTTACTTATCTGCCTGGAATGTGTAAAAATACCCCTCGCGTGGAAACAGAGAAGCTGCAGATGTGGGGTAAAGGTCAGGGAACGTACGTTTTCCATTAACCAACATCGGAGTGTGCGTGGTGGACACTGTTAAATAAGAGACGAGGTAAAAGACGGCACTTTGACGCACGTTGTCGGCAGTGTCCCAAATGAATCGTCAGTGTTCCCATGTACGCCCCTCCCCCTCCCCATCACACCTCCCCCCCCGCCCCCCCGAGGCACACACAAGCATCTGCAGTCTAACGGGAGATATATAGATTTTAAGCAGTTACATCCATGCAGGGCTTTAAGTGGGATGAAAAAATCAGGGGGAGGGGGGTCTCTCAAAGGGACGTGGCCGATGTCATGAAGGGCGTGGCTTATAAATATGTAAGCTAACAATCTTTGCTTAACATTAAGAACTGCTAGTGCTTTCTTCTTTTTCTCATCTTTCTTACTCTTCTCTTTATTTCCTTTTCTCTTTTCCTCTTTTCTTTCATGAACATTTTCTAAAATGCATTTTTACTTAGTATAATTATATTTAAAAGGATGCTTCTGTTTTTTGTTTCTTATACATCTATCAGGCTCTTACGCTTTCTGTTTATTTCGATCTTTGTAATGATGTTTTACTTAGTTTTTTCTTCTCAATAAAGCATTTTAAACGTAAAAAAAAGAACTGCCAGTGCTCAGACCCGGCCCACTTAAAGCCCTGCATCTAGGTCAGAAGTGTTATCAAGGTGAATGGGGGGATCTGAATGAGTTGAGGCAGACCTGAGCAACAGATCCCAGCACACACACTATGCATAGACTAGGGAGACCCCAGGGAGCCGAGGCAGACCCGTGGCACCCGGATCCCAGCGCACACACTGGTGGAGAGCCCATTGCGTCTGGGCAGAACGGGACACCTCGACCCCTGACGCCCACCCCCTCATACAGACTACACACACACTAGGCGCACACAGAATGGGCAGATCCCCTGGCGTCCGGGCAGAGCCGGGACACCTCGAACCCTAGCAGCCTGACACGCGGGATGTGCACTACTCACATAGGTGTCCAGGAGGCGGGCCAGGTGGGCGCGCATGTTCCGTGCGTGCTGGATGGCTCGCTGGCACAGCTCCCGGCGGCTGGCGGTAGGCGTCTGTCCAGCGGAGGCCGAGGCCGAGGCCATGCTGCCCTTCGCCCCGGCGGCACCGGGCTCCCTGGGCACTCTGGAGGGGGAGAGAGCCGGCCGGCGCATTCCTGCGCTCTTTATAGCGGGGGCGCGCACTGCCTGCCCGCCGCAGCCCTCCCCCCGCACTGTGGATTCCCGCATCTGACGAGAGAGCTGACCTGGGATTAATAGAGGCGGCTCTGGCTGCGGCGCCGGCCGGGGCCTGACAGACGGGTCCCCAGTGTGTCTGTGAGGCCCCCAGGAGCACACGCCCTGTGCGTGTGAGCGCTGGGCTCGTACGGTGTGACCCTGACAGGCAGGCACAGTGCGTGTGTATGTGACACAGCCAGGCTCAAGGAGTGCATGCGTCTGACAGACGGGTCCCGAGTGTGTCTGTGACTCCCCCAGGAGCACACGCTGTGTGAGCGCCGGGATCAGGCAGGCATAGTAGTGCGCGTGTAAGTGACAGCCGGGCTCACCCAATGTGTGCGTGACAGACAGGACCAGCGTGTGCCTGACGGGCACAGAGCGCACGCCATTGGCATGCGTGAATACATAACACAGCCATGCTCAATGTGTCTGACAGACGTACAGATTGTGGTCTGCCTATGTCCTGTGAGTGATAGAGCGCACGCCCACCGCTGCATGACGTGGCCAAAAGGGAAAAATTGTCGGGAACGCCCCCGAATCTGGTCCGGCCTTGACGGACAGATCCGGCTCCCAATGGCTAGCCTCCATTTATGGAGCTAGCCAATGGGAGGAGGGCGCGAGGAGGGGGCGGATACCCGACTCCACAGAGGAAAACATTAGATTTTGCTGGCGCATGCGTACTTCGTACGCATTGCCGAGGCAAAACCCAAAAAGGTATCCTATTGAAGGAGCAAAAGATCACAGTAGAACATAGTCAAGAAAAGTAAAAGTAAATTAGCTCAAACTGGAGTACTGGGAGTTCTTGTGTGCCAGCAAGAGCTCTTTGGAATCCAGGGGGACAAAGAAGACTTAGACACCACAATTGAAGGTAATGACGAAACAGAGTGCATAGGGGAATTCTAAAAATCCTTTTTATAGTAGTGGAGGCATCCGGTGAGGGCAGGTCCTAGAAAATTGCAAGGCACGGTAGAGGTGTAGGGCCCCTTAATGCAGATTTGCATATATGTAGCATACCAGTGCATGGGATGAATACTAATTACTGGTCTATTTTACCACATCTGTAGCAGTGAGTAGTGTGGTCAGTGTTCATAAGCCAGCTGTAAGACAGCTCGCATCCAAGCTACTTTGTGGGGAAACGAAGGAGCTATTGGAGTTATTTTCTAGTAAATGTGCCTTTGAATGATCAATACTTTTCCACTCATCTATGCTATTTGCTACATTAATTTGTACCCTGGCTGTGGTGTTTGATACTATCAATGTGCATTGTAATCTACCAAGCCAGTATTACATTACACCAGTTTAGGGCAAGCCTAGGCAGCGCATGTGCTGTCGCTCGACCTGGTGCAGCTCTCTCTCTGGGCTTTCACCACGCACTTTCCTTTCATTGGTTCCTAGGCCTGGCTTTCAAAACTCTCTTGGTTCGGTATGTAAATGCTTAACTTTCTCCCACTTTCTGGCTTTTCAGATACCGTCCTGCAAACTGGCCCTGTAACAGGCATCATTTCAGGAGCGGCCATACATAGTGTCCGCGCAGTCTTTTTCCTCTGCTAATTTTCTTAGTTTCCTGCTGCTTCTGTTCGGAGCTCTGCTCCAAACGCCACTTGTTCATGTTACCATTGCACTTGCTCCCTCCCATTGTCTGAAAGAACTGGGCAAAATACAGAGGATGGGCTTTTTCTTCATGTCAGGAGGAAACTCTCATAGAAACCAGATTGAAAGTGCTGGACTCGTGCCCTATCCCTTCTTACCTATCATTGCTCAAACCAAGAAGGGGTGCATGCTCGTCTACAACATCTGAGTCAATAGCCATTCAGTTGATTACCTCGTTGTGCCAACCAGCTGGCCACCATGCTGTTTTGTACCATATTACCAGCCCGGGAAGAGCCTCAAAAGACCAGACCACCATTAGTACTGACAAACCTTGCTACAATAAGGAAGTTAATATTGTCATCCCCACAACCTGACCCTACCTGAGAAAAGCAAGTCAAAGCGTACGTGTCTGACAGGGCACTTCTCTCTCCTTCGCTTCACTTATCTTCAACATGAAAGAAAAGCGTGATTTGGAAGAAATCTACTGGTTGTAATTTCACGTTCCCCTGCAGGAAAGCTCACTGCTGCAGTCCTTTCCTAGGAGTTCATCTTTCAACAATAGAACACAACTCTAAACTATTTTCGCCTACAGCACCAGTTAACAATCCTTTCTCTCGAAGATGTGCTCATAGTGCATTGTTTCATATGGGCTGTTCTTAAGTATTTTGTATTTAATTTTTGATTACGTTAAAACCAAGGCACAAACTAGAGCACACTCTGAGAATCAGCATCTCAGATGCTAGGAGAGCTTTCTGGCTGGATGTCACATTTTGAAAAAGAATTAGCCACTGAATAGGTGACAATTAACAGAGGCAACACTTTTTTTGGACTATTACCCAGCTGCTTGCGTAGAAAAAAATAGAACTTTATATAAAACAATTGTCCTTATGTCTATTTTAGCCCTGTTATGCCCCTAATTACTGACATAATTATAGCATAAAGCGCTATATTAAAACAAGCATTTGCAATGTTATAGGTCTCTCATTTGAGCGATTAGCATTGTAAATAACAATGCCTTTTATTTATGTTTGAAAACCTACAAGCGGTGCGCAAACACGCGCTCTGTACTTATAGTCCCCGATTACGAGATGCAAGGCAAGGTTGGCAGTAAAAGAGGCGCAGTAACTTCCAACCTTGCTTCTCAGAAGCAAATACTAAAAGTACAAAGTGTGTGTTTATACACGGCTAGCTGGTTGTCGAAACACAAATAAAAGGCATTGTCATGTACAATGCCAATAGCTCAAACTCTCCAAATGCAAGACCTATTGCATTGCAAATGCTTGTATTAGTGTGGGTCCTGTGTCTACACTCGAACGATTGCCTGAAGTCGGCAAGGAAGGGAGGGATGAAGAGAGGGAGTGAGGACCAACACATAGCGAGGAGAGCTGCTCATGGTAGAACGTCAGGGCGCTAAATTTCTGGAACACGCTTCACTTCCTCTTGCTCTCCTGTACCTTGTGTACCTTTGTACATCAACCACATTAATGCCATTTCGAAAAAGCTTTTTGCATGAGTAGCAAGATCAATCTGCAGATGAAGTGCGTACAAAAAAAATGTAGGTGGCAATTTATAGAAACGCTTCTCTTATTGTAAATACCACATAAAGGTATCCAAGACATTAAATATGCTAAAAAGCAGGTTCATTAAGGGGAATAACAAACTCATCTTCGCAACAAACATACATTTCAGGTAGGAGATATTTTTCTTTTACAGACTGCATAGAAAAAAGTGCAAATTGCATTCATGGAAGTGAATGGTGTAAATAATTGTGCCCACATGGCCACCTGCAATGACACACAGGGTTTAAAAACGGAATCCAGGCAATAACTGCAAACTGCAAACGTCATTGCCAAACAATTTCTCTCCTAATCCTTTACAGGTCGTACCTGAGCAACGTTTAGGGTCGTGGAGACTTTCTCTTGCTTCGCCTCCACTGTTCGGAAGCTGAAGGCTCTCTCCAGCGCGGACTGATCGATGCCAGTCAACTCACAGATTTCTTTCAGTTCTGTTGGCAGTGGAGAGAGGGGGGTGGTGCGGAGATTAACACTGCATTATATTAGTGAACAATAAATCAAATATATATATTTATAAACGAAGATAAAATATTATTTTAGGTCTAAGCTTAGCTGTTTAAAAAAAAACTATTTCACATTTGCAGGTGACGAACTAATTTAAAAACAAAAATACTTTAATGAAACATTTTTGTTGCGGGCAAAGCTGTGTAAATATAACTAAAGCAACATTTATTCAAGGGTATCACTACGCAGGCCCACATCTGCTCAAGTTTAGTGTTACAAAGTTAACTATGAAAGAAAGAAATTAGCAACCACCTTATAAGAGGGATGATTGCGCACTGGGTAAAGTGAAAGGATTCATATGAAAAGGTGGAAATATTGGCAGATAAGGCTATCAAAGTTTATTTGCGGGGCCGGTAAAAACATTACTACATAAAGAAAAATAAAAGGAAGCTGTATTCACACATTTCCACACAAAAACTATAAGCCAGACAAGTAGGTACCATTGGTGCAGCAAGCACAGTGGCCCCGGGGCCAGGGCCTTGAGGGGCCCATTGAACCCTAATGGTTGCTGTATTTTACTATCCTGATGGCAGTCAGAGTTCATTTCCTTGCTTGCACCAGGGCAACTTTCATCATTACCACGCCACTGCTATGTGCACCTTACTTAAATAAAATGTGGGCAGCAGACACTGCCAACACCTGGTTTAAGTCTTCATTCACCGAAGGATGTGCGAAAGATACAGTCCATGCCATGGTTACTCACACATCCGTTAGCATGTTATCAAATAAACACAAGCTGCGAGTATCGGTCATCAAGCTGCACACCTTCTTCCATGCCATTTCTTCTTCCACCCAGAATGATCAGTGTCACCTCATTCTCTCTCATCACTTCCCTTTCACACACTCTTAAAGTCACACTACCCTTGTCCTTTCAGATTTTCCCAAGCTTGCAGCCTTATCATTCCGACACTCTCAGACATGTTGAAATAACTCACTTCAATCGGACAACGCAAAGCTTAGTTCACATCCCCGCTCAGGACAACCTTGTTCTCGAGTGGTTCTGTGCATGCTTAGGTCAGTTTATGATGGGACCCTAGGCAGGTGGCCTTGACAACATCTTTACAGCGCTCTGTTCACTATATCGTTAATAGAGTTAGCAAGTCAATGCAGAAGAGGTAGGTACAACTCTGGATGTTTGCAGGGAGCAGGCTGACTGCAGACCTTCTGGGCCGGAACCTTGGGAAGGATACCAAGACTGTGGGACAATGGTAGGAGTCTTGCTCAAGGCAGGCCGGGAGCTTAGTGGGGAAGGCGCTGCAGGATATTCAGGGCATGGAAGACATAGAGTATATTGTGCATGCCGCATGCATAGTGTGGTGCAATCTGGATGCGAGGGGGATCCTAATGCAGTACTCCGATACAGACTCAACCATGAGACAAATACTTGGTGAACAGATTGACTGAGAGGTTTCTGCCAACATCAAAGATTATGACCTCATTTTATACCTCTGGCTCGGAGGCCATGGCTTTTCCCAGTGTTCTGGGTAACAAAAGAAAACTGCAATTCCTCAATTGTGTACCATCAAGACTGAATACAGAAGAAAGCATGCTTCAAGCAATGGCAACATTTGTCCTGGCTTCGACGTTTATTCGGCTCCCGGATTCATTTTCCATCCAAGTACAGATCTGAGTGCCATCAGTGTACATTTCAATTCATGTCTGTTGGCAACGAGACCCTGTGCGCCAAGTGCATAGAAGCTAACTTAGTTGAACAGAAAGCATACCCAAAGAAAAACATACAGCCTACATCAAAGATACATAAATAAATGAGAATGCATTGGCTGTCCATTGAAGAATGGCCTCCTCCACTTTAGAGCGGTCACCAAGACATTGTTACACTTCGAGTTCAAAAGAGCACTGGCAAAGCCAGTAGGTGTTGCCTACGTGATACATATTGGCTTTCTCAATGTCTTTCAGCCATATTGTACAGCAGCGTGTCTGAAAAGGTAGGGAAACAAGCATTGGAAATGCAATAGGTCTCGCAGCATTAGAGTTAGTGCTTTTAGAATTGTTTATGGGTTTTTTTTTTAAATCTTTAGCATTTTTGTTTCCTGTAGGCAATGCTAAAGAATTACAAAGAAAAAAAGCCATAAACAAATCTAAAAGCTCTAACTCAAACGCAGGAACATTAACTAATTCTCCCACAGTCACAGTATACAGAAAGCCTGTGCGGTTTCCTTTTAGTATAATGACTCCACCTTCTGAGTTGTTTTCTGTGAGTAATGTTGAGAGGTCCCCTCTGAGGTCGTTACGGATAATAACGGCAGCTTTCGGCCCTGCGTGTTGCCTTCCCTGGACACTTAAGTAGCTGGCTATGAGATTGTTGGTAACCGAGCAAATGAAAGGCGTTTGTGCACAGCCCTCGGAGTTGTCACAAACACACCTCTCCTCCCCCCAGCCTACCTCTCCCGACACCACACCCCCTCACACCACCGTGTTGATATGCAGGTAGAGGAGAGAAGCACTGAAGTGAAGCTTTCCAAACTGGGCAAACTGGTTTTGACGGTCCCGGGACAGTGTCAGAGTGGGTAAAAGAGGAACAAGATGTGGCGTGGTGCAGCCTTGCTTCTGCAAGATTAAAAGAAGTCGCACAGGCAATGACTCGTAACGTTTTTGTCACGAAATGAACTAAACAAAATAGAAAATACATCTCAGTCGCTAGATTTAAAACACGGACTTCATGCAAGTATTTATTTATTTGATCGTTTTTTATAGCGCAAACTTGACGGGTATCAGAGCGCTTTATAAATTTGCAGAGAGCAGCACAGTGATAGAAACAAAGTCATATATGAAGAAGAAAAATACAGGATATAGCACTTAGCACCTATAGAAGAGAGGGTGCGATTTACAATGTTCAAGAGCAGAGGGGATAACTCAATAAAAGCCAAAAAACGTGTGTCTGGTCACAGAAAGCAAGCTAGACGCAGCTGGGACATCGGACTGCCGAAAGGCTTATTTTTTGTTGGGACTGTAGCTCCAGCAAGAGACTTACAATGACAGTCAAATGGTCGGGTTAGGCCCCTAATAAAGTGCCGTGGCCAGGGGAGGGGTTGAAGCAGCGCGAGGGGGCAGGGATGCGAGGAGGAAGTCCTGGGAGGGGGGAGCCCGGGCGGGGCCGCATCTCTACCAAGTTAGCCGAGGGGACTGGTGGGGGTGGAGAAGGGGGTTGCTGAGGCCAGAGTACGGAGAGCGATGCGGGGGTGATAGTTTGTTTGTTGGTTTTGGTAGCGCGGACTTTGCAGTGGGTTGGCGGGGCGCGTCTCGATGGGAGCATTAAGGATGCGTGAGGAGAAAATTATAGGTGAAGGAAGGCAACGTTGAGTTGCGTGAATGAATAGTGACAATGGTGAGCAGCAAAAATACATGAAGTAGCAATCGGTACATTATAGGAGGAAAAGTGATATGTGTGCAGGTTTCAGAAGCGTACAAAGTGCAGGTAGAGGTACAATACTGCAATAAATGGCAGACACTTCAGAACAAAAATAGTGTAAATGAAATGGGCACCGCAATAAATTAAAACTAGTCAGTCACAACACGGGTAAAGTGTGGGCTGTAGTATTTCGCAACAGATTCGGGGAATGGAATTCACGGAACGTGTCACACAAAGATGCGCGATTATAGTAGGCTGGGTTGTGACTCGTACGAGTGGTATTGTACAGGGTCTGCGTTCACTCGAACAGAAAGAACGCTGCGGTCTTAAAGGTCTGATGCCTCGTGGTAGAGGAACAGTGGGGTCTCCTCTCACTTAGTGAGGTCTTGAATGTGTTTTAAAGTGGGCGGCAGAGCTCTTTAAGACTACCAATTTTCGCAGAAATCTTGCAATCTCATAGTCCTGTTTCACCCGTTTCAGACGTCGAGAGTGTGAACATGTTTAGAAATAAGCCTCCGCGCTGAAAGTAGAAACAAGGTCACAGCAAGATTAAGGGATTTGTCCAAAATCACGGGATTTTCAGCCAACGCTAGGACTCAGCTAGCGGCAGGCAGGCAGGGGAGGAGGGGGGAGGAGAGTAGGGGAGGCACGGCCTAGCGGCCGTGCAATCAAGTAGTGAGGGGGCGGAGCTGGGGGAGGCTGTGGAAGAGAGTAGGCAAGGCGACACGGCGGGAGGGGGCGGAGCGGGTAAACAAAGACGGACATGCACGCGCCCGTGACTTTTAAGGTCAATGCGCATGCGCATAAGCTTAATGCGCATGCGCATTGACCTTAAAAGTCACGGGCACTGCAAGGAATCGCCACGATTCCTTGCAGTGTGGATAAAGAGTGGATAACTCGCAATACTCTCGCCTTGCTCGATGCGCATGCGCATCGACAGGCGAGACCTAAAAAAGCACTATGGCAAATCTAACAGGGGAACAGTTGTCCATAAATATCTGGCAAATTGTCATACAAAGTAAAAATATATATACAAACATGTTAAAGATAATACAGTGTACCAAATACGATAATGGGCAACCTATTTAACAGAAGGTCAAGTAAACAAGCATTGGCAAAGCAAATGGGTCTCACCATTGCAAGTGCGTTGTGGACTTTGGCAATGATTTGTAGCCATGATGTATATCAGCATGGCTAAAAAACATAAAACGAAAAAGGACTATGATGCATCGAATGCTAATGCACTTAACAAAACAAAAAGCACATTTGCCCTGGCTGGGTCATAGTGCTTTTTTAAATGAATTTTAGCCACACTGCAAAGCATCCACGCTTCTGTACAGCAGGACTGGAAAACATTGCCAAAGTCAATAGCTCTCATAGGCAAGACCTACTGGCTTTCCCAATGCTAGTTATATCACAGGGTCGCTGCTCCAGTCTAGGTGTCCAGCTGTGATAGATGGACGTGGACATGAGACCAAGAAAGAGGGAGGGTTAAAACAGCAGAGAAAGGGAGCGAAAGGGTGAGAATGATAGAAAGAGAATATATAGATAGATAGATAGACAAATAGACAGATACGTACACAACCTTGTTGGAGAGGATCATGCAGGTGATATCTACACGAACAATGACCACAGGTTTATTTAGTGGTCGAATTTACACCATGTCAGCCCTGTCCCTTTCATGTGAAATGCAATATGTAAGACATCACAAATAACTATGATATTATATCGCACACATACACTACTCCAAGCAATTGCATTCCGTAATTGTAGCCATGTTCAATTGTACTAATGTTTTCAACCTGCAAAGATGAATGTGGGAGTCTGGTTTGTCGGTATGTTCCTATGATAGGCATATGTTTGGGCTGAGCTGCCACAGAGCATTACAAAGTAGTGATAGGGTTTTTTCTTCACACAATATAAACAATGGTTCTGTTGGGCAAAAAGATTTCTTCTAGTTTTCATGTATTATTTCATCGGTTTCTTAAGCTACAGTATCAACTTGCTTTCAATTTGACAAAAAAACGAGTATGAAAAACGCAAATCCAAAGCAACCGATAGGGTATGAAATGATTATTTTATGAATTCAATGTCATTCATATTAACCCTGAATTCAATATATACATTTATAAATTCTACAAAAACGGCGCATCAGAGTAAGGTGATAGTGACATAATAGTGCAGTGATTTATTGTGCAGTGAGATTGTAAACAGTGAAATATGTACAAGTGAAGGAACAATTGGGTTTAAAAAGGTGGCCAAAGCAGTATTCAATTGGAAATATTCCTATGCGCCACTACAATTGGCAATTATTGTGGAATATTCCGTGTTGGTCCACAGACCTCTTTATCCGTCGACGTTTCGACCCTAATGACGCCTGATTTGTGGGTCACAGCGGGTCTTCATCAGGACTGGGGGATTGTAGTTGGGTAGGACTGATGTCGCCTGTTAGATTAATTAGAATGGAGTCAGGATTTGCTTATAATTTATGAGTCAAGGAGCATGGCTAATCTTAATACTCGACTCACCTCTGGGGTGCCCGTATAGGATATGGGGCACAGACCCAGACTTCCACCGGTTCAATCGCAGTTCAGTCTGGTTCCAGTGGGCATCTATGGAGACATATAGACCCAATTACTGTATGTCCCCTACCAAATTACTAGGTAGTCCTAGGTAACGGACTAAAGTGTTGCTTACCCTAGTTCGTAATTCAATGGCGCAGACTCTTCAAGCGTATGTCTTCTGTACCGCTGTACCTCTGTGTATAGATGCCCAGGTTCTGAGGGATACTGGGTTACCCCATAGTAATTTACTACATAGGGTTTTTTTCTTCGGCCTCTTCCTGGGGTACTGTTTGTGAGTTTCTTGGAGGCAGAGGGGTAAGCAGTGGTGATGCATTGAGACATAATGAACTTTCCGTACACACGTCCCATGAAGAGTAAACGGTTCTTGAAAGTTAAAGCTAAGTTCACACACCGATCTAATGACTGAGAATAAGTAGTGGCAGGTTGTATGATAGAGTCATGCACGGCTAAATTGTGCGTGCCTCTACCACGCAGCCTAAACCAGGAATGCGTCTTAACAACGCATTCCTTTACCACACATGCCTTTACCATGTATTTTCTTGTTAAAGCCATGAATGGTAAAGGGGTATGCGTGGCTAAGGTTGCGACTAATCTTCCCCCTGCCTAAGCTACAACCTCCCTACCAAATACTCGAGCCCCTCCCAACCCCCATGCTCCCCATAAGAGTTTGGGTTTTAAGCCCAAGGGCAGTGGAAGAGGTTGGGGTAGTTTTAGGGATAGCGCTAGGTTCAAACAGGAATGGCATTGGGAGCAAAAAAACGATGGATCTAGGCCCAGATCTCTGTACTGGGGTGAATGTATGACAATATCATGTTTTCTGTCCATCAATTGTTCTTTTTGCATGACTGGGAGGCTGGCTCACCTCATTCAGGCAGAGTACCATCTGATCCCAAAGGGCATTTATTCTCAGGGGCGTGGCATGGACAGTAAGACTTGGGGTGTGTTTGTCCGACAATCAATATAATGTTAATTATTATGGGAGAAGCTTTCAGGGTTGGTGGGGTCGGGTAGTTTATAGGACTTGGGGACGGCTGGCTAGTTTGCAGAGCTGGGAGAGGGTCGGGGTAGTCTTTTTAAAAATTAGGGGTTTGAGTTTCAGGCCTAAGGACAGTGAAACAGACATTGTTATGCATTCTGTCCATCAATTGTTCTTTTTGCATTAGCCTCACAGTCGTGGCATTCTGCCCCAGGAAAACAGAGTCACCACTAATGAGCAGCCAGACTATGGCACTTCCGCCTTACACATGCACAGAGCTTTTGTTACAGAAAAGGAGCGCATGGCTGCAGTGAGATGCGCAATACAGATCTGCTATGTGCCGCGCGAGTAGCGGAGAGACGATGGAGGAGGCTGGGCAGCAATAGTGATGTGTGACAACGGAAACATCAACAGGGACAAATTATTACAAAAGGAAACACAGAAGGGAGGGTGTTCGAGGAGAAGACTAAACGGTTGGGAGAAGAGGGGATGAACCAGGATGGTAGCGGGTGGGAGGTTGGAATTGAACAAAAAGCTTGATGACATGGCCAGCATTGACCGTGACAGCATTTTTTTTTTTTAAATAAATAGTACCTGACTCGTGGCACGAACAAAGAAGCAACACAGGAAAATAAAATAAATAGTACCTGAAATGGGGCAACAGCAGAGAAGCAACACAGGTAAACAAAAGAAAGAAGCAACAGGCACATTTTGTAAAAAACGAATCACGGACAAGAGGGTGTTAGGGGAGAAGAAGAAACAGGTATGGGAGAAGAACCAGGAAGGGGCGGGTAGGGGTAGAGGTAAAATATAAAGAAAAGTGCAATGACGTGTCCAGCACTGACCGTAGCACAGCATTTTTGCATAAATAGTACCTGAATCGAAGCACGAGCAGTGGAGGGTCATCACATGACATTTATTTAATCTATGTTTAGTTTATGCGCTGCCAAAAGAAAAGGAAGTGACGCATAGGCAACGCTTCCCAATCAGAAGGCAGCAAAGAAGAATGACATGCTGCAAACGAATGGTAAGTAATGGGCAGGTTCAAAGTCATGACAAAACACAAGATTCGCGAGAGCGCATGCTCATGCAGACAAGACCTAAAAAGAAATGCCATTGGAGTTGGGAATTACGACAAGTATCTCTAAAAACGTTACTTACCCATTAGAAAAGCAAAGGCTGCAATGTAAGCCTCAATACATTTTGAACATCTCCTGATGCCCAGATGCACAATATTGCTTTTTTCTATATTAAACCTACTGAGACCCAAACTGTGGTACAAAGAGAAGGAAATTGCTTCAAGTTCACACCCTTCAGGTAGCCAAATATGTAAAGTACGATAGCTGTTTCCGATAAGCACCTTATTAAAATCCAATGAGTGCCCTTTCTTAAAAGAAGTGTACTATTTGAATGTTAATTCACGATTACAGCCAACAGTTTGCCATTGTTCATAATACTACATTATCCATAACATAGATTACAATATTATTTCATACAGTTCAATTCACCAAATCCTCGTGCCACGATGGTACTTTCACTGGGGAAATTAAAAATTATTATATAAAGGAATAGCTACTACTCTCCACATATAACAACCTTAAGCTAGCCCTCGATTTCTGTACGTCAAATGCAAGTAGTTTATAATGAATAACGTATTGTGCGATATTCTTCTCTAACTGCTAAAAATCAAAATAACAACCGCTTCTTAAAGTTGGTGTGATTGTACAGTCATATTCCAGCAGCTGGAAGAGACGGAATGCGTATTTCTATGCAGAAATTTCGGCAAAAAATATTACCACAACACATAATGAACTACATGAAATAAATCCAGAAAAAAGTGAGCACACTCGTAAACAATCATATTATATGAAACAAAAATATACGTAATTACCATTCTGTCAATATTCCTACTCCTTTTACAAATATTAATAGCCTTATTTAGCATAGCGTCTAAGATCACTGCCTAAACAATCCTCTTACTTTAGCAAGCCATACTGATGATCAATCAAAATATGTTAGTTCATAGTATTATAAATGTTTTTATCCTTATAAACATTAAATCGGATTCATTATAATCTGAAGTTCCATCTCATGTTGCATGTGTTATTCAAAGATTTTTAAATTCTTTGGAACCCCCTACACTGTTTTTTGTCCACATTATACCTGGTCTCTTTGGCTTTTGTGGTTTGCAATATTCATTAACATGACCTTCAAATGGGAATTGCCTCGGGATAAACACAAACGCTGCCCATTCTGTAATATAATTACAGCTCTCAGTTTTTCGTTTTTAGTTATTTTTACAGATAAATACAGACAGAAAACAATGTGTTTCCGGTCTGTCTTTATTTTTATATGCAGGAAATGTTACTTCTTGGGACTGACTCTACACACTGTTATTCATTAATTCCAGCCCAACAGCTGAGCACAGACAGCATAGGGAGGTAAAAAAAATGGGATGAGATGTCCTTGAATACAGGCATAGCTTAACAAATATTTGTAGTTAATGCTAATATTTACATGTGGGTGTAATGTTTTGCTATTTTTGGCTGCCTAATTTTCTAAAACGCTACAGGCATCAAAGTATGAGGCAAGCTTACAAGTTAAATAAATGTGGAAGTACTCCATTTGCTCTGAAAACACAAAATAAATATGGATAAATTCCAACAAGATGGGTAACAGATAAATATAGATAAATACAGACGGAAATGTTAAAAAAACCAAAAAAAAAACCTGGGAGTCTTAAATATAATTCCCTTCTATTTCCTTGCAGCTGCAAATGTCTTGGTAATGTCAGTGGAGAATAGTGTACCTTACATATTAAAACTTTCGGTGGCCCAAAGCTATTCTGCAAACTCTGTGAACCTCAAAGGGTCGATCAAACTTTAAATTCAGCAATGTTGGTTGAATATATGCTTTAGATGGATCAGGCAATTAGAAGCAGTGATCAAACTATAAGTGTGACCAAAATCCATAACTTTGAAAGCTGAATCAGACTTCATTCTGCTACTGCATTCCAGAAATTAAGTGTGAAGGTTGGTTAGCTAAAAGAGCATTATTGGCAACATTAATGACAAAATGTGCTCTACACAAATTTCAATTACATAGGTAGAAGCATAGCCTTAAGCAAGATTTACTTCAAGTCCCCAGGAATGGAGATCCTGACTCAACCCAAGGGTGTACAGAATGCAAGTGTAGATGGAATGAGCAACACAGGATGCGCCTCCCAGCTGGGCACTGTTCAACCATTTTTGCTAGACAGATTAACGTGTACTTTCTAGAACCTCGGTTATATGGTCACCTGAAGATTACCTTTGTGTTGCAGAATATCTACCCCTCATTCAGATTCCCAAAGGGTTTCCACATTGTGTTAATTTTGGAAGCAGCCAAATAAAATTGTAATAGCCATCACTACATGCCTACAAAGCACTTAAATCTCTATTCTGTGAGCCTACCATTTTTGTCTTTGATTTTGCTTTCATCTTGACCATTGACTCGAGATTCAGGTTTGAACTCTATGTTTCCAAGTTTCAGAAGTGCGGCCACTACCTCCAGGACACACCGCGTCTCATGATCCATGAAGCCCACTATTTGCATGGCGTTCTGAAAATGAATCAATGCAAAATATTGTTAAAGGGCTAATTACAAATACACTCATGAAATCTTTTGTTGTAGTTTAGATTGTAGTCGCTTGTTTATCCCCAAATAGATGGTATTACAATAATCTAGCCTTAAAAGGATGCATAATAAATAAGTACTATTACGTAGCACAGTAACAAAATCTTGCTTAGCTTTTGATTGTAAAGTGCTATAAATTGAAAATAACTATATGTATGATGTAACAGCCTGAGTAACCATTTATCTTACACAATCAACCTAACTGGTTGGGCAATGAACCCGCGTGGAATGAAACGAACAAGGAGATGAGATTCTCTAGAGATGTCAGCTCCTTAACGGGAAAGGGGGCGGACTGTCCAAAGTGTCACATAACCATAAACAAAGAACTCCATAAAAAATCCTTTCAAGCTCAAACACGTTTTATTCACCCTACTGAGCCATCACCAAGGCAATTTCCTTTGTCACAGAAGAGCTGAAGTATAGGCTTAACTCTCACAGTTACCACTGACCTCTGTTGAGGAGCGTAAGCTATTTGCTAATTATAGGAAGAAAATATGCACACGAGTAGTTCTCTAGTATTATAAGGGAAGCACCTGCAACACGCTCCCTTGACAACACATACATTCCGCTATATGAACAGTCCTCAAGTTCAAGAAGTTGACAGTGCACCATGGGGGAAGTAAAAAAAAAAGTTTCTAAAACAGATTTTTAAAACATAAATTACTTTGGAGAAATTTGGGTTAAGGAAAACCCAGCAGAAGAAACATTTTAAAATCTAAATTTCACTGTCTGTGTGAGGCCCTGGTGAATATATGGGGCGTGCGTTTAGCTTACCCGAACTGTTCGAAAATTTGCAGCATCATCCACTCCATTTACTTTGGCGGAATCGAGGCTCAGGTAGTTGTACTTGCTGAAGTCTCGGTCAAGTTTAAGTTTGTCTGGTAAAAGGAACAGAAGTTAAGTTGAAAGGGGCAATCAATATACACAATCCAGCTGTAAAACGAATCGGTAGAAAATGAAAATACATTTCAAATGTAAGAAAGCAAGGCAAGCATCCTTGCACTAAACTGAATGCAGGTCACGGTTCACAAAACAAGATAGCAATGAGAAAACTTACAATGTAACGTGATTTTATGAAAATAAATACAACAGTAGCATTTTAAAAAATTGGTTAGGCGACCACTGTAACACCGTATACTTTGGGAAAGTGAATTTTTGCCCCATATCCAAACACCTTCAAGGACTTTACCTTTATCTGCACACTTCTGAGCTTTGATTAAAACCGATATAATGCTCTCCCTTCAGAGTGCGTGCACAAATGTGTATCTGCCCAAAGAGCTACAGTAATCTGAGCTCTTTGAAAGTGTGAAAGGAATATTCTCAATCAAAGTACGTTCAAAGAGGTTACACTTCACCTCTCAGCCCTGGGTATGCGAGTGAAAGAAGTTAGTTCAGAATTTTAAATAAAGTACAATTAAAAGGAGTTTAAAACAAATAAGGCTTAATAAATAGTTAAAATACAGAAAACGATACAAATGTGCTTGGAGAGTGCACTCTACTTATTATAAATTCTTGGAAAATAGTAAGGGCAGCTGGAAGGTGATTAAGAAATACTTTAGCAAAATGGGTTGAGCAGTATTTGATAGCACTACAAATAAGAGTTCACACCAGTGGCATTAGTAAACCGATTAACTAGTTACAACCACACTCTGAACTTCTGTTGGGTGTATGCCAGTGGAAAAAACAAATGATACTTTCCCCTTTAAGAACCATAGCAAAAGGCTATGCTTTTGATATTTAGGGCTCGCCTACTGACCACATCTAGCTGCCTGTTTCGAACATGACTTATTGAGGACAATACTAAAGTTATATTAGGCTCTGGGCCAGCCCATTGCTTACTGGTTGGCTTTCCAATTTGCTTCAGTGGCTTCCCTTCCTTTCCATGTTGCATTTGTTTACCCCGCCCCGGAGCATATCTTCATTACCTTCTTTTGGCTTGGATGACTTGTATCCCTCCACTGTACACATTCAGAGAACTACGTTCTTCTTTCTAATTCAGCAATCCATAGGAGTGCAGGTATTTTCTTGCTCCCCCCGATATGCTGTTCAATCCCCAGATATCCACTTCCCCCGGTGTGCTCGGATGCTCCCTCCACCTCCTTTTACCCCTTGCTTTCCCCACCACTCCCAGCTTTTTTTCCAATGTATTATTTTACTTTCTGTAGCTTGTGCTTCTCTGCTCACTGTTGCATGCCTACACACCCTACTCTGCTAGTGTTTCACTGTATCTGCTCCTCTGCTACACTCTCATACCTCAAATCGCATTAATACATTTTTTTTAATTTTTACCGGGCCCAGAATATGTAATTTGCTGCTGGGCCACTCCTTTTTAGGTCTGCGTTTTAAGTGCATTTAACTTTCACTTTCCAACAATTACTTCTCCAAAATTGGCGTTTGGCACGTTGGGGACCGGTAAATAAAAAAAATGTAAAATGGTATTGTGAGATGACACATGCACGCAAGTGTGTCATTACACTAGGCCGACGTAGAAGGATGCAAGTGTACGCATAATTGATGACACGTGAGTGCAGACATTACACCTGCTGATCAAAATCATTGGAAACAAAATTCCCTCTTTTTTGTCGGTGTTGAAAAGCATTAACAGCAAATAGCTTTGTCAATGTTGATTGTAAATTAGGAGTCAGATAAGAACATCAAACTTGATGAAGATCGCAGAGAACATTAGTATTGTCAAAGTATGATCTCAGTACAATCTGTATAGTCTTAATAAATGACCATGCACCTGCTTATTTCTACTCCACGAGGCTGAATCCCAGCTCTAAGGTAGAAGAAAGACTAGAAGAGGGAGAATGGAAAGTCTGAATAACAAAGGTTAATCTCTACTTCTTGATCTGATTAAATATTTTTGGGAAGAATTCATTTCCCCCTTAATGTGCTTACAACTATTGTACCTCTTGTTGTATTACCTTATATTTAATATTGGCACTTTAACTAATTGTCATGCCATACCTGTATAATATGTCTAGGCTGTGGGGTTTTAGGTTTAAACCTATAATAACTGATAAAACCCCACTGAAATAGAAGTAGCCCTCACCAGTGAAAACATATACACACTGAAAAAGCGCCTGCACAACCACTTACTAAATGCCATTCAAAGAAAGGAAAAAGCGAGTGAGAGTAATTTCTTTTCTTCCTAAAGGGGCCAATACAATGTAACTTTGTTATACAAGCGAGCAGTAAGACAGACTGGGCTAACATTATTCTGCCAGAGTTTTTTTGTTTAGGGATGCTACTGAAATATTGTTTCTTCTTCCTTTTGCTTTTTCCAGTTTTTTGGCCTTTTGTCTAAAGATGCAGGGTTTAGAAGCATGTTAAGTTCTCGTTTAATTATTTTATAGCCTGTAGAGAACCAGGAAATATCAAAATTATATTTGATATTTTGGCTGCGTTTGATTCTTTCACTGATACGTAAAATGGCTGGTTTCATAAGAATCTTTCCTAATATGTGTCATCACATTTACCCACAGAGAATGGGTAAAACCCCTTAATACATCAGCCCACAGTTTCTAGTGAGTCAGTATTGATAGTAGGTGAATTGCCAACACCTCAGGCTTTAAACATTCAATGCAAGGTATAGTGACAAGTATATGTATAAAGAGCGCTATCACCAAGCATCTGGGATAGTGGTGAAAGTATGACACCAGACTTTTGGAAAACATGGAACGCTGTGTCACTTGGAATGCTCAGAAGTTATTCCCTGTAAGAGATCCTTGCCACTTGTTAGATGGTATGCTGAAAGTATCTTTACAATCTTCAGAGTTAATGAGGGATGCTATTGACTTTTTAGTCCATTCTTCTGCACTGTTTTCTTATGCACAGGAACTAAAACACAAATATTTATCATTTTGTGCTTTGTGTGGCATCAAAGAAAGAGTCATCCCAGCTGTGTTCCTTAGCTGATGGTTCTCAGTCCAAGGGGCTATGAATGCTATATTATCCATGTGGCAACCATTTACAGAATTTTTGCTGAGTGATGATGCCAAAGGCAAGAAATGTGAGGATCTTTGGTCACATATTGATATTGATGTGAAAAAAGTACACCCTACTGTATTATTAGATTTTTACAGGAAAATATAACTGCTGTAGTGGACATAATTAATAAAAACTCTTGTCTGGCAAGTGTTCAGCATAATTGGTGTAGATCTGAAACACCTTGAGAGTAGGCTGGGCGGCACCTTTAGTGACTTTGGCACTGCAACATGTTCCATGTTAGAGTGATTGCCACTTGGTAAGCAAAGCAATGTTGAAGAGCATTTCATAAACGTTTATTTTACAATGTATGAGAAATGGCTTGCAATGATGCATTGAAATGTCCCTTCACCACCAATGGCATCTGAAGTCAATGAAACCTCACTGTGGTACTCTGTACAAGTTCTAGATCCCTTCAATAAAGGGGAATTTCCTCTTTTGTGTCAAAAGTTCTGCTTAATTTTTGACAGCTTCAATAAGCGCCCAGCTCAATGCAAATGTTGCTAAACCTGCCCTGAGAATCGCAATCTTCAAGTGCACCAGTATTGGCTTGGAAAGCTATGTCAGTGGCACAAGTTAACAAATTGTGTACTGACTGTCTTGGCTTTGCCCGTCTCAAGTGTGAATATTGAGAGGGCCTTTTCAGAGAAGTTTACATGGGAAGGAAAGAGCGAGCGCACATGACCAAAGACTCAGTGAAGAAGTATTGTATGGTGTACTACGATAAGTTTAAATTGCAAAAAAAAAAAAAGCTATTTGGACCTCATATACACTACACTGTCTATATACCATGTTCTATCAGTGCAGAAAGCAAGCAATAATAAAAGTAAAACGTTCCATAAACACCGGAAAAACACTTTTTCTGTTGTTTTTAGTGGCGCAAAAATGTGTAACCACTGATAACTGTTTTTTAAGGTATTTAATTCACCTGAAAACACTGAAAAAACCCCACCAGAATTGACCAAAAATAGAAACTGAAAACAGGAAAGCCTAAATAGGTCGCAATGCAGCAGGCATTTTAGAATTTGTGGCTTTTAAAAGAGCCACTGGCTACCCCCATTATGAGATGTAGCACAAAAGCAATCATCTAAAAGGGGTGACCATGATAATTAATATACCCAACTAAGGGGCCATAATTTCTCTGAGCTTTTACCCAAAAACTATTCTTTGCCTTTTATTCCTTCCAAAACGTACTGTCAATTCATACACAGCCATTGTCATTATTCCTTGTGGAATTCCAACAATGCATTCTTCCTTGGGCAGATCTCCCCGCAACCTCTACAGTTCAGTTTTCCACAACACATGTTGGTATGGCCCTGGTTTGCAGGCCCCCCACAGGAACCACCTAATAGTGGCTTCCCAGCAGCATCTTACATAGTGCATTCAATTTCGACAGCTCATGCGAAGTGCTTCTAAAATGGATATCTAGCCTGAAGAATAGGTGGGTGTAAATGGCATAAGCATCAAATGGTTACATGGTGATGTAGTTTCCTAGGCAGATTATAAAACTGAATATAAAACATCATTTAATATATAATTTTGGCAAAGTGGTAGCAGAGTGCTTTACAAACAAAACAAGTGTCAGAACCCACCCCTTGACGTTAGTGGGTTGAGATGGTAAATAGAGATGAGTTAGCATATCAAAAGAGATAAAATACATAAAACAACTTTTACTGAAAACAACAGGTAGCTAGATTTAAGGAGCATACTTATATACTCACATGAACAAGGGAAATATCAGGAAAAGCAAGCGAATGCAGTTAGTTTAGCAGTGTTACGCCTAAGGTGGAGGACAGAGATCAGGAGTAAGGTAGATGGATGGAGAACAGGAAAGTCTTTAGTTTCTTCCTGATTAGCACAAGAGGTGACATGTCTAATGAATGGTAGGTGGTTGCTCCTCCATGAAGGGAGGAAAGAAGATGCAGTGTGTAATTTAGTCGGTCCTTTCTTAATCTTGGGTGAGTTTTAGGATCAGCTGGCTTCTGTTTTGATTGGTACAGGTGAATCATGAGAGAGCGTTGTTCCCCTACATAACTGTGCGAGGCCCTGCAGAAGAAACACAGGGATCTCATATTTTTGGGAACAAAGAAATGTAGCCAAAAGAGATCTCTGGGTCTGGGTGGTGTTATGTTGTGGTACTTGCTATCACCACAAATAGGCATACAGGATCGTGGAAGATAGTCTTAAGGGTTCCCTTAGTCTTAGCATAACAGACAGAAATACACCTTACAATCCATCTGCCAATTCTGTATTTTGATGGGTTTTGCCTTACGTAAGTGCAAAAATCTGAAAGTAACTGCTGTGTCTTAGAAATGGATTTGGTTTTATCAGTATAGAACGTTCTTTTAGTATCAACAGTAAGTAGTGCGCTTCTGTGAGGGGAGGCGAAACATGTTGGTAATTCTATAGTCTCATTAATGTGAAATAGGACAAGAATCACAAGTGTGTTTGTGTGAGGTAATGTCCTATTACGTATGGTAATCTTCATTACTCCGGGTCCCGTAGTCCTCGACACCTTCATGGACAAATGAGATATCTATATCACAGACAGAAAAAAAGAAAGAAGTAATGCTGGACCAACCCCCCCCCTCCCGCCAGGAGTACAAAAGGGTACAAGTCCCAGCATTCCCTCTGAAATACCAAGCCCAAGATGAAGTCTGGCACAAAGGGAGGGAGGGAGGGTAGTCATGATGGTGTTGAGGACTACGGGACCCGGAGTAATGAAGATTACCATACGTAATAGGACATTACCTCCAGGTCCTTCCGTCCTTGACACCTTCATGGACAAATGAGACATACCAAAGCAGCAACCGGGCAATCATCCACAAGAAAAAAACCACAACAAACCACCAGGACAGCACAGAAACCCAGAGATTTATTGAGAACACAGAAATCAAGGGCGAACACAACCCAACACCACCAAAGCAAAACCGCCCTCCTCACCCAGCAAATTAGGAAGGCGATAATGCCAGATGAAAGTATTGGGAGAAGCCCAAGTGGCCGCCCTACAAATCTCAGAGAGAGGAACTCCCCGGACCTCAGCCCAATATGCCGCCACACCTCTGGTAGAACGACCCTGAACACCCACCGGAGGAGGGGAACCAGAAAGAGAGTAGGACAAAGAAATGACCTGCTTCAGCCAGCGACCAATCGAGACAGAGGAAGCCCTAGGCCCACGGGAAGCAGCCCCAAAGGAGACAAAAAGGGAATCAGAAACACGAAAGGCCGAAGTGCGCTCCAGATAAACACGCAGAGCTCGGCACTCATCCAGCAAGGACCAACAGGGACCACCCGGGGAATCCAAACCCGCACCCAAAGCAGGCAAGACCACCTCCTGGGACCGGTGAAACTGAGAAGCGACTTTAGGAACGAAGGAAGAATCAAGGCAAAGAACCACCCCACCATCCGAAAAGGACAAGAAAGGCTCATGCGCCATCAAGGCCCCCAACTTCCCAAGACGCCGAGCAGAGGTGATGGCCACCAGAAACACAAACTTTAAGGTAACTGTGAGAAGTTGGCCTGATATATAATGTTCACTATTCTAGTGAGCACTTTGTATCAGTCCAAACAACCCTTATTGATGATTGGTTGTAAGTCAACCTTATAGACCAGCTATCCTAGTAGCATGGATACGAGCAGTCTAAGGCTAAGACTCTAGAGGGCGTGTTAAGCCAGCTGTTTTACCATCACATTACCCCTTGAACACCAAGTGAAAGGACACCACACAAGTTGTTATGAAAATAAACAGATATTTATTTATAACAAGACTACCCTGAGCTCTTTATGAGTCAGGGAGCTAAGCACATAACAAAACTCTTAAGAAAATACTTTAAGTCGCACAATTTACACAAATGCCCTAGGGGCACGAAAAACCATATACACAGTAAGTGGAATGCGAACTTGCTAGCGGGTAAGTAGTACTTTTCTAGACTCAGGAATCGCTAGGCCTACAATTCTAAACACTGGGATTAGATGCAGGAGGCCTGTGGACGTCGTGTGCAGAGTGGGAACTCTCACGCGTAAGGCGGGAAAAAGTCTATGGAGGCTAGCAGTTGCAAAGTTACTGTTCTCGGGCGAACCCGACTAGGTGGGTCGAAAACAAGAGTGAATCCGAACACTTAGGGTGTTGGACTATGCTGGAGCACCGGAGTACTCAGGTTACCTAGCCCAGGGGCTGCGGCTGCATAGGGTTGAAGTTGCGTCGGAAACCCTCGTTGAAGATCCAGGAGCCTGAAGAAAGAGTTGCTGGCAGGCGGCCAGTGAAGAAAGTTCGGAGTGATCCAAGCCTGGATCAGGGAAGAAGAAACCTGTAAGCAGAGGGGACCAAGTTCTGAATCACTAGCCAGTGATTTGAGTGGGCACCAGGATGGCACCGGACGAAGTCACCTCAGCCAGGTGAGTGGGCGCTGCTGGGCTCTGCAGTCTCTCGGACCAGGAGGCGTTGTCGGCGACCAGGATGGAGGTGCGAGCTGTCCCACGAAGGTTCTTGCTGTCGACGTCGCTGGACCCAGGATTGGGCAACAAGTCTTGGCAAATGCAAGGCCCACGCGGTGGACCTACAATGGCGTCTTGAGTGGACCAGGAAGGTCCAGGGTGCTCCTCTTTTGGAGGGGAGCAAGGGCTAGTCTGGAGCAACCAGACCAGCAGTGTTTGTCGTCGTGGAGCGTCGTGAGAGGGCCACTAGCCAACGGGCAAGCGACCTGGACAACGCGGTTGGCAGCAAAGAGCAGAAGGGCCCCACGCAGATCTCGTGGATGCAGGGGGGCTGAACTTTGGTGCTGGAGCTGCTCAGGGTCGGGGCTTCTCTTACCCCAAAGCACTCAGTCGAGGGTCACTCGGTGGTCGTGCTGGACAAGCGTCGTGCAGTTCTGAAGATGGCCAGTCCCTCGAGGTCTCGTAGCACCCACGGATCACAGCTGGGCTGATGATGTAGGTTGAGGTCAGAGGTGCCAGGGAAGCCAGTTCTCGTCGTGCTGGAGCAGTCTTGATCCGAAGGAGAGACTGGCAACAAACCGCGATGCTTGGTTGGTGCCTGCTGCTGCAGGGTGACTACTCCTTAGTCACAAGGGAGAATCTTGGGAAGAAGTCTTGAGTTCCTTTCGTGGAAAGTAGTTTCAGGATTCAAAGATGATCTGATTTGGAAGGGGGGCAGTTCCTACCTTTATCCTGCAAAAAGGGGCTGGCACGCGACTAAGTCCTGCCCTATGGGTGGGACCAGGAGGGGGGTGGTTACACCCCTCTCCTTTGGCGGGCTTTCCCCAGGCCAGGGGCTGGAGTGCCCTTGGAACTGGTTTCAGCCGGCCTATGCACAGTGAGCACCGGGGTGCCACTTGCAGTCACCTTCCTCTAAAGCCCTGCCTACCTAGGATACACAAATACCTGTCTGGGACGGTGCTGGCACCGCCCCTGACAGGAAACCCTTTGTCCTTGCCTCCTGCTCTGGGAGGACTCCCAGCTGCAGGAGGGCAGACTTGTGTCTCGGTGGCAGCATCCATTTTGTGGAGCTAAGGCTATGTCTGACTTTAACCGGGGTTACAGGTTACATACATGTCGTGTCCCTCTAGAAGGGTGGAATGCTAACCCCGTCGCCAGAATTGGCGAGGGGTTAGTATTCCAATTCGTATGACACCTTACTCGACATGTTTTGATAAAGCGATACCAGAGTTGGCATATAACCACGAGGATTATAATGCACTTAAGAGTATATGGTATGCGATATCATGGAAACGGCTAAGGGATGGATCCCGAAAGCCGCAGACAGGCTCAGCTCATGCCAGAGCACTATCTCACACGATTCCAAGCACTCTGCCTTCAGGATTGTTAAGGCCTGCCATAGGAGTGACTGATAGGAGATCTGTGTGTCCATTTAGGTTTAGATATAGGGATACTATATCTAAAGCAAAGGGTGAGTACACCACCTTGCCCCCAGCTGTCAAGCAGCCAGTTGTGTCTGTTTGGTTAGTCAGTCCAGGGGTGGCATAATACATGCTGCAGCCCCTGGGAGACTTCTGGGTACACCTCAGCCCTGGGTACAGGGACTTGGAAAGGGCCCAGTGCCAATTCAGTACCTGGGTACAATTTGGAATAGAGAGAACAGCTAGGCTGTGGGTCTGATTAGCAGGCCCACAGCCAGGGAAAGTCGTAAACCAGTGAAGCAAAAAGCAAAAATCTGGGTGATCATAGGATTGCAGACCCTACTCTCCTACATGACCCCCCCCAAACTTTGGGACAATAAACTAACCTTGACCAGGTGAGTCTTCTTGCTCTAAGTGGAAATACCTGGAGAGCCCATCAGCATTGCCATGATCAGTACCAGGTCTGTGCTCCACTGTAAAATCCATCCCCTGTAGGGAAATGGACCACCTAAGTAGTTTGGGGTTTTCACCCTTCATCTGACTTAGCCATAAGAGGGGCTTATGGTCGGTCTGAACTGTGAAGTGAGTTCCAAACAAGTAGGACCTCAACTTCTTCAGGGCCCATACCACAGCAAAGGCCTCCCTCTCAATAGCTGACCAATTTTTCTCTCTGGGGGTCACAGCCTTCTGCTAATGAAAGCAATTGGCTGGTCGTTGCCATCAAAATTCAGCTGAGATAGAACAGCTCCCACACCCAACTCAGAAGCATCTGTTTGGACAATGAATGGTTTGGAGAAGTCTGGACTCTTTAGGATAGGTGCTGTGCACATGGCCTGCTTTAGGTCATCGAATGCTTTCTGACAGCTTGCTGTCCACTGAACTTTCTTTGGTATCTTCTTACTTGTCAGGTCATTAAGGGGGGTCACTATGGACCCATAATTTCTGACAAATTTCCTATAGTACCCAGTCAGGCCCAAGAAAGCTCGAACCTGAGTCTGGGTGATTGGAGGAGCCCAGTCCTTGATGGCCTGTATCTTACTCTCCAATGGCTGAACCTGGCCTCCACCTACAAGGTGGCCCAGGTATACAACCTGTGTCTGCCCTATCTGGCACTTAGTGGCCTTGATAGTGAGGCCTGCCTTTTGCAGGGCCTCTAACACTTTCCTCAGGTGGACCAGGTGATCCTCCCAGGTGGAGCTAAAGACAGCAATATCATCCAGATATGCTGCACAGAAGTCATCCATCCCAGTGAGAACTTGATTCACCAGCCTTTGGAAGGTGGCAGGTGCATTTTTCAAACCAAAGGGCATTACCACAAACTGATAATGCCCACCAGGGGTAGAAAATGCTGTCTTGGGCCTGGCTTCCTCAGCTAACCTGATTTGCCAATACCCAGCTGTCAGGTCAAATGTGCTTAAGTAGTTGGCAGAAGCCAATCTATCTATAAGTTCATCTGCCCTTGGTATTGGGTGGGCATCAGTCTTAGTGACTGCATTGAGGCCTCTGTAGTCTACGCAAAACCTCATCTCTCTCTTACCACCCTGGGTGTGAGGCTTTGGCACTAGAACTACTGGGCTAGCCCAAGGGCTATCTGAGGGCTCAATGACTCCCAGCTCCAACATTTTCTGCACTTCTGTCTTGATGCAGTCTCTGACATGATCAGGCTGTCTGTAGATTTTACTCTTGACAGGCAGACTGTCTCCAGTGTCCACTTCATGGGTGCACCAATCAGTTTGACTGGGTGTCAGAGAGAACATATGTCTGAAGGACTGCAGAACTTGCCTGCAATCCTGTTGCTGATGTTCAGAGAGGCTGCCACAAAAGACAACACCATCTACTGATCCATCATCAGGATTCTGAGTGAGCAGGTCTGGGAGAGGGTCACTCTCTTCCTCCTGTCCCTCATCTGTGGCCATGAGCAAGCTCATGTCCTTCCTGTCGACATATGCCTTGAGCCTGTTCACATGGAGCACCCTGAGGGGGCTCCTGGAGGTTCCAAGGTCCACCAGGTATGTGACCTCTCCCTTTTGCTCAATGATGGTGTGGGGCCCAGACCATTTGTCTTTGAGGGCTGCTGGGGCCACTGGCTCCAGTACCCACACCTTCTGTCCAGGCTGGTACACAGTCAGGACAGCCTTCTGGTCATGCCAAGCTTTTTGGAGTTCTTGGCTGGCCTCTAGGTTTTTAGTTGCCTTCTCCATGTATTCAGCCATCCTGGAGCGGAGACCAAGTACATAGTCCACTATGTTGGTTGCAGGCTTTTTGAGAGGTCTCTCCCATCCTTCCTTCACCAAACACAGGGGTCCTCTTACAGGATGCCCATACAGAAGCTCAAAAGGGCTGTAGCCAACCCCCTTCTGTGGGACCTCTCTGTAAGCAAACAAGAGGCAGGGTATCAGGACATCCCATCTACGCCTGAGCTTTTCAGGTAGTCCATGAATCATCCCTTTGAGGGTCCTGTTGAATCTCTCAACAAGCCCATTGCACTGTGGATGATAGGGTGTGGTGAACTTGTAGTTAACACCACATTCCTTCCACATTGCAGTCAGATATCCTGACATGAAGTTTGCACCTCTGTCAGAAACAACCTCCTTAGGGAAGCCCACTCTGGAGAACACTCCAACTAGGGCCCTTGCCACTACAGGTGCTGTAGTGGTCCTAAGTGGAATAGCTTCAGGATACCTGGTGGCATGGTCCACCACCACCAGTATAAACTTGTGCCCTGATGCTGTTTGGGGTTCCATTGGACCAACAATGTCAATCCCCACTCTTTCAAAGGGAACCCCCACCACAGGTAGTGGTATGAGGGGGGCCTTTGTTGTGCCACCTGACTTACCACTGGCTTGGCAGGTGACACAGGAGCGACAAAACTCCTTGGTATTCTCATTCATGTGAGGCCAGTGAAAGTGTGAGACAAGCCTGTCCCAAGTCTTTGTCTGGCCTAAGTGACCTGCAAGGGGAATCTCATGGGCCAAGGTGAGAAGGAAACCTCTCAGAGACAAGGGGATGACCAGCCTCCTGGTTGCACCAGGCTTGGGGTCTCTTGACTCAGAGTACAGGAGTCCATCTTCCCAGTATACCCTGTGGGCACCTGTGGCATTCCCTGCAGCCTCAGCAGCAGCCTGCTGTCTGAGGGGTTCAAGGGAAGGGCAGTCTAACTGTGCCTTCCCCAGGTCTTCTCTGGAGGGTCCCCCTGAGCCCAGAAACTCAACTTGATCAAGTTCAAGCTCTTTAGGCTCAGTTTCCCTCAGCTCTCTCAGATCAGCCTCCTCAGAGACTTGATCTTCAACCTGGGGCAAGGGGGAAGGCAAAGCCTTAACCCCACTGCTCTTCTTCTTGGAAGGTGTCTGGTCCATTCTTCCAGGATCCAGCACCTGTTCAGTGGGGCATCTTCTGGCCTGTGACCTAGTCACAGCAAGCACATGTGCTGGCAAGCCTAACATTTCCATGTGAGTCCTCTGCTCCACTTCTGACCATAGTGATGACTCCAAATCATTGCCCAACAAACAATCCACTGGGAGGTCTGAACTAACCACAACTTTCTTTTGGCCACTTACCCCTCCCCAGGAGAAAGCAACAATCGCCATACTATGACTGGTAGTGACGTTGCTGGCATTGGTCACCAGGAAATCTGTACCTGGCATGATCTGTCCAGGGTCCACAAAGTTAGTAGGCCTGAGCCATTTTGCCATTTATTAAAGGTGTCTGCCTGTATTTGCCCAAAGTATTGGGACTTACATCAGGGGACATATCCATATCCCCTGTACAGACAAGGACAGCCTGAGTGAGTGTGCCAACTAAGTTGTCAGACTCCTCAGTTCCCAAGGTTAACCCAACTAATCCCTTGGGAGGTGCACTACCACTACTGACTGTACTAGGGGGTGCAGTTGCCTTAGGGGCTGTAGTGGTAGAGGTTTGCCCTCCTCTTTTGGTGCACTCACTAAACCAGTGAGACTTACTTTTACAGTACTGGCACCACCTTTTTGACTGGCCTTCTTAAATCTTCTTTTTCTGCTGTGAAGCCTGACCCCCACCCTCTTTGGTTTGTTGGGGACCTGTTGAAGACTTCTGGTCATTTTGTTCACTCTTAGTATTACCCTTCTGGTCTGCTTTCTTCTGACCACCCTGGTTCTGGTTCTGCTTGATCCTTGTTCTGACCCATTTGTCTGCCTTCTTTCCCAATTCTTGGGGAGAGGTCAGATCTGAATCAACAAGTTGCTGGTGCAACAACTGGTTCTGACAGTTATTTAAAATTTGTTCTCTCATCATCAGATTATACAATCCTGTGTAATCAGTAACCTTGCTACCCAGCAACCAGCCCTCCAAAGCCTTAGTGGCACTATCCACAAAGTCAGACCAGTCCTGAGACTGAGTTTTCTGGGTGTCTCTGAACAGCAACCTGTACTGCTCAGTGGTTAAACCAAACCCATCAACCAGTGTATTCTTCAGGACCTGGTAATTGTTAGCATCCTCCACTCTTGTAGTGAGGAGCTTATCTCTACCTTTGCCATCAAAGGAGAGCCACAGTATAGCTGCCCACTGACTCTGGGGAATGCCCTGCACAGTGCAGGCCCTCTCCAAAGCAGCCATCCATTTCTGGATGTCATCCCCTTGTTTAAAGGGGGGCACTATCTTTGTCAGGTGTTTAGTATTTAAACCCTTCTCTCTATCTCTTGGGAGATTGCTGCCACCAGTGGGAGCTAACCCACTCATCTGCTGCTCTCTAGCAAATGCAAGCTTTTCTTTGGCCAGGGCAAGTTCTTCCCTTTCAATCCTCAGAGCAGCCTGTCTCATTCTGGCTTCATGCTCTATTCTCTGAGGGGAAGTCAATCTCCTCTGGGGAGAGTTCCTTCTCCTCTGAGAAGAGGCATTAGAGTGCAGAGATCTATTGGAGTCCCTAGAAAGAGATCTATCTCTCCTAACTCCAAGGTTAGGCCTACTTAGGGTCAGTACTGGGGGTCCCCCAGATCCTAGCCCAAGCAAGTCTATGTTGGCCCTAGTTAGCCTTCTGACTACCTCAAGACCTTTGTCTGCCTCATCCCCAGAGAGTTCCTCAGGATCCTCCTCCTCAACTGCATTTACAGTGTTGTGGAGGTCTGGATCCCCAGTGGTACCCTCTAAGGCTGGCATATTCCCATCTAGCTGAGAAATCTTTCTCGCATCATATGTCTCTAAGAGACCTATCAGAAAGGGAATGGTGGGGTTAGACCCCTGTTTCAGTTTCCTGGAGGTACACACTTGTCTCATCTCCTGGAAACTGAGAGCTGCATATCTTGAAGTGACCTGTGGAGGGTCAATACCCACAAGGGGAGTCTCTGAAGACTCTCCATTGGTAGACATGCTTTTCTAGTGAGGTGTAAGTGGTGCACTTACCTACACTATTTGTTTGCCTACTGATCCCTTGCTAGAGTTGTAGTTTAGGGTGTGGTAGGCCCTAGGAGCTACAACAGCTGGTTCAGTAGAACTCAGAGTATTCTAAGCTAAGTTATATGTACCTTTAGTACTTATGTGATCTTTCAAATGATATTCTTAGGATATGTGTGGTAAAACAACAGCAAGCTCAAATCCCACCCGCTGCTCACCAATGTGAGAAGTTGGCCTGATATATAATGTTCACTATTCTAGTGAGCACTTTGTATCAGTCCAAACAACCCTTATTGATGATTGGTTGTAAGTCAACCTTATAGACCAGCTATCCTAGTAGCATGGATACGAGCAGTCTAAGGCTAAGACTCTAGAGGGCGTGTTAAGCCAGCTGTTTTACCATCACATTACCCCTTGAACACCTAGTGAAAGGACACCACACAAGTTGTTATGAAAATAAACAGATATTTATTTATAACAAGACTACCCTGAGCTCTTTATGAGTCAGGGAGCTAAGCACATAACAAAACTCTTAAGAAAATACTTTAAGTCGCACAATTTACACAAATGCCCTAGGGGTACGAAAAACCATATACACAGTAAGTGGAATGCGAACTTGCTAGCGGGTAAGTAGTACTTTTCTAGACTCAGGAATCGCTAGGCCTACAATTCTAAACACTGGGATTAGATGCAGGAGGCCTGTGGACGTCGTGTGCAGAGTGGGAACTCTCACGCGTAAGGCGGGAAAAAGTCTATGGAGGCTAGCAGTTGCAAAGTTACTGTTGTCGGGCGAACCCGACTAGGTGGGTCGAAAACAAGAGTGAATCCGAACACTTAGGGTGTTGGACTATGCTGGAGCACCGGAGTACTCAGGTTACCTAGCCCAGGGGCTGCGGCTGCATAGGGTTGAAGTTGCGTCGGAAACCCTCGTTGAAGATCCAGGAGCCTGAAGAAAGAGTTGCTGGCAGGCGGCCAGTGAAGAAAGTTCGGAGTGATCCAAGCCTGGATCAGGGAAGAAGAAACCTGTAAGCAGAGGGGACCAAGTTCTGAATCACTAGCCAGTGATTTGAGTGGGCACCAGGATGGCACCGGACGAAGTCACCTCAGCCAGGTGAGTGGGCGCTGCTGGGCTCTGCAGTCTCTCGGACCAGGAGGCGTTGTCGGCGACCAGGATCGAGGTGCGAGCTGTCCCACGAAGGTTCTTGCTGTCGACGTCGCTGGACCCAGGATTGGGCAACAAGTCTTGGCAAATGCAAGGCCCACGCGGTGGACCTAAAATGGCGTCTTAAGTGGACCAGGAGAGTCCAGGGTGCTCCTCTTTTGGAGGGGAGCAAGGGCTAGTCTGGAGCAACCAGACCAGCAGTGTTTGTCGTCGTGGAGCGTCGTGAGAGGGCCACTAGCCAACGGGCAAGCGACCTGGACAACGCGGTTGGCAGCAAAGAGCAGAAGGGCCCCACGCAGATCTCGTGGATGCAGGGGGGCTGAACTTCGGTGCTGGAGCTGCTCAGGGTCGGGGCTTCTCTTACCCCAAAGCACTCAGTCGAGGGTCACTCGGTGGTTGTGCTGGACAAGCGTCGTGCAGTTCTGAAGATGGCCGGTCCCTCGAGGTCTCGTCGCACCCACGGATCACAGCTGGGCTGATGATGTAGGCTGAGGTCAGAGGTGCCAGGGAAGCCGGTTCTCGTCGTGCTGGAGCAGTCTTGATCTGAAGGAGAGACTGGCAACAAACCGCGATGCTTGGTTGGTGCCTGCTGCTGCAGGGTGACTACTCCTTAGTCACAAGGGAGAATCTTGGGAAGAAGTCTGGAGTTCCTTTCGTGGAAAGTAGTTTCAGGATTCAAAGATGATCTGATTTGGAAGGGGGCAAGTTCCTACCTTTATCCTGCAAAAAGGGGCTGGCACGCGACTAAGTCCTGCCCTATGGGTGGGACCAGGAGGGGGGTGGTTACACCCCTCTCCTTTGGCGGGCTTTCCCCAGGCCCGGGGCTGGAGTGCCCTTGGAACTGGTTTCAGCCGGCCTATGCACAGTGAGCACCGGGGTGCCACTTGCAGTCACCTTCCTCTAAAGCCCTGCCTACTTGGGATACACAAAATCCTGTCTGGGACGGTGCTGGCACCGCCCCTGACAGGAAACCCTTTGTCCTTGCCTCCTGCTCTGGGAGGACTTGTGTCTCGGTGGCAGCATCCATTTTGTGGAGCTATGGCTATGTCTGACTTTAACCGGGGTTACAGGTTACATACATGTTGTGTCCCTCTAGAAGGGTGGAATGCTAACCCCATCGCCAGAATTGGCGAGGGGTTAGTATTCCAATTCGTATGACACCTTACTCGACATGTTTTGATAAAGCGATACCAGAGTTGGCATATAACCGCGAGGATTATAATGCACTTAAGAGTATATGGTATGCGATATCATGGAAACGGCTAAGGGATGGATCCCGAAAGCCGCAGACAGGCTTAGCTCATGCCAGAGCACTATCTCACACGATTCCAAGCACTCTGACTTCAGGATTATTAAGGCCTGCCATAGGAGTGACTGATAGGAGATCTGTGTGTCCATTTAGGTTTAGATATAGGGATACTATATCTAAAGCAAAGGGTGAGTACACCACCTTGCCCCCAGCTGTCAAGCAGCCAGTTGTGTCTGTTTGGTTAGTCAGTCCAGGGGTGGCATAATACATGCTGCAGCCCCTGGGAGACTTCTGGGTACACCTCAGCCCTGGGTACAGGGACTTGGAAAGGGCCCAGTGCCAATTCAGTACCTGGGTACAATTTGGAATAGAGAGAACAGCTAGGCTGTGGGTCTGATTAGCAGGCCCACAGCCAGGGAAAGTCGTAAACCAGTGAAGCAAAAAGCAAAAATCTGGGTGATCATAGGATTGCAGACCCTACTCTCCTACAGTAACAAACTTCAAGTCAACGTCCGACAAAGGCTCAAAAGGAGGACCAATCAAAGCCCGAAGGACCAAAGGAAAATCGCACAAGGGAAAAGAAGGCCGGGACACAGGACGAGAAAGGGAAAATCCACGCAGAAGACGAGAAACCAAGTCCTCACCAATCGACAGGGTACCCCACTGAGAACAAAACACCCTCACAGCCGCCTACTGAGCACGTAAAGTGGACACAGCCCAACCCTTCTCGAAACATTCCCACAAAAATGAAGCAAAGCCTGCAAGGAACAATGCAAAGGGGAAAGGCCCAACGCCGTACACCACTGACTGGAATTACCCCAATGACGATCATAAGACCGGAGGGTAGAAGGCCTACGGGAACCCTGAAGAGCCACCGCTAAATTCTCAGGGAATCCACGTCGCCGCCACCCCTGCCTCTCAACCTCCACACCGACAGCCGCAACCGGAGAAGAGATGGGGACGAACACAGGGGAGACGAACACAGGGGAGACGGGGACAGGGGGAGAAACCAAGAGCCCTGGACCACCAACAGACGAACCGTCGGAAACCAAGATCTCCGAGGCCAAAAGGGCAGGACTACAACCACCTCCCGAGACTCCAGACACAGGCGGGACAGAAACCGAGGAATCAGCGCCAGAGGAGGAAAGGCATAAAGCAGGCGAGACGGCCAAGGGATCGACAGGGCATCCACCCCCCAACAACCCTCCTGCCGAAACCGGAAGCAGAAGCGAGGTAGCTGAGCATTCTGCCGGGAGGCAAAGAGGTCCAGAAAGGGACGCCCAAACCTCACGCACACAAGCCAAAACGCAACCCGGGTGAGAGACAACTCCAACGATCCCGGAAAGCAACGACTCAGGGCATCCGCCACACAGTTGTCCACTCCCCGAATGTGAATCGCAGTCAGAGACAGAAGGTGACCCTCCGCCCAACAGAACAGGGGAACAACCAGAGAATTCAGAGAGGCCAAACGGATCCGCCCTTGATGGTTCAGATACGCCACAGTCACCATATTGTCGAAACGCACCAGAACATTTCGACCGAGGAGCAGGCTACGAAAGCCCATCACCGCCCGACAAACCGCCGTCCACTCCCTCCAGTTGGAGGACCGGCAATACTCCAGGACGGACCAATGACCCTGAAGGGACCGAGACCCCAAGGTCACCCCCCACCCCAGGGATCTTGCATCCGTAGTCAAGACCAGAGAAGGGGAAGGTTGCAAAGGGAGACCCTGAGATAGATGAAACCGGGTTGACCAACAAAGAAGAGTCGGGAGGACCACAGGAGAAACAGGCAGAAGGAACCCCAAATTCCCCGACAACGGATTCCAGTGGGACAGAAGATAACCCCACAGGGGGCGCAGGTGGAACCGAGCCCAAGCCACCGTAAAGACTGTCGCCGCCATCAGACCCATAAGACGCAACCAGAGGCGCACAGGAAAACAATCCCCCGCCCGAAACAGACAAGCCACGAACACCAGGGTCAGGACACGAGGGCCAGGCAGGAACACACGGTTGAGGTTCGTACGAAACCGGGCCCCAATGAACACTAAGTCCTGAAACGGGGACAACTAACACTTCGGGAAGTTGATCAGAAACCCGTGCTGACATAAAGCAGAGCAAACCACCTCCCTGGCCTCCAACAACAGGACCCGAGATGGAGCATGGATCAGCCAGTCGTCCAGGTAGGGATACACCATCACCCCCTGAAGATGAAGCCAGGCGACCAAAGGAGGCACCACCTTCGTAAAGACCCTCGGGGCAGACCTCAGACCGAAGGGCAACACCTGGAACTGGAAGTGCTGCCCCCGCACACAAAACCGCAGGAAGAGACGGGACCGAGGATGCATCGGAACGTGGTAGTAAGCATCCTGAAGATCCAGGGTACACATGAAGTGACCCAGAAGGACCAAAGTAATCACCCTTTGCAGAGTCTCCATGCGAAAGGGAATCCTCAGAACCTACTGGTTCATAACCCTTAAATTCAGAACCAGGCGGTAACCCCCCGTAACCTTTGGCACAAGAATAATCAGGGAATAGAAGCCCGACCCCACCTCCGCAGGAGGGACCTCCTGAATGGCCCCCTTTAGAATAAGAGCCTCCACCCCTCGAGAGAGATGAGCCCTCTTGGACCGGCAAGCAGGCCAGGGAGTTGGGCGGACACCGGAGTCCGGAGGGGGGAACAGAGAACTCTACTACATAACCCTCTCGCAGGACATCCAACACCCATGCGTCAGAACAGGACTGAACCCAGGCATCCATGAAGAAGCGCAGCCGCCCTCCTACCACCAACCCAGGAACCACAGCCAAAGAGTCAGGAACGAGGCTTAGCCGGAGGAGGAGACCTAGCCTTACGATCCCGACCAGAAGCAAACCTCCCTTGGCCCTTCCGAAACTGCCTACGAGAGGAGGTGCGAAAGAAAGGCTTAGGCTTAAAGGGAGCAGGAGCAGCAGTAGAAGCCTTAAAGGAAGAAGAGTGCTTCTTTTCCTTGAACAGTTTATGCAACTTGTCTTCCAACTCCCCCCCCAAACAGCATAGAACCCTGGAAGGGCAAACGCAAAGCACAAGCCTTCTGCGCAGAGTCCGTCTTCCAGTCCTTAAGCACAAGACTGCGCCGAGCCGCCACACAAGCACCCCCAGAGAGTGCAGCAGCCCGCACAATGTCAAAAGAGATATCAGAAAGCAGCTCCACCTGACGCTCGATGTGTCCAAGAAGAGCGGAGCAGTCAGTGGCGTCGCCCATCGACTGATATAGGGACTTAATGTCAGACAGCAGAGACTGCAATACATAAGTCCCATACACACCAGCCCTCAAGGCCAGATGGGAGCCAGAATAAACCTTCCAGAGAGCCACGTCAGCCTTCTTGTCTACAGGATCCTTCAGCACAGTGTCCTCCGACAAGGAAGTGCAACCCACCAAACTAGCCACAAAGGAGTCAATGGGGATCGAATCCGGGAGTTCCGTGGCCATATCTTGCAGGGGGTAAAGGCGGGTCATAAAGCGTGGAACCAGAATACGATCCGGATCAGCACACTCCAGCTTCAGAACATCCTTAATAAAGGGGTGCACCGGGACAGCCACCGTGGCAGAACTCTGGAATTGCCGCAGTAAAGAACCCCTAGACGTACTGGGAGCAGCAACATCAGTGAAACCCATGTTCTCCTTAACATGCTGCAAAATCTCCGGCAGGGCGTCCTTGTCAATATACTTCCCCTTTAGGTCAGAGTCCCCTGCACCCGCAGACTCATCACCAGAGGACCCAGAGGAAACAGGAGCCGAAGCCGCCCCCTTGCTGCGTGCCCTACCAGCACCCATCTCAGAAATGGTCTCCCTAATCAAGCACTTCAATCACGCATCATCACCCCCACCATGGCACCTGGACCTGGCAGGAGAACGAGAGGAACTGGACGAAGAGGAAGACTACCTCTCCCTATGACGCCTCTTCTTGGAACATTTGCCCATCCTGGAAATGCACAGAAGACCAACAGCACGACAGCACAGGAAGCAAAAAAGAAATAGCACCCAAAACCGCTATGCGGTACTCACCACTGCCCGAGTTTTTAAAAAGCCACAAAACCGCCGGGACAGGAGCGCCTGACTGCCCTCAGGACGGAATTCAGGCAGTGGAAACCGGAAGGCATCATCTCCAGCCAGCCAATCCGGAACCGCACAGGAGGCCGCGCCCCCCAGCAAGCCCGGCAGACCAGGAGGGGCGGCCAACGGGCGAGCGCCGAGCCCACGCGGAACAAACATCCACGCGCGGCCACCACAAGCCAGTGGCCATAGTCTTTCACCAGGAACTCCACCTCAATGATCGTTCTCACACCAGACTCCGATCCAGATGGATTGGCAGGACCCATGTAGCAGCAAATTCCCCCTACACTAGGAGGTGGTGATTGTTTTAGGAAAGGGATGGAGATGGCGTTTGCTACATGAATTCATTGAGCAGGAGGGGCTATATCTTATCCTACGTGGCAAAGAAATAACTCTAGCCTCTACATATGGCCCCGACATTGACAGCCCTGATTTATTCCACCTGGTTTGGTGCAAGGTACTCCCTGAACAGGAACACCGACATCCCAGGGACAGCTTTACACTAGTTATGTGCTTATCAGTCAGATACACCGTGGTTCCAGTGACAGTGTGCACAGGACCCACGTCTGGGCATACCCACCCCACTTAAGGTGACCCAATAAGTATACAAAGCAGTGATAGATAGAATGCTTGAATTAATCTCGGCCACTGGTAATCCCTTAGAGCTACATCCCAATCCATTGTTCTTTTGCACACCATGCCACTTTAGTTTGAATCCAGCTATATGCAGGTCCGTCTTGACCCTGCTCCAATAGGAACAGTCCAGCCCGAACTGCCAAGCCAGGTCCTCCCTGAACCAGAACACAAGCAACCGAGGACCAGTTTCCCCCTAGTTATGGGCCCATCCACCGGGTATAGCTTGGTTCCTTGGAACTAGTTTTTGAGGCACAAAGTAAAGGTATTTGTTTCAGGCCATGTTCTCAAAGCCATTCTTTCACCCAACACTAATCCTCTATGTCACTATGTAGTGCATTAGAGCCAATATTCCATTCAAGGCTGATCCACTTCACATGGTGCTTTTTTACAGTCATATGATTATTAATGAGATGTTTGTCTAGTGTGTGTTTTCCATTTTGCATTAGACTGAATGCCTTTCCCATGCCCTCCTCACTTTGATGGAGATCAACCTTGTTAAATAATTAGACCTGGGCATAATGGCCTCGTTCGATGACTGGTTTTGAGGTTATTCATCCAGGTCAACTGCCCCAGATTGATTTTGCCATCAGCCTCAAGTTTTCTGTAAGTCCCTTGGAGGCACATCAACTCCTCTGGTTCCACTGCAGCATAGTACGATTAATTACCTTTGTCTCAATGCCAAACTATTTTCTTGCATTTGAAATATTTTCACACTGAACATTTTGTTGTGATCCTTTGGTAAACTTGAGTTACATACCCATTGATGGTCAAGACGTGCAAAATGTGTATTTCATGAAGGAAGTTCTTGATCTTCTTCTAGCAAACCTGGAAACTAAAGAGGTACATGAACCAAAGCGGCTTCAAAAATATTCTCTCTCATGGTCTTCTCCTAAAACTTCATGCATGATATATCTGGTACCTGCACACTGAATATTCCACGAATTCTGTAGAACAGGGAGAAACCATCTATGTGCATGCCGTTTAGCCAGTGCTTGAGCTGCTGACAATATTTTCCTCCAATTCTAAGGTTTATTTTTGTTTGGTTAAAGTAATTGTAACTGAACTGCTTTCAGGTAAGTTTGTAAAAAATAGATGTCAGTCATGGTTGATACCTGGAGATATAGTTCTACATTATCGTATTGGCCAAGAAAACACCAAGAGGCTTTATGCTTAAGTTTAAATGGATCAATGATGGAGTTAAGTAGTAGTTTGACTGTAGAGAGTGTTTGAAGGAGTTCCTCTAAACATACTGTAGTTTATGTTCTAGGAATAATATGAACCTGGTAACAACATTGATGCAAATCACTCAGTATGAGAGTGTTAGGTAGAACTTTGGTCTTTAACTGCATCTAATGGCATCGAAATGAGAAGAAGCAACAGACATTGATAAACTCTATTGCTAATTATTTAGGTGTCATGTACTAAATAGATCAAACTAGATTGAAAGGCCTGCAATAGACTGTGCTGGTGAATGTTCCAATGAAATTGCTACTTTTGGAATTCTGCTGAAAATGTGAGGTGAGTAATAGGGCGATAGGTGGCGAGGTGACCAAGTACAGTTTTTTATTTTATCAGGACGGAGGTGAATCTGGGCAGCTCTCATGGAAGAAAGGAAGTCCTGAGGGAGGTACTAATATTTAGCTAGGTAAATGTGGACAGGGACTTGGTGAGGGAGGATGGAAGTAGGAAGGTGCCATTGGACATACTGTTGAGTGAGGGGAGCAGACCTGTGAGAACATCTTCAGTGAGAGATTGAAAGGAATCCCAGGTCGGGACGTTGCAAGTAGTGGACGTGGTGGCCAGGGTATGATTGCAGTTCGCGTCAGCGGTCTATGCTGCTGCATATGCTACCAATTTTTCTCATGATGTCTAGACCTTTGTTGACTTTATAAATGAACATGGAATGGTGGCTCAAGCCCACTCACTATAATCAGCCAGATTTTATCAGGTCAAGCTATTTTTAGGGCCTACTAATCTCTTCTGGTGAGAGAGCTCGAGCTGGCAAAGGTGTTATGTCCATTCAGAAAAGGAATGAGCAATACAGACGCCTTTAAACCTTGTTTTTATCTAGTCGCATTTGTTGTGCATTTCAAACACAGAGGTCAAATGTCAGCATATATGTTCTGACAAATTGCTGCTTATTTTGTCATGGAGATAGGTGTTTACTTTTCTTCCTCTTACGACAAACTTAGAGGATTTTGAAAAAAGGAACTGTCTGACAATTGTGCTGGGGTACAAAGAATGTGAAGTGAAAGGCTGTAGGATTTTCTAGCACAACATTTATATGGCTTGTAAATTGACTGTACACAGATTTCAAAATAGGGTTGAGTAGTACGGAAAGCAATTTTTTGTAAATCTTATTTGTGATGGAAACAAATATTTGAATAGGATCAACACAAATCCGAAAAGTACTTGCCAGTGATAAAAATTAGCTGTAACCCAATTTGACACATTCTCGTTTGTGCTCTATATACTTTTAATAGTAAAACGGTCTGTTTGTGGGAAGGTTTGTGGCAATATGAATGGAAAATGTGCTGTCTGCAAATGGCAGTGCACTTACGCATCATGCTTTAGTAAGATATTTGTTAAAAATTTGAGTTTTTAAGCAAGAACTGAAAAACATTCTTGCCCCAGTCCTGATAATCATGCTATTACTGAACTAAGAGGCAAATCAGGGGCCATGTCTAGCCCTATATGTGGGATTAATTCTTATTATACACAGAGTAAATGTTTAGTCTAATATCTCAAAGAAAACGCTGAACGTACATATGTGAATGAGTTTTAACATGTAAAAATGGAAAAAACGTTGATTTGGTGAAAATATTTACCTAGGAACACCCAATATGCGAACAATTTATGGGTCAAGCACATAACATTTAGTATATTATTCAAGTTACTAGACCCACATGTATGGTAACATTTTTACAATGTTTTTAAGACCTGGTGGGTAAGGGGGTATGAGCAGTACTTAAGTGCCCTAAAATGGGCTAGCACCTTTATTCTCATTTTCAGGAAATACTCCAGAAAAGTAAGATAAATATGACGCCATCAAACCCTTGCGGCTCATTTTACCTAATTTTATGCAATGAATGCAGGTGTCAATGCTAAAGAATATGAATGTAGATCGACATACCATACTAAAGCAATAGCTAATCAATATGTTTAATAAATGGAGCGAAACGCCTTGGCCCTCAAATGATGAGTGGTATATGGGTGTCCGCGCTCAGCTTTGTAGAAAGAGATGGCCAACAACTAAAAAGTCATTTTGTGGGTTCTTTATTTGAAAAAAAGGTCTGTCTGTGACAGCGCTGAAATCCTATAATTAGCAAGTCTCGGATCCCCACCTTCAGAGCTGGGCCAGAGTGGCCTGACACATTTATAGTACAACTTCGCTGTTTGATGCACATCGAAATGAAGGCATAGTGTGCATAGATATTTGGAGGCTTGTAAAAAATAAAGCAAGTTCTACTTCAGAAGTTGGAGTAAGGTTCATTGCAACACAAAGAAAAACATGATTTGCCACAAACTACTAACGTACTTAAAACCTTAATACACCAACATAAAGTCAATCTCCGAAGGAACTTTGCCTGGATACAGGGAAATGGATGATGTGAATGTCTAACCATAATTACCGCTTTGCTTCAAGGATACTATTCTCTCAGCTGTAAGCAGTCATTTTCTTGCATTCACCATTTCAAAAGTTAAAATTAAAGAAACCTGCCCTCTGTCTTTTCTTTCTCACCAAAACAACCCAAGAGTTGTAGATTTAGCTTTATCCGTCTTCAAGAAAAACACATAAGAAAATGGATTTTGAAGCAATTACATCAATTTCAAAGGGAAAGAGCACCCCGGCTACAAGAAGTTAATATACTTCCTTTATAAAGTATAACTGAAGAAGCGTGTGAACTTAAACGGATGCCAAATGGTCTTGGGTGGGATTTCCTCGTTTAATCCAAATGGTCGTGGGTGGGATTTCTTTGTTTAATCCAGACACCTTTAGACATGCATGTGTCCCAAGAGACAACACAACAGTCAAAAGTGTCGAGAATCATAGTTTGGCCTAAAGAAAGCAGAGAGGCTGCCGTTGTAAAATGTAATGCTTTCCACAGGAAAACATTTTGTCTTTAGAAATGAAGTAGAATGTCCAGGCTATTTGAGCAAATGTGGCCAATACAAATGAACATAAGTGCATTTGAATTCCCACTTGCTAAGGAAAAGTGTTTAGTAGCGTCTTCAGAACATCAGGAGGAGAAGGCTACTCATAGAAGAGGTCATGTGTGATGATTAGCTGCCCCAAGAATGACGATTTGCCCTGTCTTTGAGAGAAGGCAATCCATAGTCAATCACAAAGATCTTCATCTAAACAGATCTGTAGCTATGGAACTAGAATATGTGTACTTTCACACCCTAGCCCATTTTTACCCCAGCAGGAATCACTCCAGTAAAAGTGTTCAATTGGCGGAAATAAATGAACTTAAATTATCTGTGTCCAAACATCATCTGAGGCAAACGGATGCTGCAAAGGGGGGGTTGGGGAGCGTAGTCTTTCTTCAACAAGGTAGTGCATGTCAAGAGTGATGCACTCCTGTAAACAGATAATTTAGATGCTGAAATATTCCATAGAAAGGGGATTAGAGCAGAAATGGTGAATTTGAGCTCATTAGCTTCTCCGCCAGCCACTATAACGCATTGAGTGGGGTCATTGATGCAGAGGCCACATATTGGCCTTGATGCAATGATAAAATTCACCTCACAAACCCAGACTACACTGTATAGTATGAACAACATTGTTAATGCACCAAATTCTGAATGAAACACATTTTTAGCTGGAGCTGCTTAGAAAGAGGGAAATTTTGAGCTTGTTGAACAGATGTATTTGGCCACAAAAAGTTAATGAGGTCAACTTCTGTGGGAAAGAATCCTTTCTAGTTCAGTGCGTGTAAGAAAACGAAAACCAGCATGAGGTAGTTAAAAGAGACGATCGAATGGGAAAATGTTCCAAAAGAATCAGAGCAGGGAACTATTTGTAGATCGAACTATAATTCAAAAGGTGTTCAAGGCAGAACAAGCAAGCAACTTGCAGATGTCTGTGAGACACACTGTGTATGCATAGCGTGCCTGACATTAAATAGAGCTCAACTTCAAAAGTGTAAGATAAAACACTGAATGTCACTGCTGCCACAGCATCTCACCCCTTGAGAAAAGAAACAGTGAGAAGAAAGGAAGTGGGCTGGCCTTCCTATTTTGCATTGAAACAACAAATTAATGGAGATGTGACCATTCCCTCTGACCTATGACTTTTGAGAAATATGCAGAACGGCTCCAAGTGTTTTTTCATTCAAACAGCATGGGGTTCTTTAGCAGAGGGGCATACTTGCTCAGGAACATAGCTGTATATAGATAGACAGAAGATAAAAAGGACACAATATAGATATAATAAAATGGACATATCAGGCCCGCACATTATTTTTTATTTTATTTATTTATTTTTTTGTAGAGTTTTATATAGCGCGAACTAGACCCGAACCGAATCAGGTATCAGAGCGCTTTACATAGCACAAGTTACGTTTTACATGAGACACACTTTCATTTTTAGGCACGGGAAGATTAAGTGATTTGCCCAGAATCACAGGAGGTTTGGCGTCGTTACCGAGACTCGAACCCAGATCCCCAGGTCCGAGGTCGAGTGGCTAACTCCTCTCCCCAATAAAATCCTTCAACATTATAAATGTTGAAGGATTTTAATTAAAATAGATCTTGAGGTAGTATATCAAATTATTTGGTTGACCATCGCTAATGGCATCAAAAAAGGTAAACACTCGTAGTAATGAGATAATTCTCCTTAAATGTTATCAACATACCTTGACCAGCTATCAGCTCAGATCACCTATGTTCTCTTGTATTACATTTTGGAACAATAAGCTTTAGTTTAGGATACATTGTTTGCAGCGTCATTTGTTTTCAGTCATGATCTTTGTAAAGAATTTCGACTCCTTCAGTTTTTTGTTATTATATCTTCTCTGAAGGAAAAAAGACATTGTGCTCAAAATCCTGGTTGGATCCACTTTTCAATTGTTGAGTTTTGAAAACCTAAGACTATAGTTGATGCTTCACAAGAAATCGATTTGGTTGTACATTTGGTTGAACACTGGCAATTTCAATCTGAAATATTGATCAAGAGGCAAAAATTGTGCCTCAATTACCCGTCTTTCCTTTAAGACTACAGCCAACAATCAGGTCTGCAGAGTCCACAACTTGAAAAGTACCATGCAGCAAATTGCAACACTCTCCCTTTTGTCCACTACTGTTCAAAGGGTGCAAAATGCCTTTTGGTGCAGGTAAACGAGTGCAGCGACCTTACCTTCAAATTAAACTCTCACTATATTAGATCTAAGGATTTGGGACAAAGGTCATTAACACATACTGTTGTAGGCAGCGTAAACCAGGGATCATGTTAAACAGCAGTGCAAATGATAGAGCGCTCCCCTACAAATGGACACATTCAGGGGAACCTACTCCAATGGAGAAGCAGGTCATTTTTGCTGACTCAGACTTCTACTCCTTAGCACAATTCTATAGAAGGTTGTGCGTAAAAGTATACTTGGTAAAAACGCATAATGCCAAAGCCATGACAGAAAAGGTTGCATTAAAAGTATTTGATGTGGAATTCAGTGAAGAAATCTAAAATAAAGTATTAAAATACAGTATTCAAAGTATACATTTTGTGTCTAAATTTTACTTTAACAGTTACAAAAATTCTTGCCAAAACCTCTTTTTAAATGAAATACATTAAAAAAAATCAACATAAAAAAATGAATATTCTGCAGTCCCGGAAATGGTGCAGTGTGCTTCCTGAATGCAAAATGCCCCTTGTCTCATGTACTTATGGACTGTCTCTTTTATATCTCTTCTCGTATTAGGTTTTTAAGACCCCAGTTTTTAAAATATCAAACATTCCAAAGGTTAGATGCGATGCAGCTGCTGTCTGAAATGTGCTATTTTGATGTGGTAGTAGGAATTGCACTCTTTATACTCCCTGCCAACCACGATTTTTAGGATGGGTTTGAACAGGTTGTACTGCTTTTGGGGGAGGAGGGGTCAGTGGTTTTAGGTGATATTACAATGTACAGTCTTATTCTTTTAGAATGTTCCAATGACGATTGTCCTAATAAACGTCTACTACTAACCTGCAAAAGTAAATTAGATGGATAATTTAAATGCACTGTAAATTAAATGAATGAAATAAATAACTTCATGAATTCGCCGTTTATGAATAACAGTTAATTTTTAAACATTATTTATTCAGTACTTGATTTAAAGGTAATCCAGAAGAGAAATGCATACTTCGTTTTTTAGTAACAAAATAAAACGTCCTTTCAAAACACAGTTTCACATTTGTTTTTATAAACAGGAATATAATCATGTTTTGGGATCATAATGAAAATATTAACTTAAGGTTTTTCTAGCTCACTATTCTTAAAGTGTTGTAATACAGATTTATTAAAATTGTATTTAGTACTTCTCAATTTATTTGACCATTTTAGTCAAATGTTTCTTCTATTCTACGATTGGACCTCTACATTATTACTGCCAACCTTAACGGGTCAAAAAAAGCACACTTTAGCCTATAATTTCAGAAAAATAAACAACAAATAGAGCAAGCCAGGCCACTGGTGAAAGCCCGGTTGGACGACAGTAATACAGTTTACATAGACCTTCGAAAATGCTAAAAGCGTCATCAGGCTAATTCTTAGCGAAGGTCAAGATCCAATGTAAAGCCTGGTGCACTATGCACATGCCTATTGAAGTCGAGGGATCCATGCAGCCACCAAACGTGTTGCTCATTCTATACCAGCCGGACGATTTATATGAGCAAACTTCCATGCTTTTAGCCAACAAAAATCCAAACAAGAAGCATAGGAGCATAAGATTAAGAGTCCCAGAGCCAAACACTCTGGAATATGTTTACCCACTCTGTAAAGGGGGGGGAATCACCTTTCTCCTTCTGAGGATATGGTTAAAATTGGAAGTTTTCAAAGCGGTATTTCGATTGGCAAAACTAACATGATTAAGGTCAGCCTATGAAAGACTGCTGTCCAGTCCAAGAAAAATGTAGAACATGGAATGGGTCACACACTCGCAGGCAGAGTACAGTTATAATAGGAGCAGTAGATTCAGTGACAGAGAGCCCAAGGGTTTGAAAGGCCCAATGCAACACTAATATTGCAGTCTTTCCAGCTTCCAACAGACGCCGGATGGGTTCACATTCTTTGCTTCCATTAGGGCCCCTGGTGCCCATAATATGCCATTGAAAACTCCTGAGTAACCACAATAGCTACAGCGATGAAACACTGGGTGACGCTGTGTGAACTGAGCCATGAGAACAATGAATCAGATATAGCAGACGGTACCCAGACAACAGAGGTCCATAAGAGCCACTCCCATCACACACTGTACAAACACGTGCCCACTCACATCTACTGGGATTTACACCTAATAAACAGACCAGTACTCACAGATTGTAGATGTACACAATTCACGTCATGAAGAATAAGATCTGGCATAGTGTCTAAGATGACTACTTCTGGACATAGGTTCGAATCTTGGCCTCGGCACTTCACTGAAAATTGCAAAATATCCCTCATATTTATGTGAAATATACAAGATCCTCCCCAACACCCCCATGACATACAGCACCCCAATGCTCCCCCTCACATTTGAGCTTTATAAAATCCAATATCAAAAGGTTCCGATTCGCATTTCAACTAAGATAAACTACAATACCCACAAATCCCTCTACCGGAAGTATTCGCCAATACATTTGACGAGTGTCGACCTGGAAGCACAGACACGGTAAGCTGATTGAAACGCTGCCGAGAGGAGACTTCGCGTTCTCAACACGAAGGTACGTTTTGCCCGACTTTTCCCCCCCTCTTGCGGCTGTCGATTTGCGCATTACCAGACAAGTTTAATCATCGCTTTACGCATGCAAAAATAAACACGCAGCATACTTTGTAGCGTTTTCAGGACACCAACCGTGCAGCTCTTAGGTGTACCCTCAGAGTATGATTGGGTATTAAAACAACGTACACAAGATTTTATATAGAAAATGCAAACACCATAAGCGCAAGCCAGAGGTTTCGGGGTCACTAACTAAACAACTTTCCCCCTGAGTAGCTCACAATGAGCAAACAACATAGTTCACTAAATGCGGACTTCTTCGTTTTTTACAAATTCAGCACTCCATCGTGTAGCTCTTGTCAACAAAGGCAAATCACAGCTACACAAGTTCATACGTTGTTATTTTACTTGTAGAGACCAATCACAATCTGGCGTGAACCAGTCGAGAGGAAAGTCAATCCCAACAGCATAATATCGGATTAAGAACAAACCATTCCGCTCATCTTCTTCAAATAAACAACTGAGTAACCATTAGTCCCACATGGGACAAAAAGAATCTGTTACTTTTTCGTACGTAGAGCTAACCGTTTTCATTATTTGAACCCACACAGATTTTTCACCAAAGACAAGACACCTCAAAGATAACAGGTACCGGTTGAGTGCGTCTCTGTTTGGATGTTAAGTTGAGGATCGCCCTTTCCTTTTTAGGACACCAATAGTAAGGTTCGCTCATTTTTTATGTTTTTCAGATTAACTCCACGCATGGTCCTGATGAGAATTCCACCCGTTTGGGATTCGAAACGCGTCGACCTTTCTTTCTTTCCTTTTGTTAGGCCAATCATTTGTGATTTATCATGATTAAAAAGACTGTGTGATGGCCTAATTTTATGATTATGTAAATATTTGAAAATATTTCTTTGTGATAGGTGCACCATCTACTAAAAGAGAATAAATAGTATAGGGCCACCCATACACACTTCAAACAAATACCTTTTTTCTTTTCCTTCTGGATGTATGAGCAAGTATGTATGATCAAGTTTTTTTTTAATGTGTCACAGTATGATTGTTGAAACTGACATTTGAAGTACGCTTGATTTTTCTTTACATTTTTTCTCCCTATTGCATTCATGTACATATTCACACATTTTATATAGAAAACAGAAGTCCTCTCTCCCTAATGAGAAATTAATGTCTTCGTTTGATTAGAAATAATTGTCAAATATATAAGTTTCCTGTAAAACATTTGAAATAACAAAAAAAACATAATAATAGAGTTTTGAAATAATAAAAACTGTTTTGAAAGCAATCTTGGACTGAAAGAGTGGTCCATGCAGATGAGCTGCTTGTTCCTCGTTTTGCAAAAATTAAAATAAAAAATTGAGCAGTACTGGCACGTTGTTTTGTTGTTCATAGTATTGGCGCAGCCTTACTGCGCTTAAGCCAAACCCTTGTTATTTATTACTATTGATAGCGGGCACGTGCTCGCGAGGTGAATCTCAGACGCTTCATTGTGTCCGCCATCCAGGTCAGACATTCCTGTCCCCCCCTGGAACTTTATATTTTTTCTTAACACTTTTTGTATTAGGTTTATAATTCTTTACTTATTAGTGGTCCTTTTTTTTCACGTGTCATTAGGTGTTTGGGAGTGTATGTATGTGACAACTGAAACAGTGATATTCATTCAAAAATTACTAAGTTAACATGTCAGAGGATCAAACCTTTGCTTACAGTGAAGAGCATATCAAAAAACTATTGAGCGATCCTCCTTCGTTCAGCTCAGCGACACTCAGCAATACTGCACGTACTAGCAATGAATCAGACAATTTGATTCGATTGAAGAAAAAACAAATCCGCACGGACTTACATGGACATTACCTCATTCAACATCTGAGAGCAGGAACTATCCCCACGGGATTGATTGTCAAAAATATACCGGTAATTTTCACGGAAGACGCTATTTATAAAAAGGGCTACAGTTTCATTGAAACTAAGTGTAGCCGAGATTTAATGGTCCTAACTATAGAAACAGCCCAAAGGTTGTCCAAGACGCAATTGGAAGAAATAGAAGCCGTAGAAACAGTAATAAAATAAAATCAGCACATTACGGATTCAAAAGCCTTACTTGAGAAAGTCGAAAAGGAAATCATTGAATTCAAGGACTACACTGTGAATCAAAAAGAAAACAACTTTGAGAGAGATAAACGTAACTTTTCGTTGGAAAAAGCTTATCCATACTGTTAGAACCGGGAGTCTCTGGTTGGCAAAGGTAAGTACCTTAGCCCAAGTAGGGACCCCTGGTTCCGGTCAGGGAGACGGAATAACCCTCTGAGATAACCCCTGCTCACCCTCTAGGTAGCATGGCGCGAGCAGTCTAGGCTAAACAGAGGCAATGTGGATAACATTTGCACTTAACACAACAATAATCCCCAATCCACCACAAACTGAGACCACACAGGTACGTATATTTTATAAAAATATATAGCTTTATCTAGTTTCAGCATGTAAATGAAGCAGTTGCATGATAATCACTTCTTTAGACAACTTAGCATTTCATCTTACAGGTTGCACTTAATTTCTAGGATGGTACTTGTAAATAGGCATTTAAAACAATATTCTCAGGTTCCAAACAAAAATAGTCTCTAGTCTCTCAGATCAGGGGTCTAAAAATAATGCTCCTGATTCCTATTCATTCCACTCTCCAAAACGAGCATTAAAAACAATGCCCCCTTTGGCCCCCACCTCGGGGCTTCAAGCGCTGTCAATGCGCTTCTGCGCGAGGCTCGGGGACTCTTTCTCGTCCCAGGTGCAGCCTCGCGCCTCCTTGAAACTCAGGCGCGCCGGCCGTGCAGATTGCACGCGTCCCCGCCCCGGCCGGTCCCCTTTCCTCTCCCGTCCGTTCTCGACAATCCAACGAGCGGCGGGGGAGGCGGTGAGGCTCACCTGGTGGGGGGACGGCTGGCCAGGGGTGCGGGACGCTTCCAAGTCCATCGGCGGGGTCAGATCTCTTCCCCGGTCCCGGCGGTGATCTCCCGGCTCCTCGGCAGCTTCAGTCGAGGCAGCCAATACCGTCGCGGCTCTCCAGACGAGCCCCTCTGAGCACGAGGCCGCCAACCAATGGCAGCGCGGCCTCGCCGATGACGCTACGCTCCGCGGGCCAATCACGGCCCGATCCTGCTGATGACGCTGCGCCGCTAGGGCCAATCCCGTCGCGGCGTTAGTGAGGGGGCTCGGCTCCCTCCACCAATGGGGGCGCGGCGGCTTCGTTCTTCGCCGCGGCAGCTCCTGGACCTCGGAGCAGATTGCGGGGGGTTTTCCTGGCCCCGGGCCGCGGTGGTGATTTGGCGGCAAAGGGTTTTCAAGGGCGCTGGTCTCGACTAGACCCCCCTCTCGACCTTGCCACCACCTGGGAGCGGATTTCACGAGGGGAGGCTCCACAAGCCTCCGACCCTCACGATTAATGTGCCGATGAGCACACCGATCCCTTCCTCACGCTCCGCAGTCCACCACCACGCGTCTCGGGTCCCAACAGCACAATTTTCCAGCCGTTTTCTGGGATAGCTTTAGGAACCTTTAGTCCTGGGTTCCCAACAGGAGGCCAGCTCTTCTCAGGCCCTTGGAGATTCAGTTGTAGACAGCACACAGCAGAGTCTTGGCAGTTTCAAGTAGGCAGGGTCACAGCACACAGCAAAGCCCCTTTCTTCTCCTCAGCTTCCAGGTAGACAGTAGAACAGGTCAGCCCTTAGAGCACACAGCAAGGCAAGCTTCCTTTGGTTCTCTAGCCGTCCTCCTTCCAGCCGAGGTTCCTTCTTGGTTGCAGAGTTTCAGAATCCAACTCTCTGTAGTCAGGGGTCCTTTCCTTATACCCCTCAATGTCTTTGAAGTTCTTTGAAGTCATTGTGCATGGAGGCCCTTGGTCCAGTCTAAACCAGTTCTGGGGGTTGCGGAGCACTGAGGTGTCTCTGGCTCTCTTCTTCCTGTCAGCTTCAGGGCCAGAGGTGTCCGTTGTCCATCAGGAGGGGGCTAGCAGTGGGAGGCAGACCAGCACAGCCCAGCACTTATCAGGCATTCCTTCCTCCCACCTCCCAGGCAGGCAGATGTGCCCTTTCATCCCCGGGATGGCTCCGACCCTCTCCTCTGGGGCTCTGCAGCCCCCCCTGTCACATCCAGACCAGGCAGGCATTCCACAAACCCAGGCACACAGAAAGGTTTAGACAACAGAACAACCACTTTCTAAAAGTGCTATTCTCCAACACAGGATTTAAAAACACCCTTCACTAAAAGATGTGTCATTGAATTCTGAGTTCAGGGATATCTTTCACTTATGTCCCATCTTGTTCCTATGGGAAGATAGGCTGGTATCACATGGGCCCAGCCTCCTCCATGTTACTCTATGGAGCAAGATAGCCTTTCAGCAGTGAGCACATAACATGGCTGCAGCCCACTACCAGAGCATACTACCTGCACTAGTACATGCTCTACCGTATCCATACACTGCACCCTGCCCAGGGGGGTACCTTGAGCCTTCCATAGGGGTGACTGATGTGCACAGACAGGGAAGGGTTAGGCCTAGCCAGTGGGGACACTGGCCAGGCTGACATGGCAGTCACTGACTGCACACAGGCTCTGCGTTGGCAGGCCTGAGTCGCCATTTTAAAGCTACTCATGTGGGTGGCGCAATCTGCGCTGCAGGCCCACTAGTAGCATTTGTAATCACCAGCCCTGGCACACCCAGTGCCCTTTACTAGGGACTTCGTGGTGATACAAATATGCCAATCAGGTATATTCAATCAATATCACAATTTACCGAGGGAGCACTTTCACTCTGTCACTGATCAGCAGTGGCAGAGGGTCCAAAGCATCTAAATCAGCAAAAACGAAATCCAGCACAGCATCAAAACACATGAGTCAGAGGCAAAAAGATGGGGGAAGAACCACGCCAAAAGGTGTCAGGTCTAACACATACCTTCAACAGGACTTCTATCCCAGATCCGAAGCAAGACGATTTTTCCCAGAAAATCAGGGACGATCACGTAACAACTTCATAACTTTCTCCGACACTTCATCATCAAGCGGAAGTGACGCAGATAATAGTAGTTATAGACCTACCTTTGGTAGAAGAGGAGGATATCAAACCAATTATCCACAAAGTTTCCAACAAAACTACCAACAAGCTACTCCTCAACAACAGCAGCAGTCTTTTTTAGCGCGAGGCCAACCAAAAACCCGAGCAAAAACGCGGTACCAGAACCAACCATGGGAAATGTCAACAAGGAGACAGAATTACATAAAATAGAAAAATCTCCCATTTATAATCTTTCAGACAAAGTACTAACAGGAACAGAAATAAGTGTCCTAGAAAAAGACCTCACGTTCGTGCCTACAAAGGCAACTGATTTTGTTCGTTTAAAATCTGAATTCATTGAATTCTGCAGGAAAATCCGTTTAACAACTTTTTTTACAGACAAACAGATGACAACACATACAGAAACAATGGGACTATGTAAAAAGTCAAATTTTTGTCAGCCTTCAAACAAGGTTCCAAAAGAGGTCACTACCTTTCAAAAAACGATTTTATCTGCTATTTCCTTTCAAGAAAAGAAAAAATCGGGCTTTGTAAAGCCAAATCTAACTAAAGCACAAAAAGAGGCTTTATGCTCTTTAAAAACTGATGAAAATGTCATAATGAAGCAAGCCGACAAGGGCGGATCCATTGTCGTCTGGGGAACAACAGAGTATATTGCAGAGGCTAATAGACAGTTAATGGACAAGGAATGTTACCGGAAAATTGAAAAAGACCCCACTCTGGAACTCCAGAATGAACTCTTTGCTATACTCAATAAAGGATTTGAACAGGGCTTCCTCGGGAAAAAGGAGTTCGAATACCTACAAAACAAACATCCAAGAACCCCATTGTTCTATGTACCTTCTAAAGTACACAAAGATGAGAAAGCACCCCCTGGAAGACCAATCATTTCAGGTTGCGAGTCGTTATTCGAACCAATATCCAAATTTGTTGATTTTTTCCTCAAGCCTTTTATGACAGAAGTAAAGTCTTTTTTTACAGGACACTACGGATTTCATTAATAAACTTACAACATTCTCATTCACGGAAAATAATGATCTTCTAGTCAGTATGGATGTAGTGTCCTTATATACACAAATTCCGCAAGACGAAGCCTTAGAAGTATTAAAAATTTTCCTTAATTTGAGAGACCGACCATGAGAATACCGACAGAGTTCATTGTGCAGTTAGCAAAAATGGCCCTCAAGAAGAATTATTTTAAATTCAAAGATGACTTCTTTTTTCAAGTCAAAGGAGTCGCGATGGACTGTCCATTTGCCCCAGAATTGGTAGAACTCTATATGAACCAATATGAAGAGACATTCATCTATATGATTAATCCATTCAAACAATGGATTAGTGGATGGTTCCGCTTTATCGATGACTTCTTCCTAACCTGGACAGGTAATGAGGAAGAGCTAACAGCCTTTCTCCGTTGGATAAATAATAGGACACAAGATATCAAATTCAGCTTACAGTACTCTAGGGATAGAATGGCATTTCTAGACGTAGAGGTGTATTGCACAAATAGAGAACTAGTAACAATGCTTTATAAAAAGAAATCAGACAGGAATAAAGCCCTCCATTACACCAGTAACCACCCCAGAAGCCTCAAGCAAAACCTACCGACAGGACAATTTCTTCGCATTCGAAGAAATTGTACTTTCAAAGATGAGTATATGGAACATGCGAACGCCCTTAAAGAGAAGCTACTAAACAGGGGATATCCTTCAAAACTCCTTAAACATGCCATAAAGAGAGCGTGGTGGACACCGCGAGAAGAACTTTTAACAAGAAAAGAACGTGAAACCCAAACACGTATAGTTTGTGTATCAACGTACTGTCCCTCGTCTAATTGGCTAAAGAAAGTAATTCACCAAAATTGGCATTTACTCAAAGAATTAGATCCACAATTGGCAGAAGCACCACTTTTTGCTTTTAAAAAAGATAAAAGCATTCCCAAACAAATTGTACGTACCGCACTACCTAAAACTAGAAATTCCACACTAAGAGATTATGTCAATCTACCTCCAATTACAGGCCACCACAAATGCGGGACATGCTTATGTTGTTCTTCTACAATTGAGGGGACATTATTCCAACATGAAGGAATTTCCTGGTAGCATGATTGTTTCACAAATTGCAAAACGCGAAATCTGATATATGGCATTCTTTGCCCTTGCAACAAGCTTTATATTGGGAAGACTAATCAAGAGGCGAGACAACGGATTTCCCAGCATAAGTCGAGGATTAGAAGAAAAGTACTAACAGCTCCCCTAGTCCAGCATTGGATTAACAACGCCCATGGAGATAATGACCTGAAATGGACAATAATCTCAAAAGTAGAATCTGACCCAAGAGGTGGAGACCTGGAAACCAAGCTCTGCAAAAGAGAGGCACTATTGATCCTAAAATGTAATACAACAATAAATGGATTAAATGAAATGTCGGTGTTATACCATTTGTAAACACTAAATTGTGGACATACTTCTACAAAACTTTATTGACAACATCTCCGACTACAATCACATTCAGGGAACGGCAATTAACAACCTGCAAGGCGAAATCTTGCCAACCCCATGAATACACATGGACCAGTACCTTGAGTTTTGAAATCTTACACCACAGATGGCAGATTTATCATCTCTAGTAAGGTACATCAGTCAGGAGACCAAAACATGCAAATCACTCATGTGTTTCACCCCACATGACTCCCCCATTTTTTCACAACTAGCAGCTTTGGTGCGCAAAAAAGTCATCTCAATAATCATTGCGTCAAATGACGGCGGTTTGTTTAATATTCCAGGCTATCGAAAGGTTCAGATTCGCATTTCAACTAAGATAAATACCCACAAATCCCTCTACCGGAAGTATTCGCCAATACATTTGACGAGTGTCGACCTGGAAGCACAGACACGGTAAGCTGATTGAAACGCTGCCGAGAGGAGACTTTGCGTTCTCAACACGAAGGTACGTTTTGCCCGACTTTTTTCCCCCTCTTGTGGCTGTCGATTTGTGCATTACGAGACAAGTTTAATCATCGCTTTACGCATGCAAAAATAAACACGCAGCCTACTTTATAGCGTTTTCAGGACACCAACCGTGCAGCTCTTAGGTGTACCCTCAGAGTAGTATGATTGGGTATTAAAACAACGTACACAAGATTTTATATAGAAAATGCGCACACAATAAGAGCAAGGCAGAAGCTTCGGGGTCACTAACTGAACAACTTCCCCCCTTGGTAGCTCACAATGAGCAAACAACATAGTTCACTAAATGCGGACTTCTTCGTTTTTTACAAATTCAGCACTCCATCATGTAGCTCTTGTCAACAACAGCAAATCACAGCTACACAAGTTCATACATTGTTATTTTGCTTGTAGAGACCAATCACAATCTGGTGTGAACCAGTCGAGAGGAAAGTCAATCCCAACAGCATAATATCGGATTAAGAACAAACCATTCCGCTCATCTTCTTCAAACAAGTGAGTAACCATTAGTCCCACATGGGACAAAAAGAATCTGTTACTTTTTCGTACTTAGAGCTGACAGTTTTCATTATTTGAACCCACACAGATTTTTCACCAAAGACAAGACACCTCAAAGATAACAGGTACCGGTTGAGTGCGTCTCTGTTTGGATGTTAAGTTGAGGATCGCCCTTTCCTTTTTAGGACACCAATAGTAAGGTTCGCTCATTTTTTATGTTTTTCAGATTAACTCCACGCATGGTCCTGATGAGAATTCCACCAACGTTTGGGAATCGAAACGTGTCGACCTTTCTTTCTTTCCTTTTGTTAGGCCAATCATTTGTGATTTATCATGATTAAAAAGACTGTTTGGGAGGAGCTTAGCGCGCACCCAAGATGGTCGCGTGAGCTCAGAGCTCCCGGACCTTCGCCACCTCCACCGATCATCCTGTATCTTATCCTGATTTAGACGACGGGCTTTTGTGATCGTGACCTGGCTGATCATTTATCCGTTTTCAGATTGCGATTTGGTCCCCGGGAACCGAAGATAAGGACTTTTGAACATTTCTGGCCTGCTCCATGGTACTGCCCCGGGCTTGCCTTCTCTGCCAGCCGGGTGGTAATCGAATAACAACGGCCCAGGCGAGGCTCCTATGCCCGGTCTTCTACTTTCAGTTTCGATTCCTGTGGTCTGGCCTCATTGACTTTGCCTTGGTCGCCCTGGTCGCTTGTTTCTTTCACTACCACGTCATCGTTTGGTGATCTGGACTTTCGCTGCTCTTTGATCAGTGGCTGGCCCTCCACCTATTCTCCGAATTGATCCGGGCGTATAGAGTGTCGCCATTTTTACTAGGTCTCAGAATACCCTCCGGGGCGCACGACCTAAAATGACTACCAAGCCCGAGGCGGAGAGGCGCAAGACCAGACCGGCAACTCGGGGAGGTCCTGTGCAGTCCAACGTTATGGATGGCTATACCCTCACTAAGGGCTCTCCGAGTGGTATGACTAAACCCCCGGCCACCTTTGGGGATGACTCCCTGTTGGATGAAGAACCGTCGTTGAAGGACGTCATGGGCGCCATTGCTGGGATGAAGGCCGCGTTGGGACAACAATATGAGGCCCTGACTCACAAGCTGGACACGGTTGCTATAGATGTTACTCTGATCAGGGCAGACCTCGGAAAGACTAACGAGAAGGTCAAATCCCTTGACCTGAAGACATCCAGTCTTGTCGCCGACGTCTCTGAATTACAGACGGAGGTCGGTAATTTGAGATCCGCCCGTGACTACCTCTCTCGACGCTTGGACGATTTTGAAGGCCGCGCACGGCGGAACAACGTCCGGTTGGTTGGTGTCCCGGAGACGACGGACTCGTCAGCGGTAGACCTACTGGTGGAGGACCTTGTCCTGAATCACCTAGCGCCCAAGGGCCTGAGCAAGTTTTTCGCAGTGGAACGGGCCCACCGAATCCCGAGTGGCCCGCCCAAGCTGGGAGCTTCTCCGCGCCCCATCATTGCACGGATCTTTAACTTTCGTGACAGAGATGCGATCCTGCAGGCGTCCCGCACATCGGGCCCTACGAAATATGAAAACGCCGCAATCAGCTTCTACCCGGACTTCACCCAACAGGTTCAGAGGCAGCGACTGGGATTTCAAGGGGTGAAGAAGAGAATGAGAGACAGAGCCATGAAATATGCCATGCTTTTCCCGGCTCGACTGCGTGTGGTTCACAATGATAAAACGTTTTTCTTTGACCATCCTGGAGCTGCTAGTGACTGGTTGGACTCGTTGCCCCCTGGACAGGAACAATTTGATCATTCGGAACACTCCGGTGGAGCGGAGGGCGGCCTGATGGAGCAGGAATAGGGAGTGAATCGGCTCCTGGACCAACGTATTGACTTTCGGCAGTGGTTTGATGCTATGCTACTATTGTCCGCTATTGTGTTGTCTTAATGGGGTGTGGGAGGGGGTCGGGTGTATCTTCCTCCTCTGGGGTTCTTTTCGTAGATTAGTTGTATGTTAGGGCGACAGGCACACTGCAAGTTGGGGTGGCTTTTGAGTCTCACGCAGGGGTGCGGGGTGGGGGGTATAATGTTGGTTTGGGGGGTTGGGGGGTTCAAGTTTAGGGTTTTTTGTTTTATTCAAGGCATAGTACTGACGATCTCCTGTGTTGCAGTGTCGCGGCGGGTGTGGGGGGGGGACCTGGGGTGGATGCTGGGATGGGGGATAGGGGACTACGCATTCTGTGTTGGAACGTAAATGGGTTGGGAGACAGAATTAAACGGGGGGTGGTTTTACAGTTGCTATGACGCTTGTCTCCTGATGTGGTTTTGCTTCAAGAAACACACTTGCTTGGTAATACGTGCCACGCCATGAATAGGCGTGGATACCGTCTCATGGCCCACTCGGGTTTCACTTCCGGCTCCAGAGGGGTGGGCATTCTGGTTCGGACCTCCCTCCCCCTTGCTATTGATGACGTTATACTTGATGATAGGGGGCGTTATGCCGCTATTGTAGGGCGTTGGGAAGGGAGGGTGATTACTTTACTCTCGGTTTACATACCACCAGGCCTTCAAACTACGACCTATGCTGATTTGGGAAAAGTGATCCTGGGAGTGCCCGAGGGTGTACTTGTAGCAGGGGGGGATTTCAACTCAGTAGTGTCTGGAATGTAGGATCGTCACCCTCCCCGTGTCCTCGCTAAATCTCAATCCTGGCTGGGGGATTTACTGGAGGCAATGGGGCTAACCGATTGCTGGCATTTACATCATCCTGGGCAACGGCAGTATACTTTTCACTCCGGGGCCCATGGCAGCCTTTCGAGATTAGATTATGTTTTGATGCCCTCTTCCCAGGCTTCCCTCATAGGGGAGGTGAAACATCTTGCCAGGGGTATTTCGGATCACTCCCCGCTGTGGTTAGTTGTGAACGCTCGTCTGGGGTCGGGAGGTCGGATTGCCCCGATTAACCCATGGTACCTCCGTGATCCTAAGATTAGAGTGGAATTACTTAAAGCGATCGATCATTACTTTGCTGAAAATGTGGGTTCAGTGTCCTCTTCTGTCTCCTTGTGGGAGGCGTATAAAACTGTCATTCGGGGACAAGCCCTCTCATCGATTGGCAATGTTAAGAGGTGTAAGCGGGAAGAGGTTGTCCGTCTTGAGACTGAACTTACCATCCTTGAGGGAGAGTTGGACTCTGGAGCCTCCCCTGAGAAGCTGCACTTGTTAGACCTAAAACAGCACGAATATAGAGCACTTGTGACTGACGCTGCGAAAGAGATGGGTCGTGAACAGCAGGGGCGTCTGTATGATGTGGGAGATAAGGCTGGGAAGTTGCTTGCTTGGTTGGATAGGAGAGAATGCGCGAGTCGAGTTATCCCCGTCATAGTTGATGTGAATGGTGAAAGTATCACTGACCCTGCTGGGATCGTGGCGCGGTTCGCCGATTATTTTCGGGTAGTGTACTCCCCTGTGTCCGATCGACCAGAGCAGGACTCCCGCTTGCTTCTACGCGATATCTCGCTGCCATGCTTGTCTGACTCGGAGCGGGACCTACTGGAAGCTCCGCTCACGGTTGATGAAATTGCGACCGCTATCCGATCGATTCGCTCCGGGAAGGCCTCGGGCCCTAATGGACTCCCCATCGAGCTTTACAAGCTCCGTCCCGACGTACTGGCGCCGTATTTGCGATCGATGTTCTTGGAATCCCTTGAGAAAGGGTCTCTTCCTCCTGATCAAAGGCTGGCCTCCATAGTGGTTATCCATAAGGAGGGAAAGCCGCGTGACCGCTGCGAATCTTTCAGACCTATTTCCCTGATCAATGTTGAACCTAAGATCCTGGCCAAAGTTCTTGCTACTCGTTTGATATCTGTTATAGGAGATCTTGTTCACCCGGACCAATCCGGCTTTATACCACATCGCAATACGGCACTTAATCTTCGGCGCCTCCATGGAGTCCTAGCGCGAGCCGGGACTCTGCGGGAGTCGGCCATCTTGGCGTCCCTAGACGCCACTATGGCGTTTGATACGCTTGAGTGGCCTTATCTTTGGGCGGTCCTTTCTAAATTCGGTTTTGGACCCGCCTTTGTCCGTTGGGTGCAGCTGCTTTATGCCGGCCCTTTAGCCCAGGTAGTGGTGAATGGGCGTGTTTCGGCCTCCTTTGCGCTTGGTAGGGGTACGCGCCAGGGCTGTCCTCTGTCCCCACTTCTGTTTGCTCTTGCCTTAGAGCCATTGGCGGCTTGGTTGAGATGGGAACCATCCTTGAAGGGTATTAGATGGTCTCCGGAATTTGAAGACCGTATATCTCTGTACGCGGATGATATACTCTTATACCTTACGTCGCCCCGGAAGTCATTGATCGTCCTTTTCGACGTTTTGACTTCTTTCAGTAAAAATTCCGGTCTAGTCATCAATTGGTCAAAATCTTGCGTTTATGTTCTTTCCGGCGATGCTCCCCTCTTGCCAAGTGGATGTCCTATTTCGGTGGTGCTCGAGGGATTCAAATATCTGGGAATCTTTGTTACCCTAGACCCCACGCTTCGTTACGAGAGCAATTTGTTGCCCCCTCTCCGACGTCTTCGGGCGGATATAGAAACGTGGAACAGACTCCCTCTCTCTCCCCTGGGACGAGCGGCGTTGTTTAAGATGATGTCGCTCCCCCGATTTCTTTATGCACTTCAAAACACACTTGACGTAGTACCAGCCGGGTATTTCCGGGAGATTGAATGTCTACAGCGACAGTTGATATGGGGGGGCCGTTCTCGTATTGCCCTTTCGAAGCTCACGCTCCCTTGGTATGATGGCGGCATCGCACTCCCGGACATCCGTCGCTATTATTGGGCCTCTCAGTTAGGGGCCATCAACCACGGCACCTATGCTCATTCACTAAACCCGGCCTTTGCGATGGATAAATGGTTGCTGCCCGGCGGCGATTACAACAGGGCTCTATACGCGACGTCAGCCAGTAGATCTCTTACGGGTCCCACTAAAACAGCGGTGCAGGTGTGGTATCGGGCTACGGCGGCCACGGGATGGGCTGACAGACCGACCCGGGCTACTCCACTCTATGCCTCGGAAAAACTGGGCTCCCTTTGGCAATCGAGGGGATTCGATCGGTGGGACATGATAGGGATCAGCAGGGTCGATGATGTGTGGATCAAGGGTAGGATCAAAACTTTTGAGGAATTGAAAGTTGAATATGGATTAAATGATAGGGAATTCTTTCGGTATGCGCAAGTCCGGCACGCAATCTTGTCTGTTTTTCCCCGCGGCTCGGACGTGCCGGAAGCATCCCCGCTTGAAGATAGGATACTAGATGGGCATGTCCCTGATAGCACTATCTCGCTCATTTATAAAAAACTGATTAATACTAGGATTGACTTATTGGAAGGCCTCCGAGGGTTGTGGACCGGTGATGGTCTGGAGCTCGATGATGAAGACTGGCAGGCCGTGATCTCTTCCCCGAAAGAGGTGGCTATCCCGGCACGCCTTCGGTTTGTCCAACTCAAAATTCTGCATAGGGTGTATGTGACTGGTCCGCGTCTGGTGCGAATGGGATTCTCGACGGATGGATTGTGCAGGCGTGGATGCGGTATGGTGGCCACATTTCTCCATATGATTTGGGAATGTCCGGCTGTGCTGAGCTATTGGAATCGCGTGCATGCGGTAATGAGTAAGGTTACGGGTGTACGGCTGATGCCTGAAGCGCGGAGGTGCTTGCTGAACGTCTGGGAGCCGAATGATTACAATCTGGCGCAGCTTCGATGGGCGACCTTGGGTAACATGATCGCCAAGCGTGACATTGCCCAGCTATGGGGCGCCCAGAGGCCTCCGACAGTCTTAGTGTGGAAACAAAACATGGATTGGTGCATGTTTCGAGAAAAAACGGTTTATGTTTCCCGTGGCACACCTGGCAAATGGGGGAAAATCTGGACTCAGTGGAACACATACCGTGGTGATATATGTACTCCCCCCATATCGGAATGTGATATTGACTTGTCTTCCTCCCAACCTGATGTTTCCTCCGCAGGATTATAGATGTTTTGTATACTTCTGGTCTCCTTTCCCCCCCCCCTCCCCCCGATTTACTGGTTGCAACGATATCTGATTTACGTTTGTACCCCCCCCCCCCACGAGCCGAATGGTGACACAAGTCTATTGTAATGCCTTGCTCTGTTTTGTTTTTCTGTTTTCTTGTTTTTACTTTTAATAAAAAGTTTCAAAAAAAAAAAAAAAAAAAGACTGTTTGATGGCCTAATTTCATGATTATGTAAATATTTGAAAATATTTCTTTGTGATATGTGCCCCATCTACTAAAAGAGATTAAATAGTATAGGGCCACCCATACACACTTCAAACAAAGACCTTTTTTCTTTTCCTTCTGGATGTATGAGCAAGTTTTTTATGAATGTGTCACAGTATGATTGTTGAAACTGACATTTGAAGTACGCTTGATTTTTCTTTACATTTTTTCTCCCTATTGCACTCATGTACATATTCACACATTTTATATAGAAAATAGAAGTCCTCCTCTCTCCCTAATGAGAACTTAATGTCTCCGTTTGATTAGAAATAATTGTCAAATATATAAGTTTCCTGTAAAACATTTGAAATAACAAAAAAACCATAATAGAGTTTTGAAATAATAAAAACTTTTTGAAAGCAATCTTGGACTGAAAGAGTGGTCCATGCAGATGAGCTGCTTGTTCCTCGTTTTGCAAAAATTAAAATAAAAAATTGAGCAGTACTGGCACATAGAATAGTTTTGAGGCTGCGCAGGAGGCCAAAGCAAGTGCCCGCCACCTTCTTAGCATGAGGCTCAAAAGTAAGGGCAGTGTCCATCACAACCCCGAATTCTTTAACAGTGTCATTCAGTTGTGGAGGGGAGCCTAATGCCGTCGGCCACCATTGGGGGTCCCATTTATGGGTGTCGCGGCCTACCAGGAGCAGTTCTGTTTTAGCAGAATTCAGCTGCAGGTAGTTCAAAGTCATCCAATCGGAGATGGCCAAGATGTCCTCACGGAATTTCAGTTGGTCTGTAACCGGGTTGTTAGTAAAAGTGAACACCAGCTGGGTGTCGTCCGCATAAGATGTCATTTTGATGTTACGTTCTTTAGCTATCAAGGCCAGAGGGCGAAAGTACACATTGAACAGCGTAGGGCTCAGAGCCGAGCCCTGGGGACAGCGCACTTTAGAGGGTAGATAGTGGAAAAATGAGGGGGGGTGTGAACTTGGGAAGAGCGTTCCAACAAGAATGCCGTGAACCAGGCCAGAGCCTTGCCTTTGACTCCGATCTCTTCCAAACTTGTTGGAGGAGAATTTTATGGGAGACCGTATCAAAGGCGGCACTAAGGTCAAGTAAAACCAGTGCCGATGCATTACCCTCATCTTGTGCTGCCCGAAGCTGCTCAGTAACAGCTAAAAGCGCTGATTCTGTACTGTGTTTTGAGCGGAGCCCGTTCTGAGAGCTGTCCAGAATAGAATTGGACTCTAAATAATTAGTCAGGATGGTGTTGACATGGGATTCCATAATCTTGGCCAGATATGGAAGGAGAGATATAGGTCTAAAGTTCTCTGATAAAGAAGAATCAAGAGTAGGCTTCTTAAGTAGCGGTACAACTTTTGCATGCTTCCAAGACTTGGAAATCACAGCTGATTGGAGGGAGTTGTTGATAAATATCCTACCCTCTGATAGCAAATAGTTGTGAAGTTTTCTAAAGATCTCAGGCTTTACCGGGTCGTCAGGGGAGCCGGATTTGACTTTTGCTGTTAAAATGACTAAGCCTTCAGGGGACACAGAAGACAAAGTCTCTAAAGAGTCCGAAGCTACCCAGGAAGTGTAATTTGCCGTGGGGCTGGGCGGGCATTGTTTAGCGTCTAAGACGCTGTAAATAAGGTCCACCTTATTAATAAAGAACTTTACCAGGGAGTCGCATTGGATATTGGAGGAGATGGTATCATTGGAGCCTCTTGCACGTTGCAGCATATCCTTCACGAAGGAAAAAATGGTTTTAGAGGGATTAGCACTAGAGGCGATGGATGCAGCATAGAAGGAGGCTTTTGTTTTCTGAACTGGATTGTGATAGATTTTTATGGCCTTTCTATATTTGTGTTTGGAAATATCGTCATATGCCTCCATCCCCGTTCTAAGATTTTACACTTTTTCCTTTCTACTCGAAGAGTCTCATTATACCAGGCGTGAGTTAGCACACCCTTGGATTCAGACAGTTTCTTCGGGATACTTTGATCTAGAGATTTATTAATCCAGCCCCTAAACATTCTGTCGGCTGCCTCAGGATCAGAGGGCCAGACTGGCTGGGAAGCTATTAGCGTGGCTTGGAGAGTGGCTTCGTCCAGTTTGTGCCAAGGACGTTTCCACAACGACTGACAAGGGGCTTTCAGAGTAGTTTCTTCTAAATCCAGGTACATAGGAAATGGTCAGTCCATATCAGGGGGAGGGGGGAAGTACTATCAGATTTTGAAGATTCGAGAAGACTGGGTCAAGTAAATGACCAGCTAGATGTGTGGGGCCCACAACCAATTGAACCAGTTGACTTAAGGGAATCATAACAATCCAGATAGAGATTGAGATCCCCTATAATATTTATATTGGCTGACTCTAAAACAAGAGAAGAGGCAATATGGGCTAGAGCCTCTTGAAAGGCCTTGGCTGGGCCAGGAGGGCGATAAATGAGAAGCCCAGTGTAGGTAAAGTTGTGGGAGAGAGAGATTTTGCATAATGCGCTTTCGCACTCAGGAATAGACAGAGAGGATAAAGAACAATGAAAAACGGATTTAAATATCACTGCTAAACCTCCCCCTCTGCCTTTAAGCCTGTTCTGGGTAAGTAGCCTATAGCCAGCCGGTAAGGCCAGATTAGTGGATACCATAGAGTCAGTGGTAAGCCAGGTTTCCGTTCGGAATGTTATATCAGGGCCAGAGTCTAGAAGAAGATCTAATATATCAGCATGAAGTTTAACTAGTGACCTACAATTAAGGCCAAGTATAGTGACTCGAGTAGGGCGGGAACTATTAGGAGGATTACTAGAATTTGAAATGCCACTAAACCCACAGTTGTTACAGTTTTTCCGGGGAGCATTAGGGTGCCATATGTAGTACTCGAAGGGTACTTTAGGTGGCAGGGCAAACAAATAGTCCCGTGAGTATGACAGTCTTTGACTTGGGTCAGGGCCCGGGGGCGAGGCGCCGGGCGCACACGGGCTTGCCTTCGGCGCGCCCGCTGCGCGCGTCCGCTGCACGTCCGTGAACCCATCTGGCGTAAATAGTGTGGAGCGGGGAAGATCTCCCGCCTCCTCCACAGCCCGGAAGTGCGTCACTAGCTCAGGGGCAGGGCAGTCTGTCTGGTACCCGCCCTCCACACAAACGACCGAAGCCGCGGTGGACCGGGGTCGGGACGGTAAGTACAGTGCCAAAGATATATTAAAAGAGAATCAACTGTGAATAGAACATTCAAAAGATAAAATCATTAAAAACAGAGTCTATCGCATAAAGTGCAGATCACGTTCAATTAAATACGGGCAGCCAAAAACACAGCGACTGACCCTCTAAGTATCCGCTCCACTGCGCGTCCGTGAAGCCTACCAGAGTAAATAGTGTGGAGCGGGGAAGATCTCCCGCCTCCTCCACAGCCTGGAAGTGCGTCACTAGCTCAGGGGCAGGGCAGTCTGTCCGGTACCCTCCCTCCACACAAACGACCGAAGCCGCGGTGGACCGGGGTCGGGCCGGTAAGTACAGTGCCAAAAATATATTAAAAGAGAATCAACAGTGAATAGAACATTCAAAAGATAAAATCATTAAAAACAGAGTCTATCGCATAAAGTGCAGATCACGTTCAATTAAATAAGGGGCAGCCAAAAACACAGCGACTGACCCGCTAAGTATCCGCATACTCCAGTAATTCATCCAATGCCTGTTTCCCTTGGGCAAACCAGGACCGTTTTCTCCTGCATTTGCATTATTAACTTGCATGTACAACAAATGTCTTGCCATATAACCCCTGGTATGATGATAGACTCAATGACGACAGGCGTACTATGCGAATGGCAGAGCGCACCTGGAGATCGGACCCTTCAGCACTGCACCTCAAAAGGCTTAAGAACAAGAGAAATGCCTACTTCAGGAAAATAAAGCGCACAAAGTCGGACTTCTTTAGCCGCCAGTTGGACCAAGCAAAAAACAGGCCAAGAAAGCTGTTCGAACTAATCAAGACCCAAACAAAGACACAACCCTTACAATCAAACAGCACAACAAGCGACACCCCACACTGTGAAGCCTTCTCTGCTTTCTTTAAGCTAAAGACTGACAACATAAGAAATGACCTCATCATAGATGTAAGCCGATTCCCCAACCACACCAGAATGGCTAACACTCAACCTAAAAACAAGGCATCTTGGCTGTACTTCGATACTTACTCGGAAGTAGCAATACACAAACTGCTCTGCACCTTGAAGCCCTCTAATCACCTCACAGACCCTCTACCTGCTAATGCTGTAAAAGACTTCATCCCCTTGCTCCTCCCTCTCTGGACCAAAATCATCAACAGCTCCCTGCAACAAGGCCTCATTCCAGACTCCCTCAAGGTGGGGCAAGTCACGCCTATACTCAAGAAACCTACAGCCGATCCGTCTGACCTAAACAATTACCGGCCCATCACCAATATCCCCACCCTGGCCAAACTGCTGGAGAAATGTGTCCAACTCCAACTAACAAAACACATTGACCAATTTGACCTCATCAACCCTCATCAATCAGGCTTCCGAGCGAAACATAGCACGGAAACAGCTATGACACACATAATTGATGACGCCCTCCAAATTCTTGATCGCAATGAGTCCTGCCTCCTCATCCTTCTTGACCTCTCGTCAGCATTTGACACGGTCAAACATGAGAACTTGCTGGAGCTGCTAAGCACTAGAATGGGTCTATCGGGAACTGTTCTCAAATGGTTTTCGTCCTTCCTTCACAACCGGTCTCAGAAGTTCAAGATCGACAATGTGCTATCTACTCCTGTGCCTGCAGATCTAGGTGTTCCACAAGGATCCTCCCTCTCCCCCACACTGTTCAACCTCGTCATGGAACCGTTTGCCACCTTGCTCCAAGCTTCCAATGTCTAATTCCATATGTACGCCGACGACACACAACTTTACCTAAAGCTACAATCCCCGGAAGATATCAAACATCTGAATTCCACGCTTATTAACACTCAATCTTGGCTGGCCGATAATCACCTCAAACTAAATGCTCTGAAAACTGAGTTCCTACTCATCTCACCCACGGCGAAAATTTCCACCACCCAAACGTGGCTCAATAACCTAACAGCACTCAATGTCCAACCTACCATAGTGGATTCGGCGAAATCCCTAGGCATCACACTCGACGCCAAGCTCGACATGCAGCAGCACGTTAGCGAAGCCACAAAAGCAGCTAATTTCCAAATCAACACACTGAGGAAAATTAAACCCTTCCTCCCTGCCGAAGACTTCCAAACTGCTGTACAAGCTTTAGTCATCCCTCGAATAGACTACGGAATTGTGGCCCTCAGCGGACTCCCGCTATCCACAACAGCTCGCTTAAGAGCCTCCCTGAACGCTGCCGCGAGACTCATTACTGGCTCAAGGAAACATTCGCATACATCCCCAGACTTAAAGTCCCTAAAATGGCTGCCTTTTGAAGCCAGAATACAGCTAAAAATTGCAGTTATGACACACTCGGCCGTGCACCACAATGCACCCAACTACCTGGCTCAAAAGTTGTCTATATCAGGAGGTTCGAGATCCAATAGAAGTACAAAAAATCTACTCCTGAAACCTCGTAGATTCCGGAAGGAAAAAACATACAAGCGCTCCTTCTCAGGAATGGCACCCAGGATCTGGAATGCGCTCCCTCCTGAAACCAGGCTTATCTCCTCCACTGCACTCTTCAAGAAAGAGGTGAAAACCATCCTTCTGGCCAAGATCTCTTGAACCTTATAGGTGCTGGATCAGAGACTCTGCATTGCTCTGTATCACTGTTCACCTTGTCCTTTGGCACTATACTTCTACTTGATGGGGACACTACTACGCTACTCTCTTACTACCGACCAATATATGATACACGCTGGTTTACTGATTCACTCTCCCGATGCCCCCACTCAGTGTTCTCTCTATACTAAAACATTGGTATAAGCCATCCACACACCCAAGGTGTACCTGAACACCTCTGTAGTGGGATCAATGACTTGTGCCGTCTTATATTACTTGTTTACCTGATTGTATATTGATATGATTTATGTATGTTATTATTATCCTACCATGTTAGTGACTATTATACTGCTCCCACTATCTCTGTTCAGCCCTATTGCCCCTACCCTGTCTTTGTGAAGCGCTCTGATATCTGTAAGGATCTTGTTCGCGCTATATAAAACTTTGAATAAATAAATAAATAAATAAATTAGCAGTCTTCATCACTGATACAAGTGTTACACTACTTTCAGCAATGCAAGGGGGCAAGAAAAATCACGCATGCCATCCATGGAGACCTCTCCCATGTATGCCTGTGTGCCGTGTTTCATATATTGCAAAGCATCGTTAATGTGCTGCTTGTGTGAGTTACTGCTGGGAAAGAAGTCGTTATGATATCAGTTTTATACACTAAAGCACCGAACCTGTCCATCGATTTTACGGGGGACTATTTACTTTGTTCGGTTAAAGCACAGTTGCACCTAACGGTAATCCTACATGAGTGCAGCAGGCTGACCCAGAATTTCTTCTACGACTGAGTGCCACAAAGAAGGAAAAGTGGCGCTTTGTTTACTTTCAGATTGAGAGTTGGTAGTATTTTTTAGGTTTAACAGAAATTCCAAAAGCACTTAAACTGTGTTCGAGGTCATCCTACCAAACTCCTAATGGGCACGTGATCTCATCACCACGAGGAGCGCCTGAGGTGATACTGGATTATATAGCGGTGAACACAACGTGCAGTGAGGGCCTCGGGTGAGGCAGGGCTCTTTGTGGCTAATTACACGGTAGAGCTTTGTTTAAACACACACACACACCCGCCCTTCTTTTGAACTATGGCCTGAATGTGGCATTGTCTAGGATTACTGCACCTGGTGTTAAAATGACACTTCCTCGGTGTCAGTAATGGCTGCGGGGGTAAGAGAACATGACCTACCGATGGTTATCAACCCTTCTCTTTAGCAGTACACATTATTATTCCCACTGGGGGGGTTTAGCAGAAAACTCAGTTCCTACATGAACAGTGCCCTGGTATGTGCAATCAGAAGAGGGTAGTGTGCCTTTGGAGGGTAGGTGTTAACTCACCAAAGCACACCGCACTATCATACCGGTCAATTCCACCCACGAAGGTAGATCCAGCATGAATGCAGCTTTTTTGGTCTTTTAGCACTATGCCAATCTTCGAAGACACATTTCCAAAGTAATTACTACAGCAATATAAGGCTTTAAACGCTGCTATCCGTGAATCCTATAAAAACCTGTACCATTCCTTACTGCTACCTATTCCTAAACCCTAGAAACCGCCTCTGCTACCCTTCCTAAACCCTTACTACCTTTTAATGCTACTCATCCCATTACCACAAAAAATCACTTACTATCCCTTAACACTTCCAGTTCCCTGAACTCTGAACTCCCCTTAACGCAAGCCTTCATTGAAGACTAAAATTCATTTACTATCCCTTAATGCTTATTCATAAAGTTTTGTATAGCGCGAACTTGGCCTGAAAGTATAAGAGAGCTTTACAGAGTTGGCATAACAGAAATTACACAAGTTACTTGTGGAATACATAAGAAATACATTAAACAGACTATAAAGGAAGAAAACGATACATAATACAATATGTGGACGATAAGGTTCGGCGGTAGATATGGTAGGGTGCTGCGGAGGTGGGGAGAAGCAGCACAGTTTGTTTACCGAGGTAGTGAAGCTCCAATTTCCTGGCTGGGTTGATGGGGGCTGTTGGCCCGAAACTGGTCCCAGAATGCTTGTTTCCGGTCCAGGAAAGACATGGATTGGCAGTTCGGCCTGGACTGTTTCCATGAGGGAGAGGGTCAAGACTGATTTGCATATAGCTGTGTCTGAACTGGAGTGGCAGAGTGAACTAAAGAAAGATGATGGATTCAAGCTAGATCTGTGACTGGGGGTGAGTGTCTGAAAAGTTTCAGCGCTCCGTCCATCTCCTTGTGTTTGGGGTGAGTGAGAAACATCCAGCAAGGCAGATGATTTAGGGAGGAAGACTTTTGGTATTTTTGTTAGTGTAGGTTTACGTTTTTTCCTGAAGTGAGGGAATGAGTGACAGACCCAGAGAGTTCCAAATTCTAGGAGAGTTCCTGGAAAAGGAGCATGGGGAAGTGTCAAGGAGTTCTGGCATTTTCATTTGTAATTTAGAAGCCTGGAGGGGTTAGGAGTACGATTAAAGAGGAAGAGTGGTCATTCATCCAGGTTTCATGTAGAAAGATGTAAATTCTGCGGCGTAGGACGGTTTCAGCTATTTTAGTGGCATGCGTAAAAGCTGACCAGCAGTTTAGTAGCATACAGCAAAGAGTAGGTACAGATCTTGGACCATGTTGACCGGGTTGGATGGTAGTTAGTTGGGCAGGAGGCTGAGTGGTGAAAGGTGTCCTACTGGTGCCAAGGATGACCACGATCTTGCCGTGGCAAAGTTGGTTTAGAGAATTGTCCTATGTGTTACATAGCATTTCAGCTTCCTGCTGTGACATTCCAGTAATGGTGCATTTAGGTTTGCAGTGGTGATGAATGTAGGGGGTCATTTGCCTGAGTATGGAAAATCAGTAATAGGAGTGCAAGTTTGTGGCAGGATCAGCGTTTGGCATAGATGAGGAAGGGTGGGGGCAGGATATGCATATTCTTTGCGTCCTCACATAGTGACGATATTGCATCCAGAATAGTGTTGATTTGAGTTCTAGGTGGAAGGGGGTGGTGTATGATTGAGCTCGCCAGAGGCTGGGGTGGGGGCTAAGGTGTTATCCAGCCTGCATTGGTTGGGGGACTGAGACAGCTCGGTGTGGAAGATGGATTACACTGGGAAGAGGAGGAGGGCCATGAATGGGGGTTTGGGGAGGGTGGGGAGAGGTAGTTCTGGCAGCAAAACCAAAGCTTCAGGGCTTCTGGGAATGGCAGAGGCTGTAGAGAGGTGGGGGTTGAGACCAAACAAAAGGGGGTTGGGAGCAGAAGGTTTAGTTAGAAGAGGCAGGGTGGGTGTGTGGGTGAGTTCTCTAGGAGAGGGGAGGGGTGGTGATGGGAGCAAATGGCATAGAGGAGCAGAAAGTAGGGAAGTAGAGATCAAAAATTGATAAGTTTAGTTAAGAGGCTTGGATTAGGATGTTCCCATTTCTGTAAATGGTTATGGACAATTCTCCATTACAGTTCTGGGATCGGGAGATAGTGAATTTAGATCCATAAGGGACAGTGGTGGGGCTGGTTACGTGAAGGCATTGAAGGAAGTTCTGCCTCCATTTTTTCTTGGTGTAGAAGATGAAGTCCACTTTAAACCCTTCATATGTTGGACTGTAAAAGAAGTCTTATTAGTGTCTCTGGGTGAGGATTTTGTCTTTGAAATTTTATGCAGCATGCGTTGGGGCTGTATCTTTCCATGATGGTGCTCTTGCGTGAGATTGTCCAGTCAGTAGTCTCCACTGCTTACTATATAAAACATACTATATATGTGATACAGCACATTGGAAGGCCAATTGCCAAGTTTGCATATTGCTGTATTTGTGTGTAAGACTGGTCCTGAGTCGCAAACTTTGACCAAGGGCAAAAGTAATAATGTCGTAAAATGTGTTGCATAATCTCAAATAATTTGCCTTTTCTTCCAGCATAATTTAGTAAATCCTATCGCATAATTTGGTTCTTCCCTGCCGCATAACTGCAGTGGCCTTGCTGATAAAAGCATACTTCATTAAAAAGTTAGAAAAAGGTTTTTAGGGCATCAGTGGAAGAGCTTTCAGTACTACAATCTGCTGTTTATGTACAATGGAGCTGTGCTGCATTCTCATATTCGTGGATATGAGCAACACCCCACTAATGAAAAAATTTACAGAATGGTGGATGTTTGGATGTGTACCACAAATTAGTAATACCACTACCAAGATACTGCTGGTACTAGATTGGCAGTTGGAGAAACTCCCGATAAGGACTAGGGACTGAGGTCGTGTGACTGATGCTTGGAAAAACGCTCACACATTTTGCAACACAGAAGAGAAGGAAACCATATGCATGAAAAGGTAGATTATCTTTCTTCATGCAAGGGTGACCTTTGTCGACTTCCATCTTGTCGCGTCGTCCTCGCAATGAAGAGGCCGACGCTGGTGATTGTACTACAGAGCTTTATTATTAAAAACCATTCTACTCCCCGTCCCTACTCTAACTGCCCTCTCCTGTGCCCCCCAGCTCCTCCCGTTCCGGTTCCTCCCGCGACTCCACCCCCCAGACACTAGACTGCTGCTTGTTCCATAACATCTCCCCCTTTCTTAACAAAATAAAATTGAGTTAGAGAGTATCTACAGTTCCTCAATCAACCGCACAGGTCTGCGGATGTTCCGTCGGGGTCTGAGAGATGCCTCTGCATTCTCGTTCTCAGATTCAGCATGATCCTCAGGCCTCAGCAATACAGGACTGGTGACTGTCCTTTCGTTGTTTGAGATTCCTGTTGTCTTGTCAAGGGCATCCCTGACGGCTGGGGTGCACTTTTGAAAATGGGACACATTGCGTGTGATTCTCTTGTTTTCAGATTCTGCAGTAATCATAGTTCCTTTTTGCTGAGTGACCACCAAATGTTCAGCACGATAACTGCAGTCCGTTTTCTTTTGTTGTTCCTGTTTGACTAGCACCCAATCCCCTTCTTGGATGGACGTGGATTTAGCTCTTCGCCTAGCGTCAGTGTAGGACTTCATCTTTTCTTTGTTTCTGCGATCTTGATTAGCAATGTCCTCATGTCCAGCGTTATCAGACTGGGATTGTAGGGTGTTTTCCCAAGTGGGTATTCTAGTCCTGATGGTACGCCCCAGCATGAGAGTGGCAGGGCACTTGCCAGTAGTCGCATGGGGAGTTGTTCGATATGCCCTCAAGACTTCATTCAGGGCAACTTGCGGATCTTTCTTGTCCAGAGACGTTTGCTGAAGTGCCTTTTTCAGAGTGGCCATAAAACGTTCCACCATTCCGTTAGTCTGGGGCCAGAGGGGAGTGATCCTACGATGCTTAAAGTTAAGATGTTTGGCAAACTCCCCGAACTCTTGACCATTGAACGGTGGGCCATTGTCTGTTTTGACCTCAATCGGAATACCCCACGCTGCAAACACTTCATCCAGGACAGCAATGGTACTGGTGGCCTTGGTGGACGAGACAAACTGTGCAATGGGGAATCTGGAGTACTCATCCATGAGTACCAGAATGTACTTCCCTGATTGAAGGGGTCCAAAGAAATCCAAGGCAATTTCTTGCCATACACCATTCGGCAAGGTAGACATTTGAAGGGGAGCGGGAGGCTCTCCCTGACTCACCAATTGACATTGAGGACAGTCCTTGAGGGTTAATTCCACCATCTGATCTAATAGCGGGAACCACACTCTCTCTCGGAGCGCTCTCTTGGTGGCTACCATCCCACGATGACCCGTGTGAGCCAAGTTGATCACGCCTTGGCGAAGTTGCATTGGAATAACTATCCTTTGGTCTCGGAGTATGAGCCCTTCTGTTGTGACGGACAGTTCATCTCTCACGTGTTTGAAGGTATTGAGTTCTTGTCTTTCACTGGGATCTCGGTTGTCATCATCATTGCAATGTCGCCACGTGTCCGTTTGTATTCGTAGTTTCACTTGTTGCATGATATTGTCCTGGGCAGTGGCCTCATAGATGGTTTCCAGTGGGACGGCCGGTGGTCTGGCTTGGTCGACCACAAAACGAATATATTCCTCCCCGAGGGACGGTCCTGACGCCCGTGATGTTCTGGGATGTCTCGACATAGTCGGCAGGATTGGTGTAGGTGTACTCCTGCAGCCGCAGGCCCCAGCGTTCTATCCGAGGAGGCATCTGGGCTCTGGGGTTGCCAAATATGGTGACTAGTGCCTGGTGGTCTGTGACTAATGTAAAATGCTTGCCGTAAACAAAGATGTGATAGTGCTCGCAAGCCCAGACAACAGCAAGAGTCTCTTGCTCTGGCTGGGAGTAAGCTTTTTCAGTGTCAGTTAAACTCCTGCTGGCATATGCGACAATGTGCCTCTGATCAGTGTCATGATCGAACTGCGCAAGGGTGGCCCCTAGGCCAACTGGGCTGGCATCCACAGTTATTTCCGTTTTCCTTTTGCCGTTAAAGTAGGCCAGATTGTCTGCTGATTCCATGGCCCTTTTGATCGCCTGAAACGCCTGCTCACATTGAGGTGTCCACTTGAATGGTTGTCCTTGCTTGGTGAGGTTACGCAGCGGATAGCTGATGGTGGCGTAGTCTTTTATATATCTGGCACAGTAGCTCGCCATTCCTAGGAAAGATCTTATGTCACCGACATCCTGTGGGCTTTTCGTGTCGTTCAGGGCTGCTACCTTCTCAGGGTCTGGTTTCATCCCTGCTCCTGAAAATATGTGTCCAAAGAACTCCAAAGTAGACTTGTGGAATTCACATTTCTATTTGTTCAGTGTGAGGTTTGCTTCAAGTAGAGCATGACAGACTCTGTCCAGTGCTGTATTATGTTCCTGAACAGTCGCACCATAAACCAAGATATCGTCACTATAGTTTAGTGCGTTGGGGATGTGGTGAATTGTCTTTCTTATGGATTCCTGGAAGATCTCAGCTGCAGAAGATACTCCGAAACTGAGTCGTTTATATCTGAAAAGTCCAAGGTGAGTGGCAAACGTGGTGATGTATCTTGACCTTTCATGCAGCTCAAGCTGGTGATATCCCTTATTTAAGTCCAATTTGGAGAAGACTTGAGCTCCATTCAGGGACGCGATCATGTCACTCAAATGCGGCCCGGGATGACGTTCTCGCTCAATGGCCGTATTTGGGACCCTCATGTCGACACATAGGCGCACGTTTCCGGGGGTACCTTTTTTCGGCACGATCACCACTGGTGAAACCCATGGGGTAGGACCTTCCGTTCGGTCAATGAAATCCGCTTGTAAGAGCTCTTGTAGTTCATCCTCTACAGCCTTCTGGAGGTGGAATGGGACCCGCCTGTGATGTTGAGCGACAGGCGTCACCTTTTCATTTCTGTGTAGGCGTACCTGACATCGTGTCATTTTTCCAAGTCCAGTGAACAGCTTGGGAAATTTGTGGATGTCTGGGTCATCGTGTACTCTATATAAGATTTCTACCAACCGAAGTCGCTCAGCAGTGGGAAGGCAGAGGAGGCAGTCCGCTTCTGGTCCTTCAATTACGTGTATGTGAGCAGGTACAGACTGGTCCTTGTGCGTGAGAGTGGTTGCAAACTTTCCCAAACACGGAAGTGGTTTTCTGGACATCCAGGTGTACACTCTGACATGTGCAGGGCTTAACGGAGGTGTAGGCTTCATTCTCCTGTATTCAGTCACTGGGATATAGTTTAGGGAAGCACCACTGTCGAGCACAAACTTTGTCGCGTGATTCCCTACGCGAATGTCTAGTCGTGGGTATTTCTTGAGCTGATCTGGGTCGGCCACCATGCAAATGTACTAGTCACTGTCCTGTGATGCAGGTTACGCTGACCGTGATTCTCGTGACGGTGACCGCCTTAGCCACTGCGATTTGCGTGACTCTCGACTCGACCGAGAGGATCCAGAGGATGATCCTTGGCGGTCTCGGACGGCTTTGGCATGATGTCGCACTGTTGTTGGGCGAGACTAGCTTGTGTAGTCTTTCTGTCTGTTCTTCCGATATTCTCCGCAAACATTTTCAAAATGGTTGTCTCTCCCACACTTCCGGCATTGCTGCCCCAACGCTGGACAGGCATCCGTGTGAGGGAAATTGTATCCGCACCTGGAACATTTGAGAGGACGCTCCCGCTTCTTGTCCCGTCGACCAGAGTCATAACGTTTGTGTCCTGTATATTTGTGATGAGAATTAGGTCTTGACGTCCTCCGCCTCTCACGAGAGTGTCTGCGAGTGGTACGTGCTTGAAGCCGGAAGACCTGCTCGCGTTTTTCACACGTCCCGCCTCCATCTTTTTAGCATGCTCCTCCGCCTGATTGTGAACTCTGGTCATTTCTTCGATCTCATCTAACGTGTGACTTTTCCGTAGGAGGCGTCTTCGGAGTGACTCTGATTGGCATCCCTCTATGATGCGTAGCCTGATGGCATCTTCTGTGGAGAAGTTGTCAAATTCACAATATCGTCTAGTGATAAATGTGCTCATGGGCTCTTCCTTTTCTTGCGATGCCAAATTGAAGGTGTATCTTTTGTAATCCGCATTTTTCTTGTGTAAAAACTTTCTATTCAAGGCATCTCGTACTTTGGCATACCACCCCGCGTCATCAGTCGGTAATTCTTTGATGATTTGGCTAATTTCCTTCCCCACCAAATTGCGGAGCACAATTAATCTCTGATCTTCCTCCATCACCTGCGAGCCTTGCATAAAATCTTCAAAATCCTCAAGCCATTCTTGCCACCTGAGACCCATTCCTCCTCCCGCTATCAGTGCAAGTGGTTCCGGAGGACGTAGATAGGAGGCGCCCATCATCCCTAGTCTGTTGGCTGCAGCTGGAGCTTCTGCTCTCCGCGTCGGCGATGTCGCCATCTTATTCTTGTCCTAATCACGACTTGTGCAGATGACCAGGCAATCAGCTGAGGATTGAGATTCGCCTCTGGCACTTGTTTTTTTTTACTTTCAGTCAATTATTCCTCTCGGTGCTAAATATTTATTTTGAGACTCGCATTTGCTTGTGCTTATTGTATTCTGAATTTGCATTTGCTTGTACTTGTTGAATTCAGATCTTACATTTGCTTGTGCTTATTTCATTCGGAATTTGCATTTGCTTAGGCTTGTTGAATTCGGACCTTGCATTTGCTTGTGCTTGTTGACTTCAGAGCTTGTACTTGCTTATGCTTGTTGAACTTTGCAACCGCCTGACTTCCAAATGGCCACTCAGTATCCTTGATAGGGGATAGGAGCAAAATGCCTGACCCCAAAATGGCCGCTGCTTTGAAATCTCGTTTTCGACGAGATTTGGCTCTCTATTGCTTTCGGTTCTTTTCATTCCGGTGCTCACTCACCACGCCGAATTGCAGGCAGCAGCGCTCTCGCAAAGGCCAGGACCACTGCAGCTCCACGCTGGCAAGTCCTCACAAGCCTCTCAGGCACAGGTAGAATCGGGGTGGGCTCCCGTCCTCGATGTCTTCACGCCGACCCTCGTTACAGCTGGGGTAGGCACCCAGGCTTCAGCGCGCACACAGCGCTCGCAGGCTACGCTCAACACTACCTCCAGGTCGCGGAGCCTCGGCCAGGAACGCGCTGCTAGGGCTTCTCACACTCACGGCCCGCGCTCTCTGGGGAGGAAGGGGGGGGGCACGCTCGTCGCGACGGCGACTCTAATTAGTTATGCCCCACGCTGGAACCGGATCACCGCTCAGGGACTGGCGCACTGGCACAGCGCTACCATCCCACCTTTGTCGCCAGTTGTCGCGTCGTCCTCTCAATGAAGAGGCCGACGCTGGTGATTGTTCTACAGAGCTTTATTATTAAAAACCTTTCTACTCCCCGTACCTACTCTAACTGCCCTTTCCTGTGTCCCCCCCAGCTCCTCCCGTTCCGGTCTCTCCCACGACTCCACCCCCCAGACACTAGACTGCTGCTTGTTCCATAACACATCTGATGTCCTTTGTTTATCACTTCTTCTGTGTATCTAAATTCTGTCAACTTTTTGATAATAGTTACACTGACATTTTATATCCCCTTTTCCCTATAAACCAGTAATATTGGCATCTTTTTGTAAGTTACTTCTAACTTGTTCCCCCCAAAAAAAAGCTACATTTGGGCTTGGCAAAGGATTGGTTACTAAACAAAAAATGCAGAAGAATGTTATGACTGTTTTCTGCAGACAGTATAAGTGAACTATGAAATGAATGGTCAAAAATGTGCACATTTATACCTTGCAAAACTGGTCGAGTTCAATAAACCTAATTGCTTATATTTTGCAATATTTTGCATAGTTTTCATGCTTAAAGCTAAAACAGTGATTTACGAACAGAAGAAGCCAGCATAAGGAGTATGTTACTTACCTTGTAAGCATCTGTTTGTCGCATATAGTGCTGCAGATTCACATACTATGCACATTCCTGCCATCCTGCCAGTGTTGGACTCCTGCCATCTAGTGGCTTGAACTCTACAACTTGTTTTTCTCAAAGAAGTCTTTTATGCCTGCTGTGACGTCGAGTTCTCCTCCTCTTCAACAGAATATGCATGTTCAACAACCACTTTTTCTGTTAATTATGAATAATCTGGTATCCGGAAATAGGCCGCTTGTATTGCATAAGGACGAAAATGGAGTAGCTGCCATGTTACTTATGGATTAGTAGCTGTCTTTGACACTGTCCACACCTCTGAATCAGTGAAAAAGCTCTAAAATGGATTGCTACTTATTTCACAAAGCGTAGTCTACCAACCAATTTTCACATCACCTCCTCAAGGGGTCTATCATATCTCCTCTATTATTCAACATCTAAATAACCCCCTTACCAGTTCTGATTAAATCATACAACCTCATCTGTTACAACTATGTAGATGACATCCAAATCATTAAAACAATTAATAGCTAAGACCACCTCTACAATTCACAACTCGATGTCTACAGATGAAGACAGCACAAAACAAACAAATAATCCCAACAATCGACACGGAACCATCGATTGCGAGTATGATAAACCTAAATAAAGAAAACTCAACTTCCCCACATCTTGTACAGGAAAGACCGACTCGTCAAACAAATGAGCAAAGAAAAGACCATGTGAAAAATAAAACAACAATAATGGACCCTGCACAAATAGACAAAACATTCAGCCCATTCAGAGGAGAAGGGGAGGTTGTGCTGCAGAAGTGTAATCAGCCCAGTGCTTAATTTGAGCTGGTGGTTTCCGGTGCTCAGCACTGTCACTTAATTGTCAGCACCGGCACTTGTGACAGTCGGCCCCAAGTTGGCACTGTCTGGCTAATTTAGAGATGGCCACAACACCAGTTAAGTATTAATTCAACATACATTAAAATGACTATTGCCTGCTGCCCATCCATTTCTATACCTTCAGAGGCCTGAAATAGTCTGAACTATCACACTTGTAGGAGTGTGATGGTTAGTAGTTGTGTTGTTACGATCATTGGCAGCATGGCAGGGGCGATGTAGTGCAGGCTGCAGTGGCTTCCTGACGAGAGCCCTGGCACGTATGATTTTTTTTTTTTTAGAAATTAAGCACTGATCAGCCTAATAGAGAACATCTAAAGACAATATTGATAAATGTCAACCTACGCAACACCAGCGAAAGGGCCAATGATCAGAAGCGCCAGCATGAAGTACCCGCTCCCTGCTCTCCTCAGTCTTCTTGCACAGTCTAATCAGATCCTTCTAATACCTCAATACACTTCACAGGGATCACATGATCATTAGAACCGAAGAAATATTTGAAATTTACTGGAAACCATACCAGCATTAAATCAATTCTCTTCTCTGGACTGGTTAGCCACTAAGTGTGTTAATCAATGAATTCATACTCAAAAAGAAATAACTCTTTCAACCTAAGGACAGCAGAGATCGCATAATTGATACTAACCGCCACACCCCAGTTTGAAGCATGGGGTATCAAGCTTTTAGTACGTAAAAAACAATATTACCCTTCGCCACTGCTTTACCGGAAAATGACGAAACCGGATGATTCTGTAGCAATCAGAGTTCATTCAGTTCTACAAAATGCCTGAGGTAACCAAGGCGCGATTGGGTTAAATCTAAATCTACCATAAAAAATCCGTAGGGGGCACAGCTTTTTCAGTACAAGCTGCCTAACTCTGGAACTCAGCCTACATTAGAAGCACAGATGAGCATATACACATCTGAAGACAGTTGAAAACATGGCTATTTAATAGGTAAATGCAACACCCACATCCTGGCAACAGCGCCCACAAAATAGTAGCACCCTCAAGTGAAATTCTCTGCTTACAACCCACAAACTGCAAAAAAACTCAACCAGGAGACAGCCTTCGATATGTACTTCAATCAATCAATCAATCAATCAATCAATCAATAAACTTATAAAGCACACTATTCACCTGTTAGGGTCACAAGGCACTGGGGAGAGGGGATGCTACTGGTCGAAAAGCCATGTTTTGAGGCATTTCCTGAAAGTTAGGAGGTCCTGGGTCTGGCGTAGCTGGAGTGGTAGAGAGTTCCAGGTTTTGGCGGCGAGGTGTGAGAAGGATCTTCCTCCGGCGGTGGTGCGGCGGATGCAGGGGATGGTGGCGAGAGCATGGTTGGCGGAGCGGAGATGGCGTGTGGGAGCGTGGAAGGAAAGTCTGTCGTTGAGGTAGGCTGGACCGGTGTTGTAGAGAGCCTTGTATGCGTGGGTCAGGAGCTTGAAGGTGATCCTTTTCGGTACGGGTAGCCAGTGTAGGTCTCTGGGGTGGAGGGAGATGTGGTGGCGGCGTGGGGCGTCAATGATTAGGTGTGCGGATGCGTTCTGGATACGTTGTAGCTCGGTTTGTAGCTTGGCCTTTGTTCCTGAATATAGGGCGTTGCCGTAATCAAATCGGCTGCTGACCAGGGCGTGGGTGACTGTTTTCCTGGTCTCGACGGGGATCCACTTGAAGATCTTGCGGAGCATGCGGAGAATGTTGTAGCAGGAGGAGGAGATTGCGTTGACCTGCTGAGTCATGCTGAGAGTGGAGTCCAAGATGAAGCCCAGGTTGCGAGCGTGGGTGGTGGGTGAGGGTGCGGTGCCTGGGGAGTTGGGCCACCAGGAGTCGTTCCATGCTGAGGGCTTGGAGCCGAAGATGACGATCTCTGTTTTATTGGTGTTTAGCTTGAGGCGGCTTGAATCCATCCAGTTGGAGATGGCGTGTAGTCCGTTGTGAAGGTTGTTTTTGGCAGTAGTGGGGCCTTTCGTAAGGGAGAGGATCAGCTGGGTGTCGTCTGAGTATGATACTTTGTTGATGCGGTGTGTCCGAGCGATGTTGGCGAGAGGAGCCAAGTAGACATTGAAGAGCGTTAGGCTGAGGGAGGATCCTTGAGGGAACGCCACAGATGATCTTGGAGGCCTCAGACAGGAATGGCGGAAGGTGGACTCTCTGGGTTCTGCCGGTGAGAAATGAGGAGATCCAGTTGAGAGCCTTGTTGCGGATTCTGGCGTTGTGGAGTCGTGTGCGGAGGGTATGATGGCATACCATGTCGAATGCGGCAGAGAGGTCCAGCAGGATGAGTGCTGCGGTTTCTCCTTTGTCGAGCATGATCCTTATGTCGTCTGTGGCAGCGATGAATGCGGTCTCGGTGCTGTGATTTTTTCCGAATCTGGATTGGGAGGTGTCAAGTGCCTTGCTGTCTTCTAGGAAGCGGGAGAGCTGGGTGTTGACGACTTTTTCGATGACCTTGGCTGGGAAGGGGAGGAGGGAGATTGGCCGGTTGTTCTTTGGGTCGTACTTAAGCTTTGAAAAGCTGATCTATGGTTCGCTGTGGCATTATATAGCTATGAACTTGCAAATATAACATTCATGGTCCACAAAAATACTAAAACCATAAAACACAGCGGTCAGCAACAAAAGTATAACATATACCTCTTAAATTCACATACAACAAATCTGCTATGAGGGTTGTCCATCACTAGCACTCTACAGCGCAAAAAACAGTCTTCACCAAAGGAATAAGCATGGAATAACTGAGGAGATTGGTCAGACATTTCTGGACAATTCGGAGGACTTTAGTATAATTTACCCTGCAGGTCACAAATATCTATACAATTGGACTGCTTCTTTACACCTCACAAAGACACTTAAAAATGGGATGATAACAAAAATGTCCATTCCAACAGATTACTCCATATCTCCCTCCCTCAAACCACTCTAACTCAGGACCACAACTATATACAAACTTTCAGATTGGACAGCCCAGTGGAGTAACCAGCTAAGCAGGGTATATCATATAGAATACCTCAAAGGGCCCTGTAGCTGTTCAAAGCTATCAGCACACAGAAAACCATAAAACTGCGAGTCTGTCTCCCACACTTCATTATCCTGCACTCATGCCATGTGTCTCTAAGGACAAAAACTGCATGGCATGGTTATCACGCACGAAAAGAAACCCCTTCTGCATATATTTAAAAGAAAGACAAAATACTATCCAGCTGCACACCTAGCATGGTGTAGTGTACTACTCATGTATGCAAGCATTTCAGCACCCCACATAGGAGTAGTATGCGCTATATAAATACTGCAATACAATACCACAACCAGTTATCATAAAATACTTCCCATTGAGAGATAAAAGAGCGTCATTGTTTCAGTCTTTTTACTAACCCTGGGCGGGCGGCTACGTTCCGTGCACGGAGTGTGCGTAGTGCCGGCTTCTACGCATTTTGCGTAGCAGGCGTAGAATCCGGCACTATGCACGCTCCGCACACGGAGCGTAGCTGGCCGCCACCCGCCTCCCTCCCGCCCTCCCTAAATACTTTAAATTAAAAGTGTAAAAGAATTAAAAGGCACTTACCTTGCCCGCCGCTGCCCGCCGCGTCCCCGGGGCTCGCTATCTTCATGGCTTCCGTCTTGTGTATCTAATGCGCATGCGCGAGCGGCCGCGCATGCGCATTTCTCACGAGAAATGCGCATGCGCGGTCGCCCGCGCATGCGCATTAGATACACAAGACGGAAGCCATGAAGATAGCGAGCCCCGGGGACGCGGCGGGCAGCGGCGGGCAAGGTAAGTGCCTTTTAATTCTTTTACACTTTTAATTTAAAGTATTTAGGGAGGGCGGGAGGGAGGCCTGCGGTGCGTAGTGGGGCTACGCGGAGTGCGGAGGTGGGCGTAGTTTCTCGCCCACTTCACGTAGCTCCACGAAGCCCCACTACGCCCACTACGCCCAGGGTTACTTTTTACGCAATTATTGGAGTAAAATTATCACCAGCTTTTTGCTTGTGCTTTAGTAATCATAGGTAGTGGTCTTATTAGGCACGGTATGCAGAACGTTTCTCTTTATAGAACAGTGACATTAAATGCATGGAAAACCACGTTCTACACATTTTACTGGATTTTGACAGCATCTGACTTATTTTAAAGGATCCCAAAAGTATGTCAGTGAATGATAAAATACAACAAATATTAGTTCAAGACTATTTTAACTTTTTTATAACAGGCCGATTTAAGCAAGGTAGACTTCTCTTTTTAGGTCCGGCTCAACAGAGCATCTGTTTTGATGACATTTTTTGCAATTCTTTAAAATAAACAGCGTGAGCTTTTGCTTGGCCCCACCCAGATGGAACATTACTTTCCAAGGTCATGCTATCAGTGCTCAGCCGAGGCCGGTGGTGGGAGTACCTGCCGGGCGGTGACGTGGGGAGGGGCAGGGTGGGGGGTAGTAATGTATGGATTACGGAGTTTAACAGGTAAGTAAACATAAAAATAAATAAAACAAATGTATTTTCGTGCATTTCATCACCAAACGCGATGCAGTGCCCGCAACAAAATTAGTTTTATTTATTTATATGTTTACCTACCTGTTAAACTCCGTAATCCATACAATACTAACCCCCACCCTGCCCCTCACCCTCCCCACGTCACCGCCCGGCAGGTACTCCCACCACCGGCCGTGGCTGTCAGTGCTTCCATTAGAATGCACAAGGGATTATTCAAAATATAGAAAATAACTCAACTATGCGGTCTGTCGTATTCTGTTCTTTCTCCTGTAAACATCCGACACAGAAATCAAGATTTTTTTTGTTACTTTTTCCAGCATCCAAAGCCAGTAGGATAGGCTTTAATGTGATAAACAGCATTTGATCATACAATGCACATGAACCGCATTTGTCAATTCCTGTGTTTACATTTTTTGGTATATTCAAGCTATACCTAGTGGCTTTGCGAATGCTTATTTAGCTTGGGGGTGACCCAAAGACTTGCTACAACTCAACGAATTTCTGAACATAGCAATGGAAATTCTAGGTTCTAAAACAAGGCAAATTGACATATCAAAGAAACTGTCTGTACTCAGACACTCCACACCACAGTCTTGTTATTGACCTTAAAAGATATCACACTGAAAAAAATTTCAACAGAGTACAAAAACTACACAATGAAAAGGCTGAACACACTAGAACGAAAAAGTTAAAGGTCATTCACTATTGATAGATGTTTTACAACAATTTACTTGATTCACTGATAGGAATATTAGGTGATTCTTAATTTAGTGTTTAAAACTGCAGATTCTATTCATAATAAATGAAATACTTTTTAAAGTGACATACTTTTGCCTGTAAAGGCATGATGTTGTTAGATTTATGGCAGAACAGATCTCTCTTAACCGGATGGTGCCCAGACCAAAACCTCACTAACCTATAAAAAGTTTAGATCCAAAATATGGGCAAAATTAAACCGGTGAAAATATGGAGCATTCCATCCACATTTCTATTTATCACCTTTTAGATTATTTAAAATACCTAGCAACAGCCAAGGACACCACTAGTGATGGAAGATCTTACCAGCTGGAACAATTCCTCAACCTTTAGTACTACTATCTAATTTGTTCCTTTCATTCAAAAATATGTTAAAGAGAAATCATCAGCACGTTGGTATATAAGTGATTTGAATTCTATGTCAGGACCGGAGGCTTCAGATTATGCTATTCTTCCTTCGCTTTATTAACATCATAAACTCCATAGCAGCTCAGGAAAAATATGAACAAGGAACCAATGCTTCCAAATAAAGCAGTGAAATAACATTTTTTCTCTAGTCCAAAACCACAACTCCCAAGAGTCTCTTATGCACATCCAGTCCATAGTCCTTCCACCATGTCTACAACATCTAGATAGCCAGTCTCCTCTCTCTGCTCTTCCTCTTTCTTCGCTGCTCCCGCAGCCAGATAAGTGCTTTTGTTTGTGTTCCTCAGTCATTACACTGCAGTTTTGAGGTTTTGTGCCTTTTTGCATGTGTTGCTGTTAAGCGGAATTGTTGGGGGCTTGTTGCGTTGTGTAACGCTGTTTCCCTTTCAGAGCCCTCAGCCGCGGGAACGCTTAATTCGTTCCTACGCGGCTTTTGATTTTTTCCCGTTTGGCGCGGTGATCACAACACCCGCCAGAGGGCGCCCGTGCGTCTCGCCGACTCCTCAGCGCGTCTCTACGATCTCGGGAGTCGCGCTGGGGAGCCTGTCTGCGCCGGAGCCTGCCCTCGTCTGTCCCTCTGACGCCCGGTTAACCGGGTCTGTATTCCCTGCATTGTGGACGCCCGCTGGGGTCGGTATTGCGGCTGAGACCGCGGAAACGCCTGTAGGCGCTTGTATGCACCGTTCAAACAAGTGTGGCTTGGCGCGCTTGAGGGGCAGTTAGACCCGGCCCCGGTGTGGAGGGTCCGCGCGCCTTGGGGTGTAGGTGCCCCCCTACCTGCAACGTTGGTTGGCCCCAATATTAATTGCAGTCATCCTGTCTGCCCACATTGTTAAAGCTACAGTACACCCTTTAGGGTGCTTTTGGTGCCTAGTTGCTGCAGTTTTAAGGTTTTGCGCCTGTGTTGTAGGTTGTTTGGGGATATGGCACACGAAGAGCAGTATGAGGAGGAGCCCTACTCTTGCCTCCAAGATGATGAATTTTATCAAGCGGTGGATAGCTCCATATACCGCTGCGTCACTGAGGTGGTGGGGCCCATGGAGGACCGCCTCTCAGCACGTATTGTGGAGGAATGTGCTAAGTTGGGGTCTGCACATCTGGGGGCGCCTACTGACCCCCCAGGGACGTCGGGCGAACGCCCGCCACCTACTAAGAAACCCCGTGGGGAGGGTTCTCCTTCAGGGATGCAGGGGGTTGACAAGGGTGCCTTTGAGCGTCTCCGGGACGCCTTTTTGGCTAAGGTGACTGTTTCCCCCCTGCGCCCCTGTCGGGCCCTGAGCCCGTGGGAGATGTGGGTACTGCCCCCTCGTCCCCGGTGTACGATTCCCCTGACACGGACGATGACGGGGAGTCGGTGCGCTCTTGGCGCCCCTCGAGCTCAACAGTGCTCCCTCGGGATGAATCGGGCATGTTGGACCCGGACGAGATTGTCCACCCACGGTCTGCGGCCTGGGCACCGGGGGAGACTGTAGCAAAGTTCGTTGCGGGTCGCCTGCGCAAGCCCCTAGAGAAAGAGGCTAGGGGTTGCTTGCGGGGGGAATGCCCGAGGCCCACTTTGGACGGCAAGGTGGCCATGACCCCCGAGTTGGACGCTAAAATGGCCACCTTCCTGGCCAAATTCATGAAAGACCCCCGCAAGGGCATTGACCGGTCCTGGAGATCGTGTCAGGATAAGTTGTTGGATGCAGTCGGGCCTGCCACGAAAATCCTCGACATGGCTGAGGAGGCGAAGGCGAATGGCACGGTCATTTCCCCGGAGGTGCTATCGAACTGGGCACAACGTGTAATCGTGTTCCTGGGGAATGCCAACTGCGCCCTCTCCACTGAACGCAGGCGTTCTTTACTGATTAAGTTGGACCCGAAATTGGGGGACTTGGCCTCCTCTGAGGCGGGCGCGGTGGCCCAAGGGGGCCTCTTTGGCGAGCCTTTCATTAAGGAGTTGGGCAAATTTGTGTCCACCTTTACCTCGCTGGACAGGGCGCAATCCAACATTAAGCGAGTTTTTGATCAGCGTTTCTCCGGTGGGGCCGGTCGCGGCAGGGGCCGCGCGACTGGCCGTGGCCAACAGACCAACAATAGAGGGCAAGGCTCCGGCAGAGGGCAATACCAGACCTCTGCAAACTTCAATAATTTCTACCCCACCAGAGGACAGCGTTTCGGCGGCAGAGGTTACCGAAAAAACTCCGGACCCAACAATGCCACCGGTGAGTGTACTTTGTTTGGATCAAGTTCCTATAGGGGGGCGGTTGGCGTCCTTTTACGAGGAATGGGAGTTGCTCACTGCCGACGCTTGGGTCTTGCAAACCGTCCGTGGTTTTCACATAGAGTTTTACGACCACCCTATTCAGGAGATTTCTCCGCGGCCGATGGTGTTCTCAGAGTCAGATGCGCGTTTGATAGACGGAGAGGTCGCAGAATTGCTTCGCAAGGGCGCCATCCGTCAATCAACGCGCCATCCCAGGGGTTTTGTCAGCAATGTCTTCCTGGTGGACAAGACAGATGGGGGCAAGCGCCCGGTGATCAATCTCAGGGAGTTCAACGGGTGGTTGGTCTATCGGCACTTCAAAATGGAGGGTATCCACCTCCTCCGAGACGTGCTCCTTCCGCGAGATTGGATGGTGAGGCTAGACCTCAAGGATGCTTACTTGGTGGTTCCTATTCACCCGCCTCATCGTCGTTTCCTTCAGTTCTTGTGGAACGACAGGGTCTACGAGTTCATGGCCCTCCCGTTCGGCCTTTCCTCGGCCCCCTGGTGCTTCACGAAAGTGTTGCACCCGGTGGTGGAGTTTCTGAGGGGCCAGGGGATACGGATGTTGGTCTACTTGGACGACATTCTCTTCATGGGGCAGTGTCCGGTGCGTTTGGCCGGGCAGTTGCGGCAAGCTGTGCGCCTCCTTCAGCGGCTGGGCTTCGTGGTCAACGACTCCAAGTCGGTGCTGGTTCCCACTCAAAGAATTACCTTTCTAGGATTCGTGGTGGATTCGGTGGAGGCCGCTCTGAGCCTTCCATCCAGGAAGATTGCCAAAATCCGACATTTGTTGCGACAGACGATCACGAAGGACACTACGTCCTTGCGTCACGTTGCCAGGGTGGTGGGACTCCTGTCGTCCTCCATCCAGGCGATCTTTCCGGGACCCCTGCACTACAGGGCGCTCCAACGCCTCAAAGCCCAGCACCTCCGGAGAGGAATGAGCTACGATCAGTTGATACCCCTCACGGAGGAGGTGAAGGAGGAGATGTCTTGGTGGCTTTCTCACATGGAAGCATGGAATGGTCGGGCGATTTTCGGGTCAATCCCGGACCTGGTCATAGAATCCGATGCCAGCAGATCGGGTTGGGGCGCTCGGTGCGGGGATTTCTCCACCGGCGGCGCCTGGTCTTCCGACGAACAACGGTTGCATATCAACTGTTTGGAGCTCCTGGCGGGCTCCTTCGCGGTTCGTTGTTGGACCAAAGATTCAATCAAGGCCTGCGTGTTACTCCGAATGGACAATGTTTCAGCGGTTCGGTATGTGAACCACCTAGGGGGTCCTCGTTCTCGCGCTCTGGCGAACTTGGCGAAGGACTTCTGGGAGTACTGCCTGGAGCGTCACATTGCGGTGACGGCGGAGTATCTGCCGGGTCAGGCCAATCAGGTTGCGGACTGGCACTCCAGGTACCTCAGGGATGCCAGTCAGTGGAAACTGGATTCCGGAGTCTTCCAATGGCTCCAGGACCTTTGGGGTCCTTTTTCGGTGGACTTGTTTGCGTCCCGCCTGGATCACCAGCTCCCGAGATTTTTCAGTTGGAGGCCGGATCCCCTGGCGGAGGCCACGGACGCCTTTCTGCAGGATTGGAGTCGGGAAAAACCGTTTGCGTTTCCCCCGTTCTCCATGGTGGTGCGGACGGCGGCCCAGGAACGCCGCCAAGGAGTGGAGTTGGTGCTGATTACACCGCTCTGGAGGTCTCAAGTATGGTTTCCAGTTCTTCTGGAACTTTCTTGGGATTTTCCAATCCTACTCCCCCTGTTTCCTCTTCTCCTGAGGAATCCAGATCAGGAGCCGCACCCTCTCGTCTTGCGGAACTCTCTCCGTCTCATGGCGTGGAGGCTCTCAGGAGACGTTGGTCGCTCCCGGGCCTTTCGGGATCGGCTGAGGGCCTTCTCTCCAAAGCATGGGCCGATAGTACGACGAAGCGCTACAGATCCGCTTGGCTTAAGTGGATGCGTTGGTGTCTTCGAAGGGATTTGGATCCCTTGGTCGCGGGCCTCGTTCCCATTTTGAATTTCTTGGCGGAACTAGCCTCGAATGGCCTTGCTTATAGGACGATTAATGCAATTCGTTCTGCGATTTCTGCGGGTCACAACCCGATCGATAGGTCTCCTGTCGGAGAACATCCTTTGGTTTGCCGGCTTCTGCGAGGTATTCGTCTGTCGTTACCTCCGGAACCCCGGTATTCGGTCCTTTGGGACGTCAATTTGGTTTTGAATTTATTCCTTTCATGGCCAGCCAACGTCTACTTGTCTCTGAAGGAGCTCTCAGCTAAGCTAGCCATGCTGTTGTGCTTGGTTTCTTGCAGGCGTGTGTCGGATGTGCGCGCGTTGGATAGATCGGCACGAATTTTCTCCCCGGAGGGGGTTACTTTTACTTTGGGGCGTCGCACAAAGTCGGCGTCGCGCTCTATTTCATATCCAGCTTTTCTGGACACTCCTAAGTTGTGTGTTGTGCAATGCTTGAAGGCTTACGAAGATATGACCTTGGACATCCGCCCTCCGGGCGAGCGTCAATTGCTGATTGCCTTGCGGAAGCCACACAAAGCTGTCTCCTCCCCCACCATTGCAAGGTGGGTGCGTTGGGTCATGCAAGAGGCAGGCATCAATACGAAGCTTTTTGGAGCACACTCTGCCAGAGGGGCCATGGCTTCTAAGGCGTTTGCAGCGGGTGCTCGCTTGGAGGATCTACTGCGGGCTGCAGATTGGTCCTCGGATTCCACGTTTAAAAGGTTTTATTTTAAACCGGTGGTGGACCTGGCCCAGTTGGTGGTGAGTAAGCTTTGAACTAGCATAATCTGAAGCCTCCGGTCCGGACATAGAATCGAAATTTGCCTAGCTTATGTAACGGTAAGTTTCAATTCTATTAAGGACACGGAGGCGAGGATTATCCCACCCGGAATGCGCAGTGATTCCTGCCCGCCCGTATGGCAGTAAGTAAAGTGTTTTCCTCTATGCGGTTATGTTCTTTTTGTTCACATATGATGCTCCTCTGTCATGCTGTCTCGTTCCTGTGACTCCCCGCTTACGCTGTCCGTTTTTTCTGGCAGGCAACGAGGGAGCTAAACAGGATCAGTGAGGCGAATGCGTGATCTGCGCGAAGAAAGAGGAAGAGCAGAGAGAGGAGACTGGCTATCTAGATGTTGTAGACATGGTGGAAGGACTATGGACTGGATGTGCATAAGAGACTCTTGGGAGTTGTGGTTTTGGACTAGAGAAAAAATGTTATTTCACTGCTTTATTTGAAAGCATTGGTTCCTTGTTCATATTTTTCCTGAGCTGCTATGGAGTTTATGATGTTAATAAAGCGAAGGAAGAATAGCATAATCCTCGCCTCCGTGTCCTTAATAGAATTGAAACTTACCGTTACATAAGCTAGGCAAATTTCGATTCCAGCAAAATGACAACCAGCAAACTCGGAAAGAACTGCTGAAAACGGTTACCTCACTAAAGATTCACAGAAAATCCAGAATATTCTCCTTGCAAAAGACTATTAATTTTATAAAGATAGCAACGAATGCTCTAGCCCGCACCCGAGTAAGTTGTAAAAAAACTGTAATAATCAAATTCATAAAAATAACTTTTTGATGCTCTGCTCCTACAGTAAGCCATATTGGCAACTTCTCTGATGAGATCTGAAAAATACATAGAGATAAACATTCAATGACATTCAACACTCCAGAGAAACACAGCGAAATGCTCAAGCTAAAAAAATCTGCACTCAAGCCATTCTCCAAATAATACCATCTACCAACTCTTCATCCTATACAGACAATACCATCCTATCGACCTCAGCTCTTGACATTGATCCTGTAATTCTGACATTCATCCAGAAATCAACAAGTATTTCCATTGTATTAAAATTTGGCCAGATTCCTCTTTTATTAAGAAACCTAACCTAGACCAGATGGACTACCATAATTTAAAGTAGTCTGTCTAAGCTTCGCTTTCTCAAAAACATTCAAACCATTCAAAAAGCTGTACCAACATAACTAATTCAAACCTGAATACCTTCCAGTTGGAATTTGACCAAAATGTGATACAGACACACAAATTCTCCAAATAATGAATGACCTGCTATGTAAAACAGATATTGACGATGAATGTCTCTTCATGCTACTTTATTTTAGTGTTGCTTCTGAAACAACTGACCAGACAATACTTCCTTTCATATCCACATGGATAGGGTCACTAAGAACTGAACTAGTTTCATCTTTCCTTTGATCATGATCACAATTTGTAAAATTTGGCTCTTTCAAATCACTAATCCTTTTAAAATGTGGAACTTGGCTTTCTGCTTCATTAGGCCAAGTAAGTAAGATATTACAACCTGAAAACCTACTTAGAAAAGCTAGACAATTTGATGGTTTTGATGATTTTCTTGCCAGTTTAAATGAATTCCTCGTGTTCCACTCCCAATCCAGAACTGCCTGCCCAAATCAGCACAACTTGATATCTTGCCCAAACTAACTTCAGAACACTGGTGCAGGCCCTGACCTGATCCCCTCCCATCTAGAAGGGGGCAGGGAATGCCTTACTTTCAGGTCTCCTCTTAAAGACGTTCCTAAATGTGTCACCTCACTTCGCCAAAGGCACTACATAAAATCAATCCACATTGCTCATATTCTAAGAGAACTTCATAAACTCATAATTTAAGCCATAATTGAATTGAATTTATAAAAACCTGTATTACTCAAAATATCTGGCAGTTCCCAGCTACCTCATAGAAACAACGCACCTCTGGAAAAGAAATAAATTGGAGGCAACAGTAACTTTCCTATAGAAGGTGCCAAAAAACAATAAGCATTTACAATGCAACGGTCTCGCCTTAGCAAAAGTTAGAGCTATTGGCATTGTAAATGACAATTTTTTTATTTAGGTGTTTGTTTTGAAAACTGATAAATAAATGGCATTATTATTATTAAATGGCAAGTCTTATAGCACTTTCATAGAGCACTTGGTACATGACAAATGGTCATATACATCGTCTACAACCTACGTGCCTCATGTTACAAGGTAATTTGCATATCAGTCGCTGACTTCTGCGTGGTGAAAATACTTTGGCCCGGTTAGTCAATTTAAACTATTCCATTGGTAAATCTATGCCGCAGCCTCGGCTCAAAGTCATGTGCAAGAGTGTTGTGGAAGACTCTTGGCATGAGCGCGATCAAGAATTGCCTAGCATCACAAGCTGTGATTTACCCAACACAGAAATGTTTCTTTTACTGCCAAATCAACTCAAAGGTATCGGAGCGCTGTACGTGTATTTCCACTGACAAACCGATTAATCTGTGCCGTGCTCACTGCTACCGTGCTGATCAAAGGTGCCTGGAAATGGAACATGGCATTTTGCTGAGGAAATGAAAGTAAAGTTATGAGTGCTGAAATCTGGAGTGCAGGTCCGTGGATGGCATTTACCACAGTTAATTATGCAAGAATTAAATATTCAAATGAAAACACGACGAGAGGTTGCAGAAAGTAAAACAAGCAACTACTCAAGAAACAAGAACAGCGAAAGTAAATGCCAGGCAGCAAAGCGCGTGCAGCCTGGCAGACTCGGATTCCACACGCGCCTCTTGCCTGTTTATCAGCGCCGCGCGCCTCTCTGCAGACTCCCCCTGCATTCCAGAGAGGCGCGCGACGCGATCCGGTCTGCATTCGCATGCCGTGGAGACAAGACCTGGCCGCGCGCACAACGTTATCCTATGGAGAAACGCTGCGCGCGGCCAGGTCTTGTCTCACTTCGTCGGTCTCAGACTGCTGAGACGACGACTATAGTTCTCGCTTGCGAGAACGCGCTTTCAGCGCGTTCGTCGTAGGCGAGACCTAAAAAAGTAAATTGCCATTCTTTTGCTCAGCATCAAGAATTTGCATTCTCCTCAATTAAACTACCTTTCTTTTGGCACTTGGGAATGGCCTAGACATCTAAAACAATTGCCTTTTTAGAGTGTACCTCAGAACAAAAAAAAACAGGGCTATCCTTCTTCATAGCGTCTAAGTATACTTCTCGGTTACTTGTTTAGTGCTCTGCTGCCTAAATTGCAATGGGCATGCTATACGTATACTTTTAATTCGAATTTTTACATTTTATGGTAGTACAACAATCATCAACAAACAAAGCTCAGCACTGCAGCCCAGTGGCATACATTAGAACATCACTAGAAAAGATTAAATGTGGGTAGGAACAGCAAGTGTTCATCACAAACTGTGGAGAGAGGTGTAAAAAGAGGGCACTCCCAGCAGTCATTTCATTTGTCGATGCTTAGTGTTCCCCTATGTTTCAGGTGGGGATGAGTGGCTGGCGGGAAATCTTGATATTTCCGGTCATCTCCTACAGCAGTCGCCCTGATATTTCCCTGCAGTTTATCGTCATGCAGTCAGAAAGTGTCCAGGGTATTCTCGAATTGTGTCTGCAGTAGTTCACTGACTATCAAGTTCAACATCTCTGCCGAAATATTCCTATATCCCTCATTGAGTTCTCAACTCTTCTCGCCATTTTAATTTCCGTTCCTCAGCCACTGCCCACTCTCCCAGGTCTGATCTTTATTTCCCCACGCAGGGAGGATCCTGGGCCAACCAATGGATAGCAATTTGTCTCCTAGCTCAGAGCAGTCCCAAGGAGGCAAATCTACTGCACATTTTGGTGCCTTGCTTAGGCAGCAGCACCACTCCCAACTAACACTGTTTTACTGTGAGTGCAAGTGGTAGGTTTGTTATCCTAGTGAGGTTACCCACCACCTTCTTCCAGAAGCATCACTCACCAGTGCAGGCCCAGGTCATATGAAGGATTGTTGCTGGTACCCAGTTACAGCACAAGCACCTCTCAGAATATGAGGGGAATATCTATCCTATTCAAACATTGTGGTGTGAGGTATACGTGATACAAGTAACAGAACTGTGTGAGTTTAACCTAGCTTGGCTGGCCACCTCCTGGACCTGCGCACACGTAGCTGTGGTGATGCCTTTTTTCACTGCAACCAGAGTCATAGTAAATTAGTGACTTTTATAAATTACAACAGAAGTACAGCCAATTTAAAAAACGACAAGCCAACATACAATTCACAAAACAACAACAAAATATTCATTTATGGTAAATTCTGACATAACATAACAAATCCTAAATTAAAATCTGCTGTACAACTTGTGCCTCATTAAAGGGAAAAAATAAACCTTAACTAAAAGGGTAACAAAAACAGCCTATTTCTCCCTATTTTTCTGAAATCAGAAACTATGAACAGAGAGCCCATGCCCTCAATACGCCAAGGAAGCTCTTACGACGAATCCAGAACATGGAAGAAAGGAACAGATGCAAGCCTGTCTCTAAAAAACAGCAGCACTAATGAAAATAAAGACGTTATAACATTTTTATACCAATGATACTTCAGGCTAACTGTCAAACAGATACGGAAAGGAGCTTTAATTACAATGTACTAATGTCATATCCTATTGAGACGAACTAAGCCAAAGGTAGGTAAAGCAGAGCCAAGCAATCCACTACAGTGACACAGGCAGTTTATTACTTTTTTTTCCTTTCTCACTGGTCATGTTATCCATGTGCAATGAATGGCTTCAGTTAAGTACTTACTCAGCAAATCTTCTGGAGCGCCAGATAACAGCTGGTAGAAGATGTGGAAGTTTCTTTCACCTCGTGGCTGCCGCACAACACGAGATTTTTCTAACAAATCTGGAAAAAAATAATTATGTTAAACCATATTCTCTCTTGATGTCTCCTAAAACAAGAAGCCTCCGGTTGCACACCCTCTCAAAATCCAACTGCAGTTTGCTCTATACCTTTTATTCCATAAAGTAACTTTTACCCAAAAACGAATGACTGCAACATCTGTTAACACATTAGTGAATTTTCGATTTTCTAGTATCCATTATTAATTGTAAAGTTTCCTTCAGTCCTACCTATCACTTAAAAGAGTTAGCAGTGATGTGCCCTCAACCCATTTCAGTTACACAATATCATACCAATTTCCCATTCCTACAGGGAAATGAATCGGAATCCTATTAGTATGAGGGTTGATAGATGTAGGTGTTACCCAGATTGTTGTACTTTTTTTCCCACTCTAACGTTTCAAATCCCTCAGAAGTTTTTTTTCAAGATCTTACGGTGATCATGATTGCCCTAATTTGTGGTACCGGCAGAAAACAGGAGTCTCTCAAGACGTTGTACACCCCACTAGCGGAGGGAGGCATGGGGGCCCCGAATTATGATCATTAATATGCAGCTGCGCAATTGCAATGGTCAATGTGACGGCTGGAAGGCCACAGAGCTGAGACACTGGGCAACCGGGACGCACCAGACTAGGGTGGTGAAGTGGCTACTTGGCTCAACTAACACAATTCTGAAAGTGGTGGGGAGCATTCTTATGTCCATGGCCCGCTCATGTTGGAATATATACTTGTGTTAACAGCGGCCCTCCCTCCCCTATGCTCCTGAGCTATCCTTTCGGTGCTGCCTGGTTGCACAGACTTAGGTGCTAGACCAGAAGTGGACGCCTGGACTACCGCGGGCTAAACTACCTGGGGTGACATGTTCTCAGATTAGATTCTATGCACGTTTGAGAACCTAGTAGATGACTTTGGCAGTCTGGCGGGCTCCTTCCTCTTGTATGCATCACTTACATAAGATCTAGGATAAATCCCATGATGAACCTGACATATCCAGAACCCTCCAAATTATGATTACACAATGGGCTGGCCACCGAGTATTCACACTGACTGCTACATGATTCTATACGCATGGACCAGCATGTCCCTCTCACAGTGCTCTGCGCATATTAGGACAGGTAACTCTCCACAACGCTCTCCGACAAGCAGTGGGCGCAGTGTTTCGAGGCGCCAAAGTGCGTCTCTATGAATGCCAGATTGAAGTACACACAATGTAATTTCCTTCATCGCACAGACCTCACACAACCCACAGACTTGAGGGGATGTACCGAGGCACGGCGGATTCCTGCCCACACTGTCATAACCCTGATGTTACTTTCACCAACATGGTGTGGTCGGGTACACACTTGACATCATATTGGTCGCCTATAGTAGAGGTCTTATTGGAGGCAGTGGGTGAAGCTGTACCAACGGATGCCCAGCACTTCTTGCTAAGGATTACATCTCGAGTGCGAGCCCGAAAGCCCCTCAATAAGTTCCTTGACCTGGCGACGGCCAAACGTAGAAGAGCAATGAGCTGGAAATCATCAATTCCACTCCCTGTCGAAATGTGTGGCTTGAAAACCTACGATATCCTATTGTGTCAGAATTGGAGATACTGAGGGGAGTTGTAGCGGTGCTTACAACCACATCTCAACCTCCAGATTGGAAACATACTTAACCGTAACAGATGTGGTGGTGAAGGGCTCACTGGCTTTAGTTGGTCTATTTAAATTGAAGGTGGTTCAACGGGGCAGAAAATGTGTTTTCTCAAATGGCTGCTGCAATGGATTTTTTGGAAAGCTTAGAGATGAGAAAAGGCACATTCTAGCTAACCTATTGCTGTTGAAGATAATCATTTTCTCATTGCTTTCCCTCGAATTACCAAAGTGCAATACCCATACAATACCCCAAGGGTTGGGTGGGAATCCAATGTCTAAGCGGATATTCAGTTCTAAATGGCTGAGAGAATCTTTACTGGGGAAGAGTGTGACGAGAACACAGACGCAAGTCAATTGTTCCAACTTCTCCATTGCTGTGTCTCTGCTACTTATCTTCATCCTCTTCGAGTACCTAGTGAACTACTGTGTTTGTGTGGTGGTGCTTTCAACAACTAAAAACAAAAGATACGAGAATGAGAATTGCTATGATTTTATATTATATTTTGTATTTGTGTTTGTTATTAAAAATAATGCTGTTAAAATAAAAAAGAAAACTTCCATTTAATTTTTTGTGCTACTGGTTGAGTTAATCTTCAAGAACCAGATCTACGAACGACACTGCTCACCTATTTTAACACAAAGAAATATTCACGTCGGGAACCCTTTGGATGTTGTACCCAACACCACGGCTTTTCATAATGCTGCCTACTCCTATTTCCACATGCAGGCTGATGGGCTTGAATACTACGATTCTAACGTCATACAGAACAAAACGGTCTTGGAGAACTTAATGTTAACGCTTCTGGGATAGAGGCCAATACAAAACACGTACTACTCTATGTCCAGAATAAAAAAAATAGATTTGTTTATGTTAATTCACACAGCAATGCCCAGATCACCACCACTGTGGCAGAGAAGCACAAGGAAATCTAAGGAAGTATTGAAGCGTTTTTACAACGGAACCCTGTATTTACAATTCTCATGCATCTGCTATTTCAAACAAATCCTAGTCTTTGTGAGACCACGATTAACACACTGCGTCTTCACAAAGTAGAATCCAATAATATGGGGAAAGTCCTGCCTCTTCAAAGCTTGGGCAGATCACTGCAATGTATTTTATCAGTGAATCCTGTCAACTAAGGTTTGTGCCAAAGTCTGCATGAATAACTAGAAATGTAGTAATTTAGTGTTCAAAACATGAAAAATGTGTTTTGTGAAAGATAAAAACAATATCTTTTACATCAACTTGCGAGGATTCCCTGAAAAGAAGGCTTAAAAGAAATATAACCTGCACAGATGCACGAGAAAAAAACTGCAGTAATTAAAAACTTAAACAACCAGCAGACCTGTGGCAAGAATACATGTTCACGCCTAGCTCCTCTAACTGAAAATACAGTTTGATACTGTTGTGCTCTAGGGCACGGCGTCACTTCACCTTATCCCTCTTGTAAAATTTATTTGGACATAAAGTAGGTTTACAAGAAAGCACATTAATTTTTCATTCGATTACAACCTTCTTTTGTCTAGTCACTCAGTTAGAACTGTTTTGGGATCGCACCAGAGCTTCACAAAACCTGCCCTGAAAGGTATTGCCACACCCTGAGTGATCAGCGATGTTAACAAAATGTAAAATTAAAATGTGGGTATGTTAACTCAAAACACACGTTTGTTCCAGAGTTTTGTTGCGTTTCTGGAGAGAAATCACCATTTCAAAGAGCAAACTAAATTTAGCTCCTGTCAAAGCCACCACATACAGATAGCTTTCCTGGAAGATTTGCATTAGAACAATGGCCCTATGAGAACCACACAAACGTAGGATTACAACTGAGACGTGTCGTTTAGCTCTTGGTGCATGGGTTCCATGAATAAGCATCTTTATCCAAAAGTCTCTATTTCATTTACAAATCATTGAAAATATTCTCTATCCATCAGCAGGAAACAAACTGATGCAGTTGTTCAAAAGTGCAGGAACGATCCCATTTTGGCACGCTAGAGCTGCCGGAACATACGTCCCCACGGCTCCTGTTCCGTTTTTTCTTTGCCATTTGTTGCTGTTTACATTCTATCTGGGGAAAGGGGGGCAATACTTCACGCCCATCCCTCAGGTCCAGGTGCCGGAGAGGAACTATTAATGAATGGCTCTCTGAGGGGGCAAGGAATCCTGGGCTCCAGATCAAGGCAGAAATCCAAAACATTCAGATTCTGCCTGGACCGCCTCACAAGTGCCACTCCCAACAGAAAGGTTGGACTAAGGCTTCTCACTGGGATTCCTCTGTTTCCGAGTCTATCACCTCACGCTCTCCACAACTGTGGATATGCAGTCAAACACAGCACACAGGCCGATGTGAACATAGACTTGGAGGCTCCTTCAAGATCTCTTTCTGCTTCACTTCTGAGATCACTTCACTGGCTGCCGATCAGAAAGAGAATAATTTTCAAAACCTGTTTTCTGACCCACAAGGCTTTAATGGGGAAAGTGCCTAACTACTTACACCAGAAGCTCAAATGCTATTATCCAATGCGGAACTTGCGATCCATGGATCAAGCATTACTTACTATCCATCACATCTGTCAGTCAAAGTGTGGTTCAGATCTTTTTCATATCTGGCTCCCACCTATTGGAACAATCTGCCTCTCCAGACCTGTACTTGTACTGATTACACCAAATTTAAAAAACTACTAAAGACTGATTTTTTTAACTTTCAGTTCTCTTTCTGCTGCTATATTTGTCTTTCGCGCTGAGATACCCCTGTAAGGGTGTTGCTAGTGTGATAGCAAATTAAATTTACATAACATTGACAAACTATAGGGACTACATATACAAACTACATTGACAATATTGAACAAAGCAAAATGTGCGAGTTTAGCGGAATGTTTTTTGTTTTTTTTAACAGAGTTTCATATAGTGCGAACTTGACCCGGTATCTGGTATCAGAGCGCTTCACATTGCACCAGTTGCGTTATATGAGGACACACATTCATTTTTGTTAGGCACGAGCAGATTAAGTTATTTGCCCAGAATCGCAGGATGTTCAGCGTCATTGCCGAAACTTGCACCGGGTTCCCCAGATTCGAGGTCGACCGCCCTAACCATTAGGCCAACTCCTCTCCCCATGTGTTTTTTTGATTGTGACAAAAGATCATGTCCAACTCCTGTTAATTTAATCTACCAGGTAGAAACCGAAGTAAATACCTAGAATTTTTTTTAAGAGCACACGACTAATCCCAGTAATCAAGAGTAACCTTGGATTCTGGAGCAGCGTGCTGCCAGGCATAAAGTTCTTTAAGCCTGATCAAGGGTAGTAAGTGCAATATAAATGTAGTTACAAAACAGTACAATATATAACCCCATGCTTATGCAGCCAGCAAAACACATAGTGCATGGGCAGTCAATTCTGGTTCATATACACTGCATAATAACTCCCTTACAATGCTTGACATTCTTAAGCTCGCATAAGATAAAATAGCTATGGGTCCTAGCCATCGATGAGTAGTGTACTCACCCACAGCATTAAACTGCATTTGTTTTTTGATGCTGTTAAGTGTGACAGGTATGCCCAGAAGTGACTCCCATGGTCACTGTGCCACTGAAATCAAGCTAGATCTGACTGATGCGCAGTGGCGGCTCCTTCGCTAAGGCGGAGAAGCGTCGTTCCACCAGTTAAAATGCCCTCACTGAAAAATAAAATGTTAATAAACATTGCCATTTTATTTTTCATTGGCTCTGCAAATCCATGTCCTGAGCAGAATCTCAGGACGGGGGTGGGGCTACTGCTGACTTGAAGCAGCAGAGAGGAGTGATGGACTGGGCACTTCAAAGTACAGCCGTCTCTTTGGCCTCTGTCTTGCGAAGGCAAACTAGACATGCACAAATTAAACATCTCAGCCCAGCTGTCAAACAGAGCAAAGGCCTTCATGGCTCTTTGAAGCGTTGAGAGAGCCTGCTCCATCCAGTCTTGGTGCTGCTCTCATGCAGCATGAGAACAGCACCAGGATTGGTTAGCGGACTTGGCTGGGGCTCGCTGGAGGAGAGAAGAACACTGGAGCGAGGACGGAGATTAGTAACTTTTATTTCTGTTTTTTTTTTTTTTTAAATGTACTCTATGTCTGTAATTATCCCTAAATCGCCAACATGCATTACATTACCATTTTGAAGTTAAACATTTTAACTTCAAAACAAAAATGTAATGCATGTGGGTATGAACTTAATCAGTTAATCAAGTTTACGGTTTTGTCTGCCTCACAACTCTCCATCGCAAGCAGCCGCCACTGCTGATGAGCCCATATTAAGGGTGAAAGCAGTCACGGGTTACTTTTGTTCTGGTTCAGAGCGGGCCTGGCCTGATAGTTTGGACAAACTGTTCCCGTTGGAGTAGAGTGCCAAGGCTGGAGTAGGGTGCCAAGGGCACCTCATGTCTGCCACCAAACTGAGGTGACATGGTGGGCGAAAAATGATGGATTGGCTGAGATTGAATCATGCATTCCATCCATCACTTTGTTTTTTGATGCTAATAGTACTACAACGTCATGATTTACAAGGAAGAAATGGACAATAGCCATTGTGGTTTATTCTATTCTATTCTATAGTTTTGGTAAAGCGCAAAACAGCTGCCCCAGCGAAGAGGCGTCCCGGCGCTAAAGAAGTCACAGACCCTAACCTGAGAGTGAGAGGTAAAGAGGAGAGTTAGGGGGAGGGGAATAGGTGAGTTTTAATGGCTTTTCGGAAGGCAGGTAGGCTTTCTATGGAGCGAATATTTAGTGGTAGATCGTTCCATAGCTTGGCTCCCAAAACCCTAAAGGAGCGGCCGCCCATGCGGCAGAGTTTTATGCGAGGAACGCACAAAAGGTGCTGGTTAGAGGATCGCAGGTTGCGAGATGGAGCGTAGGGGGTGAGAAGAGGTCGTAGCAGCATTGGATTTTCAAATTTGAACATTTTAAAGGTCATGATGAAGGTTTTGAATTTAATTCTGGAGTCAACGGGTAGCCAGTGTAGTTTGCGAATTGTAGCTCTGGCCGAGCATCTGCGAGGAAGGCCGGCTAAGGCTCTCGCCGCAGAGTTTTGCACGCGTTGCAGTCGTGCAATCTCTCCTTTGTTGGCGCCTAGGAGGAGTACATTGGCGTAGTCCAAACGCGAGAGGATAGTTGCTTGGATGATAAGCTGGCGGACCTTAGCATCAAAGAAGCCCAGTATGTGGCTGAGACTCCTCAGCAAGCCGACACAAGTGGCAGCGATTTTTTTGGTGTGGGTCTGATAGTTGAGTGAGGCATCCATCCACACTCCTAGATTTTTAACTAGGTATTTGGGCGGTGGAATGGTACCTAAGGAAGACGGCCACCAGTGCTGATTCCAATGGCTGATGTTTTTACCAAGGAGTAGCACTTCTGTTTTTCCAGCATTAAGCTGTAAACAGTTGTCCGTCATCCATTGGGCTACTGCGGAAAGACCGTTTTTAAATCTAGAGGCCAAGATGGAAGGGCCTTCAGTAAGAGTGATGGCCAGCTGTGTGTCGTCGGCGTACGACACCAGTGTCAGGCCCCATTCTTTGGCCACTGCCGCCAGAGGTTGCACATAAAGATTAAAAAGGGATGGGCTCAACGCAGAGCCCTGCGTAACTCCCTGTGCAATGGGATGAGATTTAGATAGGAAAGGGGGTGCTGAGACCCGGAAGGATCTGTCCTTGAGGAAAGAATGGAACCACTTTAAAGCAAGGCCAGATACTCCGAATGTCTCCAGACGATTAAGAAGAATGTCATGGGATACCGTATCAAAGGCCGCGCTGAGGTCGAGAAGAATCAGCGCAGCACTTTGACCGGCATCTAAGATCGTCCGGAGGTACTCGGTAGTGGCCAGGAGAGCAGACTCCGTGCTATGGCCCGGTCTGAACCCATTTTGAGATGGGTCCAGGATGTTATTCTGAACCATATGTTGTGACAGGACGCTGTTAGCATGAGCTTCAGCGAGTTTAGACAGCCATGGAAGCAGAGAGATCGGTCGGAAGTTTTCCGGTTTAGATGGATCTAGGGAGGGTTTCTTGATGATAGGTGAAACCCACGCTTGCTTCCAGGCAGATGGTACACTAGCTGAGGAGAAAGAGATTCAGAATAGAGGCCAGGGAAGGTAGAAAAAAGTCAAGTGACTCCAAGAATTGAGCCGGGCGCATGGGGTCTGACGGGGAGCCAGTTTTGACTTTTCGGCACAATTTAGTGAGGTTGTCAAAATACATTTCTGGGATGTGGGTCAGGATAGTATGGTTAGGGAGGGGGTTAGTGACTTTAGCAAGGTTTGGGGAGTGCTGAGGGAAGGAACTGTAGATCTTTTGTACTTTGTCAACAAAGAACGTGGCGAGCTCCTCACATTGTTGCGCAAAGGAGATGCTGGGGGAGGAGGATTTGCAGTTCTGTAGTTCTTGAACAAGTTTAAAAACTTCTTTGGCAGGAGTGGGGCTCGAGTTGATTTTATCTGCATAGAAGGCGGTTTGTGCAGCGCGGATGGCTTTGTGGTACATTTTTTGTTTTAATAGATAATTATTTTTATCTTCATTGTTGTAATCCCTTCTCCAAAGACGCTCGGCTCTTTTACAGTCTTTGCGCATGGCTTTGAGGGTGTCGTTATTGTTATTTTAATTTTATACCGCGCCTAATCACCTACAGGTCTCTAAGCGCCAGGAAAAGATGATACAGGACAATAACATAGCGGAATCAGAGCAAAGAGCAACACTAAATTATGCTATGCTCAGGCTTCTCCTAAACAAAAGCGTTTTAGGCTCTTTCTAAATCTTAAGAGGTTTCCATCCTCGCGCAGCCCTCCAGGCAAGCTGTTCCACAGCTGGGGAACCAACACTGAGAAGGCTCTCCCTCCCTTCGTCGCTAGCCTATAGCGAGGACAGGTCAACAGCTGCGAGTCCGAAGACCGAAGTGTTCTCACCGGACAGTACAGCTGCAGGCGCTCCTTGATATAGGCCGGAGCCTTACCATAAATCGCCTTATGAGCTGTACACAAACTCTTAAATTCCACTCTTTCTTTAATTGGAAGCCAATGTAGGCTTTGTAATAAAGGAGTGGCTTTAGACCTCCTCGGGAGTCTAAAGATCAATCGGGCAGCATCATTCATTAAAACCTGGAGCCTTTTGGTAAGAGTTTTCGGTAGGCCAAGATAGAGAGCATTCCCATAATCAATTCTGGAAATGATAATGGCAGCCACTATTGATCGCATCATGGGCTGTGAGAGGATAGGGGATAACTTCCGCAGTTGCCGAATGATATTTGTACAGCTGCCTACCACCGACGAGATCTGAGGAGCCATCGACAGGTCAGCATCCAACCTAATCCCCAAGCTTTTTACAGCCAGGCTTGGTTTTGGGGCAGGGCCCAACTCCATAGGCCAGTAGAGATCACTCCAAGGTGAAGAAATGGATGGGATAACCAAGATCTCAGTTTTGTCAGGATTGACTTTTAAAAGGTTATCCGTCATCCATTGCACCGTGAACCTCAAGATGTTCTGGGATTGGAGTTGCGCAGCCGTGGTGTCATTTATACTTAGCAGCAACTGCGTGTCATCCGCGTAGTTAAAGACTTTACAGTCCATCGCAGCCAGCGAAGCAATCAGTGGTTGCAGGTACAGATTAAATAGAAGCGGGGACAGGGCAGACCCCTGCGGTACCCCACACTCTAAAATCCCCACCTCAGATGTTTCATCCCCCAGTTGTATCTTTTGGGTCCTTCCTGTAAGGAAGGATTCCAACCACTGAAAAGCCAAGCCCTTATTCCCGAAGTTCTTTAATCTATCCAAGAGCAAGGTGTGGCTGACAGTATCGAACGCCGCTGACAGATCTAATAAAATCAGGGCGCTCGCTTTCTTACAGTCAGCCCTACCTCTTAGTTCGTCCAGCACCGAGAGCATCACCAACTCGGTGCTGTGATGGGCTCGAAAACCTGCCTGTCTATCATGGAGTAGGTGGTGAGATTCCAGATAGCAGGACAGGGACTGTAGAACATGCTGCTCAAGGATTTTTGAGAGAAAGGGCAGCTGGGAGATGGGTCTGTAATTCTTTAACACAGCAGGATCCGACCCCGGTTTTTTCAATAAGGGTCTTACCCGCGCCTCCTTAAGTTCACTCGGCAGATATCCCATGTCTAGCGATTTATTGAGGAGAGAGATAATACAGTCCTCTAGTAGAGGACGCGCGATGCGAAAAATCTCAGGTGGACATGGGTCAGCTGGGGAGCCAGATTTAATTTTACCCATCAGCTGTTCCAAGATTAGTGCATCCATCTCCGGGAACACTTCCAGAGAGCAATCGCTCGCATTTTTAGATGTTAGGGCGGAGGCAGTCCCTGTCGCCGCCCCATTCTCTATCTCCTGAACAATGATCTTCACCTTCTCCAGGAAATAGGCCTGGAAGGTGTTGCAATCGAAAGGGGCCTTAGCATTGTCAGGTTTTTTACTTAGCTCGGCCAATACTTTAAAGGTTTCTTTCTGGATATTAGCAGCCTTGCTTAGGCGCGACTCAAGGTAATCCGCTTTAGCTTGGATCATAAGTTTTTTATATTGATGGAGGGAGGCCTTATAGATATTCCTATCCATGTCCTGCTTGGATTTCCTCCACAACCTTTCTAACTTCCTTAGCTTTGTTTTAGTTTCCCTTAAGAGTGGTGTAAACCAGAGAGCTTTCCCTGATCCCTTTATTTGCTGTATTCTCACTGGCGCTAACTGATCGATGGCCCGAGTCATACATCTCGTTAAATCAGAGTATTCTCGGTCCAGATTACAATCCTGCTCTAAGGCCTGGGGGGGTTCCAGATGTGCCTTGGTCAAAGACATCAGATTGACTTCAGCCCATTTCCGGGTTTTTCTAGAACCGTGTGAGTTACGAACAACCCCACTATTGAGGGGGACCTCACAAGAGACCAAGCAGTGATCCGACCAGACACAGGGCGTTGCCTCACTGAATGTTAGAGTGGCATCTGTGGTCCACATGAGGTCGAGAGTGTGGCCTTTTACATGCGTTGGGGCATCCACAATCTGTTTAAAACCCAGTGCAGACATTAATGTGTCTAACTGACGCGTAGTTGAGTCCCAGTTAGACTTGTCACAATGTAGATTAAAATCCCCTGTTACCAGGATTTTTGTATATCTTGAACTAAAGTCAGATATAATAGGACAAAATAGGTCAAAGAAAAGAGGAGTTGACTTAGGCGGGCGATAGACAGACAAAATCACCCAACACATATTGTGTACAGTGACCTTTACCCCGAGCAAATCGGCTAGGTCAATCGTCTCTGTTAATACCTTTCCAACTGTCATAGTCTTCCTATAGAGGATAGCTACCCCACCCCCCCGTGAGCCCCCTGGGCGGTTGTGCCACATTATATCATATCTGCTTGGAACAGCGGCAATGATATCCGGCATCGAGTTCTCATCCGTCCAGGTCTCCGAGAGAGTCAGGACATCAATATCACTGTCCTGAAGCATATTATATACCTCCAAATGATGGCAGTGAAGCGAGCGGGTATTAAGGCTAGCTATTTTTAAAGTGGGATGTTTACCCAGGGCAGGTGTGACCCTGACAGTCCGGGATATGCCGTGGTTTTTAAGCAGCAGCAAGACCGCCTGGTCCACCATGGGCTCACCTCTATTCAAGGATTTAAGCTCCTCTGGGGAGTATATGCGACGCTGACCAGCCGTCCCAGCCCCTGCGCCCGTTCGTGCGCGGACGGGCGCAGACGGGCTGGACTCTGGCGTGACTCCGGCGATGCTCCGGCGAGCCCGCCGCGCGTGCCCGCTGCGCGTCAACATGGCCCGTTTAAATACCGGTCTAGCGTCCTTGCGACGACTAGACCGTGCGCAGCTTCTCTGTGCAACCCCCCCAACCCAAGATGGCCGCCGCAGTGCTGCCTCACGGGAGAAGGACCCGCTCCAAACGCGGTGAAAACACGATTATGGTGCAAGTGAGTGGGTAATTATTAAGATGCCATAAAACGGCAGCAATTCGCAAATATACAAAATACAAATCAAGAGTTTTTAAAATATCCTTATACAAGCTCCTATGAGCGCGCTACGCTCTGTAGTGCTACTTGCTCTGTTGTCCAGATAGTTTCCAATCACAGGCCGCCTAGTTTGCCCCGTTTAAATACCGGTCTAGCGTCCTTGCGACGACTAGACCGTGCGCAGCTTCTCTTTGCAACCCCCCAACCCAAGATGGCCGCCGCAGTGCTGCCTCACGGGAGAAGGACCCGCTCCAAACGCGGTGAAAACACGATTATGGTGCAAGTGAGTGGGTAATTATTAAGATGCCATAAAACGGCAGCAATTCGCAAATATACAAAATACAAATCAAGAGTTTTTAAAATATCCTTATACAAGCTCCTATGAGCGCGCTACGCTCTGTAGTGCTACTTGCTCTGTTGTCCAGATAGTTTCCAATCCAATTATACCATGGATTGGACGGTGAGCTGCGTACTTTCGTCCATTTCGCTGGAATAAGTGTGTCTAGTCCTCCCGTAATCCAATCATGGAGCGTGCTATAGATTAAGTTGATGTCTAAGTTGGTCTCATGATGGAATTCCCCAAGGGTGGCATGAAGATCGCTGAAGGATAGTTTGTGCCATGGTCTTTTTAGACGGCGGGTTGGTGCGTTTTTGTGCGCAGTTTTATTGACTAAAGTTGTCAGTTTAATGAGGTAGTGGTCTGTCCATCCCATCGGTAGGGGCACCTCTGTCCTAGCCTCCTCGATGTTTGTAAATACTGGGTCTAGGGTGTGACCAGCTAGATGCGTTGGGGTTTGTATAAGGGAGTTAAGTTGCAGGGCGGAGAAGTCGGCAAGAAGATTTTTGATAGTAGAATCGTTAGGCAAGTCAAAATGAAGATTGAGATCACCTAGTATGGTGAAGTTTGCAGTTTTAGTCACTAGAGAGTTCGCTGTCTCAAGAAGAGCTTCGGTGAACTTTGAGGCAGGTCCAGGTGGGAGATATATGTAGAGACCTGACATGGTGAAGTTAGGATTTATAGTGATTTTGAAGTGAGCACATTCACAGTCGGGAAGTTCTTCCTTGGTGAATGCGCATGCAAGTTTTTTTTGTAGATTACAGCAATGCCTCCGCCTCTCCCATCTCTATTTAGGCTTGACATAAGGTAGTCGTCTGGGAGCGGGAGGTTAGGTATGACAGAGATGCCATCGCGTAACCAGGTTTCACAGAGGAAGAGGATGTCAGGGTTTTCATCCAGTATGAGGGTGTTAACCTCAAAGTGATGTTTGATGAGTGACCTGACGTTGAGATGGAGGATCGTGATGGGGGTGGTTTTGGGTAAGTCTTGTAATTGTCGAATGTGGTGGGGGGTGGCAGTAGTAAAATGCCAGATTTTACATTGAAGGCACGTTTGACCAAGCGTACCTGTTGGGTGGGCACAGGTCCGTCCAGGGTTGCAGGCAAGTAGTTGTTCCCTGTCGTAGTGAAGGGGTGCTGATAGAGTCCGACCAGGGGGACTGGCGAGAGGCGATGACTTGGCGATGACGGGCGAAGACGGGCTTGCCTTAGGCGCGCCCTCGGCGCGCAAACGGCGCGCCAGCTGCGCCCGTCCGCTGCGCGTCCGGTGAATGCACATGGTTTAATAGGATTAATAGGGCGGGGGCGTGGCCTCGGAGTGGGCATGGCCTCGCAGCACGCCGTCAATGGCGGCAGGGATTGTTGGTGTTTGTCGCTTCTCTTAACAGCGCTAGATCCACTGTGAGAGAGTTCAGAGGGCACGTCCAGAAAGTGCCAGGAAAGCGAAGTGAGTGCGTTTTTTAAAATAACACAAGTTATAGGTGACACACAAGTTTAAAATACAGCTAGTCTCGCTCCCGGCTTTTCGCCTCAGGAGGGTGAGTGAATCTGTATGCAGCGCTCACAGTCAGCGCTTATATACAGGTAGGGCGGGGGCGTGGCCTCGGAGTGGGCGTGGCCTCGCAGCACGCCGTCAATGGCGGCAGGGATTGTTGGTGTTTGTCGCTTCTCTTAACAGCGCTAGATCCGCTTTGAGAGAGTTCAGAGGGCACGTCCAGAAAGTGCCAGGAAAGCGAAGTGAGTGCGTTTTTTAAAATAACACAAGTTATAGGTGACACACAAGTTTAAAATACAGCTAGTCTTGCTCCCGGCTTTTCGCCTCAGGAGGGTGAGTTTATGATCTATGAAAGGTAGAGTCCAAAGTCGTGTTATAATCTGATAGGGTTTGATTTACCTCTGGATTCTTAGAGGTTAAAGATTAGTCAACTATTTCAGGGAAGGAATCAGGAGTAACTCACTACCATTGTCTTTTGACTCCCTTTCAGCTAGACCTTAGCTTCTCAGTCCAGTCCTGTCTCAGAATCTGAAAACAAATCAATAAGATTGGTTGGGAACGGTCTTCCTGGCTGTGTTCTGGCTTCTCCTTGAGCAAGTGTTAGTATTCTATAATCCTGCATTTCTCTAAGCATTCCATTTACACACCCACTTTACAATGGCTATAATTACCACACACTACTTAACGTAAGAAGAGTGTACAACCATAGCGATGCTCAGCTGCATTGCAACATTCCAAGCTGCATCCAATGTTCAACTTCACTTTGTTACAGGAAGGTTTCACAATCAGTACTTTCTAGAGCTCCAAGGTCAATATAAGGGATGTATGCCAGATTTTCATATTATACACCAACTATGTAAACAACTGCCATTCAAGATTAATCTTGAGATGTTAGACTCAGAAGCTGATATAGATTGATCTCATGTGTCAACGCTAGACGCAACTGGCTAGACGCACCTGTACAAACCTTAATTCCTTCTTTCTCTAATATACATTTCCTAATTCAAAAGCTGCCCAAGATTCTGTAACCCACTAATTCCTTTCCCAAAATGTCACAATGAGACTTAATCTCTGAATGTTTAAAATCTGGCCTACATAACCAACCAAGAAAAAGAGTTGCACTCGCCAGTACCCCAGACACCACACCCGTCAGCACAGGCTCGAAAGCCAGGCTATACCTGGCACAATAACAATGAAGGGGCTCAATTGGCCTATGCCACTGTGCACAATGCAAAACCTTAATACTTTATTGATTTCAACATCATTTGATTACAACAGTAGGCCAGGCATTCCTGATGGAAAGAGCATGCCTTCTTAAACTCACATATACCACAGCACAGATCATCTAGCACACAATGTCTTGTCAAAATTCTTGCCACACAAGAAGATGCAGATCCAGTGCATGAGATTTTTTAGGATTAAACATCTTTGACTACATAGTGCATTCTGGGTACTGTAGTCTTCTGCAGCTTCCATTTTTTTTTGCTTACATTTTTTTATTGGGTTTTTGCATTCCATTTCGACATTTTTAGTACAATACAGTAGTGCAGCGTTACGAAAAATATATTAACACGTAGAACCACATACATAATACCCTACATGCATATAGTACTGTCCAACTGTTAGTAAGGTGATTGGTCCACATGTACAAACAACATGTTGCTGCAGCGTCCGTGTTGTGCACAGTATAATGAGAATTCGTCGGGGAAGGTAGATACACCCTTCTCAGCGCAGCGGTGACCCTGCGTCTCAACTTATGTAGTATCCGTCTCTCCAGGTGTACCTGACGAAGGTGTCATGTTGTGTGTCTCTTGATGTTGTCGTGTCGATCGTGTCTAAATGCGTTCCCAGGTATTCACTGGTGGATGTACCTCTCCAGTGTAAACTACTAAACTTTTTATTAACCATTGGGGCCAACCATAGGGAGGGAGGGGCTAATGGGGAGTGGGAAGTTTCCGACTGTTCAGGTGGGATTGCTTATATCCCTGGATATTTGTGTCAAACTAGGTGTGTATATCTGGCAGTGTGCGCAGGGTGGAGGGTGGAGGGGAACGAATAACTGATTTCTGTGGTGGTCCTCAGTCCATCAGGGGGGGTGACCGCTCTGTGGGGGTACCGTTCGCGCAAGGGCCTGGGGTGATCGGTTTTGTTGCGGTGCTTCTGAGGTAGAGGGGGTTGGGTCGGTCGGTTGGGTCATGGGTTGTGAGGCCGCGGTGTCTCCGGTGGGTTCGTTGCTTGTGTAAAAGCATGCATCAATTGTGCCCATTCTAAAGAGATGGGGTGTTTGCGGATTCCCTTCAATTCTTCCTCCCGAAGTGTCGCTTCCTCAGCCTTTCCCCATTTAGTCATGGCGCCTATCCAGGCCGGGGACCTCCAGTACATGGCTATTCCTCTTTTCGCCAAGAGGATGGCAAGGGACATGAATCTATATTGTGTTTTTTTGGTTTTCCGCCTGCGGAAGATCCCGAGCGCACATGTGGACATGGTTGTGATACTGGTGACTTCTGTAAGTGTCCGATGAACCCTGCTCCAGAAACCACTAAGCGTGTGGCAGTCCCAGAACATGTGTCTAAAATCTGCTGCTGGGGTTTGGCAGCGGGGGCACTCAAAATGTGTATCAGGGAAGAATTGGTGGAGGTGGTGCGGTGTAAGGTAGGCCCTATGGAGGATATTGCTGTTGTATGTTCCTGAATCGCGCATTTCTGGAGACTTTTTTCGGGTACTCCAGAGCTGCGCTCCATTCTTTGTCATGGACTACCCGTCTTATGTCCGTTTCCTACTTCTGACGTAGGGGCTCAAGGGACGGGGAGATCAGCTCGCGTATTGCTCTATACAGCCAAGTGACCAGATGCCGCCCTACTCCCATATGGAGAATCGTGTGAATTACTGGGTGCGTTGGAGGTTCCCCTGTGTTTGGGTTCCAGTGCCTCCGGCTGCTATCCAGTATCTGCCTATGTAATAGAAATTGCCCCGGTGGGAGGTCATACGGTTTCATCATCTGGTCATATGTCTTCAACTGTCCCTCTTCAGAGAATTTATTCCACCTCCCTAACTGCCAGGTCTGTCCATACCTGGAGGTCCCCTGCTGTGTAGTACGCGTCCCTTTTAGGAAAACCCACCAACAGCAACAGGGGCGAGTACGGCGGTCTCGTTTTAGACATCCTATGTATTCTCATCATACAGGTGCGGTCTATGGACAACTGTAGTGGCCTCATGCGTATAGGTTTAGTACCTGGCAGTAGCAGTCTGTGGACTGCCGGCTGTGGCATAGGGCCGTCCCTGGTGATAGTATCTCCTATGGGTCGCCCCGCCGTCCAATACGATAGCCACTGGAGTTGCACCGCTAAAAAAGAAGCTTCGAACGCTGGTGCTCCCAAGCCCCCCTCCGTTGTGGGTAGAGAGTTCTGCAGCTTCCATTGTCATTAGACTAACACAGCAGGCAGTAGTGGTCTGTCAGTTAAAAGCCCAAAACTGGAAAGAATGTGCTTCAAGACACTGAGTTAGGTGGTCACCATAGGAAGCAGCACATGGGGAAAAAGTATAAAAACACTCCCATTCAGCACTAAAAGAAAAAAAATGTCCCTGAATGTGAGCATTGGATATGGATATAGAATATATATATATATATATATATATATATATATATATATATATATATATATATATATATATATATATATATATATATATAAAGAAAGCTGGACTCCAGGAAAGCAGGAAAGGGGTACATACAAGAAGAGGAACGAAAGCCATTGAATTGGAAGCAAGCAAATGACTGACAAGTAATCATATGCCAAGGGCTGAGCAAAGCCTACTTTAAGTATTGGTACTGTCCACAATAGGGGTTCGGCAACAGACAACTAAGTTATTTAGACACAAGGCCTGCAAATATCACTGAAATTGTAATTGGTATGTGTCTTCTTGATGAAGCAGTATATAATTAGACTGCCCTCATTTGTCTGATCACATCCTGCTGCAATCTTAGTGTATTAAGCAAGTTCCTATTTTCAATATTTTACCATCACTCCTGATATCTGATACAGAAGAGAGAAGGTAACAGATCTATTGGAACATCATTCAAGAAACTAAATTCTTGTCTCATTCCTTTCATTTTTGTTCCCTAATACAATAGTTCCTAAACCTTTTAGAACCACGACCCACTTTCTAGATTGATACATTTTCACAACCCACCTAGCTTCAATGGACATGAGATGAGAGATATTTTTAATGGAAATATAGCATCGAGTGGTAGCGCACCGTCATTTACAGACAGCCCATTTTCCATTGAAAGGCACATTAAATTTACATGGACAGAGTTTTACTGATTAAACTAAAATGCAAATAACCGATATGTGGAAATCAGGTTTCAGTAAATATAAACAATTTGCGCACCATCATGAAAAAGTATCTTGATTTGTTTTGTTCCAATTAAAATCTTTATTTTCCATGACACTTCAGAATTACAAAAAAATGTGCTTCGATTATGCTTACTAAACTACTGAATGTCTGCAGTTTATTTACAGGTATTTACATGTTCTCTGGTGTTACAAAAAATGGCATCCTACAGCGTTTCCTTTCATACGCTCTGTCCCGCCCTGCAAGATAGTCACACAATTCACTTTTGAATGCTAACTGAGACGAGTTTGTAAACACCAATCCCCATGTTAAACAAGCATTGGCATAGCCAATAGGTCTCTCCTTTGGGCCCTTGTAAGTTATCCAGCACAATATCCTTGGTGCAACAAATCACTGTTGCTTGGCTAAACACTTATATGTTTCCAAAGGCAAGACCTATTGGCTATGCCAATGCTTGTTTTAACTGCAATTGATTTTAAAAGTAAATGAATTGTATATAATTTTAGCTGTAGTTTTAAGGTCAAAGTGACCGAAATAAAGTTATTACTGACTGAATTGCGTTTTTTGGGGGAAAGGAGGAAGCCAAAAAATAATACAGCCGAGACACTCACCTGAAGTAAAGATCCTTCCAGAATAAAGTAACTAGTGACAGTGGAAAGCTTCTGGGAGGGTGTAAAGGAAGGTAAGGGAAAAACGGGTACGGTTATATGTTCCAAGAAGTGACAATAAATGTGAATCGAAGAAAGTACCTTGGTATTGAATTCATACAGGCCTAGGCATGTGCCAAACATGCTACATGTATGTACTGACCATAGACACACAAAGACGTTGGAAAAAAAACGCACCTATTGGGCAGGGCAATTAAACAGAAGTTTGCACCATTAACCAGTACAAAATATTTGCACTTCCAGGAGAGTGCACGAACTATACTCTCTGCACTGCAAGTGGTGGAAAAAGCCCGGCTACAGGGCAAACACACCCAGCACTGCTGCAGTGTATGTGAGATGTCTCTGCAGTCACGTTCCAGTCCGTTCCTTCTGTATTGACACTGGAAGTCCTGCTCTGGAATAGTAACTGATGAATTACCTGGACTGATTCCCGCCGCTTCAGCTAGGCTGGGATCCAGGCTTCACAGCATCTCCTGCTGGAGAACCGTTTGGGGCCCGATGGGGGAGAGGGGTGGTGGGAAGGGGGTGGGGGGGCAAACAGCACCGACCAGACACTCAAAATTAGGTGTGATAAAGGCCGATTTATTGGAAGCAGGTGCACCTTACACAATGAAACCTTTGGCTTGCGCCGTACAAAACTAGACCTCACTAAATATGTAATTTCCGAACAACCCCCCACCCTCTCCCCTAAACTGGTTCCCCCAATCAACAAACAGGAAACAATTAGCAAAAACGTCAATTTGCCTCTCCACATAGCTAAATACTTTATTGTGCTTGACCTACCCCCCGATAATCCAAAAACAGATCTCCTACAATTCCCCCATACATTAGGAAGAACCGCCCCAAAGGCTGAAACTCACACCAACACCTGCTCCAGCGACACAACAAACTCCACAACCATCAAACAAACCCCGATGCACCGGCCCTCAAGAAAACTCCTTCGAAAAAACCCCACCGCATACCACAAAAAACCCTGCTACACCCTGAAGAAAGCAAGACACCCAACCCCCTGCCCCCCAAGCCTCAAAACTTAAACCCCCCCATCAAATGAAAGAAAACCCAGGGAGGGAGGGAGGGAGGGAAAATAATTACTATCCGCCACACCCCCCGCCCGGCTGCTGTGTCACAAGCCACCGAAATGGTGGCCTATGACACAAAATGGCCGGTTTTAAAGTAAACCGGCCCAAATGCAGCCCAAAATTAGCACACCCCAGCCCAAGGCTACCAAAATAGCCCACAACCAGCCCACCTACGGTGCTGGACTCTACCCCCCCCCCTCCCCCGGGGGTGGCAGGCCTCCCGCTGGTCGGCCGCCCCCCCCCCCCCCCAAAGCCCTATTGCGTGCTCCGTATGGTACAACATGGCTGTACTCTCGCGAGCCTCGTCTGCCATGGGTCTGGCACGAGATTGGGAGTTGGCCGCACGTAGAACGCTGCTAGGTGGGTGAGAGTGAATGGGCGTGAAGGTAGCTGGCTGTGAATGCCTGCTCTTGCTTTACGAAATGTAGTGCTAAAGGGCGGAATATGTAAACTAAAGTGAGCGGCAGCTTGTTCCAACGTTGAGCGGCTCCTAGCTCAAATGTTTTGCCTCCAGCGCGAGGTTTGTTAAAGCAGGATTACACCGGACATTGCGCTCCGTGCCCTGCGCCCACAGCCCTGCTGGTACAGGATGCAGTATTGCTTCACTGCCATTGCCTGCATGTTTAAACCCCTCTACCGTTCTCTGGACCCGTGCAAGCATCCACCACTAAACCACTTTTTAACAGAGACGCTAGCGCCATACTGAAAATGAAAATACATTAACAGACAAGTTAATGAAACACTCTTCCTTGCAAATGTTGCTTGCCGACTGATCCACGTCACACATTCTTGGTCTCAGCTTTTGTAATTGGGGCCTGGCATGTTAGATTAAAACAAAAACTAAACTAATACTACCAGAATCTGTCATGTCCCGGAGCTGGGGTGGTTGGTCGTTAGTGGCACAGAGACACCTGCTATCAGACAGCTGCAGGACTGGAGCAGAGTGAGGGGGCAGCAGGGCAGGTATGCTTTTTATGGGCCTAAGAAGAAAAAAAATTACATTTCTCTTGGTATTGGGGCCTTCTGCTCTTCTCGCACACATTGTTGATACACATGGGCACCTCATCACAATGAAGCGTGTAACACGTGGGTGAATATTACGCGCAAGAACTAACAAGCATTTGTTGCCAATGTGTGTAAGCTATGTTCTAGAGCAGGGTAAGCAGTACAACTGACTAATTAGGGTGTGGGGGTGATTACACTCTTATAATTTACAGTTGCAAAGAAAACAACACGAATCAGCCCCATCCCCGGTACCGGCTAACCCAGCATTGCAGATAGCACCCCACCTCGGCCTCCGGGCCCAGGATGATAGTTGTCTACTGTCCCGGCCAGTCCCAAGCAACCTGGGACATGTAGTTTGACATTTGTCATTATGACTCTGGGGGTTAAAGATTAGCCAAATGCCCAGGCAGATGTGCAATCTGATTTGTGGTTCAAGGCTGCACAGAGCTTGCTGACTATATAAATGTAAAAGCACCAACAACATCGATACCCACTATGGGTGGATTAAGGGCACACAGCTCACACCCAGGATATGTGGTTATAGGATTGAACTGGCTACCAAAAATACAACTATGGGAGAAGCACCCTCGCCGTGCTTTAACAAGCACTTGAAGGGGCAGAGCACTGACACCAGGGCAGTGCAGGAGGAACCAAGCGAACATGGCAGCTGTGCCCCCGTGCAGTGCATGGACACGGACCTCGCTGTTTGTAGCAGCTGAAGGACTGAGGGACATCGCAGATTACACATTAAACAGCCTGCAGCATCTTACAGTGCACATCTGCACCATAACACGCATACACACGCAGGCATGTTACACACTACACAAACCCGCCGCTTAATAAGAGCCGACTCAGGCACAAACAAAATGCAATAAACAACACAAGCGCCAAACACACCTCGCTAAATAACCACGACATGTCCAGGGGGTACAAACTGTTCAAATAGCAGACTGGCCCCCCGCGCATTAAACCTCCCGATCCTCGACTCTAGACGCACACCACACTCCAGGCAAGGGGGGGCGATAAGGGGACAGGTGGTAACAAACCAATTTCTGGGCTTAAAGTCTCTCCCCATCACCCTGTATCAATTAATAGAAGAAAACCTGTAGGTACACGCATTATGTAACCGCCCAAAAAGTCCAATTGTAAAACTACAGCACCCGGGGTTCTAACAAGGCCCGTGGCAAGTACTGTGCCCTGTAAAGACTGATGCCGGGGCACTCGGAGCGTTAAATGCACGTGCGAAATGGGCAATTGTGTTGTCACCATGCCCAGTGGTGGCCAGTGGGCGTGCAGGGGTGATGATCTCTGGTGGGCACAGTTACCACCGGCTAAGTACTGGCAAGAGCATTGGGGTCACTATGATGTGCACAAAGGGGATTGGGGGATTTTCAATGCCCATTGCCTGTGGGTCTGTTTTTGAAGGGTGCACAGTTGCAGTAGACCAAGAGTCATCTGGTGGGTCCAGTGGGGCAGCTAGCTGGCGCTGGACTCCTTTTGCCTCTTGTGTGTGTAAGGAGAGCGCATCGGTGTCACATACCGTGAATACCCTGGTGGGCACAGAGGTGCTGTGCAGGAGGTATGGACTATATGCCTGTGTATCAGTGTAACTGTGCGTCGAGGGCGTCTGGAGCGCGCGCGCTCCTCAAGTTAAACAAGCATGTCCCTACCACCAACATCTTTACACATTTTCAGTCAATAATATAAGGCTTCCAAGAAGTACCCTACAGCCTGCAGTGCATGCACCTCAGTGCCACGTAATGGGTAGTAGATGCTAGACAATAAGTTAAGCCTCCCCCCCACCCTCCAGAACTTATTTGCAAATAAGTCTTATTCAGCTACTAAAGCTAATGAGGTACTTGTCGATTCAATGTCCCCACCCACAGTTTATTTAATTATTTAAAAGTGTGTAAACACTGCAGTATAGAAATTTAAGGTGGGCGTGATATTGCCTGAGAGATGCACCCACTGGGAGAATCCCGAATGCTTGTAAGCGCTAAGGCGGGGGAGGGAAGGAGGCAGGTAGCAAGCAGGAGGAAAGACAGATGGCGCTGACGGCTGGCGGTTCGCGCGTGCACGCTCGCGTGAATGCAAGCGCTAGGCCAGCCAGCAGCACTTTGAAAACTCACCTACTAAAGTCTCTACGAGCAGCGCATGCGCGCCGACTCAGCGAGACCTAAAAACATAAGTAATAATTTGTCAGAAGACATAGCCTGACATTGGACCTCTGTCACTGATGCGCAGCAATGTGACAGGATAAATACAGAATTTAAAATCACCTTTATTGCTTGGACATTCACGACCCACCAAACACGAGCTTGTGGCCCAAACACCATTTGCGAAACACTCCTCTAATAGTTCACTGGAAGGCAAGATGGCCGCTGACTGACCTCAGGGAGGGCAGCGCTGACCTTTCTCTCCCTCTGTGAAACCCCTCTGAAAATGTTGGGCTAAATGAAAGGGATATGTCCTGGTGGACTTACTGTGAGGCTGCTCAAACTCCGCAGGCTCCCGACCCCGCTGACTTCCGAGGGGTCAGGGGAGGCTGGCTCGGCTCTCGTGGATGCTCCTACGGTGTACTGCACAGCGTTCTGCGGCTGTTACAGATTCCAGTAACTCTGCGGCGGCTCTTTGTATTTCTCCGGCAGTGGTCTCTTCAGTTTCAATCCAGGATGGCACCGAAGACAACTAAAATACTGAAAGATCCGAGCGCTGCGAAGGATGCTAAGGACGCTAAGGATGCAACCAAGGATACAAGCAAGGAGACTAAAGGAATTCCGAGGGAGGGCGCGCAGGACACGGGTGCAGACTCTGGTCAGATGCGGCGAGGTGGCCCCAAAAAGAAAGGTGAGGACAATAAACTGCAGGATGTTGGCGTGGCGGGCGGTACAAGGCTACACGCTGCAGCCACTGCTGCAGCAAAAGGCACTATGCGTCAGCCTTCGATCCTGGAGGAGTTTGGGGTGATAAATGCCACAGCGTCAATACATCCAAGTACTGCTGGTTTCCCTGCTGGCTCCCCTGCTTTGGCCCCTGTAGCGCCTGTCGCGCTTAGAAACGATGGTAGCCCATTTCTTTTGGCGGATGACCCGACCCTTTGTGTACAGGGTAATGATTTTCCAATGGCTGCCCAGGTGGATTCTGGGCTTTGTAGTTCCCACCCCCAGCTTCAGCCCAAGTCTCAGACAACAGAAAATTTAGCTAGCGGTTTGGAACTGAGTGGTGCAAGGTATATGGATGCAAACATAACAGGTGGGCTCCCACCCACGATATCTTCAGAGGAGGTTTTGGAGGTGGCAAACTCCTGACTGCGGCTACCACGGCTACTACAATGGGTGGGCATAAGGCTCTAAACGACAGCAAGGATAAGGATAAAGGCCGCAATGCCTCTGTTAGGCAGGCTAGTCTAGCAACAGTCGCTGAGAATACAGATTGTCAATCATCCCAATGTCTGCTCAATACATCAGTGCAAGCCCAGGCAGTACCAGACACATTGTAGATTGACAGTGGCAACAGCAGTAGTGTCTCAGGCAAGCAGAACAATCATGGGACTATATCTTTTTGGTCGAGCGCACCCTGCTTTCCCCGGAAGGAGATACTTTTTTTTCGCTGAATGATGATTCTGACACATCAGAGATTAGCAAGCTGGAATCATCACAAGAGACTGCCTCAGGGGGGGAATCATCGGCTACACAGAAGACGCATAGCACCCGATCTAGGATTTCGAAACGGCGGGCCAGGACCAAAGGGAGATCTTCGGACTCAGCTACTAGGAAGCTCAAATGGGACTACTCCGCATCCATGTTGACAGCTTGCACCGGTAGTGGGCCTGATTCTGGGAATGTGTTACAAAGTGGTAAAGGAGGAACCATCAACTCTGGCACTATGCCTCCCTCTCCGAGACAGGAGCTACTGTATGTAACTCTTAAACAGATGCAGGGGGTGGCGAGAGAGGAAAGTAGGAGATCGCTACTTGCCACTAAGAAACTGTAGGGGGCCATCCGTAAAACAAACAAGTTGTGTACTGACATGTCTGAGCGAGTTACCCATGTGGAAGAAAGAACTGCTGCTGTGGAGGAGGAGGTTGAGAAATTACAATCATTTAAGGCTATACAGGAAAAACAATCACTAGATGAAGTCTGGAAGCTCGAGGAATTTGAAAATCGGCAAGTTGCTTGGATTGGAGGAAAATGTGGAGGGAGAGAATATTATGGCCTTTGTTTTTAAGCTGTTGAAGGATGCTTTCTTGGACCTCGCCCACTGGACCTGGGAGATGGAAGTACAGTGGGCACATCGCTTCCCAATGTTCTGGAGAACCCAGACGGAAAATCAAGAGGAGCGACCTAGTACCATCTTGATTTTTGGTGGCAATTTTTTGTTAAGGCAGGCTATAATAGACCAGGCTAGACCTGACTCAAAGCGAACATTGGAGGGGCACACCTTCTTCGCTCTGTCGGACTTTTGGATGGAGACTACGGCAGATGATAACTTCGTTTCAGGGGGTAGGCTGCAAAGCTTTCTTGCTTTTTCCTGCACGGCTCAAGGTTATTCATAAAGGGAGGGTCAGAATGTTTTTTCTGAGGTAAAAGCCCAGGAATTTCTTACGGAGCTAAACGAATTGTGGGGGCAAAGGGCCATAGCTAATACTGTAGAGGGGGGCACAGGGGACGATTAATGCCTTTTTTGTGAGGGAAACTTAATACGGTATAATTTTGCCAGCCACCATGGTTAGCTACTAATGTTTCACAGGGTTATGGTGTGATGGAAAACTTACTATGAAGTATAAGTTTGTTAACTGCCTTGGTTTTCTATTTGCTGAATTCTCGGGGATGGGCAGAGTAATGTCAAGGATTTGTCTACAGAGGCTAGTTAGTATGTGGTATTAGGGGACATTCGAGGGGGGGGGGGAGGTTGGTGCTGCCGGAGATGGAAGCTCAGCGGTCATACATAGGTCATGATTGACCTAGTTACCTGTAAGGGGTGTAGTGGGGGATGGGGAGGAGGGTGTGGGGCTGGTTCTCTGGGGGTCCTGGTTTGGGTTCAGCACAATATGAGGTAGCACGATTTGTGAGGTTTGCGATGGAGCTGCGCAATTGGAGGCAAAATGTCTTTGTCTGGCTATCAATGGAGGCCCGAACAATGTTGATAACATAAATGCAAGTATGGAGAGATTAAAGGAATGTCGGAGGATGTGGGTTTACTATAAAGAAATGGGAAATTCTAATCCATGAGTTTGCGGATTTTGACAGTTAATATCTGTGGATTAAATTACCAAAATAAGAGGAATAATGTGGCAATTTGGCTAAAGTCTCTGAAGCAGATTTTCTTTGTGTTCAAGAGACACATATGGAAGGTAGTAGAGCTCGTAAATTGAAACAACTGGGATTTAAGCTTTTGGTGCATACGACACATGGCTCCCGTACAAGGGGGGGGGGGGCAATCCCCACCCGGAGGAATGATGTTAGGGTTTTAAGAAAGACTGCTGATCAATGGGGTCTGTGGGTGGTGATTGAATGCTTATTAAATGGTCTTAAATTTACACTATGCTCTCTTTATGGATCAACATGTGATGACCCAGAAATGTTAGAAGCCTTAGATTCTAACTTGGCTGTGTGGCCCACCCCTATGATTGTTTGTGGGGACTTCAACATTAATGGTTTGGGGGTACGGTGGGGCATGCCAGGAAGCAAGTATTCCGGGAAGAAAAGAAGGGTTGGTGTTGCTTTAGCAAATTTGGTTAGCAATAATGACTTGACAGATGTATGGGCATATCTGAAACCCACAGATTTAGGTAGTACTTTTTTTTCTGCACAGCATAAGGTTATCTCCCGATTGAACTATTTCTTTGTTTCATATCAGTTTATTTCTAACTGTCATATTGAGAGGCACCCTTGGATAATGTCGGACCACAATCCGTTAGTTCTTACAGTTAACCTCTCGGGGAGGGGGGGGGATAAGCAAATTCAGGGATGGACCTTTGAACTGAGGTTACTATATGATCCAGACTATGTTATATATATGAAGGGCTGGATTAAGAAATTCTGGGATTTTAATAGAGGGAGTACTAATGCAGGAACCGTCTGGGACGCTTTTAACGCGGGGGTTAGAGGTGAAACCACTAGTTATAGTCTACGTCGCCAGAAGAAGGAGCTACAGCGGGTGGCGGAAATTAGAGAAAAATTAAACAAACTGGAAGAGGCTTTAGCCACTGCTATTAGTAGGGGAGGGCTGATAGAAGAAATAACATTTCAGTTTGCTATAAACAAGGCTGAGGCTGGTGATCATTTTGCTGTGAAAGCTGCAAAGATTTATCTGGCAAAAAAAGAGCATTGTCATGAATATAATGAGCGGGTGGGGCATATTCTGGCTGTAAGAGTAAGTAAAAAAAAAATGGCGGCCGGGGAGTTTTTTTCGAAATGTATGATGCTGAAGGGAAGGTTATAACAGACTCGCTAGGGATTCGAGACCTTTAGGCTTTTCTATCAGCACCTATATAGCAGAGAATCACTAGTGGCGCCGCTGGACATACGAAATTTCTTAGATGATGTAGTTGTACACAAGGTAGACTCGGCAGATAGGGAGGAACTCGAGAGGGTGTTCTCTCATTAAGAAATTATCGGGGCTTTGCAAGATTTGCCATCTGGAAAGGCAGCTGGTCCTGACCAGATTCCGCTAGAGTTTTATAAAACATTTAAAGATACCATCAGACCAGACCTGATTGAGGTTATGCTGTTGGCTCAAAGGGGGGGCCCCGCACCCCAGTCTTGGGCTGGAGCGGATGTTATAGTTTTCTTAAAAAAAGATAAGCCACCTAGGGAGCCAGGCTCATATCGATCGCCCCATAACATTGCTGAATAGCAATGTTAAAATCTTTTTGAAAGTAATGGCCACGAGGCTAAATAATATATTAAAGAAAACTATCCACCCCTGTCAACATGGGTTTATTATGGGCTGTGGAACCACACAGCATGTACGGCGGGTGATAACACTCTTTGATGCATCAGAGATCTCAGGGGACCCTATGGCCGCTTTGTTATTAGATGCTGAAAAAGCATTCAATAGGGTCTCCTGGGATTTTCTGTGGGAATCAATGAGATGGTTTGGGTTGGGGGAGGGTTTTATTAAAGCTATTCAGGTACTTTATTTGGCCCCCCACACACTCACAGCTTGCTTAAGGCTTAACAGTAGCCACACTTTGCCTTTTAATATCCAGCGGGGGACACAGCAGGGGTGTCCATCTTCGCCCCTGCTATTTGCCATATATATGGACCCATTAATATGGCTATTCAAGGCCATCAATGGAATCTGTCCAATTGTATGTCAGGGTGTTGAATCTAAAGTTCTAGCCTATGCCGACGATGTGGCCATTATCACCGCTGATCCGCTCTCGGCATTGACGGTGGTGGTGTCAATAGCACAAGAGTTCGGCATATATTCAGGGTCTGCACTAAACAGTAGAAAAACTCAAGTTATAAAGAATCGGCTTGTTAATATCGAACATCCTTGAGTTACAGACTTAGCAGTATACCTGGGTATTAGGATTAGGTCTGATTTAGAGAATCTAGTAGCCAAGAACATCGTGCCAGTAATCAGGAAGGCTAGACTGGACTTTGATAGACTAAATAATCTTCATTTATCTCTTGTTGGACGTTTTAAGGTGGTGAAGATGATGTTTTTTACCAAAGATTCTTTATTTGTTTTGGGCAATCTCGTTGGAGTTTCAAAAATCTTGGTTTGTTATTTTGGAAGGTATTATTAACCGATTTATCTGGGCACACGGGAAAACTAGGAGGGCTCTTCCGTTTATGTCTTTGCCACAGGAGAAAGGGGGGGTTTTCAGTCCCTGATTTTCGAAGCTACTACTGGGCTGCCGCTCTCCAATACATGGGCATACTGGTTGGTTCATGCTCGAGGGATATGAATGGGGAAACAGAGCTCCCAGATGTTTATAAGCTGTTACTGGGGGAGCATGCTGAGAATTGTTTTGGGAAATTTACGGATCCCAGCTATTTTAAGACGACAACATTCAAGACTCTTCTGTCTGCCTTCAAGATCTGGGGGGTCTCTAAAAAAAGAAGATTGTTTTGGGGAGACTTAATCACTATACTTTGCTTTATAAAAACCCCACCTTTCTGGAAATCTTTTCAGACGAGGTCATGGCAGTATGGGCAATAAAGGGAGTTCAGATGGCTGGGGACTTAATATTGGATGAAGGGTTTCGCCAATTTAGCAATATTCAGCTTGACTTTGGGTTGGAAAGGGCTAATTTTTTTAAATACCTGCAGTTGCGCAGTTTATTTGATAAAAAGACGGGGGGGGTTTAGTGGGTTTAACAGTAACAAAATTATAGACATCATGCGAGACAGCACTAAGGGTACCATTAGGCTAATGTATGCAGAATTGATAGGCTTAAAACAAGACGATTTAGCTAAGCATGAAAATAAATGGGTGGAACGTGTGGGGGAAGCCCCAGAGGCACTTGCCATTTTTTTCGAGCTAGCCCGGACGGTTTTGTGCCCTACCAGGCTCCAGGCGCAACACTTTAAAATGGTCTTTGCGTTATATTATACTCCGGCAAGACTAGCGCAGTGGGGTGGGCTATCGGGGATCACTTGTCCTCAGTGTGGGGCGATGGCAGCAGATCTTGTGCATATATTTGCATTCTGCCCACGCCTGCTGGTATTACTAGACTCTATTACGGATTTTTTAGATCGGTCACTAGATAGGGCTAAACATTATATTAACTTCAGATCTGGTCTTGTTGGGAGTAAGTAGGTCGGAACAAAATGAGATGGCTTATCAATTTCTTTTTGTGGCTATGGCTGTACTACGGATGAATATCGCTTCTGCCTTGCTAGACCCCTCGCCCCCTACCTTTCACCATTGGCTTGAGCGCCTACTTTCTCATTGCAATTGCCAGAAATCAGACGAATAAGCCAAGTAGGGTGAAGTTAACTGTACTGGCTCAGCTCAAATGTGTTTTTATGAACCCAGATCAATGCTTTGTGTTACAAATTGGCTTCCGTCTGAGCAAAATGTATTTTCCTTATTTTCTGATGTTCTGTAATAAGTTTATGTAATATTTTGTTTGCTTCTTACTAACACCTCGTATCTCTTTATTCTGGATCTGGTTGCTTTTATTGTGCTGGTATCTGGGGGGAAATAAATAAATAAATAAAAATGGAAGGCAAATAATGATTTTATGGGCTGTACTTTAATGGCCACACTGATATTCTTTCTGCAACACTGCTGCGCACAAACGACTCAGTTAAGCCTAAAATCAGCAGACACACTAAAATAGACAAAATTTGCAACAACTCTGGGTGAGGATTCAACCAAAAAAAGTGTTTTCTTATAGCAGCAACAGATGAAACGCACTGTGCGCTCAGTAAACTTCAGATAAAAGCAAACAAGCTAGTGCTGTGCTGGCCTTAAGATGTCCTTTTTACCCCTCTTACACAAAAGTCCATTTCTGGTTGGTCATCTGGACTTTTTTGGCTCCAAGCGACCATTCCCAGAGCCCAGGGTTAAGGGGTATTTCTCAAAGCTAGCTTCACAATAATCGAATTCCCACAAGCACATAAGTACATTGGGTGGTTACTTTATAGGTTCAGGTGCCTACGATTAGAGGCGGTGACATCAGAAAGCTTCTCCATTACAGGGCCTCTCAGATGCCAAACTTCAAAGAGGATGACGCAGCAAATGGCTCGCTGCACACCCCTGTGTGCGCAGACTATGCCAGGGACCTTTCTTCATTCAGGTATGGCTGAATATTACGGGACAAGGCAGCTTTTTATACGAGTTAGGGCAGACTCCATGCACACTAATAATGATAACACTTTCTACCATTTCAAAAGGCAGACTAAGAATGACGACAATACTCACATGTAAAGTTTAGCATGGGGAGGGTTCATTTTAAAAGCACAGGACAAGTACCAGAACACTGTTATTATAGACCGCGCTCACATATCAACCTGAGCTCGGGGATTAGCGGCAAGTCGAGGGCTTGTTAGCACCGGACCAGAAGACAATGCAGCAGCGTATAGTGTTAGGAATAAACAAATCACAGAATGGAACCGTCTGGTTACAAATATATATATGTATAACTTACAGACAATTTCCCAATCACCAGTAAATCGTCTGCAATTAGGACTGCAGCACAGTAATTACAAACAACCTAACTTCGAAAAATGCAGGAATACGATTCATTTGTTCCTGCAGATCACCTTGACTTTAACATGTTTACATTCCCTTTCTAGGTTTAGTGGAAAGGGCGTTCCCGCGAGATGCAGCATTTTTTTCAGAATGTCCCCAGGGCCCGATTATTCACAATATCCCAGTTACACACAGCTCCTGGCAGCAGACAATTATAATGAGAGGGAGGAGCGGAGATGAGCACACACATCCTTCTCTTGGAACTTGGAGATATTTTCTTTTTCAAATTACATTTCAATTTATTTTAAGTAATTTACACTCATTTTCTGAAAGTTTAACTGCAACACATTAACTAAATAGATCTATTAAAGATAATACCATACCAATTTTTTTAACAAAAAAGTAATGTGGGCAAATGAGATAGTGCTGTGTTTCTAAGACGCACGGTATTAAGGAGACCCAGGAGAGAGCCATTTACAAGAACAGGTACTTTATTAAGGAACAAGTTACAAGGGAACCTGGAGCTATGATGGGACCAGCTCAGCCCCAGCTGTATACTCCAACTGGCACGGATAGGACACTCACACTAATACCAGGCTACCAAATACTTTTCTCTCAGGATTAACCCATTAACAAACTCTAAGGACACTCTGATAAAGTGAAGGATTACTGAAATAGTGCCAGATGGTCTATCTTTTTTATAGTGTGAACACACAGACACAGAAAGTCAGACATGCAGACAAGGTGCATACAGACACACATAGGTAGCATATACAGACCCAGCATACCAAACAAACACTTTGCACTCATTCAAGATAATGCATATGCAAGCATACGCAGACAACAGAAGCACAGGCATTCTTGCCCACATATAGATGCACACATACATTCCTACACGTATAAACAATTCCATGAATTACTACCATAAATGAAAGGCATAAAATTAATTGTGATGGTGGTCATCACCCTTCCATTGTGACCAATGAGTGGTACAAAGACATTTTACCTACGGTTACAAACTTATAAATACACCACTTAACACAGAATCCACACCCTGCAAAATGATGCAAACATGGACCATTCCTCTAATGACATTCACCCACAGACTAATTTGAGCCGACAACCATTAAGGAGGGTTTTTAATTACAATTCTTTAAGTACCAAACTCAACCGGTCTACTTGATCCCAACTGAACGTTATCACTTACTAAATGTAATAAGGTAACCGAATTGTATCCTGGGTAAGGGGGGGAGGGGGAGACAGGCCTTGCAGCGGTGAAATACGAATTTATGAGTTTTTCACTATCAGGACATTTAACACTTAAAAGTAAATGTCCAACATTTTAAATATACAGCACTATGCTCACTGGGCTTTTCAGGACCTACCCTAGGGGTGACTTATATGTATTAAAAATGAAGGTTTAGGGTATTTTGCCAGGTTGAATTGACAGTTTAAAACTGCACACACAGGCCACGATATGTTTAAAGGGCTACTTAAGTGGCACGCACAATCAGGGCAGCAGGCCCACTAGTACCATTTGATTTACAGGCCTTGAGTATATGGTATACTAAATGAGCCAATTAGCGGTAAACTAAATGAGCCAATTGGGGGTAAGCACAAGCACTTAAGCATGGATTACCTGCGGTAAAGTGTTTAGACCTAAAGCCAGCAAAAACGACCTCTGCAAAATAAGAAGCTGAAAGGCAAAACGTTGGGAGAAAACCACACCAAGGATGTGAGAACTAATATAGGGGTTTTGATTTACAACCAAAGTCCCAGGCTCCGGTCCTCTTTATTGAGGGTGTGTGGAAGTGGCTGAGCAGGTGCAGTTTGGCAGTGCAGTAGAGTCTATGGAAAATCAGGGTGACATAAATAGTGATAGACTTGGAAAAGAAACGGGTTGTAGGAAGTAAGAAGGAATGGTAGAAAGAGATGAGGAGAACAGAATGATTTAACAGACTGATGGGAGGTACCAGGAAAGGAATGATGGACAGGGGGAGAAGAGAATGCATGTAAGTGACAAAGACCTTTGGACATTACACAAAGAGAATTGTGGTGGGTGATAAGAAAACAATGGAGGCAGGCATTGTGAGGAAAATGATATGGTGATGAGAAGTGAATCTTTGTGAACAACACCATCTCCATGGATCCATCTACACCTCGAAATTTAGAGAATCGTGAATGGAAAACAATGATATAAAGGGGTCTTTCTTATCTGTTATAAATGTTTTTAAATTTGTTTTATATTTATCTAAATAATGTGGTCTAAATGGCTGTACTATGTACAGTACAACAGCTAATAGAAAACTGCTCATGTTGGGGAGAAGATATAGCACAAATGTGTACATAGAAGCAAAGTTGACAACCATGTGCAATGATGAATTGGTTTGAGCCAACTGTGTTTGTAAAGATCGTGCGACAAGTGTTTAGGTTAGGTTTGAAGTTGACTTAAGTCGGAAGCTATTTTGAACTGGTAGAAGGGTCTTAATTGCAAACTGGCGAGACACATATTCATATGTATGCTGATAAATGTTCTAAGTGCCTCAAAGTCTTGTGGACCACGTAAATAACTTTGAGCCTTTCCTTGATGAGGATACGGTATTAGTGTAAAACATTTAAAGGATGTTTGCTTTCTGATATAGCTGCAATTTTCATAGAGGTTCGGTCTTAAGGTCAGTGAGAAGTCCATTTTGCAGGGGAAACTGAAGATAGACCATGATTTAGCAAGTGGTTTAAGATTTAGCATTCTGTGGCAGTTGCTGTTCACTTATGACATTTCTTTATCAAACATAATACTGGGACTGCAAATCTTGGGCAGGCTGAGTATGAAGGTAGTCTTCCTTCGCAATAAGAAATGAGGGAGAACAGCCAGTATCTGCTCTACTAAGTTACATTCAGTAGCAACAAGTCTGCATGTTTGAATGAAGGCATCATGAGAGTTGCCGATAATGAGAAGAGCATAATAGCACACATATTATCGACAAGGACTGGGTTACATAAGAAGTATGTTTGTAGATGACAAGATGAAAATAACCATAGGAGACAAGAAGTGAATGGCTGTAATTCGCAATAAGTGGACAGCAGTTGTTGACAAAAACAACTATGGCCAAGGAGGGAATGTCTGTAGGCATCAAGAATGTAATGGTGAACGGTTAGGAAAAAAATATAGAGGTAGATGACAAACTCAGAATAGTGGCAGTTTACAAGAAAAGGAAGCCGAAATATACAGTGTTAGTTTTGCAAAAGAAAGGTGGTAGGCAAGAAGTGCACAGAAGCAGAAATATCAGACAACTACTACAATCCACGGCTATCTGCTCATTTCTTTAACAGCCTTCAATAAAAGAGCTTCTCACTTTGTTCATAGCAGCATGCCCTATAACCTTTATTGCATTTTGCAGATATCTGATGGATAGTTGGGCATGTAAAAGAATGAATTTGCTTGGATCACACCCAGATTCCTAAAATCCTGATTTCTAAATTGATAACGTTTTCACTCTGAACAGACCTTCAATTCTCTTTAGAGGTATAAAGTAATAAAGAAGATTTAATGACTTAAGAGGAAGTGAATTGGTGTATTTGTCATAAGTTTCATCATAATAGTAATCTGTCTAAGCCTTTGAAAGCCTTGTGTGGATTCCACAATTAGGTAATTCTATCTAACGGATATCCTATCCTCTCTTCGTTCAAAATTGAAACCAAAATATGCTCAATATCATACCTATCCACATCTACAGCAGTAGGTTTATCCATTTCCACCATCAGTTTATCTTTACACATTATGATCAACTTGGCAGAAGACCTTAAATTGCATCACATAGTGATGGATAAAATAGTGCAATGTCCCGCTCTTATTCAATAGTAAATTCTCCCTTATTTAGCAAAGACTACATAAATATATCAATGCTTCCAATATTAGACTGACATGCTTGTTACCACCTGTAAACTGAGTTACTGTATTCTCTCATTTGAGGAGGACATACCAAGGAATCTTCTCCTTCGTGACAGGTGATAATGTGACTAAGGCTCTATATTGCCTACTACCCTTCCACCCTACCCCCTGCAAGTCTCTGTACTATTGATATTATAATATTACCTACTGGCGGTTGCCAGTGGGTAGTTATAGTTAGGACCTAGTTAACATAGGAAAATCGCAACATTCTATTCCCAATAACTTTGGCGCCGATTGACCAATCTTTGCAAACATTTTAAAACCTATTGCCCGCTCCAGTCAGCTCATATCTTGAAAGGTTCGGGCGATTCGTCAAGGGGTGGCCGAGAAAAAAGGGGGTCCAAAACATGTTTTCCCCATGCAATTTCCCATAGGAAACTTTAGCCGTGACTACAGCCCGAACTGCTTAACGGAATTACACAAAATTTGGCAAAACGGTAGCCCTTGGTTCAGAAAGTACTCTTTTTGTTAAATGGTGTAAATCCATTCAGTAGTTCCTGAGAAATTTGAAAAAGAAAAAAATATCGATATCTGGGCGAAGCCTAACCATACATGTCATCATGAGATCTGATTGGCTGTAAGTACTTCATCCTGGAATTGCTTGCAGCCATATTGGGACCAACATACATGATAGTACCCCATTGAAATGCATTGCAGTGAATCGAAGATTTTGAGGGTTACCAAAAGGAGAACTATAAAGGGTGATGACAGACTTTAGTTACATTAGAATTAATTTGTTGATGGTACTATACTAATTTCAGGAATTGTGGTGTATTCTAAAGTGATTTTACCCTGTGAAAAACCTTCTGCTGGGATATCATGAATCATGTTTGAGAGAAAACTATTTTCACATGCTTGTCCCATAGAGTTTTGGAAGGTGCTCCAGAAGCTAAAATGAGAGCATATTTTCTGTAAATTCACATTATCTTTCTCAGTCATGTGAGAATGAAGTCTGACATTCTCAGTAAAACATGTACATCCAACAAGGGGAGAAACTGTCAGTTGATGCCTTCGTATTCAACTGCAGCTTCTAAGAGTGTTCTAAAGAACAACTAGAGCGCTAACAGCCTTACTTATGACAAACGTATGGCACACCTGAAGCCATCTTGATTGGAATAAACTGGTAATTAACATTTAATTTAAAAAGGAACAAAATGAGTGAGTTCATTTTGTCATAGAATTTATGGTTAGTGCTGCAGAAAGAAAATGTAGGGCATGTTTTCAGTGAGATCTCAAATCCTCTTCTATTTCATTAGAAAATTCTGACATGCAGAATGAAACAATCACTTTCAATACCAGCAGTAGATTTCCAGTTAACTCCCTGGTGAGCAGTAGCTTTACTACAGTAATCTAATGAACAACTAGAGTGCTAACATTCTGAATTTATGGCAAATGTGTGATACAGCTGAATGCCGTCTTGATGAAATCAAAGTAAAAAACTGAAAGCATTTCCTACTGAGGAGACTGCAGTAAATGAGGAAATTAGGAAACTTCATAACAAATAAGTCTCCCAAGATGGCTACCAGAGAAAAAAAGAGCTCAAATGTAGCACAAATATCACTCAGAGGTAGCCCACATATAGTCCAGTGACAGAAGTGTTCAAAACACTTTTTATTTCTAGTTTTTCTGCAGTGTTATATAGTGCAGACTGGTCAGGTATTGGAGCTTACATCTTACTTGGGCCCCTTATTGCGTATTTTGCATAAGATTGATGTTGTGAAACACTGAACTTTATGATTCTGTTAACCTGAAGTTGCTCTGAACTGGGCTTTGTAACCCCCGTTTTTACCTATTGGCTTTAATTAATTCTCACTGTATTGTTATAGAAAAGAGGATTTACTGTTTTTATGTACACTTTTATGATCTAGGTTTCTAAATCAGATCGAATAAAGTTTAAAGAATTCTATAGCAGGACGGAGGCGAGGATTATGCATATGTTTCCTCACTTTATTTCCATAGCAGTTCAAAGAAAACGTACCACAACAATCATTAAACAAAAGAATTCACAACCCATGAACCATTAGGGGGGTAGTCTCCAAGGCAACTATAGTCCAATCATATCACAGTCCATTGTATAGAATATCGTGACTTCCCTTCCGCTTCCTCTTTCTTCACTGCTCGTCAGTTAAGTGCATTCCTTACATTCTTGGCTTAATCTGACGTTGTTGCTGTTTGTATAGCGGTTTCTTGTGCACATTATTAGCATTATTGCCTTTGTATTGTTTCATATTCCCTGCGCAGCAGGCTCTTGCCCGAGCGCGTTCTCCCCCTCGCAGTTTCTCCCACTGTGCGCTCTGTGTGCGGTGAGGTCCTGTCAGACGCGTCTGGTCCGAGCGAGGCAGCTCCGTCGAGCGCTCCCGCTGGTCTTTACACCGGTTTGGGAATCCGGTCACTCCTTTAGAGTCCGCTTGATTCCCGACCAATCCTCGCCTAATTTTGACACCGCTATGCAGTGATTTCCCCAAACGGTCACATTACTGATCAATGCCACCTGGTGGTGGTAATTGGTATTGTGCCTCAGTCTATGCTTATAACGGTTTCGGGGAAAGCCCAGCTGTTGGAGCACCGGCGAGGGGGCGACCTTAAGGATTTTAAGGGCATTTGTTCTGTGCTCACACCCTCTGCTATCATGTCTTCTCCAGAAGACCATTTTTACTCCTCCTACTAGGAAGTGGAGGAGGAATGGCCCCCCCAACTTCTCGCTCCAGCAGTGGACCAAGCCTTCTCTCTGGCTATTTCTAGGGCGCTGGCTCCTCCTAGGGATCAGGTTGATAAGCTTGCGAAAAGCATCCCTGGGGTGTTCAGTGACCTAGATCTGGTGGTGGCGGGTCCCAGTAGCTCCCAGATGAGGAATAAAAGGGCCGTTAAGCATAACGCGGGGCACTTGGAAGGATTTGATAAATTACGGAGACCTTCCTCAGGAGTGCGCGAACGCTAAAACATGCACCTTGCCGGGAGGAGGAGGAGCCCCGAGAAAATTGCGACGCTGTCACCACTATTGTAGATCCAGAAGACGGATTTCCCTTAGAGGGAGAGGGTGTATCGGAGAACGATTTCTCCTCCAATGAGGATAAGGACTCGGGCGTCCCTGGCGTCCAGAGTTCCACTCCTCCAGGTCCCCGGTTGGGGACGGGGTCCACTCGGACATGGTCGAGCCTACCCAAATTTACCATCCTAGGTCGGCGGAGTGGATCCCTGACGCCAAAGTGGCAGAGTATGTAGTGGGGAAAATCCATCACCCCTTGAAAGGGAGGTCAGGAATAGGATGAGGGGAGAATGCCCCAGGCCCTCACTGAAGGGGAAAGTGTTACACACGCCTGAAATTGATGAGAAACTATGTACCTTTTTCTCCAAGTATATGAGGGATCCCAAGAAAGGAATTGAAAGGTCTTGGACATGGTAGGGTCCTTGACCCAAATTATTCAATTGGCGGAGCGTTCCAAAGAGTCAGGATCCTCTTGTCCACGGATATTGTGGCTGGTTGGGCGCACTACCCTAAACCCTAAAACACTACCCCCTCCACTGCACTACCCTAAAACACTACTCCCAGCACAACCCCCTTCACTACACAAAAACCACTACACTACCCTAAACCCAAAAACACTACCCCAGCACGACCCCCTAAATTTACCCCCAGCATGACCCCCTTCACTACACAAAAACCACACTACCCTAAACCCAAAAACACTACCCCAGCACGACCCCCAACACTACCCAAACACCACTGCATGACCCTAAACCCTAAAACACGACCCCCTACACTCCACAAACACCACTGCACTACCCTAAACCCTAAAACACTAGAACCCAGTACGAACCCCTACAGTACACAAACACCAATGCACTACCCTAAACCCTAAAACACTACCCCCAGCACGACCCCCTACACTTCACAAACACCACTACACTACCGTAAAACCAAAACACTACCCCAGCACTACCCAAACACCACTGCACAACCCTAAACCCTAAACACTGCACCCAGCATGACCCCCTACACCACACAAACCCCACTGCACTACCCTAAACCCTAAAACACTACCCACAGCACAACCCCTACACTACCCAAACATGACTGCACTACCCTAAACCCTAAAACACTAACCCAGAACGACTCCCTACACTACACAAACACCATTGGACTACCCTAAACCCTAAAACACTACCCCTAGCACGACTCCCTACACTACCCAAACACCACTGCACTACACTAAACCCGAAATCTACCCCCAGCATGACCTCCGACACTCGGCAAACACCATTGTACTACCCTAACCCCTAAAACACCACTCACAGCACCCTACACTACCCAAACACCACTGCGCTACCCTATACCCTAAAACATGGCCTCCTACACTACACAAACATGGCTGCACTACTATAAAACCCTAAAACACTACCCACAGCATGACCCGCTACACTACACAAACACCACTGCACTACCCTAAACCCCCCTACACTATACAAACACAACTGCAATACTCTAAACCCTAAATCTACCCCCAGCACGACCCCTATACTACCCAAACACCACTGCACTACCCTAAACCATAAAACACTACCCCCAGCACTACACAAACACCACTGCACTACCCTAAACCCTATAACACTACCACCAGCACGACCCCCTACACTACTCAAACACCACTGCACTACCCTAAACCCTAGAAGGGAAACCCCCCCCACCCCATGCCCAATCTCCCTTACCTCTCACTCCTCGTGGTTTCTCTCTCCCCTTGGATCGTCTACATGTTTTTTAGAATGCATGGTCATTTACCATACATACCTTTACAACAAAATTTGTTGTATAGGCATGCTTGGTAAATGACCATGCGTTCTAAAAAAATGCGTAGTAATGACTTTGCGATGTACAAAGCATGTGCGGTAATGCATGCGTTGAAATGGTATCTCGAAGTAAAAAAAGTCGGTGTAACAGCTGTTTACTGATCGAAGCTGGCCCCTGTTCTTCAGTGAGACGTTTATTTGATTAATTTGGAGGAAGAAATGTGGGGGGGTTTTTAACCGAAAAGTGCATTCCCGGCTGTTGTATTGTGAAAGTGTCTGCGTGGCCTGGTTTAACTTCCGGTGGGAGAGTGGAAGAGTCTGTTTGGATCTAAAGGAGTTCTGTTGTTGGATGGGCCAGCGCGACACGTCATCAGAAAACATAGCTAATAAAATAATAAAAAGCATCCTCCCTGAAGTGTGGAGCAGTGCCATGAGAGGTTAACGAGTATGCGTCCCACCACAGTATGACCGTACCGCGTAACCCATGTGCCTCCTCCAGGGCACGGGAGGCAGAAGCGGCATCGCAGGTCCTCTTGAAGACCCGGTAGCACTAATTCTAAATTTTGGTACTAGGACATTTTAACTTGGTTGTTCCTGACAGATACAAAGAGAAGACCCTGTGTTAATCAGTGCCCTGGTTACCTTTTTTGTGGGTTGTGGTGCATGTCACTTCGTTGCCCCGCTGGTGCACACGACTGAGCACCCCACCTTGTGTGCCATCTTGAGGGCCTCAGCTCTCGGATCACGGGTTTCGGTTTCTGGAGTGGCAACATAAACAGGTGCTCCCATAGGACTAACCTGAACACTTAGGTGAATATCCTCTGCACCAGCATTCCACGGAAATTCTTTCCTAGCTCTCCCACGTCGACGAGGACGTCATAATAGCACGGCTCTGCTCGCGACACCGTATGACTTCATCGGAGCCATAAGAGGACCTCGTCGGAGTGCTGACGTCAGTCCCAACCATATTTTCCGTGCACCGAGGCAAGCAGGCGGACTGAGACATTCTCACATGTACACATAGTAAAATAAACCACCAAAACTCCCCTTCAGAGCGAAGGAAAAGAGGCCACACGAGGATTCCTTAGGGAGGCACTTTAATGACAAGCAAGTGTGGCATGATGCATTTGGGCGTGCTTTCGCCTTCTTCAGATGCCGATACTCTCCGTGCCTCGCATAAACACTGCCTTAAAATAGTCCTCTGCACATCCCATTGGTGGAAATGCTCGCCTCCCAAAGTCTTGTGTCCGCCCGCTGGTTGCAGTCTGGTAGTAGACTACATCTCCCAGAGTTCATTGTTACCGGGTAGTGTTGCCTGGAGGTATTCTTCTCAAAATTGTGCCCATGTTGGCTGGAGCAGTGCAGGGTAAGGCCCGGTGAAAGGGAGTGCCGGCAAATGATGTTGCATTTCTAGTAAAATTATATTATATATATATATATTTTTTGCACTGAAAAAAGCATAGGTTTCATGGGCGTTATGGCTAGTTGGACATTTCACTCGTACAAAACCATATAAATTCCCCCGTTATAGTTAGTTCAGCTAACTACAACTCGCGCACCCGCAATGCACTACTGATGACGTCACATATTACATCACGCATGACATGGTCAGTGACATCACTCATGACATCTCACATGACATCACGGATGACATCTAGTGAATGTGTGTTTTTCTGCAAATTAAATATGTTTTATATATGTATATCTCAAGGTCGATGGAAGAATAAATGGGCACATAAGTGTCTAAATGGATGACTTTTTGTGTAAAATTGATTGTATAACTGACTGATTAAGTGTATCTTAGTGAATACATGGGTTAGTGAGTAATGTTTAAATATGTAAATATCTGTATCAGTCTCTCACTGTGTATAAGTGGCTGCATGGGTTGGTGAGTAGCTACATGAGTGTCTATATGGGTTATTAGTTGTTTTTTTGAGTATCAGTAGGAGTGCCTGAATGTCTGTATGGTAAGGTGGGGGTATTACTTAGTGAATAGATGCATGAATGAGTGACTCTCTGTTGGTATGTTTTGAAGACAGCATGTGAGCAGAACTGTATAGGTGGATGAGTGTGTGTATGGGTGTGTTAGTGAGTGAATGACTGTCTCAATAGTGTCTTTATGAGTAACTACATATGTTTTAAATGAATGTTTGATACTTAGTTTGCATGTGTGACTATGTGTGTGAGTAACTATGGATGAGTGGTAGTGTAACAGGATGTAAAGGTGTAGGAGTACATATGATGAGAGAGTTCATGTATGAGTGACTATATAGGGATTGTTGGTGAATGAGTGGATGTGTGTGTAGATCTTGGAATTACTGAATAGGTGTGTTGTAACTGGTATTGGTATGTCCATTGTTTTTGAAAATGTTACTTTGTATTTTTGAGTGTATCAAAGGTTATATTAGGGTGAGAGGAGGTCTGCCACTCTATCACAAGGATGATGTCATCAGTGATGTCATCAGTGATGTCATGAGTGAAGTCACTGACCATGTCATGAGTGATGTAATATGTGACTTCATCAGCAGTGCATTGCGGGCGCGCGAGTTATAGTTAGCTTTACTAACTATAACGGGGGAATTTCTATGGTTTTGTACGAGAGAAAGGTCCAACTAACCATAACGCCCCTGAAACCTATGTTTTTTCAGTGAATATATATATATTTAAATATATATATATATATATATATACCCTCAAATTACTGCAGAGAACAGAAATATCAAGAATATCAAGAAGAAAAATAGAAAAGCATGCCCCTTCAGCATGGATTTCATAATCAAGCGCTCACTCCAGCCAAAGAGAAAAAATAATACATGAATTGTGTAGAATTCTAGGCAGAAATAAACAAATTTATGCTGCACCTTTAACTTTAAGCATTAGTCTGGATAAGATTATGTACACAATGGAACTATGCTTTAATTAAACAATTGTGTTCGCTGCTTGCGGTGTAGGTAGTACAAGTGAGGGATAGACCTTTAACAATTTGAAGACAACAAACATATGTCCTTTTCAAAATGGCCAGTTTATACATCACTTTAAACAAGCATTGGCATAGCCAATAGGTCTCGCTTGTGGGACATTATAAGTGTTTAGCCATGCAACAGTTGATGCTGCACCAAGGATATTGTTCTGCAGAATTAAATACTTATAAGGTCCCAAAGGCAAGACCTATTGGCTATGCCAATGCTTGTTCTGTTTCTATTGCTACCGCCTCAGCCCAGTGGCTGTGGCAGGTGCTGCTTCGATATGAAAAGTGCATGATCTAATAGTCTACTGCTTGCAGCCTACAGCCTGTCTGTGTGTCTGCATGAGCAGAGAACATAATACAAACAGGGCAGTGTTAAATGTAGGTCTGTGAGCCAGTCTCCATTATGCATATGGCATAAATGATGCCGTTTTAGGAGGAGGCCTGTAGGTCTACCCAACCTGAGCACAGTATGGACACACATAGCAGATAATTTAGAAACTGTCAGCGGACCACATGCCAATGCTATGAAGAGTGCTTTTATATATCTCCTGTCATTATTAAAGATGCCATTCCCAGGCTGGCTCCAGCGTTCCGCCTGGGAGGCAAAGGCATGAAGGGACTTGTGTGCGCGCCAACTGTACACAGACAGGGGGGAAATAATGGTATTCATCACAGCTGACGGTGACAAATCTGCATATGCAAGAGCGAGAGATGGCGGGGAGGAGGGAGTAAATGTTTCAGGAAACGAGGGGCATATGAACAGGTAGTAGAGGAGGCAATGAGATGGGAACTGGGTAAGGCAGGAATGGGGACGCAGAAAAAGAACACCAGGGAGAAAGCGGGAGAAGGAATGTCAAGTATTGTTTACGTAATACTGGAGTACGGGAAGACATGCAAGGTGAGGGACTGCAAATGGACGGAGTGAGGTACACAAAGAAAAAAATTAAAAGAGAAGAGATTATTTCTGACATATAAAATAAAGAGCAGACATGTAAGAGGAGAGACGTGAAAGAGAGAGAAGAGGAAAATGAGGGACGGGTGGAGATGGCAAATAAAGGAGAACGACAGGAAAGGAAATGCTGAGGCGAGAAGACGAGAAAAAGCGGGAAGGAGAAAGGAGGAAGAGGCTATACAAATTGAAAAAAGCGAGAGTGAGAAAAAGAATACAGAGGCAGCAAGAGATCCGAAGTCAGAGAGAGATGGAGTTAGAGAGGACAACAGATAAAGGACGTCAGATAAAGAGAGTGACAGTGCAACAAAGGGGACAGAGCACGGGAGAGAGAGCGACAAAAATGCGGGCATTAAAAAGGGACTGGCAGAAGAAAAAGGAAAGAAGGAAATAAGGAGATCGTATGTGAGAGACGAAAAAGAAAACATGGGAAAGAGAACGTGATGGAAAGAGAAGGTGACAGAAGTCAGAAGAGTAATCAGAACACATAGCTCGGAGAGTTTGAACAATAAAGAAAAAGTGAAGAACACTGGAAAATAGTAATAAGAGTAAATAAGAAGGAGAGGTGATTGAACAGTGAGGACTGATTGAGATGAAGGGGGAAATGTGGAAAATGAGAGGGAAAGGTGAAAAAGAGAAACAGAGGAGAAAAAGAATAGCAAACATGGGATATGGGGTTGGAGGGGGTCAGTAAATAAAACAAGGAGAAACACGAGAGACGGCCTGCGGCCGTCAAAGTGAAAGTACGGCGGAGGGCATTGCTGTGGGGAGGGGTGAGGAGAAATGCGACACGGCGGGAGGGGGCGGAGCGGGGAGAGCGGCATGAGGGTGTGAAGCAGCAGGGGCCTTTGAAGTGAAGCTAAGCTTCACTTCAAAGGTGTGGGAGGAGTGTGGCTGAGGGAACAGATGACGATTTGATGATGTGCACGCGCATTTTAGGTCAATGCGCTTGCGCATTGACCTAAAAGCGCACGGGCACAGCACCAAATCGCCAGCTAGTTAAACCTCTGTTTAAGCCCCTTTATATCTCGCTCCCGCTCAATGCGCATGCGCATTGAGATAGGTCGCTCGACCTAAAAAGGCTACCATCACATGTTTCACGTTGGCAAAAACAGCTGAGAATGATAGAACTTTAAAATTCACAGAGGTGCTAAATTAAGGAAGGTCTATTTAAAGGTAACATAATAAGGAATTTAACAAAACAGGGCAACTGCAAAGATTGAACAAGATCAAAAACAAAGAATACACAGAGGGAAGAGCTCAATATTGTCAGTTTCCTTGTCTGAAGAGCTATATTACTGCCATTACATCCTGCATGCTAAGCACAAAGCACTACAAACAATTAGTGGCATAAACTTATTATTGTATTCCAATAATATACGTATGCTACAACCGGAGCTGAGCAAGCATACTTTGGGCAACATACAACATCCAGGGACCCTCTTCACTTATGTACATTTTGGGCACATTAACAACAAATACATGGTAGATGGAAACATAATGAAAAAGAACAAAATAGGCCACTAGGTTTAACTGAGTTATAACTATTATGCACTCCTCTGTCATATGTATGAGCTCTCGCTTATGATGATTTTAGATAGTTGTGTGAACACATGAGACAAAGTCAAACAGGACAATACTTTCATAGAATAAACTTGGCTTAAGGGTAATGACAGGCTTGCAATAAGGCATCATCAAGTGAGGCCAAACAGTTTCACAATATACAAACTCGTTAGCATTGTGTGAAAAGCCAACAATCAATATCAAGGATTGCTCTAAGTGGTACTACTGCCAGGCAAACTGCACTACAGGAGATACAATCTAAACAGGGCGGCTCCTCCATTTGAGCGGAGGACAGTTACCCCCAGACGCCAGAGCTAAAAACTAAAATGGTAATAAAGTTTATTTATTGGAATTTTATTTTCCAGTAACCAACCCGTCCTGAACTGAGTGACGGGACGGGGCCAGTGCTGCAGAGTGGCAGCAGGGAGATGTGCGCCTTAAAATGCAATTGTCTCTTTGGCCGGTCGTCTTGCGAGTCAAAATCTTGCTATCACACATTTAATAATAAAAAAACACATAACTACAAAATGAATGCATGGGAATGAAACAGTTATTGAAATCAGATAATTAAAAGCAGAAAATCATTAATAGTCAACAAGGGCTGATTTGCAAATGTCCGCAGATTATTCATCTCCATCACAAACAGTTTATCAGATGGCCACACAATCTACCCCCATATTGCTGCTGCTACAAGCATACACATTGACCATTTGCATGTGTGGATAAGGCATTTTTCACCCCCTGGCATTACCCTTCTTTCTAGGTCAGGCTACTTGCCACACTTAGTTGGCCATATAACCAGAACAAAATTGCGCGTTCACAAGAATTGAGTTGTGAAATGATACAGTTTACTGCAAGCATCCGGTTATCAGAGTACTTTACGAAGCACACAGTGGGTCACACTGCTTTAAGCGCTTGCTTCTAACTTGTAATGGTCAATCTAGGTTACGGCTTCAACATGATGGTCATGATTCAGCCAACCATTAGAATGGCTCCGCTCTTGTATAGGCAGAACAAGCATCTGTAGGACAGTTTTAAAAAAAATAGATTTTTATTTTATCACAAAGAAATGGCACATTGGTAAAATATTACCAACAGGCATCTTTACAATCAGTTGGTTTGTTAGAGCTACAGGTGAGGATTTCTTTCCCAATCTTACATTAATGCTTATGCAGTATAGTAGTGTCTGTTTATCACAGTACAGCGCTATTGACAATCTCTTTACAATATTTCTTGGTCTTGGAGTATTGTTGGCAAGGTACATAGTCCTCCTTTCTAGGTGTTCCACCCCTCCCACCGTCATGTTCATTTTTTCGGGCATCCCCTATGTACATACATAGTCTTTTCTGCCACCATAGCCATGTCCATGTCTTTACACCACTCCGTGAGTGTGGGGGCGGCGGCACCTCCCCAATGCTTAGCGATATTTCTTTTATCTAACATCATTCCTGGGGGTGTCCATTTTTGCCTTGTGGAGTTAAGGTCTGTGGCTTCCCATGTGTTTAATAAACAGTGTTTGGGCTCTGGCGTGACTGGGCTTCCACTCATTCGTGTGATCGTGTCCATTACTGATGTCCAGTATATTGTTATCGTGGGGCAGTCCCAGATAGTGAAGGAAAGTGCTGGTTGCCCCACATCCCCTCAGACAAAGTTGGTTATCAGTTTTCCCTATATTGTAAAGCGTTGGCCTTGTGAAATAAACTCTATGCAAGATCTTAAGCTGTAACAGGCGGAGTCTGGATGGGATCGCCACCTCCCTAGCTGAAGCCAGTGTGTCCTGCCAGTCAGTATCGTCTAATTCTCCCAACTCCTCGCTCCATTTGTCTCAGAGCTTTTGCATGGGAACAGGCATGTTATTAATACTTTTTCGATAGGTCATGGAGATTGCTATCTTATCCATATGTTCTGTGAGCAGTCTGTCTCCTAGTGGTGAGGCCTCAGGCAGGTTAGTGTCAGGGGGATTGCTGCCTCTAAGACTTGTTTTATTTGGTAGTAACGGAATTGTTCTGCCGCTGTCATCTCATATTGTGACTGGAGTTGTGCAAATGTGAGCATCTTCCCCCGTACCCAGAGATCCCAGACTTTGGATCTGCCTATAGAATCCCAGCGCTGAAAGCCCTTACTCTAGTCCAATCTGCCCAATCTGTCTGTGACCCAAAGCGGCATGGCTTGTGTGATTGTGTTTTGCCATCCCAGCTTCCTACGTGCTGTACGCCATATCTGGAGCGAGTGGTTCGTTGGGCCCAGCAGGGTCTGCGGTTTATTGTATAGTGCACGGTACGTTCCCCAGTCTCTCAGTTCCACCCTGTCGAAAGTGTAAGCTGGGTCTGTGAGAGGGACGTGCTGCCAGTGATTACTTACAGTTAGTTGGAACACCCAATAGTATGTCTAGACACTTGGGAGAGCTATTCCGCCATCATACCAAGTTCGGTACAGTTTCACCATCGCTATATGTGTAGGACTGTTTTTGACTACCCCTACAGTCCTGCATTAACTAATTAACTGGGAGCAGGAGGACCCAAAAGCTACGCAACTTGTCTCAGATAGACTATGTGCTCATAAAAATACAAAAGCTGGGATCAAAAACATATTGGATCATCTCCCAGTCAAATGAGCTAAATCCCACAATCTTTGTGAGACTGAGAATCTATGTGAGCTGCCTCTTGCACTTCACTCCGTTAAATGGCTTCTTTCACAAAAATATATATTGATATGCAGTACATTAAGCTTGAACAAATTAACCCTAATAGATGGGTACTGTAATTTGATGTATGATCAAATTCAAAACCATTTTTAATGGAGTGGTAAAGCTTTTCATGAAATAGCATTTATTTACCAAAAGCCTGTCCTTTATTAGAACACTGTAATAAGAAATGTCCGATATAGACATGTATAGGATTGTAGGGCATGATCATATACAATTTGGTGTCCATTCAATTTTACGCTCTGATATTTTGTCTTTAAATGCAGTAGACCAAGAGATAAAATCAATTACATTATAGAAAGGATCATTCTTTTTATGACAGGCAAAAGAAAGATTGGCTCTTTACCACCCCTGCTTTCCACTCATGTCTAGACAAGAGCGCCTCTGAAAAACATGAGCCGATTACTCCTCATATTGTTCTTGCTGCTGTGGAGTACGTTTGATTGACCAAAGGAGTAAATCCGTGACTGCAGCAGTTGAAAAGGAGCAGGCGAGTGGTCCAAGGCTGATTTATTTATTTGAAAGTTTTATATAGCGCGAACAAGATCTTTGCAGATATCAGAGCGCTTTACAGACGAAAGGAATTATGTTAGACAAAGTGTGAGGCGAGCCAGTGGCATGCTTTTGGTGCCTGCAAATATTTATTCCGGAGGTCTTTTAAAGCCTCTGGTCCCTCCACAGTTAATGGTGGCCTGTGCATATTGCAATTAGCTGAACCAGACATTTCATTGACCCATCTCCTGCACCTACTCTCAACATCTCTCCTTCCTTGTGGGCTTCTTTTCACTATCTAACTTTAATCCTTCTACCTGATCCATTTTTACAGTTTCTGTCCAGATGAAGAATCAAGGAATTAAGAGATTCTTCCTTTGGCATCTTATCAATTTGTCTGTTAAGGTAAATATCAAATCATTTGCAGAGATGGCAAAGGGAAAAAAGTGTTCCAAATAACTTTGTGCACTTAGCAAATGAGTCAGCTTTTAATCGGTCAATGTAATTTGTGTCAATAGGCCACTGTGGAATATAACGTGCATTCCATAATATTGGACTGCTTTATTCAATAAACACCCAATGAGAGCATGCACACCAACAAATATCTCCACACCTCTTTAGTGAGCCGCATTCCAGTCTGTTTCCCTTCTTCTAAACTGGCTCTCCTGGTCAATTTCAGATACACAGCCCTGGGAAATAGCACTTGCACAAACATTCGGCTGCCCCAATCATATTTTAAAAAAACGTCTGAGCTGTAAGTATTTTAAAATATACATCTGCAGGTTGTAAATAGAGCGAGATGTGTGAAGCTGAGTCTCTGCTACACCGCAGCCCGTTACAGCCTTTGATCCCAGCCCGCCAGGTCTGGTACCTGACATGGACCACCTTACCTGGCGGTGGTGAAGCCACAGCGACGCTTGGCCAGAAAGAAGCGCGCTGCTCTGTGTGGAGACCTCGATCTCTGGGACCCATCTCCGGCATTCCCCTCCGCCGCCATTTTGCAGCTAGCTGGATTGGCTGACCTGTGGCATTCACACCGGTCAGCAACTTCCGGTTCCGGGACTGTGATCGTGGAAGGAGAGGAGCGGAGGAGAGCCTGATCCGGCTCTCTGCTGCTGGGCCTCCTCTTTTTTGCCAGGGAATGAGCTGGATACTCTGGCTTCTTGGGTGAGTGGAGGCACCGCACCCTGGCCCGTTTACGGGATGGAGGAAGAGGGAGTGCCCAGAGGGCGGAGGGGAGCAATGACAAGTAGCGCTTCATGTTCGTTCTGAGAGGGCGCTGCTGAACAATGAGCCAGTCTAGCTGCAGATCGGCGCCTGGGGCTCGGTGATTTGACTGCGAGCTGGCCCGTCGGAGCCATTCTGATCAAGTGGGCCATGGCAGGCGCTCTCCAGCGACTCGGTGGTGAGTGAAGCAGCAGCACGAACGTGGGTCGCGCATTGAACACTGCTGTCGGGGAGGGGAAGTTGACCCCGCTTTGGTGCCTTGGATTGGCCGCCTGCATCATTGCCAATTTAACTCTACCCCCCACAAGGCAGGGCAGACGACACAGCCCTGAGCTCCTGGTGTGAGGAGAGCTGGTTGAGACTTGAGCCTGCTCTTGCTTCAGCCGAGCCGTTAAGAGTAGGAATTGACTGTCTCCCTATGTACCTGCATCCGAGATGCCCTCCACTCTCAAGTCGCTGGTTACCACCGCCTGCAAAGGTCCTCAGCAGTGGAACCTGCAAGCAGGATTGCTAGGATTGCGGCTTAATCAAATAGATCTGGCCTGCTGGTGGGACCCTTGGCCTCATGTGTTGCACGCTGAGACATTGAACGGATCAGCGTATTTCATAACCGAGCACCCCCACTTATGGTCGACCTTACTCATCGGGTTGTGCATTTGGTGCAGACCCCACGTGAATCCTGTTCAGGACATACGTTGAGGGCAGAGCGCGATGAACATGGATACCTTCACTAACCTGGCTAACATCTACGATCCCACTCGGGGAGCCGCTATCAACAAGGGCAAATGGAGTGTGCTGGAATTGCAGTAGTGCTCCTGGGTAGTCCATAGAGCTAAAGTGAGACGCCCACCCGAATCTCTATGCAAACTGAAGAAACCTATACTTCACTTGCCAAGGTCTCTGAAACACCTCGGTCTTCTAGCCATGCTTCCCAAATATAAGGCCACTAAAGAATCAGTCTGCTGCAACTCGGGACAACCCAGTTACCTCCCTTTGGTCCAAGACAGCACCACCCTCACAGAATGCCCCTGCTCCATTAACCTCTGCACCAGAAATAGCCATAGCAGATGCTCCGATCACTCAGGCATTTATGGCATCCTTCCTTCAAGAGATCGAAGATGAAATTGGCTCCCTCAGACAGGACTTTCGAGCTGGTCTACCAGATATCCAACGGGAGACTGGAGGCAGGGTGGACGACCTTGAGCGCACCATGGACACAAGGTCAGAGGACCATGAAAACCTATGGAGAAAGCTGGGGGAGCCGGAAGACCAAAACATCAGTTTCCAGTTGAAGCAGGAGGAACTTGAAAATCGCAGTAGGCGAAACAACCTAGGTATTAGAGGAGTGCCTCTGGGAGCAGAGGGCAAGGATATTATGGCATTCACTGCGGATCTCTTACAGGCCATTAAAGAAGGTGAAGAAGCGTCTCTCTACCCCCCCCCGATGCTCGATCGAGCCCACCGTGTCCAGGGTCCCCATAACAGACCGGACTTTATCCTGGATATACTTACGAGGGTTTGCTTCTTTGCAGAAAAGGAAGCCATTCTGAAAAAGATTCAGGGGGTCAAAGATTTCTATTAAAACGGTCTGTCAATCCAGATTTTCCAAGATCTTGCACCCGCCACGCTGCGAAGGAGAAAGCACTTCAAGCCTGTCACGGGTAAGGTCAGAGACCTCAATATTAAATACCAGAGGGGTCATCCCGTCGCCCTGATGTTTACCTGGAAGTTAAATAAATCCCCCACAGACCTGACAAACATGCGCCCTATCTCACTCCTGCCCGCTCTAGGAAAGATCACGGAGCTGATAGTGTACTGGGAGCTAAAAGCCTTTGTAGAGGACCATAACATTCTGCATCCCCAGCAATCTGGCTTTCGCCCCTGCCACTCTACCGAAACGGCCCTAATAGAACTCACCGATTCCATTAAGTTCCTGCAGGATGAGGGTAGGAAAGTCGTCCTCATCCTGCTCGATCTCACAGCAGCGTTCGACACAATATCTCACGCCATCCTGATTGACAGGATGCGTGAGATTGGCGTGACAGACACAGCTTTGGCATGGGTAACATCTTTCCTGACTAATAGGTCCCAATCTGTGTCTTTGGGTCCCTACCTATCCAATGAAAAAACCATTACATCGGGAGTACCGCAGGGGTCCATATTAAGTCCATTACTTTTTAACATCTATATGGCACCCCTTCTAGCTGTGATAGAGTCTCATGGGATCCTAGTCACGTCTTATGCTGACGACACCCAACTTGTCGTCTCCATCGACAACAAATGTACGGACACAGAGCTGCGTTTCCAGAACTGTCTCACGGAGGTTTTTCAGTGGTTGAATAAAAACCACCTGAAGTGCAACAGTGGTAAAACTGAAATCATACCATTAGGTAAAGACCTGCTTTTCTGCCCTAAGGATTGGTGGCCCAAAGATTCAGAGGCCCCGCCTAGTGCAGTGACCTCTGCGCGCAATCTTGGCGTACAATTTGATTCAGCCCTCTCCTTTGATGATCACGTCAGGATCACGGCAGGTTGCTGTTTCGGACTTAACAAATCTTTAAAAAAATTCTTTGACTTCCTCCCCATTGCATCCAGGAAATCGGTCGTGGTCGCATTAATACTCTCTCGACTCGACTACTGCAATGGGTTGATGGCTGGAATGAAAAAGTCCACACTGAAGAAGCTGCAAAGTGTACAGCACGCAGCTGCAAGATTAGTGTTAAAACTTCCCAGGAAATCCTCAGCCTCAGCAGCATTAAACTGTCTCCACTGGTTGCCACTACACAAGAGGATCCTTTTTAAACTCCTACTAACAGTTTTCAAAGCCCTGAAAAACACAGGTCCTAAATACCTCGCCAATCGTTTTGTCCACTATAACCCTGCACGATGTTTGAGATCCTCCGGTGGAAACCTCACCAAGATCCCGAGATACAAATACAAAACCAGGGGCGGAAAGACTTTCACAGTCCTAGCAGCCAGGGCTTGGAACAACTTGCCTTTAAACCTCAGATTGGTCGAGACGGAGAGTCTCTTCAGGAAACAACTGAAGACCTGGGTCTATCAGCAATCTGATACCTATGTGATGGCCGCGATTTAGATTTCTGCATTACCCAATTCCCATCTACGCACAATCAGCGCCATGATGCTCCCTTCGGAGCGATAGGTTGCGCTTAATAAATACCCACAAATAAATAAATAAATAAATAAATAAACGTCGTACTCTTCGCTCCCTGTGGGATGCAAAGCAGCTCTTGCAACTCCCGGTGGAAGTGGAAGAAGAGGATCGGCCCTCACCTCAAGGGAGACCGGGAGGATCATTGCAATCAGAACGGTCTACCGTCATGCCACCTAACTCTAAACAACATCTCCGAGAGCAGGTCTCATCACAGGCCAAACTCGATCCTTCATTGTCTCCACTAACGCTTTTTTTTATATAACTTTGTAACAAGACATTTAGCCAACCCAACTTAAAATTATCGTCGTAGCTGATTTGACCTCTGCTTTGTCAGGACAGGGGCAGTCTCTCTGTGGGAATGTAAAACCAATGACAAGTACTTCAGCATTAAGCGAAGCCCCCTCCGACCATGGCTGTTGCTGGACCTAACCTTGGCTGATCTGATGCCGAGCCGGGAAGGGATCAACACGTTACTTACTTATTATTGCCACAGGCACTGGAAGCGGAGATCCACAAACTTCTTTTGTGCCTGCTGCCGCCCTTGTATCAGGGTCCTTATGGAGCGTGACTACTTCTGAGTGGCCTGTGTTGGAGACATAGGGCTGCTCTTAGTAGACCCTGACACCGTTCGGCCCTGTTGGCCGCCTATTGTTATATATGTTGTTTCTGTTATTTTTTCTACCACCTCCTTTTCCTTTCCTAGATGCGCTGCTGCTGGGGTTTGTGATTTGGGGGAGAGGTGCCCTCGGGTCTCTTGCTCAATAGTGCTAGATGGTCGCCCGAATGTACTGACCTGCCCTGAAACCCTCTGAGGGGAAGAGACATCCCTGCCGCATTGGCCAACTGCTTAAGTTGGGCGACGTAACCTATTAGACTTAACGTGGCCAAAGTCATTACGTTTCTCTCACTAACGTTAAGGGTCTTAACTATCCCAATAAAAGACACCAAGTATGGCGTTACCTAATTCGTCAGGACCCTGACATTATTTTCCTCCAGGAGACTCACTTATTTTCCTCCGACATTTGTTTAAAGTTCCATCCCAAATATCCTTCTTAATTTTGGGCTTGCTCTCCTAAAACTGGAGGAGTGGCCATCTTCCTCAAAGCCGGCAGACTGTGATGCCTTCTAAAGCTACGGTGGACAAAGACGGGAGGTTCTTAAAAATCCAAATTACTTGGGGTAGGACGCCTCTGACTCTTATAAACATACACGCCCCTAATCAAAATCGAGAGGCCTTCTTACGGTTACACCTTAACGAACTCTTACATTCACTTACAACACCAATCACCCTTGGGAGGGACGTTGACCTGGTTTGGAACCCGGAATGGGACCACACAGCACAAGCCTATCATAGCGCTGGGGCTATGTCCGGCACTCTGAAAAAATATCATTACATACTTCGGATTAGTAGATGCATGGCGGTATTTATACCCTGACTCCAAGGATTATTCCTTCTTCTCGCATGCACATCGTTCATATTCTCGCATCGATTACTTCATTCTTTCCTTACCGCTGATGCACACATTAACTGAGGCTGAGATATCAGACATCTCTCTATCAGCCCATGCCCAAGTTCCACCCCAGGCCCTTCGGGATCCTGTTGATAAAACAGATATCCGGAAAGAGATAGAAGCTTTTTTTGTAATAAATGACCTTATCGAAACCTCAGAAGCGATTAGGTGGGACGATTTTAAGGCTACTATGCGGGGAGTTATCTCTTCTATATCAATAACCAGACTGCAAGAATCCTGTCTCTTAGAGACATCCCTTTCTTCGGACATTAAGGCTCTAGAAAGAAAAGACCATTTACAACCATCCCTCCATAATAAATGACTGCTAGCAGACTTGCGCGGTCAGCTCCAATTAAATCGCACTAACAAGGGGGAGAGACACCTGTTCGCCCTTAGGCAGACATTTTACAGGGGGAGACAAGATTGGAGCATGCCTAGTGAGACTTCTCCAGGCTAAGACATCGAGAGCACATTTTGCAAAACTCAACTGCCCAGACGGCGCATGGGCTATTTTGGAGCCAGACAAATGCTTGACTCTGTTGAACTTTTATAAGGAACTCTATGCAGACATGCCTTGCTCTCATGATGCAGTCACGGACTTCCTCGACTCCTGCCCTTGAGACACGATTGAGGCACTGGTTAGGGGTGTCCATTGTCCCCGTTATTTGCCCTGGTAGTGGAATCTTTGGCCATCGCTATTCAACACAATCCTGCTATTCAGGGCATTCCTGGGGGGGGGTCCGACCATAAAGTTTCTCTCTTCACAGACTACCTTCTCTCTCTCTTCCCCGTCTACTTCTCTTCTTGCGCTAGCCATGCTTTTGCACTCCTTCGAGGAAGCATCAGGTTTCCGAATTAATCTCACTAAATCACATGCCCTTAATCTCACGCTACCGGCTACAGAGGTCCTAGAATTTCAAAATCTGATACCGTTAAATTGGTCTAATAAGTGAATAAGATACTTAGGTTTAGAAGCAACTCCCTTGCTTTCAACCTGGACTTCAGCTAATTGGCCTAGATATAGAAGTGCCATTTGGGAGGAACTGCACAGATGGAGAGGCCTTCCTTTTGCCTGGTTAGGAAGTATCAACACAATAAAAATGACGCTTTTCGCAAAGATATTATATCTATTTCAATCCCTCTCCACCCCATACCACAAAAGGACATCCTGTCTCTACAACAAGACTTTACTGATATTATATGGGAGAAATCCCATCCACGCTTTTCCAACAGGATCCTGATGCTTCCACGAGATCGAGGAGGATTGGCATGCCCTAACCTTATAGAGTATTACTGCGCCTTTCACCTACAATACACATCAGAGTGGGTTGTTCAAGAGAGCGAGAAGCATTGGTTCCACATGGACTGTGCTGTTTCATGCAGACCTCTGTGGGACCTGGCCTGGCTCCCTCGAGGGGCACGCCCCCCGTAGCACGTACACAGCTACCCCCACTAAAACGGTCTTAGAGATATGGGATAGGCTGGCGGTCTCTGGAGTTGACTAGGTTTCCCTTTCCGAATATGCCTATACTCAGTAATCTCGTGTTCCCTCCTGCGCTGGAACCTCGGGCATTTAGTGAATGGTCTGAGGGTGAATGTCGAGTTACACAAGATCTGTTCCAGAGCGGTAAAGTCCTTACTTTTGATCAAAGCAAAACAGCTTTTCGTCTCACAGAGGGGGCTCGCTTGCAATATTATCAAATTCGACACTGGCTGCTACTGCAGGAATATATATATCAAAGGTGCAACCAGAAAACGTACTGCCTTTGAATCCTTAGTTCGCAGCAAGGGGGGCTTGAAGGGTCTGATAACTCATAATTCTACTGTCTTGCAACACGCACAACTACCTATACCCCACACAAATCAAACGCAATGGAACTTGGACTTGGGAGGGGAGATACTCCCTGAGGACTGGGATTGATTGTGGCGAGACATCCGGAAGGTATATCACAGCATCCCGCAACGCGACTCAGCATATAAACTCATTAAGCGATGGTACTATACCCCAGCCCGCTTACAATGAATGCTACCAAACTTTCCCCCAATGTGTTGGCGATGTCAGGGTGCTACAGGTGATTTCCTACACATGTGGTGGTCCTGCCCCGGGGCACACGATCTTCTGGAAGGAGATCCTTAGCCACATTAGGAGCTTTTGGGGTTCACCATCCTCTCCTCTCCAGCGGTGACGCTATTAAGCGTTGGACCCCCGACACTTGCTGCCATGACATATACAAAATGTCGCCTGGTTTAACAAATGTTGGGAGATGCCTGACAGACAATAGCTCTATTCTGGAAGAAGTCGCCATCTCCCCCGATAGCCACATGGTTTCTCAGTCTATGGCACACTCTAGCCCTTGAACTACTTACTGCCCGCGTCAATCACACAGACGCTAAATTCACCCGCAATTGGCAGGCTCTAATACACTATTTTTCTGGGACCAAACACTCCAGGCTGGTTCCCCCTCGACTGCGAGCTCTACAACTATTTGAGGATTCTATTGAACCCTGCTTTAGGGGCCGACAGCCAGAGTCCCCAGTGTCACTGCCTTAGCAGAAGAGGCGCACTCCCTCGGCCCTGACGAGACCTCGCATTCTCCATCACATTTAGGCTTAAACAACTCATCTCCCCTTTTCTCCTTCCCTTCTCCACTGAGACTTTGATTTTCCCCCTTGTTTAACTGAAGCTGTTTGTATGGTCCTGTTAATACCACGCTTCGACTAAGGCACACAGGTCAAACACAGTGCTTGAACATGAGACCATACACACATAGTTGGACGCTTACTCCATACTCTAGGTGATCAGAACGGCTTTTCAAATAATCCTAGTATCACTGGGCACTCCATTTTACCTCTAAATGACAGCTGTGGAGCTTCAAAATAGGCTAGCCGGAGACCGCTTTGTACTGCTCCAACATCCAGCTTAGCGGCTTTCTCATCAGCATTATTGGATTTACGAAGTATGGTAATAAATATGCCCTGTAGGATATTGTTGTTGCACTGTGTTGTTGATACTGGATTTTGAATGTGACTTTGTGCCCTTCTAAGACTGTATATTTTCAACCTGGTTGATTTTCTCTGATTGTCATAATTTCAATAAACAGATTTGAAACAAAAAAAAATACATCTAGAGGGGAGTCTAAACTGCCATACATGAGAAGAAGTCCTTTTCTACCATTCTAGATAACCAACCCTTTCTTTAGGCATCAAGGGGTTGTTTCAGAGAGGGAAGTCTGCATGACAGTCTGGGAAGAGTCTTACCACCCATACCCTACCTAAACTATTCTATTAAATGTGAATTTTGTAACCATTGTGACATTTGTAAAGGGTCCTTGCCGCACTGTATGAGAAGCAATATTCCTTAAAAATAATAATGTTTTCAGTACTACCTCGTGAGTACTGTGCATAATCACTTACATCTAACCGGAATAGGCCTGCAGCTCAAGAGAAACTAAGGATATTCACTACACTAATTATCTGGAATGCACTTTAGTGGCTGGAATAGAAACGAACAATAAGCAAAGGAAGAAGGCAAACCTGTTAAAGTACACACAATAAAAATACGATCCCTAAAAAGATATCTTTGAATCTAGTAACATTTGCGAAATGTACAAATTCAATTTTAAATCATCATTAATTATCCAAGGCTACCAGGATCTTTTTCACATGGCAACAGCTCCCAAAAACCGTAGTGGGCGGAATGTATTTCTTCAAAATTATGTCAGAGGTTAGTTTGATTTCCAGTCAATATTCTTGAGAATACAGAAAGCCTGAGATACGGCCTCTTTCCCCGGATTGAACAGAACATTATGTTCTGTCAAAATAATATAAAGTCCACTCAATAACAGTAGAGGCTCTCTGAGACCAAATTAGCTTATCTTCTCGAAAGAACAACTGAGGTATTAGCCAAAACAATGTGTAATTGCTTTAATAAAGCTAAGCGAGAGGAAAAGTGCAATCTAGGTAAAAATGCAACTTTTTACCTAGAGTTTAAATGTTTCAAACAAATGTGTTGCAACCTTTGAGCTGTGCCGTGTTCAAGACAGAGGTACTTCGGTTTGTTTTCTTCAATGAACGTGATGTAGCGTCAACATCCACTCATAAGAACAGACAAAACAGAGCTAGCTATCATTAAAGTAACAGTTACAAGTATGCACTAGTAAACAAAGCAACATTTTAGCCTCCTTTTCACTTGCAGGATTTAAAAGAGATAAAGCACACAGGATTCATGTCAATAGCTAACATATGGCGATCGTAAAATATTCATAAATGTTGATGATGCTATTGTGTTGTGTTTTAAATGACGAGGAACAGACCAATCCAATATAACACCTGCACATAAGCCACAACGCGTCAAAAAACTATATGACTATGAACCAACGTGAATGCATTTCAACAATACGGTTGTCAAGGGAGATTACTCAATATGCCATGCCATGAATTTATTCATACCACCTTAACATAATTTTTTTTTAAAAACACAATGACTAAGAACCAACATTCCCAATGTGACCTGGTCATCACTAAGCCTATTTATACTAGATTATATTATCTTCAGTGTGTGCTTAATGGCGGAGTAAAAAAACTGTACTATCAAGGATGATCGGCTTTCTTACTAGAGACTAAAACAGTAAGCAGTGACCGTAGGTGTTGCTTTAATGTGCTAAGAGGCAAATGCAGGCATGCACAAATGTTTAGAAGTGCTGCATCCACGAATGGTGCTTAGTACTATAAAATCAGACTTATAGGGTTTGCCAACGCAGAGAAAACATTCCCCAAAAAAGATGCTTTCTGTATTCAATGCAAATAGGAGATCAAATTGAATATGAAAAGCAGGTTAATGACTGAGTACACGTTTCAGACGTAGAGTAGCCTCTATCACAAATGTTACAATGATATAGCAAAAGAACCAGCAGCATGGGATGCGAGAGAAATAGTCACCTGCGTGAAGCAAAGGCCTCGTATGAATGTTTTAAAGAATTACTGTAACAAGAGTTGTTATGAGAACCACCCCATCAAGCCCTACTTTAACATTATGAGAACCGTTCAGACTTATCAAATAGCTGGACAGTGTTATATTGGTTTAGCTGTGGTCGCCTTTCTCTAATGCTCTACTCTTAAACAAGACTACTATAGACTTTCTTCAGGCATCAACTTCAATATAAAACTACAAAACAATGCGCTTGAACACAATCTAGGGGTGTAACATAATATAGGGCTAATGAAAATAATACTACTCTACTTCTTTGACAACCGACATCACTAAATTCTTAATTTCAATGAGATTTTTTGACAATTTTGTACAAAGAATCCTGTTATTCTTTAATCAGTCTTTTTCAGGGCTTTATGTTCACTCGAACTGATTTTGACTGCATTACAAGTACAAAGTTAAAGCAATTTATGAACCAAACAATGAACCAAAACAATGCATTCGAGTAAAAATAATAGGATAGCTGTTCTATTGCGGGAGAACTTGCCCATAGGCAAAATTAAAATGAACTAATCAGTGCAGCTGTGCCCCGTGCCTATTTCAATTTAAAGAGTTTTGCATAAGCATACTATTCAGAATAATGCATGTGGTACATGGATCAAGTCTGAGATGTACGCAGAATGCCATGTTGCACAAAGATTGAACGTGTGTGTACATTCGGGCTGGACTGTTCGCTTTGGAACAGGGTCAAGACGGATTTGCACATGGCTGAGTCCACATTGAGGTGACATGGTTTGCAAAATAACAATGGACTGGGTTCTGGCCCGAGTAATCACCAGTGATGGAGTTTAATTCAAGCATTCCCCCCTGCCCCCTCCCCTTTTATGTAACTATTGTTAGAATGTTACTTTGGTTTTGTTATTTCTAGTTTTTTTTTTCCCTTTAATTAACACTATGCCTTGTAGTTCTATAATCTGCTTTGAATGGAAACAAGCGGAACGACCAAGACATTAGAATGTATGAATTCTGGATCTGTAATACTGGTTTATAAAACTGATAAGCGTCCAATGATTGTGCAAGCATTCGTGTTAATCCAGACCCATAGAGTGAATTTTGGAATACACATGAATCATATTTGCATACAAGGTCAAAACAAATAATACTGTAAACATTTAAAATAAGTCCAGGTAGGAAACTCACAGTTACTAATGACTCCTCCAAGCGGGTCGCCTTTGAAATCAAACTCAATATCCATGTATTTTCCCTGCCAAGAAAAAAAAGAGTCAACATCAGTTTCACTTGCAAATATCGTTCACCCAAATGTCAGTGAATATGGAAGCACAATGAGGCAGGCCATCTTTCTCTTTCTCGGGATAGGAAGTCATTCTTTATCAATCATTTACATATTGACATCATGTACTATTACTCAAAGTTGCTATTTAAATGTACAAAAGGAATGCGTCAAATAGAAAGATGGAATAGGGTGGGAAGAAATAGGAGTTAAAACCAGTGTTTGAGAAAGTGCAGAAAATCTTATTTCCTCTCTTTCGTCCACATATGAGCACATTCTGTCCAGAGAGGACCTGGCCTGCTAGTTTGGACTGGATAGTTGAAACTAGAGCAGGACCAAGGCCAATTTACATATAGCTGGTTCCTGTCTGACATGATATGGAGGTCTGTACTTGAATATGAATTGCCAGCACCTGAGGTTAATTTAGGTTTTCCACTTAGCAATTTATGTTTTGCAGTGAGACACTCACATTGTGACAGGGCTGCACAGACGTTGGTCTTGTGCTCACTGTGCCACAGGACGCAAGGCATACCTCTCTGAATAAGCCATATCCAGTCTGGTTTTCACTGTGTCCTGCTCAGCAGGACCAAGGCTGGAAGCTGCCTGAGGTAGTAGGGCGGGCAAAACATTTATGACCTAAACTGTGGTACATAGTAATTATCAGTAGCTGATATTAATTCAAGCATCTCAGCAAATCATTTATGCTTTCCTCAGTGCAATGCCTTATGGGAAAAGGGGATGCCTAGCTGTGGGTCCTGTGCTTACTGTGCAACTGGGCTCAATCTGTACCTCAGAAACAAGGCCTTACTAGGCCAAAGCCGGTCTGGGATTGCTTGTGTTCAGATTCAGAGGGGACTTGGCCTGGCAGTTTTAGCAGGACTGCTACTTCTGGAGCAGGCCCAAGGGTTATATGCATATGGCAGGCTCCTGTCTGAGGAGTAATGATGGGAAAAAATGATAGACTGGAACATGGCTCCAAGTAATTATCACCATGATCAATAATGCACGGAGAAGCAGCAGAGGTTACAATTTTACAATGAGAGATTTACAATGATTTATTTATGTAAGGCAAACTTTTCTGCACAATACTAATGAAATACATTACCAGAACCACCTTAATTCTGGCAGGATTGGCAAGTCCAACACTCATCTTCCTAGTGGAAGGCTGACAGAACCAAGGGAAGAACTATATACAGAGCAAGAACTGTAAGCTCAAACCCAAAAACTGTGAGAGAAATTCCTAAGTGACCTGACGAAGATGGAGTCAAAGATGGCCCTAAGGAAACTGGAAATTCAGCTCAGTTATGCTTAATTTGAGAAGGGTTACTGCATTTATTATGGAAGGAAATGAGATTGTCCACACTTGGTATGTACTTTTGGATTGATCCAAACATTTTTAGCAGGAATTGACTGATGTATTCGTGATGGATACATTATTAAGAAGGGGAAGGTCGAGAGAGCAGAACTTGAGTGGTTGCTTTTAAAACTAAGTTAAGATCTCAAGTTGATATAGGGTACCAAAACATTTCTATATTTGGGCTTTAATTTAGCAAAGTGAAACATAATTAAACAGAGAGGAAAACACAGAAAATGGATTTGGGATATGGATAATTGAATAGTAGTGAAGAAACCAAAATAGGAAGCTATGAGGCGCCTAGATAAACTAGATGCTCCCGGATAAACAAAACAAAATGTGGAGAAAGGTGAGGGAGGAAAAAGCATAATACAGGGTCATCTTGACAAGAGGATATTTGTAAACCAATATAGACATAGTTAAAATAATGGATCATGGGAAGATCTGTGGGGTGATAAATGGGTACAGTAAGCCCTTTCATTCCAGAGGAGATCTAATGACCCACTAATTAAACTTAATTGCCTGAAATTACTACATATGTTGTTATACTTTATTAAACTAGCAGTAGAGTTTATAAAAACAGGTTTCAGGATGTTCCACCAACTCAAATGGAATACTTGGATAAATGAGGCACAACCTGATATCAATTTTCTCAGTAGATAAAAGGGGTTTTCAGTACAACATTGAAGGTCTGGATTTAGTGTGAATCCAAACCAAGATTAGAACAATGAAGGATGTATAAATCCAAAAACTTTGAAAAGGTGGAGTTTAAAATCAATGTAAGATGAATGGACTGTTTACAGTGATAACCTATGTTAATAATCACAAACCCTCGCCAGTAGGACTTGCTTTAAGTGTCTGCCAATAAGAAACGTATCTACGAACTGTATGGTGTTGACATTATCATACCCGATAATCTAAGAAAAGTGCACCTATGCAGGATGAAAGACAATCGTAACCTAAAAATCATACGAGGCAGTGTGTTCCTACAGGTAGCAGATGAACAGCAAATCAATAAGATAGTCAATCAAATAAGTCTTAAAGCAAGAGGAGACGTGAAGCCTTTAAGTTTAAAATCATGAAGGCCTATTAAATAATTAAAGTGCAATACAGAAGTCAAGAATAAAAGACAAAATAATGGTAAATGGGTATAGAAAACTAGCATGAGGCACAATCAAATGCTGCATACAGAATGAATGACAAGAGTCAAGTTTCAGAGTAAAATAAATCAAATCCAAATCATGAGACAGAATGAGATGGGGCCGCTCTTTACAGTCAGAGCAAACCCGACAGGCCCACCTCCAAAAATAGCTCTATTTATCAAACTTCTCAGCGAAAATCACAGTGTCAGCATAAAGTGATCACACATCATTTCACCAATCAGAATACAAAATGTATTACAGCATCATCCTAGCACCACCAAAAACCATCCCCAAATTATTATAACAACCTCTTGTGACCTAATGACATGACATGTCAGCACAAATCTAGATACACTCAAAACAATGAAAGTCTCATTTTATGAATAGACCTACAGTAGTTCAAGGAGGCAAGCCTTAAAAGTAGCAGAGTTCTTAGAGAACAGAGCATATTGTAATAGAGCATATTTTGCTAGGTATGAGGATAAGAGAAATTAGAACACAGTACAGCTAACTTCAATATGAAGGCCAGGTCTAGTTTAGCCAAGCAGAGCAAAATGTGGTTTTACCAAGTGTGGCATTTTAATTTTAGTACAAAAATCGCCATTGTGATACGCACTCAAATTGTATACATCAAAATCAACTTTATCAATGGCATCTAAACCAAACATGAACAAAGTGATCATGTCTACTTTTAAGTTCTTCATATACCCAACCAAAGCGGTCATATGCTTGATAGTTATACAATTACCATATAGCAAAGGCAAAGGATCCCTGTTCAAAGTCCAGTTACAGCTCAATTGCGGACATCTGCTCTGCAGATTTTGTGTACCTCTAAAATGGCTTAATTAATTTCCACTGGAACACGTAAAGAGATATAATATAATAGCTGTTGGTTACAAACTGATCCTCAAAAAAACTTAAACACATAGGGTACAACTACAGCCAGTGTATACCAGTAACAGTTTTGAATGGGAATGTATAGTATAGTAGCCACTGTATAGTATTAACAGCTTTGGATTGGAATGCAAAGCCTCATAAGGGCTAGTGCATCCTCCAATGATCATACGGTACTTTCTTCTAGATGCAGCTGCATGTGCTTTATTCCCCAACTACGACTTCCCTGTATCCAGAATCAACATATATTAGTCACAGCCAAAATACTGCAATACCATGCCTGTGTAAAGCCATCATGTGCTCAAAAATAGCCGCACTATGTAGAAGAAGACTTATTTGCTCAGCTGCATCGATCACATGGCAAGTAAAGTCACAGATGTCTCCTATATCCATCATATATCTGGGTAGTGCCATTGTATGTCAGGTTCAACAATCACATACCAGCAGCAACTTCAAATACAGAGAGGTACAACCACATCCCAAATGTAGATTCCTAAGAAGAGAACAGTGGATGAGATACTTAGGTGATCAAATGAAGGAGGATTGGCACAGGTCGAAGATGACCCCAATAATATTGTAACCTCTGCAAAGTTTGCTTCATGTAGTTCCACTATTACACCTACACTCTCCAGATCCCTAGTCCGTTCTCAAACATAAAAGGCTCCTACCCTGCTAAGTGGTAAAAGGGAGGAGACAAGCCAGATCCACGGTCAAGGTTGCACCCAAGTGAAGAGCACAACCCAGCATTCAATCCTTTGTGCACCGAAAAACTAATGACAAGTCCTACCTGTCTGCTTTTTGTGACTGCAGAGACATTTTTCTTCTTCTTTTATTATTGTTAGAAATGGGGGTCTCTAGTTGGCAGAGGTAGGTACCTTTGTCCAAATAGGGACCCTTCTTCCTAGTCAGGATAAGGGAGTTACACTCCTAAAATAATCCCTTCAAACCCCCTGGTAGCTTGGCACGAGCAGTCAGGCTTATCTTAGAGGCAGTGTGTAAAGCATTTGCACATAACCAACAGTAATACAGTGTAAACACTACAAAATGACACCACATCAGCTTAGAAAAATATCCAATATTTCTATATACTTAAGGCAAGACCAAAAACGATACAAATCCACAATACAGTACTTAGAAATCTTCAGTTATCAAAATAACCTTGAAAAACAGTTCCTTGATGTATGTTGATAGCTCCGTCCGGGGCTATCATGGAGTCGTGAACAAACAAACCCAAACAGTTCTGGCTGACCGCGGCGTTGCGGTGCAGATACGGTGTAGGAAAGACCTGCAAAACAGTACCTTTAGAAATGCAGGGCGTCTGTTACCTATTGTTGAGCTTCCGAAAGCGTCCCCAGGCGTCGGTTCCGGAGTTCGGGGCAGGAGTCGTCGGGCCCTTGAAGTCACACGTGTTGCAGATTGAACTCCTCGCGGTTGTAGTCAGGAGCGCTGTCGTCGGCAGGTGTCTGGTGCGGCAGTGCGAAGTTGCAGCAGTGCTTAGTGTGCAGCCCTCAGGTCGCGGTGCAAGCAGCAGCTCGGTGGCCTTGTCAGATGGAGTCGTCGGTGAGACCAGGGTCGCAGTGCGAAGTGATGCGGTGCTCGTCGTGGTGCTGGCAGGACACGGTGCCAGGATGGCGTCGTCGTTGCTGAAGCGCGGTCGTCGGCTGATGAACGCGAGTCGATGGCGCCGGCAGGCCAAGGCTGCGGTGCACAATGAGGGTGGTGCGTTATGTAACTTTATGAGCAGTGCCCTCGAACCAGGAAGCAGGCAGTAGCGTAGATTTCGGTGTGGAGCTGTGGCGTCAGGGATACCAAGCAAGGCGGTGTGGACGGCGGTGTACACAGGTCACGGTGCAAGCAACGGCTTGGTGATGGCGTCAGCATGCGTCGTCAGTGAGACCAAGGTTGTGGTGAGCCATTGCGGTGGTGCCCTCTACGCTGCTTTCAGGACACGGAGTAGGCAGCTGCGTCGAGGAAGGCATCGGGTTACTTTTTCTTCTGTTGCAGTACAAAACACAGTCCCCAGTGCTGAGGGCAGAAGAACTTGACGTCTTTGCTGTTCCTGAGACTTCTTGAACAGGGGGCAAGCTCTACCTCAAGCCCTTGAAGAAACTCACAAAAATAGATTGCAGAAAGGTCAGTACAGTCCTTTCACTGCCCAAGACAGAAGCAGCCACTGCAGGCCAAAACAGCAGAGCACTCAGCAAAGTGGTAGTTCCTCCTCACAGCTTCTCCTGTTCTTCTAGGCAGTCCTTTTGGTCCAAAATAATTCCAAAATTCAGGGGTTTGGGCTCCACTTTTTATAGCCCAAAATCCTTTGTCCTTAGGCAGAGAGTGTCTGTGCCCAGCCAGAACCAATTCTGCCCTCTCTGGTGTGGCTTCCTGGCAGGAGGTGGGTACAGCCTTGTCAGAGGCAGACCAAGCCCGTTCAGGTGAAAGGAAACTCCTCCCCCCTACTCTAAATGCAGCCCAGGTCTATTCAGCTCTTTCCTGACCCACATAGACTATCTGGAGCCACTGCTGCTCCCCAGCCCCTGCAAAAAGAGCTACGCAAACAAATGATGGACGGAATGCTGAATAAATCATACTTTCACCCCTAGTCAAGAGATCTGGGTTAAATCCATCATTCTTTTGCTCACCATGCCACCCCAGTTTAGACCCAGCCATATGCAAATCAGACTTGACCCTGTGCCTCATGGAAACAGTCCAGACCGAACTGCCAAGTCAAGTACTCCCTGGACCGGAAACAATCATCCTGGGACCGGTTTCTGGGTATTATCCTTCATCAGCCAGGCTAGCTTGATTCCAGTGGCACAGTGAGCAAGGGACCCATGTCTGGGCAAACCCATCCCACTTAAGGTGAAAAGTGCTACACAAACAAATGATGGACGGAATGCTGAATAAATCATACATTCACCACCCCGTCAAGAGATCTGGGTTAAATCCATCATTCTTTTGCTCACCATGCCACCCCAGTTTAGACCCAGCCATATGCAAATCAGACTTGACCCTGTGCCTCATGGAACAGTCCAGACCGAACTGCCAAGCAAAGTCCTCCCTGGACCGGAAACAGCCCCTGTCATCCAAAACCCAGACGATCAATCCACAAACCCAGCAGAGGCCTGCCGGATGGCTGAGCAAGAAAATACCAACTTTCTAAAAGTGGTATTTTCAAACACAGAAAGTAAAAATTACCTTCACTAAAAGATGCATCTTTAGATTCTGAGTTCAGGCATACTAAACTTTATTTTTCTACCTAGTTCACAGGGCCTGTTATGTTTATAAGATGTTATAAACAAACTCCCCATTCTGTCCTACGGGAACAGGTAGCCTTGTGATAGTGAAAGACGAGATTTACAGTAATTCACTATCAAGACATACCACACATACCAGGGCATGTCCTACCTTTCACATACACTGCACCATGCCCACAGGGGTACCTTGGGCCTACCTTAGGGGTGACTGATATGTAAGAAGAGGGAAGGTTAGGGCCTGGCAAGTGGGTGCACTCGACATGGCAGTACTAGACTGCGCACAGGCTCTGCACTGGCAGGTCAGAGTTACATTTACGGGCCGTTTGTGTGGGTGGCACAATCCAGTGCTGCAGCCCACTAACAGCATTTGATTTACAGGCCCTGGCACACTCAGTTCACTTTACTAGGGACTGACACAAATAAAATAGGCCAATCATGGAAACACCAATCCATAACACATTTTACCACAGGAGCACTTGCACTTTACCACTGTTCAGCAGTGAGACAAGTGCGCAAATACACTAAGCCAGCAAAAACAGAGTAAAACCGGGAGGTCAGAAAGCAAAAACTCAGGGAAAACACGCCAAAAAGATGCCAAGTCTAACAATTATTCTTGCTCTAAAAGCAAAGAACTTTAAAACAATACCTAGGAGAATGACCTATCTCTTTCCCATAGCTGCCAAGGTTTTAGATTGCTATTTGTGACATTTTCACAATTTCAGTGTAATCGTGAGTGACATTTCAACAACTATGAGTGACACTTTCCCATGGGCAAAATCACGCAATGAAGAAGGGAGGAACATATAAATATTAGAAACTACACCCATTTGAGCAACGAAAACTGTAAGATCTTGAAACTGGTGCAAACTGATCTTAGCAAAATGCATTGTGACCCTCTGTGCTACTTTTTGGTGAGTCAAAACTGCTACTAGACAAGTATCTCTCCAGCAGGAGCTTTTACACCCATAAGTTATATCTAAACACAGCACCCTTCCTCAGCTCAGCTTGTGCGGCTGAACCACAAGTAACTAAAGGATCGCTGTGGCATAAGCATTAACCCGCTGAGCTATCTACATAAAATACAGTTTGGGGATGTCAAAGTACACCAACTTTGCTGCACCCTCTGCACTGGCAGGAGCTTTTTGCTCTGCGCCTGCAGTGTGTTATAGAAAGATCAGAGTTGACCAGATGAAATCTGAAACCAGTTCTGCTCAGTGATGGTACACTGTGTCTTCCATGAAGATAATGCAATGGGACTCCCTGCTTTCCACGGCCTGCAATTTCCATCCAAGATTTATGGCTTTCCCTTAACTCCCTGATAGATTCAAACCCATACAAAATAAAAACTGTGCGAGAGGCAATTTTGATTGTGTATTTTAGCTTTCAATAATGAATTAAATTAGACTCTGCACACTTTGAGTTCAGCAGTTATGTCTGAAATCACGCCACACCAAAAACAATTACACCCATTTTGCAAGAAGCCAAGCTCTGCCCCGGCAACACAGGCATCAGCCACAATTCGAATCCTTTCCACTGTGAATCATTTTCGATAGCAAATTATCAGAGAGCAATTTGCCTCCCACCCGAAGAATACACATTTTCGTTTGAAAGGCTGCCTCTGATTGGTGGTTGTGTGGAGTGAATTAGGTACATTGTAAGACCCGTCTTTCAGCAGGTATGTTCATGGCGCATTATAAATGAAATAGAATAGCAATTACATTACCTAAGACAGTGTTGTCAAGGGCAGTCTCTCAGGGCGAAGCACGGTACCATCGACCAGCCTATCATTAGAGTCTGCAGGCCCCAAACTCAACTGCAGCGTCCGGACTCGTACATCATCAACAGAGGCTGCAGACACCACTTAACCCAGTACTTGTCCAGCACTGCAGCGACCGCGGTCCAACTCCAAGTCGACTGGCAGCACGGCGGCGCGCCCTTAATAAAACAATTTGCAGCACAGAGCCATACATCACGAGGCACTACTTAATAACTGCGACACGATTCTTCATACGGGTCCCGCAATAGCAAACACGAACCTGGGCATGATGGTGTGACTCAGCAACTCCAATGGCTGCCCAGGTCTGTGCTGGGGGTCTTAACTGCACCACTAGGCGGGTCCGTTGCATTTTTGAAATAATAACAATTTTTGTACAACTTTATCATACTGGAGCAGCGCTGCAATTGCATGCAGCCTGCCATGCGTTTATTGAACTGTAGCCGCGGCCCCGCACTTCTAGTTTTGCGCCCGCGGCGCTCATCACCACGATGTTGATGGCGCCTTTGATAATGCGGACGGCGGCCATGAAATACTCAAGTAAGTGAGTGACCAGTCAAGTCAAGATAGTGACTAGTCAAGTCACTCCCTCGATGCTGGCCGCATCCCGCCAGTCCAACGTGAGTTTTATTGGGCAGACAGTAGCTAACAGGACTCGCCGACTCTTGGATCCCCCGCCGTTTCTCTGACCTGCCAACACCTTACCTCACTTCCTCTTGGCGCCTACAGGACGTCACGACGAGGCCGAAGGTCACATCCAATCCCGGGGAACCCCACGATGCCACAGCTGCCAGTAGCAACCCCTGTCGAGGGCAGGCCCCAGAAGCCCCCGGGTCTGATGAAAGTGCGACAGGAACTGAAATGCCGCCAGGCAGCAGGGGAGTCAGAGTGTAACATTGTAGCACTCTGACTCCCGAGCTGAGCAGTCAGATTAACTATTAATTTACTGAGGGAGAGCGCTGCTGGCAACGCAAGTCTGTGGGAAGCAGCAGAGCCAGGGCACCACCATGTAGCCAGTTTCAGACTGGCATGATTAAAAATGCGTGACAATGCATTTCAGTGCGGTGGTGCGGAACACCACACTGAAATGCATTAGTGTCACACCCGATGCGTGATACTTGGCAGGCATGGAAACTTTCCTGTCTGTTACAGAATAGGATTATAGATAGAAAAGCTATAACTTTAACTAGATCTACCCAGATGATTATCTAGTTGCGGGCAAAATGGTTGCATCAGAATCCACAAAAAATTTAAGTGCAGCAATGCAAGACATAACATATGTACTCCATTTACAAGTCTTGGAAAAACTCGCGAAACACTTCAGTTGATTAATGTTCTGCAAATTGAAATGTGTGAGCTGCCAAACCAATAGTAGTATGGTAGGCCCCACAATAATTAAACAAATATGTGGAAAGCTCTTAAGAGAGCCTAGACCAGGAATGTAAGCCAATGCAGCGTATTTGGTATGCAATATTTGAGCATCTGCAGAGACTGCTTTCAAATCATTATGATAATGATTATGTACATTCTGTTAATATCAATGAATATTGATGTATTCTATTGTATACTTTACGGACATCGTGACTCCTTAATTTGTTTTTCTTTCTGGGGTAGATGCCACCCAAACATCCCCTTGTTCTTAATTTACCTCTAACCTTAGTCACTATCCACACCTAAATCCTATATTTACCCATATCTCCCCTTTACCACTACCTACCTCTAAACCCTAAATGCACTCTTATCTCCTCCCTTTACTACTACCCAACCCTAAATTCCAAAATTACTCTTACCTTATTTTACCCTGCTCATCCCTAAACACAACAAGCATTTACAATGCAACGGTTTCGCCTTTGAAAAAGTTAGAGCTATTGACATTGTTTATGACAAATTTTTATCTCAACTGGTAAGCTCATTCTGCACATTAAGTGACTGCTGCTGAAATCTCTTGTGCCCTTATGGCAGGGCCAACTCAGCCCTTCATATTGCCAAATTCATTAAATTGAGTAAAGACTTTGCTACATTTGTACAAAGGCAATTACAATGATTGACAGACTCCATTATGGACTGGATAAATACAGTCACTTTAAAATAATACATAAAAACATATGACAGCAGTGACATAAGGAAAAAAAACTAACAGAGCAGCATCTAAACATCACAGATCACATTTCATTTTTGTCAGCACCAATTAGAAAGCCTACAATTTTACATCCTAACCCCAAGCCTGTTGTCCCTCTTAAAGATATAATCTAGATGTGGCATAGATGGCCATAAAGTGGCATTTAAGCTAGACTGGAAGACTAGATTTAATGCATTTCCCTTGGTGTTATCCGACTGGCAACTTGTCTCAATCAAGATAAACTTCAGTTTTCATCCCATCTTTTATTTTATTTGCTTTAGAATGCCTCTAAAACGTCGTTTTTAGTGCTGTGCTGAGTCATGATCAACTGGCCCACACTGACCCAAGCGAGTTTGATAATAGGATAAGTGACACAATCATCTCATTAATTTAAGGACCTATCAGCCAGTGGAAGATTGGCACTGTCCACTTTTGCACCCACCGACAAGTCCAAAAATGTTTGCCCATGGTAGATTGGGCATATATATAGGTCTTTTTTTTTTTTTTTAAACACCTGTTCATTAGTGCACATCGCTCTTGTACTAACCCTGTGCACTGCATCAACTATACAATATGTAGCCTGGCACCCGTTATTTACAGCACAGATGCAAACACACCCAGGCACGCACCCCCACACAGATGCGCACACATACACAGGTGCACACACACACACAGATGCGCACATACACAGGCACACACACTCACAGATGCACACACCCAGGCACGCACCCCCACACAGATGCGCACACATACACAGGCGCACACACACACACAGATGCGCACATACACAGGCACACACACTCACAGATGCACACACATCCAGGCACGCACACACACACATGCGCACATACGCCCAGGAATGCACACACACACACACACACACACAGATGCGCACACATACACAGGCGCACACATACACAGATGCGCACACACCCAGGCAGGCACACACACACACTATACACAGATTCGCACATATGCCCACTAAAGCACACACACACACAGATGCACACACACACACACACACACACCCAGGCACGCACCCCCACACAGATGCGCACACATACACAGGCGCACACACACACACACACAGATGCGCACAGGCACACACACTCACAGATGCACACATACCCAGGCACGCACCCCCACACAGATGTGCACACATACACAGGCGCACACACACAGATGCACACACACGCCCAGTCATGCACACACAGATGCGCACACATACACAGGCGCACACATACACAGGCACACACATACACAGGCACACACACACAGATGCGCACACATGGGCACGCACACATACACAGATGCGCACACACAGAGATGCATTCACATGCACAGGCAACCACACACAGGCTTGCACACATACACAGATGCGCGCACACGCCCAGGCACGCACACACACAGACACATACGTTTCAGTCTGCGAGGCTGGGAGAAAGAGTTAATTCCAAACTCCTTGAGTGTTCACATTTAAGACAAGAGCAGAATGTTCTACAACAAAACTGCCCAATCAGAGGCTCCGGCAGGAAGTAGTGTCAGAGCTCCAAGGGGCTGAAAACAGCATATCACAGCAGCAGCAAAGACTTAACCAGAACTACACCTTGAAAGAGAGGCCCATCAGGGTTTATTTTATTCTAACTACCGCAAAAGGGACACAAAAAATAACATTCCTTTTCAGTTACTAATGACAGCAGTCCCTACTATTTCAGATTCCTTCCAAACCCCCCTCACGCTCTTGCATGTGACACTAAAGAGCATCCTTAATGAGGAGAGCATTGTACTGCAGCGGAAAGATATAGAATGCAGTAAGTAACATTACACCTACAACAAGCCAGGACTATTGGCTTTGTCAGTGATTGTAAGATAATTAAGAAACAACCTTGGCTTCGTTGTACAGAACATTGAAAATGCTTCCGTTTTGTAATGATGAGACTGTGAAAGAACCACAGCGAGTCACATCATATACAGTGAAGGACTGCTGCAGAGTGAACATTTATATTTTTCACCCTGAGGGTGAGGGCAAAAACGGAGAGCCCGATAGGAACTCGTTTTAGCAGCTACTTTTTAGATCTGCCGGTGCTGCGTACCAGCAGGACCCGGCCCACATAAAACACTGGGTTCATGGTAAAAAAAAATCAAAAGCTCTAACATGTTTACCCAAGTCTTACCGTCCATATTTGTCAACAGACCTCAATCAGGCGCGAAACTCCAGATTTCTAAAGCAGACAAGTGACTAATTGTGGCTGTCTCCTGCCTGAAATTTCCTCTGCTTTAAAAGAAGTCAGTAGACGGATGCATTCTCCCGATTCTGTTCATTTTTTTCAAATCTCCCCCTTACCTCTTCTGAAATGTTGGCATGTGTGCCCATTGGTTCCCAACCTTCAGCCATGCTCTCGGGTAGTAAATCACACCTGCCACCCCAAACTGTGAACTCTTACTTGCACCTCTCGCGTCCAATCATTTAAGAATTCTTGTCAAATAATAAAACAAGCAATGCCCCTGGAGTCAAGACGCCCACACTCACCGGGTCTTCTGTGTCGGGGCTCTTCTCTGGTGCTGCAGCATGGAGCGGGGCTCTTCTTCACACAGGAGAGCCCCCGCTTGGTGCTGGCCTCTTGTCCGGTCCTCTCCTGGGACCTGGGACGGTGTGACAGTCTGATATCAGTAGGATAGCTGGTTCAGGGGGTTAATTGCACCCGCTGCACAGCTCTATTTCTCTGGATGGGAGTGGGACAGAGTCTGATATCAGTAGGATAGCTGGTTCAGGGGGTTAATGCCCCCGCTGCACAGCTCTATTTTTCTGGGTGTGACAGTCTGAGATCAGTAGGATAGCTGGTTCAGGGGGTAATTGCACCCGCTGCACAGCTCTATTTCTCTGGATGGGGCAGAGTCGGATCTCAGTAGGATAGCTGGCTCAGGGGGTTAATGCACCCGCTGCACAGCTCTATTTCTCTGGGTGTGACAGTCTGATATCAGTAGGATAGCTGGCCCAGGGGGTTAATGCACCCGCTGCACAGCTCTATACCTCTGGATGGGGCAGAGTCGGATCTCAGTAGGATAGCTGGCTCAGGGGGTTAATACACTCGCTGCAGGGTTCCTCCTCACCCTTCTCTTCTGGTAACAGCCCAGCGTGGTCTCTTTCTCCCTGTCACATCCCATGTCCTATTCCATGTCCTGTGTCCTGCGGCCGAGGAACAAACGTGACGGTGGCAGGGGTGGGGGTGAGGATGTGACGCCATCCCTGGATGAGGTCAGGGGAGGGACAGGAGCCTTAACCGGGAGGCACTATAAATACAAAGGCCGGCCTGCGGAGTCGGAGAGTAAGGAGGGCTGGCGGACTAAGCTGAGGTGTCAGGCCCAGGAACAGGAATCACTCGAAACGAGCGTCGAGAAGTCACGACTGGCGTGAGTGTGAACAAGTCACGGCCAGCTGACACAAACGCTGGAATCAAGAAAATGGGCGCTGCGAGGTGAGTCAGAGGCAAACCCCAGAGAGGGAGATACAAAGCAATGCGCACTGCGGGCAGCAACTGGTCAAATGGTTGTTGTTGGTTACAGTGAGGAGTCTGGGGCCTCGGTGTGGAGTTGCTTTGAGAGGGGCCTCGGGTGAGGGGGGGGGGACTGGAACATTGACCAAAGTAACCCAGGGGGTGAGGGCCAGTAGAGAGAGGGGTAAAAGGAAGGGGATTTGGGAGTTTTGGGGGGTAATTGATGAGGGGTTCTGAGGGTGCGGGTGATTCATTTAAATTGCCTGAAGTTAATGATTCCGTGGGTGTAGGGTGCCCTAGGGTGTGGGTTAGCTTGGTGAGGGCTGACGGCGAGATTGAAGACAGCTTCCTCCCGCTTGGGGGAAGCAGAAACGGCGCAGGCTCACCTCTTTGCAGCGCGGGGCTCTCCCTCACTCCTGGGAGCCCCGTGGAAGGCGCCGGCTGCAGGACTCTCCTACTGCACCCCGGGGCAGCCCTGGGGAAGGGAGGTCACTTCCGGGTGTCTTGTCGTCCCGCCCCCGGCCTGCCTGACTTCCGGGGTCGCGGCTGCGGCCAATAGCAGCGTGGCCCTGGGTTGGGGGGGCGGGACAGCGCCTCACAGGATCCCCAGGCTGGCGGCGGTGATCTTCACGGCGGGAAAAAGACATGAGCGGCCAATAGCAGCGCGGCCCTGGGTTGAGGGGGCGGGACAGCGCGTCACAGGATCCCCAGGCTGGCGGCGGTGATCTTCACGGCGGGAAAAAGACACGGCAGGGAACAAGATGCGGCGGGAAAAAGACACGGCAGGGAACAAGATGCGGGAGTGGGGCGGAGCCCAGAAAGGCATGACAGAAAAAGGGGCGGGACTTAAAAAAAGACCCAGAAACGCCCCCGAATCGCGTTCTGAGGGGATAGAGTGATTGACAGCCAATCTCTTCCAATGGCTAGCCTCCATTTATGGAGCTAGCCAATGGAAGACAGAGGCGGGACCAAAGCCCCATATGTAGGACATAAGATTTCGCCCTGGGCGGGGCACTGCTTATGCAGTGCTACGGCCAGGGCGAAACCTAAAAAGTACCCTAAAATAGGTTATTTAAGAAAAAAATACTTACTTGCGCGGTAAAGGTATGCGCGGTAAAGGCTGTGTGGTAAAGGCTTCATTATAAAGGCGGTTTCACATCAGGTTTTGCCTATGTGGGTATTAAGTTATAGCAACAGTTTGTGCACACTGGGAATTTGACACCTCTTACTTTTCTGGAAAGAGGTTTACACAGGCGCCAATAAATGTGCATATTCATTCCTTTACAACACTAAAAATACAACCTATTTGTGATTAATTTACTACAGTTTGACTTTATCAATCTTATATTTCTTAATGTAGGACAAGCAAGAACGTTGTGCTTTCTTAGACAAAATAAAAGTCACACACAAAACATTAAATGCTAGAGTTCCCTTAATGCAACAGCCGGACAACCTAAACATGCTATAAAGATTAATAAATTCCTACAACTCCAATTCTCCGTTTGTACTCCCTTTTAAAGGCATGATGCATTAGGCTGTGTGATGGAACCACACATGCGTTTACCATGCATGCGCTTCAACGCAGTCTCAACAATGCAAGTCTTAACCATGAATATGCCATTACCACGCATGTCTTTATAACGAATTATGCGTTGTTAAGGCATGTATGTTAAAGACATATCCATGGCTAAGACTTAACGGGTAAGTCTTAAGCCCCTGACCCCTGCCCCACCCTGAATCCTTAAACTAACACCCTCCCTCCTGAAAACCAACTCCCTACCCCCGAACCCTAGAAACGTCCCTGCCTCCAGTCCAAACAAGCATTAGCATAGACAATAGGTCTCGCTTTTGGGACCTTATTAGTTTTTTGTTATGCAGCACAATATCCTTGGTGCAACAACATCAAGTATTGCATGGCTAAACACTTATAAGGTGCCAAAGGCGAGACCTATTGGCTATGCCAATGCTTGTTCCGACAGACGAGGATAGATATAGGACCAAGGCAGACACACGACCGCACTAGGATGTGGAAGAATTGACAGGCATACAGAGATGCTGGTTCTGATTGTATCGTCCTTCCATCACGTGCGAAGTTTTCACAGGGTATGAATCTGCCTATGCCATACAGGTGCAAGGGTGGAGTTTGTTTTGTATTTACGCCACTTATGCAGCTCTGAGTCTGGATTCTCATTTAGTGAACATTTACCATTGGCTATATACTCTTGGCATAAATTGATGAGGTCCAAAACATTCATGGTTGTTTACCTCACGTTCAGTACATTTGTAAAACTTGCAGCTTTGTCAAGCATTTCTTGCTGAGTGACGTGTGCTCTTCTTGGCCATTCTGATGTGTTTCACAGCAGTAATAACTTCTCCAGTCTCCTCTTCTCCACCCCCATTGCCCACGTGCGCCATCCTTTTTGGCACTGCGAGAACGTCACAATATGTTTTCACTTGGGCCCCATCTGTGACTAGGAAGTATACACAGAAAGGCAGCTTGGCTAATAGAGTTCTGTAAGGGTTGCCTGTGTGGCACAGCCGTGCTCGCATCTCCGGTCATTAGACATAGAAGATGTACATACCGGAATGTTATTGCTTTCGATGTGGAATTTCAAAACCAAGCTCTTTCTCTATGCCTGACGCCGACTGGCTGCAATAACCAGGCCCCCTTAACAACACTAACAGAACTAAGTGTTTTACGACTAGACGTTTAGGCAGCAGTGCCTCTGTGCACGACTGTGAAATGAACGATGCGTATGTTTCACAGGAGTCCAAAGCAGCAGCGTCGCAAGGGCATCTCTGCTAAATGAAAGGCTGTTAAAAAAACATTGTGCATAGGCTGAGCAGGCTGTCCATAGGAACTTACTGGCAAATGTACACGTGAAACAGATGGCGTGAAGGAGGGAAGAGGAGCGAGTGGGACAACACATGATGGGACAGTTTACAACTGCAAGGGGTAGTATATGCTTCTGTGGAGACGGCATTGCGTGTGTTTGCGTGGAATGAGGGGCCCTGCACGAGCAATTGTGTGGGAAACACGAGCTTGTGAAGCAGGGTGCATTAGTCAGAGTATGGATGCAGGGCGCGTGGTTATGTGTTCGGAAGGAGCGTGGGCTTGTATATTAGAAGAAGAGTGCACACTTTCACCAGGGGGGCCACACTGTGTGTTCTTCTGTTAAGAGAGGGAATGTATGCACCTAGTTTGTGATGCTCGTTTCGTGCCAAATGCCGCTGTAAAGATTTTACTTGGCTACCAGTTGCATGGATTGGCTGGGGGGAATTTATGTGTCCTATCTAAAAGTTGTGAGTGAGGGCTACATATGGGTGCGTGTACACAGGGGGTGCATGTTTATGGGAAGTTGGACATTGCATTCCTGGCATGAAAGGCGCGCGCCTCGCGCAGAAGGAAAAACAAGCTTCGAGATGCGCTCTGTGGTGGGTGAGGGGCATTGAAGCGAGGTGTGCGTGCTTGGCCGAGCGAGAGGAAAGCCAGATGGCGCTTCTGCTCTGCCTGTGCGCGTAACCGCACACTTATGCCACACAAAGCTGTGGTCGGACTTTTAAAACTCAACTCCTAAATTAATTAATTAATTTATTTATGAGTTTTTATAGCGCTAGAATCGACTTCAGCTGGAGTATCTCCGCGCTTTTGGGCAGGCTGACATACACAGAGGAATGAGTAAGGCTAGACTAGATTTCATTTCTAAACAGCAGGGTTTTAAGTTGTTTCCTGAATTTCAGATGTTCAGAACATAGTCTGAGAGTTAGAGGGAGTCTGTTCCACAATGTGGGTCCCACTACTGATAGGGCTTTGCCTCCGTGCCTAGCCTTCTTGGCGCGAGGCACTACCAGTAGATGGCTATTACTGGATCTGAGCGATCTGGGGGGGATGTAAGGAGTACATTTCTTTTCCAGGTAGGTGGGGCCTTGTCCATTTACGCTCTTGTGAATCAGACAACATTTTTTAAATGTTGTCCTTTGTCGAATCGAGAGCCAGTGCAGTTTGTCTAGGAGGGGCTTAGATGCTGTTCTTGGAGGGGCATTGAGGACTAGGCGAGCCGCTGTATTTTGAATTACCTGGAGTCTGGCCAACACTCCCTCATTGGCGGAAAGAAACAAGCCATTGCAGTAGTCGATTCGACTCAAAATAAGGGCTTGTACTAGGGTTTTCCTGAATGAGTCAGGCAGCAGGGGAAAGACTTTGCGCAGCAGGCTAATGGTATGGAAGCATGAGCCTGCAACATAGTTGCTGTGTTGTATGAGCGATAATTCCTGATCAAGGCGGATCCCCAAATTTTTTACGACCTGTTTGGGTTCTGTGACCGTACCAAGATCAGGTGGCCACCAATCCGGGGTCCACAGTATTTTAGCTTCTCCGAACAGCATAACTTCAGTCTTGCTGACGTTGCACTGTAGATAGTTGGTGGACATCCATTGTGCTACAGCCTTCATGCCTGCAGAGAAGGAGTTCCTTAGTTCAGCGGTGAGGGTTTTAAAGGAAAAGAGGAGCTGAGTGTCATCCGCATATGACACGGGGATGAAACCGAATTTGCGCATCACTCTTGCCAGGGGTGCCACGTAGATGTTAAAGAGTGTTGGGCTCAGGCATGAGCCCTGTGGCACCCCTTTTGAAATCTCTACCTCCGCGGATCAATATGCACCCATGGTGACAGTCTGGGTGCGATCGGATAGGAAGCTCCTTAGCCAGGCAAGGGCTTTGTTCTTAATTCCTACGTTCGACAACCGGTCAATAAGGATGTTATGTGACACGGTGTCGAAAGCTGCCGACAGATCCAGTAACACTAGGATCACAGAGTAGCCTTTGTCCTGGAACATGTGCAAATCGTCAGTGACAGACAGGAGGGTGGATTCTGTGCTGTGTTTCGGCCTGAAACCTGATTGAGAATAGTCCAGGCCGCCAGCTATTTCGATGTAGCTGGATAAATGTCGGTTGACCTATTTTTCAGTCAGTTTTCCCAAAAATGGTAGCAGGGAGATGGGCCTGAGATTGGCTAATTCGGTCCATGGTGTGGCAGTGTTTTTCCTAATAGGCCTTACTAGGGCCTGCTTCCATTCTCTGGGGACGGAGCCTGTACTAAGTGACAGATTGACAAGTTTCTCAATCATAGGGCATAATGTTTCCAGCAAGGTGGGCATTAGTCTGGCTGGAATATTATCATCTGGGCTCCCGCTTTTGATCTGTGTGGTGAGTACTGATAGCTCCTTTGGAGTGATAGGGGGAAAAATGTCTAGGGTATGTGTATTTTGATTGTGTTCTGTGACGTGATAAGCAAGAGCTGCGTCAATAGTTATTGCATTGTTGGAGTTGACTATTTTCTCATAGATGGTATCTATTTTATTTGAAAAAAATAGAGATATTTCGTCGCAGAGCTGTTGTGATGCCAGCTCAGAGCTTTCACATGCTACAGGTTTGACAAAGGATTGTAGTACTTGATATAGGACCCTAGGGGAATTACATGCAGCAGTGATTTGAGATGCTATGTGGGTTTTTCGCGCAGTACGGATGGCTTTGTGATAGGTGGACAATGAGTCCCAGTAGAGGCTCCTATCAGTCGCCAGGTGGGAGGTTCTCCATTTCTTCTCTAGCTTGCTAGCTGCTTGTTTTAATGTCCTGAGGTCATCAGAGAACCATATTTCCTGCTTGTTGGCTGGCCGGGGTCTAAATTGTTTTAAGGGGGCTAAGGTGTCTATGGCAGTTTTAGTTGCTATTTCGAACTTCTTGAGGGCGCTTTCAATATTCTCCGATGTGGTAATGGAGGATTCTTTGAATTTATCTTTAAATGCGCTTTCGTTGACTTTATGCCATTGACGTCGTTCACTTGGGAGGGAAATCGGCCCATGGAGAGCAGGTTTGGGATGAGGGGTGTAAAATTCAATGATGAAATGGTCAGTCCAGCTGACTTGGGTGGGAGGTAGACAAGTAACTGTAGGGAAATTAGCTAGTATCAGATCTACGGTGTGCCCTGCCTGGTGTGTTGGCCCCAAATTTCGTTGTGTTAACCCCAGTAGGGATAGGTCATTTAGTACAGATTGTGCCTCCTTGCAGTCTTTCTGTTCGCTGTGTATGTTAAAATCTCCTACTAGTAAGAAGTCCCTGTCTTTGTCAACATAAGGGGCAAGGTTCTCAAGTAGCGTGTTAGAAAAGTTCGTGCAGGGTCCCGGTGGGCGGTACACTAGGGCACCCATTCTGGTATGTTTGGGGGAAAAGGCAGATTTGAAAATCAGTAATTCAATATCTGGAGTGCTCAGTTCTGCTACTATGTTGCAGTTGATTTCTTGTTTATGAATAATCGCGATCCCTTCTCCTATTTTCGTGGGGCGGTCTAGCCTGATTATTTTGTAGCCGGTTGGAATTGCTAGTGCAATTGAGGGGGTCGAGTGGGGTTTAAGCCAAGTCTCAGTGATGAAACACAGATCTGGGTCGCTGGTAGAAACTAGGTCCCATACTTCTGATGTGTGCTTGGGTAGTGACCTTATGTTGCAAAGAAGATTTTTCCTCCCAGTAAGAACACTGGTAGATTTTTTCCTGAAATTGGGGATGGGTGTATAGGCTGTTATATGCCCCTTAGTACAGGTTTCCAGAAACTGTGTGGTAAACTGGACTCTACAGTAGCAACAGGTGAAAGGACCCTCCACAGAAAGGTTCTTTGTCTTGCCAGAGCAGCGCATGCGCTGGCTCAGGCGAGACCTAAAAACTACCCGACCTCCCTCTAATCCCTAAAAACTACCGGGCCTCCCCTGATCCCTAAAAACTACCCCACCCCAGATCCTAAATACTAGCCTGCCCCCAAGCCCTAAAAGGTATTATTATTCCTGCCCAGATAGCTAAAACTACCCATCCATCCTGAAAACCCCGCTCTGAAAACTACAAACAGTCCTGAAAACAATCACAACCCCCAGACCCTTTAAAACTACCAGACTCCCTCAGTCCTAAAAACTACCCCGAAACCCCAGCCCAGAAAACTACCCCAGACCCCCAGTACTGAAAACTACCCCAAACCCCCAGCCCTAAAACCTACCACAAATCCCCTGCCCATGAAACCTACCCCAAACCTCCAGCCTAGAAAACTACCCCGAATTTCCGAAGCCCTTAAAACTACCCTGATTCTCCAAGCCCTGAAACTACCCAAACCCCCGCAGCCCTGAAAACTACCCAATCCCCCCCCCGCCCAGAAAACTACCCCGGACCCCCCAGCCCTGAAAACTACCCCGGATCCCCACAACCCTGAAAACTACCCGAAACCCCGCAGCCCTGAAAACTACCCCAAACCCCCAAAGCCCTGAAAACTACCCCGTACCCCCAGCCCTGAAAACTACCACGAACCCCAGGAGTTGTGAAAAACTACCATGATCCTCCCTAGCCATGAAAACTACCCTGAACCCCCAGTACGGAAAACTACCCGACCTCCCCAACCATACAAACTACACCCCCAAAACCCAGCCCTAGCCCCACTTACCTCAACGTGTCATCGCGTCCTCTCCCGATCCTTCCTGCTCTTTGGCGCGTCTGCCAGTTAGCAGCTAGACTGCGCATTGCCTTAACCACGCATATACGTGATTAAGGCATATGCATGGTTAGGGCAAGCATGGTAGCACTTGCGGAGTCAGAACACGCATGGCTGAGGCTGCGGTGTTCCATCTGTTTTCCAATGCAATGTATTGTTTATATTAAAAACAACATCCTGATGCACAAGTGTTCCATGTCTTTTGTCCATGTTTCAAAGGAATGAATATTGTGAGGTCTCAAACTCAGGGTGTTCTAAGGATTAGCCAAAATATTTTGTTGCCTATGTTTTGTCACTCAATGTATGACATGTCTACTTTCCAGGTGATGGTTTCAAGATTATGAATGCCCAGATAACTTACTTATTATTATCGTCAGTTCAACAAACCTATTCTTCATTCTCCCAGCACTTACTGGCAATGTCTTTTGTCACGGAGATAGACAATTCACATTTCAGGACTTCCTACAATTTCTATGACCTAAAACGAGAAATTTGAGCAACACATTCTATCCAGTCCCATAAACCTTGTCCTTAGCGTCTGCCTCCACATACCCAGGTACGAACAAATGGAAGATAAAGTTATGTCTCTTTAAGATGACTGTAATAAATACATTCTCTGCTCATCTCTTTTCCATGTCATTCTAAGGATACACCAGCCTCATAATTCCAGAAACTGCAACGCTGAGGATCCTAGTATCCCTTGATTACTGAACTCCCATATCATGCTGGCAGTGTTCAAAGAACATTAAATGAGAACTCAATTGACTGTCAAAGAATCACCTTCTTAAGCTACACACAAAATGTCGGGCAAGGTTGTCCACTTTCTACTGAGCGATTGTCCTAGGAGCAGGATGACCACTTTCTCTCCGCTTTTCAATGGCCACACAAATTTGTCCATCAGAAAAGCCATTTCAGACTTATTACCTCTTGAGATGCTAAAGATGAACAAGTTACGTATCTTCAGTAGCATAGTTTCTAGTGTATCTGTTTTACTATCCGATTCCTGATCTTTTCAGTGTGTCAGGACACCTAGTTGGATGTGGAGAACTTCTACAAAAATGCTTCAGCCTGCTGGTAATTGCACCATGTGTCTCTGTGGTGATTCCATTCTGCCGGCAAGTAATGGAGTGGACACTCGTTTCTTTCAATCATTCTCCTTCAGGGACCTTGGATGTGATGCACAAAAGTTGTAGATTACAGTGTTCCGATCTCTAACCTGGTATACTTTCAACCACAAATTTGTCACTTTTTCAATAGATAACTTTGCAGAACCTCCCATCGGTGGAGGGTCTGGGGAGTGAACTCAGAACACAATGTCATGCAAGACCAAGCAGGCAAAGTGGCCTTCCTGGCAGGCCTGAGTGGAAAACCTGACAGGCAGAACTGACTGTCAAGGCAGTAATGTTTTTTGAACATGTGCAGGGAGTCCCATGTTGCAGGCTGGCATGGGACCATAACCCATACCCTTCATATCTGTGCTGTAGTTGTAGCCTTGCTGCTGGTGGAATGAGCCCACAGGACTTCATGGGTATGTTCCTGGCCACTGCATGAGGACTATTCACCTTCGCAGGGTCCTCTTCTACACTGCTTTCCTTTCTACGCTCAAGAAAACCCTGCAAAATGTTGGTCATCCACACACTTGGCTTTCGTGTCGTCAGTATAGAAGCTGCGTACCCTTTTGGGGTTAAGCCAATGGAGTTCCTCCGCCTCTTTCAAGGAGTGAGGGGAGACATTGGAAGAGTAATGACCTGACCAACGTGGAAAGGAGTTATGTTTGGTAAAAAGGAGACCTCGGTAGTCAGCACCAATGTGTCTGGGGAAAAAGGTGGTGTAGGACTGTTGCAATGAACACACCTGTAGTTCACTCATGCAATGTGATTAGGTGATAGCATTGAGGAATTGAGTCTTGAGTGAGTGGAAAAGAGCAGATGTGTATTGGTACAATGGGGATTCACAGGACAAATGTTAATGTTACATTTAAATTCCACCATGGCATGGTGAATGGCTTTGGGGAAACATGGTAATGTACCACTTTAATAATAATTTTTAAAAAAGGATCACATCTGGTGATATTAATAGATTGGATAAATAAAATAGCTGATAAATAGCCTTTATGGTGCCCACTGCAAGGCCTTAGTGAGCCAATGAAAAAACAAACATTATCACATCCATAGCCTAGGCTGCTGGTGGTAGTGCAGGGGGGCTGCTCAGTGTGTCAAGCACCAAAGCAGGCAACACATTTCTCCCGGCATAGATGGACTTCGCGGAAGGACATCTGGCCGCAAGGATGACAACTACCTTGATTGGCAAATCAAATGAATTTAGCTGCTGCTGTTCAGTCTTCACACTCCCGTCTGTCACAGAGCCACATTGGGTCACCAATTGGTGTGTGAGAACATTGTTGGAACTTTTTGCAGATTGAAAAGGTGAGGAATCTAGGGTTAGAAATATCCATTAGAGCTAAATTACTTTTGTTACTTGTAGAAGGACGCATGGGTCTGGTAAATTAGGACTTTCCTCTTACCATTCCGTAATCATTATAACAACTTTTGTTGAGAAGGAGGAAGAACCAAACCATAGTGAAAAATATTAACTGATCCTGAAGTGAAAATAAAACTTTTGGCAAAAAAGTCAGACTACAACATAGAATCAAAGTCTCAAGAAGACTGATTTAAGGACAGCTACAAACCAGGGCCCCAAGATGGCACAACAAGTGTTCCAAAACAGTGAGGAAGCAAGTACAATCTTATTTTGTAGCATGTAAGTTTTGTAACGAACACAAGCCTTGAGAAATAAGATTGATATTCTTACTGTGAATGGGTTTAGCTTAGGATTTATGAAGTAATGTGTTCATCCACATTGTCATGTAGCAAGATATACCCAAATGCAATGAGGCCATTCTCAAATGGCTCTACAGCACAGTCTCTGCCTTTACTGTATCTGACAGATTAGCTTCTCAACACTTCACCAGGTACTTTCTGACAAATATTAGCAAGCAAGATTAATTTTCAATATTTCAATCCCTGGGCAGAACCTTCCTATTGCACAGTGGCATGAGGAAAAGATGAGGGATGGTCATGACTCGCGGACAGGTCACAGTGCTAAATAAAAGCCAACTCCTCCGAGGTCAATGCAGCTTCTCACCAAAATACTATAGCACTACAACCTCCTCTTCAAGATCTAGTGACTATTGCCCCCTGACACTTGGATAAAATTCCCCTCCCCGTTACTCCGGCAAGCAATGGCTGGAAGAAAGGAGAGTGGCAACTATGGAACTGGGCATCACTTCCTGTCAGTCACCATATGGCACTTTTCTATGATCATTAGAAGGCTCCAGTGTGAAGCACGTTTAGGGGTATTCTGCTATGTGCCAGATCCTCCTCTGAGGAAGCACGAGGCCTCATGTAATGTCCTTGAGGACAATGAATGTGCCTTTCGAGGCTGACCTACGCTCATGCTACCTGGTTTCTATGACCAAACCTGCCAGAGGCACTCAACAAAAAACACTGCCAAGTCAGCTACAGTTAAAGTTTAATGCACATTGCTGCAAGAGGTGTAAAGTGCTTCTTGTACAACAGTGCATGCTCCTGAAGATATCATACAAATGGCTGCAGATGAGCTTGGGGACCAACAGTAAGAACAGTAAAGACATGCCCGGCACTCCTCTGGTCTGGGCAGCAGCATGATATCTGTCAGGCAGAGGGTTAGCCAGGATTCTAGACACTCCAGAGAGCATCCACTAGTATTGTGTGTTTGATTCTTTAGTTTCTAGTATACACAGCCACCAACAGGACCACCTTTCTTAATCATAAAAGAAACACAATGGCCCGCCTACAGTGAGGAAAAGGAATTTGACCATTCTGAGCCCCCTTCTCCTTCCTGGCCAAGTAAGTGTGTAAGACCTAGGACCCTGAACAATTATGTTAAAATAGTAAAACGGAAATGTAGAATCCATGTCTGACAGTCCAGGAGTCGAAGGGGAGGAGAATTAACATTATCAGAAGCAAAACAAACCCCCCGTACTGCAGTTTAACATGGTCTGCAACTCACCAGGCTAGACTGACAGGTTGTGGTTTACAAATAGCTGCGGCATTAGTGTTCCAGTAAATGAAAACAAACAAGAAAGAATGTCAGCAATGCTACCCCCTGTCACAATCCTGCAAGGCCCCAGGAGTCAACTTCAAGCGGTTAGTCGCATATATTATCAGCTTTATTTTGTGAGGGAAGTTTCCATATGTGTGGTAACTGCACTACTTGTGTACAAATAATATCGAATGTGATACAAAAGTATCAAGTGGAGAAGACAGAAAACTGTGTTTTTAAAAAACATTTGACCAACTAGTCCGTTGCTAGGAAAAGTAGGTCTACCTTACACTTTATAATAAAACGTGCAATTACTTTTCTTTTATCATCAAGTTCCTTTGAACTAAACACGAAACTCCATTTTGAGCACTGTCCAAAGTCCAGGGCAAACGTTGTTTTTCTCCTCTCAGTCAACAATGCTCTACTTAAAGCCAATGCAAATATTTAACAAATGATGTGTGGAAATATACCCGTTTCCACTTTTCATGGATGTACAAGTGAAATCGTACATAAAGAGTGGCTTTTGAACTGAACAAAGCGAGAGTTTAAGTACTTTTTTTTTAAGCAAACTTTTATTGTTTTTTGCAAATAAGGGAATAAAATAATAAAACGTTCCGAGCAGTATGCATTCACAGCCGAAATGGAAACAGTGAAGAGGAAAACGTGCTTTGACATGTTATACATCTGATAGATTATAGTAGGCCCACCACCTCCCCGAAATTTTCTAGTGTTCACGAGGGAATCCTCATGAGCGATAGATTGCCTCCACTAACTTCACGCACCAGTCCATCATGGAACACCAGTCCACAATATTGGGTGCGAAGGAAGACTTCCATTGGCGAGCTGTGTCACACTTGGACACCACCGTGCAAAAATAACCACCAACGGGTCTCTTTAGGACAACATCGCAAAGATGGAGGAGCAGTATTTTGCAATAACAGGGAGGGTCATGCCATGATGAAAAAGTCTCCATTGGTGCCAGTGGCCCTGTGACAGGCAGAAGTTCAAGTATTTTGTTGGGCTTATAGCTATTTGCGCCCCCTTTAGTGCTTGCTCATCAGACTTCAGTGTAACAGTAACACACACAGGTCCACATTTTCACTTTCTACTACACTAGGCAAGAAGCACCACTTGCTTGTATAGTTTGTGCATATGCACACAGATATGAATATTGGCCAACAGTGCATTCCAATTACAAGACTAGGCAAGCACAACCTATCTCCCACATATTCCGTTTTCTATTCCTATGACCACAGTTGTGTAGCTTGTCCATTGTACATTTGTGTCAAGTGATATTGAAGCATTTTCTCCCCACTGGAAATGCACGTTGACGCCTCCTACCACACGTAATGCAAGTTTTTTGTTGCTGGGGAAAATCTCCGATCCCAGCAAGTATGCCAGCACCAAATTCGGCCATATGAGATCATGAGCCCAGAGCTTGGAATAGCCCAGCAGTACTGTTTTATAGGGTTCTTTTTGGCAAATATTCTTCATCCCGGACCTATTTTCACAGCAGGCGTTAAACTGCAGTAGGGGGAAAGATCTTAGGCTTATTAGGCTGGGAGTGCCTGGGGAGACTGCCATTTACTAGAGTAGTGCAAGACGACGAGAAGCCAGGTACTGAGCTCCGTAGGCGCCTGCAGTCCCAGTAGCTCCATATCCAGATCCTGTGTTTTACAGGCACATAATTACCAGGCCTGGCATCTGCAAACCTAGTAATCCTGGGTCCAGAAACCCTGAAATAGCTAGAAAGGCATTGTAGTAGTATATGCCAGCAGAGGCTGCCCCGGCACTTGTTACAAAGGCCTACAAGACCACAGAGGCCACTTCATTTCTTGGCGCAGACTGCGGTTCTTTATTTCTTTGGGACCAAGAGAAGTTTAATCAATGTTGTGCAGATCACCTGCTTCCCATGTTTAAATAGTTATAGGAGCTAATGTTTCATTTATCTATTTCACTATTTTATTAAAGGAGAGTTGAAATTACCAGTTGGTGAAGCTGACTCAGTTGTACTTTCTGACCTCTGGGGCAATATAGGTTCCACTGTGCTCCAAAGAATAGACTCTGGGTAAGTTTAACGTTGAAATGTCTTCAATGATGATAACATTTTTTGCAACAAGTTAAATTGGGCATGGTTGGAGGCAGCTGAACTGAATTTCTAAACAATTTCAAATGTACATGTGTGGTTAAAATCGAACGGAGGGTCACGAGCAGTAGAAAAAGAAAAAAAAAAAAGCTCTCTCCGTCCACGAGCAGGCACCCTCCATTGTAGTTAATCTCACTATCACTGGCCTCCCGAATTAAGAATTGGGGGTTTTATCAAAAGGTTTGGGATTTGTCCCCTGTCCACAGAGCGGCTTGTTTTATCTCCACACTGAACTAGCACAGTTCTTTAGAACAATCAAACTACATGCATTTTTTGAAAATCAGGATAGCCCCACAGAGAAGGAACAGAATAGTGGTCTGCAGATAAAAGAGACTTTCCAGCCCCCCGCACAGTCACAACCACGAGAAGTTCTAGCGTTTGAACAAGCAGTCCTTATGGTTATTGATGTTATTAATTGCAACACCAAGAACACATTTGACAATCTAAACAGAGTTGAGGGCTCTAGAAACCCAGAAGGAAAATACAGGATTGATTATAAAACCAGGCGCTATGGGTGGAGCAATAATGGTCATGGATTGGGCCATGTACAACAATGAGTGCCAGCAACTCCTCTCAGACAGTTAAGAGATTCTGAGTTGGGACCCCACTCCTAAACTTACCAACACGATGGTGGAGGAAGCACAGGCCCATGATTGGATTATGAAAAATGAGGTATAATTCCTCAATGCAGTAAAATCAAGGAACCCAAGGTTTTATAGCTTCTCAAAAATTCACAAGTAAAGACTACCTCCCACAGAGAGACCCATTGTTAGATTATTTTCCGCCATACGACGGGTGAGGATGTAGTGATTTGAAAAGCTATGCAGAGGTGTATGTAGATGCAAAAGAGAAATTAATAGGAAGATTACTGCAGTGGTCCCAGGTTTTCTGGGGAAGAGGGTGTGGGCATGTGAATCTACAGCACAATATCAGACAAACATATGTCTACTGGGTAACAAACATTTTCCGTTCGAGACATGTGAATGCTGTAGATACACATGCTGTGCATAGACCCTAAAGCAGTCCTCCAAAAACCTATGGCTAACCTGTGGGTGTTGCAGTAAATGGAAAAACTGTGCGGAGTACTGCTTGGCCAACTTTGGCCAGTTGTCTAGCTAACACATCCGCACAGTAATGTTTTGTGAAGGTGTTTGGTGTGGACCAAGTAGTTGCTTCACATATTTCAGCTATTTAAATGCTTGCTAGAAGGCCAAAGAAGCACCCTTTCTGTGAGTGGAGTGAGCCTTTGAAGGGACTGATTGGGTTTGGTGTGCTTTAGCATAGCAGGTTCAAGTACATTTGACTATCCACCTGGCAATACCAGATTTGTGAATGGCCTTTCCTTTGTGAGGTTTTGACTAAAGTAACAAATAGTTGTTGCCTCTTTCTAAATGGTTTTGTTATATCTATATAATGCATGAGAGCTCGTTTGACATCTAGTGTGTTAAGGTCCCTTTCTGCCACTGAGTCTGGTTGAGGGGAAAAACACAAGGAGTTCTGTTGATTGGTTGAGGTTGAATTGCAAAACCACCTCAGGAAGGAATTCTGGAATGGTATGGAGGGCAACTTTGTCTCTATGTACCTAAAAGAAAAGTTCTTCAAAGGTTAATGCCTGGAGCTCACTAACACACCATAATAAAGTAAAACTGCTAGAAAAACCACTTTCCAAGAAAGGAACTGGAGTGAAAAAGAGTGAAGAGGCTCATAAGGGCAAACCATAAGCCTAGTGAAAACAATATTGAGGGTCCATGATGTTGCTGGGGGGGATTAGTGAGGAAATAACCTTTTGAGGCCTTCCATAAAGGCTTTGATAACTGGATTTTAAAAAGAGACATATGATGTCTATTTTGTAGGTAAGCAGTCACAGTGGGAAGGTGCAGCCTGATGGAAGTAAGTGCAAGTCCACAATTCTGCAGATGTAGCAGGTAGCAGACAATTTCATTGTTCCAGAAGTACCATAAACCAAGTTTGGTGAGTCCAAGTAAGTGTTACCAGAATGAGGGTGAGATATGTTTGTCCTAACCTCTGAACCAGAAAACAAAGCAGGGGAAGTAGAGGAAAAGCACAGGTAAATATCCCTGACCAGTTCCTCCACAGTGCATTGCATTTCGACTGTGGGTGTGGGTATCTGGGTGCAAAGTTTGGGCATTTTGCATTTTCTGCAGTTGTGAATAGGTCTATTTGAGGAAAGTCCCACCACTGGAAGTATTGGTGGAGGGCTTGCGGGTGGAGTTCCCATGCGGGTGGAATACTCATCGACTTGTTGCTGCACCCTGCGGAGGAGGTTGCTGTCTATTCCTGGGAGGTGCTCCGCTAGTAAGTGTATTTTGTGATGGAGAGCCCACCTCCAAATTTGTTGGGCGAGCCTAGAGAGCTATGGAGACAGATTCCTCCCTACCCCCCGTTTCTGTAGATAAAACATGGCAGTGGTGTTGTCCGTACAAACAGGGCAACCTTTTCCACTTGGTGGGTAAGAAATGCTTTAAATGCTAGTTCAACTGCCAGTAGATGTGAATGCCCTGATGTTTGGGTTCCCAGTGGCCTTGGGCGGTCAAGGTTTGCAAATGTGTTCCCCATCCAATGAGGTAAGCTTTCATTGTGATGGTCTTCTGCAGAATTGGGTTGAGAAAAGGCTGCCCATGCAACATGTTTTTGGTGTTCGACCACAGAAGAGTGACAAGTTTGGTGGCTGACCAACACTAGATCTTCCGAATGACCTTCCGCTGGAGACCTTTTTTGCGCTAGACATTCCTGCAATGGACGCAAGCTTAGTTGTGCATGAGGCACTATCACAATGCAGGAGGTAATTATGCCTAGAAGGTGTGTATCTGTTTTGGCTGTAACTTGGCAGTCTGGTTCAAATTGTAGAAGGATTGTCTGAAAGGACTGTATTCCTGCCGCATTGGGATAGGCCAACCTCCTTCCTGATTCAAGAATTGCTATTAAGTATGGTTGAACTTGTTGATTGTGAATACTAATGTGTGCAGAAGATGTAAAGTGGTCTGAGTGTGGTCGCTGTATAACTGGCACTTGATGAGCAAGTCATCTAAATAAGGGAAGACATGAATTCCCTGCTTTCGTAGGTGTGTGGCTACTGCTGCCAGACACTTTGTGAACACTCGGAGGAGCTGTCGTAACTTCAAAAGGGAGGAATTTTCACTGATAATGTTTGCCATTAACCACAAACCTGAGGTAACGCCAATGTGCAGGATTTAGAAGTATGTGAAAGTACGCATCTCTCTGGTCGAGTGCGGTCATAAAGTCACCCTGCTGTAGAAGAGCCATAACTTCTTGGAGGGTGACCATATGAAAATATTCTCAGCGAAAGTATTTGATGTGGGGTATTAGGTCCACAATGGGCCTGAGAAACCCATCTTCTTTAGGCATTAGAAAATACAGACAGTACACTCCTAACCCCTGTTGTTGAGGACATACTGGTTCGACGGCAACATTGAGAAGGAGGGAATGCACCTCTTCAATGAGCAGTTTTATGTGCTCTGGTGAGATACTGTGTTTGCAGGGGGTATAGTGGGAGGTGTGGTAGTTAGCTCCATGCAATAACCTTGCTGTAAAATGTCCAGCACGCACTGGTCGGAAGTGATGTTCCACCAAATGGGTAGGAACTGTTGTAAACGACCCCTGACAGGTGTTTTGTGATGGGGGCATGAGTGATAAGTCAGGGTTTGGTAGCTGTGGTAGGGGTAGCTTTTGGGGAGGGGCCTTTACCTCTCCTTCAACTATATCCTCCAGAGGAGCCTCAGGAATAATCTCTACCCGAGGGTGCTTGTTTATGCAGGTAATTGCGTGTTGTGGAGGTTTCCAGCGAAACCTGTTTGGAAGAAGAGCATGCAGCAAAAGGAACCAGGAAAAGTGGACGTATGAAGTGCACCCACCGCCCTTAAGGTCCTCTGTGTCTTTTTTCATTTTTTCCAAGATATGATCTGACTAATGTCCAAAAAGATGTAGTTCATCAAATGGTTCGGGCTAACAAACTCTGCTAAACCTCAGGCTTAAAACCTGATATGCGCAGCCATGCGTGGTGTCTAAGAAGGAGGCTTGAGTTTATACCTCCAGCAGTAGTGTCGGCCATGACAAGGGAACATCTTATAGTATTGTTTGAAATTCATTTTCCCTCAGACACTAATTCATGCCCTCTATTTTGGTGTTTTTCAAAGAGTTCCTCCATTTCGTCCCATGTGGCTCTGTCTACTTAAGAGACCTATAGAACTGGCAATTTGCCAGTGGTTAGCAGACATCGTCGCTACTCTCTTTGCCACAGAGTCTAATATCTCGCTCTTTTTGTCCAGCTGGGTGCTTCTCCCGCATGGGAGTCAATCCTCTTCCTAGCTATATGGACAACAAGAAAAGCTGACCTCAAATGTAAGAGAGATCAGAAGAGGAAGCCTTATATATTTTGTCTAAATGGGGAGTTATCACCAGTGCTCGGAAAGGGCTCTGAAAAATATCCTGTCTCTCACAACATAACTTTTTTACATAGGGATGCATTGTGCAGTGCATTGTTCGGTGGAGAGGGTCTCAAATAAAAAATTCTCCTCTATAGGATCAGAATGGATGGGGACTTTATGTTAAGCTGCTGTCTGGCAAGTAGCTCATGGCAAGTTGAGGAATTATCTGCGGGGGTGGACGAGTAGAGTACAGAGCAGGGTTGGTGTCGGCTGGGGGTGCAGCATCGTAAGTGTCACAGGGTTCTAGCTGTGGTGAAATGGGGGTTGGATCTTCCCCCTCTAATTCCTTGTGGAATGGCAGTGGTGATCCCTGTGGGGTGTATGAAAGAGAATCCCCATGTGAGGAGTGCTGGGAAGATGATTCCTGCATAAGCTGAATTGGTGATGGAGGGGCAGGTAATGGGCGGGTGGCCTAGTCCGTTTTTTTCCAAGATTTAGGAACTGGAGTTTCTTCCAAAGCTTCCTGAAAAGAAAGATGCATTTTTGGGTGATGTGTGTCAGCTTTAGATGGCTGAGTAATGATTTTCCCGTTTGAGGATGAATTATCAAACGTCTTTGACGGGCCTCAATCTCTTTTTGGACTTAATCGAGGAGTGGCTCTATCGTTTCGGCACAGACTGTGGCGCAAGCAGTCTTCAGCCTAAAGACTTCAGCACAGATATAAGTTTCAGTGCCGTTGGGGTCTGTGCCGACGATTATAAATATTTGACCATGATTTGATGAAGAGATGGAAGGAGTAGAGTCAAAAAGGCGGAGAGTTTGCAATTTTATTTTTCAAAATGTTATTTCTATTACAACCTCATAAGCTTTGGAAAACAGTAGAGCATTCATTATTCCACATCATTTTGCATAACACTAAAAACTTAACTGAGGGAAATTTGGGAACCAATATCCAACTTTTCTATTCCTGTAAGTAGGAACATCAACAAATGAAAAATACAGAGGCTTTATTCGACTAGCAGCATTCAAAGGTAAGCCACATTTCCTTCAATGAGATTGTATTTGGATACGAGGATCATGTGATTCCACTGCTCCTTCAATTAAGGGGAATAGGTGGAGCTGTGTACTTTGCTGGGACTACAAGGGGCATTGTGCTTCCAATAGACAGTGCAATCATGAAAGCTTGACTGACATAACAGGATAAAAGGGACAAAATAGCCAGTTTTTGTGTGGTGTTAACGTCTGGATATTTAGGCTGAGTGACTAGGTTAAGCGTTTGAAGTGGTACAATCAAGAAGGCCCAAGACAATACTTTGCGATGTGTGTGGCAATTCGGTCCATGGCTCAGGGCAGCATTCAGCATATCAAATACCATACTTTTCAAACATCTACTTCCTTAAATTCACATCCAACCAATGCCTATCACTCATTCACTTTTAAACCCACTTTCACCCTTACTTTATGCTCCTCTCATCTTACAATTGATGCTTTATAAATTATGCTCCACAGACCATCTGCAATGCAATCCATGGTCTCAATCTCATAAAAATTATTCAGATTGCTTATTTGTGAGGTGAAATAATTACTGGATGCTATCAGCACAAGATTGCTTTTTTTAAAGATATGCTTGAGAATGTAACGGAGGACGAGAGGCATCAAAGGGAGCTTGAGTGCGAGGGTTGTGTGAAGGTACAACACAAAAAGGAAGGGTATTTATTTTTTTATCTATACATGTGTATATAGCACGGCGGCCGCCCAAGGGAATTGGAGTACTTTATAAGAGAGCAACAGTACGTAAAAGAAGACAATTGAACATTAGAAACAGTAACTACATGATCAATAATATGGTCAGGTCAACGCAATGGAGATCAGGTGATGTAGAATGGAAAACTAATAGTAGCATAAAAACTGTTGTGTGACTGGAAAATATTTTTCAAATGTGTACAAGACAAAGCAATAAATTAAATGCTCAAACTCACAGAGTTCACAGTTAAACCTAAATTGACTAAACGTGGGGCTCCAGTTAGAATGTACAGGGCAACTGTTGTACCTCAATATCTGATTTTTTAAACTAGTTGAAACCTACTGCACTTTAACAGCCAGGTTTCGAACTCGATTTCAATCTAAAAAAACATTGGCTTAGAAATCCACTGAAGTGGCATGTAATATCCTACCAGCCACAATAAATATCGATAGCAACAAGATGTCAAATGCATGCATTTCAACTAATCAGACACCTTATAATGACAGACCCTGACAGCGTTAATAGTGCTTAAAATGGCAAATATAAACTCTTGTTTTTGGCAAGGTACAAAACAACTTCCTTAGACAAATGTGCTGCTACATATTAGTAATCATAGGCTTCAAACACTTTAGGTACGCAGCTCCGAATAGTACTTACAAATCTGGATGAGTTGTCGTTCCTTACAGTTTTAGCATTTCCAAAAGCTAGTGGTAAAAAAAAAAAAAAAAATCTTAAGTACATCTGTAAACCAACAGTGAGAAACAAATGCATATACATTGATCTAGATAGTACTATATCCATGATTATTAAAGATAGACTAGCAGATGACTTAGACATATGCAATCTTTTCGTCACTTGCAGAAACGTTTTCCCAAAAAAACTGTTAATATAGCAGTTCTCTGGACTGATTTATCAACAAAATATATCAACAACTTAAAACCTTTAGAGTGGGCTGCTCCCTGACAATAGTATTTTTATTTTGCCTAAAACTGACTTAAATAATAATAGAGTTCCCTTCCACTATGTTAATGTCCACAAACGTTCTAGAACCTGACCACTATGATGCAACCAGGAATAAGGTACTACCAACACAATCATAAAATTACCTCCTTCCTTCTCAAGCCACAACACGCTTAGAGTGGAGGAGCCTTACTGGGCATCTTCATTACCTAGGAGGGTCAACCCAAAAGTACCGGGACCTGGGTATTCAATGTTACAGGGAGTAAGTGGTCCCAGCATGCACAATTTTAGCAACACAAATACTTATATTAGATATGCAATTCAAAAAACAGTAAAGCATTTGGGGAGAGAGATGTTAGTTTAATCACACCCTCGTCAAAGCACATATATGACAAACAATTTTCTCCAAATGTTTACACGTTATATACAATGTGCCCAGAAGAAAAGGGGAAGGTGGGGTAGGTAAGTGGTTTTTGTGAGGAATAGGGTTGGTGGTAAGTGTTTTTAAAGATCCAGTGAGGTCACAGAATGCATTGTTGACATCACAAGGTGTATTAATTCCGCACTTTTTAAGAACAATGTAGCACCTAGGCCATACAATAGAACACAGTATTAATAGTCTGTTTTTTGAATTGCATATCTAATATAAGTGTTTGTGTTGCTAAAATGGTGCATGCTGGGACCACTTACTTACTGGGCATCTTGGCTGATCTAAACAGCATCCATTGTTTTTCTTCATTTAGGGATCTTGTGGAGGGTGGTTTGCTTTTTAGGTTTTGCCTAGCGAAAGCTGCGCTCTGCGCAGCTTTTCGCGCAGGCGAAATCCTGTTGAGAACTGTAGGGTGCTTTGGGTCGGCCCTCGTCATTGATTGGCTGGCTCCGTAAACAGAGCCTTGCCATTGGACGAGGGGCCTGTCCGTCAATGCCGGACCAGACACGGGGGCGTTCCTGACATTCTTTCCCTTTTGCCGACGTCACGCGACGCCGGGAACGCCCCCGAATCTGGTCCGGCATTGCCGGGACCTGCCTTGCCATTGCCTGCCTTGCCGGTCTCCCGTGTTGTGAGGGAGACCGGAGATGCTGCCCGCAGCGAGAAGCCGGCCTGAAGGAAGCAGCCCCCTACCCCCGGCGACATACCTCCGTCCTCCCCGCATCCAGAGCCCTCGCCCCGCTGCCTGGGTCCTCCGCGCTCTGAGCCCGCCGGTCACTCGTGGAGCAGGCTGCAGATGCGGCAGAGAGGTTAACTCTTGCCGTTCCGCGGCGCAGACAATGCTCCAGCCTGAAACAGCTGAGCTCTGGCCAAGGAGGGGCACCCCTCACTTACATGAACCCCAGCCCTGGCCGGCGCAGCATGTCTGAAACAAAGCGGAGAATACAAGCGCTTACTTTAGTACTCTCTGCAACTGCAGAAAAATGTAAATGTATTGTTTTCTGGTTCCCGTGAGTGAACAAAGGGAAACCCTGAGACTGTATGTCGTGCGCACGTAAAGAGAAACCAGGGTACGAGGGTCTGAGTGAGTGAAGCTGGGAGAGACACGGGGCGGTAAACGCGGAGTCGGCAGGGATAAAGTCGGAGGCCCTGTGGAGTTTGTACAACACAGTGGGCTAGTGCCTGTTTTACTGTGCCTGTACGGTACCTTTGTGGGAAGAGATTTCAACACTCAACAGATTTAAACGAGGTTTTGCTTTTAGGTGTCCTGTTAGTGTCACTCTGTAAAAACATTACTTTCTTTCAATGTCCGCCCCCCCCCCTCCCTCCACCCTCCCCCCCCCTCCCTCCACCCTCCCCACCCCCCACTGAATTAGGGCCCGAGTGGGCTTGTGGTGCCTTATTTGCTTCTATAGGTACGTGTCTGTCCTACAGGAGCGGGATGCAACAGAGCCACCATTAAAGTCAAGTAAACTGTGGGGGTTACTTGTTCGATATTAAACGTGTTCCTCCCGTGTTGTCCGAAATTCTGTGTTTGTCCTGTATTGTTCTATGTTATGTTTTGCAGAGCATTCTAAGCAGCGCATAACATTCAAGAACGCTTCTAAGTCAAGAGAACACCAAACCATTACTTACAGCATAATATGGGGTAATCTTTTTTAGCTGTCTTTTACGTCACCCCATGTTTGATAAAGTTAAAACAAAGCGGAGAATACAAGCGCTTACTTTAGTACTCTCTGCAACTGCAGGAAAATGTAAATGTATTGTTTTCTGGTTCCCGTGAGTGAACAAAGGGAAACCCTGAGACTTCGGTAAAATGCCCTAATCCGTGCCCTATGGAGCTGTTTGGCGACGGAGGAGCAGGGAAGGGGAAGAACTCGCCGCTGCAGCTAGTTACGTCTGAAGGAGGCTTGGCTTCTGCAAGGAAAGTTTGCCTCGCTGAGTTGGGTCTGACTTATGCAACAGGTGAAACATTTTTGTGTTCGAGTGTAAAGTGTTTTTACTGATGTGCCCACTCTGATGTTGTTAGCTTTTTTTTTTAAAAGAAATATTTTTTCACAGATCTCAGAACGTAGACCGACAATAGCGTTCGTATCCCCCTGGGGAAGCCTCGGAGTGCTGAATGAGCCCAGAGCCTGCCGCTTCTCACAGATGCGCAGGGCAGTGGCGTAACGAAAATGTAGCCTCCCGTTCCTACAAAGTACATCCCCCCCCCCGGCTCCTGACCCAGTCCTGAGCTCTAATGCTAGGGACGTGGTGGTGGTGGGGGGCAGGGGGCAGGGGGCTCCGGAGCTCCGAGCTGCCCGTCCTGCGCTTCAGAGTGCAGCTTCAGAGTGCAGAGTGGAGCTTCAGAGTGGAGCTTCAGAGTGCAGAGTGGAGCTTCAGAGTGGAGCTTCAGAGTGCAGAGTGGAGCTTCAGAGTGGAGCTTCAGAGTGGAGCTTCAGAGTGGAGCTTCAGAGTGGAGCTTCAGAGTGGAGCTTCAGAGTGCAGAGTGGAGCTTCAGAGTGGAGCTTCAGAGTGCAGAGTGGAGCTTCAGAGTGGAGCTTCAGAGTGGAGCTTCAGAGTGGAGCTTCAGAGTGGAGCTTCAGAGTGGAGCTTCAGAGTGGAGCTTCAGAGTGGAGCTTCAGAGTGCAGAGTGGAGCTGCAGATTCAGAGTGGAGCTGCAGATTCAGAGTGGAGCTGCAGATTCAGAGTGGAGCTGCAGATTCAGAGTGGAGCTGCAGAGTGGAGCTGCAGAGTGGAGCTGCAGAGTGGAGCTGCAGAGTGGAGCTGCAGAGTGGAGCTGCAGAGTGGAGCTGCAGAGTGGAGCTGCAGAGTGGAGCTGCAGAGTGGAGCTGCAGAGTGGAGCTGCAGAGTGGAGCTGCAGAGTGGAGCTTCAGAGTGGAGCTTCAGAGTGGAGCTTCAGAGTGGAGCTTCAGAGTGGAGCTTCAGAGTGCAGAGTGGAGCTTCAGAGTGGAGCTTCAGAGTGCAGAGTGGAGCTTCAGAGTGGAGCTTCAGAGTGCAGAGTGGAGCTTCAGAGTGGAGCTTCAGAGTGCAGAGTGGAGCTTCAGAGTGGAGCTTCAGAGTGCAGAGTGGAGCTTGCAGAGTGGAGCTTCAGAGTGGAGCTTCAGAGTGCAGAGTGGAGCTTGCAGAGTGGAGCTTCAGAGTGGAGCTTCAGAGTGCAGAGTGGAGCTTGCAGAGTGGAGCTTCAGAGTGGAGCTTCAGAGTGCAGAGTGGAGCTTCAGAGTGGAGCTTCAGAGTGCAGAGTGGAGCTTCAGAGTGCAGAGTGGAGCTTGCAGAGTGGAGCTTCAGAGTGGAGCTTCAGAGTGCAGAGTGGAGCTTCAGAGTGCAGAGTGGAGCTTCAGAGTGCAGAGTGGAGCTTCAGAGTGGAGCTTCAGAGTGCAGAGTGGAGCTTCAGAGTGGAGCTTCAGAGTGCAGAGTGGAGCTTCAGAGTGCAGAGTGGAGCTTCAGAGTGGAGCTTCAGAGTGCAGAGTGGAGCTTCAGAGTGCAGAGTGGAGCTTCAGAGTGGAGCTTCAGAGTGCAGAGTGGAGCTTCAGAGTGCAGAGTGGAGCTTCAGAGTGCAGAGTGGAGCTTCAGAGTGCAGAGTGGAGCTTCAGAGTGCAGAGTGGAGCTTCAGAGTGGAGCTTCAGAGTGGAGCTTCAGAGTGGAGCTTCAGAGTGGAGCTTCAGAGTGGAGCTGCAGAGTGGAGCTGCAGATTCAGAGTGGAGCTGCAGATTCAGAGTGGAGCTGCAGATTCAGAGTGGAGCTGCAGATTCAGAGTGGAGCTGCAGATTCAGAGTGGAGCTGCAGATTCAGAGTGGAGCTGCAGATTCAGAGTGGAGCTGCAGATTCAGAGTGGAGCTGCAGATTCAGAGTGGAGCTGCAGATTCAGAGTGGAGCTGCAGATACAGAGTGGAGCTGCAGATTCAGAGTGGAGCTGCAGATTCAGAGTGGAGCTGCAGAGTGGAGCTGCAGAGTGGAGCTGCAGAGTGGAGCTTCAGAGTGGAGCTTCAGAGTGGAGCTTCAGAGTGGAGCTTCAGAGTGGAGCTTCAGAGTGGCGCTTCAGAGTGGCGCTTCAGAGTGGAGCTTCAGAGTGGCGCTTCAGAGTGGCGCTTCAGAGTGGCGCTTCAGAGTGGCGCTTCAGAGTGGAGCTTCAGAGTGCAGAGTGGAGCTTCAGAGTGGAGCTTCAGAGTGGAGCTTCAGAGTGGAGCTTCAGAGTGGAGCTTCAGAGTGGAGCTTCAGAGTGGAGCTTCAGAGTGGAGCTGCAGATTCAGAGTGGAGCTGCAGATTCAGAGTGGAGCTGCAGATTCAGAGTGGAGCTGCAGATTCAGAGTGGAGCTGCAGATTCAGAGTGGAGCTGCAGATTCAGAGTGGAGCTGCAGATTCAGAGTGGAGCTGCAGATTCAGAGTGGAGCTGCAGATTCAGAGTGGAGCTGCAGATTCAGAGTGGAGCTGCAGATTCAGAGTGGAGCTGCAGATTCAGAGTGGAGCTGCAGATTCAGAGTGGAGCTGCAGATTCAGAGTGGAGCTGCAGAGTGGAGCTGCAGAGTGGAGCTTCAGAGTGGAGCTTCAGAGTGGAGCTTCAGAGTGGAGCTTCAGAGTGGAGCTTCAGAGTGGAGCTTCAGAGTGGAGCTTCAGAGTGGAGCTTCAGAGTGGAGCTTCAGAGTGGAGCTTCAGAGTGGAGCTTCAGAGTGGCGCTTCAGAGTGGCGCTTCAGAGTGGCGCTTCAGAGTGGCGCTTCAGAGTGGAGCTTCAGAGTGCAGAGTGGAGCTTCAGAGTGGAGCTTCAGAGTGCAGAGTGGAGCTTCAGAGTGGAGCTTCAGAGTGGAGCTTCAGAGTGGAGCTTCAGAGTGCAGAGTGGAGCTTCAGAGTGCAGAGTGGAGCTTCAGAGTGCAGAGTGGAGCTTCAGAGTGCAGAGTGGAGCTTCAGAGTGCAGAGTGGAGCTTCAGAGTGCAGAGTGCAGCTTCAGAGTGCAGAGTGGAGCTTCAGAGTGCAGAGTGGAGCTTCAGAGTGCAGATTCAGAGTGCAGAGTGGAGCTTCAGAGTGGAGCTTCAGAGTGGAGCTTCAGAGTGCAGAGTGGAGCTTCAGAGTGGAGCTTCAGAGTGGAGCTTCAGAGTGCAGAGTGGAGCTTCAGAGTGGAGCTTCAGAGTGCAGAGTGGAGCTTCAGAGTGGAGCTTCAGAGTGGAGCTTCAGAGTGGAGAGTGGAGCTTCAGAGTGCAGAGTGGAGCTTCAGAGTGGAGCTTCAGAGTGGAGCTTCAGAGTGGAGCTTCAGAGTGGAGCTTCAGAGTGGAGCTTCAGAGTGGAGCTTCAGAGTGGAGCTTCAGAGTGTCAAGAGCAATGCCAATAGCTCTAACTTTAACAAAGGCAAAACCATTGCATTGTAAATGCTTGTTTCGGATTTGTTCCATTATAGCTCAGGTCGCGGATGGAGCAGAAGGCGTGATTCTAGTCTGGCATCAGAATTTATAAGGCCAATGCAATGTCATGGGAAGCTCTTATGAATATTTTTAAAACAAACAGGGCGCCGTAATGTTACTTGAAACCAAGAGCACTTATCAGGCAACAATGAGATTTGGAGGTAGCGAACAATGGCACTTAGGCTGGAGTACTTTCCGTTCAAGTTGTAGCTTGCACTTGTGATATTGTTGAGTTGTGGTACGTAGGTTGTGGTAGTTTAATTGGATACTGCAAGCTTGTGCAACATTCGCATGACCTATTCACTTCCTAATTTCAAACTCTAACTGTGAGTATCTCAGAAGTCTCACAATTTTTGTTTATTTTATGGTCTGCTTACAACAATTAGCTTTCCTTATTTGGTCCCACAGATATATGCCTGAATCAGTAGGAAGATACTCGTGAATACGATAAGGTGCTCGGTTAACTGGTAGCCCTGGTAGATGTAGAGTATGGCTGTTCAGCTTAAAATGATACAGGATAGGTACTGTTTTGTCCTAGAGAATCCTGCCCAAACAGGATTCTCAACGAAACCTGCACCAAGCCCAATGGTATCTTTAAAAGTAACTGCTGTACCGGCTGACTCTAAACCCTACACTGAGCAGCAACTGAAAGCTATGACTAAAACATGAGTTTTCATTCATAGGAATTCAGAAGACACTTCCACCTTCTTGCTTTTTCCCCCCAAAGAGTGCCAGCAAGCATTGCGGTCATTTAATCTCCCCTTGCATACAACAGTCTTTACCATGGTGATAAAATATGCATAGAGTACAGAAAGCCACAGAAGTTCGTTTAACTTCTTAACCAGCCTTTAGTGTCATCATTCAATTGTGTTTCGCAGATGCTGAGTGTCTATTTCTAATAGAATTCATACCCTTCCAAAATACCTGTAAATTTAAGAATTCTAAATACCAATGACGCGGTTTAACACAAATGCATTGTGCCCGCCCAATAGGCATTGAAAGTAGTGTGTCAAATTGATTTCACAGATACCCCCATTGTGCTAAATGATTTTAACCTTGTCATCGTGCATCATTTTCAAGCAAAAATTCTAACCTCTTTTGCAAATTAATAGAGGCAGAATTGTAACCTGCTGTACATAGGAATCGTCATGTTCTGCAGGGCACAGCTAATTTGCGCAATGAATCGATGTACGTTATAAAAAAAGAATGCACACACAAAAAGTGAATTTTGAATTCAAATGAAGGGGCAGGTCATTCAATTTCAGAACCGTCCAAAATGTAAATTACATCAAATAAGTCAGACAAACTACTTTCAACATATTTTTTTTAAAAAAAAGAGTTTACTAGGGCAGTATTAGGAATTTACAATTGGGACGAGAAGATGAGGGCAACCTGGGTTTCACAAGATTACAAAATGCAAGCATCAATTTCTTATGCCCATCACCACACGAAAACAGACCCCAAAAGGCACATGGTTAGCCCGATCAGCTAACAACCGACGGGCCAACTTAAATCTCATCATGCTCTATAAAACACCAGGAAGGAATGTCAAAATCATAGACCGATTCCCACTGATGGACAGCTTGATTACAGAAACCTGAAAAATATAGAACATTTCTGGCACTTTAAATACATAAGCACATATCAGGTGTGATATTTGATTGCAAAGGTTTAAAAAGGGAGGGGTCAAAAATATGTCTCCTTCATTAAACAAAACCTGTGTCATACGGTTTAAAAAATGAGTCATCTAGTTATTGTACAAATAACCAAAACTCATCTTACAACATGCAGAGTTGCATATTACAACAATATACTCTTCAATCAGGACACTGACCTTCAAGAACTGGATTAGACTGCAAAAGCTGCTCCTTCACTTGATTCACTTCAGTTCCTTTTCCACAGACAGCAGCAACATAGGACATAACCAACTTGCTGGCCTCTGCAGAACAAGAATATTTCAATTTTAATGGCATAACATTTAGGATTACAAAGCACATCTACATTGTTGTAGCATAACTATAACACTTGGCCGGCTGGTAAGTTTTGTCATGGAGAAATGAGGTCTAATTAGCGTGATAAATTAATGAATAATTATAATTTAATACGTTTAATGAATACAAATAAATGATCTAATAATTCATATATTCATTGATAAATTCATAAAGCAAATTAATGAGGAAAAATTCCATTCCGGTGGATAACAGTCCACTAAAGCTGATGAAGAAAAAAACCAAAAAGCGCTAAATAGAAGACCTAGCTACATTGCCCCTGTGCCCCCAGAAAAAGAAACCATTTCAAACAAATATTTGAATAAACATAGAAAGCCAGAAAACGTTTTTTTAATTTTAAAGTCTATATTTATCTGGGAGAATTGGAGTTCAAAGCCATAGGAAAGGTGTCAATATCAGGAAAAGGAGCAATTCTCACCAGGTAATAATACATCAACACTGCAATTGCTGAGCAACCCTAGTTTAAGAATGTGGATCAGAATACTTGGTGTGTGCGAAATAAAGATCCTAAATGTGAAGAGCAGCTGAGCCACCAGAAACTCTCAGTTACACAGCCAAACATGGGGCTGCTGAACGGGAAGATTACAGAACACAGCAGAACAAAGCGAATTATAAAGCAGTGGGCAACCATAATCAAGGTAAATAGAACTAAACGAAGACATGGGTTTGTCCTACCTTTACAGGAACGGCTTGTTGCTTTGTCTTGAAAACTGTAAGCCTGGCCTCTAGCCTGCACTTTAGGCTGAAACCCGTAATATCCACTTAGGTCCTAAAAGTAGTCTGGCACATCTATGCAGAGGTTCATAGACATAAGTGTTCTGCGTGTAACATACCATCTTATGTTCTCTTTCATACTACGTTCAGCTTCATGATCCAGGCATCTGAATGAAGCATCATGGATGTGAGGCACCATCCCTCAATCTGGACACTAAACCGGCCTAAAGGGGACTGCTCTTACAACAAGCATTTGCAATGCAATAGGTCTCGCATTAGGAAAGTTTGAGCTATTGGTATTGTAAATGGCAAATTTTGTATTTATGTGTTGGTTTTGAAAATAGCTAAATTAATAGCTTTGTTATTTACAATTCCAATAGTTTTAACTTTGGCAAATGTGACACCTATAGCATTTGTAATGCAATATGTGTTGTATTTACGTGACTTAGATGTATTGATATTACAAATAACAATGGCTTTTATTTTTGTAATAATTAATACTTAAACGTTATTGTAATTAATAAATGGCAATAGCTTAAACTTTTGTAAATAGCTTTTGTGAAGATTATGTTCAGTGTATTTTATTGTGACGAAAATCCAAGAACAGAAGTGAAATATTAACATCTTTCTTGTGACATTTGTAATAAAGCTTGAAACATTGAGAGAACATATTTGAACTAGTTGTTGTTGAATGGTTGCACAGATTGATGCTGTGGTGGCGCTGAGTGATGTTGTGGTGGCGACGAGTGATGCAGTGGCGTTTAGTGATGCTGTGGTAGTGCATAGTGATGTTGTAGTGCCCCTGAGTGATGCTGTGGTGATGCGATAGATAGAGTGAGGGAGGGCGATAGATAGAGGGAGGGAGGGCGATAGATAGAGGGAGGGAGGGCGATAGATAGAGGGAGGGAGGGCGATAGACAGATGGAGGGAGGGTGATAGATAGGGCGGGGAATAGAGTGAGGGTGATAGATAGGGCGGCGGATAGAGTGAGGGCGGTGGATAGAGTGAGGGTGATAGATAGGGCGGTGGATAGAGTGAGGGCGGTGGATACAGTGTGGGTGATAGGGTGGTGGATAGAGTGAGGGCAGTGGATAGAATGAGGGTGATAGATAGGGCAGTGGATAGAGTGAGGTCGGTGGATAGAGTGAGGGTGATAGATAGGGCTGTGGATAGAGTGAGGGCGGTGGATAGAGTGAGGGCGGTGGATAGAGTGAGGGTGACAGATAGGGCGGTGGATAGAGTGAGGGCGGTGGATAGAGTGAGGGTGATAGATAGGGCGGTGGATAGAGTGAGGGTGATAGATAGGGCGGTGGATAGAGTGAGGGCGGTGGATAGAGTGAGGGTGATAGATAGGGCGGTGCATAGAGTGAGGGCGGTGGATAGAGTGAGGGTGATAGGGCGGTAGATAGATAGGGCGGTGGATAGAGTGAGGGCGGTGGATAGAGTGAGGGAGATAGATAGGGCGGTGGATAGAGTGAGGGCGGTGGATAGAGTGAGGGTGATAGATAGGGCGGTGGATAGAGTGAGGGCGGTGGATAGAGTGAGGGCGGTGGATAGAGTGAGGGTGATAGATAGGGGGGTGGATAGAGTGAGGGCGGTGGATAGAGTGAGGGTGATAGATCGGGCGGTGGATAGAGTGAGGGTGATAGATAGGGTGGTGGTTAGAGTGAGGGTGATAGGTAGGGCAGTGGATAGAGTGAGGGCGGTGGATACCTTCCCCTAAATTATTTTTGTTTTTGAAATATTTATTCTTAAAAAATGTTTCTCTGTGTAATTAAAAAGAGCCTCCATATTGCACTGCAGCTCAATTGGGGTAAATCAAATATAACAACGTTATCAGCATACATTAAAAGACAAGGCGGTGTAAAGCAGCCAAAACGTGTCGTAGCAGACAAAGAATACAATCACTTTGAAATAACACATAAACTGTCTGCACTCTTTCTTGCTAGACAGACTGTTTGTGAATATATATATATATATATATATATATTCACTGAAAAAACCATAGGTTTCAAGCCTTATATAGTTAGGAATTAGCATTTTAAAAACCTTTGTAATTCACTCAAAAAACTAAGTTTTAGGGGTGTTATTGTTAGCTGGACATTTCACTCATACAAAACCATTGAAATTGCTCCTATATAGTTAGTTGTACTAACTATATTTCGCGCACCTGCAATCCACTGCTGATGATGTCACATATTACATCACTCATGACATGTCAGAGACATCACTGATGACATCTCAAATGACATCACTGATGACATCACTGATGACATCATCCAGTGAATGTGGTTTGCTTCGTTATTAAAATATATAGCAATTTGCATTGAAGAATGAGTGGATATATAAAAATAAATATTTGGATGGAGGATTTAGTAGCAGTGTAATTGACGGTTTACTTTACCAATTTATAGTGTCTCACTAAATATAGTGGATAGTGACTAAACTGAGTGAATATCTGTGTCAGTTGTTGTGTAAACTGGTTCTCCAGTTGGTTACTAGCTATGTGTTAGCTATGTATGTTAATAACTATGTATTAGTTATTGATTAGTTAACTGAGTATTTGCACGGGAGAGTGGATGTGTGTGTGGTTCGGTGGGGGGGTGTGTGACTGCCCAAAGATGTGTGAATAGTTGATTCACTAGATATATGAAGTTAAAACTACATGTTCTAACAGTTGTTTGGGTGAGTGAATATCTTTATGGGTGTGGTTATGAGCAAATATATTTCTCAATGGTACATATCCAACAAACTAGAAAAATAAAAGGCAGTGTATGTGTCAGTTGTTGTATTTAAATAAGTATACATAAGACTCAATGATTGTGTGAGTGACTGTATGGATAACTTTATACTTGTAATAATGATTTTATAATTCACTAAGTATGACTTACTATCTAAATGAATAGATGAAGTTGTGTTTGTATAAGTGTGTAGCTAAGTAAGTATGTAAGTATGATCCATTGTTTGCATAAGTGATTAGGATGACTTCATATGTGAATAGGTTGTGTGCTGGTGTGTAATGTCGATATAGCTGTATAAGTATTTTTGACAGTGTTCTATTGCTCATTGACAGCATGTATGAGTGAATCTACAGGTAAATGATTAGATGTGTGTATACATCTAGGAACCACTGAGTGGGTTTTTAGATACTTGTATTGCTGTGTCAATGGATTCAAATATGATACTCTGTATTTTACAAAGAGTGATAAAGATTTTACTAGTGTATGAAAAGGTGTATGTGATTGTCATGTGGATAATGTCATCAGTGATGTCATTTGAGACGTCATCAGTGATGTCACTGACCATGTCATGAATGATGTAATATGTGACATCAGCAGTGGATTGCGGGTGCGCGAAATATAGTTAGTACAGCTAACTATATAGGAGCAATTTCAATGGTTTTGTATGAGTGAAATGTCCAGCTAACTAGAACACCCCAAAAACTTATAGTTTTTTGAGTGAATTTCAAAGGTTTTTTAAATGCTAATTCCTAACTATGTAAGGCCTGAAACCTATGGTTTTTCAGTGAATTTCAAAGGTTTTTTTATATGCTAATTCCTAACTATATAAGGCCTGAAACCTATGGGTTTTTCAGTGAATTCGCAAGGTTTTTTAAATGCTAATTCTATTAGCGGATAACGTTTAAATATGTTAATATCCTTGTGGGACCACCTGAGCAGCCCTAGGGGGTCAGGTTGTTTCTACCCTGCCCCCTTTTTGCATTCTACACGTTTGTTTTTCTGCTTCTTTTGTGCCTCGGTCTACCTAGCACAAGATGAATGTCAACACTTCCTGGTTAGAAGTATTGACAGCCAATGAGCATGCTGCTTTCCGGTGAAAGGCATGCTGATTGGCTGCCACGGTCTGTCAACACTCCAAACCAGGAAGTGTTGGCAGCCATCTTGTGACTCGGTAGAATCAAGGCACAAGAAAGCAGTGAAACAAAGGTGCAAAACACGCAAAGGGGGCAGGGTAGAAGCCCCCTGAACCCCTAGGCCTGCTCAGGGGGTCCCACAAGGACCCTCCAGGCCCAAAAATAATTTTTTTCTGTTTTTCCCCTTGGTACGCTCAGGGTACACGTACCTGTAAGTGTACATGGCATCGCACCCAGAGAGTACTCCGCGAAATTAAAATATAAAAAAAAAAGGTTTTTTTGCCCTTCGGGGTCCTCCTAGGCCCCCCTGCGAAAACCTAGGGGGTCAGGGGGTCTCTACCCTGCCCCCTTTTAGAGTTTTCCCCTTTTGTTTTTCACCTCTTGCGTCTCTTTTCTACCGAGACACAAGATGGCGGACTCTCCGGACCGTTTGGAATGTTGACAGACACCCGAGAGCCAATCAGCTTTCCGCTTGCGATCTTCCGTGGCGCGCCGGGTGCGCTCCCCAGTACGCGTACCGGTAAGCGCTTGAAGCGCGCATATAAATATATATGTATTTTTTAAGTTAATTTTCATAAAAACCACTGAAGCAATTTTCACCAAATATAGAAAAGGCACTTCTGCATACCAGTCCCTACAATTTTGCAAAGTTTGGTGTAATTCCATTCAGCGGTTCGGGCTGTAGTCGTGTCTGAACGTCCTATGGAAATTAACATGGGGAAAACACGTTTTGGGAACCCCCTTTTTTCTTGGCCCCCGCTTGATGAATCCCCCCACATCTTTCAGGGAAGGAGCAGAACTGAGCTGGCCAAAATTTTGGAAAATTGCACGCAATTTCCTCAATCGACGCCAAAGTTATTCCCAATAGAATGTTGCGGATTTCCTATGGTAACTAGGTCCTAACTATATATATCTACTGGCTATCGCCAGTAGGTAATATATACACATATATATATATATATATATATATATAATCACAGTTAGTTTGAGTTTGAGTTTAAAACATTTATTGAGCGCGCGTACACCTGGCGGTTTCATGGCGCTATGAGGTACTGAGCCCTAGAGGGTAGGGAAGTCGGGGAAGATGAGGAGGGGTGGATTATGAAGGGAAGGCTTGTGAAAAAAGAAAGGTTTTTAGGGCCTTTCAGAAGTGGGAGTATTGAGTGGAAGATCTGAGGTGGGCAGGCAGAGAATTCCAAAAGGCGGGGGCAAGTGTGGAGAATTTCGTGCCCCCCCACTTTTTACGTCTGAAGCGTGGGACTGCCAACAGGTGTTGGGAAGATGAGCGAAGTTCCCTGGCGGGGGCGTATGCCTTGATTTCCGCAGAGATAAAGGCGGGAGCTGTGCCAGCCTGGGCTTGAAAGGTGATACATCCCATCTTGAACTGGACTCGTTCTCGAATAGGGAGCCAGTGTAGGGACTTTAGGAGAGGCGTAGCGTGATGGAATTTGGCCAAGTTGTAGACCAGGCGGGCCGCCTGGTTTTGAACCAGCTGTAAACGTCGCATGCTATAGGCGGGCATACCGCAATATAGAGCATTTCCATAGTCCAAGCGGGAGACCACCATCGCTAGGACAATGAGTTTAAGGGCAGAGAACGAAAAAAACGGGAAACTTTGCGGGTGGTGCGAAGTGAAAGGAAAGAAGAGAACACCACCGAACTGACCTCGGAGTGCAGGGTGAGTTGGTTATTCAGTTTGATCCCTAACGTTTTTACGGAGGAGGAAGGGGATGGAGGGGGACCAAGTGAGGGGGGCCAGAAGAGAGCGGTCCAGGGACTGGAGCAACCACCTGTCAGAATCAACTCGGTCTTATCTGGATTTAACTTTAGGTGGTTGTAATTCATCCAGTCCCGGATGAAGATCATGGTGGACTGAAAATTCACCATGGACTCTGGGGATGGGGACAGGGTGAAAATAAGCTGCAGGTCATCCGCATAGTTAAGAACGGTGACTTCCATTTGGTGGAGGGCGAAAATAAGAGGGGCGATGTACAAATTAAATAAAAGGGGAGAAAGGGAGGAACCCTGGGGGACCCCGCATGGGACTTTCCGGAAGTCCGCCGAGAAGTCGCCCAGGCGTACTGCCTGGATGCGGTCCCTCAGGAAGGAGGACAGCCAGACCAGGGCCGAACCTCCGATCCCCGCCGCCCTGATACGAGAAAGTAAGATGGAATGATCAACCGTGTCAAAGGCGGCGGAGAGGTCGAGGAGGACCAGGGCCTGGGGATGGTTGGTGTCCATACCCTCTCTGAGGTTGTCAAGGACCGATAGCACCACTGACTCCGTGGAGTGTGCGGGGCGGAACCCCGCCTGCCGGGGGGCTAAAACCCCGCTCTCCTCCACAAAGGTGCTAAGCGTACGGGTGACATGGCGCTCTAGTACCTTCCATAGGAAGGGAAATAATGAAATAGGGCGGTAGTTGACAAGGGCGGAGGGGTCGGCTCCAGGTTTCTTGAGGATGGGCAAGATGGTGGCTGTTTTTAGGGGTTGGATAACAATGCCCTGAGACAGTGAGCTGTTGAGAAGTTTGAGAGGGGGCTGCACACAGGTGGAGTAGATATGTCTGAGGATGTGAGGGGGACTGGGATCTAGGGGTGAGCCTGATTTGACCGTCGAGAGGAGGGTAAGAAAGGCCTCCTCTGTCAAAGGAGGGAGGGATACGAGGCGAGCCTCGCCTAACGGACACGGTGGGTCGACAAAAGTAGGGGGGGGAGGAGGGATGTTTGCTTTGATATTAGAGATTTTATCTAGAAAGTAGGTATTAAGGGAGTCGCAAAGATCCTGGGAAGGAGAAGGTTTGAGGGTGGTTCTGTCAGAGTAGGCCAGATCGTGTACTATAGAAAAGATTTCCCTGGGCTGATTTTCAGCGGCTAAAATTTTTGAGGAGAAAAAGGCGGTCTTAGTGGCCAGAATTGCTTTTTTATACTGGGATAGGAGAACGGAGTACTGGGTTTTAAGGTTTGGGGAGTAGTCACGCCTCCAGGCCCGCTCAGCATGACGTACTGAGAGTTTTAGGGTTTTGAGTTCTTCATTAAACCAGCGATTAGCGTCATTCGGACGTCTGGAAGACACCCGCCTGAGGGGAGCGACAGAGTCGCAAGCCGATAGGAGCCAGGAATTTATAGAGTCGGCTTGGGCGGAAGATGACAGTCCGTCTAGGTCCGGGCTAGATGCGGAGAGTGTGACAGATAGAGCGGCCACATCCACCTTGCTCCAAGAGCGTGCCCAGGTGTTTCTGGGAAGGAGAGGCTTGGTGACTGGGTTAAGGTGTAGGGAGAAGGATATCAGAAAGTGATCAGACCAGGTGCAAGGGGAGATAGACAGGGAGGCTATCGGGCAGTTGAGGGACCAAATCTGATCAAGGATGTGACCCTGATTATGAGTGGGAGAGTGAACGTGGGAGTCGAAGTTGAGGGAACGAAGGGTTTCTGAGAATTCTTTGGAAGTAGGGCATTCTGCAGGGTTGGAGGGCCAGAAGTTAAAGTCTCCTAACACCAATATGGAGGAGTTGTTGACCGCAAGGGTGGCCACTAGATCTTGGAACCCGGGGAGAAAGAGTTGAGAGGGCTGGGGGGGACGGTACATGAGCAGGCAGGTAAGTGGGACTCCAAAAGACGCTGAGCGCACCACTAAAAAGTCGGCTGAGCCAATGGAGGAAAAGGTTAAGGACTGAAAAGAGAACTCTCTACGAGCAATCAGTGCGACGCCGCCTCCTGATTTGCCAGAAGGATGGTCTAGCAATAAAGAGTATGTACATATAATGGGTTTATGCACTGTACACAAATGACTATATATGTGTTTTTAACTATACATATATGTGTATATTTTAATTTGAGTGTGTCTGTATACATGTTTATAGTATTGTTTTATATTAAAAAAAATAAAAACACAAAAATCCTTCCATCTCTACCTTTTTCTCCACTCTTAACAACGCAAAATGGTCAATAGACTCCCAAAAATGCTTACCAAATTCTTCTCTCGTCCCTTCTAATTCATCCAACTAACAGGCACATGTCGACCACATCCAATAACATTAAATAATCAGTCTTTTGTTTACTAATACACTTTGATTAAACTATTCTTATTCAAAACCATGAGTTAATGTATGAGATCTCAAGTGTCAAAATTAACACAACTAATACTACAAGGAGAGGTAAACACTTATTGCTAAATTATCACCCCTTTACTTAGAACTTTTGGTTAAAGAATAGTGTGCTACACACAGCAAAGCGCCTCAACGCAGTGTCCGGGGTAGTAAGCTCTATACAAATACAATTCTTTTATTTACTTATTTTTATTTGGCCGTCAACAGTAAAACCTCACTTTTGCTATATTTTAAATTTAATATAACTAATTGGGACGCTTTGATTAATTCTTTCTCCACTTGAAGAATGTATTTGCTATAATGTTTGTACATTTTTAACTCGCTTTTGAAATTTAGTTCTGACTGCATAGATGATATAAATAAATGTTTTAAGTACTAGATTATACTAATTGTTGATCTCCGTAGAGGTCTTAATAAAATGATATGTTTAAAAAATAAAAATAGAATTTACAATGACACTGCGTACATGTGCTCGAAAATCCTACCATACAGCGGGTTTTACCCATAAAGCTAGGGACTGTCTGTCCGAAGAATGTCCAACAGTCCCACGGAGCACCTACGGTCCAAGGTGAGAGCGCAAACAGAGACAAATGGTGATCAGGTGTGGTAAGGGATAGCGGGGAATCAATACATAAAGGGGCAGCTGGGTGGAGAGCAGATGTAAAGGCAAGAAGAAGCAGGTGCAGAACGGGATAATCAGAAACAGTGGCAAGGGGAGCAGGGAGAGTGGAAAAAGGCGAACAGCGCTGTGAGGAGATTATAAAGGTCAGGGGTGGAGGATGTTTTGAACAAGGGTGTGGAGGTTAAAGAGGCTAAATGCTCAAAGACAAGGGCGACGGAGTAGGAACGCATGTGCATTGGGCAGAAACTTAAAGTTTATTTGGGCATAAGGCTTCGGGACGTCCCCTCCCTACTACTGTTTCACCTTCAGGCTCTTGCCGGCCCCAGCCATCCGCCCCTGCATCTCGACTACTCTGACTCAGCAACTGGAATCTTTCAAGACATCTAGTTCAGCTGTCAGCAGCACAGGGAACCACTTAAGAGCACTGCCGCCAGATCGCCTTCCAATACCGGAACTACTGTTGTCGCCATATTGGTGTTCTGTCACTGTGTGCTTGAAGCTACCGGAAGTGCGAATGCTGAGTAAAGTAATCACATACGCGTTTGATTGTAGGGCTCCGCCGTGGTAAGCGACTTGAGGCTTTCTTGTTCGTAGTGCTCTCAAGATTCGTTCCCCGTGTTTTAATGATGGCTTCAGGCATGTAGAGCGTCAAAGTCTCCTGCTGCAGTCTTCGGAAACTATCAAATATAACTTCTCCCTTCGAGACTTTTGCCCACCTACCTTGAAACGGGCTTCACTGTGACTGCCGCATATGGCGCGATGGACGGGACCCAGGACTAACACAACATTTGCCTTAGCCACGACCGACCTACTGCTCAGGTCCCCTACCACGCACAAAGGTTTTAGCATTTTATTGTATGCGTTTTTATATAGCGCGGACTAGCAAAGGTGCATTACAGGAGGAACGAGGCGGACTCTGCCTTTCGAGACGAGACACAGGAAGCCAGGCAGGACTGCCCGGGACTTCCTGGTTGAGGGCGGGGCCACCAGCACAGACAGGAAGCAGATGGGAGCCTACCCTGCGCTCCGACGAGGAGGGAGCCAGCGTGTTACACCAGCGGGGCTGCCATGCTAAGGGAGAGCCCCGCCTGCTGCAGGGCCTGGACCGCTGCCGCCAGTAGCATGGGGAGAGAAGCGGAGGGGGCTCGAGGCACATTGCCGGTGCCTGCCCCCGCTGCCTACCAAGCCCGTACAGCCCCCACCACCGCGGGACGAGAGGAGCCTGAGAGACCCGGTGAGTGAGGGGGTGGGGGGGCTGTGTGTGAGCCCGTGAGTGGGGTGGGTGGTGTGTGCGTGCGTGGCTATGTGTGTGCGAGTGAGCCCGAGAGTGTGTGGGGGGGTGCGTGCGTGGCTGTGTGTGTGCATGTGAGCCCATGAATGGTGGGGGGTGCGTGGCTGTGTGTGTGCGCGTGAGCGGGGGGGGTGCGTGCGTGTGTGTGTGTGCGCACGTGTGTGTATGTTTTATCGGCCTCCTGGCAATGTGAGACAGGAGATGTGCACGCCGTGTGAGTGAACGTGCGCGCTCACATTGGGGAATCTCCTGCGCGTGCACATCCCCTGTCTCAGATTCCCAGGAAGTGGACAACAAATAGATACTTCACACCAGCTCGACCTAAAAAGTGAGAGGGACCCTTGCACACCCAAAGTACTAGGGTTCAATCTGAAAAACACAAATAATTGTCCTTTGGGAATAATGTAACCACTGTTTGACCTTGTATACACACTTCATGAGGATTACTGTTCTGACCAGAAAATCAGTGCGCTAGCACATAGATCTTTATTACAAATTTGTAAATGTATTTACAAATTTGTCAGTGGTTAGATTATTCCCAAAGGACAATCCTTTGTATTTTTCTTAAGGTGACTGGTGCTGCACATGTAAACTTAGCTTAGCAAAGCAGATATTTCCTCACAAAAATTAAACTAAAAAGAGATAACAGCTGGAGATTAATTTTGACCAGTTCGTTTTTATACACGTTTTTTAAATACTCAATTATGTATGCAATGCACTTGTGCCAGACTTGGGAGATCAGAAGCCTTGAAGTATGGCTTCTTGCACATTTTAGAATGGTTTGAGAAGAAATCTGTATGCCTCTGGATACTTCAGGATGCTAATTTCATTGTGTCCTTTAATTTTTTCTGTTGCAGACCTTTCGGCTAACTGCCTTCTTCGACCTAGCTAGTGTCATTTGTAGAATTTGAGATTCTTCAATTTGGTTCCAGCAGTGAGTTATGGCAGTCCACCTTGAGGACTTCCCACATCCTTTTACCCCTTCTAAAGAGATGAAAGGTTAAGGGCATCTGCATGTAGCATATTTCACTATTTGGGGGAGGAAATAGCTTGAGGCAAAATCTCCTGCTACTCTCACCTCTACTGTACTTCAACGAACTCCCCTTTTTTCACTCCTGGGCGGACTTCATATATTATTCCCTGGGTGGAATAACAGGGACTCCAAAAGGTTATTTTATGCTTCAAGACCGACTCTGTATATGTTAGGGGCCACAATTGACGCACATCAACATCAAGTTATACAGTTGTACTGTCCACGATAAAGTTGATGATGACTACCTGCATACATGACTGCAACTATTTTCACACTCTTCACAACACCCCATGCTACAATCACATCATTCAAATCTCGGGCACTTCATCCAACAAGTGCCATACAGTCAAAACTCAACCATGTGCTCCAAACAGGAAGGGTGCTTCATGACCTCACTAGGAGTATGAAGTGCTGCACAACTAATGAATGCGGATTACCTGCAAAATCACTATATAAAAAGTGGTACTTATTTCTGTCGTCGGATAAAGATCTCTATTCAACAAAAGAATGGGGTGGGTTTGGGCTTTTAGAGGACTAAAACAGAGGTAGTTCCAAAAGCCAGAAATACACCTTTAGTCTTATCTGCATTTTCATGCGGTGAACTTCCCTGCATGTACTCTTCAACCCAAAACACTCTGGGTTTACTCCTCTACCTGCTAAGGGCCCGTTGTAAGACATGATCATGTGTGCCTCTATTTATTAACAACACCTCAGACTTGTGTTTTAGATCAAATTGAAGAGTGGGCCATTAAGATGCTAAATCAAATCATACAAGAAGGTGGTTCGATATGTTATCAAGATGTAAGGAGTCTTTAGTTTCTCTTAGAATCACAGCTTGAAATCCATTTTCGAGAAAGTGCTTCAACCAGCAATGAATAGACTGGGTAATCTTGGGCACACTTTCAACCATAAATGTTTTATGTAACTCAGGACAACTACCAATTTGCGTGCATAAAAAATAATTTTAAACTTTAAGACTCTACTTCAAATTAGGCCGCAGCAGAAGGAAATCATATTTAGGCATATCACATTGTCAGGGAGGTAAAGAGGAAGCTTGAGTATTTTATGTATTGAGTAATTTCAGTCCTATCTCGCTGCTTCCCTTTTTGGGTAAAGTCCTGGTGGCTTTTGTAACAAACAGTTTCAGCACCTTCGTGGAATCTTCTCATTTCCTAGACCCCCAGCAAGCGGGGTTTAGGCCTCAACATTCGACTGAGTCCATTGCCCTGGCGGTTCATGATGAACTCAGAAAGGGGGCCTATCAGAACATCTCACAAGCCCTGGTGCTCCTGGATCTGTCGGCGGAGTTTGACACCGTCGACCATACCATCCTTCTCGACCGGGTCAAGAACGCCGGCATCCGGGGCACACCTCTGAGGTGGCTGACATCATTCCTCCAGGACCGCAATCAAGCAGTTCGCCTTTCCACTTTCACTTCAGAAAAAAAGTCTCACTTGCGGAGTCCCTCATTGCTCCTCCCTTTCCCCTTTATTATTTAATCTGTACATTTTTCATTTCACTTCTGAGCTTCAAAAAGAGATCAGCAGTCATATTTAATTATGCAGATGACCTACAGCTCATTTTTAATATTGACTCCTCCCCTTCCTCCTTTGAGAATGTTCAAACCACTATGACTTTTATTAGCAGTTGGATGAACGCGAACCAGCTCAAGCTCAATCCCGATAAGACCGAGCTGGTCTTGACAGGGCACCGAGGAAACCCCTGGAACACCAACTTCTGGCCACGCTCCCTGGGCTGTCCTCCATCCTCCATCAACTCTGTAAAAAGTCTCGGAGTCACCATTAATAGTGACCTTTCCATGAGGGCCCAAATCAAATCAGTGGTATCGGTCTGTATATTCCACTTACATCGCATCAGGAAAATCAGCAGATTTCTTTCTCAAGATGCTCTTGTTCAAGTCATTCTGGGATTGGTAATATCTCAGATTGACTATGCGAATGCACTGTATGTAGGAATACCTGCCTACCAAATACATCAACTCCAACTTATCCAGAATCAAGCTGCTAGACTCGTCTTTGGCCAGCCCAGGTCTAGTCACACTACACCCCTTCTTAGGAGCCTCCACTGGCTCCCTGTGGCCCAGCGCAGCTTCTTCAAACAGGCCCGGACTGGCCATAGCGGGCACCGGGCAATCCCCCAGTGCGCCGCAAGGGTGGGGGCCAGTTTTGAGCCCCTGGGGGCCGATTTTGTTACAGGGCCGTTTTTTGCAGCATAGCTGCAAAATCGGCCCTGCAACAAAATCGGCCGAAAACCGGCCCCGGCAAAGCGCTCGGCGGCACCTCCAACATCCCCCCCTCCGAGTGGGGAGGGGGGGCCGGCGGCCGAGCACTTTGCCAGTGCCGGTTTTGGTTCCCAGTCCAGCCCTGTCTTCAAACTAGGTTGCTTGATCCATAAGGCCCTGCCTTCATCGCCTCTCGGATCCACTGTTATGCTCCCTCCCATGTCCTTCGATCCACGGGCTCAACCCTATTGTCTACTTGCACTTTCAGACGCAGGAAACATGGCGGCCTGCGAATCTCTTCACAGGCTCCACTCTTCTGGAACTCACTTCCCCCAACTCTCCGTCTAATCCCCTCCTATCCTCAATTCATGAGGGCTCTGAAGACCTTGCTCTTTTCCCAAGCCTACAGTTAACTGATCACTCCTCGGTGCATGTTCCCAGGCTGTCCTCGAAGCGCCAAGAAAACGTTGGTGTACGTGCGCTGTATAAATGATTTTTATCATATCATATCATCATCATGTTACTCTCTGTTTTTATTCTTTTGAGATTTGCCCAATACCAGATGTAAAATATGGCAGGGCATCACCTATCTAGTGTGTTGGCAGTCAGCAATATAGCTCATCCCTTATTTCTGATATTTGCTATGTTATGTTATTATTACTTGGTATAGTGCAAAGAATCATACCGAAATGCACATCTCAGCGCTGGACACACAAAAAGGGAATCAATAGAGAAATCTGAAGCTAAGGACATTTTGACCATGGGCCTCAACCTCCATCACCTGGACAACAAAGTGTGTCTGATTAGATACAGCTTGAAACTATTACAGAATGAGTGAGAGGTTTGAGGGGCAGCTATACAATAAGTTGATAAAGAGGTCCAGAAAGCAATCTAGTCAAGGGTGAAGAGGTGTGTCTACCCTTTCACTCTCCAATAGTTTGAGGTTTGTGTTATTTACTGGTCTATTATCCATAAACCAGAAGCATGATGGGACTCAAACCTGACTTTGCCAACTGGTGCATAGGAAGTCTAAGGCTTGATTGAGCAATATTGATTGATTGAATATACACTTACTGCACAACTGTGTTGTTGGCCAAGCCTGGAGTCCAATCACATGCCTCATGCATGTCTGAGACCAACATTTGATTCCTACTTTCAATACATGGTTTGAAACCTGTTTTGGGCGATTGCATCATTCCCTAGCACATGGGGAATGATGTCTTTTCGAGGAAGTTAAAATAAATTCAGGGCTGGCGCGGGCGCGCAGCGGACGCGCGCAGCAGGCATGCCAAAGGCAAGCCCATCTGCGCCAGTCCACGCTCGACCTGCGCTCTGCGCCAGGATCCCTGGTCATCGACCGATCGGTAAGGCCTCCTTATACTCCTATGATAGGGATACTCTGATGGAGCTTAGGGGTACGGACCGGGAGGCTGATTGCTTCTGTTTCCAACCTGATAGCTGGCCAGTTACCATCACGGAGTCCTGCCCGGCTTGCAATAGAGCGATCCCTAAAATGCTTATGATGTCTATCCAGGACACAGGAAGGGCCGAACAGGGGCCTTTAAGGGATGCTGTTATCTCTTATAAATGTTTGTCCATCAATGCCAGGTCATTGGTGAAACATAGCCTGGAATCCGCCGATTTGCTAATTGAGAAAGAAATAAAAATCGCATTCATTACTGAAACCTGGATGGATGCGGCATCGGGGCCGGATATAAATAAGGCCACTCCCTTAGACTCTCTGTGCTATAGGCAGGATAGGCAAGGTAAATGAGGAGGGGGCCTGGCGGTTATATACCACAACTCCCTAAAGGGTAGGTTTCAGCATATTCAGGTTGAGACATGTGAAGCCCTTTCTTTCAATTTCACTCTCGCCAACCACCATTCGTTTAAAGGATGCCTATTGTATAGACCCCCAGGGACAAAACACGCTTTTCTTACCTCGGTAGGAACCGTGCTAGAGGCAGGTCTATGCGAGGAGGCTTATACCCTGGTGGGGGATTTCAATTTTCATGTGGAAAACTTAAAGGATCCCGACACCACTGCCCTTCTGGACCTGATGGCGGGAGTTGAGCTAAAGCAACTCGTGGTAGGACCCACTCATAGCGGGGATCATCTACTGGATGTTATGTTTTCTAACCATCCATCATTAGTGTTCACGGGGACTTGGCCAGTTGTTTGGACTGATCATATGGCCGTGAAGTTTGAGATAACTCTTAAGAAACTCCCTAAAGTAGAGCAAGGCCGCACTGGAGTAAAGGGCCATAGAACCTGGAATATGCTGGTAGGGGCAAGTCTGGAGGAGCTTTTGTTGGCCTCTAGGGTAGAACTCCCACTAGAGGTGGAAGAGGCCGCGGTGGCCTACACGGGATGGTTAGAGCAAGCGTATGCTACACTAGTGCCACCAAGTAGGGGTCGTTCCTATAGGATCTTTCCCTCCGCCCCTTGGTATACGGATGACCTTAGAAGGTGGAAATTAGGTTGTAAAAACTTGGAGAGGGATTGGTGCAAAGGTTATAAGGAAACGGATAAGGCAAACTTAAACCGGAGCCTTCTTGATTATAAGAAAATGATAGTGCGGGCAAAACAAGATTACTTCACAAACCGGATTAATCTGGCCAGTAACTCAAAGGAACTATTTAGAACAGTGTCCTGCCTCGCATCCCAGAAAGTGCCAGGTCCTCAACCTAGCCAAGAGTTATGTGAGGTTTTGGCCAAGTTCTTACAGGCCAAAGTTGATACTATTTTTAAGGTCTTTCTGGATGAATATAAGAGCGATCCACTTAGTCCTAGTCAGACTATTGAAGTGGGAGAGTTCCAGGGTTCCAGGCTTGAGCAGTTTGCTCCGATGAGTGCGGAGGAGACAACTAAATTGCTTTTACGGTGAGATCGGGATCCCGATGTGACCCGTGTCGGGCAACGGTTGCCAAAATGGCGCCTGTTCCAATTGCCGCGGCTCTAACGGTGATTTTCAACAACATGTATGCGACCGGACTTTTTCCCTCCAGTTGGAAACAGGTCTCCGTCCTTCCTTTATTGAAAAAAGCTCATTCCGATATACAGGACCCTAATATCTATCGTCCCATATCTAGGCTGCCGTTACCAGCCAAACTAGTAGAGAAAAATGATGAACCTTCAACTTAGTGACTTTTTAGGGGCCACCCGGGCCCTAGATCCCTCCCAGCTCGGATTCAGAGCTGGTCACAGTACTGAGTCCGCTTTGATTAAAGCAACGGAGGAAATCAGGGAAGTGCTGGATCTCTGAGGCAGAGCTACATTGGTCCTATTGGACTTATCCGCGGCCTTCGACACGGTACATCATGGGATCCTGATGGACCGGTTGAGGGCCTGTGGGGTTCAAGGGTTGAGGATCTTGAAAGCTTTCCTAACTAATAGAGACCAGTGTGTGGCAATGGGTGATTACGCATCTAAACCTTTCGCGTTGCCCTCTGGTGTTCCCCAGGGGTCTTCCCTAAGCCCCACACTGTTTAATATTTATGTCACCTCGCTGGCCCCGATTGTCATGTCCTTTGGTTTTGATTTAACATCTTACGCAGATGACACACAAATTGTGGTGTCACTGTTACCCGGGAAGGAAGAAGGAATCGCTATGCAATTCCAGGAATGTATGTTGGCAGTGAGCAGGTGGATGGCTGACAATTGCCTCAAATTAAACACAGCCAAAACTGAGGTCATTGTATTTGGCGCAAAGGAGAACTTTTGGAGTCCTCTCTGGTGGCCGGAGATGGGCTCCCCGCCTATCCCAGTCGCTAAGGTGAAGAACTTGGGTGTCGGCATTGATGAGCAGCTCACCTTTAGGCCCCAGGTCAAAGCCATAGCATCATCAGTATTTTTTATACTTAAAATGGTACGAAAGATTCTCCCTTTCCTACCTGAGAGCAGTAAAAGAACAGTTATTTCTGCATTAGCGTTGTCACGCCTAGACTACTGCAACAGCCTGCTTTTGAATGCTCAACAGGGGCTTCTTAATAAAATACAGGTGTTGCAAAATGCGGCAGCTAGACTGCTGATGGGCATACCAAAGTATGCCTCCATCTCCGCCGAAATTATTAAATTACATTGGCTGCCAGTACGGAAGCGAATCTCTTTCAAAGCCTTATGTCTGTTTTTCAAGGCCTTGCAAGGCCTGGGTCCGGCCTGCATGAAGCAGTACTTTCAATGGTATCTTCCTCCCAGACACTTACGGTCAGCTGGGCAGCGCTTGGTCAAAGTTCCTCGAATAAAGAAGGCACGGTGGGGAGGCAGGAGCTTTGTTTTGGGGGCAACGAAGGCCTGGAATGCCTTGTCCTTTGCCTTGAGGAACATGACAGACCTGTTGACCTTTAGGAGAGGCATTAAAACCTGGCTGTTTACACATTAACCTGATTGTGGCCTGATCCTTTAGGAGTATTCATCTAGCGCAGGACACCTTCGGGTAAGCGCGCCGTATAAATGCAAAAAATAAATAAATAAATAAATGGTGAAAATGTTTAGAAGTCATCATTGTAAAAACTGACAAAGTATAAAGCGGAGCTCTAGATCCACATCATAGGGGGTGGGTAAAAAAAGGAACAGATGTCAGAGCACAAGAGTGGTGTTTATATCTTCAACAGTTCCAGGGCAATGTGGACTCAGCAACAAGCTGCATTACACCACCTAGCTGTGCACAGAAGCACTGCTGTGGAGAGACATTTTTGTGATCCAGTATGATGCTTGGGGAGTATTCTAAAGTGAGGAATCCGCAGTTAGAAATACCCATCAGAAAACCTAATACAACATATAGGACATATGTTCTGAACGTACACTGGGCTACATCATCATGGGAGAACACATTCCACACAGATGTAGGTCCAGCAACTCAGAATTTGCAATGCCAGAAGAGTCACAGGAAAAGAAAAAATAGGAAATACAGTGTGAATGGACATCATTGAAGTGTAAAAGAAATCCTGGTCGAGCTCTAGTATTGCAGAGCCTTAGACAAATCACTACTGTTTCTTGCTTCAACATCTACAACAGGCCTACACTAAGAAACCAGCGACCTCTCAGAAATGGAAGGAAAATGTAATACGGGCAAACAAAAGCCACCTCCTACTTAGATGACACTAAATTTCAGTGATATACGAGCTCAAACACCTAAAACATTAACAAGTCATTGGTTCAGTGCAAAAACTCCTCAAAAATACGGGATAGAAGATATCTAAGTTAGCTACACAGCGTTTGCCCTAAGGATTTGACTCATACATGGACTCACATCCAAATGTCGAGAAAATCAAGTCACTTTAGACTCTAAAACATCCCAACGTAAAAAAATAGGGGTTAATGGATTCTAGAGGTCGGTGATACCCACTTTTTTAGTCTCACATCTCTCCTCACAGACCTAGTGAAGAAAAATGATCCTACGTCAAGTACATTGAAACCCCCAATACAGAGAAACCTATCAATTACAAGCAGAGTGACAAGAGTTGGGACATAGAATGAGTCGATCTGCCCTGGAGTCTCAACCTAGTATCAGGCAGCGGTAGGGGAACAAGTGGTAGGGGCTGACCAAAACAAGGGAGTTTAGGGAATATATTGGCTAAAAATATCCCTTTGTTTGGTCTTTAATTGCTAGTTCATCCAACAGCTATAAGTACCAAAAGAGAACAGATCAAACTGGTGGAATGCAAAAACTATAGAACCGTGAATAAAATTAGGGGGCGGTCTCATTTAGGCCTGGCTTATATTCCCAAAGCCAATCACCCAAGGAAATAAAGCCACTCTGCAAATATTTCACATCCAAAACCGTAATAAAGCATCTAAATTTGCCTTTTCATCCAGATGGGAATCCGTCAGACCAGCTTCTAAACCAACACAGTAATTTCCAACTCAAGTCATGCAAATTGCAAGTTTGACTTGAGAGACTTGTTCAGACCTGTTGAAATGTGCCAGGTGCACCTCCATCACCAACCACCAAAGGTCAGTGACCTATAACTGGCAAGGGACACTGCGACTTTGGAGTTGACCTATTGGCAAGATAAAGTCATTTTACTGTGGGGGCAAATACTAGTTCACTTTTGGGTGGACGTTTTTATAACATTTATCTTCATTATACAGGACAACTGCCTAGACTCGATCTCAATCTCATTGATTTGTGACATCTACCGCTGCTGCACATAACAATTGATCGAAGGACAAATGAATCACAAACATAATAAATTCAATGCAACATTATGCAAATGAACAGCGTAATATGGCATTCTGCTTAGCACATGTTTCATTGACTGGAGACTGTAAACAAAGACACAGTCAGGGGACTAAGCACCACTTTATTCCGAGGACAGATGACAAAACTGCATGTTACCATAACCAATAATATAGTCTGTTCCAGAATTTCACATCTACTAAATCTATTTGTGCAATATCCCAGCACAAGAAGGGGATATAATCTGTTTTGTGTGTGACTACTCTATAGTTCCTGTACGTAAATAACTTTTTTTTTTTTTTAAATGGCATAGTAATGTTCCATAGTGTGAAGGAATTCCCAACATACTCCTATTGTCAGGATTAATTCTATACTTGTCGACCTAATTAACCCTTAAAGAGGAAAGTGTTAAAAAGGAGTAACCTGGATATACAAATGATCCCAAAGGATACATGGCCATTGCCTCGAGACATCCAACTGTTCAAGGTTGTCTCAATGACGAATTTAATATCTTGTGCTTTTACGGTACCTATGCCAAAAAAATTAAGCAAACTGGATCTTAACTGCAAACGGCAAGATCCTCAAGGTCACTGAACAATGCCAAGTGATGGCAGCAGCGGGTGAGGTAAATCAGTAATCCATGGGAGCTATGGGTGCCGCAGCATGCAATGTATCAAAAATTCAGAGAGGCAGAGAAACCGAACCTGCTGACACATGCGCCTTCCTTTCCTTGCTCTATAGTCATTATGGCATTGGCAATTTAAGCTCCATCCCAACCTTGAAGCTTCATATCCCTCACTCTCGCTGGATCCACACTCTGCAATTAAAAGTGCAGTTATATCCACGGAAGACAAAAACGCATGAGCTCCTGGTTCCCTGTCATTTCAGTGGTACGTTTGCTGCAGTCGTTCGCATTCATTATCCTGGCCTTGATACTTTCTACTAGAACGAGCAAAGTCCTTCCTAATAGATCTACATCAAGTTGATTTTAACCTCCTCAGACGCACCATTGCTCCGGCATGCACATTTCACAGGTTTTGATCCCTACCACTGATGACAAGCTACATCAACAACAACCTACACTAAATCAGAAGCAGGGGGCGAGGACCTGCCATGATCATTGGACCAACAAGATGCACCACTCCGTTCTTGTAACTCTGGGCGAATTATCAAAATCTGCAATGCTTGGCACATGGTAGACGCAGCCAAGAGATACATACCCGTTTTTCCCGCTCCGCTTTCCCCGGTGATGAGTATACACTGGTCTTTGTCCTGGTCCCGGAGAGATCTGTATGCCTCATCTGAAATAGCATAGCTGGAAAAAACAAAGACGACAGCATTCACTTTCCAGAATTCATATCAGACTGATTACATTGAAAGCATAAACTTCATTTGCTAATGCATGTACATATTATTAAAATAACAAAAGGAAGTCATATAGTGAGAAATTCAAAGCTGAAGAGCTAGCGAGGAAAAGTGCGTTCCAGGCGAGCATGCTGCAGCTTCCTAGAGTGAACACGGTTTATCAAAGGGCGACAGCCAGCCAAGAGGGTCAAACAAGACTTGATGCATGAAGAAAGCCTCCGTGTCACTAGCAAATGAAAAACAAGTTAACACAGTCACCAAGATTAACTAAAAAGCGATATTACAAGAGTAATCTGACAGTCAATACTAGTTGAAAATGAACCCCAACCTTTTACTTACAATTCACATGCATATCGACCTCCTGGTGTTGTATTACAGAGGAGCCCTAAGGGCACAACGTTCTTCCGTATTTGTTTTCTGCACCTTAAGGGAATGTTTTGATTAAAGACAGGCTGCAGACACTTCGGCTCAAATCGATATATATTTGATCTTGCAAGTACATTTCATCCCAGCAAGGCCTCAGGGGAGAGTTACCTCATATGCACCTGTGTCATAATACCAGTGAAAAGGCACAAAAAAAGCTGTCAGAGGCACATTCACTATCCACTACATTGGAAGTGGGGCACAGTCTGTGCGCCCTATGACGGCACAGACAGGAAGGAGAGCCCAGGGGTTCCAGGCACTCACCCCTGAAGCAATCAAATAGGCAAGTGCGGTCAAATACCTCTCATTGGGAGGCCGGTAGGAATTTCCGGTCTCCTCTTTCCACTGCACTGAGAGTCAGACTAAAGTACATTAGGTGTGCATCTCAGCCTAACACACTGCTGCATCTTCTTCAATACTTCGATGCCTTATTTGTCAACACAGCGTCTCAGTTTTTTAGGCAAGGCTTCATGTTTGTCATGTCCTACATTTTTAAATCCACGATACGTGGAAGTAACCCCACGTGGAAATTTTCCATTTTCAAGGCACACATTTCTGCCTGAAAAATGTTAAAAAGGAAAGCGAACTGCAGGTCGGTAATTTGGCAATGTCAGCAGACCACTGAATTATAACATTTGGTGTACAAGTTGGCATGGTTCATGGAAGGGTTATTTTGATTGGTTGCTGGAGGCCAAACACAGCCATATTCTGCTTGTCTGAAATTTCGGCTAATCAGATGACTGAAAGAACAGCGATCTGATTGGCAACATGTTAAACCACTCAGAATACATCCCTGCACTAAACTGCTGCCAGCCAATAATAATCGCTGCAGTCATCAACACCCCTCTGGACCACGGCTTGAGGCCAAGGGAAATGTATGGAGCCTGAATAAAGGAGGTTTGCAACATTAATTAATCAAATTAATCTGACGTTCTAATTCATATAAAGAGTTGATTAAGATGATTTTAAATCTAATTTTGCTTCAGTGGGGAAGCTGAAAACAATGACTAATTTCACTAGTTTGGCTTTTCACCAAAATATTTCACCCAGCACTACTCACAGTCCCTACTTAAAGACGATTAACTCCCCTTTATACAAATTAGCCAACATTTAAAAGAAATTTTTAAAAAACCTATCAAATAAATTGTTATTAGACGGAATTAAGACTATGTACATCCAGTCTGGTAGGGGAGGATTCTAGATTAAAAAATGTTGAGAATGGCATTTCAAGACCTACGGATTACACTTTGGTCATCATCAAACAGACTTGAAAGTAGGCTCACGGCAAGCTATCACTTATTTTGGCAACTATAAATTCGTTTCTGAAGAGAGAAAAGAAATGTGAAGGCTATCCTGCCCTACAAGTATTTTCAGTATCCACAGCAGGGACAGGCATGGATCAGTTAAGTGTTAAATTAGGCTCGAGGAATATCGGGAAAAGAATTGTTCCAGAGACCAGTCATATTCCTATCAACCAAGATGCCTAGGCAGAGGATTCTCTGGACAATTGTCTACCTGACTCCACTGAGCTGAAAGATGAATAGCCATAAAAGAGGGAGAAGTCGACGGACAATCGATCTACTGAAGACAACAGCCATTATTTGTTTTATAGTAGGCAAAAAAGCGTCCATATAGTCATCACTAAGCACCAAAGTGTGATGAATAGGAACACCACGTCTGTTCTCACATCAAACCTTACATATCAGGTGTCTCTGGAGCTATATTTTTCTATTGATGCTAAAACTAGGCTGCCCACATTACTCAAAGTCACTAAGGACTAACACATGACGGCAACTGTATGCAGCTGAGAAGTACCAGAGGCATTGGGATTGGAAGGATTTGATCTATATGTTGGCTTTTTACTCAAGAAAGTTATGGCATACAATGTATTTTGTTTGGAGCTTGTTAGCAGACATTCTTTAAGCTGCATTTTGGTAGTGCGATTCTATATTAAAACATTTTTTTTTACCGCAAGTAGGTGCAGTGTTGAACAAGCTGAAAACTAGCTGATTATAAACCTCTTCCCTTGGCATACATTCTTATCAACTGAAAAGTAAAATTATGTTTTTATCATAGATATAGATGCAAATGTCACTCTTTTCCTCTGCTGCAGTCAAATGGCTCACAACAAATAGCAAAAGTTATATTAACTATTCAGTTAATAGAATATTGCACACAAAAAACGTACTTGGACAAGGACTTTACACAAATCTAACTGATCAAAAAAGATATACATTGCGAGATTATACTGATGAAAATCTAGTAAAGCATTTATGCTTTTATTGGCAGCTGCCTTCTTCAGCACTTTCCATTACTTTTTTCAATATAAAGCGCAGCACTTCAAACTGGCATAAACTAACAATAGTTGAAGGAGATCACCATTAAGGATAATTATCATCATTTAGATAATAACTAACAACTAATACTCCATAGACTCCAGCCCTCAAATTCACAGCAAAACCAGCTGCTCTACGGTATGAGAACAAAAGATTGCTGGCTAGATGAAAGTTGGAAGCAGCTGTGTCTTCAGAGCAGATTCATGCCAGAAGCACATTCAGGCCAAAACTAGCATCTAGCAAAATACAATATGTACCAGGTATAGTTTCTTGAGACAAAGCACCTCATATTCCAAAATTATAAATATCATCATTATACCAGAGGTCAATCAATTACCTTGGGTCTTCATAAAAATCTCAATGTACATGTCAAAGTGTCTAAGCATGTTTTCTCAGATCTTAAAATCACCTCACTTTCTTACCCCTAAGTGTTATGGCTGTATCTTGTGTCATTATTTATAGCTACAGACCTGAACCACATGCCTTAGTTCCAAGTCACTATACAATTAAACAATTTGAATGCATCTCAAGAAAAGCATTTAGTTAAAAGCAGCTGTGTGGCATCTGTTAAAAATTTAAATAGTGACCGTCAGCATTCATCACAAACCGACTAGGAAAATGACTTACCGCATTCCGAAATTAGTGTAATTTTATTTAGCCAAAACTTCTAAGGGCGTTCTTCTATTCTAATGGAATATTCATAAATGTATCTTACTAAAAGCAACCAACTTTTATAAACTGGCTGAAACGGTCATGAAGTAAGCAAGCTGGTATGCCACTGTCAAGACTCATCCCAATAACTATCCCTTTCCCACAAACAAATCGTTTAACAGAACATAAAACGAACCAAATAAAGCATTAAGCAACTGTAGCTTGATGGCATACCAGCTTTAGAATAAAAAATAAATGCAACAAACATGTGTACAGACAGTCCATTATCATTTCAATGAAGCAGAATCTATAAAGCAAAAACATATGTGAAAGGGGAAGTCAGATCTCACAAGAAAGTTTCTACTTCCTATCCTATGCAATTACAATGGTGTTTTCAATAAAAAGGAAGCACCCTTACAGCACTACTTGGAATGCCGCCATTGGTTCTAATTGGCCAGTTAAATTGCTGTACTTCTTACATTCTTAGATGCTAATCATAGCAGCTTCATGCTCTCTAAATGATGTATAAAAAAAGTTTCTTTATTTTTTGTGATCTCATTTATTTTCCCTCTGTAGTGGGAATACCTTGCATTTGTGTATGTGCGAATATTGTCATACCCAGAGTCCAATTTGAAATTCAGAAGCAATTTGGCTTCCATGGAACAGTGCCAGCTACTTAATTGCAAATATTAATTTCAGAAGAAGAAAGCTATTCATTTGGCCTTAAATGACCTTTGAAATGGTGGACTGGGCTTATTGGGAAACATGGGGTAGCCTTAGACATGTGTGACCTGGACATCAAACTCATAATAATGTCCAAGGAGCTAAAATGAACTGTTGTAATGGTGAGTGCAATGCCCTCTTCAGTTATGGTAGTGAAGTGCTGCGACTGTGCATTATAGCTCCCTTACTGTTCACCCCCAACATGATCACTGTCATGAACGCACACCACTCACTTACATTGAGTTGGCAGCAGACCATGCTCTGCAAATGTTGGAAAGAGTTGGATGTCCGTATGTGTAGATTTTAAACATACAAAATGTGAGTGAATAATATTTTTCTTTGAAAGTGTAGATTCACTGTCTAATCATTTGATTCCAAACTAAATTCTACATCATCTACCTTGAGCATGCAACATATGGGGACAAAAATAAACTAGGGTTCTATTAGATTTGCTTAGTGGTCATGGTGGTGTCGGTGTCTCCTCAAAGCTGAAGATTTACTAGACTAAGAACATTGAGGCTGTGTCAACACCCAAAGCTGCAGGTGGAAGAGGACACGTTTGCCAAATATTTACCAGGCTTCCCCTGTTCAATTTCCAACTTTTATCTCCTGAAGAACTTGTAATACCTTAAGTAGAGGACAACACTGAAACAAACAACCTATGAATTATTTTTAGAAGACTGTGATGATATAGTTTTTTTATTACGTTTACTGTACGATTTAATAACATTTTGTTGAAACGCAATTTATGAACAGATTTCCCCTACCAAAGGTATTTTTGAAAGTACCAAATGTAGGAGCCTTAACATTTGTGGAGTTTGCCCAAGTTACCATCGTGCTCTCCCTTAATCAACAAGTATATGAAACCACTCCAAACTGCTACTTAGTTTATTCATACACAGACAATGGCGATTTAAATACATATATGACTTCCAAAATATGACATAATAGTGTTGAGTTCTTTTCTTTTTCACTGAGCAGCAATAATGCAACACCATGGGCAGTTCAGCATCTAGATACAACTTCATTTTGAAACGCGCTATATAAATGGTAGTTTTATCCATTCTCAGTGGGGGATGAACCCCTACAGAAACTAAAGGTGAATGCAAATTGTCTGGCTTAGTCTAATCCCCAATCTACATAAACCTTACACAACAAACCAAAGTTTTAACTTGAAGTGCAGGGTACTATTGCTCAAATCACAGCTTTCAATGAATAACTCTGAGGCAGTCATCAGTAACAGAGAATCAAATACATAGGTTTTCCTAAAAATAAATAAGCTAGAATCTGGTAAAAAATAAACCTAGGTTGGATTACTCTGGTCATACTCCTAATCTCAATAAAGAAAAAACTTTGACAAATGTGCTGTAATTTATCCTCTTCCTAATTCCAGAAATACCCAATGATCCACAATAAAAGCTAAACAGCTAATAACCATCCCCTGATGAATGCACATTTGTTGCCATCATTGCAACTCCTGGATTTCTGACTATAACAGGAGACCATGCCTTCACCTAGAATGACAGACGTGCCATCACGCTTCACTTCAACCACCCACAAGAACAACCTTTTTTTTTTTTTTTTGTAAGATGTTTATTGCACTTTATCAGTTCGTCAGTATACATGGTGTCGCCTACAACCTTAACAGGCCGGCTATTCAGATATAACACACGTACAATGCTTGCTAAGTACACAACCCATCAGCCGACATCCATGGGACCGGCGGCGTTGTGGCGAAGATTGTGTGGCAGTTCAGAGCAGTGCATTTGCACATAAAAATCACGTTAGTCATCTTACTTTTCTGTTTTTTTTTTTTTTTGATAACGTTTAACACTCTTTAAACAACTAAAAACCCAGGAAATCTGAGAAGAACTATCACTGTGTCACAGCATCCTTCGCCCTGTCACAGGTTGATATCACTACACCACATTTCTTCATGCCCGATGCAGTCTACTCTAAGGGTTATCCACATTGTCTACCAACTCATGTTCCATTAAATATTTGCGTAAGTACATCCGGTAGTCTCTGGGTCGCGACCCCGCTGGCAACTCTTCCTCATACACGACCAGCATATCCCGGCAATATGTCAAATCTTCCACCCAGTTCTTAACCTTCGGCCCTAGTGTACTGTTCCAATGCATTGACACCCTTCTCTTGGCCATCAGCAATGCCACCCCGCAGAATTTACGTCGTTGTGCTCTCAGCTGTGGGATAATACCCAATAAGCATATCTTGGCTTCACATTGCATTGTCATCCCAAGCATTTCATTTAGTGCCTGCACCACCTCCTCCCAAAATCCCGCCACCCGGCGACAACTCCACGCCAAATGTATGAAGTCCGCATTCTCTTGTTTGCACCTTACACATCTGGAGTCATCTCTTAACCCATATCTGTGCAATCTCATTGGGGTATAGTACATTTGATGTAGGTACTTGTAGTGAATGATCCTTAGGTTCCCATTTGGCGACAGCATACCTGTGAGCAGGCAGGTCGTTAACCATTCATCATCCGTGAGTTGTACGCCCAGCGCAGTGTTCCATTTGTCCCTCGCCCTCTCTGTGTTCACTCCTATGTCTCGCTGCAAGCTGGTGTACAATTTCGATACCAAGTGGGAAGCCGTAGGTGTGGTGAGTACGAGTTGTAAAGGTGCCAATGTTTTAGGTTCAGTTGGGTAATTCGGGAAATGCTCTTTGACTGCCCTCTGCAGCCTGTAATAGGTAAAACTAAACAGCAATGTCGGATTAGTAATATATTCCAGGCTATCTAGTGTCTTAAAGGCCCCTGTGTGGTATAGGTCGCCGAATTTATCTACCCCAGCACATTTCAGCAAATCCATTCCAACCTGTTCCTGGGTGACTGAGAGTGCTGGATGATGCTCTAGTGGAAGGGCAGGCGCATAAAGTGGTAAGCAATTCGCAGCCTTCCCCATCAGTCTCCACGCTTCCGTGGTGGTGTTGACTGAGTTAATTGCATGGTCGTGTATACTAGGCCGTTTGTACGTTATTATACTTGTCAGCGGAATCGGGTCTGCATCCCCCGCTTCCACCGCCACATGTGTCAGGAAGGGTATTTCATGGTACCAGTAATGCGCGAATTGCGCCTGAGCGCACAGGTAATAGAGATATAGATCTGGGACCCTGAAACCCCCCTGTGCGAATGGTAGTGTCATAGTGTGTAAATCCATCCTGGCCTGTTTTCCCGCCCACAGCAAGTTAAGCACCAGTTTCTTAATGTTGCGGAAGACCTCCGCAGGCGGTTTTATTGGGATATTATTAAATAAATAGAGGAACTTGGGCAGTAGCACCATCTTTATTATTGCTACTCTGTCTGCCAGTGACAACGGCAATTTATTCCACCTGGCAACCTTATCTTCTAATGACGAAATCGTTCTACCGTAATTAGTGCGAATGACCAGTTCCGGGTCTCTATGGAACCATACCCCCAAGTATTTGGTTGGTTCGTCTGACCACTCAAGCGGGTAGTCTAGCTCCGTGGGATGTGTGCTATCTGTCAATGCTAATACTAAGGATTTGGACCAGTTTATCTGTAAACCCGAGTGCTGTCCGAACTTAATATATTCCCTTAACAGGGGATTGAGATGTTGTTCCGGGTTTTTAACGTACAGCACCATATCATCAGCGTAAAGCGAGATGTGTATGGGCCGTGTTGGTAGCTGTATCGCCGAATAGTGGTGATGTTGTCGAATTTTGCACGCCAGAGGTTCCAACATCAGAGCAAAGAGCATCGGTGAAAGCGGGCACCCTTGTCTGGTGCCCCGACAGATCGGTATCGGCTCAGAGACATATTTGTTAATTCGTATCCTTGCTGTTAGGTTCGTATATAGCATATTAATCCATCCCAGGAAGATAGGCGGAAAGCCCATGCGGAGCAGAACAGCGCGTAGGAATGACCAATCTATGGTATCAAAAGCTTTGGCCGCATCTAGCAGCACCGCCACTGCGTTAAGTTCTGGCGCCAAGTAGTGGGCCAGTGCGAAGAGCGTGCGCGTGTTATGCATGGTGGACCTATCAGGTATGAATAAAGATTGATCTGGCCGAATTAACATGGGCATCAGTGGCTTGAGTCTATCTGCCAATAGACTTGCTATTATTTTTGTGTCGACATTAATGAGTGAGAGGGGGCGGTACGAATCGCATTTATCCTCGTCTTTCCCAGGTTTCAACAACGCGATTAGTAGTGCCTCCATCATTGATGGTGGCAGAGACTTTGCTTCATGCGCCGCTCCGTACTATCTCACCAGATATGGTGCTAGCAAGTCTGCAAATGTTTTATAAAATTCCGTCACAAACCCATCTGGGCCCGGCGCTTTACCATTGGGGAGTCTTTTAATCGTATCTGTGACTTCTTCAATTGTAATAGGTCGAGCTAGATATTCCCGGTGCCCATCCGCGAGCCAAGCTATTTCTACGTCTGCCATATAGTCCAATAAGTCCTCTTGTGGTATCATGGGGCGTGCCTCATACAACTTACCATATGTGGCCATGAATTCTCTAGTTATTCCCTCCATGTCCCTAATGACGTGTCCCTCTTGGGTTTGAATAGCCGTGATATTTTGGGGGGGCGGACGACCTGAGCAGATCTTGTCCGCTAGTGCTTTGACCGGTCTGCCCCCCTCCCCATATCGTCTGGCAGTTGTGCGTTTGGACATATATTTAAGCTCGTCCTATGCAAACTGGCGGTGTATCTCCCAACAGTTTAGTGTCGCCTGTTTGTGCATATCTCTGTTCTAGGTCATGTATGTTATCCTCGCGTGTTGTTAACTGGCGTCGGATATCTTTTAGAATGCCTGCAGAAGCACTGATGCAGACCCCTCGAGTTGTGGCTTTAAACGCCTCCCACAACAGACAAGGATCATCGGTCTCTGGGTCATTGAGTTCGAAGTAATCTACCATTGCTTTATGTAAGGTATCTACATATAAGGGGTCTCCCAGTGCTGCCGCATTGAATCTCCAAGTGAAAGGCGGCGGCACATATTGTGGGATAGTCATCTCGACCAGCACAGGGCTGTGGTCAGACAATGTCCTGGGGAGATGCCGTATGTGTATGGCCCATGACGTCACCTCACGTGTTCCTAGCCAGTAGTCCAGTCTGGACCAGCTGTTATGGGCTGCGTTGATATGTGTCGCCACTGTCAACCCCGGGTGTTGAGCCCTCCACATATCAATCATGCCCAAGTCCTCCACTGCATCCTGTATCATTGCTCTCGCTTTGACATGTGGCTCCAGCGTGCCCGGTGTTCTATCCAGCCCATCCCTCAGCGCCACATTAAAATCTCCACCCCAGAGCACATGTTCCACCTGAAGTTCTGCAATGGTATTCCATATATTCCTGAAGAAACCTGGATCATCGACATTAGGGCCATATGTGTTCACTAATGCTAGCCTCCTTTGTCTCACTGTACCCGCTAATATCACATATCTGCCTTCGTGATCCGTGTGTGTGCTAGCTATTTCAAAATGTGTCCCCTTCTTTATTAAGATGCTGACCCCTCTGGAATATGACGAATAATTCGAGCAGGTAACTGACTCCGCCCACCTAGCGCCCAGATTTGCTGTGCCCGTGGCTGCAAAATGCGTTTCTTGTAGAAACGCAATGTCAACATGTATTCTATCCAGGTATGCAAATATCTGCCTGATTTTCTTGGGGTTGCCTAGGCCTCTTACATTCCACGTGAGAACTTTTAATGCGTGTGATCCCGTCACGACGGTGTTGGCAGGTATAGCCATGTCGTGTTAGTGGTCATCTTTGTGTACGTCTTAGTAGTTGGTCGCAGCCCTGTGTGCAATAGGTGAAGTGTGATTCGCATTTCTGTTGTCGTGTCTGTGTGATTCAGTAACAAGGAGGTCGCCATGCTTCTCAGACACAGCGTTTGTAATCCAACAATCCCCAAATCCCCCCCACCCCCCACCCACTTCAGCGCCCAAACTTTACCAATGCCTTCCCTGCAAAACTTTCATAACTGTAGTAGAACTTGGATTGGGGCGCACCCTCTCGGGGGTGTCGCCAGGTTCACACATCTCCATCCACATGGTGGATGTGGACAGAAGCTAGCGGTCTAGTCATTTTAATGTACGTAATCCCTTTTTCCCCCTCCCCCACCCCTCGTCAGTCCGCAAACACACAGTTCAACATTGCCGCCCCGTTGTATGTTTGCCACTCAGCAGGCGTCAGTTACGTCGACTGACACATTTCTGAATCCGTCTTTGCTGGGACGTCCAACTGGACTCTACCTCACAATTCCAATGTTCAGTTACATTCGTTAAGTCCAATCTCATCAATATCCCTATATGCACAAGTTAGCATTCAGCACTCAGCGTGACGTCGTGCAGCCCATTATTGTCTATATTCTTCTCCCTCCAGCCCGACTCTCAACCCATGACCAGTGTACTCACTGCGAGAGGTGCCACCTCTAGTGTAATCATCCAGCTCTGTCAAGCATGTGGTGCGTGGGAGGTCCCCACACCCGGAAGCAGTGTGGTACCAGCACTTCCCGTCGTCCCTCTGGGAGCGCGATACCCAACTACTCTCGCTCCTCACTGCAGCACCCGTTAGTTTAAAAAAAAAAACTTGTCGACATCTGGTCATGCATTTATGCGAGGGGTCCATTCTCCTGAAGAGTCAATCTATGTCACTGGTCTGCTCGTCTCGATCTTGTGCCTTCCTCCGCTTGCCCATTTTCTTGATGTATTCCTGTGCCGCTTGCACCGTCGGGAGCACCACCGGTTTACCCGCAGACATGATCTTGAGTTTCGCAGGGTACAGCATTGCGTATTCCAGTCCCAGATCACGCAATTTTTTCTTTACCGGAGCAAATTCTTTGCGCGCCATTTGTACTGCCATGGTGTGGTCCGGGTAAAATTCCAGGGTATTCCCATTATGCGCGATTTTGCCCATGTCCCTGGCCAATCTGAGGACTGTATCCCGGTCCCTGTAGTTTAGCAAACGGGCAACGATCATGCGTGGGGCCGCACCCGGTTTAGGCACCGGTGCCAATGATCGATGAGCCCGTTCGACCAGGAAGACAGACGATAGTTTGTCAGCGCCAAAGATCTCTTTTAGTAGCGTTTCGACATAGGTCTCCATTTTGCCAGTGTTGGTGGACTCCGGCAGGCCAGAAATGCGCACGGTATTGCGTCTGGACCTCGCTTCCTGGTCCTCCACCTTCGCCCGGAGAGTCTCCAACGTTTTGTCATAACCGCTGCACGCCTTCAATGCGGTCCTGGAGTCGTCTTCCACTTTAGAGATCCGCTGTTCTGCTTCTACTATGCACCCACCGTGTTTTTCTATCGTCGCCGCCATGCTGTCTACCCTCTGCATCACGTTATCCAGTTTGTTGTTCATCTCTTGGAGACTCTGCTGGATGGCCCTGAGGACTGCCTCCATGCCCGCACCTTCAGGCGTCTCCTGGTCTCCTTCTATGTCTGGGGTAGCCGCGTTGCTCTTAACTCCCATTCGAGACCAGGAAGCAAGTTTTGTCTGTTGCTTATCTGGCTTTCCCATGTCACCAACGTGCTGTTGGGGGCTGTGGCTGTGCGGGCTCGCTGATTTCTGGGCTCCCGCCTTGGCTTGGGTGCGGCGGGCTGGTGTTCTGGCTCCCAACAGGGCAGCAGGTCTACTCATCAGTTGCTGGCTAGTTGCGCGGGGCCTCCGTGTTGTCTTCACTTGTAGCGGTATGGGCAGCCACAGGTCAGGCGGCCATGATTGCCGTCTCCGCAGTGCTCAGGCACCACTCTTCATATGTGATCGCAGGGCAACTATATGGGGACCTAGACTTTCCCTAGGCCCATTGCTGTGCCAAACCTTCTGCGCTGCAGGAGCTACACGCCCCCCGTATAGTGTGGCAGTGGCGCTGCAGCTTAATGACTATAATCGTGTTGTTTCACTTCCCAGCGTAGTCTTGGTTTATGACCCTGTGGTGTGCTTGCTGCATATGCTCCATTCGCCAGGATTTGCCGCTTAGAATTGCCGCTTTCGCACCCCTGGCTCTGCCGATATCTCACCTCGCGTTTCCAGTTTCAGCTCTCGCCGACCTGCAGGCAGTAGACGCACTTGATCTCGCCGCCAGCTCTGCTCACCGCTGTCAGGAGGTTTCGTCGCTCGCCCTCAGCCAGTGGTCTCTGATCCTCCGGCATACAGGACCCCTTAGCGTCGCGCGGGTCTGGGCACTATTTAGGCGCTCCTCACTCCGCAGCGGGTTTGCGTTCCAGCACCTCCGCCATTTTGTGTCCGTTGGAACGCACACCGCATCTCCGCAATCTCCGTGTGTCCCAGGGCTCTCCGTTGGCTGTCTCTAGTTGCGCTGGCATCCGAGCGTCCCGGCAGGTCCCACAGCGGGTCTGGATGACTGTGTGTCGGGCGTCTGGTCGTCAGTACCTGCGATAGTCCTGAATGGCGGGCGCGGCCATCTTGCCGCCTCTCCCCACCCAGCAGCAATTATCTCCGTTAATGTCGGTAAACGCCACTAATTCGTCATTGCAGCATACTTCTCTCTTGGGTAGTGTATTCCGACGGCCATATCCACCGTTTTCGCCGCTTTTGGGGCGTCCGAAGGGGGTCAAAGGTCATTGTTTAGCTCCCGTCCGGCGGAGCTGACACACTCAGCCAGCCATTCCGCAGTGCGCCCTCTAGCGCCCCCCCCCCCCCACAAGAACAACTTCATTAACTACGAAGATAAAGATTTTTAAATACGCTTGACTGCAATGTATTTGAGCTATTAATACCCGATTTTATGCTGGACAAAACTAGACTACCAATACAGCCATTTCACTCCTGGCTGTGAACTGCCTTTTGACACTTATTACAAAAACAATCTCATTGTTCCCTCCAAGTCAATACCACTTTGAGCATTGGCCGTTTCTCCAAGAACCTGAAGACAGTAAAAGCAAAAGCACAAAACAGTACAATAAAGGGAAAGGATTTCTCATAAACAATACAACCAAGTATTGGCAAAGCTAATAGGTCTTCCCTACAAGAGAGAGCTATTGGCTTTGTCAATTCTTTTTATTTATGTATGTATTTTTTACACACTACAAAGGGTCCAGAGGTACAACTCTATAGCCGCACACAAACAAAAATATTTAGAAGGAAGGCTGGTCACCAATTTGCTCCGCATACAAATCACTGAACTGGACTTTATCTCAAACTTTATGAAGCTTTATCTAATAATCACACTGCATTTGTTACTGTCATCGCTTTTACTCCCTGATGTACTCATCCCTTAAAGTTTGATTACTCCTCTGCTCCATACCTACCTAATCCTCATTCAGACATAAAATCCTTAAACATCTCATGCTACAACTACGCTAGCAACAACGCGAGACCAAAGGCTATGATTACTAGTACTGAACTAATGGATGATGTGCAACCATCATTCCTTAGTTGCGGAACTAGTCTATGCACCACCTCAGTGATAAATGTCCACAGGAATTAGGACCAGCAAGATGAGAAACCTTTGGGCAATAATGGATTCTGTCGCTCCCTAATACCCAAAGTAAACCAGGCTACCAAAGCCTTCCTTAACACCAGGATGCCATTGCAACACTTCTGTTGTTTTCTTCTACATGGTCCAGGCTGCCAGCACCTTAGTTACTGCCATCTTACAAAACACAAATTAACAATACATATAACATGATGCTCCAGTCTTTATTCTACACAGCCTACATCATAATCAGAACACCACTGTAAAAAGAACTCCTGTATATTTCATGCAATTACCCCATTGCCCCTGCTCTTTAAGATTCTCTGGCTCCAGAAACTCAGGTGTATCTCCTTCAAAGCTATCTGCATTGTACATCAAGCCATCAATATCAGGTTGATATTTGTACGTCCCAAAATATACAAATCTGAATGAAGAAGGACTCTCGGGATTGATGCTGAATAAACTACTGAACATTCCTAGAGACAGAAATCCCTGAATCTGTGGCACCTAGTTTTCTGTGACAGCTAAGCTCTAGATCACTCTCCCAGCACAAGTCCAGAATCTCACTAACAACCAAGAATTCTGAAGTACTTTAAAAACCTGGCTGCTCTCCACCATCTGACCCTCAGTCTTATTTTAGGCGAGCTGCAATAAACAACAAGCCCACATCATAAGGTCTGTTGATGTGGCAACAACTTTAGTAACAACCTTGAGCCTCTCTGCTGGAGAAGGTAAATAAGGAAAGTCATTACCCAATCAATCTTGCACTCTTCAACAACAACAGTGGAACACCTGGCCTGCACAAAATATTCACCACATAGATCACACGATAAACCTACACCTTCCCAGTCATGCACATTAGGTGATGTTGCAACAAACAGGATAGGTAGTACCCAGTGGTGTGGCTCATAACAAAGAGTAGGAATCCCTACATAAACTTTATTTTACAAAACATACAAAACAATACAACTTCGGATTAATGAATGAATGTGGGTTTTATAGAGCGCGTAGTAACCCGGAAGCATCCCAGCGCTAAAACCAAAACAGCATAGTCTGAGGGGGGGGGGGGCAGCGGGACGAGGGGGGGTTTAGGGGAAGAGAAGTGTTTTCAGGAGTTTCCGGAAACGGAGATGACAAGGTTCGCTCCTGAGTTTGAGGGGAAGGGCGTTCCACAGAGTGGCTGTGTTGACCGCAAATCGACGACCTCCTGTACGTGCCTTTTTTACTCTGGGCACTGTGAGAAGATGTTCATGGTCTGAGCGGAGGGGTCTGTTCGCTTTGTAGGGTACGACTAAGTTCGTGTGCTATACAAAGGGACTTAAACTTTATCCTTTCTCTAATGGGGAGCCAGTGCAGCAGTTTTAGCGCGGGTTTGGCAGAAGTTCTGGCCGGGGTGTCCGTGAGGAGCCGAGCTGCGGCGTTCTGAATTTGTTGCAGTTTGTTGAGGGTAGATTCTGGTGCTCCAAGGAAGATGGCGTTGCTGTGATCCAATCTAGACAGGATCAGTCCTTGGATGAGCAACTTACGGGAGGATTGAGGGAGGAGAGGCAGGACTTTCCGGGCCGATCTGAGGAGGCCAAAGCAGGTTCCAGCTGTTTTTTTGGCTTGGGTTTTAAAGGATAAGTCCTTTTTCATCCATACTCCTAAACGTTTGATCTCCCCTATGGGAGAGGGAGGCTCTCTCAGGCAGGTGGGCCAGATGTTAGGGGGGAGGGTGGATCCTTTATGTCCTAGTAACATGATCTCTGTCTTGGATCCGTTAAGTTTTAGGGATGATTCGCCCATCCAAGTGAAGATTTTTGATAGGCAGGTGTGGACAGTGGGCAGTCCTTGGTTAGGTTGGGAAAGGGAGACGACCAGTTGGGTGTCATCGGCATAGCTCACGATTTTAACTCCGAACGGGGCGACCACCTCCTCCAGTGGGGACATGTAAACACTGAATAGGGTAGGGCTGAGGGAAGAGCCCTGAGGTACTCCACACTGGAGGGGGATCGTCGCTGATCGGGTGTTACTCTTCCAGACCTGGAAGGTGCGATTGCTGAGAAATGACGTGAGCCATGCAAGAGCAGTTCCCACCACCCCTATGTCGGTAAGTCGCTGTATGAGGACTTAGTGGTTGACAGTGTCGAAGGCCACACTGAGGTCCAGGAGGATCACTGCCACTGATCCTCCTGAGTCCAGAATGCATCTGGCCTCCTCGACCACTGCCAGGAGGGCGGTGTCTGTGCCCTGACCCGGACGGAAACCAGTCTGCGATTTCCGGAGGAGATTGTTGGACTCCAAGAATTGGGAGAGTTTTTTATTGACTAGTTTTTCCGTGACCTTGCTGATACCAGGCAGAAGGGAGATTGGCCTGTAATTGGTCAAGTCCAAGGGTTCTAGGAGTGGCTTCTTTAGAAGGGCTTTAACGATAGCTCCCTTCCAACCGGGGGGTACCGTTCCCTGAAGCAGGGAGGAGTTAATGAGGTCAGTGATGGGTGCAGCAATAATGGATGCAACCATCTTGAGGATGCACATGGGAGCCGGGTCGCTCGGAGAACCGCTTTTTATAATGGCCAGCGTTTTGAGAACTTCATCTCCTGTTACGGGACCAAAGGTATCCAAGTAGATAGCTGGTTTGGCCAGCTGGGTATTCAAGTCTGTTCTTAGGTTGGCTTGGCAATTAGTGTCGGCTCTTAGATTGACTTGGGGCAAAGTGGCCAGGATATTTTGAATTTTTTCGTCAAAATATTTTGCCAATTTGTTGCATTTGTTCTCGAAGGTGTCAGGAGCTGGGGGAGGGTCAGGCACTTTGAGCAGTTCTTTCATAAATAGGAAGGTTTCTCAAGCGGAGTTGGAGGATTTTATAATTCTTTCATTAAAGAATTGCCTCTTGGTGTCACGCAGGGCTGTTTTGTAAGTTCTCATGGCGATGCGATATTCGTCTCTTCTGGATTTTATTCCGTCTTTCCTCCAGGAGCGCTCCAGTTTTTTGCATATTTTTCGAAGTAGTCTTAGCTCGGGTGTGTACCAAGGGGCGGGATTGATCCTCTTTTCCATTTTCGGGGTGTATTTTTTTTGAAGAATGGAATCAAGTGAGCGAGTGAGCCAGTTTTCGAATTGCGTATCTGCAGTTATTGGGTCAAGTGCGGGGGGGGATAGGACTGTTTAAGGATGGAGGACCACTCTTCAATCGGAAGTTTGGACCAAATTCTATCCCTAACTCGCGTCTTGAGGGGTTGGGGAGGCGGGGCACTGATTTGCCAGGAAAGTGGGACCAGGAAGTGGTCTGTCCACGGAGTGGGAGAGGGGGAGTGGTTCTCAGCTCGTGGATGTTGGTAAAAATAGGATCAAGTAGGTGCCCTTTGTTGCGAGTCGCCTCTGAGTTGATTAATTTCAAATCGTATGAAGTGAGGTCGAGGAGAAGATCGGACGCTGCAAAGTCCTGGGGGTTCCCGAAGTGGAGATTAAGATCTCCCAGAATCATGAAGTTCGGGGTAGAGGCTGCCAGTGTCGTAACGGTTTCTATGAGGGCACTGGAGAACCGAGTCGGGACTCCGGGTGGGCGGTATACAAGTAGGCCGGAGAGGGAGACTGTGGGTGAAATTTGTAAAGTAAAATGGCAGCTCTCACAGTCTTCGACGCCGCCGTTTTTTGCTCTACAGACAAATTGTTCCCTATATATTATGGCGATGCCACCTCCTCTACCGAGGGGTCTGTTCTGGAAGTAAATTAGAAAACCTTGAGGGAGGGCGCTAACGATGTCGGCTTCCGAGTTGGGTGTTAGCCACGTTACCATGAGGAACAGTATGTCTGTCTTGTGATCCTGCATGAGGAGGTATATCTCTAGGGAATGTTTCGGGAGGGACCTACAGTTCAGAAGGCCCAGATGCAGGGCGTGGTGTCCCATCTTGGAGTGGACTTGACTGCAGGGATCGCAATTAATGAAGGATTTCTCCCCTTTGTAGATATAGTGACAGTTAACATTATTAGTGGGTCTGAGGGATAGAAGGTCTCCTTGAGTATAGCTAAGGCGATTACGGGTGGAGTTGGACATGGAATCGGGGCCTAGGGCCGGCTGGGCCCGGACGGGCACAGACGGGCTTTCCTTTGGCGCGCCTTCGGCGCGCTGGCGATACAATCCAGACTTTGGTGTGTCACTAAATATGAGGGAGAATACTAGAAACGAAAATGGGCATAGCATAATTTTCATCAGTGGGGAAAAAGTAGCTATAAGATATTGCTTTCTGATTAGAATGCAGATAGGTGAAAGGATAGAATGTCATAAACATGGTGTTGGAGTGTATTTTTCAGATGAAAATTGTCCTTTATGCAGTCTGACAGAAACACTTCCTAGAAGGTGGAATGATACACCACATAGTCATAACATGAGGAGATGAAGCTCATCTGAGTGAATCAAAGTCCGATTTGTTCAGTTTTAAAAAATTGGTAACAATGTGTATGCCGGCACTGTACACACACCAGGCCTAAAAATTGCTGCAAGTAATTCTAGCGCATGTCCTGCTTCACTTGTGTGGACTGGATTAACACAATTATCTCTAAATCAGAATAGCTTGTGGCTGTGGTGCGTGTGCAAGTGTACATGAAGGCAGTGGCATCTAAAACGTGACAAAGAAATTAGTTTTACCACAGACATGCAGGAGCCTGCCAGCTATCATCTATCACAGGGGCCAGCTACCTTATTTCATTGTGTTACTTCAGAAAGTAGTTCAGCAAGTCCATGTCTCCCCAGCTATCACAAAAGGGAAGAGTCAAGAGAGAAAGCTTAGATCACAAGCAACGCCCAAGCTCTCTACTTCAAATCAAAGATAGACTTAAAAATCAAGTATGGGGAGCGTGTATGGGGTGCCTGTATGTGTGTTGCCCTAGTGCACGTGCCTATATGCTACTTGCTCTGTGTACAAATGTAAGCCTGTAAGTATCTTGTTCTGTCTGCATGTGCCCTTCTGTGTTCATGCAATATACAAAAAGCAAAGTCAACTGGGAATGGCAATGCTGGTCAAGTGTTGGCAAGCAAAATGGATGAGAACTTTGGGACTGTTCTACTGGTCGTTTAGAATTGTCCAGATGACAGGTGCCTGACAGCTTCCAACTTTTGCTGAATATCAAATCACTTGGTCGCACCTTGGGCACAAGCTTCAATTTCAAGGAACACATTGTCAAAAATCAAGGAATCCTTATGCCCTTTCTTCTAAAGAAAGTCAAACCGTCAAGCCTTTCTAATCTCAGATTTGGATGGTGGTAATGCCCTATGTCTTGGCCTTTCAGACTCAACATTAGCACCCTTTAGGTGCCTCCTACATGCCTCAAAACGTATTATCCTGGGCCTGAAGTAGTATTATCACATCATCCCCTTCCTGATGGAACTACTTTGGTTACCCGTGCTGGCCCGCACCATCTTCAATACCTTCTGCATCATTTACACAGCCATCATGATCAGCAGCCCCACTTATCACACAAACTCACCAAAACTGAAGGTTCTCAGCATGCCCGCAGGCAGGACAGCATCAGACTGCAGATTAATAAGTGTGAAAAAGTAAAACAAGACAGCAGGCCTTTTCTATCTATGCATCCAATATCTCAATTAAAAAGTGTGTTTAACAGGATTGCCCTATGCTGCTCCAATTCAGACAAGCATTTCCAATGCAATAGGTCTCGCATTTACGCGAGTTTGAGCTATTGACATTGCAAATAGTAATGCCTTTTATTCTTGTTTTTGTGCTAAAAACATAAATAAAAGGCATTGTTATCTACAATGCAATAGCTGAAACTCTTGTAACTGCGAGACCTATTGTATTGGAAATGCTTGTTTATATGTGTAACTAGTCATGTGGAGATCAGCGAGGACCTATGAAGAAAGAGGCAACTTTCTGTGATGCACTAAAACGTGCTCCAGAGCACATGGTCTATATTTCTGAAGTGGCCCCCTTACTGCATGTGTGTGTTACAAAATCAACTCATTAACATACTCTCACACCAATGTGACAAAAAACATGATTTGAGCTTTATTTTTTTGCAAAACCCGCCCTCGGTGTCAGTCATCGGTGCAGAGTTGGTGACACAAAAACGAGCGTTTCTAAACGTGGCGTGGGGCTTTGGCAGAATAATTTGTACAACTAGTACAAAACAAGACCTAGACTGTATAAGCACTCAATAACTTCACCCTTAGTTAGGATATTTCGTTTGTTGCATTCTTTTTGCAAACCATACTCCCCTTTTAAGCTTTAATGGGGTAGTCGATATACCTTAGGGTAGTGCTATATTTAAACCATTGCCTGTTTCTCAAAAACTAAGATACAGTTGTGAGACCATTCATACCACACCTAATCTTGTGTCCAACATATATTGTGCTAAACCGAAAAAAAGTGTGCAAGAGCGAGATGGCACCTCACGAGCGCACCGCCAAACGGGAACCTGACTGGTACTCGCCAGGATAGCCCTGTTCTCATCATTGGTACCATCAAGCTCGAAAAGAAAAAATAGTGTCCAGAAACACAAAAAGGTTGTGAAAAGATGCAGTGAACGTAGATAAAGAAAGAAAGTGACCAGCAAAGTGTCAATCAACACATTAAAACACTCACACTCCAACACAGATATACAATTTTATTCTGTCTCTTGTGTTGGGTATGGAGAGATAAAAAAGAAAAAGTAGTCGTGGTTATCACCTATTTAACCAATCCTACTTTACTTGCCGACATGTTTCATTGCCCATTGAATTTTAGGCAATTTCATCAGGGCGTCATGTATATTAAAGCCACTGCATATGGACCCAAACGTCTTCACAACTGTAAAAACACATGAAAAACACACCTCTGTAGTTAACCTGTTTACATAGCGCATGTCCACCCAGTATACCATACATGTAACCTCCTGATAATTACCCTCATCTGGCCATAGGTGCTCCTACTAGCCGGGGGGGAACGAGGTTGTTGATCATAGTACATGAAAAAATCGCCTACGGTCGATTTTTCACTCTTCCCCTTCAGTTTACTGCAAGTGACAAATTGTTCAATCATTTATATTTGCCCGAGTGAGTTTGTACACATGAGATCACAGCACTGCTAATACTGCACCCCCCAGACAATTTAGTGCGAATTCTGTCAACTCAGGGCACAATCTTGCAGTGGACCTTCCGGTTCTATGCTCTAAAAATCCCTTATGTCCCCGTCCATTTACACTGGTATCAATTGCAATGACAATTCAGTGCCTCCCAAATGTTAGGAATGGTCCGTTTATATCCTACTCGATATGTCTATCACACATAGCGAGCTCGGAGCAGCCAAATACAGCTTCCACACTTCAGCAAAATCGGAAGACCCTACCCCTTACCAGAATGGTGGAAGATCATCAGCCGTGTCTCAGCCCCTGCGTTTTTACCAATGGAATGATTAGAGTATATGTATTGCCTGGCGTGTTCTCGCGTAAAAACGCGGCCGCCATCTTGGATTGGGCCAACTCCCATTCCCCTTAGTGTAGAGTACCCAGAAGAGTCTAAATCACGCGAGATTACGGCTCGTGATCTCATTTTCTCGGGAGTCAAACCCTTTTAAACTTTATGTGCCTTTCTACGGACAAACAAAACACAGTCACCTCGATATTTAAGGTGACAAATGTGTTTGTTATTTAGCCAGCAGGCACATTTGTTTCTAATTTTATGCATGCCCACCTAAATATGACATCCAAACACTATTGTAGATCGGATATTTATACGTTTTGCAACATTGAATATTAAAATTGATGCTTATGGCAAACCATTTTTTTATGTTATTTTATAAAGCAAGGGTACAGTATCGAAATTCAGTGTACACTGAACAATATTGTCTGCACCATCGTGAGTCTAGCCCAATAACTGCCTAAGAGCAGAGAGATCCCAGTTCATATGATTAGGGAGTGGACCACTACAGTATCCCTACCTCTAAGGAGTTTATAGAGGGGATCTTATAGGTATATATTTAGCCAGGTGTCCTCATGGACAAAGTGTCCCACGGCATGCCACGTATTGGGTATACGTGTACACTCATATGAATGCCAAAAAGCTCCTTCTACTGAGTATTTCAATGTATCTTATTCCACTCCAATAAATCGTTCAGCCCAAGTCTGTCCGATTTCTCTTGAAAAATCCATTTAGCTTCTTTCCTGACCAGCAGACGCTCCACTGAATGTGTGTCTCCTGTCACTTTCTCCAGCACCAACCACTTAAACGAATGCTTGTTAATGTGGCAATGTTGCACTAATTTTGTTGTCAACTTTCCAGATTTTATAGTGCTCAGGTGTTCTTGAATGCGTGTTTTTATTTTACGCGTCATGAGCCCTATATAATGTAGTCCAAATTCACAGTTCAGTCTGTACACCACATTTGTGGTGTTACAGTTACTGAACTGTCTTAGCTCCCATTCCTTACCTGACTCTAGAGTGACACTAGTCATCTTTGCAGTGAGATGGCACACAGAACAAGTTCCGCAAGGGTGGTGACCTGTGAGGCGTGGTTTGCTGTTCACTTTCGGTGTTTGTATCCGAGTATGTACCAATTTGTCTTTTAAATTACTAGTACGTTTAAAGGCAAACATTGGCTGTGGCATTTTGAAGTCTTTGTTGGAGAGAATCGCCCAGTGTTTTCGTATTGACTGTCTAATTTTAGAACCAGAGGGTCAAAGGTCAGGACTACAGGAAGGCAGTCCTTTCTTTCTTTCTTGTTGACTTCTAACAGAGCACTTCTTGGTGTGTTTAAGGCTTTTTTTTTTAGCAGATTTGATGGTTTTCGCTGGATATTGTCTTTGTAGAAGTTTCTCCCCCAGCACTTGTGACTGTTCAATGAAATTTTCCGTGGTTGAACAATTTCTCCTATATCGGAGAAATTGGCCCACCGGGAGATTGTCCCTGAGGGCCCGTGGATGGTAAGACTGGTAGGACAACAATGAGTTCCTATCCGTGGGTTTTTGATGTACACTAGTACTCAAAATGTTGTCCTTCGCTGTGATGTCCAGATCTAAATATACAGCAGACTCCCTGCTGTAGGACCACGTGAACCTCAAGCTTTGATCCTGGCAATTAAGCCAATTAAGGGAATCCAGCAGCTTAGTCTCATCTCCAGTCCAGATGCAGAGCACATCATCTATATATCTCCTCCAGAGACGCACATGGTCTCTGAAGGGATTGCTGGTGGGGTAGATGATGTGCTCTTCAAGCTGGCCTACATATATGCAAGCCAGACATGGGGCCATTGTGGCCCCCATAGAGGTCCCCGTGGTTTGTAGGAACATCTTGTCTTTGTAGCAAAAGAAATTGCGTGTCAGTGCTATTTCAATGCATTGGATTATAAACGTTTGTGGGGCATCGTAAAACCACTCCTGCTCCCCCAGAGCCCTCGCTGCCGCCACCAGCGTGGCGTCCTGGGGGATACAAGAGTAGAGAGATTCGATGTCAATGGTGACCAATATTTCAAAGGTGGGATCAAAGGTCATTTCACCAATCACATTCAGGATATCCATGGTATCCTTTACGAATGACCTTTGTGTGATCACTGATTCTCGCAAGAAATAGTCTGCAAATTGAGACAGGGGCTCAAGAATAGATTGTATCCCCGACACAATCGGCCTGCCCGGCAGAGGCCGGGCAGGCTTATGGATTTTCGGTAGAATATAAAATGCAGGCATCCTGGGATTTGTATTCACCAGGAATAATTTGTACGCCAGGCTCTACTTAAATCTGGAGCAGGGTCAGCTGCTTGGCAGAGTTTAGCCAGTGAACCTACCACCACAGCCCTGCCGGCCCGGCGTTCCTGTTGAAGAACAACGCCTCGTCATGGGCAATTAGCGCTAAATAGAGTTTTTTTTTCAGAAGTTTAGTTCCTGTGTGCCTTATAAGGCCGCGCCCAGGTGAGGTGTTGGGCCTGAGAACCCTTTCTTGCGCAAGCTCATCCCCACGGTTACATCACTTTCTTATCTCACGCTGCCTGCGGCCAAAATACAACTCCTACAGTCGCGCGTCCGCCTGCGGGAGGGGCAAGGGGCGGAGGCCCAGCCCCACGGACAAGCCAATGTAGAGATCCAACTTCCTGCCTACGGACAGCTCCCTGCTCTTTCAGTTCCCTGAATCTCTATTGCTTCACCGGAGGCCCTGTACAAATGACGCCACCTTCCCACAGTTCAGAAGTCCGCCTGTCAGCTATTCATAATCACGTAGTCCCTCCCGGTTTTATCTTTACATTCTGGTAATTGTATCCGCAGATAAGCGCCATCCCTTGTCAGGAGTACAGAAGCTCGTGCACTCCCGGTTTTCACTGTTCTCTTTGGGTGTTTTGAGCTGCGATTTGTAATGACAAAAGTAAAACGGAGGATTAAAAAACTAGCAGTGAGGGAAGTTGCTGGAGACGCCTGTACGAGCCGGACGAGCTCCCACCGGGAGGAGAGCCTCCAGATTGCCCCGGGAGCCCCGTCTACACTTGCCTCCTTGCCGCTGTGAGGCCCGAAGGTACGCCGGAAGCGTAGCAGTCCGCGGGTGCTCCCCGCACGCCACATACGCCTGAAGCGTACCCCTTCGCACCAACCTGCAGCGTCCTGGAAAGTACGGCGCGCACGCCGCCCACTTCCTTTGGGCGGGACTTCCGTCTTCGGGAGTCCCGCGCACGCGCCCACGGAGTGCCGGGCTCCGATGCCCGAGGGAGAGCCCCGGCTACAGAAGTCCCGAATGGCGGTAAGTGGGGCTTAGTTGTAGGGGGTAGGGGGGTGCGCGTGTGTGTGCGTGTATATGTGCGATGGCGGCGGGGGGAGGGGGGTCTCTGTATGTGTGCGTGTGTGTAGGTGCGCTGGTGTGTGTGTGGGGGGGTCTCTGTATGTGTGTGTGTAGGTGCGCTAGTGTGTGTGTGTAGGTGCGGCGGCGAGGGGGGGTGCGTGTGTGTATGCAGTGTGTGTTTGCCTGTGTATGCGTGTGGCTGTGTATGTGCGCATGCGTGAGTGTAACTGTGTGAGTGCAGGAGAGGGGCACGGCGCCGTGCGCGCCCACGAGGTACAATCTCCGGCAGGAGAAGCGCGTGACAGTCTGCTGTCCACATTCCCCCAAAAGTGATAACATAAGTTGTCTCGCCCTAAAACGTACAAGAATCACCTTTTTAAAGTACACAACTTGACAATGCATTAACCATTCACAAACCCAGCTTCCCCTATAATTAATTGCGGACTTTATGCTCGTCTTCGACCATGTACAGCACTCCTCTGCCTTTTGGCCAGGTTTGCGCTATAGAAATACCATATAAATACAAACAAATATATACATACATACTGCTTGTGGCCCAGTCATACAAAACTGTCCAAGGTTCAGCCCCATATCTCTCTAGATGCCCAAAGTAGGCTTGGTTTGACTGGCATACCCCAGCACCACTGGCTTACCAGTGGTAAACCAGGCATGTTCCTGAATATGGCTCTGTAGTGTTGCAACTAACATGCAACACATGCAGTGTTGTAGTCTGTAGTATTTACCCTTCTGGGTTCACTTTGGTCTCTCTTGGTTGCTCGTATTAGCAGCTTTAGACTGCCTTTGCTTTGCACAGCCACACACAATACATTTATTTTTGTGACATGATATTATTTTAGAAATACTCTGTGCATATTATTTGTTAGTCAGTGACTACTTCGGATTCAATCTGAACATTTCGTACAAGGTGAAACAACATTGTGTACTGCTTTACTGTGCACGGTCACCAACATCTAAAGTTTTTAGACAAAACCACAGTAGCAGAGCTGTAGTCTTTCTAACAGAACAGTTCTTATAATATAAACTGTGTCTCAGCTCATTGGAGATTAGAGTGGAGAATTCCATAAGAGAGATCAGTCTTGGAACTGAGGCAGCAGCCTTGAGTAAACTGAGTTTACACCCATGATGCAGACCACCTCAATACACATACCAGGTATGGGGTTTGGCGCTAATCCCAGAGATCGCAAATATATCCCTGTGCTCACATAGTGAGGGTGGGCCTAGATAGATATATTAGTTGCCATGGTCGGGTTGTTCATTGTTTATAGCCAAACCTGCATCAAAATGTTAGTTTCATTAAATATACTGTAAATGTTCTTCATGTGTTTTTTTTGGTTTACTGTGCACATACACGAGTGAGAACGAAAGGTGGTGATCAGGTTCCACGGTTCCCTTGAGGACTAGATGTTTGTGTTCTAGGTTTGCCAAAATCACCTGCTACTCTGAAAACGTTAGGAGTGAGGGTGAGGCACTGTGAGTTAGTTCAATTTGGGCCTACATGTACTGATGTGGTAGAGAGACTCAGGGCCAGATGCATCAACAATCTATTTTGCGATTTCCTAATTGCGAATTCTTAAAATTCACAATTAGAAAATTGCAAAATAGAATACATGAAAGTGTGTTTAACACTTTCTGCAATTCCTAGGGGCTCGCAAATGACCTACCTCATGAATAATAATGAGGTAGGTTGCCATTTGCGACCCCCTATGAATTGACCAAATCACGGGGATGGTGGCCCGCGCGGATCAGCAGACCACCATGTACATCATAGCTTTTAATTAATGCAATTGTTTTTTGTAAAGCAGCCCGTTTTCCTTAAAGTAAAACGGGATACTTTACAAAAGAGAAAATGAAAACTTTTCCTTTCATTTTCTAAGAGCAGCCATTGGTCCGTGGGACCACTGCCTACTCTTTGAAAATACATTTACAGACATTCACAAAGCTTCCCATTTGCAAACTGGTTACCATGAAGTAGGTGGTAAAATGTGAATGTTTCGGTCGCAAAACATTCATACTGATGCGATTCGGTATTAGGAAGGGCGCCCTAAACACGCCCCTTCCTAATAGCGAATCGCAAACCCATTTTGCAATTTAGTAACAGCTTAATGAATCGCAAAATAGGGTTTGCTGAAACAAAAAGGCATTTTTTTGCCTTCGCAAGCGAATCGGCCGTTTGCGAAGGCAAAAAATGCTTGATGCATATGGCCCTCAGTCCCTACATTCGGGCGGCCTGTTCTCCCAAGGCACAGTTCTGTTTTCAAATAGAATCCCTGCAACAAGTTCTATTTGCATAGTAAAAGTGCACAAGACACAGAGTGGATTTCTCCCTTCCGAACTTCCTTTCTGAGGTATCTGACATGATTGACGTTATGACTTAGCACCAGCTCTATTGATCTTATGGATGTGCACCGGATATAGGATGTGTATGATACCTGTATAAGGCCATCTTGCCTTTCAGACGTGCTAGTGGTATTTGGCCATCTCTGCTCCAGCCATACCACCCACCTGAGGTGCACTCAACTTGTGAATGACTTTGACCCAACTCTGGTGGCCTCCAGGCCTAGTCACAAGCCTCCAGCATGTGACTATGCCTGGGCGGTTAACTTCGCTCTGTTCGGGGAGTTTGTGGAGTTTTCTGCACTCCGCAGAGCTCGTGGAGTGCAGAAAACTCTGCTTCACGATGTGCAGTAGAGTTTTTTCCCTGCTCGCGATCGCGAACTGTAAGTTCGCGAGCGTGAGCTGCAGCTCGGGTAGAATTTCTACCCTAGCGACAGTAATTCCAGCACAAACTGCAGTTCGCACTGCACTCCGCCACTTGCGGAACTGTGTGTAACTTTGCGGAGTTCTGCGTAGCAAAACTCCACGAACTATGCTCGGGCTTACATGTGACTAGCTCTGCTATGGCTGTTGGCTTTGAAGGAGCATTAATCTCCCGAATTCATGCGCTTCGAAAAAGACTATGCCTGAACCAGCACTATGATTCTGAAATTATCTTTTGATCCTTAGGAATTCTTAAAAACTGTGCAGTAAATAGCTGATTTTATCAGAACATTCTAGATGTTGTCTGATCAAAGAAACGCAGTCAATTGATAAAAAAAAATTCAAACTCATTAAACAAAAACAAATACAGATGCATAAAACAAAGAAAATTAGATACCCTTTTCTCTGTGGACTCAGCTCAAGGCTGCACCAATAAGATGATCACTGATCTAAGTGTGATTGAAAAACGTCAAATATCACAAATGACAGCTAAAATCAGTCACTGGCCCATTTGGCTGATGAATGAAAAACCGGCTGAACTCAATGCGCCCTCCTGCAGAGATTACACGAGCTGGGGCTGGTCTCTGCTGTACCCGAATAAACACAAGCGCTGCAGCAGTGTCCTTCATTTAACCCTAGTAAGCTCTCCTAACCAATATCCGTTGTGCTCTGTCCACCCAGTAGCCTGTAACCCCCAAACCTGAAATGCTGCCTTCGAGTGACTGACGTTACACAAGCTCTGAAAACTATCTAGAGGAGATTTCAAATGTTCAACCGCTTTCATGTTTGCCACGGGACCCTCAGAGCAAGCATTTCACATTCACTTCTCAATGCACATAATATTCTAGTAGCTGTCACCACAACATGTGTAAAGCGTGATGAAAGGCTGCAAGCCAGGACCGTGAAATCCTAATCAATGAAATGTCGAATGCATTACATAATAACATAACTGAATTACGAGCTCAATAGACAAAATAATTAAGGATATCAATGCATCACACAGAGTTCCTCATGGAGGCATAACCCAAATATGTCCTATGGCTATGGCAGTACCAGCACATTCACTCCCCTGGAGCGTGGTGTAAAAAGCACCAGATTAGGTACAGTGTTATGTTTTTAGAATGTGAATACGGTTACATCATGATAAAAGCTTTGACTTCTTACCCTACATCTCAATCTTTTGCACCACCTCCATTTTAATCTTTTCACAGCCCTTCGGAGTGGACAGTAGATACCATCAAGGGGCCTGCATTGGTTTAATCTATCTATATATATATATATATAAAAACGAATGTATGTCTGTCTGTCTGTCTGTTTGTCCTTTATGCATTACTACACCATTCATCCGAACGCAATGAAACTTTGGGAAGTTGTTGAGTAAACTCCCGCGAAGGTTTCTGGCATACATTTTTTTTAAAGATCGGCCCCCAAGGGCCCTCATAATCGTTCGAATACTGATGTACACACCAGACGGAAAAACAACAAATTGTGTATCCACAAGCACTCGAATAAATAAATAGAATTAAAACACCATTCAGCCGATCGCCAAGAAACTTTGGGAAGTTGTTGAGTACACTCCTGTGAGGGTTTCTGGCATACATTTTTTTTTTAAAGATCGGCCCCACAGGGCCCTTATAATCTTTCGAATACTGATGTACGCACCAAACGGAAAAACAAAAAATCGTGTATCCACAAGCACTCGAATAAATAAATAGAATTAAAACACTTTGAAATGTTTTCCATATTAAAATGAATAAGTTTCAATAAAAATGACACAATGTAAATTGAATGTTATCATAACGAGTTTCCTTGAATTTCCTTTCTTCGGAGGTCGCAGCAACGAGCGACGGTTAAGCTAGTTGTATAATAAATCATCTTCACACCGACGTTCTTTGTTCAATAAAAAAGTGTAAGATTCTTCGGGTCTTCGCAAGCTTCTGAATGAACTTCTTTTCTTCATTCAATCCTGTCGATTATTCGGTAACCTCCGGACTGGTGCTGCTGTACCACTCTACAGCCATCCGCCCCACCCCCCAGGTGCCAGGAGTATTCTTGCCCTCTCGGCAGAACATATGAGGAACCGGTAAGTGTTTCAATATGATCATATTTCTTCCTTTCTGTCAAGGGCTTTGTATCTGTCTTCGACCATTGTCTCTCCTCGGGTTAAAAACAGCATGCCAACTCATCCCTTGCCCTTCCTCCATTCTCTTCCCATTTCTTTTCTCCAACCAGGTTTTTCATTACCTTCTCAATTCTTCAAACTTTCTCTAAAACTAGGTCACCATATTTTGAGCATGGTCGTATTGCCAATCACTGAAATAAATAAATAAACAAAAACTTTGGCAGCTAGGCTGCATTGGTCCCCTCCTTATTACATTCTTTCTGACCATTCATATTTTCTCTTATGTTTATAAATATTCTCTTCTCTTCAGGGAGCCCCACGCTTTCCCAATTTAGTTAGGTAAATAAAAAAAAAAGCCAATGAAGACCAAATGGCCCCTGCAATTTAACGTTCGACCTCGTTTTCCCTTCAGGGTCCAGTATTCGCATTGCTCGGTCTGTTCTTAGACCACCTAAGTGACCTCCTGACTTCTTGGGACCCATTAAACAACTAGTCATTACATCCCTATTCGTCCCTCTCACCGCATTCCAATTTCCACTTGGGAGTGGATTCTTCTTCCTCAGCGTTAGTTCCTTATTTCTCAAGCCGTGGCTTATTTCCTTTTGCTTTTAGTTTCTCTTGTCGCTGCTTGCCTTACCACTCAGCCATCTACATCTGTCCATGGCCCAGCTTCTCCTCTCTATCACCTTTCCTCTCACTACCCACTCATTCTGAGCCTGCCTCTATTTCCGGGTTCATGTCATCAGTGAGAACTGTGAGGTGGGCATTGCACACTCTGGCACCTCTACATATCTCGCATCACTTATCTCCATTTTGAGTCGTGCATTTTCTACATCACTCAAACAACAAACACTATTTCTTAAAGTTTTCCTGTCCTTCCTATGCTGTCACGCAAAAATAAAACACAAACACTTCACAACCTTGACATCTTTTTTCTAGGTAGGTGCATCCTTCTTCTAAACCCTCGAACTCCAATCACTCATCACTTTAATCCAAATGACGGAGGAAAAAGAACATATAAAAAGTGTTCATTTTTATTTGATATACAGCCCAAATATAGAATTTTATACTGCCTTTTACGAACTATAAAAGTAGCACAGATGCATTAGGTAGCGAAATAACCATCTACGTACCACAGAAGTGTAGAACCAGAGGTTCACACGAGCATGGTCAAATCAGCCAATGACTCGTCTGCAAATTTCCAAAATGCACACAAGAATTTCAGAGTAATTCCCAGCGATCCACAAGCACATTTAGAAAGAACGGCAAAATCCAACTAGTAACAAAAGACTGATTTGGGAGAATGAATATGTTTTAAAGCAATTAAGGTGAAAAAGGTAAAGGATCTTGCTAGGCTGAGAGTGATGTTTTTCTTACCTTTCTAAGCCTTAAAGAAGGGGCAGAAAATTGTTGTGCAGTGCCAGGTTTCTCAATGTCTTACTGCAGCAACCTGTCAGACATTTGATAACATTCTACTGCACTGCAGGTGCCCGCAGCCTAATCTGGATTACAAGATAAAATAAACTCTGTAGTCTAGTGGCCTGATCTCTGCAAGCTTTAAACCCAAAAAATCTATGCTGCATCATACTGTCGGTCTAATCCTCTGTGTCTGAGCACATAAAATACTACCCATTACATCCTTCCTTTACTACAGAACAATATCAATAAAAACAAACTGCCATATCCATGAAAAAACTATATCACAAAAAATGAGGGTCATTTGAAAACGTGCCATTTGTTTAAGGTGATTTAGTTAGCTCAATAGATTCAAACTGGACTAGTCCAAGCAGAATAGATTTAAAGAGGAAGCTGGAGAAAGATGCCACGACATTGTCGCTTTTTGAACGTCATAGTTGTGTATGAACCGTCCAGAATAAAGAATATTCCCGGAGAGGGGGTTGTTGAGTTTTGTTCTCAGTGATGCACTGTATTCCAGAGTAGACGGAGCAGCGGCTAGTGAGTCGTGCCCCTGTGCATCTTGTGGGAGCACAACACTGAACTAGTATCAATAGATAGCCTGCATTTGAAGGCCTTCTCCTTCGAATTTCTGCAACTTTAGAAATGTAGACTCAGAACAGACATATGTTTTATGAAAGGTAGCATTAGTTTGTGTACTACATCCCCTTTTACCTGCACACACTAGATTGACAGATATAATGATTCAATTTGAACTTAGCTAAAACATATTTGTAAGAATGGGGTCGTCTGCTGCACAAATGTTATGCTGAGTTTCTGAACGCCAGACAGCAAGTGCTCTGCGACCAACCCATCTATCAGCTGTGGTAAGATACTACTCTCCTGGGCAGGGACTAATTATTGCATAACTTACAAAGAAGGCACGCTACTGAACGATAACTAGACATAATGGCCAGAGCACCTATGAAGATAGGAAGGATGCTGAAACAACAGTCTGTATCATCAGAGAGCAAGATCCTACTTAGGAAGAGTGGCAGTAAGTCCTTTTCCGAGCAGCCAAAATGATTGAAATTGTGCCATATCCAACTCTCCTGAATATAGGAAGATGTCTTCATGTAGCAAAAAGGAACTGCTTAGCTCTTGAAAATTATGCCATCAGGTTCCAGCCAATCAAGTAAGCCGTGTTGATGAAGAGTCAAGCATCTGCCACTTCAACATTTAACCATCTTTATTTATTGGCTGCCTTATCTAGCACAAGCAACACCCAACTGGTTTCAAAGCGCTGTGGAGAGCAGGTGTGAATACGTTTATTGTGTGATGCGACAAGCAGATATTAGCAACTTCCAACAGTGGTTAACATTAATTCCAGAGGTGATATTGTAGCACAAATTGTTCATACATAAGGCAGATGAGAGATTCACAAGGGTCAACCGGAAACCGCACCTGAATCTGCAACCACACCAGACCCTCTGCATCCTGCAAACCATCAGAAGGTACATCTTCCACATTCGACAGTACCATTATGCACCCACAAAATATTGCAAAATAAAAAGAAACCAAACAGTGCAGTTCTGTACTCAAATTTCAACTAATCCTCATCAGCACATTAGATCAATGTCCTAAGGCCACACCTACTACATGCCACAAATTCTGAAGCCAGCTCCTCCCTTCTTATGCAACAATGATGAGCCCCAGTTCACGCAAGCTGAAACACACACACCAATATACTAACAAGACAAACGCCAATGTGCCTCTAGTAACTTACACTTTTCAAATCATCCCATTTATGCATTGACAAGAGGTCTACAGGTGGAACATTTTACTACCAACTACAACACCACAGGGTACTATACGTCAACCAACTTCCTTTTAACAAAGAGTATTTCTATTTTGCACGTCTTCAACACCAAAAGAAAATACCATGCGACAGGGTACTGCTGTATTCCAATATTCGCAATACAGGAAAACATATCTTGCGATGCATTTAGACACCTCTGCGATAGCCTACGTAAGGGAACTAAAAATTCACTTCGCAAGCTGCCAGCCAGATTCACACAGTTTACCAACACAGCTCCGAGCAAACCACTTACACCCACGTCTAGGAGAAACACAACCTGCAGATGGGTACTGCCCGTCCTTCACATGCTGCAACGCAAAAATGAAACACAAACACTTCATGGCCAAATAAAAAAAACCTCAAACCAAATATAAACTTGCAACACTCAGACAGCAATATCAACACTTTGTTACACTATCGTTTTGTATTCCCCATTCTTGATGCAGGCAATTTCACAAAGATAGAAATGTTGCAGAAATATTTTTTCCAACATAGTCTGCGAGAATGACTTGCACACTAATAGATCACATCTGCCAATACATTTCCTCAAGGTATGTCTATGCAACAAAAACATGAAGCATTTCCCATGGCCCTCCACCTCTTTGTGTTAACTAATTAATGTATTCTACTTTGCAAGAATTCTCAAACGTCATCTTAGTACTTTCCAATATATATATATCTAACATGCAAGTCCATTTTCACTAAAATGATGTAAACCTTGAGCAAAATAACGATATACTGACAAACTTGTTGTACTTCATCTTTAGTTTATCTGTTCCGCCACCATGTGTAAAGTAGAAAAGAAGAGAAAAGTAAAAGAGAAAGGCTTTTGAAATCATAACTGACGAGCATGCTCCAGCTGGAGTAACGGGATTCGCTAAAATCTATAAAATCGTAAACGCAATAGCCCAGGCTGGAACTAAACATGAGGATGACAGCTACGCCTGGGGACCCAGGCTACTCATCCTTTAGGTAACTTTATAAATAAATAAACCCAGGGCGTAGTTCGCGTAGTCGCGCTACGCGTAGTGCACTTTGCACTACACGAGATACGCGTAGCGCTATGCGAACTACGCAATGATTGCACAGTGCCGGATGCTTGTCAGCACTATGCAATCATTGAAAACGGCATCTCGCACAGTGCGAGCTGTCGTTTTCTGCCGCTCGAGAAGATTTTTACTCGAGCAGCAGCTTTCTCAACGCGGACTGGTAGTTTCTCATCGCGAGCGGTCACAAGCATACTCAACCACTCGCAATGAGAAACCTGACCTCCCCGCGTTGAGAATCTCGCCGGGAGGTTTATTTTCCTCGTTCGGGATCGCCAACTTGATGTTGCTGATCGCGAACGTGTAAAAAGTCTCGCCGGGATGTCATTTTGCTCGCTTGCAGTCGCCAACTTGACGTTGAGGACCGCGAGCGAGCAAAAACCGCCAACTACGCTACGTGATTTTGCACTGTGCTCCGTGCAATTCAAGTAGCGTGAAGTAGCACACACTACGCAAACTTCGCAAGCGTAGCGTAGTTGGCCGCCCAGGGTTACCTTAAGGTGGACCGTTTAACACAATGGGTTCATGTTAGTTTATAGTGGAAGGTAAAAACCTTTATGCTATCCATCCTAACATTGATTATGAATAAAAACATTTAATACAACATTAACAAGTATTTTCCTAAATTGACTTGCCTGACGTGCTCATTTAATCTTGTGATCCTGACCATTTTAATTTCCTTGTGTGGCTAGAATTTAGGTTAGGCAAAATCCTGGCCAGGACTCTGGTTTGGTTGTGGACGCAAGACTGTTATTTTGCTGTGCAAGCCATTTGATCAAGCTTGATGGCCCGCTAATTGTTGCTAGTGGCTTTAATGGTATGTGTCAGTGCGGCCAGAATTGCATCTCTGAATTGCCCTAGTCTGGCCGCAGTTTGTGCTGTGTTGGTGGATAAACACCGGTCTGAGACTTCTCTGCAGTGTCTAAGGCCGTAGAACCTGCAAATTAGGATTACCAAGCAATGCAGGGGGTCAGCTTCGCACAAAACAGTCCCTCAAGAGAACAGACAACATGTCTCTGTGCTAAAATTCTACATTTCAAAAAATGGTCTGAAAATGGCTTCGGGCCATAACTCGTCCCTCACTAACATCACCTTGCGGGTAAAGGGACAAGGACACTCCTCCATGGCAATATATCATACAGGATGGCAGGCCACAAGTACAAGCCTTCCTCTTTGTGGCCCTTTCTATCAGAGGTTTCCCTGTAGTCACAATCTAATTGTGTTTGCATTGTTCGCCCTAAGTTGACGGAGTATGCCCAGACGTGGATCCCTTGCTCATTTTGCCACTGGATTCAAGCTAGCCTGGCTGATATGGGGTGTTACCCCGTAATCCGTCCCAGGATGCTTCTTTCCGGTCAAGGGAGGACCTGACATGGAAGTTTGGGCTGGACTGTTCCTATGAGGAACAGGATCAAGACTGATTTTCATATGGTTGGGTCTGAACTGGGGTGGCGAAGCAAGCTAAAGAACGATGATGGATTCAACCCACATTTAATAGCGACTGGGGGTGAGTTTCTGAAACGTTTCAGTGCTCCGTCCATCATCTTATTGTATTTGCTTTGTTTCCCTATACGCAAACACATTCCTCACAATCACTAGTACCAAGTACCTCCTTGTGATTTATCGCTGGTGCCCAACCCCATGCCTAAGGCCTAACTCATCGATGAAACATTCTCATTAAATGGTATTCTAGAAGCCTCAATACCATTCAGACAGAGGTGGTACGCTGCTTGCATATCTTCACCTAAGAAACATTTGACAAATACCTCCTCTCATTCAAGTTTTATGCTCAATGTCAACACACCTACTTGCACCATGTTCTAGCTTCAGGCACAATTAAACTGCTCTTCCACTGCCGACCAACAGCGGCAACTGTTCAGACCATGTGAATGCACAGCAGCCAACTGGTAGCCCTGAAAGTTAATTAAGCAAACAATCATGTCCTCACTCCACTTCCAAAATTAGGTTAATGCAGCCAAGACAGGTTTTCTCCTGAATGTTTTCCAGAGAGAGTGCATAACCTGAACAGCAATCGCTCCAAATTTGAGCACCTTCTGGTCAAATTATCCCACCAGTTACTGCTACTAGATCCAAGCAGGTTCTTCTGTCCATTGTTCTGCAACTCCAAGTTCACTAGTACTGCCAGATACCAGGGTCTCTCTACAACTCCAAATAGTCCTCATCCTCTCTCAGCAACATCTCCTTACTGCCACCAGAGTTGTCCTGCAACTCCATGCAAGTCCTTTTTAAAATGTCATCACCAAAATGTTGTAGTTTAAGGGCTCTTCAGCACAGCGGAATGTGGAACCACTTAGGTGAAACGTAAGTTATTCCTTCCAGGTTAGGCCCTTGTGTTCCAGCTATAGCTCTAAAGCTTCGGTCAGGGCCCCATCCATAATACACAGACCCCCAACATTCAATGCATCACTTTCATGTCTAACACTGTACTACTGGGCTACTCTTCCCATACATACACAAAGACAATTTATTTCCTTCCACACAGGACAAATCAGCCAGGTCACATCCATACTTCAATCTCATGCAGTTAGCCTGAGGATATAAGAACAGGTATGCAATTTAATATACAACTGAATTGTCTTGGTGGCTCACATGAAGAGGAGAAAATGCAAGCTAAATTATATTCCCTGTGCTTTCCCAACGTCAGCAGATAGATGATTCACAATGCTACTTACTTGGATTTGGTTTAGGTGGAAATGCATTCAGAGTAAGGTATCATGGACAAAGAAGCACTCAATACTAGAAACACAACCATGGCTGTGTAAAGAATTGATCACGTTTGCACTCTGGTTGCCTTTACAGCCTTGCTCATCAGGCAGGAACACTTCATTTTATTTAAGCTCTAGGAGAAGAAGAGCAGGTGCCCTTTTCCTTTTAGGTACTCTAAGCCTACATCTAACCAGAATCCCACTGACGCTCTCAAATTGGATTAGGTGGTGAAAATGCAAAAACGTGTTTGATACTGTAGGTTTAATTAATTTGACTTTTTATCAAATTTATATACAAAGTAAAGTTGTGTGCACTGTACTAAGAGGAGAAGCATTCACGAATGTGTAAACAAAATAGCAGCTAGGCCATTTGTCGATTTAAATGAACTGTCCCTATTGCAAAGATATTAGGAACAAGCATTTGCAATGCAATAGGTTTTGCATTTACACAAGACCTATTGCATTGCAAATGGTAGGCATCGCGGACAAAGGGAGGTGAGGGGAAGAAGGCACGGACAACAGGAGGGGAGAAGGAGGCACGGACAACGGGAGGGAGGGCGGGGGTGGAAAAGAAGGTGTAAAGTCAATCAATCAATCAATCAGGGGTTTGTATAGCGTGCTACTCACTTGTGAGGGTCTCAAGGCGCTAGGGAGGGGGCGGCTTCGGATCAAGTCGTGGGGCCCTAGGCCCTCATATAATAATAGTAAGGACATAGACTCTGGACTTAGATGGTAGTACTTGCCCAGGGCACGTGCGCCTGGACCCTTTTAGTTACAGGGTCACATTTCCTTTGACGCCTGCGCTAGATCGGTGTGGGGTGCATACATGCCAACATTTTAGGACAGGGACGTGGGAGATTTAAAATAAAAAATCGTGAGAATGAAAATTCCTCATTGACTTCTATTGTTGAAAATGCAATTTCAGGTGGGAGACAGCTAAAATAAAGCAATTTTTGGCTTGAAAAATCGGTAGTCTCCCTCCTGAATCGGTTCTATTGGCATGTATGGTGGGGTGGGGTGTGAGCCAGCCCTCTGGGAGTGGCTGGTACTTTGGAACACTAGACCAGCAGGTCAGTACAGAAGGCACGGACAACGGGCAGGAGGGTGAAAAAGATGTCACAGACAATTGGAGGACAGCAGGAGGGGAGAAGAAGGCACAGACAACGGTCGTGAGGGCGAGGAGGTGGAAAAAAGGCACAGACAATGGGAGGGAGAGCACAGGGGAGAAGGCACAGACAACGGGAGGGGCAGGGGAGGGGAGAAGAAGGCTCAGACTACCGGAGGGAGGGCAGGGGTGGAAAAGAAGGCACTGACAACGGGAGGGTTGGGCATAGCTGCCAAGGTTTCAGATTGCCATGTGTGACATTTTTATAATTTCAGTGTTATTATGAGTGACATTTCAACGAGTATGAGTGACACTTTCTCGCGAGCAAAACAAAGCAGTGAAGACGAGAGAAACATATAAAAATTGCAAATTACAACCATTTACTCAATGAGAAACCATGTACTAGTTTCTCAGTGTACCCCTGCTTCCTTTGTTGCAGGAGTGAAATGCCTGGCAGTCATTACTGCACTTTGTGAAATATACATCAATGAAGTTTGAATGGGAGCATCAGAAGGCTGGGAAAGGCCTCTGTGCAGTGATACTGTGAACACTGGAATTGAGAGACAAGGAGGCTGAAAGAGATGTATTAACTGACACTGGGACACAGATACAGAGAGATAGACACGAGGGCATTATAAAGACATGGACAGACTGCCACTACAATTTAATGCAGAAGCAGGGTAGAAAGGCAGAGGTAACATCTCACTCCTGCGTCTGGCCCCAACAACTGCAACAACACACTGGTACCTAGTGTTGACGAAAAGAAAAAACAAAATACAGTTTGCACGCCAATGTCCCCCCAACCCCCTCCCGCTACCGGTAAAATAAATCTCAGGTCAGGACTCGGGCTGGTACCACTGTGATCCGAGTGATTGGCGTGACCCAGCCGGTGCCCCAACAGCACCGGAGTCCCAACATCTTGTCGGTGCTGATCTACCAATGTGCCCGAGAGTGCGCTCAAAATGATATAATTAACACGCACGGACAGACACTCGGTGGGTGGCAAATGGTAACTACTTACTTACTGTTCTGAATCTTCAGCCAGGCAGCGCTGCATGACTGACATTGGCAACTCTCTGCAGCAAACTGCCAGGCTCAGGCGAACCTCCAGGAACCCTCGGGGCACTCACTTCGGTTTGCCGCCTGCGCCCGCGTTATTCCATGCTGCGGCCTGTTCATTTGAGTCCTGTCTATAACTATCCTGGTGGCGGCTGAGCAATGGCCATAAAATAAGCCCCACTGTGCGACGGCCCAACCGGTGCAGGCACTAGAGTCAGCAGTAGTGCGCAAATGGAGCGCCGAGAGCAGCAGGCATGATGACGCACTGTGATCACCAATTGGGCACTGGCAGCGAGCAGTGCGAGTAAATGCTGCCGCTCAAATTAAAGTAAGAAATTCAGTAACACTGCCACATGCTCCCACCGCGGCCCGCCCACCTCAGGAGAAACTTGACTTCCAGGCTGTCTCCCTCACAGGCCTCCAGCCGCGATGACTCCCCAGGCAGTGTGTCCAGTGCAGGACTCGACACGCACGGCAAACAGGTGGCAGACCCCAGTTCAGTTCAGGGTGCTGAGACACCACTCTGGCGTCGGCCGAGGTCCCGGGTCAGCCAGGTCAAAGGCCGGTCAATCAGTGACGGAGAGCCGCGCCGGGGGATTCAATATGCAGCTGCTGGCAAGTCTGCGGGGACCAGCAGGTACACAGAGGCGCCAGGGGCGTGCGCTAGCACCCTGGCATAGCCAATTTCAGAGTGGCATTAATACCTCGGCCCTCGCGTCTTACCTCGGAATTTCAGCTCGTGCTCTATCTTCGCCAAGGGGGGGGGGCGCCGAGCGCTGTTAGCGTGGGTCAGGGAGTCAGGGTGCTGCTGCAGCGGCCGGGCAAGCGGCAGGACGAGGAGGTTCCAGAGAGGGAGGCTGACTGAGGGTGGGGATGCGGCGGCTGCCAGCTCTGCTTGCCGTCCGCACAAAGGAAACCGGAAGTCATATACATGCGAGTATATCTATGCACAAGGGTGAGAGAATGGATACCACTGGCTAGATCGTTGCGGGGGTGAGACAGAGTTGCGTCAATGCAGCACCCTTTACAGACCTCCCCTCGCTATACCGAGCACCCTTCTTGCCCAGCTGGCGGCCGAGCATAGTCCCAACGCCGCCCCCATCGTGCTGCTGCTCCGGGAACGCCTTGTGATTCCGTCCTAAGGTCGCAGCTCCCACGGGGTACTCTACCGCAGCTCGCAGCCCCTGCTGTTTACTATTTCCCTTAGCTTTCGATTTCCCGTAATGTCAGTTCGCCACCCCCTTGCAGTACGTCACTTCCGCTTATCATGTATGTACCTACCAGGATTCTTTTGCGTGCGTCACTTTTTTTTTTCAGGCAAAGCAGCGCATGCCCAGGACATAAATAAACAATAAGATGCTACGATTGTAGAGTGATCGCTCTACGTACTTCTGCCATTGTTAAACGCCATGTTTGTTGGCTTTTTATTCTCCATGTCTTATATTTTTTTTTATTGAATTTGTCACAATTCGCTGCATAATTAGGGAAGAAGCCAACAAATGAGCAGGGGGAGCCAAGCGAAGGCTCTAAAGGTCCCGTGCACGAACCTAGCCATCGGTTTGGCATCGACATTTTGCAAACAAGTCAGGTCCCGGGCCGGCCAGCCAATCACAGCGCGGCCCGGGAATGACGTCACGGGGGTGTCCCGGGCCGGCAGCCAATCGCAGCGCGGCCCGGGACAAAGGGGCGGGGCTTAAAAAAAGCACCAGAAACGCCCCCGAATCGCGTTTGAGAGAAAGCGCGTTTGACAGCCTCTGCCTCCCAATGGCTAGCCTCCATTTATGGAGCTAGCCAATGATAGGCAGAGGCGGGTCATCACCCCAGATAGAAATCAAGAGGTTTTGCTAGCGCATGCGTACTTCGTACGCATGGCTAAGGCAAAACCTAAAAAATAGACCGAAGTATACAAATTTATCACATCAGGCAAAACACAAAGTCTCTGGGTTGGTAAAGAAAATGAATTCTAACCTTCCGATCAGTTATCCACAGGTTAAATGTGGACATCTATATAACTTATACCAAGTTGAGAAAATAGGCACATTCCAATAAATGGCAGTCACCCTCAGGTTTCCAAAGGTCTAACTGTTCGTGATGAAATCTTCGACTGATCGATAAAATAAATCATTGCGAACAAATGTGAAGGTTGCTGTTCAGGCCCATATATGCTAAAATCCAAAGAATGCTAGAAAGTAAAGAGCTGTACCAACACCACATACAGGATTTAAGTAAGTATACAAAATACAATGTAAAAAACAAATAGCATAATAATGGACATCCAACCTGCTCCAGGAACAACATCTCCTTCAAGGATGTCAGTACCCATGATGCAGATTCTTAACAGTCCCTTAACCATCAGCTGTGTAAAAGACGAGAGCCATGTATAGCTTCAGCATCAAGCACGGAAATACTCCATATACATACCCTTCTACAGACAAACATTCAAAAGGAAAACTCTAATACTTGGAAGAAAACATGAACTAAATGATACCAGAGTGTATCACCACCCACTTGCAAAGGATGCACAATTTAACATTCTCTATTTTGATCCACTCCGGAGTATGGTGGCCCCTTTGTTCCCATGCTCCGGAGTGAACAGACATTTGGAACAATATAATCAGTGTCCCAAGACGAGAGCTAATCAGGAGAAACCTAGCAAGGACTTTTTTTTTGCTTCACTTCTTCTGAAACCTTGAAACCCCACTTACACCAAACATTGTGAGCTGGACTACACACATTTTCTTCCTTTCACATTCTGAATAGAAAGTCAGATCTGAAACCTTGTAGCAATCTCACTAGAAGAAGTTATAAGATGGACTAACAATACTTTATTGTAAGTCATGTATCAGCACCAAATTGAATGATTATCCGATTTAATCAATACACTTTCCATTCCTTACACAACCAAACACATCAATAATTAGAACACAGATATGACATAGATATGTGTTTGAATCTTAGATTTTTTTTTAGAATTAGAAAATAAAACTGGGCAGCAGAAAAGTGTTCAATCTGGCCACTAGAACTATATTTATTTTGGGCTAATCTCGACAGATTTCAATTTACTGCTATTCTTCCACAAATTAGAGAAACTAACTCAAGCAATCTTTTGTTGATTAATCCATTAGTCAACCTCAAGTCAAGTAAATCAAGTCATCACGTTTATCACTTATCTATTGGTATTGGTCCAGAGAAATTTGAAGGACACCAACGTAATTTTATTTTGTACTTGCCTGATAAAATGCGCTTTGGTTCAATTGAAGAGCCAGGTCTTGAGGTCCTTCCTAAATTGAGCCAGTGGTGGTCATTTAATGAGGTGGAGAGGCAGGGTGTTCCAGGTCTTTGCTGTGAGGTAGAAGAAGGATCTTACTCCGGCTATGGTCTTGCCCTGGCTATGTGGGACGGCAGCCAGGGCCATTTGGGCAGAGCAGAGGTCTCAGGTGGGTACGTGGAATGCGCGGCAGTGGCGGAGGTACACAGGTCCCATGTCGTATAAGGCTTTGTGGAGAAGTGTGGCTCAATGGTTGGGGCGGGAGACCCTGATGCAGAGTTCTGGCCCGGGACCAGGGTTCAATACACGCCTCGGCGGGTCTTGGGCTCAATTTCCTCGAACCTGATAATTCTCGCCTCGGTGCCTATTCTAATTATGGGTCCCACTCTGCAACTCTGGGCAATAACTTGCTTAATCTCCACAACGGCCCCAACAGCGCTGGATGCCTGGCTTCACCTTGGGAGTGCCCAGGAGTGGACATTTCACAGGGAAAAAGCCAGGAAGGGTTCCATAGCAGTATACGGACAGCGCTGGGACACTTCCGTTGGAGGTAGCTGTGCGCTTTACAAATGCTGGCATTTGTAGGCCTGTGTGAGGAGCTTGAAGGTGATTCTGGGAATCAGTGGAGATCTCCGAGGTGGCTGGTGATGTGGCTGCGGTGGGGGATGTTGAGGAGGAGTGTGAAGGAGGCATTTTAGATGTTCTACAGATTCTTAAGGCGTTTCCGCGTGATGACGCAGGCTCAAAAAAATCCACTTGCATTGTCGAGCAAGATTTATTCAGGATGAGCTATTTTTAGGGACTACTCCCCCTTTTTGGCAATTTGAAAATCCTCTAACTTCAGGGAAGACAAACTGACTTTTGACCTCTGTCTCTAAAAGCAGAACAAATGTGACAAGATATGATTTAAAGACATCTTTATTGCTCACAAAGTGAAAGAGCAAGAAAAATGCCAATGCATCTTGTTATTTTGTCACTTTTGCTGGCTTTCAGAGATAGGGGTCAAAGTCAGCTTATCTTATTACATTTATTTTTCTTTCGTGACTTGAGTTAGAGGATTTTGTAAAGTGAACTGTGTGCAAACCATTTCAAATGAAAGGCTGTAAGATGTCAGCCTTTTTTCTAACAGAACACTGAAATAGTGAACTGTTCAAACATTTCAAATATATTTCACTAGTTATGAAGACCCATTTTTGAAATTTTGTGGTGAAAAGATATTTTTATTGGATAAAACAAATTAGAACACTACTTGGTGTTGTGCAAATTTTCAATATTTTTGCTGAAACCCAATTTCCAAAAATTGTTGTTGCGTTATCAGTAACACCACATGTTAGTGGAATTTTTGTGGCCATTTCATGGAAAATATGCTATCTGTAAATGACATTGCACTACCACATCATGTTTTGGAAATATATTTATGAACAGTGAGTTTTTAAACAAACTGGGAATTATTACTGCTCCTGCCCACATGACAATGCTATAAGTGAAATAAGAGGTAAGGCAGTAATCATGAGTACCCTATATATGGACTAGATTCTGGTTATAAATGGAACAAACATTTGGTCTAGTAAATAAAACTAATTGTTTTGTACAGCAGAAATAGTGAACTCCCATATTTGCATGTGCTCTCTTATGTGATAATAGGCGGCTACATAAGACACAATTTGCCTAGGATCACACAATTTTAGACCAGTTCAGGGGTCAAGTACATTACAGTTAGGTCTAATAGATCATCAAAGTTACTAGACCTGCAGGTCTAGTAAACTTTTCATGATTTTTCGAGCCCTGTGCGGCGTAGAGTGCGTTGCCGTAGTCAATTCTGAGGCGGACGAGTGCATGGGTGACCGTTTTTCTGGACTCTGTAAGGATCCATTTGAAGATCTTTCAGAGCAGGTGTAGTGCGTGAAAGCAGGATGATGAGGCAGCATTGATCTGGCGGTTCATGGTGAGCGGGGAGTCCAGGATGATGCCTAGGTTCTGCGCTGGGTCTGTGGGTGTGGGGGAGGTTCCAAGTGCTGCGGGCCACTAGGAGTCGTTCCAGGCAGATGGGGGGTGGGGGGGGCAGCCCATGATGAGGTCTTTGGTCTTTTCTGAGTTGAGCTTGAGGCAGCTGTTCTTCATCCAGGTGGCCAGAACCTTCATCTCGTCATGAAAGCTGTCTTGGTGACTGTGGGTTCGTTGGTGAGGGAGAGACGCAGCTTGGTGTTGTCAACATAGGAGACTATGTTGAGTCTGTGGTCTCTGATAATGGCTGTGAGCGGGGCCATGTAGGTGTGGGGATCAGGGAGGAGCCTTGGGGTACTTTGCAGCTGATCTCTGTGAGTTCCGAGAGGAACGGAGGTAGTCTTACTCTCTGTGTTCAGCCGGTGTGGAAGGAGTGGATCCATTTCAGGGCTTTGCCCTGGATGCAGTCATCGTGGAGTCTTCGGCAGAAGGTACGGTGAGACGGTATCTAAGGCGCCTGAGAGGTCCAGGAGGATGAGGACTGCAGTTTTGCCTCGACCAAGGAGGGCATGGTGTAGTCTGTGGCAGTGAGGAAGGCGACCTCGGTGCTGTGGTTGCTTCAGAAGCCAGACTGGGAGAGACTCAGGATGTGGTTCGCTTTGATAAACTCGGAAATGTGAACGTGGATAGCCTTCTCGATGACCTGGGCTGAGAAAACAAGGAGATAGATAGGTCTGAAGTTCTTGAGGGCCCTTGGGTTCACAGAGGGTTTCTTCAGCAAGGGGTTGAACTCGGTTTCCAGTCTTCTGGAAAGGTGGCGGAGTTGATGGATCAGATGATGGTGCGGCAGAGTTGTGGGGCGATGGCGGTGCCTGCTCTGTTGAAGATGTGATGCGGGCAGGTGTACGAGGGTGCTCCAGAGTGGATGCTCCTAATGATCATTAGGGTGTCATCTGTGATGAGGGGGTCCAGCTGAGTGATGTCTGTTGGGGTTCGGCATAGTAGGGTGTGGTGGTTGCGGGTGGGGTGGGAGGGTCTTAGGTAGGAATGCTGTCAAAGCGGTCTTATATCTCCTTGATCTCGCGGTAGAAGTACGTGCTGTGTCGTTGTAGAGGTCTTGGGAGGGGGGATGTCAGCTGTCTCTGTGCTAGGTGTGGCGAATTCTTTAACCACTGTGAAAAGTTCCTTGCTGTTGAGTGCATTGGCATTGATCCTTTCTTGTAGGGTCACTTTCTTCATTGTTCTGATGAGGTGGTGGTGTGCGGTGAACGCGGTCTTGAAGGGCGAGTTTTTTTCCGGGGTCTTGCTGCTCCTCCATCTCTTCTCAAGCTGTCTACATGTGCGCTGGACTCATGAAGGGCAGGAGAGAACCAGCTGGCTTTCTTGGAGTGTCGCTTGCTTGTTTTTTTTTCCAGGGGAGCCAAAGTGTAGGCGCAGGTGGAGATTGCGTGCTGCGGTTTTGCTTCTGTGGATGTTTTGGCTGGATGGGTTTTGTTGAGGGAGGTGGTGATCTGTTCTTCGGTGACCTTTTTACAGCTTTTACATGGGTAGCAGTGGCCGTGGTGGTGTTCAGTGAGTTTGGTGAAGGCGAAGTGGACGCAGCAGTGGTCGGTCCACAGGAGCTTGGTGGTATGGCTAATGAGGATGTTGTCGCTGGCAAAGTAGATGGAGTTGAGCGTTTGTCCCACTGAGTGGTTTGAAGACGTGACCAGTTGTTTGAGTCAGACGGTGTCAAGGCTCTCCAGAAGGGAAGAGTTGTTTTTGTCATTGGGGCTGTCCAGGTGAAAGTTGAGTCAACGAGGAGGATGTAGTCTGTGGAATTGTGAGCCTGGGGTGTGAAGCAGTTGATGGAATCGCTGATGGGTGGGCAGGGTCCGGGGGGGCTGTAGACAAGGGTGCAATGGAGGGTGGTTTTTGGGTTGGTCTGGACCTGGAAGTGGAGGTGCTTCATGTTGGCCCAGAGGTTGTCTGCATGGGTGGTGAGGCGGAGGGTACTCTTGTATGCGATGACAATGCCTCCTCCTGGTTTGCGGACGTGGTCCTTGTGGATGATCTTGTAACCATCTGGGAATGTGGTGTCGATGTCCGGGGCAGAGGCGGAGTTCATCTAGGTTTCCGTGAGGAAGGCGATGTCGGGGGTAGACAGGCAGGTCCCAGATCTCCATGGCGTGCTTATGGAGGGAGCATGCGTTGAGCATGATGCACTTGAGGCAGTCGGGACCGGTGTCTGTCGATCTTGTGGTGAGCAGGGCTAGTGTGCAGTGGCAGGCGAAGGTGCAGCTGCAGTTCTGACAGGAAAACGGGCCGTGGGTGTTCATCGGTGATGCCCAGCAGCAGGCGGTGTGCCTTCTGGTGTTGAGTGCGTGGATGCGCTGGCATCGTATCGGTGGATGGTCCTAGAACCAAGGTCCCTGGTACTGGGCGCAGTCCAGGCGCTGACAGGTTTGCCTTTGGCGAGCCAATGGCGCAGCGGCCATAAGTAGTGTGAACAGGAGGGCAGGACAGCTGGAAGGCAGGGAAGTGGAAATCAGCACTGGAGGGTGGTGGGGCCGTGGGGGATGAGCAACGGCAGGGACACGGTATTTAACTCTTAAAGAAAAGCCCTGGTCAACTCATTTTTGGCGTGACAAGAAAATTATGTTTCTGAATGCTTTTAAATGGAAGAAAATTAACATGAAAAGTTACATAATTGATTCATTTAACTCTTCATTTTAATTTTCTCCCATTTCAAAATGTTGCATTTACAAATAGCAGAACTCTTGCTCTCAGTGGTCAGCAGACACTGCCACATTTATAGCTGAAAAATACTGTCATTTTTTTAAATGGGAGAAATTTAAAGTGAATAAAAATATTTCAATGAAACATGAAGTCTCCGTATTTTTCTCCATTCTTAAACCAATTAAGTCATAATGCTTTATGAAACATGTTTCTTCACTTTATATTCCAAATGGTTGTTTTGTTCGGGTATAAATATGGCAATCTGTTTACAGGCCACTGGAAGCAAGATGCTTGCTGTTTGAAAATATGAAACTTGGAAATAGGAGAAAATTTAAATCATGAGTTTTATGGAATCAATATTGTACTTGTATTTATATAGCACTTAGTAACCCTGATGAGGCGTCAAAGCGCTTTTCGGAGAGTAGCATGCTACTCCAGAACCCAAAAGGATTAGTGGTTGATTAGTATCGGGAAATATGAGTTCATTTGAGTGATTCTTCAGTTTTATATTCTCCCATTTCAAAGTGTCACACTTTCACACAGTAGGCATAATGCTCCCAGAGGCTGGTAGACACAGTGCCATATTTAGAACTGAAAAATACAGTCATTATTTTAAGTGGGAGGAATTTAAAGAGCAACATTTTTTCCACATTATGAACATTTTGCACAACACTTTTCTGCACTTGAAATTTCTCCCATTTAAAAAAATAAGTGGTTGCATGTTTGTGTTATACTTGCAACGGTGCCACATATAGAAAAAGGTATGTCCAGTGCCACAAGTACATACAACACAATTTCTCAGTCACCCATGAACATATATCTCATTCATATGCACATATGTTCATACAACCCCAAAGACCACACACTCACTGAGACACATGGAAACCCTGTCATAGTGCTCCTAGTCAAAGTATTTTGCTCAAACCATAGTATATGGCTCTATGGACAATAGGTTCAAAGTCAATGAAGCTGGGTATGGGGGTATCTGGTAACAATGAGCGAGTTGCTTAGCATGCAGTACCTTATGAAGATTGTCACTGAGCAATCAGAAGTAGGTCTATGTAGAAAAGGTAAAGAGCCTCCAACAACCCCTGCTATGCTCCTCAGAAACCAAACAGTTCAGTCCATTTTAACATTTCAACTGTGTTATGAGAAATCTTAAGCTTCCAGGGCCCCAGGTGCAGCACGCCTTGTGCGCAATTGTATCATATGATGTGGGCATGCCCCAAGATAGCAAAAGCCTCGGTAGCAGTACTGACCGAGCTAGCGGAGCTAGTGACCAGGACAGCGAACTTGTCCTTAAGTCTGAACTCTTCCTCCTGGGATGGATGCCGAGGCCTAAAGCATGTAGGCTGGAGTGCAGGCTGATGATAGACCTAGCATTGATGCTGTACAAACGCCGCACCGCGATGACCTGGAAGGCAACAAAGCCTCCATCAGTGTCGCTGTGGTGCAGGGTCCTGAAGAAATAAGCAACAGCAGAGAAAACCACCATTACCAATATCAGTAAGAAGACGTACCCTGAGGCTTTAGAAAATGGTGGATGACATATTGTCCTCCTCGCAGGGATCATTTGAGCTACCGCTGAAGCAGCATGAGAACAGACTTCAGACATTAATATGGGACAATAGGATCACACGGGGAGGGCTGCCTAAGCGGGTATGCAGACACTGAGATATAATTGGGAGGAGGGGTGGGTCAAAAGTTGTTCATGTTTAGTTATTTTCCTTTATTGTATCCAAGTTGCACTGTTAAGATTGCTGCATTTTTTCCATCCATTGACTCACTTACTGTGCTTGTTGCTTTCGCGATTATTTTTTATGGGGTGTTTGTTGAATCTTTCAGTGTCCGCTCACCCCAACTCGCTGGCTAGCCACAACATTTAATTTTCTGGAGCTGCTCACAAGATCATAATACTAATTATACCACATATTACAGAGAATGTAATCACTGATAAAAAAAGAACTGCATGTATTTCCTACCAGTCTCTGGAGACATTGAAAATTCATGCCAGATGTCTGGTTACCGGAAAGGCCAGTGAAATGGTAGCAGGCAAAAACACTGCCAACAATTTACGCCTCTGGGGAGCTAGAAAGCATAGGATCAAACAGCAAGAGTCAAATGACTGCATTTTAGTATCTCTGCAGAGAAGCTAATTTGCCAGGGTCCCATCTTTGGAGAACAAAAACTCTCACTTGAACGGCGAAGTAGAATGTGACCCAACTGCTGTGCATCAACACACACATGGGGTTATCGGTTCCCGAGTATCGTGTCACTCGCCGAAAAAGCGATTCAACGACTCGTCAGGAGTAGTAAGCGCTATATAAATTCAAATACAATTACAATACAATACCCTAGTCCGACAAGAGAAGCATACCTGATTTTTCTCCAAGATAATCATAAGTGCTGGTTCACCTGCCACACACCCCATGCCCCAAGCTAGTCGTGGGGGAGGATCTGGGGTGTGTGTGCTGCTTTATCCGTGCCCAGTAGTTCTTGTTCGCCACGTGCTGCTTTTTAAATATATACATCATTCATGGACTAAATCTCTTCCAGAGAGCCGCTTTTCAGCTTTCTCACATGGAGGTGATTTGCAAATATCTGCAACCACTGTCAAAAGCAGGTAGCCACCGCAGCTTGAACGTTCCAGGCCGTGCAGCGTACCCCTGGCTGTCAGGCAGGAAAACCCTGCTGCGCCTAGGAGTAGGTCGCAGACTGTGATAGGCATCGTGATAATGTGTTTTAACACAGGGGGTTATTGGCTGAGCTACAAAGAGTTGTAAACAGCAGGTGTTGCACCTAAGGGCACGGCGGATGAAGGAGCTCTTGTGCCTCTTTTATAAGAAATAAATAAATTAAAGGAAAAAGTGTTCATTAAGAATATGTTTCAATCAAGAAACAAACATCAAATAAGTATAACTCGCACAGCTGCCATCGTTTTTCAGTTTGCAGGTAACCTAGGGTTTACTGGTTTGCAATAAACATCGTGGGTATATTTATTGATGGCACTCGAATCTCAATGTTCATGACCTCGACAACATGACATCCATGAAATCACCAGTTACACTACACATCACCTTGACATTAATCGATGAGCTCGCTACGCATATAGTGCGATTTCTTTATGCCACACAATCTTATACTCGGTTGTTTACTCTTGTTGTTTGATATTAGAAGTACTGCAAGGTCCTGAGCATTGAATCTGGGTGCAAATCATGGTTTGTGAGATAACCACAACTGGCCAATCTCGTATGTGTTTTGCTTTTATTTCGTAACCACTGCTACAGAGTACCTGTTCTTTTTTAAGCAAATTTCTTAAATGTTTCAAACAAATATTAGCGTGTTATCAACAGGAGGAAACCATCCTTTTTACTTTTACATTTTTGAAATTGTTTTTTTCTGGATGCTCTATTACATATCTCCTATATAACCAAGTCACACAGAGCCTGGTTCTGCACAGCAAGTTTGACTGCAGGGTCTGGCCTCCTGCCAGGCCGTTTGCCAAAAAAATGGACAACACACAATTGTCTGAGGGTGAAGACCTTCACCTCCCCCCCATGAGCGACCAACCCCCACTGTGCATGGTCCTCAGCCGTGCACAGGAGGTATGGGAAATAAGGCCTAGCCTATGTCCAGACCCAGCATCCAAACATGGCTACATGGCCTTATCCCTGTAGTTGGGTGTATTTTTTTGAGGGTCTTGGACCCAAGACCTAATATGTGTGCAGTTCTCAAGCAGGTTCTTAGGGTTCATGAACTCCACAACTTTAAGAAACATGGAGGGTTGTCCTCCAACACCACATGGGAGTGGGGTCAGAGGATGCTGCCCCCTAATTCGCCCTTTAATATTTTTTCGCTCCATATGGGCATAGAGCATCAGGTCATGTAATAACAGCCGCAACTGAAATTTTCCTGTTTCAAGTATCAAAGCTCTCAGATTTGCGATCCCAAGTTTGGGTCCCACAATCTCCCACTAGACAGCAAAAAATAAAAAAACACCAATGCTCTCTGATCCAATGGAATGTACTGTGTACATATACACACATTTATGTATAAGCACAAATACATATACACACACACACAAATATATATACAAACATACACATATGCACACCACACACACACCTTCCATGTCGCTCTTACCCTACACTGATACATCCTAAACCTTTTAGAATACAATGGACTCCCAAACATGTGTTACACACCCTTCTCTTGTTCTACCTACTCATCCAACTAACAAGGGTACATGTTCATCACTCACAATAACATCTTGCCTTCGCCTTATTGATCTATTCCAATTCATCTATCCCTAGTCAAAACACTAGAATAAATGCATGAGGTCTAAAGAGCACAAAAAAATACAATTATTCACACACAGAAAAGAACCCCATATTACTAATCTACTACCCATATACCTCTACACTGAGGTTTTGGAGGAGTGTGCCACTCGCCGCAAACCACTTCACTGTTTCATCAGGGTAGAAAGCACAAGATAATTATAATTGTAACTTTGCAGTTGGTTCTCGGCATTTTCAAAAAAGTGAGACACTGGGCATAAATATATCTCAATGATATGATACTGCATACCAAGTAAGGGTTATGTTGACAAAACACTGTGGAAAGTCTTAACCAGGTCTGTTTACACAAAACACAGGTTTGCAACTTGTGTCTTAAAAGCATTTGTGACTGAATAGTTTGTGACAGAGTTACTCGAAAATCGTTCCACTCTTGTGGCAGATTTAGTCCCCCCCCTTTTGTTTTAACAAATCAATTAAGGGGGACGGGGGAGGGTTAGAACCTTTCGCTTGTTCCATATCCTTCCCCATGCTTCATCTTAAAGTAATGCACACCACACCCTTCAAGTAATGGCCTACTACAGACTGAGTGAAGGACCACTCGAAGCTGGCTGTTTTATTGGAAGCAAGCAGAGCTGACAATGTTTTAGTTTAGACACATACACAATGTTCTATTAATCAGTTCCATCGCACCCACCCCTAAACATTATCTACCCGTTAAGTCTTCAACGCTCCCCTCCATTTAACTTTCAACACGTTAATCTGTTCACCTCTCAACTCCAATTTATTATCCTGAATCCTCATCTACTTCCTTTACAGCCTGCAAGCAGCAGGCCCAGACTGCCCCTCGCCCCTCCTTGATTAGATCTTTACCGATACTTTTCTTCCCCAATCTTCCCAGCTCTTTCCCTATCAAACTTTTAGCTCTCTCTTACTGCAACGCAAAACAAATTCTTCCCCGACGTGGTTTCTGAGTTAACAATAAATCTCAGCATCTCTCTCCACCACCCAACAACATCAACAAATTCACTAACTACACCCCTTATCTCAGAAAGTAGAAATGCAACCCCATCTTGCTCGCAAAATATATACAGTTCGAATGAAAAGTATTTGCCACAGCTGAATACTTTAAGATGGAACAGGCGCCATTCAGCCCCAGTGAAACCTTAACCTATTAATTCTAGATCTCTCCGTATGATGTTTCCCCAGCATGGACATAAACTATCTCAGTCCACCTATCGCCAGACCAGTTATCACCAGGTCACTACCACATTTTCCCACAATCCTACCCATAGCATTTGCTCGCTGTGTATTCTACAAACCATTCCTACTACGACAACTCCAGACAATCGAATCTTCATTTCATACACCTAAAAGCTTCCTCATAGAACAGTATCACTGCCGTCTAGCCCAGTTCATCAATGATCAGCCACCATCTCTCTCAAAACATACAGAACACACATTACTCTTCTACCTGCCCTTCCTGCGCCATCACTCCTCCTACTCAGAGTCAGCACCTGACTTCTACTCTGGACTTGTTGTTAATCACTACTTGGTCTTTAGTCCACCAAACCTCATCATTATTATTACCTTTCATCTCCGCAGTGATCAAAACACCAGTATTAACCATACCCTGGGCCTGGTCCACTATCAGTGCCATTCTCAACCTCGAATTGAAAGCTACATATCATGCTGCCATCTTCCTCCTGGGTCCAGCCTAGCATGTGCTTGTCATCTTTCCAACTGTGATTCGAGATGGCATCAAAGATGTCATTTTACATGTCGTTAGTGATGTAATTTGAGAGATCATGAGCAGTGCATGTCAGGGATGGAAGTTATAGGTAGCTCAGTTAACTAGAGCCCCTTCTCGCTCTCTCTAGATGTGTCTACACACATATACGCACACACACACACATATATATATATACATACATATATATATATTTACTCCGAATCACCTCTCAGACAAAGAAGTTCACCTGGACACTCAGCGCTTGCTAATAATCCTTTATTTCGACAAGAGTAAAGTCACGACGCGTTTCACCATTACGGCTGATCAAGCCGTAATGGTGAAACGCGTCATGACTATTCTCTTGTCGAAATAAAGAATTATTAGCAAGCGCTGAGTGTCCAGGTGAACTTCTTTGTATGAGAGGTGATTCGGAGTAAATATTGAGGTCTGCCAGTGACCTGGACCACTCGTGACAGCTGCAACGCTCGTACTGGCATTGGTGGAGTGTGTGTGTATGTATATGTATATGTATATGTATATGTATATATATATATATATATATATATATATGTATATGTATATATATATATATATATATATATATATATATATATATATATATATATATATATATATATATATAACCTACTGGCGGTCGCCAGTAGGTATATATAGTTAGAATTTTCAAAAATCCCATAATCCCATAGAGAAAAAATCCTATGTCGAATAACTTTGGCGTTTGAGGACGGAATTGGCTGAAATTTTCAGGAAAATGGCACATTTTGTTTCTGAGCAGTCCCTGAAAATTTGGGGGGGTTTCGTCAAGGGGTGGCCGAGAAAAAAGGGGGTCCCAAAACGCGTTTTTCCCATGCAATTTTCCATAGGGCGGTTGGCCTCACTTTTAGCTCGAACGGCTGAATGGATTTCCACGAAACTTGGCAAAATTGTAGGGACTGGTAGCCCGATGTGCCTTTGCTAGGTCTCATTATATGTGTTCCAGTGGATTTTGAGAAATGAACGTTCAAAAAAATATATATATCTGTAAGCGCGCTCCGGGCAGCACCCCGGTTCGCATACCTGACGCGTAACGGAACTTCGCGAAGCGAAGCTGATTGGCTCTCTGGTGTCTGTCAACATTCTAAACAGTCCGGAGCGGCCGCCATCTTGTCTCTTGGTAGGATCGAGAGACAAGATGCGGTGAAAAACGAAGGGGGAAATGAAGGAAAGGGGGCAAGGTAGACCCCTCCTGACCCCCTAGGATTGATGAGGGGGATATTAAAGTGCCCCGCGGGGCAAAAAAAAATTTGCGATTTTTCGCCATAGAGGCGCGTCCCGGTACGCGAACCGGGCAGCTAACTGGCAGCGTAACGGGAGTCCGCCATCTTGTGTTTTTGGAGCGTCCGGTTCTCGTACCGGGTTCGGTCCCGGTAAGCGTAACAAGAGAAACAGTAAAAAAAAAAAATTAATGGAATAGATTATCAAGAAAACTTGAAAAATTGTAGGGACTGTTTGTTTGATGTGCCTTTGCAAGGCCTCAAGATATGTGCACGTGTGGATTTTGTCTAATTAAGGTTAAAAAATATATATATATCTGTGTGAGCAGTTGATTCACTAGATGTATGGGTTCAAAAGTGCATGTGGAAACAGCTGTATGGGCGGTTGACTGTGTGCATGAGTGTATTGGTGAGTGAATGGATATCTCAGTGCTACATGTCAAAGTAAGTACATATGAACAATTGTAGGGACTGTTTGATGTGCCTTTGCAAGGCCTCAAGATATGTGCACGTGTGGATTTTGTCTAATTAAGGTTAAAAAAAATATATATATCTGTAAGCGTGCTCCGGCGCGCTTACGTTACGGGTTTTGTTTGCGCTGCAGAGCCGATACGTCACGGTTATGCGACGCGTCATGAGGCGTCTCACGTGGCTACGTGATACGTCACGTAATAAAGAATATATTTTACAGATATAGATATTAGCTTTTAAAAAACCATTGAAGTTCACTGAAAAAACCATAGGTTATAGACCATATATAGTTAGGAATTAGCATTTACAAAACCTTATTTTACTCACACAAAACCATTGAAATTCCATATATAGTTAGTTGCACTAACTATATATCGCGCACCCGCAATCCACTGCTGATGATGTCACATATTACATCATTCATGACATGGTCAGTGACATCACTGATGACATCACTGATGACATCTCAAATGACATCACTGATGACATCACTGATGACATCTCAAATGACATCACTGATGACATCTCAAATGACATCACTGATGACATCACTGATGACATCACTGATGACATCACTGATGACAACATCCAGTGACTGTATATTTCTTTAAAGTTAAAATATGTCTTGCATATTGAAGAATGAGTGGATTTATAAGTGTCTGGATGAAGGATTTAGTAGGTGCATGACTGACTGTATGAGTGAGTGATTAAATGTGTCTCACTGAGTGCATGGGTTAGTGACTAAACTGTCTTAATTTGTGCATCATTATATCTTTTGTTCTGTAAACTGCTGCATGTGTTGATCAGTAGCTATATGAGTAACTATATGGGTTATTGATTGGTTGCCCATGTATTTGTATGGGAGACTGAGTGTGTGTGTGGGTGTCTGGGAGGTGTATGACTCTGTGCATAGATGTGTGAGCAGTTGATTCACTAGATGTATGGGTTCAAAAGTGCATGTGGAAACAGCTGTATGGGCGGTTGACTGTGTGCATGAGTGTATTGGTGAGTGAATGGATATCTCAGTGCTACATGTGAAAGTAAGTACATATGTAAAACACAGTACATGTGAGAATTGACATATATAAATAACTGTGCATAAGAGCCAGTGAATGTGTGAGTGGCTGTATGGATCATTGTGAACTTGTATCCGGGATTGTATAAGAGAGTAAATATGTGTTAGTATGTGTTTGAATAAGTAAGGTGTGTATAACTGTATAGTTGAGAAAATGGAGGTGTGATTGATTCTTTGCATGACTGACTAGGTGTGTGTGTAACTTCATGGATGAGCGACAGTCTGAGTGTCTGTTTACACTGAGTGTATCTAAGGTTATATTAGAGTCTGAAGAAGTTCATCGTATTATCCCATGAATGTTGTCATCAGTGATGTGATCAGTAATGTCAAATGAGAGGTCATCTGTGATGTCATCAGTGATGTCATTTGAGATGTCATCAGTGATGTCATTTGAGATGTCATCAGTGATGTCATCAGTGATGTCACTGACCATGTCATGAATGATGTAATATGTGACATCATCAGCAGTGGATTGCGGGTGCGCGATATATAGTTAGTGCAACTAACTATATATGGAATTTCAATGGTTTTGTGTGAGTAAAATAAGGTTTTGTAAATGCTAATTCCTAACTATATATGGTCTATAACCTATGGTTTTTTCAGTGAATATATATATATATATATACACACACACACACACACACACACACACACAACCTTTGTGAACTACACTGAAGACTCCATTGGCAGATTGATCAATACCCTGAACCCTGCCAATCACTTCACGGACCCCCTCCCCGCAAATGCAGTCAAAGACCTCTCAACCCTGCTGTTACCCCTCTGGTCCAAGATTATCAATAGCTCACTGGACCAAGGCCACATTCCAGATACCCTCAAAATCGGACAGGTTTCACCTATCCTAAAGAAACCCACGGCTGATCCCTCGGACCTAAATAACTATCGCCCTATTTCCAACATCCCTACAGTGGCCAAACGTTTGGAAAAATGTGTACAACTTCAATTGACAAGGCACATCTTTATTTATTTATTTATTTACTGACATTTATAGAGCGCTAACGAATACCCGTAGGCGTCTCGGCGCTAGACTACAGCAATGTCCCTCCCCAATGATTGAAAGCTCATGCAGATTGATGTTCTATGTTATTGGTTGAATAACCACGTCTTCAGTCTTTTTTGAAACTGCAAGAGTGAAGGACTGGTCTTTATGTGGTGTGGCAAAGTATTCCAGATTTTAGGAGCCGCCACTAAAAAGCGGCGGTCGCCCCAGGAGACTGTTCTGGAACGTGGGACAACTAGTTGATTAAGGGATGTAGATCGGAGCTGTCTAGCCGGGTTATAAAGAATTAGCTGGTCTTTGAGAAAACGAGGTCTTGGTCCTGCAGTACTTTATAAACTGTGCACAGGGATTTAAACTTAATCCTGTTTTGGATGGTCAACCAATGGTAAGTCCTTAAGGTGTCTGAAATGGGCGCGAATTTAGGCGTTCTGGACAACAGGCGTGCCGCCGCGTTCTGTATAGTCTGGAGCTTTTTTGTGACTCGAGATTGTGCATTAAGAAAGAGTCCATTACAGTAGTCTAATGATGTTAAAACCAAAGAAGTAACCAGAGTCTTGGCGGCCGTGTCCGGCAGAAAAGGAATGATTTTTCTTATCATTCTGAGTTTAAAATGGGCAGAGGCCGCTACCTTATTTGCATGTGCCATGAAATTGATCTGGTCGTCGAAGGTTACTCCTAGGTTCCTGACCTTAGAGGTAAGGGCATGGGAGGGTGCCAAAAGCTGAGGGCCACCAGGTTGCAGACCAGGCAGGCGAGAGAGTTCCAAAAATGACTACCTCCGTTTTATCGGAATTGAGCTTCAGGCAGTTTCTCGCCATCCACTCACCAATAGCAATCATTCCATTTTGAAACCGTTCTGCTACCTCCTGCCCATCACCCTTGATGGCCAACACCAATTGCGTGTCATCTGCGTATGAGGTTAGGCTCATCCCATGTGCTTTGATGACACTAGCAAGGTCCGACAAATCGAGAACTTCGACCTCCTGAACACACACCAGTCAGGTTTCCGAGCAGGGCACAGACCGAATCAGCCATGACACACATAATTGATGATGCACTGCATATCCTCGTTCAAAACGGCTCCTGCCTACTCAACTTACTCGACCTCCAGGGCCGGACTGAGAACCAAAACCGGCCCTGGCAAAGTGCTCGGCCGGCCCCCTAGGGCTGCGACCGATCTCTTTGCCTGGGCCGATTTTCGGCCAATTTTGTTACAGGGCCGATTTTGCAGCTATGCTGCAAAAACGGCCCTGTAACATAAACAGCCCCCAGGGGCCAAAACCGGCCTCTACCCTTGCGGCGCACCGGGGGATTGCCCGGTGCCCGCAACGGCCAGTCCGGGCCCGTCGACCTCTCCTCAGCGTTTGACACGGTCAAGCATGAGCACCTGCTACACCTTCTGGAACACAGAATGGGGCTCTCAGGAACAGTGTTAAAGTGGTTCACATAATTTCTCCAGAACAGGACTCAGCAATTCAAGGTAAATAACTCTCTATCCAAACCGGTCCAAGTAACCCTGGGTGTTCCACAAGGCTCCGCACTCTCCCCAACACTATTTAACCTCTTCATGGAGCCTCTCACTCAAATTTTGCAAGCATCCAACGTTCAATTTCACATGTACGCAGACGATACACAACTATACCTCAAGATTCACTCGGTAGACGACATCAACTTGCTTAACGTAACCCTCAGGAAAACTCAAACATGGCTGGCAGAAAACCATCTCAAACTGAATGCCCTAAAAACAGAATTCTTGCTAATAGCCCCTCCCGCCAAATTACCCATGATGCAAGAATGGATTAAACATCTGTCAGCACTCAATGTCCAACCCACAATCGTGGATTCAGCAAAATCATTAGGAATAACCCTGGACAGCAACCTCACCATGCAGAAACACATCAGTAATGCGACAAAGGGAGCAAACTTCCACATTAACATACTGAGGAAACTGAAACCCTTCCTACCAGCCAACGACCTCAAACAGGCTGTTCAAGCCCTAGTCTTACCAAGACTGGACTATGGATGCATCTCTCTCTGTGGCCTCCCCAAGACATCAACCGCCGCACTAAGAGCGTCAATCAACGCCACAGCGAGACTCATCACCGGTGCCAACAGAAGATCACACATATCCCCAGAGCTACACTCGTTGAACTGGCTACCCTTGGAAGCCAGAATACATCTGAAAATTGTGTGTATGACTCATAAAGCCTTGCATCTAAATACACCCAGCTATTTAGCGCAGAAACTAACCCTCTCGGGCAGGGCTAGAGCCTTAAGAAGCACGCAAAACCTATTACTCAAGCCACAAAAATTCCACAAGAAGAAAACATACAACCGATCCTTCTCCGGGATGGCACCCAGAATCTGGAATGCTCTTCCCCCAGAAGACAGACTGAACCCCTCCACAGCCTCCTTCAAAAAACAAGTGTAGTCGATCCTCATGGCCAAATTCTGCGGAGCGTGATGTTCAGACACAGCAAGACTATTTCAGCTTGGTCCTTGTTCCTATACCGGAGAAAGGCTCCATTAAGAGCCCTCTATTTCTCCTCAACTTACCTACGTCGCCCATACCGAGACAAAGATGACGACACACCATTAACCAGCTACGCCAAGATGGCACAATCATGTACTTTGTTTTCAACTTGACCATCCCCAAGTTTCTATGATTTATCATGTATTTATGTACTTTACGTAACCTAACCGTTTTTGGACCGGTCTGTACTCTATTAACTTTACTGACTGTATAGCGCTCTGATATCCGCCTAGGATCTTGTTAGTGCTCTATAAAACTTTCAAATAAAATACACATATACACACACACACTGGAAAAACAACAAAAGGTTACAGAGACGTTATAGTTGGGCTCAAATGTCACTCGTACAAAACAAGTGAATTTCAGCAGTTATATGACAGCACATATTACATCACTCATGACATGATCAGTGACATCTCAAATGACATCATTCATAACATCAGCCAGTGATTGTAAGCATATCGTGAATGTTTCGGAGACTTAAAAATATATACTAAGCGACGGCATAAGGTAAACAAATATTCTTTCTGTATTACTAAGTGATACTATTTCTAACATATGTTCTCAGAGTGGTTTTGTGAGTGATTGTATGGTTGTGAGAATGGGTATATAAGTGGTTTTGTGAGAGATTGTATGGTTGTGAGAATGGGTATATAAGTGGTTTTGTGAGAGATTGTATGGTTGTGAGAATGGGTATATAAGTGGTTTTGTGAGAGATTGTATGGTTGTGAGAATGGGTATATAAGTGGTTTTGTGAGTGGTTGTGTGGTCGAGCGAGGGGTCGAGCGAGGGGTCGAGCGAGGGGTCGAGCGAGGGGTCGAGCGAGGGGTCGAGCGAGGGGTCGAGCGAGGGGTCGAGCGAGGGGTCGAGCGAGGGGTCGAGCGAGGGGTCGAGCGGTCGAGCGAGGGGTCGAGCGGTCGAGCGGTCGAGCGAGGGGTCGAGCGGTCGAGCGAGGGGTCGAGCGGTCGAGCGAGGGGTCGAGCGGTCGAGCGAGGGGTCGAGCGGTCGAGCGAGGGGTCGAGCGAGGGGTCGAGCGAGGGGTCGAGCGAGGGGTCGAGGGGTCGAGCGAGGGGTCGAGCGAGGGGTCGAGCGAGGGGTCGAGCGAGGGGTCGAGCGAGGGGTCGAGCGAGGGGTCGAGCGAGGGGTCGAGAGGTCGAGCGAGGGGTCGGGCGGGTGCGCGAAGGGTCGGGCGGGTGCGCGAAGGGTCGGGCGGGTGCGCGAAGGGTCGGGCGGGTGCGCGAAGGGTCGGGCGGGTGCGCGAAGGGTCGGGCGGGTGCGCGAAGGGTCGGGCGGGTGCGCGAAGGGTCGGGCGGGTGCGCGAAGGGTCGGGCGGGTGCGCGAAGGGTCGGGCGGGTGCGCGAAGGGTCGGGCGGGTGCGTGAGGGGTCGAGCGAGGGGTCCAGGGGTCGAGCAAGGGGTTGAGGGGTCGAGCGGTCGGTCGAGGGGATCGAGGGGTGGGTCTGGCGGGCGAGGGGTCGGGCGGGCGAGGGGTCGGTCGGGCGGGCGAGGGGTCGGGCGGGCGCACGAAGGGTCGGGCGGGCGCACGAAGGGTCGGGCGGGCGCGCGAAGGGTCGGGCGGGCGCGCGAGGGGTCGGGCGGGCGCGCGAGGGGTCGGGCGGGCGCGCGTGGGGTCGGGCGGGCGCGCGTGGGGTCGGGCGGGCGCGCGTGGGAGGGCGGGCGTGGGAGGGGTCGGGCGGGCGCGCGAGGGGTCGGGCGGGCGCGCGAAGGGTCAGGCGGGCGGGCGCGCGAAGGGTCGGGCGGGCGCGCGAAGGGTCGGGCGGGCGCGCGAAGGGTCGGGCGGGCGCGCGAAGGGTCGGGCGGGCGCGCGAAGGGTCGGGCGGGTGCACGAGGGGTCGGGCAGGTGCGCGAGGGGTCGGGCGGGTGCGCGAGGGGTTGGGTGGGTGCGCGAGTGGTTGGATGGGTGCGCGAGTGGTTGGATGGGTGCGCGAGTGGTTGGATGGGTGCGCGAGTGAGTGGCTCTGTTGAGAGGCTGTATGGGTTAGGGAGTGGGGGTGTGAGTGGCTTTATTGGTGAATACATGTGTGTGAGTAGTTGTGTGGGTGAGCAAGTGGCTGTGTGAGTGACTGTATGGGTCAGTGAGTAGCTTTGTGAGTAGGTGAATGGGTTAGTGAGTGGCCATGTGATTCGTTGTATGGGTAAAGTAATGGGTATGTGAAGGTCTATGGATGTGTGAGTGGTTGTGTGAGTGGTTGTGTGAGTGGTTGCATACATGTGTGAGCGGGTGTGGTTGTGTGGGAATGTGAGTGGTTCTGTGGATTATAGTATCGTGATGTCACTGACCATTTATTTATTTATTTATAGAATGCTAACAATCATCCCGAAGGATATCACGGCGCTAAGTACCAGGAGTTCGTTGTACAGTTACCTGCGGGAATAGTGGATCTGACAGATATTAGGATTTAGGAAACCGATGGGTTTTGACTTTTTTTCCTGAAAACCAGATAATCTGCTGTAAGGTCTTGAGATAGTTTGTCCACTTTTTTGCTGCCAGATATGAGAACAAATGTCCTCCTGCCCTCACTTTCGTTATGCGCTTTATTCTGGCTTGTGCTTGGTAGAGTGACTGTAGGCACCTCGTAGGAGCTTAAAATTCGATTTTATTCTGTAAGATTGTTGGTCCACTGCAGTATAGTACTTTATGTGCATGATTGAGTAGTTTGAACACTGCTCTCTGTCGCATGGGTAGCCAGTTGAGTTGTTTCATGCACATGGATGCTGAGCTCAGTCTGCTTTTATTGCATACCAATTTTGCGGCAGCGTTCTGTAGTACCTGTAGGCGTGTAAAAAGATAGCCTGCCATGCCTACGAACAAGGCATTCCTATAATCTAGCATGCTAATGAGCAGGGCCTGTGTGACTGTATGTCTGCACTCCAATGGGATCCAGGGAAAGAGTCTCCTTAGGATTTTCAGGGTTGAAAAGCCCCTTCCACACAGGGCCCGCACATGGTCCTTCATGGAAAGGGTAGGGTCGATGAGGATGCCTAATTTTTTAACACATTGGTGGGGGTGCTGGAGCATCTCCCAGAGTTTGTGGCCAACAAGTGACATCCCAAATCAGGTTCGTTCCAGCAAAGAGCAGGATTTCCGATTTCCCTGCGTTTGATTTCAGGCAATGTTCTGACATCCATTGTGCCATCTCTGCGAGGCAGTTTTTCAGTTTTGCTCTGGTGTCATAATGCCTTTCCTCAATCGCTACCATCAGCTGGGTATCATCCGCATAGGAGCAAACACTGAGACCCATTTTTTTACGGATTTTCGCTAAGGATGACACAATCATTGAAAAGTGTGGGGCTCAGGAATGCTCCTTGTGGCATGCCACAGCCGATGGCCCTAGGTTTACAGAAGAACTGGTCAAGTTCAATTGTCTGTCCTCTGCTACTCCGAAATGAGCTGAGCCACTGTAGGGCTTTGGCGTGGATTCCTTTTTCATGCAGGATTTCCAGCAATCATGATGTTATCTAAAGTGTTGCCTTTGTGCTGTTGGTAGATCTGAAAACACTTTGTGTGGGGTCTAATAAATTATTGGACTCTAGATAGTTGTCTGTTTCCCCTATCTCTCCAAAACCTTGGCGAGGTATGGGAGCTGAGAAATTGGCAGATAGTTTGCAGGGTTGTGCACATCTGTTCCTGCTTTCTTCAACGGGGGTCACTGCCGTCTGCTTCCAGACCTCAGGGAAGGTAGCAGAGTTAAGAGAGTGGTTGAGTAGTTGAGTGACATAGGGACATAACACCGCTGTGATCCGAGCAAAGATAAAATGAGGGCAGAGGTCTAAGGGAGATCCTGATTTCACTTCTTCCATCGCTTTTAGGACCTCATCCTCTGTTAGAGGGGAAATGTTGCCCACTTGGGTGAGGAGTCCGGTGCTCCCAGTTAATTGAGTTTGCAGTGGTATTTGGGTTAAAGGAAGAGTAGATTCTACAATTTTTGTCGGATAAATATCTACTGATTTCTTCACAGGCTTCTTCTGAGGGGGGCAGTTTTTGGGACATACTCACAGGTTTGCCAAGTTCCCTTACTATTTTGTACAACTCTTTTGCTGAGTTGCAATTCTCGTTAATTCGTTGCATGTAGTAGGTCTTCTTAGCCTTTTTAATGGCTTTGTTGTAGATCCTAAGCTCAGACTTCAACCTTAACCTGTCAGGTTCCTGCTTAGACAGTCTCCATTGGTGTTCAGTTATTTTACACTTTCTTTTTAGTGCCCTCAAGTCTGTTGTGTACCACTTCTCAGATTGGGGTCAGATTGTCTTTTTGCATTTTATCATGGGGGCATATAGGTCCAGGACTTTTATCATTTCCGTTTCGAGATTGGCTGCTCCCATATTCACTGGAAGACAACTCAAAGACTTCATATTATCGGGGGTGAAGTCCTCAGTAACTAGTCTCTAGGCTCTATTGGCCACCTGCGAGGGTTTGGCGGATTCTGCGATTTGCTGTTATGAGTGATGTAATATGTGAGGTAATAAGCGCTGCAATGCGGGGGCATAAGTTATAGTTGGCTCAGGTAATTATAACTGCTGTTTTTCACTGATTTTGTATGAGTGAAATCTGAGCCTAACTATAGCTTCCTTGCAACCTTTGTTTTATTCAGTGAACTTCTAAGGTTTTCTTTAATTCTATTTCCTAACTATAATGTCCCTGTGTCCTCTGTTTTTTTAGTGAATTTCTAAGGTTCTGTTTAAGTTTATTTCCTGACTGTAACCTGTAACATTTGAGAGTGGGTGTGGGGGAGTTTGTATAGCTCAGTGAGTGGGTGTGTGAGTGGCTGTATGGATCCGGGAGTGGGGGTGTGAAAGGTTTTGTGGGTGTGGGAGTGATTGTATTGGTGTGTGAGTGGGTGTGTGGGTCTGTGAGTGTATGTGAGAGTAGCTGAATGGGTGTGTGGGTGTGTGGGTGTGTGGTTGAGTGTGTGTGGGTGCATCAGTAGCTGTGTGAATGACTGGGTCACAATGAAACCTCATCTGCACCTTTAGCCAACAAGAGTCCACAGTTTAGCACAAAATGAATATCCAACTGAAGTACTTTCTACTACTTAATTAGTTAGTGCCATTGACCTTGTATGCATGTAATTTCAGCAATAGTGATTGTTCCTCAGGCTTTTAGGTCCACAAATCAGTGATCAGGGGTCCTTCCTCAGATACTATAAGAACTAAGTGCTTCTTTGTTTGGTGGAGGGGTCCTTAATATTCCTCTGCATCAAGAACGGGTCACCAAAATCGATTATAAATGTGCTTCTAGGCCTTTTGGAAAGCTGCCCAACGTGGGACAAGGCACTACATTTTTGCATACTTCTAAGTAGAACAGGGCAGAGCCAAATGGGCAGACATTGCAGATGATTCTGGGCATTTACATACTTGGGGTAATTAAAATGAAGAACCATGGATTCTGGTCTCAAGACAAGAAAGAAACCACTTCTAACAGTCACTACAGATCAGATTGAGCTCCAATAAATCAACGATGCATTCACCTCTATTAAGGATTTCAAATTGGTTTTCAAAATAGCATACGACAGGAAACACACTTGCTTTGCCTTCGACAAGCCCAAGAAGTTAGGAAAATGTGTGCTTTACAGAAGTGGAGCTTTAACTGGAGCACCTTCTGTGTTTATGTTTGTGCTTCCCATTGAGGTTTAATTTCTGTAAAACGAGCATCAGGGCCAAAGTGGAACCTCACTTTTTCCGGGAAGAATTTATAGTTTTGCCAAAAATGTCTATCCAACTGGAGTACTTTCTACTGCTTAAATATTAAGTGTTACCTTGTTGGGTAAATGTCTAGTGCATATACTTCACTACAGCTGCGTAAAGGACCATGAGGTAATGTCTCGAGTGACCTTCTGTGCATGTAGTTTCGGCAATGTGATTGTCCTGCAGCATTTTCATCCACAAATCTGTGATAACATGAATCCTCATCAAGAGGAGACAACGAGGCTATAAAAAGGTGAATCTCCACCAGAGGTACTTCCTCTTAGCAATATGAAGTAAGTGCCTCTTTGTTAGGTGGAGATGTCTTCTTATTCCTCTGCAACAAGAATGCGCCACCAAAATTGTCGGAAAATGCGCTCTGGCACCTTTTGGTAACCTGTCCTCAACCGGGGAAAAGGTGGAAAGACCTTTGCATACTACCAAAGAAAACGACTGGGACGCCACAAGAGCGGAGCTTGCAGAGGATTTGGGGCATTTGCTTACTCATGGTAATTAAAAGGGAGTACTACAGCATCCTTTATTCAACTGGAGCGGAGCTTGCAGAGGATTTGGGGCATTTGCTTACTCATGGTAATTAAAAGGGAGTACTACAGCATCCTTTATTCAACTGGAGGGGGGCTGCGTGGTCCATCTCGTTGAGCCAATTTTGGTCCCAGAGATCCCATTCCAGAGGGCCCGGCATCCTGACCCTGGGTGCTCGACAGCCCACCCAGGGCCCCCAGTGTTATACGCTGGGAGCCACGGTGGGAGTCCCCACGGTACCTGCTGGCTCCCCACCACTAGCTGTAGTCAGCATGGCTCCTACACCTAGGGACAGCCAAAAATGCTGCTCTGTGCACGTGGGAATAAATATTTCATCTAGTTTCCAGATGAAAAGTTCGCTCCCAGCAAAAGAGCAGTTTTCCTGCTCCTACCCACTGGCAGCGGACTGACACTTTACTTTCACTTGGGGGGAGCAGTCAAAGCTCCCATCAAGCAAAAGCAAACTGCTAGCTTCAGATGGTTGCCACCTCAGGAGATAGGGAGCTGACCCTGGGGGTTTTAGTAATCTCCAGGGCCATTAATCGCTCCAGAAGTGGGGGGGCCACGAAGTTCCCCATCTTTCATTATGAAGGGCCTGCGATAGGGAGGTGGTGGTGCCCGTGGCTAAAAACAGCCTGGGAGGGGGGCTGCGCACCCCCTCCCCCCTCTTAAAATGTAACAAAGTCCTGGAGAGGTGGTGGACCCCGGGCGAGGGGGGCCTCGTAGTCCTCCTCACCAATCAATTTCATTCGGGCCCAGGGAGGTGGTGGTCCCTGGCCCCTGATTGGCAATGAGGGGGGTGCCCACAGACCGATCCAGTTTTTTAATAAAGGGTCCCTTTCAATTTAATTCGGGCCCCTGCGCGGTGGTGGTTACCAGCGCCTATAAGGGCAACAGAGCGGGGTATTGTGCACCCATTTGCGCACGCTAAAAAGCGTCGTGCCTCTGGCCCAAAGTGAATAACCTTGACTAAAGGGCAATTTAAATTAAGGTGATTTGTGGCATTGTTAGGCGAAGGTGAAAATATTTGAAGGAATGAGAAAATACCTTGTATGACAACAAAAACAAATAGCTTAATGTAAATCAACAGGTTTTAAACAAATCTGGCATAATCAGTGCCCGAAATACAACGATGAACTCTATTGTTACATTACAAGTCATAAAAAATATATAAATATTAATTATAGAAATCAAAGATCGAATTGCCTTATAAATGTTAGAAGACAGACAGGTCACTAGACTATGCACACTGAAAAGTGACCTTCATGACTTGGCTCTTATCAAAGTCTGGAGACAATCTGCTTTGAATGCTAGGGGAAACTGATAAAGAACATTGCCTCAGAAATTCTTTGTTTTGTCTATAATTAAAAGCTGGTAAACATTACAAGCAAATACGACAGAGAACAACTTTAAAGTAAAAAGCCTTAACACATTTTTAATGAACACATTTATCAAACAATATTCCCACTGTATTAAGGTAAGAAAAACTAATTTGAAGGATCCTACTGTCACACGCCTGGTAGAGGTGGATACATTTTAAGTGTTCTGAGCTACAGCCAAAATACCACGGGTTTACTCACAAAGACAGATGAATCTAACACTTGCCTAAATATTAACAGGGTGGGCAACCCTAAGGCACATGCCCTGAAAGAATGCCTGGGTTACATTGATATACATGAGATAAATAAAGCTAAAAATGTAACTCCAGAAATAATTATTTAATACTGGATACTATATAGGGTCAAAGTAAAGCAATAATGTCCTCTTAAAGATCAACTAGGAATAATCATCCAAAGGAAATCCAGGTATCTCAATTAAAATAAAACTATGCCTAAGGCTCCTTCAAATCATTGGTTTCTAAAAACAAATATCTGAATTTAAGTCTGTGGGCCTACGTCACAGGCAGGTTGGAAAGAACCATATTTAGATCCCGTTTGTAGGTAAGCTATCTTAATACTTAGTCCTCTCCTAAAGAGACAATACTTCATATGGGAGCTGGCTTTGCAGGCGAATAAAGACATCTCAGTGTCATCAAAATCAAAGTGTGTATTTGTTGCTTGAGTGCATTTAAAGTGGGAGCTAATTTCATTAAAATTGTATTTGTATACAATGTCATGCAGACCAGAACCAATGTAAAACATTGAAAAGGACTACATTTTAAATTCATAATGGAACAGTAAAATTAAACATTTTCAATAACCCTAGAAACCTACGTAAACCAACTGCAACATCTAATAAAATATGTCATGCAGTAATAAATCATTACGGCAAAGGTGCATCTATGAACATAAGAGAAGTATTTCAATTAATATTTGGTAAATACAATTACTATCATACACCAAAATCACAGATGTAATACTAGAAATTGATTAAAATGTTTCATTCTCAGATGAAATTCATGTACCTCATTCATAAAACTATGGGCTCGGCACACAGGTAAAGAACTTATTAATGTCCTAAGATTTTAAAGTTCTAGATTACTGGTTTCCCTACTAAACAATGCAAATGCTTTAGATACCAACATGCTGTACATATTTTCTAACTACTAATTCTCAAAGGAAAGATTCCCACTGTTGAATTAAATCCCAGCTAATATCCAAATATTTAATACAATTAACCTGCATTAGACTTTCCACTGCCCAAATTCTCTTGCTGTTTTACAGCTCATTCACCATGAAGAGCAAGCACTTGATTCCTCAACACCACTTTATCAATGGAAAAACCAAACTAATACCTGCTAATACACTAATACAGGCTATAATGATAGCCTTCACTCTCTTCGTATCCCCTCACCGCTGAACTGGGGGAGACATTTAAGAGACGTTTTGAACATTGACTCCCAATAGTATTCTATGTTCTACTTTATTGGTAACAAGGGAGCAGAAGTCAACTAACAACCTTCCGGATCAAATTATACCAGTCAACCTAAAGACACAAAGTATGCGAGGAGATTAGCTTAAAGTGACTTGTCTGCCTTAACAAGCCTATGAAACATAAGGCAGGGATATTTAAAGGTCTTACTATTTCTGGTCGTCCTTCAGCTAACCACCAGGATTAATTGCAGTGATTCTTTTAAAAAACAAGACTTACTTTTATCCTCATTCACTGTGAAACTGCCAATAGTACAGTCATCTTGTGAGGCATGGTCTTCTCTGGAGGAGCAGGTGTGTGTGATCTGCAGGCAACATGCAGGAGATGCGAATACCACCCATTCTGGAAGAAAACTAATGTGTTCCTGCAACAGGTCCGGGGCAAAAATTATCCTTTGACCCACTGTACACATAAATAGATTTATTTAGGTGACCTGAAAGGCCGATTTTCACCTGTACAGTAGATTTGAAATCTGACAGGAACCCAAGCTAGACAGGAGACCAAGGGTGAACATCCCAAACTGCAAGACGACTCCAAGGTCTCTCTGTATCCACCAGATCGAAAACTTACAGAAGACAATGCAACAACCTCAAATTTAGCTTTCTTCATCAATTTCCCCACATGAGCCCAGATTAAGAAATAAAGACCAATGGTAATAATGGCCAACCTTCTCAGGAGGAGCCACATTTTTTCTGCCACCAACGCTGTTAAATGCTGCAAACCAATTTTGGAATACGCTTTTGAACTAATGACAACCTAATCATATAATAATTAGAACAATCAGGTCACTAGTCCTTTTAAATATGGTTTCACCCTTGTCCCTCTTCAAGACTCTAAAGCAGTCACTCTGGTCAACCCAACAAACAAAGGTACGGTTTGTTATGCCCTCCAGCACCCATGGTGTTTTACCATTACAGTGCAAAAATTCCAAGGACCAATAGCGCTGATTATGTTCAAAGAAAGAAGAGAATCCCTCATGTACTGAAAAGTCCCATAAATCCGACCATATTTGTCTGCTATATAATCTTCATGTAGCAAACAAAAAGTATTGTACAGAGTTCCCCAGTGGGAGCTAGTGGTTTAGCTCGGTTAGTCTTTTCTCTCAATAGTAATGACAGGAAAAGTGCATGGTGTAGACCCTTTTCAGAATGTAAGGATACCTCACACAGATTATCGACAGGACAACAACTGTTGTCCCAGTCGATGACCGTCCAGCGTCATCATTGGTATCCTGCTCCTACGGCAGGCTGGCGGTGCAATGCCCGTCGGGCAGCAAGGGGAGCTGCACTTTAGTGGAGATCTTTTATTCTGAGCCAACGGGTGTGTGTGTGTGAGGGGCCTGAGGAGTGCAATAGTGAGCAAGGGGGTGTGTGTGTCTAAAAAAAGTCAGTCGAGTCCTTTGGGAATGATTTTAATGATCAGGCTTGCTGCTTTAGTAAAAATAAGGGGTATTAAGGAGTGATGGACAATGGGACCAGTCCTTATTCAACCCTTGATGTGAATGCGGTCGACATGTTTCTTGCCATAAGGGCAATTCGTCAGGACCTTAGTGCTCATATGATTGCTGGAATCCTCTTAGCTAAGAAGACCCCAATATACGACCTGTTTAGTGTCGTACAGAATTGGTTCCATGCGCGGGACCTCCTGGGAACTAGAGAAAAATAAACAGACATTGATGATGTTAAAGTGTGGTATGAACAAATTACATCAAAAAGTGCCTGTATTCAAAGTGATTTAAAATGAGTGCCCAGTGAAGTAAACACTACTATGTCATACCAGAGTTGAGTGGTACTATGAGAGAAAAGTGGTTAATCAATACAGAGCGCGTGGAGGACACGTTCTGTGTTTGGGCTGTCATGCTTATCCATTATAGCATGCATCTAGGTGAAAAGGCTGGGCTCACGGCTATGCAGCGTGCTGAGTCGGGTGTGACACCAAATTCATGGCCATTGAAAATGTTACACCCTAATACAGGCAGGTGGTGTGAGGAGCCTATGTTTAAAAATATGTATATGTCGACTAAGGAGTTTAGCCACATAACCCAAAGAAACCGCAAGTATAAAACCGCTCGTGTGGAGTTTGACACTCTGTCTCTAAGTGAGGTTGGTGCTGGCGTGATGGTCGTGATCACCAGCAAGTATTGAAAACAAACAGAATGCCCTGATCGACAAGTGCGCGTGATCAAGGGCAGAGTCAGAATCAATGATGCGCTTACCCGTTATGATTGCTCCTGGGGGCCTCACGAGCTGTCCAGGTGGGGCCAGCAGCGAGAGAGGGGTACCTGCAGGGAGAGTAAGGCAGCCCAGCGGGATCGTTTTAGACAAACATATATATATATATATGCGCCTCCACGCAGAGCCCCGCGTATAGGGGGCCAGCTCAGAAGTGACTTGCCGCGCGGCTGGCAGAGAGCACGCGGATTGTCAGGGATCGGCTCGACACCTTACCTCAAAGGTCGCTGATGGCAGGCATCTCAGCACCTACCCATCCCACGGTGAACCGAAGTCCGGACAGCCAGCAGAGTAGTTGGGCTAAGTCCGGTGCAGATAAAGGAGAGTTGAGCGCGCACCAGGGGGGCGTGTCCCTCCGGTTGCTAGGCACCGGCACGCTGGAGTGGAGAGCAAAGAGGGGTTAGCTCAAAACAGCGAGGCTAACGCGTTGCAATGCGGGGGCCATCTTGGAACGGGCAGATTAATCTGGTGGGGGTGGACAAATGTCCAATTGATAACTATCTGGCGAGGGTAGTCCAGGGCACCCCATCATTCAATCCCAGTTCATCGCACTGTAATCGATGTACCCATCTTTGTTCGAGTCTGAAGAGGGCTTGTTGGTTGAAGTTTGGTAGACTCTCAAGGACAGTCCACCTGATGTTTTCTGGGAGATGATGATTTTCTTTGCAATGTTCATACAGTTTGGTGTGTGATTTGTGACATCGAATGTTGCTGTTGTGCTCCATTATTCGATGTTTAACTGGGCGCATGGTCATCCCAATGTACGACAGATCGCATGGGCAAATCAGCACATAAATACATCTGGAACTGTTACAGTTGGTATGTTTGTTCATTGTCCATGTGTAGTTGCCTTGGAGTACAATGGTCTTGCCTTGGATGCTCTGGGGGCATACAACGCAGGACCCACAGCGATAGTGTCCAGTAACTGGAGGAAGGTCCCAGAGAGTATTGACAACTTGAGTGTTGGTTTTTTTAGGACGGGTGTGAATCAGCGTGTCCTTAAGATTTGCCGTCCTCTTAAAAGCAAAGCGGGGGCGCGGTATCTCCATCCCTGCAGAGTTGAGAATGCCCCAATGTGAATTGATTGTTTTTTTGAAAAATGTAGAATGTTTCGTTAACGAAGTCACGCAGGTAATCGTGTCCTCTTGCTCCTTGGGATGTACTTCGAGCAGAGCTTCTCTGTTATTGTTAAGTGCTCTTTTGGTGGAGGTTTTCAAAAGACGAGTGGGATAGCCCCGGTCCAGAAGCTTGGTTTGTAAGGACTGCGCTTGTTGTTTGTAATCAGTGATTGAACTGCAATTTCTCCGTAGGCGGAGAAATTGGCCGAAAGGTAGGTTGTCCCTTAGCGATCTAGTATGATGGCTGGTATAAGGCAATAAACTGTTCCTGTCAGTGTCCTTTCTGTATAGAGTGGTGCTAATAGTGGTTGGTTCCAGTGCTATAGTAAGGTCCAAAAAGGGTATGGAAAGGTTGGAAATCGTTCCCGTGAACTTTAGAAATGGGTCTTGTTGGTTTATCCACATACAGAAGGCCTCACAAGTCAAGCGGTCACCCTTCCAGAACAATAATCTTCATGTGACATGAGCTTATGAAAAGGTCTATACACATTGGTAACGTTGAGGCCTCACATATCCTCAGGTACCACACAGTCCAATGAAACAACATTCCCAGAGAAACCATGTTTTACCATCTACCACCAATTCTTTATATTGCTAGATTGATTACCTTCATTTCTTGCAAACTCAGTAAGTAATTATGTATTTCTCCTTAAATGAATTACCATATAGCAGTTTTATTGATTTATATTCCAAATTAGTTTTCTGGTCACTCGCTGGTCTTGATATTCACTTTGCCTTTCTAAATTGACACTTCTTAGAGAGGTAAGCACTATCAAAGTAGCCCAGCCTTCCTTATTACGTAAATTAACTCTAACCTTTAATGGCGGTTCTAGCAAGACAGCATTATTTATAAAAGTAGGATACAAAAAAAATGTAGCCTGAAAAGGAATAATCATCTACTTGCACTCACAATCACTTCTCTTTATTTCGTTCCAACATTCAACCTATTTGCATTCATATAAAAAATAGAAAGTATAAATATACATACATTGAAAATAATTATTTTGAGTGATTTAACAAATGTTACCATTCCAATTTATTCGCAGAAAAGTGTTCTGATCTGAGGATGCATCTATGATTTATAATCTCATGAACATTTTCAACGCGGAGAGAAAAATTCTTTAGGACCCAGTGGGTCGGAAGTATCACTAGTTGCAAGGTCCAAAAACGTACTCTACTCTAGCACAGCCCTGAGGAAGTCCAGGGTTTTACATCCTATTGACGAAACATGTGTTGGCTGGCCTGTGAAGTATATTGTCTATCAACTTATCAGCATGTGCACAGGATCTGCAGTTGTTTGTAGACGGACATTGGTCCTTGATTTGAGGGTTTAGGGGTTCTTCCCTCACCTGTAGCACCGCAGCTACAATTCAAATGTGAGGCAACTTCACGCCATTGAGCAAGCGCCACTCCAAACCCTGTGAAAAACAACACCCCCTTTCGTTGTATTTTACCGACTGAACGTTCACCATCCCTCTAGACACCTGCACTCCTCTTCATTCACCCTCGCACACACCACCCACATCGGTCACATCCACAGTGATGGCCGCTCCTTCACTGCCAAGACCTGGAATGGCCATCCCCTCCAGCTACGTACAGCCCCCTCTATAGCAGAAAGACACAAGACCTGGCTCTTGGACAGAGCACCCAGATACCCCTAAGGGTGACAGTGTCGCGCTTTACACATGCTGATTGAATGATTGACTGTTCAATTCCCAGAGAAACTTTAAAAAACGCTTCACAAAGACAACAGGCTTAGGTGTGTACCTTCTGCATGTTTCAGATTTACCACTTTAGGAAGGAGTGATATCTAGAGCTTAGGTGCCTGAGCAGTTACACATTACTTCCTCTTCTATATATTTGACTGAACTCCGAGGGATTGGAAATCCAACCCCATCCTTTACCTAATATGATGGGTGTCCCCCCCAAGAGCTGCTAATCTAGTCCTATTCACACATTTTTGAGATAGCACGTACCACTCATCCTTGCCGTTTGGGTAGAAAGACTAAGATTGTAGGATGCTTCCATATTAATGGTGTGGCTATGGTGGAGTCATTGGAATGAGTATACCTTAAGGGCGGAGTCACCCAGCTCAGTACATATAAACGTACACAACTTATATTGACTACTTTCAAATAGCGTAGGCAGTAGGACCCAACAATCAGCTTCTATTTGCTTATCTCAAAAAGAGCAAAGTAGAGAGAAACTAACACACAACTGTGGACCCTATTTTAATGAAAGCAATCAGAGCTGCCACTAAAAGTGCGCTACCACACTCCTAGTCAAGATCAATAATAGTGCCATTTTTTTTTTAAAGGGTGGTATTAGGGACCAGAGTTATTAGACCAATATCACTCCTGGCCTCCAGTGCCCGGTACTGGTGTTGCTATATGCAGATGATGCAGTCCTGCATGCCAGGACTGGAAATGGGCTCCAGATTTCATTGGCTTACTTTACTGCTTTAATGAAAATGTTTGATTTGGAGGCAAATTACTTTATGATTTGAGGGCCAAAATCGACCAACAGCTCTCCCACATCATTTCTGGAACACAGGTGGGGCGTGTCCAGACTTACTTATTTGGGAATAGCACTAAACACAGCTCTTAGTTGGGGCATTTATGCATGGTAAGGCACCAATAATTTTCTAGGGCAAAGCAGCCCATTGTAGGTCTGCGGCCATATTGGGACTGATTAGGGAAATGTGAACAATTTGTAATAATAAGTGCCTTTCAGCGACAATATATGGTACAGGTTTGTGGAGGTATTCACATTTTAGTAGTTTACAGCAGGTGGAAAACAAATTTCTAAGCAGACTTTTGGCTGTAGCGCAAAGCTGTTCCATTTATGTTTGCCACAATGAAGTAGGGCAACTGTATATGAAGAATACGATAAAACTCCTCCCTTTGCTTCTAAGGGTCTCAAGCTGGACTAAACCGAAGTCAAATTTGACCAGATTAACATTGCAAGATGGTTTACATTTGGATGAGTAAGAAAGTATCATGTGCCTTTTGTAATTAAAGAATACCTATTGCTTACTAGATGTTCCCGAATAGTTCTATAACCCAGACTCTCTTACTAGATCGACTAAAGTCAATGGCAAGCAGCTGTTCTGGTAGCACTGCGATAATGTTAGATCTAAACAAGAAATGCCAAAAATATTTTCATTGGCCAGTCGGGTTTAGCAGAGGGAACTTGCCTAATCAGTGACCTGTCTGCGTGTGTGAAGAGAAGTCTGATACAACCATAAGACAACGTAGCTTTCTAGCCATACCTCAGGTGCAGAAGAAGTGAAACAATCATTAGCAAAGCCAACATTTCGCCTATGTGAAATCTATTGCCTTTGGCACTTTTTTTACGTGTTGCACAGCAGTGCTAGATGCTAAGCAACATGGCTTAAAGTAAAAGTAAAAGCAAAAAAAAGCACTGATGCTGTCAGCATTTACCAGGCTACAGAACTTTTTTTCTTGACATGTGGCACAGCAACCTGCGCGGTGGTGCAATACGCAAAAAAAAGAAAAAATACAGTGTGCGGGGCTGGAGTAGCCAAGCAACACAAGAGAGGAGAGTCGGGGCAGGGAGCAATTGAAACAACGGCGCGCTAGAGAGAGGCAGCAGGCTCAACATGTGCCCTAATGCCACTTTGCCAAGTTTCCACTATATCAATCAAGAGCGAGACAAGCAACATAAAGGAGGAGGGTGGGGTGGGAGCAATTTAAAACAATGGCGAGTGCAAAGTGGGCGGCAGGTTAAAAGACGGTGGGCAGGAGGGTGACAATGGCAACCGGGAGGGCGGTGAGGTGAGTGAGGGTGAAAATGGATGGCAGGGAGTGAGGTGAAAATGGACAGGGGGAATTGGAGGTAAAAACGGACAGCGGGAGGATGGGAGTGAAAAAAGACAGCGGGAGGATGGGGAAAACTGACTGTAGGGGAAAGTGGGTAGACCGTATAGTGCCATGCACTCTTATAGATAGAGTGCTTGCCCAAAACAAACAAAAACAAAAGTCTTTTCAGGAGAGAGCTGCAAGTGGAAGAACACTGGCCGCAAACAGGAAGCTGTGCTGGGTCCAGGCTGCACGCATGGACAGAAGCCCGAAGGAGACTACAGTAATAAGTGAACAGGCAGCAGAATGCATGATCAGTAAAAAGCAAGGAACAGAGAATGAAGTGGACTCCAACCAATGGTAATGAGTGGTAAGTAATGGGTAGATTCTAAGCCCGTTTTCAAACTTTTTTGGGGGAAAAATAGCTTTCGCTGACAGCACATGCGTGTAGGCGAAACCCAAAAATGTCACTCTCACAGATCTAGCACAATCTGTTAATGCTGCACATTCGAGGTAAATGTTCAACAATTTCCAATGATAAACCAGAAAAATTCATCTTGTGCCCTCAAAATTAATACAACGAGCCTTCCTCAAATCGTTGGTGTTACATTTTAATATGGTGATCCATAGCAATCACTGGGGAGAGCTTTTTTTTTTTTTATTTCATGTGGTTAAAGAATTTCTCCAACCAGCTGCCTACTCTCAAGCCAGCAGTGCAAAGGACATGGGCATGTATTTCTATAACTTTGTCATCCAGATCACAGGCGTCCCAAGTGTGTGAAGAGTAGAGCGCTAAAGGTGGGAAGAAACTGCCAAAAACAGAAGACAGAAGCTGTAGTTCACATTTACATCCATGGAGTAAATTCGTATTCTCTTCATTAACTGAAGTCCTGGGGCAGAAGCAGTGACACATCAAACTTGCCAGCAGCGGGGAGAACTCTTACCCACCGCCCCCCCACCCCTCACTTATCGAGGCCTCTGTCCTCATACATTACAACCAGTATACGTTACTCATAGAAGACATTGATCAGCAATGATTGTTCCATCTTTTCTCAGGGACTTTTACAATACAGTTCGTGGCGATCTCTGCCTTTTGTGTGCCCCCTTGCGCTTGGCAGTGTCCTCACGCTTGTTACAATACCAGACTTCACAATACTCTTACAACAAACAAGATTCTCTGGCAGGAGCGCGCGCACTCCAGGCCAATGCTCTTTCGCTTCAGTCCGTGGCGGCGAAGTGCATTTCAAGTGTTCAAATTCCAAAAATCATTGCAGCGAGTCAGCAGCCGGCTCCCTTCAGAAGAAGCACGCGTTTGCTGGGCACGTGCAAGTATTACAGGAGTCTGTTCACCGGAAGCCAATTTTACCTTTGCGCAGATTCTTTTAAAGCCCCCCTGCATGAAAGGAAGAGACTACAAGGGTGGCCGACGCCATGCTGAACTCTCGGGTGTTCGAACATTGGAATGTTCGGAGTTTTATTAAAGACAATGGCATGCTCCGGGCTTCTAATGGGCTCCAACATTCCGAGTTGGCCTTTGTTCACAACTGTTGCTGTTAACAAAGGCCTCACGTGCCTGAGGGGATTCCAACCCACTCAAGCTCCTAAGGCATTTGTTTTACTATTTAGAACATTCTGCCCTCTAGGGGCGTAATGTTCTAATAGCCTGAGAGTCCTCCGTATTGGGCTATACCAGCCATTAAAAGCCGTGGCTCTTTAATGCTGGAGGGGGACTTTAATGGACCTTATAGCCCGCTACGGTGGGCTATAAGGCGGTGGTGGACCCAGATGAACAATCCACATTTACCCATGCATGGTATGGCACACATCCTGGCAGCAGACTAAACTACACAAGGTCATTCATCCACGACTACTGACAATGTCCCCAGCCTGTAGACTTTCGGCAAACAGCTGTTTACTTTCTGGCACTGTATTGTTTATAAGCAGGGATGGCAAACAAAAGAATAAGGAACGTGGCACAGAAATGCACTCACTGAAGACCAGAAACACTTAATCAATGACCACTCCCACTTTCAATACAGGAGACGTTCTGGCACCGCAAAACATGGACGAGATTGTGGTTTAGAAATATACACTTGGATTCACAGTTCTAGCTCAATGGCTACTTTGAGATACTGAGCATCTCCTTTGCTAGTGATGTACGAGGGATGAAGCAGGGAGGACCATAAAATGTAGGGAAACAGCATTCAGGCAGGCTCTTACCAAAGTGCCCGGCCTGAACTAAGGTTGTAAACAAGCCAATGTTACTAAGTAAGTGGCCTAACCGAAGCAGCCAAACGTGCTACGGACTGACAAATTCATAAAGAACTATGTGTAACCTTCTTACAGACGATTTACAGTATATTTAACTATCCACTTGTTTCAATTGTAGAGAAATTAATAATTGCTTTGCTTCATTTGTAATGTTTATAAAATAAGCTAGTGGTGGCTCTTCCGCTAAGGCGTAGGAGCATCGCCTTACTGTTCAAAAGAAAATGATAAAGTATTGTTATTATCATTTCATTTTCCCTATAGCAGTCAGTGGTGGGGCGGGGCTGGTCAGAGCAGGGGAGGAGTGGTGTGCACTCCCTAAGTGCGCATGAACTGTTTGGCCGGCCCTAATGGGCCGACCAAACAGTTCATGCACACTTTGCATGTTCCTACCAGGCTACATTACACAGCTTGGTCAGGAACATGCACAGGCTCCCTGTTCCAGTTTGAGCACCGATCCTTGGCGCTCAGACCAATCACAACCCCGCACCAGCGTTGTGATAGGCTCAGGGGGGCCTGTCAGCTGTGAAGATTATTGCTACGTGATGTTTTATCATTAACTGAAGGACCCCTGAAAAGCAGCAAAGATGGAAGAACAAACTCTTGGCCACATTACTGGCATTCAATGGAAAAAGCAACTCTGAGTCAAGGATTAGCACCAGATTGAGGATAGATATAGCTGGAGTAAGAGGATGAGTGATTATACAAATGAGCAGTTAACTAGAAACATTATTATCATTATCATTATTATTAATTCATTCTTGATAAAGTGCATGGCTACCCTTAGGCATCTCAGCGCTAGATGCAACCACAAGAAGTTTCCAGTCTCACTGCAGTTTCTGGAAGAGCCACATTTTTAATTGCTTCCTGAATGCAAAGTGGTGAGTCGTTGATCTAAGCTGGATCGGAAGCGTGTTCCATAGAATGAATGCATTGTATGGGAACATACGCCCGCCCGAACGTACTCTCAAAATTTAAGGAACCTTTGCTTGGAATAGGTTGGCTGATCTCAGGCTGTGAGAGGGCCGGTGAAAGGACATAGCGCAGTTGATTTTTGGACCAGTACCCCAGAGCGTCTTGTGGGCAATGCAAAGTGATTTGAACATTATGCGTTCTGTGATGGGTAGCCAATGCAGTGCCTTCAGTGCTGGTTTAGCCGATTGTTTTCTGGGAATGTTGTGTAGCAGCCTAGCTGCGCAGTTCTGCACCACCTGAAGATTTCTTGTGGTGGCATTCGGGGTGCCCAGGTATAATGAAATACAGTAGTCCAACCGAGGCAGCACCAATTCCTGTACCATAGTTCTGCGTGCCGTTTCCGGGAGCAGTGGCAATATTTTCCTCAATTGCCTTAAGATTCCAAAGCATATAGCCGCTACTTGTACTGCTTGGTGGTCAACTTTAAGTGACCTGTCTAGCCAGATTCCTAAGCTTTTCATCCTTTCTTTGGGTTTTGGGGCTGGACCTAAGCAGTTTGGCCAGTTCACATCTGACTGGCGGCTCGTGCCATTGCCAAGAATCATTAGCTCAGTCTTATCCCCATTAAGCTTAAGGTATGATTGGTCCATCCAGGTGGCCGCCTTTCCTAGGCAAGCTTGAAGGTCGACTGCGCTCTTCTTAGGGTGGTTGAGGGCTACCACCAGCTGAGTGTCGTCCGCATAGGTCACTATCTGGGCCCCATACAGGAGGACCTCAGCCAGGGGTCTTAAGTACACATTGAAAAGAGTGGGGCTCAATGAAGATCCCTGTGGGACACCGCAAGTTAGTGGGATCCTTCTTGAGGTATCACTGCCTTCAAATACCTGGAATGATCTATCTGTTAAAAAGGACCTAAACCAGGATAGAGCTTTGCCTGCAACTCCCACCTCCTTAAGTCTATCCAGTAGAATACCATGATTTACAGTGCCATATGTGGCACTTAGATCAAGCAAGATGATTGCCCACTGTACCTCCCAGGTCAAGGGCTTTCCGCGATTCCTCCATAACTGTTAATAGTGCTGTTTGTGTGCCATGGTTAGGTCGGAATCCTGTCTGGGAGTTGTGTAAAATCTCAAGGGATTCAAGGTAGTAAGTAAGGGTCTTATTTACATGTTTTTCAGAGATTTTACTGGTTATGGGGGGTAGCGAAACCAGCCAGTTGTTGCTCCAGACTTCCGGGTTGAGGTTGGTTTTTTTTTATTAGTGCTTTAACCATGGCGTGGTTCCAGGTCAATGGTACTATCGCGGTGAATATGGACGAGTTGAGAACTTCCAGTAATACCGGTAGTATAACCTCCTGTATCTTGTGCAGCAAGTGTACTGGTGCTGCTTCACAGGGGATCCTAATATGACTGTCGTGAAAAGTTTGGATAGAGTAATCAGGTCTAGGATGGGAAAGTCGACTAGACGGTCCGATCCCTGGATGGTACTTTCCACTTTAGTGCCCGGATTCTCTGGCTTCGGAGCTGGTGGAAAGGCATTGTATATATTGAGAATTTTTTATTTAAAAATTCTGCTAATTCCATGCAGCGTTGAGGTGCTGATTCTACGGACCTTTCTGGCGGGGGCAGAGTGGCAGATTCTTTGCTATTCTGGCAATTTCCCTGGGATCATTGGCTGCCAAGTTACTTTTCTACTCATAGTATTGTGCCTGAGCTCTTAGTTTCTGTCTGATAAGTTTTAAATGCCTCTCTATATTTCAGTTTTTTCTCTGGGCAGTAATCCTTCCTCCATGCCCGCACTAGTTTTTTTACATTTTTGTTTAACTTCTCGTATGTTAGGGGTGTACCATGGGAATCGTTTTCTGTAGGTCGATTTGAGCTCCAATTATATGGAACAAATGGAGTCCAGGGATGTAACGTTGCATTCATTGAGGTTATCGCAGGCTATACTAGGAATGGGGTCGCCTTTATGGTTAGCGCTTGACAGTGTATTAGGCCAGATTTCAGGAGCTAGTTTTGCCCAAGATCGGTCCCAGCTCTTTATTAGCTGGTCGTTGGGGATAAGCCTTGATGACTTCCAGATGATCGGGATTATAAAATGATCTGACCAAGGATGCCTGGTGCATCAGTTAAACAAATGTAGCGGAGACCCATCCATTGAAAGAAAATGAGTGAGGTGCTTCATCACTATGTGGCAATAGAAAAAAACTGCAGAAGTCTACTGCAGATCTGTGTATCATTTAGGTATGCTTGCTCAGAATGAGGCAATGGAAGCCACGTCAGCACAAGGGCACAGAAGAGACTACTAAATCTTGTGGAACAACATTCAAGATGTTTAAGGACTGAAATAAATATTCAGCTGTCACCGGTCTGTATGCTTTCCCCATAAAGACCTGAACCACAAAAGTGGTACTAGTCAATGGAGTATTGTGGTTCAGTGTGTCACTAGTGACAGACAGGTTGTAAAGAATGAATGCACAGATGTGGCCCTGGTGCTAGGCATCTTCTTTCCTAGATTCATAAAGATTTGTGTCAGTACCCTGTGAGAGTGAGGTTATGTTTCGCAGGAGTAGATATTTGCAAAAGTACCACAATTTCCAGAACCTTTTTGTGGCAAGAAAGGTCAGAGACTAGTCTGAGGTTTGCCAGTTTATCTGGAGGCAGACAGGTTTCTTTTTATTAGATCGGCCATCCTGGCATGCTTAAGATCATGAGTCACAGGAGATACAGTATTAAGGCAGAATCGGGGGGCAAGATGGTGGTCGTGTGAGACCGTAGTGCGCACAGACCAGTGCTTGGTGTCACAGAAAATGCGGATCAAACAGTCTACGTGGATGATATGTCTTTGAGAATGATTCTAACCCCCACATGAAGGCGTCCACTAAAAGCATTCCAGAAATTGCAAGCCTGCATGTCCAATTGACAATGTGACAGCGTGAAAATAAGTAGAGAAACGGAGATGCTGGAGGAAAAAAACAGCCTCAACACGAAGGTGCCAATCAGAAGTCAACTTGCGACATTGGGCTCCCTGATTGGCCTCATAGTGATTCGGTATCTATGCAGAGGCAGCACCAAGACTCACAAAGCTACGGAGAAGACGTACCTTTTCGGAGCTCCGGGGTGGGGGGCTGACGGAGGCACTGACGCGGACATCAGCAAAATCACCATGGCTCCAAAGAACGCGGCGGCGGCAGCCGCCAAGGCAAGGGCTGCAAGATTGGCCCTGCGCGAGGGTGCGGAGCCGAGTAAGCAGGTCGGTGGTACCACGGCAGATGCTATTGCTACCGCTCCATCCAGGACACCGAAGCAGGGAGCAGCTCCGGCGAGGAAAGGGAGTCTGACCGGCCCTTCAGTTGCGGACCTCCTCTGCAAAACACCGGCTAAACTCCTTCCGGGTCAAGGCGGGAAGAGTAAGCCGGGTGAATTGCAGACTCCAGTAGCCACGAAGAAAGCCGATGAATATTCCGCTGCTGTTGGCAGCCCCTTGGATGATCTCGGACCGGCCAGCATCGACATAGTAAGTCCTGCGCTCATCGCCGTGACAACTGGGGGAGAAATAATGCTAAATGAAACAGAAAAAAAATGCTCAAAACGACAAGGCTGACTGTCTCATCACCACTGCACCACTGCTTCCCCTGCCACCCCTGCAGGTAGTTGTGGATAACAACACTCCTTTAGTGCCCCAGGTTGATATGGGGGACAATGTAATACCTGAAGTAGTGGGGGGGAGGGGGGAGGTCTGAGCATTAATACCAATCTGGTTGATCAGTCAGGGGCTAATGCTAGATCAAATGCGACAAATGAGCTCCAGACAGAGACGGATTCTACAAAGTCTAGCAGAGCTGAGGCTGCTTATAAAGGTACTGATGTGGACCAGGATAAAGACAAAGATCCGAGTTATTTCTACTAATTTTCAGATGAACTCGAGTGGTCTGATGAGACTGGCTCTCTCCTTAGCAACGCAAGTGATTAAATGAGAACGAGAGATCCCAAGGTGGGCCAAAAAACTTGTCCTAAAGCGAAAAAAGAGCCATCATGGCGCAGCGGAGCAAGCATGGGATTACACTCCGTCAACTCAGCTCACAGCTCCACCAGCTCTGTTGACTGTATCACAACTATCAGGTTCCCCAATTTATCCGAACCCAACTGCTCCCACACTTGAAACGGTACTTCAAGCTATAGCTGCGCACCGTGAAGAGACATCGCAAGACGGGCGCAAGGCCCAAGCAGCTCTTCGTAAGGTGCAAGGGGTGGTGCGCAAGTTGACGAGAACAGTCGGTACATTTGGTGATCGAATGACAGAACTAGAGTCTCGAATTGTTTCTAATGAATCTGAGATTGCCGCAAATCACGAGCAGGTTGACGCACACGAGGCTGAATTGTCAGACGTGAGGTGGAAGTTGGAGGACTTCGAAAATCGTCTATGAAGGAATAACCTTCGCGTCCTGGGCATCCCAGGGGCAATGGAGGGGGAAGATGCTCACTCCTATGTAATACAACTATTCCGTGACTCTCTGCCTGAACTACCCAGCTGGAACTGGGACTTAGAAGTCCAACGTGCCCATCGCGTTCCTCTCACTCTAAGGCATCCAGCGAAACCTGGGGGTATCCATGTGCTATTCTAGTCTATTTTGGTAACTTCCTTCTTAGGCAAGCAATTTCTGAGAAAGCTAGGCCTGAAGCAAAGCGTGTTAGGGGCTCGTTATCCTACTTCGTACGCCCTGATTTCTGTCACGCGACTGTGGAAAGGAGGTGGCGGCTCCGCCAACTCATTAAACCCTTCCAAGAAAAAAAGGCGCAGGCATACCTGAACAATCCTGCTCGACTGAAAGTAATAAATGGGGGTCAAACAAAATTTTTCACCTCGGAAATCAAAGCAAAAGAATATCTAGATGGTCTTAACTAAGGCCAAGTCCGTCCGCGACCCCTGAGGAGGAGGTAACGTCCGCAGGGGCTGCGGCGTTCCCTCCGAGCAGATTAGGATGTGACCGCCAGGGTGGCGGTCACATCCTCTATCTTTAACATTGCGGCGGGTGCAGCTTCAAGCTGCACCCGCCACAAGGTTCAAAATGCATGCATCGCATTTGCATGCACAAAGCGGCAGGCACCGCGCTGTGCCTGCTGCTTTGTGCACGCAAATGCAGGGGGGTACCTATGGTACCCCCCTGCATTTGCGCCACCCCTGCACCCCCCACCCCCCCTCCACCCAGGGGGCCCGCAACGGGCCCCTTAAGTGAAAGTCCATATGCTTTCCCAAGGCGGAAAAGCCGCCGTGGAAAAGCATGTCTTTCCCACAATCCTTATATGGCTGGCGGTGTCTGATAGACACCACCACCATATCATAGCTTTTCCGCCGCGGTTGTAATGCGACTGCGGCGGAAAAGCGGCGGACGGAATTCCAGAGCCACCAGCCATCCTAATATGGCGGTGGGTCTTTGGAAGCTCCGCAGCGGTTTTTCCGCATCCTCCGGAAAAACCGCAATCCTAATCGGCCCCTAAGTTATGATTAAGAGCACGAGGATGTCTAATAAGTTTGGTTGGTAATCACATTTATAGCTTAAAGGTTGATTGTGGCCTCTCGGGGTGTATGCTGAAAAGCAACTAATTTGCTGGGCTAGAATACAATCTAAAAAAAAAAAAAGGGGGGAGTGAATGGGTAGGAAAAATAAGGGGAAAAAAAAGTAACAAAATAGACACATATAATAGTGATATAATGATATAAGGTTACTTAATCCGTAGGATGATAAGTCTGTTATATCTAATTTAGCACTGGTCAGCAGACGCACTTTCATCAAACAGACTCTTATGGAGTCTACACGCCTCACTATGGGTGTTGGGGAGGGAGTGGGAGAGGAGAGGGGGGGTTGGGACAGGGGAAATAGGGGGGGAAAAAAGCAACAAAAAAAGCAACTCAATTTGTACAAAGAATATGCAAATGTCAGGTATATTTTCTATACAGGCTAAAACTAGAAGAACATATATTAGGCTTCTTTCATCTAACCCAAAATATTATGGGTAAATTGAAATTATGCTCCGGGAATGTGGCGGGACTCAACAACAGGGACAAGAGGGCCCGTTTACACGGGATAATCATGCAAAGCTCATATGATGTACTCTGCTTCCAGGAGACCCATATACCATGGGATGAAAGGGATTTATTAAAGCTCCCTGGGTATAATTTATTGGCGACCACAACACAGACATCCAGAATCCGGGGTGTAGCCATATTAGGCAGAGCTTTCTTAGGACAGGCTACACGTAAATCAGTTGATTCCCTAGGAAGGTGGGCTATTATAGAGCTGAAAATTGGTATTACAATCTGCACAGTGTATGCTTCTAATCAGGATGACCCATATATATTTGAGGATCTAGAATTAGAATTAGCCTCCTGGCCCAGAACACTAATACTCTGTGGGGATTTTAATATTTCCTTGGGGTCTAAGGGGACAAGACAAAACCAAGACACATATATATATGCCGGACGCAAACCGAAAGTGTTTAGAGCAATCTCCCAACGGGGAACAACCATTACAACGCGGGTTTTACCACGCGTTGCTTTTACATCGCATGTATTACAACGCATGTGATGTTACAACGCGTGGTAAAACCACGCATACCATTACATCGCATATACCATTACATCGCATGCGCTTTTACAACGCATGCGATGTAATGTGTAATTGCGGCGGGGGCGGCATCTAAAACACTCGAAATTGGGTAAGGTAAAATAGTGTGAATAAAAAAGGCACTTTATTTCGGTTGTCAAAATGTGGCGCCGAAACAGAAAGGAGGCTCTAATTACAAGGGCAGCGGGACTTCCGCTTGCTAATTGGAAGATGCAATACCAGCTCTACGGCGTGCAAATACTATAACATCAATTTTAAAATATGTGGAATCATATCTCCACCAATTTCTGCAAGTTGGTTATCATTTTCAAGAGTTGCGATTTACCTGTAAAGCTGTGATAATGTTGGTTTGTGTTTTTTTAAAACGTTTTAGTGTGTGTTGTGGTGTTGTGTTTATTTAGTGTAGTGTATTAGGGAGGGTAGTGTAGTGTTTATGTAGTGTAGTGATTTAGGTTTTAGGGTAGTGTAGTGTTGTAGTGTATGTTTATTGTAGTGTATTAGGGTTTAGGGTAGTGTAGGGGTGGGAGTAGTGTGGGTAGCGTAGTAGTGTTTTAGGGTTTAGGGTAGTGTAAGGGTGGGAGTAGTGTGGGTAGCGTAGTAGTGTTTTAGGGTTTAGCGTAGTGTAAGGGTGGGAGTAGTGTGGGTAGCGTAGTAGTGTTTTAGGGTTTAGGGTAGTGTAGGGGTGGGAGTAGTGTGGGTAGCGTAGTAGTGTTTTAGGGTTTAGGGTAGTGTAGGGGTGGGAGTAGTGTGGGTAGCGTAGTAGTGTTTTAGGGTTTAGGGTAGTGTAAGGGTGGGACTAGTGTGGGTAGCGTAGTAGTGTTTTAGGGTTTAGGGTAGTGTAGGAGTGGGAGTAGTGTGGGTAGCGTAGTAGTGTTTTAGAGTTTCGGGTAGTGTAGGGGTGGGAGTAGTGTGGGTAGCGTAGTAGTGTTTTAGGGTTTAGGGTAGTGTTGGGGTGGGAGTAGTGTGGGTAGCGTAGTAGTGTTTTAGGGTTTAAGGTAGTGTAAGGGTGAGAGTAGTGTGGGTAGTGTAGTAGTGTTTTAGGGTTTAGGGTAGTGTAGGGGTGGGAGTAGTGTGGGTAGCGTAGTAGTGTTTTAGGGTTTAGGGTAGTGTAGGGGTGGGAGTAGTGTGGGTGGCGTAGTAGTGTTTTAGGGTTTAGGGTAGTGTAAGGGTGGGAGTAGTGTGGGTAACATAGTAGTGTTTTAGGGTTTAGGGTAGTGTAATGGTGGGAGTAGTGTGGGTAGCCTAGTAGTGTTTTAGGGTTTAGGGTAGTCTAGGAGTGGGAGTAGTGTGGGTAGCGTAGTAGTGTTTTAGGGTTTAGGGTAGTGTAGGGGTGGAAGTAGTGTGGGTAGCGTAGTAGTGTTTTAGGGTTTAGGGTTGTGTAGGGGTGGGAGTAGTGTGGGTAGCGTAGTAGTGTTTTAGGGTTTAGGGTAGTGTAGGGGTGGGAGTAGTGTGGGTAGCGTAGTAGTGTTTTGGGGTTTAGGGTAGTGTAAGGGTGGGAGTAGTGTGGGTAGCGTAGTAGTGTTTTAGGGTTTAGGGTAGTGTAGGAGTGGGAGTAGTGTGGGTAGCGTAGTAGTGTTTTAGGGTTTAGGGTAGTGTAGGGGTGGGAGTAGTGTGAGTAACGTAGTAGTGTTTTAGGGTTTAGGGTAGTGTAGGGGTGGGAGTAGTGTGGGTAGCGTAGTAGTGTTTTAGGGTTTAGGGTAGTGTAAGGGTGGGAGTAGTGTGGGTAGCGTAGTAGTGTTTTAGGGTTTAGGGTAGTGTAGGAGTGGGAGTAGTGTGGGTAGCGTAGTAGTGTTTTAGGGTTTAGGGTAGTGTAAGGGTGGGAGTAGTGTGGGTAGCGTAGTAGTGTTTTAGGGTTTAGGGTAGTGTAGGGGTGGGAGTAGTGTGGGTAGCGTAGTAGTGTTTTAGGGTTTAGGGTAGTGTAGGGGTGGGAGTAGTGTGGGTAGCGTAGTAGTGTTTTAGGGTTTAGGGTAGTGTAGGAGTGGGAGTAGTGTGGGTAGTGTAGTAGTGTTTTAGGGTTTAGGGTAGTGTAGGGGTGGGAGTAGTGTGGGTAGCGTAGTAGTGTTTTAGGGTTTAGTGTAGGGGTGGGAGTAGTGTGGGTAGCGTAGTAGTGTTTTAGGGTTTAGGGTAGTGTAAGGGTGGGAGTAGTGTGGGTAGTGTGGGTAGTGTAGTACTGTAGTAGTGTTTTTGGGTTGGGGTAGTGTAAGGGTGGGAGTAGTTTGTTGTGTAGGTGTAGGGATAGAGATGTAACTTACCTTGCATACTTTTACCACGAGTATAGCTTTACCACGCATGCCTTTGCGTTGTAATGGCATGCGTGGTAAAAGCATACTCGTGGTAAAAGTATGCAATGTAATGGCATGCGATGTCATTGTCATCACGTTGTAATACCCGCGTTGTAATGGTATGCGTGGTATTAGAATGCGATGTAATGACATACATCCCTCCCAACTAAGAGAGAGTCTGGGCTTAATAGATACTTGGGACTTAAAACACCAGTCGGATCCCGGTTACACCTATTTTTCATATCCTCACAATAAATATGTGCGGATTGATTATATATCGTCAACTAGAGATTGTTCTGATGGGGCACAAATTAATAAATCTCTAAAGACAATCTCCGATCATAACCTGTTAGCCTTCACACTCGATATTACCAATCTTAATAGGCCACGCTCCACCTGGTCTTTCGATAGAAAACTTCTGGCAAATAAAGGCTATGTCAAATATATTAAGACATGGACTCAGGTTTTTTTTAATTGTAACCGCTATAGCGCGTCCAGGGGTATAGTATGGGATTGTTTCAAAGCTGCTCTAAGGGGGGAGACAATTAGCTTTGTCGCCAAGCGCAAGAAAGAATTAGATAAAGTCAATAACTTACAGATGCAGGAGCTGGCTAAGATAGAGGAAGAGCACACCACTTTAATAATGCGAGGTGAAGATGGGGGAACTATTCTACGAAAAATGCTTATTCTTAAAACCGAGCTTAACAGTAGGCTTACCCAGAAGGTGGCTGAGACCTCCCAGTCAAACCGTAATAAAATCTACGAAGATGGGGAGAGAGTAGGGAAGCAGCTAGCTCTACGCACTCGCCAAAAACACTCTCTTAATACAATTACTACTATCGAAGTGGAGGGTCAGAAGTATACAACACCGGAAGATATATTAGAAACCTTTAGACAATATTATAAAAAATTATATCAAAATGAAGATATGAATGATCAAGATGTAATCAGAGATGCCCTGAGGTTATGGCTAACCGAGGCTGGATCGAACAAGATCATCAATGATACCACCAGAGAAGATCTGGAAAAAAATATTACGTATATTGAATTACAACTGGCCTTGTTAGATCTGGCCTCGGGTAAAGCAGCGGGCCCTGATAAACTTCCACTAGAATTATATAAAATTCTCGGAGAACATATAACACCTTATTTATTAGACCTATTCATAGGGATTCAAGGAAGTGGCACCCCTCCTGAATCATGGAAGGAAACAAATATAGTTATTTTCCCCAAAAAAGAAAAGCCCCCAAAACTTCCATCCTCGTACCGCCCAATCTCTTTAATAAACTCTGATTCAAAGCTCTACGCGAAGATCTTGGCCAATCGGCTCAGGAGGGTCATTGAACATCTGGTCTCCCCAGGGCAGCATGGCTTTATCCCTGGTAAGGCTACCACAGATAGCGTTATTTGACATTATGAATGCGGCGAGGGGCCAGATGTCGATGATCCTGCTCGATGCCGAAAAGGCTTTCGATCGAGTTTCGTGGGAATTCTTATGGGCGGTGCTCGATCAAAACAACTTTGGGCCTTGCTTTTCTAAATCAATCCAGGCAATGTATCGGGATCCAAAGGCTAAGGTGCTAGTGATGGGCCAGGAATCTAGTTCATTTAATATATTAAGAGGAACGAGGCAGGGATGTCCATGCTCCCCAATACTGTTCGCCTTGTACATAAATCCCCTGATCCTGAAACTAATATCAAGCGAGGCAAAAGAACACGTTATGGTTGGTCTCCATGAAACTAAGATACTTGCATATGCCGATGACGTGGCGGTAGTTCCATCCAACCCCACCGAGGCAATTGCAGAAATAGAATTGATCACTCAAGCCATTGGTCAGATCTCTGGATATTCGCTCAAATCGAGATAAAACAATGGTTATTTGTACTGATAATGTTCAGTTTGACGATCCAAAGAAGGTAGACAATGCCGTATATCTTGGAATATGTATATCCCCTAAGGTAGAGAATATTAATAAACTAAATTATGACCCCCTAATTAAGACTATTAAGAAAGACCTAGAGAGGGTTGACAGTCTTCGCCTCTCAATCATTGGTAGAGGGAACTTTTTAAAAATGAATATTCTCCCTAGGCTGTTGTATTTATTCCGTGCTATCCCTTTAATAGTGGAAGATAATGTCATTAAAACAATAGAATCTCAAATGAGTACGTTTATTTGGAATTATGGGAAAGTCAGGAGGGCCTTGAACTATCTTTCCCTGCCACAGGACAGAGGCGGGTTAGCAATCCCCAATAAAATGTTTTATCTATGGGCCACTCTACTCCAGCAAATGTCACCCCTGTTTAATGCAAATACATCATGCATAAACACCGAGCAGAATGCTATACCATCGATCTACGAAGTAGCGTTAGGAAACAAAGCAAAAGGCTTTCTGTAAAGACAAATAGAACCGTCTTACTATAAGAAGGTTAAATTCAAGATTATAAATAGCGCTTGGAGAATATGGGAGAAAACCTCAAGACATCTCGCTATCTCAAAGTTTAGCAAGTATACACCATTATGGCACTCCTCTGTGTTATCTAGACAAGCTAATGACGACATTTCTAAGAGATGGGAAAAGTTGGGGGTGGTAACTGTAGGGGACTTCCTTAACAGAGACCCAGATACTAGGTTCCCCGAACCTTCAAAATAATTTCTCTTTCCCGAATACAGATATTTTTAAGTTCATTCAAGTCAATACCATCCTCAGCCTAAAAATCCCAAATATCTCTGTCGAACATTCCCCTTCTAGAACATATAAGAAAATCATCAACCAGGATAGGTGCCCTGTATGATATATTAATGGAAAGACAGAAGGATGATTTAGAACATACAGAGTCTGCATGGGCAAATAAACTTAACAATCCCAATGTCGACATGGATATGTCACTACTGCTCATATCTAAGTAATTTGTATCTTCTAACTTAAAGGCTCAATTGTACAAAACCATATATAATTTATATTATACATCTGCCAAATTATATACCTGGGGGAAAAGAGCAAATGACGAATGCCCTAGATGTGGAACAAGTCCCACGCACTTGATTCATATGTTCTATGACTGTGATAAACTAACACCCTTCAGACAAATGATATCTGTGTTCTGGGAGGAAGTGTTTGGCCACAAAGAAGCAGAATCGCCCACTCTATATTTATTAGGATACGATAACACTCTCAGGCATAATAAGGAAGAGGAAACATGTCTGTTTTTGGGCACGGCAGTCTACAGAATAACTCTAGCAGCTCGCTGGAAGGAGGCCGATCCCCGAATTTTCAAATATGGCTAAACACGCTATTTGGGGATCTATAACCAAGAAAAGGCAATATATGCAGCAAGAGGGAAAAGTACTAGATTACAAAGCAGCAAAATTTGGGAGCCAATCGATGCTTGGAATAATGGTATTAGATATGCGTAATGAAATATCGTCTCTTTCTCAGCTCCTACGCTCTGTATCCTATAGTGATTTTAAAATCTTTTATATGACAAACTTTTATGACAATATGATGTTTTAGCCATTTAACTTCTATTAATTGTATGAAATATTTATGCTGATATATGTAATATTTGTGAACATGTTTTTATCTTTTGTACAATCTTTTCGGAGTTGCTTAATAAAAATATTTTTTTTTAAAAGGAGATACAGTATTAAGCCTTGAAATGAGTGGCGTCACCACAGCCTTCTTTTATAGGAGCTTCCACTGCAGGTGACTGTGGGTGTAGCAGGAAGTCTCAGGCGATTCAATATTTTAATTAAGTGACCTCCTCAAACCTAAAGGAACCCTGAAGGCAACTTTAACAGTGATGCTGTTATTTTGAAAGATACTGCACAAGATGTATTCAGTTCATGAAATGCTAGAAAGATTTTTACAGTTGTCTGTTTCAGCTGCACATGTGGTAGGTCTTCTCTAAAAGAATGGCTGATCTGAAATCACTATCCCAATTGAGGAACAACATTTTCGTATGACCTACCCTGCCACGTCAGGATGCCAAGCTCTTAGAGAACTATATTTTTTTATTAAGAATTTCTGTGATTTACCTATCCGTCTCTAGAGGGTTGCTACCACATTAACATGAGGTGTGGACTGGTATATAAAAGGAAGACCTCTGCTAGTGTTCAGAGCTCACCAATGCAGCCCGCAGAAGTGAATGCGGTCAAGAAGGCTGCTTTCTGGTATAGAAGATTGATGTCCAAGCAGCAAAAGGTGTCTAAAATGCTTGTGTTTTAGGAAGTGAGAGAACAATATGTATATACCATTCAACAGTCTGCCGACAAGGAGGAGATAATCCAGCATTCAGTTTACACAAATAACCTATAGAATTCCACACTGCAGAGTACTGGGATGCTTTAAACAGAACTCACTAGAAAACAAATCACAGCAAAACAGAAGAAACGTGAAATTAGGAGAGTATCTGAGCCGTTTATTAATAAATGTTTCACAAACACTTCAGAATTGACTGGATAAGCATTTGGAGTAACGATAAATTGACAGGATTGAGTGTCCAAAACAGTTCATTAAGGGATTTTGTAGGTGCCTTCTAAACGTAAAGTAAATGGAGTACTGACGTCCAGAAGTCGTCGTCCAAATACCATTATACATATAAGGTGGGGTTTGATCACCTGGGAGGTGGCAAATGAGTCTTCTGGCCTTTAAGTCAAAATGGCTGCCCAACAGTTTGGGGTTTTCAGACATCCACCAGCACATCTAAAACTGCCAGGTCTCAGTACAATTATATTAATTAGTCCACAGAGCATGGGAGAGGGATGGAACCTTTGGGCAGGTGCCCCATAACATCTTAAACTGAAACTAGTGCAAGATATCCTTCCAGTAGTCAGTTGCCAGAGATGGTACCAAAGTGGGAAAAAACTAATTGATCAGGGATCAGGTATTCAATCTGATCCAACATATGGAGGCTTTAAAAATCATTCTCTTCTACTAGCAGAAGGTGTGACTGTTGCAGAAGCTGGATGGTCGGCTTCTTAAGGGAGGTGTAGTATGCCAGAGGTAGATAAAGTGAAGCCATGCCCACAGTAATGATTGTATGAAATCTCTGACCAGTCCAAATTGAGGTCACCTCGTACAGTCTTATTTAAAGTCAACTCCTACAGAATCTGGGACATGTGCTCATCTAGGATGTTAGGTCCTGGCATTTCCAATGTATGTGAACCGCAAATATATCCATGTCTGGATACCCACTTCCTCAACAATTGTCTCAAGTACTGTCATGTTTGTTTTCGATATGTGGGATAAGCTGAAATAGCGGTTGAGTCAGTATGCTCTCCAGATGTGAAACCGGGGATGTGACAACATAGATGGCCCACTCCTGTAGGTCTATTGACAGTTTCAGAGATGTGGTTTGTTGATCCCACTTTCTTGTTCCCCTATACAAAACTGACTGTAATGGTGATGGTTTGCATCATCACAACCTTTGGCCTGACCACTGACAGAAGAGCTTTCAAGTATAGGAACACCTTCAGGATCAACGACAAAAACGCTTTGTGGAGGTGTGTGTCAGATTGGGACCAGAAAGTGCTTATGCACAGGTTCCCACAGTGCTTCACCACAATACTGAGAGGAGTGTCCAGCAACTGAAATTTTGGACCGAAGGCTGAACGGTTAACCCACTGACAGGCTTGGAGAAAGGATCCACGATTTGAGATATGATGTCTGAGTGGGCTAAACTGTGACAGACTTTGAAGGCTCTCCAGCAACACAGTGCTTGGCCAAGTGAAGCTGCAAAACACACAATTTAAAATGAGGAACCACCACTCTTTGGTGTCCCTGAAGCTTCTCAAACCATCAGAGCTGCACATATCTAAAAGGTACACTGTTCCATCAATAAATGGCACTCTTTGGGGTGGAGGAAATACTTTGCCAGATCAGTGTCCAAAATAGTTCTGATAAACTGGATGCTTCCTGAAGAATTTGAGAGGATTTTAATTTTATGCTCAACATAACGCTAAGATCTAAGAGGGTCCAAAGAAATAGAGAACCTACAAATAGTTCCCTGAAAGCAGCCACCACTGAAAGTGCCCCACGTAAGGGTAGCAACCAACCTTTTAAAACTGCACACAGGCTGCTTGCAGGGCCCGTACGTTTGTGCAAAACTCACATGGCTGTGTTGACAAAGGGCAGATTCTTATACAGGTAAAACAGCAAAATAGATCATTTCTATCACACTCAAGCACCAAGGATACACTATGAGGACTGTGTGCTCCTGCAAGTAGGGCCATAGAAGAACAATTGTTACTGGAGATTGGAGATGAGCCACAGAGGCAATGTCGCAGTTGGAACCTGTACAGAACGTTCCTCTGCCTGAAAATACTGTTCATCATCATCCTCACCATAGTCCTGGCATTTAATAACTAAATCAAAAGGACTGCGTGCTACCCTGAAGGAATTATCCACATCATCGTCCAAATCAGAGTCTTGCTCAGAACCCGTGGCAAACAAGGGCGATGGAGGCTGCGGATCACTTGGGATAGACAGCTGGTCAACAGGCATCTTGCGACGTTGGTGCAGTGGGTCGACGGTGGATGAGCCAGACCCGGAGGAAGGAATCGGCACCAAAGGCAAAGAAGCAAATGAAGATGCAATCATCGTCGATGGTACCGACGACGATGATGGCATAGGCGTCGACGGAGTCGTAGCACAGGAATCCACTGTCGACGGGGCCGCCGTCGACGGGGCCATCGTCGACGGGGCCATCGTCGACGGTACCACCACCGACGAAGTCGTCGTTGATGAAGCCACCGAAATCTTCGTCGTCAGCCCCGTTGACGGGGCCGACGACGAAGATTTCTTAACAACTCTCGTCGACGAAGATTTAACTGACGACGAGCGAGACTTCTTCGTCGACGACAAAGCAATAGGAATCATCGATGAAACAGTCTTGAAACTGAGGGATACCTTCGTCGACATGGATGACGACGATGTCGCCGTCGTCGATAATCCAGAAGCTGACATCGTCGTCACAGTTGCCGTCGACGAGCCGTAGACGGCAGATCTCGTCGTCGGGACGATCGTCGACGATGAAACAAATTTTTTAGCAGAAACATGATGGAAAGAAGCAAGAGACGCCTGAGAGCCAGGTCTCGGGGGCGTGGACGTAGCAGGAGGTGGAGAAGACACCGCAGGAGCCACAGATAGCGAAAGCTTCTTTTTTAGGAATGGTGAGGGCAAATCCTGCACACTGCTACATTTGGAGGCTGCTTTTGAAGGTCCAGACACTAGGCTTTCTGCATCTGAAAGTGCTGAATCCTTATCCTTAAGTCTCTGAAGCCGTAGGAGACGGCCTTCTCTGTCCTTAAGGGTTTTAGTAGATTCCAACCTCATGGTCTGGATACAGACAGTAAATGCACTTCTTGTGGGGGTCCTCAGAATAAAGACGGAGTTTCCCACAAGAAGAACAAGGTCTAAATAAGGACTTCTTACTTGAAGACATGCTGGAAATCACAGGAAAACTTGAAGTTGAGAAAACTGAGCAGAGCTCAGGGAGACTCCCTTCACATGACGTGCGGTAGAAAATCTGAGGGACTGAGCTCTGAGAAGAAGGTTCTGGAGGGGTGCTAGCGCCTGATTGGCTGTAGTTTAGACTAACATAATGACAGGAATATGTTGCAAGTGTTTTGTCTCTCTACCATATATTCCTATGTAGGAATTATGTCTGGGTATTTACTACCTTTTCTAGTACATATTTTAGGTGTTATGTTTTTGCATATATATATTATTAGTATTTTATTGCTATTTTATTTACCGTGGGACACCCACTTCGACGACGGGGAATATTCAAGCATGTGAATCTATGAAAGACACCCTAATACTGGAGAAACATGTATTCTGTGAACCCATGGAGTAAAAACCAACCATTGTTCAAAACTGCTGCCAAAGCCAATATTTCTAACCTTCTGAAAGGGGGTTGAATGATTCGGATCTTACAGATGCAGAATTCGGTGATACCCACCTCCTTTATTATATTAACCAAGTACATAGTACTAGGGTGGACAGGCTGTATGTCCACCCTAGGGTGGATACGCTCTATGAGAAGTCTCTTGATCTCCATTAGAGATCCCCTAGACATTGAGTGAGAGTTGAAGGTGTTCGTGTAAGGCTTTATTGCCAAGCCTATCCTAACCTCTGAAGTCCCCAGGAGGCACTGGTAATCTGGGTCCAGTGAAAGGAATTAAGAACAAACAAGTCCTCCACGACTTCAGAGATGTAAATCTGCAGCTATGGTGTGACAGGAGTCATATGGACACCAGTAACAATGTGTCTTCTTGGCCACTGTTGAGACCTCTATAGATTTCACTTTCGACTGATGTGCAAAAGAGAAGTCAATGCCTGTAATCTTTAGGTGAAAAGCAGCAAGAGTAAAGCATATAGAGATTATTTGGGGGTACATGTTGGTGCAGTGGGAATTATAAGACAGGAATGGAAGAGTGGATACTGTCAAACTACAACTCCTTGGCCAGCAGGAAAGAGGACAACCCTGGGCCCATCAGATACTGCTTCAATGGTATTGAGTAAGTTGGTCGTGACCGTACTGGACTGCACTGCTGCAGATGCTTATACATTGAGGAATCGCCTTCAACTTGTGAACGCACAGGCAAACAATCCATTAGATGGTTTGGTCCTGTGGTACCTCACGAATTGTTTTCTGAAGTTGATCTAGCTTAATGAGCCTTATCTTTGTTGGATAAGATAGGCACATGTCAGCGCAACAGTATATAGTTAGACAAAATGACATAAGTAATTTATAGCAACAGAGGGCACTGTTAAATAGACTACAAATAACAATTTACAGTGAATTACCGCCTCTCTCATTGTTTGTGTGGTTGAAGGAGCAGAGTTAAACCCACGTAATGACCAATCAAATGTATTAAGATTGAAGTTAAATAGATTAGGACTTTTTTTGCATCGTAAAATGAGGAAGACAGTGCCACTTGAACGGTCAAAAGCCTCTAGCAAGCTTAGAGAAAGGAGCGGACTACCACAAGGTGGGTTTGAATCCTCTCATTCTTTATTTCTCATGTTTTTCCCATAAATCACCTCTTTGTTGATCCAGGTATGAAATGTAAAGATAGAAAAATTACTTTAGCTATATTACTTCTAAATTAAATATTTGTCACCTATTTTTTATTTTACTGTTTTATGTATAAACAGAGCATCCCTGAAGTTTAAAAAAACATACTGCTAAATGTTATAAGCATGGATATTGTTAATGAAACCCATTTGAATTATAATGTGTGGTACACAATAGTACATTGCCCGCATGCAATTGTATGCCTCTCTGCTTCTATTTTACTTCACAAAATAACACATTTTAAACCATAGCCCATCTGAATAAAAATTACATTATAGTCACAGTGATAAACTAGAAGCAGAATTAATAATACAAATGGGATTAATTGCTTACATTCCGCCATCATGCCAGCACTGCAACTTAACTTTAATACTTACATGTGGGGACTGAGTTCATAGAAATTTCGGTTCCTGTATTCTTCCACTTTTTCCGGTGTATAAATGGTTAGAGATCGGTAAGGATTTACAGATATAACGACACTGCCAATGTAAGTCTGCAACAAAAAAAGAAACGTGTTTCAGCCTATTATTATCAATCCTCAACATGGATTAAAGCTTGCAGTTTTCCCCTTGTTAAGCAACTGAACTACTAAATGAGAACAATATCTAACCAGCCCTTCCCACTAAATACACATAACAGTCACTAAGAGGATGTTCATCATTTTACTTATTTTCCCTATATTAGGTTCTCTCTGTGGTTAATGACCAATTTGTAATTCTTCCTTCGAAGATGCGATAAAAACTGGATGGTTGAGTGGTGGGGGGAGAGAATCACGTAACAGAATGGTATCCTTTCCTCCATCAGTGGGGGCACAAACTAGCACCGGAAATCCATACCAAAAAATAACAAATTATATAGCATCTGATGAACTGGCCAATGGCACACAATACTTGTGGGCGAATTGATGGACATTTTTTCCTGGCTCATTTGTAATTCTCCATGAAGTCCTGTCGGTCGATTTGTACCTACTAACCAAGAGACCAAATTAGACTGGTATGGAATGGGGCTCGCATGCGACTGAATTTACCAGACACAGCCATGCTGATCATCACAAATGGAATGTGTAAGGTAAATGTCCTTTGCATGGGGTGGACCTTACTTTGATACCTCAGGCACTAGTTTCTATACCAATTTACAAGACATTTTATGGCAATGGGTTATTGCAATTCTGCATGCCTACAAAGTGGGAGTGAAGGATCATCATGATCCACTTTAGTTACTACCTGTTGTGAAACACGGGCACTTTTGATGCGCGACAACGATAACAAATACCATATTACACTGCATCTGCAAATTTTTTTACACATTAGCAGCAGATAAGTAACACAAAACTCAGAAACCAGTGTGAAGACTATTTTAACCCTTGACTCAAAAGCATTGCATTAACTCCTGCTACTGAGTGGAGATAAAGTTAAATATCAATGGGATGCCCCTATGTTCCTCAGAACCTGGGCACCAAATACTGTACAAAAAACAAAAATTGGTTCTGTTGGATACTTACATAATTGATCATATATAGAGTTGTATTACATGGTTAAATCACATTCATGGATAGCAACAAAAAAAGTATAAGAACATGATGGTCCAGACAATTTAATTACTAAGAATGATATATTTTATGGCTCTAATGCGATCAATTTCCATAAATAAAACATTAGGTGCTCGATAGGTGATAAGTGAAGATAAATGGTACTCAAACATTTGTACAAGAACGGTTCAAATCTTGAATGCGCCTGTCCAACATATTCAAATCTGTAATCTCTCATTGATAGACTAAGTTCATCAGCTCGTAATTTGCCCACAACCAGGAATGGATTATTACTGATTTTAGAACCATCAACCGTCTTAGGTAGTATGTGCTTTCTTTACATCCTAGCGGGGCATCATCAGGCCTGAATATGGAATGATCTGGAGTTGGAGAAGGACAGTATGTGACCTTAATTTCAAAAAGGTTCCCCATGTCAGTGAGTGGGCATTTCCTCACAATTTCAGAGTGGACGGCATAAAATGCTCATCGAGCATATCCTCTATATTCAGAAACAGAAGCAGTTGATGTGTTGATTAATTGGATTGCATCCAAATGCATATGGCTTGCTCAAAGGGAACGGCTGCTACTCGGTGCAATCCTGTTAGAGGAGTAAATGGAGATAGCCATCATATTTACCAATTTGTTTAGGAATACCCTATCAGTAACAAAGTACATAGATGGGCACATAAGAGAATAGACTGACGGACAAATGTTGGGCTAATGTGGACTAATAAATGGAAAAATCCAACAAGTAAATGTTACCCTCACCCACCTCTCTAGCTAATTTGTCCACTCCGACATCAGTCCAGAAGTATATTTTGCAACTCCTGGACAAAATCAATAATGTGCTCTGCAAGCTGTAAACTTGATCAGGCACTGTTATTTTTTCACTTTTTCAAAGAATGTCTTTTGCCTCACCTTGGAAGAACAAAAAGAAATACTCTTGTAACTCGGACTCTGCCGAGCTGGATAGGTGATGAGAACGTGGAATGTTCTCTTCTCCAAAGGTCTTCTAAACCAGTCTTGTGGCCAAGGTTGAACAAGCATTGGAAATGCAATAGGTCTCGCAGCATTAGAGTTAGTGCTTTTAGGATTGTTTATGGGTTTTTTTGTAAATCTTTAGCATTTTTGTTTCCTGTAGCCAATGCTAAAGAATAAAAAAAAAAAGCCATAAACATTTCTAAAAGCTCTAACTCAAATGCTCCGAGACCTATTGCACTGTGTGAGGGTGAGGGGTTGAGGGTGAGTGAGGGTGAGGGTGAGTGAGGGTGAGTGAGGGTGAGGGTGAGTGAGGGTGAGGGGTTGAGGGTGAGTGAGGGTGGGTGAGGGTGGGTGAGGGTGAGGGGTTGAGGGTGAGTGAGGGTGAGTGAGGGTGAGGGGTTGAGGGTGAGTGAGGGTGGGTGAGGGTGAGTGAGGGTGAGGGGTTGAGGGTGAGGTGTTGAGGGTGAGTGAGGGTGAGGGCGAGTGAGGTGTTGAGGGTGAGTGAGGGTGAGGGTGAGGGGTTGAGGGTGAGGGTGAGGGTAGGTGAGGGGTTGAGGGTGAGTGAGGGTGAGGGTGAGTGAGGGTGATGCTGAGGGGTTGAGGGTGAGTGAGGGTGAGTGAGAGTGAGGGTGAGTGAGGGGTTGAGGGTGAAGGGTTGAGGGTAAGTGAGGGTGAGTGAGGGTGAGTGAGGGTGAGGGGTTGAGGGTGAGTGAGGGGTTGAGGGTGAGTGAGGGTGAGGCGTTGAGGGTGAGTGAGGGTGGGTGAGGGTGAGTGAGGGTGAGGGGTTGAGGGTGAGTGAGGGTGAGTGAGGGTGAGTGAGGGTGAGTGTGGGTGAGCGGATCTAAATAACCAATTACACCACATCAAATTAGACAGATGCAAAAACGCTGAGCAAATCCCCCCACCGGCCAGAGCTGGGAGCGTTTATCGTGCCTATAAATTAAATTATTGATACCAGATTGCAGACGATGCGATTGGACGGAGGGAGGCGGCGAGTCTATCTGGTCCCTGCCCCTCCTCCCGCCACGCTCCGGGGCAGCTGTGGGGGATAATCTCCTTCGAGCCGAAGGCGGGCAAGATGCGCGGTGCTGTCAGGGAAGAATGCGAGCAGCGGGATACGGCGCTGCTGTTTTCGGGGGGTCTAGGGTGAGTGCCACAAACTAGTGATGCTGGGACGCGTCCGACAGTTAGGGTAGTGACGGGACTGTATGTGTGTGTGCTTCGGTACTGGGACATAAGGGGGCGCTGCAGGTCAGGTTGCAAGGCTGGACAACTGCTTGGTGTCCTGGTAATGAAAAAGTAGGGAGTTGTGCAAGTAGGGATTAAGAAGATGCACTGCTTGATCTCAGTGTGAGTACGAGTACAGCGGCAGTACGGCTGCTGCAAGTCTGGATTGGGCTGCACTGGGTGCTTGCACTGTGAGTACAGGTACAGGACAGTAGGGCTGCTGCAAATGGGGGGGGTGGGGGTTAAGTGCAGCGAAAGCGATTACCTGCGGGGATAAAGAATAGGAAAACCTAACATCAGAATGTCTCAGGTAGCTCATAATGCAGTTGGTCGGCCATATGTGCCACTCGTTGAAAACAATAAACATGCAGAATAAGCGTCATTATAGTAGGCGCGGGCGGAGTTCTTTTTACCTAGCGTGATTCAGGAAGTGTCTAAAGAGAGGACCAACGGTAATTGTTATCCTCATAAACATTGGGTGCAATCAGTTAAACAAACCGTGAGCTGTTAATACGGGTCTTTCGTGGACTTGTGCCGGTAAGGTGTCTTGTTTAAAATGGTGATTTCTGCCGTCTAGCGAGAGCAAAAGTGGGGCAGACTTACTTTCGAGCAGAGCTGCAAGGGTCTATCTCCTTCTTGATGTGGCTGGTGATGCGTGAAGTGCCGCGTGTGAGGTCCTGTTTAAATACTGCGTGGCGTGGCCAACGTGCTAGCATGCACGTTCTAACCTGTGTATGGCGCTGAGTTTAAAACCTGGAACTGGAGGTTTTCTCGAGCATACCTGTTGAAATTAACTTGTAGTCCAGAGAATTGCGTGTTATAGCTTAGGGATTAACTAATTTGTCAGCAGGATGTGTTTTGCGCAATACAGTACATGTTATGTACATTGTCAATTGCAAGCAGGAGAACAGTTTGTGAACTTTAACATCCTAAAGAATCGATGACCACATACAAAGTTAACATGAACTAATGTCGGATCTGTGTGAGACAGCAACAGGGAGCGTTGCGAGTGGCATACAAGACGGAGGGAAGAGAGGGGAGGGGGGAGGAGAAATGCGACACGGCGGGAAGGGGAGGGGGCGGAGCGGGTACAATAAACAAGACGGAGGGAAGAGAGGGGAGGGGGGAGGAGAAGTGCGACAGGGGAAATGCGAGACGGCGGGAAGGGGAGGGGGCGGAGCGGGTAAAAACTTGTAGTCCAGAGAATTGCGTGTTATAGCTTAGGGATTAACTAATTTGTCAGCAGGATGTGTTTTGCGCAATACAGTACATGTTATGTACATTGTCAATTGCAAGCAGGAGAACAGTTTGTGAACTTTAACATCCTAAAGAATCGATGACCACATACAAAGTTAACATGAACTAATGTCGGATCTGTGTGAGACAGGGAGCGTTGCGAGTGGCATACAAGACGGAGGGAAGAGAGGGGAGGGGGGAAGAGAAATGCGACACGGCGGGAAGGGGAGGGGGCGGAGCGGGTACAATAAACAAGACGGAGGGAAGAGAGGGGAGGGGGGAGGAGAAGTGCGACAGGGGAAATGCGAGACGGCGGGAAGGGGAGGGGGCGGAGCGGGTAAACAAAGACGGACGTGCACGCGCTTTTAAGCTCAATGCGCATGCGCATTGAGCTTAAAAGTCACGGGCACTGCAAGGAATCGCCACGATTCCTTGCAGTGTGGATAAAGAGCGGATAAGTCCCAATACTCTCGCCTTGCTCGATGCGCATGCGCATCGACAGGCGAGACCTAAAAACCAAAGCACTCCCTTGCTTTTGTTTCCTTAATGCAGCTCTCGATATTAGATCGTTAGTCTCGGATGCTCTTACAATTAGCAGGTCTGAGTTCTCAATACTGAATCCTTCATGGCCAGTTTCAATGCGCTTGTAACCATTTAGTTTTCTGTCAGGCCTTTGACTAACATGATTTCCAACATCACTTTCTACAAGACCTCAACCACATCATCCTACTTACGTAAGGAGAGAACCCCCACTCTCCTTAGTTTCCCTTCCACCCCCTCAGAACATTGAACCGGGACTCCAGGTTTTTGAACTTTCCTTTAAGGTTGTGGATGTTTGTCACTTCACATTGCTTGAGGTTCTTCTTTTGTAACAGAAAATAGCTGGTAGCAGTTCCAAAACACACTCACAATTTAACCAAGTATCTACACTCATAGCTGCAAGTGTCCTACAAGGTAAAAGGCAGGTGAGCTGGAGAGTCAGAAATGTGCTCCCTTATTGTTGCAGTGAATTTGTTCCAGTTAAGCACACTAGAATCACAGAGTGTGTGTACGCAGGGCAAAATAATGTGCTTATACATATCCTAAGATGTTTGTGGTTTAAACTGGACAACTGATTCGTGATCATGGCCCACTGGTCAAGACACAGGAAATTAATCCTGGTCAGGGAAATGGCTCTGGTGCTCTATTTGTCATTAGTTGGGTGTGAATAGCATATTTCAATAATCTTACAGAAAGAGGTGGAACACAATTTTGCAACTGGGTGCATCTGGGTGCATATACTTTAACACATTGTACTGAGAGTTATGACCAGGTCAGAAAAGTCTCTTCACAAGGTGAGATTGCCTGGGACTGCAGCAGTTCAGCTTTCACTGCTAGAACAATGATCTAGTTAAATGGAAGGCAAGATGTGCAATACACTGGTCCTTGAGAGGGATTCAGCAGGCCACTGGCAGCCAGTGTAGCAGTTCTAAGTTCAGCTTTATGCGATTTCAAGAGCATAGATTAAGTATGAATCTTGCAGAAGAATCTTGAAGTCTGAGCAGGTGGTGTGGTTGGTCACCAATGTAGTACCTATTTGTCCAAAGAAGAAGCAGGAAAGTACAAGAGCAATGTAACTTGAACCCAATGTGGGACTCAGAGGAAATGGAATTTCCAGCTGCGTTTTACACTGTCAAAGGAGTATTTCACAACTTGTGCAGTATCCAAGATTCTACAGACGCTGCAAGGCGGGTGGGGCAACTCGAGTCAGTGGGGTTGTGGTTACTACAAACATGATTATTTTGAGGGTAGATCTTAGGGCTTTAGTAGCGAGGACTATGATGAAGTTGATGAGTGTGACTGGGATTCCATTATCCTTCTATCTTGTAATTTATAACTATTATCAGTATTAATGAACTCGATGGATGATAGAAATTAACTTTCAAGGAAAAATCTCAATATAATAATTTTTTTAACAGTGATGAACGCTGTTTAGCTCATTTCTAAGTGCTTCTAACATAGGCTAATGGAAATCCAGTGCAGAAAATTCATGTTATTTGCTTGGGATCACACAATGCCACCAAGTGAGGTCAAGCTTCAGTCACCAAAACACATCCCCTGGGAAGAGGTGTCCCGGTCTGAAAAGCCTTAACCAAAATGCTGGTGCCTCTGAAAGAATGGACTTTTTTAACGAGAATACATGGTTCTGGAGAGACTGTCTTTCTGAGCAGGTTTGGCTGTTTACTAAGCATTGACAGGTTGGGCTATTTAATAACCACTCAACTGTGATGTAAGTAACAATGTTTAGTGAGATGTATTCTTAAATTAGGATGAAAGGGGAGTACGGCTGAGGAAAATTACTAGTAAGTCAATGAACATGCCTGGACTTTCATATAACTCCAAATCAACACCTGCCAGTGCAAAAAATCGGATATGTACGTTAAGAGTTGTTTTCTTTTCTAAATGGGTACTTATGTGGATACAATTATCACTCTTTGGTCCTCAAGAGGATTGCAAATAAAGTGAGTAGAAGCTGATCCATTTGCAGAGATAACTAGCAGTAAACCCTGAAGGATACATATTCCTGGATCTGCTCCAGGGTTTGCCCCACCCAGAAAATAAATGGTTCAACACTTTCCCTGGCACTACACAAACTTCTAGGCATGGCTTTTTATGGGTTTTTTTATGTTCAAAATAATTTTATTGAAGTTTCAGAATAAAGTACAGAAATAGACAATATAGAAAACTTATACATGAGCAAAATATGAAGAAACATAAAAAACATCAGTAAGTTATAATAGGTACTCAATTTCAATACTCAAACGGTAAAAGGAGAATAACAAACAGGAGAGGGAAAAGGGTAAAAGGGAATAGGAGTATATCTTAAATCATCTAAATAAAATAGAGTTACTAATAACATATAAATAATGAAATATGAAGATAATTTATATAACCGGCGTAAAAATACATTTAACGTAATAAATAATCAATAGGTAACCAAAAGGATTGATAGAAGTGAGAATTAGGATTAATCCCATTCATAGATAATTGCGCTCCTCTTCTTGTAAAAATGACCCAAGACCACCAAGCATGAACAGATAATTCAGAAATATCTTTCCAACAAAAAGTAATAGATTTTAAAGCAGCTGACATTAAAAAATTGAATAACTTTTCTTCTAAATAAGTTAGGATATGTACAAGATCAATCGATTTACAAATTAACAATTTATAAGAAAGAACATCTGGAATATGTAATATCTTTTGTATAATATCCCACACATCAGCCCAAAATGTAGAAAGTAAAGGCAGACAAAAAGCATATGTTGCAGTGATCGGAATGCAATTTACAATGCCAACATATATCAGATTGTAACAATTTAGCAAGGAATAGGCGTATTGGAATCCATAAACAATTGAGCAAGATGTAGGAATTGGTCTGATAAAGCGATACAGGTAACCAACCTGAAATACTATTAAGCCATATAATTTTCCAAGTGTCATTAGATAAAGAGAGGGAAAGTTCTGTATTCCGAAATGACGAAATTATATCTAAATTAGTGCCTATCGAGGTAGTAAATTTTTTATACAAAATAGAAACAGCATGTGAAGACTTAGAGACAGCGTGAATATAAGTTACTAAATCTATTTCAACATTAGATGTGATACAATGAGGGAAAGAGTCTAAAATTGAATTACATAGAAACTCAAATTTAATAAAATCGTATTTAGGTAACCTAAATTTCAATTGTAAAGTTTCGAATGGAATACATGCATTATTTAAATATATATCCTGAAGGTAAAAGATACCAGTTTCAATCCATGAATTCCAGAAATTCACATTTTATTCAATTTAATAACATTACTATACCATAATAATAAATCTACTGAATGACCTATAGGAAATACAAAATGTGAATCTAAGTCATTAAAAATTAGTTTAGAGGATTAAATAATAACTGAACGGTGTAGGATAGTAGATTATACATTGTTAACAAGGTTGGTAATGGAAAAGGGGTAACAAGAGATTGTTCTATATGAAACCAAATGGGGGGTTTAATTATAGAGGAAGAATTAAGCCATATAGAACTTTGTTTCAATATAAATGCTTTATGATATAGAAAAAAGTCAGGCAACCTGAAGCCGGCATTATATTTAGGTATTTTAAAGTTTTTTATAACCAATTCGACGTGATTTATTATTCCAGAGAAATGTAGATAACAATCTATCAATACCTGTATAACATTTTAAAGGAAACGGAGTAGAAATCATAGCAAGGGTATAAAAAATTTTAGGAGCAATAGTCATTTTTATGGACTCCATTCTACCCCACCAAGAAAGATGAAGAGAAGACCATTGAGATGTTTTATCTTTAATATAAGTTAGGAGAAAGTTACTATTCAATATTAATGTGGCTTTGATGGAGGACGAGAACAAAATACCAAGATATTTAAACGTATTTTTTTGCCAAATATTATCAGTCATAGGCAGCATATCAGGAGTACAAAAAACATTTAAAGAGAAACATTCTGTTTTATTAATATTAAGTTTATAACCTGAAACCATGGAATATTTTGTGATAATTTCTAATAAGGAAGGGATTGAGGATACAGGATCATTAATAAATAGTAACACATCATCAGCATAAGCTAAGGTTTTAAGAGTAACATTCTTCACCGTGATGCCTTTAATATTATCACATTTTCTTACATGAGTAATAAAAGGTTTAATTCCAATTAGAAATAAAAGTGGAGAAAGGGGGCATCCTGGTCTTGCGCCTCTAAAAAGGGAAAATTGAGATGATATTTGTCCATTGATAAATAACCGAGCAGTGGGAGCATAATACAAGGCAGAAATCATACTAATAAACAAGGGAACAAAATTAAATGATAGCAAGGTTCGGAATAAAAATTGCCAATTGATTTTATCAAAGGCTTTTTCAGCATTTAAAGCCATAATTCCTGTTCAATTACATGCAATAAGGTTCTCGTATTGTTTTGCAGAATATCGGTTCTTCATAAAACCTGACTTATTCGGATGAATAATCGAGTCAAGTATACGGGCTAGTCTAGAGGCAAGAATTTTAGCATATAATTAGGGCTCCCGGTTTTATTTTATTTATTTTTGGGACATTTCCGTCTGTATTTATCCATATTTATTTTTTGCTAATTTTATCTGTATTTATCCATATTTATTTTAGGTTTTGTGGAAAAATGAAGCGGAAATTAGTATATTACCACATTTATTTAACCAATAAATAGGCACTCATACTTAAATGTCTGCCAAGTTTCAAATTCTGTGAACACCCACAGAAGATAAATCAATGCACTTATATGAAAATATGCATATGTCAGTATCAACCTTGTGCATATCTCCTGTTGGTAAAGCCTCATTACCAAAATTCCTTTCTTTTTTAACCCTCTTACCCATCAATCCATACAGCTATTCGTCTGGCAGGCATGGTAGACAGTATTTAGAATTACTGAAAAAGCAACCTATTTTCCGTTTTTATCCACATTTAAAAATAAATACAGACAAGAAAATAAATGTTTTCTGTCTGTATTTATCTATAAAAATCAGTAAAAACGGAAAACAGGGAGTCCGGCATATAATTTAATTGATTAATTAAGGATATGGGCCGATAATTAGAAACAAGGGTAGGATATTTATCAGGTTTGGGAAGTACAATAATTAAAGCATCAGTAAAAGAACCTGAGATAGTTCCTGAAGAACCAAAAAAAGTAAAAAGTTGAAAAAGATAAGGTAAAAGTTGGGATTGGAACTCTTTATAAAATTCAGCTGGTATACCATCAGGGCCAGGGGACTTATTTTTTTAAGAGATTTAATGGCATTTAAAATGTCATCAGTAGAAATGGGAGAATCTAGTCCAAGCCTATCTGATTGTGAAATTTTAGGCAGGTCACAAGTATCTAAGAAAGAATCAATTAATGAGATATCATGAAAATCTGGCTTATTATATAGAGTAGAATAGAAATCCATAAATTCTTTAACAATATCATTATGAGACAGAGCAATTTTACCATTAGGGCCATGAATTGAGGTGATCTGTGTCTTATCTTTTTTTATACGCAAATAATTCGCTAGGAGTTTCCCAGAACGATTGGCATTAAAGTGAAATTTAGCATGAGATTTGGAGAGTTGGATGCCAGCTCTTTTACTAAGGATCGAATTAAATTCATATCGGAGCTTTTGCAGCTTAACTCTGTATTGAGGGTCACTAGACGTAATAAAAAGTCTTTCAAATGTTGCTATTTGTTTTTCTAGGTGATTAATATGCGCATTGAAAGTTTTATTCTCATAGGCCATAATAGAAATAGTTTCACCCCAATATAGGTTTTAAAGGCATCCCATCTATTGACCATAGAAGTGGAGTCTTCAGTGTTAAGCAAAAAGTAATCATTAATGGCCTTTAGGATTTTTGATTTATTATTATAATTAAGAACAATGCCAGTATTCATACGCCATCTAGTTTGTTTTGTATATGTGGAGGTTAAATTTAACACAAAAGAAATCAAGGCACGGTCAGAGATATCAATATTGCCAATCATGGGATTAGTCGCAGACTGAATAAGTGAAGGAGAAATTAAAAAATAATCAATTCTGCAATGTGAAATATGGGGATTAGAAAAAAAGTAAAACATTTGTCAGTAGGGAAATACAAGCGCCAAATGTCCGCCAATTTGGTGGTATGTATAAATTATTTAGAAGCATGGAAAACCTTAGGAGGACGAAATTTAGCACTAGACAATCTATCTAATAACGGGTCAGCAATTACATTAAAATCCCCTCCAACAATCAAAGGAACTTTGCCCAACTTTAAAACTTCTGTGGTAATATTAGACCAAAAAGTGGGGTCATCTGTAGTAGGGCCATAAATATTGAGTAAGAATAAGACTGAGTCATGAAATTTAATTTTAACTATTATGTATCTACCATCAGTATCTGAGGTTTTACTTAGAACTTGGCAATGTAATTTTTTTTGCAAAGAAAATAGCTACCCCATTTTTCTTACCATTAGTAGGTGACGAAACAATAGTATCTACCCACTTTTTTCATATAATTTAATATTTTATCATCAATATGAGTCTCTTGAACAAAGCAAATATCTGCCTTACAATTACCTAAATAATCTAAAATTGTTGTACGTTTAACTGGATGACGTAAACCTTTAACATTTAAAGAAACAACTTTAATATTATGAACGTTAGCCATAAAGAAGAAATAGAAAAGGGAATAAATGTAAAAAAGCAAGAAGAGGCGAGGAAGAAATAAATATAGAATATAAGAAAAACAGTAACTCTAGATTTAAAGAAGGGATAGGAAGAAACGAAAGCAGGGAGAAAGTGACAAACAAGGTACATTAATATCAAGAATGAAACGCTCATACGCTCAACAAGTATGACCGGAACCGTTGAAGAACAAAAGAAGAATACGTAATCATCTTGTCAGGACAGAAGAATTCAGTTGGATTCAAGTATTAAAGTCATGAGTATCTATAGAATGATGTGACTGTTGGTCCAAAACATTATGTAAATCATCGGGACTGTGAAAAGATTTTGAGACATTGTCTTTCCAGATACGCATAGTAGAAGGGTCAAAAAGACCAGATTTGAACCCAAATCTTCTCAGTTGAGGACAGAGAGCAGAAACTCTTTACGAGTTGAAACAGTTTCTTTTGCAAAATCCTGGTGAATAAAAATGTTATTCCCTTTAACCATCAAGGATGGAATCTCCCGCGCAGCTTTTCTAATCAAAACCAGATGGTGATGTCGAAGAACTTTGAAAATCATCTGACGACGTTTATTATGTTTAAGATTGCGATGAGAAGGAATCCTGTGGGCCTTGTCATTCTCAAACTTTTCTGGAAATTTAATTTGTAGAAGGCCTGGAAGCAAATTTTCTAAATACAGCCTGCAGTTATTTCCCTCAACCTCTTCTGGCAGATAAAAAATGTGTAGGTTGTACTGCCTATTACGATTTTCCATGTCCAAAAGTTCTGTAGCCATTGGTGATATTTTTGCAACAAGTGGGTTGAAGGAGTCAAGCTTAGACTTATTATCCTGTATTTTAATGGTATTATTAGAAATTGTCATTGATAAACTCGCCATTTCTTTTCGAACATTTTTAATTTCTAAAGCAATAGTCAGTATTAATACGGAGAGCTTGAATTTCCTCTAAAATTAGTGACAAAGAAGGCTCAGATGACTCAACCGCCTTTGATTTAATAGGTGGAGGTGAAACTTGCTGCCTTCTTTTGGATGGATTAGAATTCTTATATTCCATTTTATTGAGATGACAAAGTCACAATTATTATCAAAGAAATAAAGAAAGGGAGCAAAGTACTGAGGCAGCAAGAAGAAAACCCTGTTGAAGCTGGTGCAGCAGCTATAATAGGTTATGGGAGTTGCTAGGCCCAAGCCAGGCTCTTTCTGAAGGGTTGCTCCGCCCCTCTGACAGACTGACCCGACTGTTCCTGGAAGCAGAGCTGGGAGCAGCAGCAAATAATGGAAGAAAGCTGCTCACCGTCGTAAAAATCGTCAAGAAACACCTCACCAAACAGGTAGGCGCTGAATAAGCAAAGCGCCCTAATTTTCGCCGATTTTTGGACAAGGTTTCGGCGTTTTGAAGCCCAAAAACGGGTCCGATGTTGTGGAGCTCCCTAAATGGCGGCCATCTTGCAGCGCGCGATCGCGCGTCTCTCTAGTCATGGCTTTTAATAGCTTTATACACCCATTCCAGAGCAGCATGAGGCACATTGAGATGACAATTCTTTTCTACAAGTACACGGTGTGTCATGATTAAGAAGTAGATGAGCAAGTTGATTCCAGGTCGAGTTATCAAAGTCCGTGAGTGAGATAAAGCCACTTGACTGCCACTCAATCAGAAGTGACAACTTTGGGAGTCGATTTTTCGCAGGCACTTTAATAGGCACTACATTTGGGAGTGCCCTTATTACGCAGATAGGTTTCAGATTGCTACAGACTAATTATTGTTATTTGTATGCATTTAAAGAGTTAATAGACAGGCTGCATAAGTGTCTTATTTTCCAACCAAAAAGGCATACTTTGTTTTACCTAAACCTCCAACCCAGGGTAATTGTATAGGTTCTTGTTTGAGGGATTTCCTTTTTTGGTGCCATCTTGAAATTCGCAATTTAAGACACATTGGTGAGTTGTTCATCGTGGAAAAAACACAACATCAGACACGGGAGGCACCAAGGCTTTAAGTGGGCTGGGTCTCACCGGTGCTGAGCACATGCAGTTTTTTAAAGCGGGCCTCGAAACGGGTCTCTATCGGACTCTGTTTTGTGCCCAGGGCACAGGTAGTCCGTTTTTTTCTGGATTGCAGTGACAGCAGGCACATCGATATGCGCGTGCTCACACTGCTCACTTTTACCTACTGGAGAACTTACAGCATGACATCATGCCAGTAGAGGTTTGTAGGGGAAGGGAAATCCTTTAAAGAGAGTAATTTTCTCTCTGAATTTCCCTTCTCTTTTTGAAATTCAGGAGCAGCAACATTGTCGTGGTGTCACCAGGGCTTTAAGTGGAAGCTTTTTGAATATTATATACAACAAGCCACAGGTTATTTATCTATTTATCTTATGCAACTAACAACCATTGACAAAGCCAATAGTACTGACTTGTTGTAGGTATGATATTACTTGTTGTATCATGAATCTGGATGCAATGACAGAAACAGCAAAATATAAGTCGGGTGGCACACTATGCTAAGCACAGATTTTTAGCTTACGTGTTTTTTAAGCCACGCCCTTAATTACATTGGCCACACCCCTTTCAGAGACCCCCCAGTTTGGTTTTTCATCCAACTTAAAGCCCTGGGAGGAACGATGACTTGGTGGGGTGGGTGGGGAGGGGGGATGTAGGTATAAACACTGTTGCATGGAAAAATTGTATTAACAATAGTACAAAATGCATTTCGAACATGTAAGTTTTAAACTTTTCACACTATCGCAAGCACATGCCCACTATTTTGTATTCCAAAAAACGCCAGAGTAAAAATAATAATCCACAAAAAAGGCACTGCTGTAAGCCAATTTAAAAGACAAATTGGGAGTGTGTGATTTAAGCACAGAACAGAAATTTGCACGCCTGAATTTGCAAATGTATGGGACTTAGGCATGGAGCTGGGGCAACCTGAGAAGTGCCTGATGCAAATGGGTTAAATGCATGGCACATAAGCACAGTGTATCATAAAAACAAACACATTCAATATAAAAAGCAGCTCAGAAAAAAAACCACACCAGAGAATAAATAATTATGCTTGAAAAGTAAATTAAAAGCTGCCCTCGCCAGGAAAACCATACAGACTGCTCATGACCCAACAATATTTATAGCAATAATAACCAGTACTAAAAAAACACAGAATTATTAATTGACACATAAAAACAAGAATTTAATTGCATCTATAGTGAGGTCATCGAGAATGTCAATGTAAGGAGATATTGCGACAAGTCCTATTCAATGGACAATTGTTACATCATATGTCTCGTCAATTGAGAGGCGATTGATTTTCATGGGAGGACCTGATGTATGACTGGCAAACTATATTATAAGCAATGAATTTCAGGGTATTTTCAGCACCCCATCAGGGTTATCAAGCGCTATATAAATGCAAACCTATTTCCCTCTTCCAACCCTCCACTATTCTTCTCAATCCAAATAACGGACTAATATATCCCCCACTCAAATTACTTTCAAATTTCACTATACTAATTCACCACTAATCTTTTATGGGTTCCGGTGTAGCGTGCTACTAGCCCAAAATGCGTTTTGACACCTTGTCAGGGGTAGTAAGCAATATATAAATGCAATTACAATACAATAAAACAAACCAAAATTCTATGTAAAAAGCAGCTCAAGAAAAAAAAAAATGAAACACCTGAGAATAATGAATTATGCTTAATAAGCTAATTAAAAGCTGCCCTCGCCAGGAAAACATATAAACAGACTGCTCATGATCCAACAATATACCAATAAATACCAGTACAAAATAAAAACGGAGGTTAAAAGGAGATATTGTGATAAGTCATGTTCAATGGACAATTGTTACATCATCTGTCTCGTCAATTGAGAGGCGATTGATTTTCATGGGAGGACCTGATGTATGACTGGCATACTATATCATAAGCAATGAATTTCAGGGTATTTTCAGCACCCCATCAGGGTTATCAAGCGCTATATAAATACAAACCTATTTCCCTCTTCCAACCCTCCACTATTCTTCTCAATCCAAATAACGGACTAATATATCCCCCACTCAAATTACTTTCAAATTTCACTATACTAATTCACCACTAATCTTTTATGGGTTCCGGTGTAGCGTGCTACTAGCCCAAAATGCGTTTTGACACCTTGTCGGGGGTAGTAAGCGCTATATAAATGCAATTACAATACAATAAAACAAACCAAAATTCTATGTAAAAAGCAGCTCAAGAAAAAAAAAATGAAACACCTGAGAATAATGAATTATGCTTAATAAGCTAATTAAAAGCGGCCCTCGCCAGGAAAACATATAAACAGACTGCTCATGATCCAACAATATACCAATAAATACCAGTACAAAATAAAAACAGAATTATTAAATACCATACAGAAACAAAAATTAAATTGCATCTATAGTGAGGTCATTGAGAATGTCAATGGTAAGGAGATATTGTGATAAGTCATGTTCAATGGACTATTGTTACATCATCTGTCTCGTCAATTGAGAGGTGATTGATTTTCATGGGAGGACCTGATGTATGACTGGCATACTATATTATAAGCAATGAATTTCAGGTTATTTTCATTCTGATCGAATTGAAGTGAAGTTATTGTAGTTTTCTCTGTGAATATATAGTACATAAACAGGTGCACAGAGTGGAGTATTCGATTTATTAACAGAGTCAAAGCTAGCCATGATTCACTAGAGGCGAAGCCTTGAGTGAATCGTGATGCCCATCCCTAAACAATGGTAAAATATAGATTAGTGCACTCTGCAGATCTGAATGTATGGTTTCTGCCTTGATATATTTTTTTCAAATGCAGTAGTTAGTAGTAAGTGTATAACCATAAACAGAACAGAAGGAGATATCTGTGCAGAGAATTAAAAATTATAAGAACTAGGTCTTGTCAGTTTGGCATCAGTTTGCTTCTTCCATAATGTGAATCTAAAATGGAAACTATAAAGCATTATTCAGTTGTTTCTCAAATCTACTATGGTAATAACACCTTTGTACTGAAGTAATGTGTTTAGTCGTGTTTATTAGTACACATGCCCTTAACAATGTTATTCGATAACATTTATTTTCACATATATATATATATATATATATATATATATATATATATATATATATATATATATATATATATATACCTATACTACTATTATAAAGAGAGAACTGTGTCCTTTGAGCCAGGTAAACTCGAAAAGTACACCACCAATCACAACACCCAATACAGCGTTGGAAAGGGGAGGTCCAGGAGATGGACATAGGCTATAGAAAACCACACCATATACATTAGGGGGTGGGGGGGACGTTAGGGGAAAAGTAGTCTGTATGGGCGTATGGATACAGTGATTGCACGCGGCGTTCGGCGTCGTCACAACGCTTGCGAGAGGCGCAATGGCGTGTGGGCGTGATGTCACGTCAAGGCGACGTTCGCTGTCCGGACCGGAGCGCAGGAAGGAGCAATGGAACAAAACACGACATGCGGGGAGGAGCCGTGGCGCGGGACCAACACACATCATTGGAGTGCCCAGCGCGGGGAGGAGCGGCGATGCTGGTGGGAGCGCAGGAAGGAGCAAGGGACACACCCGACATGCAGGGAGGAGCGGCGGCACGGGAGCTGGTAAGTACGCTCTGGAGGAGCGGCGATGCTGGTGGGAGCGCAGGAAGGAGCAAAGGACACACACCCGACATGCGGGGAGGAGCGGCGGCGCGGGAGCTGGTAAGTACGCTCTGCTGCTCCCGCTGATGGCCGCTCTGCTGCACGTCTCCTGCAGCGGTGCTGCCCCCAGCCCCCTTCTGCCCCGGACAACGTCGGGGTGGGCTGCTAATATATAGATATATGTGAAAATATATGTATACATATACATGTATATATATATGTATATAATCCACAATCCTGAAGCAACGCTGGTGAAGCCAAAACCAGGTACAGACCACTCGGTAGGTTCATTAAAGATGCAGTGCTTTATTTTCCAACAACAGCAGCAAGACGCGTTTCGACCAGGTAAACCCAATCTTGATCACATGACATGCTCAAGACCAAATGTGTTTAAATACTGTGGTTTTTTGAACAGATGCTCCACCTACTATTTCATAAACAGCAACAAAATACTATAGGTAAAACTGGAATACAGGCTTCAATTGTAATGTGGCCAGCAGTAGCTTTAAGCTGTACAATTAAAACCATCCAAAATATATATGCTAATTAACCACACATATAAATACGTCACAGAATTTATAAAACATAAAGGGCAAGTGCCCAATTCATTGCAGTACAAGAAGCAAATACCTAAACAGAAAATGTACCAAATAGTCAGGATCGCTAAAAGTGCAGGTAGTCATGAGGAATTAAAAAACACACAACAGTAAAAATTAGTGCAAAATAAAAATAAAAGTGTACAAATCAAATTATTCAATCATAATAGATATGTTAAAAGTATATAGCAATACGCCATAATAGAAAAAGTGCAAGGTGTCTAAATACAGTGCAAAAAATTGCGAAGAATTTATAAAAGTAAATTCAAAATATATAACCAGATTCATATGCAGCAAGAGAATATATATATATATATATATATATATATATATATATATATATATATATATATATATATATATATATATTTATTTTCCAATGGGCACTCCAAGGAGTTTAAAATGCTTTATTGTTCAACTCAGGGAAGCAAGCAAGACATGTTTTGGCTGAGAAGCCTTGATCACTGTGTTAGTGTTTTCCTTCCCTATCCCTTAAGTAAAAGATGTAAACCATAGAAACAAAAATGAGGCATTGCATGAGAGCACTGGTCTAATGTTAATGCCTTGGAAAAGAGTTTCGCGAATGCAATTCGTTATCTCTCGCATCACACATGTTCCATCTGTTTCCAAAGAAACATTCACAAAACTCTTTCTATCTTTATAATTATAGCCTTCACTGTATTTCCAATTACATATGAATTTAACAATTTGTCCTACTTATTTATTTAATTTGAGTAAAACTATTATAAATGTATAGCTTTTTAAAAAAAGATTTGTAGAATGATAAGTGGAACTGGAACATTGTGTCCCTCGAGCCAAAAGGGATCTGATAACCTTACCTTTCACACATGGTTTATCAACATAATCACCCCTATCTGGAGGCGGAGGTGCAGTAACTCTGGGTGTACCAAACACGAATTATATGGAAATGTCTGAAACAGTTGAGGGCCTTTTGAGAGCCTGATGTTTACTGCATTCCCACAGCAAAGCGATTCTGTTTACCAAAAAAGGTTAACATTTTCCGCAAACTTAGCCAGTCGTGGCATTTACAAAATTGACCAAGTCACGAATGGCACTCCTACTCACAGAAAAAATGGATTACTTCGGCAATACACTGATTAGTGGCGCTTTAAGTGCTGTATGAAAGGCGTGCACATTCAAAACTGCAAGGAAGTGAAGCTAACTGTTTGGATAACGGGAAAGGCCGATGACAGAGTTCACGACCAAAGTCCACCATGTCTCTGAAAGTAGCTTAAAGGGAAAAGTGTCCATTTGGCGAAAAATATTCCTATGGATACTCAGTTTCCCGCGCGAGCCATACTTTTCATGAAAATCTCTTAAGAGAGTGTCACAGGACTGCAATGTACCTGTGGATGTGGAAATAGTAAATATAACAAAAGAAGTCACCTTCACATACACGTGTATTAACTCTCAAGAGAAGGAAGCAAAATGTTTTCCAGCTGTGTACTACATTAGGTTACGCATGGCTGTTTGAGTCTTATGCTAGACTGGTCTCCACACTGGGAAATCGCAGGTCTGAATGTACACTCTTTGTTATAAAAGGTTGGGTCAACAGTTACAAACAAAGAATAAGATGTTGGTTTGCAAGGTTGGGATTTCACACTGCACTGCCTGTGCAAATAGTGAGAATATTATTCAGTCAATACATTAAAAGCTTAATTTCCAAAAGAAGCAAGTCACTGTGAATTTTACTATGTATGTGGGCACCCTGTATTCTGAAAGAATAGATGAATACTTAAAAAACTTTTTACAAAAAAATTGTGGAGTGGCGCTTTAAGTGGTCTGCTTTCTCTAGACTGCTGCAGGGGGTAGGAATTAAATCAATCATACAAAGCCCAGCAGGAGGTAAAATGTCTCACTGATGGAGCTGCACAACATTGGCCTGGAAATGAGATTTGTATCTATTAAATTAGCAGCTGGTATGTCATGAACATGACCTAGACAAGTTCAGAATAAACAAAACTAAGATGTGATTTCTAATCTTTCTTACTGGCCTTCTCCCACACTCAAAAGGCTTGTCAGAACAAGGATCTATTCTTTCAGATTTCTTTCATCATCCGAGTTGTTTATATACAGTATAAAGTTTTAACATGATGCAATAAAACTGAATTAAATGTTTGAGGAACTTCAATATCCTCTAGGAACTTAGCATACATCAGTGTTTACCAAACTGTGGGTCGCAACCCATAGATGGGTGGTGAGCAAAGTTTTGGTGAGTCTCAAAACTCCAAGCAATAAATAAAGATATTTTTAAATCATGTATCATCTTGTCACAGTTGCTGAGCTTCAAAAATAGAGGTCGAATGTCAAGCAGCAGTTCGTCAGAAAACGTAGCCTATGTTTTTTTAACATGGGGATTTGTGTTTACAAACTCCTCTCACTTTGCAATCAGAGAAAGAAATGTAAAGTAAATTATGTGACAGTCTTGCTAGGGTTCAGGGAGAGTGAAAGGAAAGGCTGTAGAATGTCATTTTGCTTTGGTAACACAATAAAATGTAAATATCCGTAAATGACATGTACACATTCAGCGGGTAGGAAAGCAAAAATTAAGCACAATTTCTTATGTAATTCTGAAGTGTGATGGAAACAAAATATTTTTTAAAGGAGTACAAAAATAATAAAAAAATATACTTTATTTGGTGATGCACTAATTCTTAATATTACTGAAACCTTAATTCCACACATTATTATTGGTGTGCAGTATAGGTTTTTTTTTTTAGTAAAACTGTAGGTCTGTGCAAATTTAGTGGCCATTTCAGCGGAAAATGTCCTACCGTAAATGATAGCATGCTACCACACGATGCTTTAGTTACATTTTAAAAAGTAACCAATTTGCTTTTGGGGGGCAAATTGTATCTATTAATATTTACTCTATAGTGAATTAATCGTGATTTTATTTTGACATAATGCATTTTTAACTTAATTTCGTTTAATGTTAATTTTTAAACTACCATTTCTTTAACCTCCATAAAAAAAACCTTAATACCAATATTCATTACCCATGCCTTAACCATATTACCCCCTAGTACCTCTACATACTACTGATTCAAGAGTCCTAAAAACTCCCTATACATTGCCCATACCTGAGCTTAAAAATCTCAATACTACCCCTATACACTACCCACCCCTGATAGGTTTGTACACACACCAACACATTTTCATACACACACACACACACACACACACACACACACACACACATACACACACAGAGTACAAAAAACAAAGGTTAAGGTAGAGTTATATGTAGGTCTTCTAATAATAAAAAAGCCCCTTGTTTTAAAATAAAAAACACAACCACCAACATTCCCCAATTATATGTACCTAACCTATGTATATCATGCAGCGCCATAGACTTTAGATGTCATCGGTGATGTAATAGGTGTTCCCATAAGCAGTGTATCACAATGGTATTTTTGAGTAGCTGGCGTGCGCCATTCAGTCTGGCACTCCAACTCCATTGTACATTTAAACATCTCTTTTTCACAGTGGCAGTTTCCACTATGTAGTTATAGTTAGAACCAGGGGCCTGCTTTAGATCTCAGCAGATGGGTTACTATGTCAAAATGGTGACGGTTATCCCCTCCACCCAAATATCAATGCCTTATATCCTATGGGATTTATATTTCGGAGGGTGGGATATCCATCACAGTTGTAACGGAGTAACCCATCCGCTGAGAGCTAAATTAGGCCCCATGTTTCCATATGAAAAGGATTTTTTGTTTGCTAATAAAGTTGGCGCCATTTGATAAATCTTCACACAGCCTTCCAAAATAAAGTGTTCATCCTCTCAGCTCCTTCCTGGAAAGTTTTGCTGTGATCCCTTAAGCTAAAGACGCACAATTGATGGACGGAATGCAGAACAAATCAAAACATTCACCCCCAGTCAAGAGATGTGGGTTAAATCCATCATTCCTTTGCTCACCATGCCACCCCATTTTAGGCCTGGCCATATGCAAATCAGTCTTGACCCTGTGCCTCATGGGAACAGTCCAGCCCGAACTGCCAAGCCAGGTCCTCCATGACCGGAAACAAGCATGCTAAGACTGGTTTCGGGGTTTCACCCCTCTTCAGCCAGGATAGCTTGATTTCAGTGGCACAGTGAGCCCAGGACCCACGTCTGGGCATACCTGGCGCACTTAGGGCGAGAAAGCAAAAGACGCACGATTGATGGACGGACTGCAGAACAAATCAAAACATTCACCCCCAGTCAAGAGATATGGGTTAAATCCATCATTCTCTTGCTCACCATGCCACCCCAGTTTAGACGTGGCCATATGCAAATCAGTCTTGACCCTGTGCCTCATGGGAACAGTCCAGCCCGAACTACGAAGCCAGGACCTCCCTGGACCGGAAACAAGGATCCTAGGAACGGTTTCGGGGGTTTCACCCATCTTCAGTCAGAATAGCTTGATTCCAGTGCCAAAGTTAGCCCACGACCCACGTCTGGGCATACCTGGCGCACTTAGGGCGAGAAAGCAAAAGACACACAATTGATGGACGGAATGCAGAACAAATCAAAACATTCACCCTAAGTTGGCAGGGTATGCCCAGGCGTGGGCCCCTTGCTCAGCTTGCCACTGGATTCAAGCTAGTCTGGCTGATGACGGCTGATTAGCCAGGAACAGGTCCCAGGGTGCTTGTTTCCGCTCCAGGGAAGACATGGCTTGGCAGTTCGGGCTGGACTGTTCCCATGAGGCACATGGTTAGACTGATTTGCATATGGCCATGTCTGAACTGGGGTGGCGGAGTGAGCTAAAGAATGATGATGGATTTAACCCAGATCAGTTGACTGGGGGTGAGTGCTTGTAATGTCCAACACTCCGTCCATCATCCCCTTTGGTTTTGCTCAAGCTGGTGGCAAAAAAAAAGGGGGTCCCAAAACATGTTTGCCTATGCAATTTCCCATTGGAATATTGAACTGTGCTACAGCCAAAGCTGCTGAACAGAATTCCCCTGGTGAGGCTGAATACAAAGATCATTTATTTTTGCTCATACCTGTCCGGGGGCTTTCTGCTACCACCTCTTCTCAGATAGCAACTGTGACACGAGGAGTACCCGTGGAAATGGAGTGACTCAATTGCAGAGTTGCCTCTCTGCCATAGATTCCTGCCCTTGGGGCACAGACTGCAATACATGCCCACAAATCCCACTAGGCCACCAGGGAATCTTTTTTGGGCAGTTAGGAAAATCGTGCCCTCCACCCCTCCTCAGAGGAGGAAAAATTATATTATAAACATGGTGCAGTGGGTCAGCCCACTTTAACTGCTGCTTTGTTGTTGTGGCATTCACATTTGGCTTTGGCCCACTTCAGCATATAGCATGGGGCAATGAGTCAGACCACTTCAGCCACTGACTACCTTCACAGTGAGTGAGTAGTTCCTTTCCACGCCAAGGACTACTATTGAAATACATGTTTTTACAGAACCCAAAAAAAAATTGCCTTGTGTTGCTAGTTTAAGCAATCTTTTTCTCTTTTGGCTTTTTTGGAGAAGATATGCGTATTTCAGAATTGCAAATGCAATTGAGGAAATTGTTACACTCTTAATACTTTAGTAGTACACTAACTTTCACAGCATTGCACTGTATTGTATTTATACTTTCAGCTCGCATCATGCATATTGCATTCTCAGTGCATTGACATTTTTACACACACCTTTGCAGTTTACCTAGCGCAAAGTAGGAGGAAGAACATCTTAGTTGGTTCCCAGAAATGGCGTCTCGTTGGATTGCTGCTGCTCAGGCTTCTATTTAAATAATGGATGATAGCTCTTACGAAGGTTCTGATATGGATACTGCATTTGAGGCAGAGTATTATGGATCAGAATCTGAAAGGTATTTTAAGTCAGTGGAGTTCCTTCTGATGACAACTCCAGTGATGTCGCTTTGCAAGTATAATCTGTGCAGCTGAGAGGCAGTGTAGCTAAATCTAGAGTGCAGGCAGATACCTTATGGAGCAAAGAAAGAGTGCTGGCATGGAATTCCCTAAAATATTTAAGGTGCAAATTCTCCTGTTTCCTGACGATGTAGAATGTGAAGTCAATACTGCAATTTTTTTGCCTATTGTCTACTTCCATCTTTTTGTGGATGATGTGTTCCAAGCAGAAATTGTGTAATAAACAGTTTGAGTGAGAATGGAAGCACCACATTCTAGGATACACTTGTAGACTCCCACGTCAAATGTGGAGTTGAAAACAATGTGTGGCCCTTACACTCCTCATGGGAATATTGAACATACTCACAGTATGGTAATACTGGACGACACATACGGTTTGGAAAATGCCAAGCTTTTTTTGGGGGTGGGGCGGGGAGAGTTTTATATAGCATAATCTCAACCTAAAGCTATCAGAGTGCTTTACATGAGCACCAGTTGCGTTATAAACGGACACGTTCATTTTTGTTAGGCATGGGGAAATTAGGTGATTTGCCCAGAATCACAGGGCCCGAATCACAGAACTAACTTAAGACTAAATCCTAAACTTACTGCCATTTTGGTATTCACAGAAGGCACTTACTCATTTTGGTATTCACAGAAGGCACTTACTCATTTCTGTAGTCACAGAAGTTAGGATTCCTAACTTTAGGACTCCTAAATGCCTTCTGTGTATACCGAAAGTCTTAAAGTTAGGACTTTTCTCAGTTTAGGAGTAGTAAAGTTAGGACTCCTAAATGCCTTCTGTGAATACCGAAAGTTTTAAAGTTAGGATTTTTCTCAGTTTAGGAGTAGTAAAGTTTTACTACTCCTAATCTACTAGACTAACCATACAGGTGCATCTGTAAAAACTGCACAGTTGTGCCACTTGTGAGTTTTTACAAATGCCAGATAACACAAAAGGAAGAACCCCAATGCTAGTTCAGAGCTCCCTATGTTGAGGGAAGGCGTTATAGGCTACCACTTAGGTAGAGAAAGCAAATAGTTCTCTTTACCCATTACTCCCTTACTAAAATCATCAACAATACGATTTCCAGAATGTTTCTTTGCTTGCTGATGTCTGTTTGGGTTTTAAGGCACAATGTGTTCTGGTTCAACGGATGGTCCCTTTTACCTTGCAGGATTAAATGTATGTTGTGCTGTGTAGTGTGTTTCACATACTCTGTCCTCGCAGTGCCATTTCTGGCTGTAAAATTCCAAGATGGCGTGATCCCATGTGCCTTCGTGAAATTCAGCCATGGGACTTTATCACATCGTCACTTTGATGAAAATCATTATTTCAGTAAACACGACGAGTTATCGCACCTGAAAGTCACTTAGGCAACATACATGGTTTCTAATAGCCAGCATACAGACAAAATGATACATTAGCGTACAGTTTTAATTCCCTAAAGTTATGAATAAGGTTTGAATTTCTACTGAAATTGCGATGCCTCGTGATCTTTGAATACAGAGGCTGAGGAGTAAGGGCAAACTCTAATGCATGTATTTGTTTCTTTGTTACTTTACTATTACTCCAGGGTGCCAGAGGAGGTGTTCAAGTCCAATTTGAGGAGTAGAGAAAGGGCATGGGATTGATTTCAGTCCTAAAGTGGGGCAACATACTATATTTCCTGATTGCAGCCCTAGACTGTGGGGTATCGGATTACAAAAAACACAAGTTCATTCACAAGTTCAAGACGAGAGGCCAGACAGAATAGCTTAAGCTGTTAGGAGACCGAGGAAACCGCAGTAAATGGAGGATACTAGAGTACTGAGGGAGAAAGGCTACGTCCCTGAAGACATGCAAACTTGAAGTCAGGCGAGTAGGCAGGACTGCTGAGTTGAGGAAAACAGTGGAAGGGGAAAGATGCTGAGGGGCAGGAGATAGGGCTGCCAAGGGAGGAGTCGGCAGGAGTCGGGGGGAGTGGTTGAAGATAGACGGACTGAGGCGAGAGCAGGTAGGTAAAAAACAGGAAAGGGCACTGATGGGAATGAATGGTGTGTAGAACTGATGGGAGACTGAGGGCCCAACCAGAGCCGAGGGGAGAATCACTGACAACGGGAGGTAGAAATGGGTGGAGACGGGGCCGAGTTGTGCCTAGTCGCATATAGCAGGGACACACTGATTTACAGACCTCTAAATGACTGGGCAGAAGCGAGTTCCACTTAAGAATCACTGAACAGATAGCCCCAGCTAAAGCCCAACTCCTGGGGTAGCCTGAGGAGAGCCCCATCTGAGACATCAAGCAGTCTGATGCACTCCACGGGCAGAGGCCTGCCTTCACTACTAATCTAATGTCACATGGAAGGGGAGTCGGGTGCACTGAACGTGAATGACTGCCAGGTGCGAGCAGTCAGAGAGCCGAAGGAGCTCCATTCTCTCTCATTCAGGAGATTGAACCCAGAAAAACAATTGCACTTTCAAGTTCAATCTTCAGCTTACAATCCACAAGTTATGGAAAAACCCAACCTGAAAACTACTTTCTATATGCAGTTAACCTAAGAAGAGTTAACTATCATTCGCCTGGATATTATATAGTTATGTAAATTCATATAGAACATTTCTGGTCCACACTAACATTAATACCATAACACTGAGCAGTCAGTAGCCAAGTGTAACTTACCCCTCTTACACTCACATAAGACATATCTGCTACAGGACTCAACGTACATTACACGCACATTTCCAACTCCTCAACCACACTTCCAAGGAACTACATAACACTAGCCCAGCATACCTCAATCATCACATCTGCTTTCACAAACCTTCCAGACAGCTCCATTTGTCTAGACTCTTACTTTCACACATCCCATGCACGTAAAACCAGATCTGGCAGTCAAGCCTTCGATTAAATAGCTCCTAAATGGTGGAATGGCCTGCCACTATATAAGAGCCTCCTCCTTACTTTCTGAATTCCACAATAAGCTGAAGACCTTGCTTTTCAAGTCGTTCCACTAGGCCCTAGGTTTGGAGCGAATCATACCAGCTCAGCACTAGGATAACCTCCTGGGAAATAGGTTTTACAGATTTGTAGAGTGCACTATCATCACGAGTACTGGAGCAGCCAATAAAACAACCATCACACAACAAACAGGCATGGAACAACTGAAGAGATCGGTCACAGAATGCTGGTCAATTAGAGGACTTTAGTCTAGTCCATCATTGAAGGTCCCAAATAACTATGCAGCATGAATGCTTCTTTAAATCTCACAATGACAATCAGATATAGGATGATAGCAAAAAAGGCGATCTCACCAACTATGCCAGTTCTGGACCAAAGCTATAAATACATTTTCAGCTCAGTGCAATAACCAGCTAAATTGACTATGATCATAAGGAATACCAATAAAGGATCTTCAGAGCTGCTCAAAGCTGCCAGATTACTGAAAACCATAAACTCAGTGTTTCTCTCTCACATCTCATAATCCGAGAGTCCAATAAAACGATAACCGCACCTTGGTAGTCATCAAGCACAACATGGAAAAACTTCCCAGACATGATCACAAAACAAAGACAATTTCCTACTAAACCTTTGAACCCCACACATACATGGCGGTTCCGTTCCCGCGTAGGGGTAGTAAGTGATATATACACACTGCAATACAATACAGACACCTGTGCGAAATACAGGAGAAGACTACTTTGATCCCAGTCCCTACACATCTGTGATAGGCAGGGGATTGCTCCAAAATTTGTCAAATAGCTCAGGCAAGTAATACTTAAAGGTTGTTTGCCCCAAATAGGCTCATTTTGTGTGTGTTGCGTACATCAGGTCACCCAGACCCCGAAAGCGGTTTGCAGTTAGACCTAAAAAGAAGGATTCTGTTTGCAATGTACAACGAAATACCACACTAACACAGGCTATGCTTCAAACCAAACTACAGAGTGTATCCCCTAACGTTCCAAATAATTACAAGGTTAACAATGGGCAGGCAAAACGCACTTTTTGCGATTTGGTTTGTAAATTATTTTAAAAGTAGGTACTTAGTGTTCTCTGGCAGCCACAGTTCAACAAGTTGCTATTTGAAACAGCTCCTATCTGATCAGAACCACCCTTCCCCCTCCCACATTACATGACCCTTCTTCCCATGCAATATCTGCTCTCCACTGCAGGAGATGGCAGTTCAGATTGAGTCCAGCTCCCTAGGAAAGAATGTAAAAAATGCTTGGTAACTTGCTTCTCAACTCCAGTTTCTTAACATTAATTGACACAGTTCATGGGAATTCTCTCTTCCCACCGCAAAACTCTCCCTAAGGTCAGGCAAGCATTTTGTGAATCTCCAGGGGCCCCCTAAACGTAAACAAAACCCAGGGATTTACACTGCACACAATGTTAACCGGTTATTTCACCACAGAACGAAAGCAAGGTAAGACACCAAAAAACAGATTTCACTGCAAAGGACAAAGCAGGGAGGAAACATGTTGGGTTTTCAAGATAAAATAGAAAAGTGGTTTCCACAAAGGTAACTCGTTAAAGGAAAGAGAAACGTGAAAACACAGTATTCGAGTTGTTTTGGAGAGCTGCTTGGTCCAACAGCCAAGGAACCAAAACTTAATGTAAAATACTGCTAACGTTTCTGAATCAAAGCATAAACGTTTGGAAACATTTACATTTCATTAAAGATTTTGAACAATAATTCTCACACGTTATTCCTCTAGGCTTCGTGGGGTGGCAGGGGCCAATGTCACATCGGATCTCAATTGCTCTCTAATGTGGTTGGGTAGGTGCAAAGAGAAGAAGGTCTCTGACAGGTACAGCGTAAGCTTCACTGCAGTGTCAATCAGTCTATGGAAGATGGAACAATCACACACAAGTTGGGCTTCAACACCACACCAGTTCACACATCTTTATTGAGTGATCTATTCAGTTTTCCTATTGTGGACCAAGTTGAAGTTCTCTATCCCCTTATGATTTCTGAATAAATAATATATTGTCAGGAAAATGTATCTCACATCAGAATTAGTGGTATGGAGACCAACATTAGTGAGGGGCCACCCCATTTACTCTCTACCACTGTTCATCTCCCTTACATGTTGCTTTTAGTATGGCATTGCAGCACCGTCAGGGTCCTCCTGAACCAACTTGCTCGGATTCTGAGGGCTCAGCAAAGAATATGGAGTGATCTGAGCAACATTTCTGTAAAGGGAAGCATCAACAAATCAAAATTTGTAATTCTCCCACCTCTGCATTATTTGGAAGAAATTGTTGTTTACCCGTCTATCACTATGTTAGTGAACACATGTCTCACTCTAAAACATCCGCGGTCACCATCCCTGTCCAAGCTCTGAAAATTCCATGTGTCACCTTCACTCATTTGACATAGTTGAAAATAGTGTAAATATTATAAGACGCTTCATATTTCCCAACTGTTTTTCGGATGCACTGCCACAGTCATACATAATTTTTCTTCTAAATTCAGCCTTTGATAACTATTAGCAAGAATTCCACTAATGCACCGGTTTGCCTGCCCAAGTCCAAAACCCCACTATACATGCAATGTGTGTACAACACCAAGCTCCTTAAAAACAACTGCTAATTTGTACAAAAAGGTAGCAAACTCATATTCTCTGGGTCACGTTAAAAAACTAACCGGTGAATAGTTAATCTTGTTGTTCCAGGTCAGGCCATGGGTGGTATCAGGGAACCTTATTAACAGATCTACAACTGGAAATTTAGCAGCAGCATTAAGATTAATGGAGACGTGTAGGTTCATCAAAATAGAAGATATTGTGATCAAAGGAGGGGGGTTGGTGGATTGTCAAAATCCTACACAAAGCTGGCATCACCATGTGAACAATCATGGTGCAAATGGATATTCAACTGAAAGTTGCCAGTTTCAAAAGATAGATATTCCTCATGGGAGGATTAATTGGCTTTTAGAGATGAGATACCTTCAATGCAGAGAAAAATGCTCATTTGCCATTCCTTCGAATAAAAACTAGTATGTTTACACCGGCTCTTGAATACAGAAAGTGGATAAATAGTGAAAATTCAAATACAAATAAAACAAAATGAATAGAGCCTGGGCCACTCGGGTATCAGGCATCTACTAAAAAAGCTAAAACAGAAATAAAGTTATTTAAAACCCAACAAAAATCGTTGTTCTCTCCCTTGTTCCCTACTCAATGTCTCAAACTCTCTCTCAGCCCCTCTCTGTCACCCTCTTCTTGTCCCTTTTCTGCTCAACTGGCATACATTTACCACTCCTCTTAGCCTGTGCAGATCTGCTCATCTCCAACACAAAGTGAAAGAGGTCCTAGCCTTTCTCTATTTTCACACTCCTGCACTTTTTAAAAGGCGATGTATCGACAACTTGCACCATTTGCCTTCATTGCTACTCTACAAACTGTCTACAATTTCCAGAGAGAAAATAGAATTGAGTCATAAAAGATATTACACAGGTATACTGATGAGATTAAAGTGGGGGGAGGGACACAGCCTGGAAAGAAAAACAGTGCAATGAAAAATAGTGACAAAAACATTTTTAATAGAACCTGCTTAAAGTAATGAAACTGGTGCAAATAAAGAGTGGCAGATCAAAAGCAATATACACCAGCACTGGTACAAGCTTGGCAAAGAGAGTGGAAAAAAGTACAAAGAAACATGTTTGCTACAGCGAAAATTTGGGATGGCTGTGAAAATGCAGGCAGACATGGTGTGCTTGTGTGTGGGTGAGTGTGCCAACGCTGGTAAGGTACACAGCAAATTAAGCACTTGCTGCCAAAACCTATATGTTCTTAGAAAGTCACGGGTACAGAGCTAGGAAGAGCTGGCAAAGACTTTAATATTCTTAAATAAAATAAAATGATGTGACCTAGTACCAACACAATTTAATTAAAGGACAACAAAACAACATTACACCGTGATGAAGTACTACATAAAACTAGCATTTGCAATGCAATAGACCTTGCATTTGTAACAGTTTAAGCTTTTGGCATTATAAATAATGTTTTTAATTTATATTTTGGGGTTTGAAGCGGAGGGATTATTGAACTAAAAAAGTGCATGCAATACTATATTATTAGAATTAGTTGGGGCGTTAAGGAGTTGGGGGTGGAGGGAATGAAGACAAGAGAAGAGGAAGGCGGACAAGCTACTTAGGCGCAGGGGTGGAGCCGCTGGACTTCTCCATGGTGGAGATGGGCTGGACTACGAGGGATCAGGTGAGGTCAGCCAGCAGATGCTAGACCTCGAAGTTCACTTTAACCCTAGCTGCCCTGTGCGAGAAAGGGATAGAAAGAAGTTGGGTGAGCCACACCAAAGAAAAGAAAGGCACGGCCACCATTGTTAAAGATAAAGGCGGCTGACAGGGAACACAACAGCGGCGTACTGAGCTCCTTACCAAAAGCATAAAATATTAAAAAAAGAGTTTCAGGAAAAGTGGGACGACCATGAGCATGGGTCAATTGAAACATTTATTATAAAATGGATGCTGTTAAAATGTGTAATGTTGCCAAACTTCAAAGCTATGACTACAGCCAAATATATGTATCATGTGAATGTATTATGTCATGATATCAGTACCAATAAAAAGTTTTTAAAAAAAAGAAAAAAGAGTTTGGCGAGCCGCGCCACAGAAAAGAAAGGCGTGGCTGCCATCGTTAAAGATGAAGACGGTTTGCCTCGCTGCTTAAAATTAGGCGAAGTGTTATTTCCTCAAAACTAAACCCATTTGGCATCTCTGGCAACAGGTCAGCCCCTGGTAAATGGTACAACAGGTACCCAGGGCACTCTACCCAGAGAAGGCCTCTGAGGGCTGCAGCACTTATTGTGCCACCCTTAGAGGCCCTGTACTTTTACACACAAACACACACGCACACACTGCCTTTACAGGCTGCATGTTTTGATGCAGAACAAAGTGAAGAGTCGACATGGCACACGTCTGTGTACCATGCCTACAACCCACTGCCCTGGCATAGATCAGTCACCCCTCTAGCTGGATGCACTATACCAGTGGTGAGGGTATAGGTGCATGAGCCTGTACCCCTACAGTGTCTAAGTCCTTCTTAGACATTGTAAGTGCAGTGCTGCCATTAAGAGTATATGGTGCTGGGAGTTTGTCATTACGAACTCCACAGCAGCATAATGGCTACAATTAAAACTGATACGTTTGGTATCAAACTTCTCAGCACATTAAACCCACACTTATGCCAGTGTGGGATTTAATGAAAAATGCACACAGAGGGCATTTCAGAGATGCACCCTGAAAACTAACCCACCTCTAGTGTCCCACCTGAGTGGCTGCTTAGGCTGCCATCAACAGAGCTGTTACTGGACCCCTGGGTCGAGAGCCTGCTGCTCTCTGGGGCCTGAACCAACGCACATCCTGGGACGAGGTGCCAAGTCTCCTCCCCCAGGATGGGCAAGGTTCACGAAGGGGAAGCGTGACCTTCCCCAGACCACTTGCTGCTTTCAGCAACTGGTCCCCACTGGTTCTAGCCCCCACTTTGGGCATGAGAACCGGCGGGAAAAACAAGTGAGGGAGAGAAGTGTGCCCATCTCTGCCAACTCCACCCCTTAGGTGGGGGAGGCGAGGTGAAGCACAATCAGAGTCCCCGCCATCCTGAGGTTGGGGGGACCCAGCCAACCAGGGACAGGCTCCTATCCCCGTCCTACTGGAGAGTGGCACAATAGGGGGTGTACCCACCCCAGGGAAGGGACCCATTGGTCTCTGCCCTCTACCTACATGTAACACCCCTAAATCTAGTATTTAGTGGGTACCCTGAACTTTGCTTCCTCAGATCCAGAAACGACAAGAAGAAAAAAAGAAGGACCGAACAGCCGTGCAGCCAGCTAACAAGAGAAAGACGTCCACTGACTTGGTCCCATCCCAACAGGCCTGTCTCCCCTCAAACTTGCTCCTGCGAAATCCCAATGAGTCCTGCAGCCAGCAACCTCAAAAACCCCGGAGGCCTGCCTGCCTTCACTTCCAAAGACTGCTTCTCCCGTGAACACCGGATTTGTTCAACTGCAACCTCTGGCAGCACCGGAAACCGCAAATCCAGCCCACTTTGCACCCACCGAACCCAGCCCGAGCTCGAGTGGAAAAACACCACGAGGAGGTCTCCCCAGCGATCTTGAACCACGATCCGGCGACGCCTGACCTGCCTCAAGTCTCCAGCTGACACCTGCAGCATAAATCCAGATGCCGACCAGGAGCTGGTAAGAAGATCCGACCCCAAAAGGCACCCCTGCACCTGACGCCCCACGTCCTTGTGTGCCCAAACCAACAGTGCCTAACCAACCCCTAACTTCCCAACTTACCTCTGGAAGTGGTGGTCGCACCCAGAAGTCCTTGGTCTCCTTGCCTGGAGTGCTTTTGCAAACAGGAGGTTCTCCATTGAAAACAACTGTGCGCCCGATGTCGAAACAGCACTCTGCACCTGACAGCCGCTGAGGTTGCACCTTTTGTGCTACGTGGTTTCCCCATTTGCCCTGACCTAAACCCAGTGGCCTGCTTGCCAGCAGCCTCCAACCAGAGGCTCCCCATCCCCCCTTGGATAACATTGGGCCTCAACACTCTGCACCCGGCCGAGCTAGTGCTGCTGAGGGTGTAACAAGAGTGCATCACTGACCCTGGGGGACCACCGAGTCTAAACCCAGAACCTTAACTACCACACTCGATAACTTACCTGTGAACCGATAACTTGTTTTTCCTCCATAGGGTAACATTGACAATTTTCTTCCAAAAAGTTTTTACGTGTGGAGTTTTGAAATCTAAAAAATATTCATTCAAAATTGCATGAATAACCAAAACGTATTTACTTACCTGTTGGCACGAAATGTCCCAGTGCTGAATCTAGGTATCCCATTACATTTAATGGGGTGACCCTGTAACCCTCAGAACCTGGGTGTGTAATACATTGAATAATAATGGTTCTGTCGGACCGGAATACACAGTAATATAGTCTTTCAATTGTGTTATTTATATACTCTGTTCAAATGAAGGGTACACAGACAGTGGTACTTATATCCGTATAACCAAACACACTGACCACAAAGAAAAATTCAAGTAAAGTTTTACTCATATACTTTCATATTCTGTATTAATATATTTAATACAGAATAGTGTAATAATTGAATTATACAGTTGGTGGGATAAGTGAGGCGTGATTTCTTCGATTTGACAAGAGTTGCTCGCGTCTCTCTTCTACTCTTCCTCGTGCAAGGACGGAAGAATTACAGAGATCCAAGGAATTTCGTAATATTGGCTGAGTCGGCTGACCAGCAATACTATTTTAATAGGACCAGGTTTTCAAGAGGAGCCAAGGTTCGGATAAGGCTGTCCTACAACTGCACAGTCCTGATGAAGACCCGCCTCTAATGCGCACAACAAGCGCATCGTCCCCCAGGGTCGAAACGTCGACGCATTTCCTTCTATTTAGAACCTACTATACAAAATCCTCTAGGATCCAAGAATTAATTGATGTATCTACTGGATTATTGCATATATAGTGGTCTTCGCCAATTAGTCTGTGGAATTTACATTTTTGTATCTTGTTTTAGATTTATATTAGTCCTGCACAGAATTTATGTGCTGTATATGTTTTATGTTTGTTTTTGGACAGCAAAACTAATTGTTTTAATAATACAGAGAATATGAAAGTATACGAGTAAAACTTTACTTGAATTTTTCTTTGTGGTCAGTGTGTTTGGTTATACGGATATAAGTACCACTGTCTGTGTACCCTTCATTTGAGCAGAGTGTATAAATAACACAATTGAAATACTATATTACTGTGTATTCCGGTCCGACAGAATCTAGGTATCCAGCACTGAGTTAGAAAAGTAACATAAAAAGTAACTCACCTATAATTTACTGAAAAAGCCTATTCATTTCAATGTACTGTATCCCCTGTAAATCAAAGTACAATTCCTATTGCATTTTCAAACTCTTCTACAATCAGCAACTTATTACTGTAAAGTATTTAATGCTTACCTGTGCCAGGCTTGCTTCTAAAAATAAAACAACAGTATATTTTTATACAAAACAATTGGTCTAGAGTTCAGTCCTTGAGTGTGTGAATTCATTTGCTGACAGAGTGTGTACATCAAATGCTTCACACTGTCCTCTGATATTGCCTTACTGATTGACCACTCTACCACAAATAGAGTACGGTTCTATCTAACTCGAACCTCTGCCTACCACTGGGGTCACCTGGACTCTATACACACTATACCTTTGGTGTAGAATTTATAAAGCCAGTTTCCTACATGATGCCACAAGGACAAGAATTGATGTCAAGTCTGAAGGGTGCATTTTGACAATACAATCTTTAAGCCTTTTTCTCCCAATGTCTTGGTCTGTACAACTGGTGTTTTGACACTTAAGGTGGCCGTGGCCTGCTAAACCCAGCTACATGTAAAGTGCACACCTATTTATTTCTAAATGGCTATGAATATCACTGTGGTTAGACATTTGACTGTGTGCAAGGTGCACGCACAATTGCACAAAATACAGATATGAGGAATAACGTGATAGAGACATTTGTCTATATACTCCTAAAATACAGCATGTGTGTGGTTTTATATCACACGTTTTCCTATGACACTGCTACAGTACAGACACATTTGTGTAAAATGCACTTAATGCTGTAACCTTTGACATTGAAACGCTAGAAAGGGTAAGTCTGCAGAATGCAGATTATCTCACTGTAGAAGACAGTTGTGAAGTTACCTACATATGGGGCTACATTTATAAGAGGACAGTGCAGTACTGTAATGATTATTTATAAGTCAACACAGGTGGAGTAATCAGCAATGCTGGCAAATTTCCAATCCGAGATGAAGGCATTGAAGGGACAGTTCTTTCGCCTAGATCAATTAAATAAATTATTCTAAGCCACGCCTTTGGCTGTATGCCATACATCATTTCTCTGCCCCCCCCCACCAAGCTGCTAAAATATTTCTTAAAAATTTTGATGCACAGCCATATAAGGGAATGTTCCAAGTCATGTTAAGTAAAACTTTGAAAGTGTTACATTATAATTTTCTTCACGAACCATGCCAAAATATCATTAATTTCTGTGTTTTGTAAATATTCTCTGCTGCGAATCGCTTTAATTACTTACATAGATTTCCCCATGGTCAAATCGTTTTTTGAGGTTGTCAATGAAAGAGATCTCGTTCAGTGGTTCCAAAAGTACCATATCTCCCACACCTATCATGTTATCCAAAAGCGAGGTCTTCGCCTCCATTTTGGCCATTTTGACCTGCAACGAAAAAATACATACATTATTTTCCTAGTTTGCATGTACCCATTAGAGCCACACTGTAAAATGACTTGCAGAACTGGAAATACATCATGGTGTTCAAAAGCAGATTGTTTTGGTTTCATCGCACATCTTCTCAGAACTTTCACTCCTTAGCGGCTGCAAGGCTCAATGGACCGGCAATAAAGTACAGTACACAAGGCTCAATAAATTAGCAATGGACTACAGAATGGACTACCATTCGTGTTCACAGGTACAGCAGTACAAACCTTAAGTCGTTGCCACCTCTCGTCTGTGATATGTTTGGTGGTCTATGTGAAAAGTGTTAAGTGTCTCAGTTCATTCTAAAACTTCTATCCTAACTAGTTTAACACATGGTGACCATTTCAGTCTCAATAGAGGTGCTAAGGTTGAAAGTGTGCGTTCAACTGATCTTAAATCATCTGCAGGGGGAAAAAACTCAGAAAAAGCTAATGCTCCACTCAGAGTTGTGTAACTGCCGTTTTTTTTTTTAAACTTATATTAATTTTTCAGGTGCAAGAACAGACTACATAGATGAGACCATCTCATCATGTGAACTTGGCATCCCCGTGTTGAGCACCTTTCATAACAGCACAGTTTAAGAACAAGTGGGGTAAAATAAACCAAATTTTTTTTTTTAAATCAAACATTAACAATTCCACTCTTATAACTCCAGCCCCTCCCCCACCAAAAGAATGGTGCGGATAAGCAACATGTTCCCCATTAGTATATATATATATGCGCGTCAGTCTTGAAATGAAGGTCTCTCACCTTTCAACTCTAGCGATCTTTTAGTCAGTTCAAACTTGGTGCCCTCAGTCTGGCTGAAGAGTCACTCAACTATAATCACCCTACCGCCCCCATCATGTAATTGCAGTACATGGAACCAGATGGACAAAAAAAACATCCTGGTCTTTCATAATTTGAGCAAAAGCAGCTCAGGGGGCATTGTTCCTATATCCTCCAGCACAACGCAAGTTCTCACCTTTGTTTCAACTGTCTGGCCATGTTCAATTTGGGCACCAACAATATTTGGTATATCAATTTCTGGAATCAGTGGGAGGGGGATGGAGGGGGTGATCTCTTTCAACTTTCTTGGGGCAAAGACCTATAATTGCAATGGCTGAATCGCAAAGCATAACATCTGCTTTATGGAGACCAGTACCTTTTACAAATGTTTTTAATATCAGGCATGATCATTGTTGGACCCGGCCCTCTCTGCAGTGTCACCCCTAAATCTTTTTGGCTTTTACCCTCCACTTTTTGCTGAATTTGATTTTGTGGCCTTAAGACATAGCAGTGGTAAAGTGATTTTGCTCACTCACCTAAACATGGTTAAATGGGCTTATATTCAATTGCCATATTTATTTTACGTGCAATTCCCTTGTAGAGTGGTATACCATATACCCAGGGCCTATAAATTAAATGCTACCAGTGGGCCTGCAGCACGGATTGTACCACCCACTTAAGTAGCACCTTAAATAATGCCCATCACTCTAGCCTGAAAACAGTTTTAAACGGTCATGTCAACTTGGCCTTAAAACCCCGTTGCCAAGCCATAAACTCTCCATTTATTTCATATAAGTCTCTTTAATGTAGGCCCTAGATAGCCCCACAGGGCATAGTGCTCTGTAATTAACCCCTTCGATGCTGATGACGGAGCGGTTCCGTCATCAGCATCGGTTGGGCTGTGCTGATGACGGAACCGCTCCGTCATCAGTACAGCCCTGGGGGAGAGCGCTGGCGCTCCCCCCCCCCCCCCCTGTGAGGCGATCTCTTTTTTTTTTGCAGGGGTGGGAGCGGAAGACTCTCCGCTGCCACCCCCTGGCCCCCCCACGCTTCCTGGTGACGTCAGCGCGCACAGCGCGCGCCGACGTCATCAGGAAGCGCTGGACGCGCTGGAAGCCATTTGTTTCCAGCGCGTCCAGCAAAGAGGTGAGTGTTTGCTGCTCCGGTGGGGCCGTTTTTCGGTGCCTTGAGGCATCGGGGGGGGGAGGAAACTGTGTTTCCTCTCCCCTGATGTCCCAATGCACGGCATTCCTGGTGCACGATCGCGCACAGCGTCGCGATCGTGCACCAGGAATGCCCCACTAGACACCAGGGATGTGTTTGGGGGCAATAACGTTGTGCAGGAAGCAACCCCTTGGGCAAGGGTCGCTTCCTTTTTGGCCCAGATTATTTTTTAGACTTTTCTGCCCCCCCCTGGGGCAGATCGGCCGTTTTGTTTGGCCGATCTGCACCCAGGGGGGCAGAAAAGCCCACTAGACACCAGGGATTGCTTGTTTTTGGTTTTTTTGTGTGCAGGAAGCGACCCCTTGGGCAAGGGTCGCTTCCTTAGGGGGCCAAATAATGTTTTAGACTTTTCTGCCCCCCCCTGGGGCAGATCGGCCGTTTTGTTTGGCCGATCTGCACCCAGGGGGGGCAGAAAAGCCCACTAGACACCAGGGATTGCTTGTGTTTGTTTTTTGTGTGCAGGAAGCGACCCCTTGGGCAAGGGTCGCTTCCTTAGGGGGCCAAATCATGTTTTAGACTTTTCTGCCCCCCCTGGGGCAGATCGGCCGTTTTGTTTGGCCGATCTGCACCCAGGGGGGGCAGAAAAGCCCACTAGACACCAGGGATTGTTTTTTATTTATAAAGGGAGCGACCCCTTGGGCAAGGGTCGCTTCCTTAGGGGGATAACATATTTTTCAGACTTTTCTGCCCCCCCTGGGGCAGATCGGCCGTTTTTTCGGCCGATCTGCACCCAGGGGGAGCAGAAAAGACCACTAGACACCAGGGATTGTTTTTTGGAAGCGACCCCTTGGGCAAGGGTCGCTTCCTTAGGGGGATAAAATATTTTTCAGACTTTTCTGCCCCCCCTGGGGCAGATCGGCCGTTTTTTCGGCCGATCTGCACCCAGGGGGAGCAGAAAAGCCCACTAGTCACCAGGGATTTGTTTTTTATTTGAAAAGGAAGCGACCCCTTTGGGAAGGGTCGCTTCCTAGTGGCCCTAATATTTTTTTAGACTTTTCTGCCCCAGGGGGGGGAATAGAAAAGCCCACTAGACTCCAGGGTTATTTTTTTTATAGGGAGCGACCCCTTGGCCAAGGGTTGCTTCCTTGGGCCCATTTGTTTTCAGTATGTTCTGCCGTGACTTTATTTGGCCTCTCTGCCCTCCGTAGGGTTGCTTCCAGGGGGCCCACGTTTATAATGATTTATAATCTTCCCCCCTTGGGGACAGACACCCCATTTGTGACATACCCTGTGACATAGCCTGTTGTAATGTGTGTTTTTGTTTCTTCTAATGTGTATTGGGTTTTTTTTCTCTTTAGATTGTTGCAGTGTGCGGTTCTGTTACTGGTGGTTCTGTTCTGCTGTTTCTGTAGTTGCATGTGTTTGGTAAGAGACCTTTTTTTTTGTTCAATTGTAATGTAATTGTTTATTTTGCAAAGTGTGTAGTAATACGAGTATGTGTTGTTGCTGTTTGTTGTGATTGTAAAACATGTTTTGCATTTGTTTTTGATGTGTCCTTCTGTAGATGCAAGGTTTTTTATTTCTTCTTTCTAGTGGGATATCGTTGCCTATTTGCTGTGTCTTTGCAGAGTAGGTGCTGGTGAGTGTAGTTGTGTCTTGTAAGTGAATTGTATATTTTTTCTAAATATATTTTTGGGTGAAAAAGTCTTACATTTTTATCTTACTTTGCGCAGTGTTGGGGTTGTTGAGTTGTTTGTGCAGACTCCTTTATTTGTAAGGATAATGGCTAGCCGCCGGATTACTGCTCAGCAAGTTGTTGGAATGCTTTTTGATTCTTCCTCTGACCATGGTCCAGAGTCTGACTCTGATTCTGAGCCAGAGGTGGGAGGTGAAGATTCAGGTAGTGAGTTTTCTCTACACATGGCTTCATCTGATGATGAAGACACTTTGAGTGCTGATGAAGCTACTTTTGGTGTGGATGATGTGCCTGTGGTTGGGGAGGACATTGCTGTGTTTACGGTTTTGGAGGACATGGTTGTGCCTGTGGTTGCGGAGGACAGTGAGGTGCCAATTGTGCGGCAAGAGAGATCTGGGCTGCAGCCTGGGGCTGCTAGACTTCCAGTTGGTGTTGTGAGACAAGAGTTAGCTGGGCGGCGGCCTGCGGCTGCAAGACTTGACGATGAAAGTTCTGACCTCTGGGTTGCACCAGGCATGGTGCAGCCGGCATTGCCTGAATTTACTGGTGTTCCAGGGTGTAGGGTGAACACTGAAAACTTTTTGCCTATTGATTTTTTCAAGTTGTTTATGGATGATGTGTTTTTGGCAGAGATTGTAGAGCAGACTAATTTGTATGCTGAACATTTTTTGAGGGTGAACAGTGCCAGCCTTAAGCCCCACGCTAGAGCTACCCGGTGGACTCCCACCAATTTGGAGGAGATGAAAAAGTTTTTGGGTTTAACTCTTTTGATGGGCTTGCTTAGGAAACCATCAATGGCTTCATATTGGTCTACTAGTCCCTTGATGGCAACAGCTATATTTCCGGCAGTCATGACTCGTGATAGGTATTTGCTTCTGCTGCGGATGATGCATTTTGTTGACAATAGTCTTGCTTTGCCACGAGATCACCCTGATTGTGACCGTCTTTTCAAGATTCGGCCTGTCATTGATCATTTGGTTGATCGATTTTCTGAGATCTTTTATCCTGGGAAAGAAATTGCAGTGGATGAGTCTTTGCTGTTGTTCAAGGGCCGCTTGGTATTTCGGCAATACATTCCTAGTAAGAGGGCACGCTATGGAATCAAACTGTATATGCTGTGTGACAGTGAGACTGGATATGTCTCTAATTTCAGGGTGTACACTGGTAAGGAATCCAGGATTAACCCCCCTGGTTGTCCGTCGACTTTTGGAGTGACTGAGAAAATTGTGTGGGAACTTGGTCGTGGATTTTTTAACAAAGGCCATCATTTGTATGTCGATGACTTCTACACTGGTGTGCGGTTGTTCAGGGAATTGGCCAAAGTGGACACTGTTGCTTGTGGCACAATCCGCTCAAACCGTAAAGGTTTCCCAAAAGAACTTGTTTGTCGAAAGCTTGCTCGGGGACAGTGCTGTGGTTTGCGTTGTGAGGAGCTTCTAGCTGTGAAGTTTACAGACAGGAGAGATGTCTACATGTTGACTACAATACATGATGAAAGCACTGAACCGCAGAATGTTTGGGGTCAGGTTGCAGAAGTGCGCAAACCTGTGTGCATACTGGACTACAATAAGTACATGGGTGGTGTTGACAGAGTTGATCAGAGGTTGGAACCGTATGCTGCTCTTCGTAAGGCTTACATTTGGTACAAGAAGTTGGCTATCCATCTTTTCCACTTGGCAACCTTTAATGCTTTTATTGTGTTCCAGAAATCTTGTCCCCAGTCAAAGTTGACTTTTGTAAAGTTTCAGGAGTCTGTAATAGGCAGCCTTGTTTTAGTGGAACAGGCAAGTGTTCCTAGAGTTGGAGTGGTGGAGGATGTTGCCAGATTGAAAGATCGCCACTTTCCTGATACAATTCCTCCTACAACCTCAAAAGACTTTCCCAGTCGGAGATGTAGAGTCTGTTGGCGAAGAGGTTTGCGGAAGGAGGTTTGCATGTACTGCCCCGACTGCCCTTCAAACCCCGGGCTGTGTGTACCTGCTTGTTTTAGATTGTACCACACGCAAAAGAATTTTTGGGAGTATCAATGAGTGGTAAAGTGAACTGGTTGGTCTTTATTCTGTAATAGTTATTGTTCAGTTTCAAAGTTTGTATTTGTGTAGTCTTTTTAGATTTAGTTGTCTAGTTAGTAGATTTGTATCAATTTTCAATTTGTTTTTGTTTCTCTTTTGTTTTAAAAAAAAACTAAAGTATGATGTTGGTTTGCGTGTAGTGTCCATTGTCTGACTGTGTGCATGGTTTGGCGCTTGACTGCCGGTGTCTGTGGACTGGTGCTTGTCTGGCGGTGTCTGCGGACTGGTGCTTGACTGGCGGTGTGCGTGGTCTGGTGTTTGGTTGGCGGTGTGCGTGCTCTTGCGCTTGCCTGGTGTTGTGTTTGGATTTGTCTTTGGCTGGTGGTGTTCGTGGAGGGGTGCTTGACTGGTGGTGTGTGTGGAGGGGCGCTTGGCTGGTGGTGTGTGTGGAGGGGCGCTTGGCTGGTGGTGTGCATGGAGTGGCACTTGGCTGTCTGTGCACGGAGTGGTGCTTGGCTGGCGGTGTGTGTGGAGTGGTGCTTGGCTGGCGGTGTGTGTGGAGTGGCGCTTGGCTGGACGGTGTGCGTGGAGTGGTACTTGGCTGTCTGTGCACGGAGTGGTGCTTGGCTGGTGTTGTGTTTGTGGAGTGGCGCTTGGCTGGTGGTGTGTGTGGAGGGGCGCTTGGCTGGTGGTGTGCATGGAGTGGTACTTGGCTGTCTGTGCACGGAGTGGTGCTTGGCTGGCGGTGTGTGTGGAGTGGCGCTTGGCTGGTGGTATGCGTGGAGTGATGCTTGGCTGGTGGTGTGTGTGGAGTGGTACTTGGCTGTCGGTGTGCGCTGAGTGGTGTTTGGCTGGCGGTGTGCATGGTCTGGTGCTTGGATGGTGGTGTGGGTGGACTGGCGCTCGGCAGGCGGTGTGTGAGTAGTTACTTTCTGTTGGTCACTACACACACTGCTAGTTGAGTGACACTCCACACAGTCCACCATTTTGTGTAGTTGCAGTGTCCGAAATGTGGGCGTGTGAAAGTGATGGGCCCTTGAATGGCGCTGTTTGCTGGTGTGAGTGTTGGAATGTGATGGGTCCGCGGCTGGCGGTGTGAATGTTTTGTATGTGTCACGCGTACGAAAGGTGTATGAATGGCCTGTAAAGAGGTTGGTGCCTTGACGTGGCTTTACAGCTCACGAGCTGTGAGTCAGTGGTTCAGTTTATCATACTTTCAATTATACACAGTGTATTTCATTTTTGTGAAATTACTTGCGTATACAATTGTATGTACTGAATCATCACTCACCCTCGTGCCAAATCCAACCAGTATGTGTGTGTGCTTGCGGATTAGATGGCTGTGCAGTAATAATTGTTTTTTTTCTCTTTCTGCAGTAGGGTGTACCTTGCCCCTTATTGTGATTGTTGTTATGTGTTGCTTTTCCATTCGGATGGTGTCAATGGTCTGGTTTGTATCAGGTATGAAAGGTGCGTGAATGGCCTGTAAAACGGTTGGTGCCTTGTCGTGGCTTTACAGCTCACGAGTTGCGAGTCACTGGTTCAGTTTTTATGCATTTATTTATTGACAGAGCATTTCATTTTTTTGAAATATCTTGTTAATAAAATTTTATGTACTGAACCATCACTCGCCCTCGTGCCAAATCCAACCTGTATGTGTGTGTCTTTGAGGAATAGATAGCCGTGCTTGAATGTTTGACTTTTGAGTAACTCTGTTAAGGTGTGGTATCCTTTTACTCGGGAGAACAAGGGGAACGCAGGGTGGTAGGACTTTTTTGCCGGCACGGCGATCCCACGCCAAAAAGTTTGGAAAAGTGCTATTTTTACCTATTTTTAAGGTTTGCAAGGAGTTCTGGGTAGGAAAACATTGGGGGACCCACACATGCCATACCTCCCTGGACTCTCCCGGGTGTCTAGTTTTCAGAACTGTTTGGGTTTGCTACTTTCCAAAGAATACCACCCAGCCCCGGGCCAAAAACTCAGGTGCCCCCCCGCCCCAAAATCAAAGTCATATTGCTTCAGGGTATTTTATATTCACCACCGTACGATTTGGACCTTTTCCTGTTGCAGCCACTATGGCTACCCACGCAAGTGAGGTACCGTTTTTATCGGGAGACCTGGGGGAACGCTGGGTGGGAGGTAATTTGTGTGAGACCAGTGATGCCACGCTTTCCCAGACTACAACGTGTGAAAAAATTGATTTTTTTCTGCTAAAATTGAGGTTTGCAAGGGATTCTGGGTAAAGGAACGTTAGAGGATCCACGCAAGCCATACCTCCTTGGAAGCCCCCGGGTGTCTACTTTTCAGAAATGTGTGGGTTTGGTAGGTTTCCATAGATGGCTGTCTCGCACGGGGCCAGAAACCCAGGTAACCCCTCTTGCAAAAGCTGGTGAATTTAACAATGGTGAAAATCTTAAGTCCACCAGCTTTTGCAAGAGGGGTTACCTGGGTTTTTGGCCCCGTGCGAGACAGCCATCTAGGGAAACCTACCAATCCCACACATTTCTGAAAAGTAGACACCCGGGGGCTTCCAAGGAGGTATGGCTTGCGTGGATCCTCCAACGTTCCTTTACCCAGAATCCCTTGCAAACCTCATTTTTTGCTTGGAAAAAATCAGTTTTTTCACACGTTTTAGTGTGGGAAAGCGTGGCATCACTGGGCTCACACAAATTACCTCCCACTCAGTGTTCCCCAAGGTCTCCCGATAAAAATGGTACCTCACTTGTGTGGGTAGGCATAGCGGCTGCTTTAGGAAAAGGCCCAATTCATACTGTGGAGACCAAAACATTACCTTTAGCCAAATAATCTTATTTTTTGAGGGGGTCACCTGAGCTTTTGGCCCGGGGATTGGCAGGCATCTTTGGAAACTACCAAACCCAAACAGTTCTGAGAACTAGACACCCGGGGGAGTCCAGGGAGGTATGGCATGCGTGGGTCCCCCAATGTTTTCCTACCCAGAAACCCCTGCAAACCTGAAATTTTGGTCAAAAACCCCACTTTTCCATACTTTTTTGGGTGGGATCTCGCTGCCGGGACAAATGTCCTACCACCCAGCATTTCACTTGTTCTCCCGAGTAAAATGATACCTCACTTGTGTGGGTGGGCCAAAGGCATGTGACTCAGGCTGGGGTGCTTAATTTGTAAAACTTAAATATGACTAAAACTACTTTTTTCAAAATTCATTTTTGGCGTGTTCTGCTTTGGGGCACCCACACAAGTGAGGTATCCTTTTACTTGGGAGAACAAGGGGAACGCAGGGTGGTAGGACCTTTTTGCCGGCACGGCAATCCCACGCCAAAAAGTTTGGAAAAGTGCTATTTTTACCTAATTTTAAGGTTTGAAAGGAGTTCTGGGTAGGAAAACATTGGGGGACCCATGCATGCCATACCTCCCTGGACTCCCCCGGGTGTCTAGTTTTCAGAACTGTTTGGGTTTGCTACTTTGCAAAGAATACCACCGAGCCCCGGGCCACAAACTCAGATGCCCCCCCCCCAAAATCAAGGTAGTTTTGCAATAAGGTAATGTAAATTCACCACCGTACGATTTGAACCGTTTCCTGTTGCAGCCACTATGTCTATCCACGCAAGTGAGGTACCATTTTTTTCGGGAGACCTGGGGGCACGCTGGGTGGGTGGAAATTTGTTGATCCACGCAGATTCCAGAACTTTCCACCACAGAAATGTGAAGAAAATGTGTTTATTTGGTCAAATGTCTATGTTTGCAAGGGATTCTGGGTAACAAAACCTGGGGGTAGGCAGACGAGTCACCCCATTCTGAATTGCCCTGGGTGTCTAGTTTTCAAAAATGTATAGGTTTGCTAGGTTTCCCTAGGTGCTGGCAGAGCTACGGCGCAAAAACAAAAGGTAGTCTTTTTGTCTAAAACGTGCAAAATTTCACTGGGAAATTGAGGTGCGACCATGCTGCGTTTTGCGCTGTTTCATGTCGCAGCCACTATGCCTACCCACGCAAGTGAGGTACCATTTTTTTCGGGAGACCTGGGGGCACGCTGGGTGGGTGGAAATTTGTTGATCCACGCAGATTCCAGAACTTTCCACCACAGAAATGTGAGGAAAATGTGTTTTTTTGGTCACATTTTTATGTTTGCAAGGGATTCTGGGTACCAAAACCTGGGGGTAGGCAGACGAGTCACCCCATCCTGAATTGCCCTGGGTGTCTAGTTTTCAAAAATGTATAGGGTTGCTAGATTTCCCTAGGTGCTGGCAGAGCTACGGCGCAAAAACAAAAGGTAGTCTTTTTGTCCGAAACGTGCTAAATTTCACTGGGAAATTGAGGTGCGACCATGCTGCGTTTTGCGCTGTTTCATGTCGCAGCCACTATGCCTACCCACGCAAGTGAGGTACCATTTTTTTCGGGAGACCTGGGGGCACGCTGGGTGGGTGGAAATTTGTTGATCCACGCAGATTCCAGAACTTTCCACCACAGAAATGTGAGGAAAATGTGTTTTTTTGGTCAAATTTTAAGATTTGCAAGGGATTCTGGGTAACAAAACCTGGGGGTAGGCAGACGAGTCACCCCATCCTGAATTCCCCTGGGTGTCTACTTTTCAAAAATGTATAGGTTTGCTAGGTTTCCCTAGGTGCCGGCAGAGCTAGGGTGCAAAAACTACAGGTAGGCACTTTGCCAAAAAAGGGTCAATTTGTAACTGCAAAATTTAGGTGTGACCACGTTGCATTTTGCGCCGTTTCCTGTCGCAGGCACAAAGCCGACCCACACAAGTGAGGTACCGTTTTTATCGGGACACTTGGGGTAATTCAGATTTGTAAAACAACTGTTATTACCAATTGAGCTTTGATGCATTTCTCCCTTTCAATGAAAGACATTGTATAAAAAAAAATCTTTATGAAAAATGACCAATAATTCTCATGCTAGTATGAGTATTCCCAACTTTGAAAATGTGCAATTATATACTGTTTCTGAACTCTATAATTTGTACCCAATTCAGAAATACATAGGTGTCTTTCATACAGATTATTCCATGTATACATTTTCCAAGACAAAGTGCACTATACCCAGTAAATGAAAAAATACCATTGCAAGTTGCTGCTCAGTTTTTGGATCTGGGTTCGTCGGGTTCTTGGTGAAACTACAAGTCCTATATATCCCCACAACCAGGAAGGTCTAACAAATGTAACGGTATATTGCTTTCCAAGAGCTGTCAAAATTAGAAAAAGTTATAGGTGAAAACGTTGAGAGAAAAGGCTGTTTTTTTCAACAAATTTTCAATTATTCCAATATCTAACTGTTAGTTTCTATAACGAAACCTTCATGGATTTAGACAAATGACCCCTTTCTGAATTCAGAATTTTGTCTACTTTTCGAAAATGTAAAGCTTTCCAGGATCCATTATTGCTTTCAAACTCATTTCTACCATTAACTGGAAGGAGGTGGAAAGCTCTAAAAATAGCAAAAATAGGCTATGTCCCAGAAAAATGCCAAAACTGAGTGAAAAATTTCGGTTCTCTGACAAAAGACTGTCATTCCCTGAAAGCTGAGAAAATGGAGATTTCAGCCCCACAAACCCTTTTGTGATACCATTTTCAGGGAAAAACCCAGAGGCTTTCATTTGCAGCCCGTTTTTCCCATTTTTCTGAAAAAAACTAAAAAATCACTATATTTTGGTTAATTTCTGGGACCCCTCCAAGGGAATCCACAAACCCTGGGCGCCTTTAGAATCCACATGATGTTGGAAGAAAAGGACGCAAATTTGGCGCGGATACCTTATGTGGTCAAAAAGTTACAAGGGCCTAAGCGCGCACTACTCCAAAACGCCAAAAAAAGGCTTAGCACAGGAGGGGGAAAGGCCTAGCAGCGAAGGGGTTAATAGGCTAGACATGTACTTTTAAGTTTTACATGTCCTGTTAGTGGAAAAACTAAATTCATTTTTCACCTCTGTGAGGCCTACATCTCCCATCAGATAGCATTGGGAATTCCTTATTACATTTAATAAGTATCAATTTCCAACTTGGCGCATGTAGTTATGTCATGTTTGGTGCATTTGGAATTGTAATGAAAATCCATATTTAAATGGTGAAATCAGGTTGTTTTATTACAATGTTGAAAATACCACTTTAGAAAGCTGGCATTTTTCTGCCCTTATCCCTTTTGTACCTGTAGCCTGTCTTGGGTCACATGACTGGGTGTAACTGACAGACTTAGTGAATTCCTCACAGTCACAATAGATGGATTAGTTGGACCTCAATGGGCCATATTTTGGCAGGTTGAGGGGTGGAGCGGAGCACAGCCCCACTTGCAACTGAATAGGGAGTGCTCTGCCTTCACAGAAACATAAGTACTGACCAGGCTAAATCCACTACTTGTATGCAAACCGCGCTCCATAGCGGTCAGCCATATTTTTCAACTTTGACCAGGTCTCGCATGAATAGATGTCAGAGGTTGGCGCTTTGATTTTACTAGTAACTTTTAAAATTCATAACTCTGGTTCTACTGATTGGGTTTTTGTTGTTTTTGTGTCAATGTATTAAATCTTACTCTATTTTTCTAAATTGGTGTAGGAAGTTTCTAGTGTTGCGTTTTCACTTTTATTGCTGTTTGTGTGCTGCATAAATACTTTTTTGCACTTAAGCCTGACTGCTATTTTGTGCCAAGCTACCCAGGGTTAAACACAGGTTAACTTAGTGACTTTTTGGGTTTCAGACTGCAAGGGATTGTAACTGTTGCTTGACCAGGGCTCACACCCCAGTCAACCAACAACCCAATTTCTCATAATCCTCCTATATCGAGCTGCATGAATAATTTCCACAACCACTAAAATACCCAATAATCACTTAAGAGACAATTCTGCTTTGTTTGGCATTAGATACCATCCAATCATAATTCGAGTGGATGAATCTCTGTATTTAGACTGATATTGTGTTCTAATATACATTTCTCCACAGTGTTTCCCAGATTTTAGTAGAAAACTTTTCCCAGATCATGTTCCCATCTAGACAAATAATTCCTAAAGTACAGTTACCGCTGTATTAACCATTTGTAGATGCCAGATCTCCACCTATTGCTGTGCCTCTAATTTCTGACTGAGCCATCCAATTGCATATCTGCTGGTATCAAAATGTTTCAGATTCTGGTAAACCGTAGGCCTGTTTACAATCGACACAAACATCCTAAATTGGGCTGTGCCATCCAATGGCATATCTGCTGGTATCAAAATGTTTCAGATTCTGGTAGGCCATAAGCCTGTTTATAATCGACTCAAAGACCCTAAATTGGGCATGTATGAACACATCTCAAACAGAAATCAATCCACCCGAGTTTCTGAAGGAGGATTCATTTTGTGTGGACCCAAACTCTGGATTAATACATATTATGGTCACGGGGGTTTGAAAAAGTAGGAATCTGACAGAATATTGCTACCTTGTCCTTGACAGCCAATAGACTACATATAATTTGACTAAAGCAAACATTTGGGCTCGTTTTTTTGTAGGAAACCAGGTCAAGTCTCAGAAGTACCTCCTCACAACAGCTTGGCCCATCTGAACCCAATGCTTGTTGGACTTCCTTCTCAACCACTCCCTGGCGCTCCGCAGTTGGGAACTTTTTTAGCAGTCTAGGATGTTTGGGAATCATAAATGCCCTCCCCCATTCACAGGGCCTTCAAGAGTTCACCGAATACCCATGGAGGTTTTCCATTTCATAATAAGTCTATTACAGCTTTCTGTAGATTTTCTGGTCTTTTTCACTATCCTAACCAGCAAGGCCTTAAATTTGTATGGCTCCCCGAGAATAATGTTCATCTTAAACTCTGCCATACTGCTCAGCCGTGTTATGTATAGTTACTTTAAATTCAGAAAGTCACCTTTTACTTCATTATATGATACAGGGACATTAACCACGCATCATTCAGTAGCGGACGAAGTAAAAAATATGGCCAAAAATGTACTGCCACTGTTCCTAGCTCTGAAAGGCACCTTTCAGCTCGGCAATCTTTCCATTCAAGAGGTTAAGGAAAAGAAGTTTAGGTTTACTCTGATTAGCCTTCTACCTGGAAGGTTACCCGTAGTCCCCTAATGCCGCAAGCAAGGAAGATAGATATATAATAGATCTTGCAGCAATAACATTATGTCATAGGTGAACAGAGATGCTTTATTTTCCACTGTACCAAAAGTAATCCCTTCAATGGCTTTGTTTAATTGTACTTGCAGTTCAATTACTCTGTTGGTACAAACAAGAGGGGAGAGAGTGGGCATTATTGCCTCGTACATCTTTGCAGGTTAATTTGTTGTGAGGGTACCCCATCAAGCATGGCTCGGCCATTCTGTTATTTGAAACACGCCAGTACAATGTTCACAAAAGCTTTCTTTGCCCAAACTTCCCCATCCCATTCACCATACAGGAGCCCCTCACTGTTGAGAGATTTTTCAGAATCTGATAACAAAGCATGTTTTACTTTCCTGAGTTTTGCATCTTCAAAAAGGTTACCCGGTTTTCAGATGCTGCCAAATGTCTGCCTCTTCACCACAAACATTTCAGGGTTTTCATGGATAAGCATGAGGAGGAGTGTGGATAGTCTATTTACTAGTATTATTACATATATATTTACACTCAAAATATATTATGGGCCTGTAGGCTGAGTATTCCGAGTGGTCCATCCCCGGCTTAAGGATAACAATCATATTTGCATTCGCCATAGATGACAAGGCTCTGAAAACAATCTATACCTGTCCCTCAGTATAGTGTCAATGTATTGTAGAAGATCATACAGAACTCAAAACTAAACCCATCTGGAGCCTGGAGCCCATGTAATATAAATGTTTTGAACTACATTGCTGATTTCCAGATCCTCAATGGTAACCCCACTGCTTCTCCTCGAGCTTCAACTATCTGGGAAAACATTAACTTTCCCAAAAAGTGCCTGCTCAGATCTCCTACTTCACTTTTTGTAGAGTGTAGCTTTGAGTAGTAAGAACAGAGCAGGTTTGCTTTTGCCCTATTCTCAAACACTAGGTCCTCTTCATTATTACTCAGGATGTACATGCCTCCTGTATTATATTTAGCTTTGAACCAGTTCACTAAAATGCAATGGGCTCCGAAACCGGTTTCATAGCCTTTCTCTTCAGAGTTAGCAATGCATTTTCTGTTTTGTTTTTTTTAATTAGCACCCTCAGGTGTTCCCATTTTGCTGTGACTGCCTTAAGATCTTCTCCCAAGCACAACTCCGGGGCAGACCTCTGGTATTGTTAGTAAGCTTCAAGGCAGACTTGTGCCTCCTGGCCTATGGCACAAGTGCCATCATCTGCCCCACTTATTTATTTATTTATTTCGAGATTTTTATTGCGCATACAAATACCCGAAGGTGTCTCGGCGCATATGGAGGCTAATACGATCAGACAGCAACTTACTGGTTAAACAACCATGTTTTTAAGAGCCTACGAAAGCTCATCAGATTGGGGGCAGTTTTAATCTCCAATGGCAATAGATTCCAAAGTTTGGGTGTAGCCACCAGAAAGCGCCTGTCTCCCCAGGTAGCAGTTCTTGTACGAGGCACTGAAAGGAGGCAGGTGTTGGCAGATCTAAGCTGCCTCTTGGGGGTGTACAGCTGAAACGCTTCTATCAGGAACTTAGGTCCGACGCCATGCACTGCCTTATAGGCAATACAGAGGGCCTTAAATTTAATTCGGCTCTCTACTTTTAGCCAATGCAGATGACGAATGGCGGGAGTAGTGGACTGGCGACTGGGGATGTCAAGAAGAATCCTTGCAGCCGCATTCTGTATGGACTGCAGCTTCGATAGAACAAGTTTTTGAGTATTTAGAAAGAGGGCGTTCCCGTAGTCAATTTTTGAAAATACTAGGGTGGAAACCAGGGTCTTCCCAGCTGAAGTAGGGAGGTAAGGCAGTAATTTTTTGATTTTCTTTAAAATAAAGAACGCAGACGACACAACCTTGTTGACGTGAAGGCTGAATGACAACTTGCTATCAAAAATAACTCCCAGATTTCTAGCCTTTTCTACCGGGATGGGTGGATCACCCAGCTGGACAGGCCACCAGATGGAGGACCATTCCGGAGAAAGCTTGCCGAAAATCATGATCTCGGTCTTGTCCGAGTTAAGCCTCAGACAATTGGAGGCCATCCAAGTACTAACAGCAAGCATGGCCTTTTGGAAGTTAGCTGCCACCACTTATGGCTTTTAAAGTGTCCCAGAGAACTGCCTAAGGGTTGTCTGGTGAACTATTATATTCCTTCTCTTAATCTTCAGCTTTGGTGATTTCTGCCCTATTCACTGCATCCTAAAGAGGGTGCCTGTTCACTCGCCAGCTCCTCTCCTTGAAAGGGGAGGACAGATCACCACTACATGCTACTCACACTAGTGCGTGGTCCGACAGTATTCGTGTCATTTTCCGCTCCACTAGAGGATAAGACCGCTTTGCTCAAAAGTAACGTGCCGAAGTCTACAGTAGGGGGGTGCACTGGCAAATAAAATGTAAAATGCTTTGCCCCAGATGCTTCATCCTCCAAATTTTCACCTACTCCAATTCTCCCAGCAGCTTCTTCTCTTCCGACGATATGTCCTTTGCATTGCTCCTCGAGGTGGAAGACCCCATCATGACCAAATTAAAGCCTCAAGCCAGGACCAGCGCTCTTTATGTAAAGTCTATAAACTTGCTTTTTTTTAAGCTATTTTGATTTGGTTGGGAGTAAATAGAGCACCAATGGACAAGATGTCAATTCCCACTCTTCCCTTTATCATAACTTATCTCCTCTCTATATTGGACAATGATTCCAAAATCGAATGAAAAGTGAACCCCAAAAAGACAGTAACAGGGAGGGGGTCATATTTGGTTTATTTCACATAAATGTCATCAAAAAATGGGAATTTTATTGTTTAAAACATTATTTCATGTATTATCAATTGATAAATTTACAAACATTACGAAATCATACGTAAAAAGTGTACAAATTGCCCTTATACGGGTTTCGATCAATAATAATACTGTTTAACTCTCTTGATCACACATACACTCTCGCATAAAAAAAAAAACAGATCACTTATTTAAATGGCTCTTGTACAGTGATTAGTGCATTTTGAAAGGGCACAGTTGTCACAACCAGTAAGGCCCTGCTAAAAAAATATGTGCTAAAGTGTCGATGGATTAGAAATACCTTAGACCACCTCAGCACAGGTAAGCTAAATTAACAGGTGCAAACAATTGGGAGGTCCCCATAACCTTTTCGGGGTTTCCGATATGGACTGAGGCCTAGAGCTTCTACCTCCAAGCCGGAAAAGTGGGTACAAGTCTCAGCAGGGTCGCTAAACATCCTATAATTCTGGGCAAATGACTTAATCTCTCCGTGCCTAACAAAATTAATTTGTCCATCTGTAACGCAACTGGTGCTCATGTAAAGCGCTCTGATACCTTCGGGTCAAGTTTGCGCTACATAATAACCCCCCTCCCCCAAAAAAACAACAACATTTATTTGCCATCATTTTATTGCCCCTGGCCCTTCTCCTTGATTAATGCAGACTTTCCTCGTTTATCGGGAATCAAAGTGGACTAATCTCTTACTGTATGGCCAGTTGCGGTTGCACAACACTACAGAACATTGTGCGTCTGAAAAATAACCACCATGGAGTTATTAACTGAGGTAATACGATATCCGTTAAAACAATGCACACATCTATAACGAGCTGTTAGGATGCGTCACCTCATGCAAACATCACAGACGGTGGAAACTTTCTATAGTTTTTACTCATTACTTTACAGCATTAACTTCCAGAAAAATGAAACACTTTAAGGAGGATACATTACCTCATGCCAGCCACGGACCCTCGTGACGATTACACGAGGTAAAGAACCCTACTTTTAAGTTTCCAGACCTGGTGCGTTATAGTAATTTAATTGTAAGTTAACGTTTGCAGAATCACAAAATTGAGAAACAGTGATAGCAGGAGGGCTACTTCGCAGGCCTGGGAAGGGACACAGGCATGCAGCTCACTTAATGGATTCAGGGTGTTTTCGTCTTTCCTTGCTTGTATTAAAAGAATTAGACTAAGATACCTGAAACGAATAGTTTGCAGGTTAAAAGGCCAGGACTGTAGACAGTTTCCATGATGATCTGCAGTGAGGGGGTCACACTAGCCATTTTGCAGCTGGGGGGTCACACCCCTGCAACTCTCCTTGACACTGTACCGTGCTGGTTTGTATGCATATATGCAAAGACCGTTCCTAGCTTCAGAGCAACAGACGTCATTCAAGAAAGTGGATGGGAGACAAGATAGTACAATTTGCGTCCAAGTTCCACTGTCTTTCTTCATACAGCATCAGCAGGGGGCGCCGTTTCTGAGATTACAGGAGGAGGTTCTCATTTAAGAGGTGCCCACTGGGCGGCGTCCAGAAGTTGAAAAGAAACGAAGCACGACAGAACTGTGTTAGGATGAGGCTCTAGGTCTAGGGGGCACAGCGGGAGATTTCTGGTCTCCTAAACTTGCACTTGGACTCACGACTGGCTGCACTGACCATCAGGGAGCTTTAGCTTGACTGCTGGATATGCTTTAGTATTACTCTCAATGGCAAGAAGAGCCGGTAAATACCTCAAATGTCGACATATCTGTGGTGTGCGGGGGCAGGGCCTCGCACATGTGCTCTCAGCTTACAATAACGACACGGGCACATACAGTTAGCGGTGTGCCGGAAAGACCCCGAGCGGTCTTCCGCCTGTTTATTATATACCCCGGAGCGAGCCCGCCCCGGGGGTGTGGGGATGCATGTATCAGTGGATACAATGTATGTATGAGGCCGGGTGGCTCTCTACATCCCTCCTTCAATTTAGTTCGTTTATAGAGTCATCATCTCACTATGGTGAGGTCCAGGCAAAATCTCTTAGTCTCTGGCTCGGACCTGGATTGGGCCTCAGATGGTATCGGCGGCTTCTGCATGCGGGGGAGCCGGCAACCCCAGCCGGGGTTACCTCAGCACTGGAGACGGGGCCCCCGCCAGGGTGCTTTGAGATGTATGCGGTTGGCTGGCCCCTTCGTCAGGCCCTCTCTGGCTTGGTCGCGGGGCGGCGGCCGCAGCCCATGGTTCGTCTTCGTCCTAGGTGTCTGTCTCTGCACACGATGCTTCAATAATGTTTGCGGGGACGCCAGCCGGCGCTTCCGCCTTCTTGAAACAGGATATGTTACGGGTGACTGTCTGACGGCCTCGGCGCGCCGTCACCATGGTTCCTTGAATTTTCTCTACTGTCCACCTCTCCGGTTCATAAGGAGTCCGGAATTTCCACCCTGGATGACGGTCTTGGACCACCAGGGTGTCTCCTTCTCTTATGCATGATTGTTGTGCATGCCGAGCCGCGCTCGCCTTCTGGTTCGTTATGAGCCTCTGCGACTGGATGGCTTCGCTGTCTCTTGTTTCGGGTGTCCAGGTGGGTGCTGCCGGTATGTTGCCTCGGGGCGCCTTTTTGAATAGCACGTGCGCTGGAGCACATTTTGTGGTGCTATGTTGGGTCTGTCTGTAAGCACTTAGAAATTGGTCCAGGGCAGCCTCCGGGTCATTTCTGCTGTCTACCGCTATCCTGAGGGCTCTGTTAAGGGTTCTCATGAGTCTTTCAACTTCCCCATTGGCTTGGGGCCATAGCGGTGTTATCTTCCTGTGTCGTATTCGGAGGTTGTCCAGATACACTTGAAAGTCCTTTCCTTGTAATGGTGGCCCATTATCGGATTTTATCTGTTCGGGGAGTCCCATCGTCGCGAAAATGTGGTTGAGTGCTTTTCTGACTTGAGGGAATGCCACTGACGGGATGATCTCCACCACGGGGAACTTTGAAAACGAGTCCACAACCACGAGTGTGTGTCTGCCATCGGGGAAGCTTCCAAAGTCGACACTCAGGTGAGTCCAAGGAGTTTGAGGTGCATCTTCCGTGATGACCGGGGCTGGCGCCGGGTCTCCCCCTGCTATGATGCAGGCGTGGCAGGATCATATCATTTCCTCTACCATGCTGTCCATGGCTGGGAACCAGACCTTGTTTCTTAGCCTGGCTTTTGTCTTGGCCATCCCTTGGTGGCCCACGTGGGCTATGGTTAGCATGTGCTGTTGGAGGCTCTCGGGCACAACAATGAGGTGTCCTCGAAGCACAACTCCCGCATCTCCCACGCTTAATTCATTTCGGATCTGCCAGATCTGTTGTCGGGCATGGCTCACTTCCGGTCTCAGGCTCTGGATCCTGTCGAGGAATCGCGTCCAGCTATTGTCTTCAAGGGCTCGTTTTACTCGGGTAAGTGTCTCATCAGTGGCGGTGGCCTCGCCTATCTCCTGCAGCGTCAATGTGTCCGGGCATGCAGCTTGAGACACCATATGGACGAACTCTTCCACTCCTTGTCCATCTGCGAGCGGGAGCGCCTTCCTCGTCACGTCCGGATGCCTAGACAGATAGTCGGCCGGGTTGTGTGCCCCCGGTTGGAACACTAAGTTGAAGATGTATCCTTGCAGTTGGACGGCCCAACGCTCAATGCGTGGGGGTGCAAGCCTGGATGAACCTGTGAAGAGGGGCAATAATGGCTTGTGATCCGTCACGATGGTGAACTCTTGTCCGCATAGATACAAATGAAAATGTTGGCACGCCCACTTTATGGCAAGGGCCTCTTGCTCGATCTGTGCATATCGAGTCTCAGTGTCAGTGAAGGCCTTGCTCGCATAAGCAACAGGTTTCCACTCGTCTCTGCCGTACTCTTGCAGCAATACGGCTCCCAGGCCCACTAGGCTGGCGTCCACAATTAATTCTGTCTTCCGGCGTGGTTGGAAGTACGCCATTACTGCCTTGTCCAGAATGCTCGCTTTGATATCCTGGAACGCCTGATTTGCTGAGCATGTCCATTCCCACTCCTGATCTTGGCGTGTGAACGCTCTCAAAGGTTCTGCTAGGGCCGCTAAATTGGGAATGAACCGGCCACAGTATGTGGCCATTCCGAGGAAACTCCGCACCTCGGATGGATTCCGTGGAGTGCTTGCAGTCCGGATTGCTTCTGCCTTCTTCGGGTCCACCTTTAGACCCTCCCGTGTGAACGTGTATCCGAAGAAGTCGACAGCTTCTTGGTAGAACGAGCACTTCGATCTATGCAGGGTCAGTCCGTGCTCCGCCAGCCTCTGCAGCGTGGCTCTCAGATGGGTGTGGTGTTCCTCCAGAGTGTTGGAATATATGAGTATGTCATCGCTCAGGTTGATTACCCCACTCAACCCCGACAATACCTCTCTTATTGCGTTCTGGAACACTTCAGCGGCGGATGATACGCCGAAGCTCAGCCTCTTGTATCGTCGGAGCCCGACGTGAGTCGAAAAGGTTGTTATATATCGACTTTCGGGTTCGAGCTCCAGTTGGTGGTACCCCGCGTTGAGGTCCAGCTTGGAGAACCACTTCGCTCCATTCAGGTCAGCAACGATGTCGTCCATCGTTGGGGTGATATGGCGCTCTCTCTTCACAGCAGCGTTAGGGAGCCTCATGTCAACGCACAGCCTGATGGCGCCAGGCTGCTTGGGTTTGGGCGCCACGACAAGTGGCGACACCCAGGGAGTCGGTCCCGACACCTTCTCAATGACTCCCAGATCTTCTAGTCTTTTGAGTTCGGCCTCCACTTGTGGTCGGAGGTTGAACGGCACCCTCCGGTGCCTTAGGGCAACTGGGCGCACGGTGGTGTCAATGTGTAGTCGCACCTTCTTTCCTTTGAGTTTCCCTAGGCCGCTGAATAGTGCTGGGAATTCTTGTAGCATGCTGTCCGCGTGTGATTGGTGAACTTGGTTTGCGAAAAACACTAACCCCAGGTCTTCGGCTGTGTGACAGCTGAGGAGTGTGCCTTTTTTTCCTTCGGTGATATGGAACCGAGCTTCCGTCGAGTATTCACCATTGACGATGGTGGTGCTGATGACCCCTCGCAGTGGTAGTGGGTCGGTACCCCCATAGGTGTAAATGCGTGCGCTCGATGGTGCAAGTGCGGGCTTGAGTGACATTTGTTCGTACTGTTCGGAGTCCATCACATTCACTGATGCCCCTGTGTCTGAGCGCTCACATTTCGGTGCCTTCCACCGACACGGTGCACATGGGTGGCGGTCTTCTTTTTGTGAATGTCCTGCTGACGTATGATATCACGTACACTTCATCATCGTCGTCGTCCTCATAGCGCGGTCTTCTTTCTTGGGCCTGATTGTCTGGGGGTGGATGTTCGGGCTCCAGCGACAGTCGCCGTACTCTTTGTGTCAATGACTTGGGCCCATATCCTCCACGTGATCTCGGGGCGTTTGGCCGGTATCTTCCTCCTTGACACACTGCTGCAAAGTGGTTCAGTCGGCCACATTTCAAGCAGGTTTTTCCTTTAGCACTGCACGTCGCTGTCGCCGGATGGTCTTCACCGCAGTATGCACACTGGGTGCCTCGCGACTGCCATTGTTGCGGGCGATCGCCTTGCGGTCTTCTCTGCAACGCGTCCACCCTTTCTTCCTTAATCGGCGCCATCTTGGGAGTTGCTGGTAGTGCCATCGGTGAGCGCAACGCCATTTCCATTTCGTCAGCCCTCGCGTCCGATAGCTCGTGGGACCGGGCAAGGACGAGGATTTCGTATAGGGTGATCCCCGGCTGTCGGAGAATGAGTTTCCTTAGCAACTTTGAACGACACCCCACAACTATTTGGTCTCGTATCTCCTCTCTCAGATTAGCGAACGGGTAGCTGCTGGCTAATCGGCGTATCCTGGCGTAATACATGTATACTGATTCAGCCTCCGTTTGCCATGCCCTCTTGAACTTAAACTTTTCAAAATCATTGTTCAGTTGGGGGTCAAAGTGGGCGTTGAGGGCATCGACCGCCGCATCATAGTCGTCTTCTCCTCCAGTTTCCGGGAGAGTTTCGAAAAGGTCATATATTTCGGGGCCTCCATATAGGATGAGGAGGGATCTCTTGACCGTGCCATCTGTCTCACGGGTTCCTTTGAAATATAAGTTGAGTCGGCCCAGCCACGCTTTCCACCGCAGTGCTGCAGTCGCCGGGTCAGTCGATTCGCTGAACGGAGGAAGGGGTGCAACCCCTGTGTGGGCATGGCCGATCATCTGTGGACCAGTGGCGAGGTTCTGGGGTGGGCCTGAGGGGCCCGGTGGCGCTGGGCCTGGTGCTGGTGCTGTCGCTGCAGCTCCTTGCGTTGCGTCTGTCATTGCGTTTCTTGCGGGCGCGTGTGCAACCAGGCGATGTGGGCAGGAAAAACCGGGGCACTTTCCGTGGTGCGGAGCAGCTACTCTCCCTCCCAGACAGTTCTCAAGTCGCTGCGGGCACAGGGACAGCAAACTGACGCACAGGGGCCAGTCAGGGCCAGCGTGCCTCCGAGCTGGAGTGCAGGTGTTCCTATTTATGCCTTTATTATTTATTTCTTTTCTTTCTTGAACTGGCCAATGCTTGTTTCCGTGGGGTGGTGGTGGCGCCAGGTGTGTCCAAGGCGTGCAGTCGTTGACTGAGACGCAGGGAAGGCTGTGGAGCTCCGTACCTCGCTGATCAGGGCAGGCGGGGCAGCAGAGAAAGCCTGGAGCCGACGTGCACCGTCGCTCCTCTTCACCCCTCCCCCACCGGGGCAGCGCGCATGGTGTAGCGCGCTAGAGCGATGCGCCCGGGGCCGCGTGATGCGGGGCAGGTCCAGTGTGCGCGCAGCCGGGGAGGGCCTGACTAGGCCGCAGATGCGCCACGCGGGCGTGGCCGCCGACAGAGCACTCACCCGTTCTTCGTGCGCGGCGAGCCCCGCCGACTGAACACGCTCCCTTAGAGGAGGCGCGTGGGCGGGCCTCAAGCCGATGCGCCGGCAGCAACACACAGCAGACAGGCCGTGGGCAGATAAACGGCCACAGCGGGTGGGCTCCGTGGCCCGATCTGGTCGGCGCAGGTGGCACACTGAGACGTGGGCGCCAGCACCGGACGGCCGATGCACTCGGCAGGTGGCAGGGCACGCGCGAGGTCAGTACCGGCCTCATCGCCAATGTGGTGTGCGGGGGCAGGGCCTCGCACATGTGCTCTCAGCATACAATAACGACAAGGACACATACAGTTAGCGGTGTGCCGGAAAGACCCCGAGCGGTCTTCCGCCTGTTTATTATATACCCCGGAGCGAGCCTGCCCCGGGGGTGTGGGGATGCATGTATCAGTGGATACAATGTATGTATGAGGCCGGTGGCTCTCTACAATATCTGGTCAAACTTTCCCAGTCCCTCTATGTCATGCAGTCTCAAAGTGTACTCTCGGGAGCTACAGGGGGAGTCATTCAATTAATGAACTGTTATTCAATTTTTAGAGAAAATGATAGAAGTACACTATAAAATGTTACATCATAAGACAAACAAGCCTGGATAAATAAGCACATGCATCGGCTCAGAGTGAATTAAAAAGCAATCACAGTCAATATCAGGCTCTTAAAAACAATAAAATTAACACCACATTCCTAAAACAAGCAAATGCAATGTTTTGAGTGGCGCTTAAAACCCCAGATAGAGAACAAACAAGAAAGCACAGTTTGGGTGTGGCCAAAAGCTGTAGCTATAGGTAAGCAGGTTTAATCTGGTTGAATCACATACAGACAATATAGGCCTTCGATAGTTATGCCATAGGGCTGAAAGCTTTGGACACAGCAGTACTATGTGCATGGAAGTACAGATGGAAGTCTTGTCGCAGCTGCATGGAGGCAAGGTAAATTGAGAAAAACAGACCTCTTTTGGAAATAACAATTGGTGAAAGGTGTTCATCTCAGAAATGTTAAGAGACGCCAATGGTGATTGGATATATCCACTACGCAGTACAGCTCCATGCCGTGACTGATTTAACTATGACATAACCGCAAAACAACTGTTTTGTTACAGAAGAATTCTCCCTTTCTGCAACCACCCTCCGAACAAAGGCCTGCTTAGCTCAGATTAGATTCTTTTTTCGTTACACCATAGGAACGTAAAGATCTGGGTGGCACAGTTCCATATAAATAATATGAGATCCATGGTATGTGGTCGGCTTTATCTGATGACAAACAGTCCTGTGGGATAAGTCTATTTAGGTGTAGATCCTCCGTGAACCAGACAGATAACACCACAAGAGGAGTGGGCAGACACGGATGAAGTCAGAAAAGAAGTTCCTCGTGAATGATCTCGGTGGGGGCACCCTGACTTACAGCCAAAAGGTTGCTCAAAAATGTATTTCAAGGGGGGAGGAGCCAAGCAGGCGACCGTGATGGCCGCCTAGGATCTCAGCTCCGCCGATCTTCTCATCCCTCACGCCTATCCTGTAATCTATCCTGCACCCGTGCCACAATTTTGCTACGGGGAACTGACGCTGCCCCCGGTGGTGTGCTCCCGTGCTTTCTGCCAGCTGTAGAACCGGAGAAGTGTCCTCGCTCGATCTCCGGCCCTGAATGGACATGGAACCGGGGCTTTGGGTGACTGAGATGGCCGGCCCCTGACGCAGCCACGGTGGCCATCTGCTTCGGGGCGGAGTCGGCCTGTCGGAACGAGTCGCCTTAATTGAAAGCACCTTCGCCGCAGCTATCCGGCTCACCAGGCGGTCCGAGTGCTTGCGTTACACCATAGACCCAGGTGCTCATATTTCATCCTTTCCTGCCCGTGTGCCGCTCGGACACCCTTCTTCTTCCTCCCGGTGTTGTTTTGGGCGACATTTTGGACGTCAGGTGCGCTGGGCCGATGCACTGAGGACTCCGGTGTGTGATAGCCGTCCTGCGTCTGCTTCCATGCTAATTTATACTGCGCCATGGAGTCTACTGCTCCTTTGGTCACAGCTCGACAGTACTCATGCGGGCGACGTGATGGTGACCGGTTGGGCTCCCTGGAGAGTAACGTCCTGCCTGCTGAATCGCAGCTGATCGGGGAGCTACCAGTGAGGAGGAGTGCTGCGGCTCATGGCTACGTGGTACCGCCGGGGATCGGGGATGTTATGGCGGCGCTTGGTGCCCTGCGTGTCGCCCTTGATTGCATCGCCCGTGACCTGGGGAGGAAATTAGACGCCATGATTTACGCTGCGGGACACGCTGTGCGGGATTGTTCTCGTGTGCGGGGCACTGGACCTCATCTTGCACCCGGGCGGACTATATTGTTTGCTCCAGCGGACATGGTGGCACTGAAGTACCGGGATCACGCAATCACCTCTGGGCCGCTTGCTGCCGGTAAGGAGGGGACCCGAGGTTTTGGCTCTGCACCGTGGGTGGGGACTCGGCTCCGACTGCTGCCACCATTTCAGCTGTGGATTGACGGGATGCCTCTCCCTCTTCTCCCGGACTTGGTGTTATTGTGCCAGATATCACGCATTGGGGACTTACAGTCGTGCAGGGTGCTTTTTCACATTGACTTTGCCTTCACATTGTTGTTCCCGACCGGCTGTCGTGGGCGGTCCAACGGATTATCCTGGTCGCCCTGGTCTCCTGCAATACCCAAAATGGCGGATGGCCAGCTGGACTCTGTCTCTTCAATTGATCGTGCGGGCCAGGGCTGAGTGCTTTGGTGCTTTCTGGTGCTTGTTTGGCCGGTGACAATGTGGGACACGCTTATAATGGTATTACGTCTGGCGTCATGTGGCACTGTATAACTTGCATTATTGTATGTCAATTGTTTATTATTCCCCAGATTGCTCCGTGTGACATTCGCGACCACTCTTTAGTACTCGAAGGGGTCTCCGTGATGGACCGTGCGGGTTTGAGTTGAATTTGATTGGACATTGAAGCAATGTTTCTTCTGTCTTTGTTGGGTTACATCTATGGGAGCAAGAGCCAGACGTGGTTCTGAGTGTTTGACTTTTTTTGTCTGCTGTATGCGGGACGGTTTGATGCTTCTGTGGTGCCGGGGATCGGGCAGGATGTCCCCCTTTTTTGCTTGCCATTCCCCTACGAAATATCTCTTGATTTGCTATATTTGGCTTAACGTTCCGGTACGGGGTGTTTGCTCGTTGCCGGGGGATGGGAGTCAGGGAGCTTCTATTGATTTGTTACTTTCTCCTCCTCCATCTTTTTTCCCTTCCTTGGGGTGTAGTTTAGGGGGCGACAGGCACGCTGCTAGTGGGGTTAGGTCGTAGCCTTCGGCAGGGGTGTAGGGTGGGGGGGGGGATTTTTTATTTTTCTTTGTTATTTTCTATGACCATTCTATTTCCCCTTTTCCTTCTTCACAAGAGCTGTGTGCATATTCTCCTGTTTTTTCCCTACAGAGCATTCGGGTGTCCTATATTTGCTCCGTATATCCTGTACTTCTGGTGGGCGGGTGTTGTTGATTGGTGATGGCTGTCGGTGCTGTCCAATGCTTGCTTTTGGTTCACGCTGCATTTGATTTTCTGTTGCTTATGATGGTACACTATTTCGAACCCTAATTTGCCCGTCCACGACTGTGCTGTAATTCATTTATTGACACCTGATATGTCTATGTATATTTTTCTCTTGTGCTATAACAATAAAAAGATTAAAAAAAAAAAATGTATTTCAACAACTTGGATGTGATGAATTTTGGCATGCCCCTAGGTTTAGCAGCCAAAGGTTGCCATCGGGATACACTTGGCCTTATATATCTCTAACAAGAGATTGGGTGGCTTTCACCGATTCGACTGGTAAAATCATAAACTCCAGGGATGGTCATTACAAGATTCTCCCAGTTTTCCTCTGGGATGTTGGCAAGAAGGGCATCCCTGCTCTCCATGCTGGCACAGGAAAAATGTTTAAGCACCCATTCTGTAGTCTGACTTGGGGGAGGAATGCCCGAACATAGTAAAGGAGGAAAGGTGGCAATTCTTAGTAATGTGTCTATAACATAAAGCCATGGTTGATGTGGTATCCAAGTGAGTTTGTGGTGTCAGAGTTAGGAGGTGAAACTGCAGAGTTTCATTACCATACAACATTCTTCACTTCAGCGTGTCTACTGTCATTGGTGATCAAGGCAAACTTAATTCTCAGGAAGGGTTCACTTCAGGTTTGCATTCAACATCCTGGCTACGTTTGGTTGATAGGTAGTTCTTCTAGGAGTCTTTCTTGCTCCCAGGTAAGACCGTGAAACAATTAATGTACTGATAGATGTTGAGATTCTTACTGCCATGGACTACTCTAAATAGTTCCATGGAGAAGTTGAATGACTAGGAACTAAAGGGGGCTTTACGGTTCACATGATCTGATCTGCGGTTACTCATTTGTATGAAATTAAATCTTTTGTATGGGCAAATCACTTAATCTCCCTGTGCCTAACAAAAATGAATGTGTGTCTTCATGTAACATAACTGGTGCTATGTAAAGCGCTCTGATACCCGATTCGGGCCAAATTCATGCTATACAACTTTCAGGCGTTCACCCAGAGTCACAGATCTGGGTTGAATCCATCATCATTCTTTAGCTCACTTCACCACCTCCGTTCAGACCCAGCTACAAGCAAATTAATCTTGACCCTGTGCCTCATGGAACAGTCCAGCTGAACTGCCAAGCCAGGTCTTTCCTGAACCGGAAACAAGCATCCTGGGACCAGTCTCTGGGTAACACCCTTCTTCAGCCAGGCTAAATTGAATCCAGTGGCAAAGTGAGCAAGGGAACGACGTCTGAGCATACCATGCCATCTTAGGGCGAACAAAGCAAACACAAGGAAATGATGGACGGAGCGTTGAATCTTTTCAGACACTTACCCCCAGTCACAGATCAGGGTTGAACCCATCGTCATTCCTTAGCTCAATACGCCACCTCAATTCAGACCCAGCCATATGCAAATCAGTCTTGACCCTGTGCCTCATGGGAACAGGCCAGCCCGAACTGCCAAGCCAGGAATTTCCGGAACTTGAAACAAGCATCCTGGGACCAGTTTCTGGGTAGCACCCTTCTTCAGCCAGGCTGGCAGTTCGGGCTGGTCTGTTCCCATGAGGCACAGATTCAAGACTGATTTGCATATGGCTGGGTTCCAACTGGAATGGCATGGTAAGCAAAACAAACTATGGATTTAGGCCCAAATCTCTGTACTGGGGGGGGATGTATGACATTGTTCTGCATTCTGTCAATCGGTTCTTTTTACATTATTATTAATACTAATCCATGACAGTATATTTTAAGCATATTTTCGTACATTCAGTTACAAAGACAAAAATAATACAAGAGAGGTAGGTTACAGTCATAACAGTATCCCAGTGTTCTGATATTAGTGTTGATTCAGGATCTTGTAGTTACATAAATTGTCCATTGACATATCCATAAACATAATTAACAACTGTCCCATAATCTACCGAATATCTTTGTTGTCTATTAATTTTGAACACAAATACCAAAAGTTGCCTCACCACCTACATTTACATCCACATTTAAGGAAGGCTGAAAACGCTGACTGTCGAATTCAACCAGGTACTTTTATTTATACCAATAATTTTTTTTGTTTCATCAAAATTTGTCGAAAACAATACATGAAGACACACAAAGACACTTGTCAACATTACATATTTACACTAAAATTATCATCATTTTCTCTATACAAAAGTATTCTAAATGAAAAAACACAAAATACCGTAAGGAACTAATATTGGGGCAAATCTACAACAAAACAGAACAATTTAAACTTGGGATTTAGTCCTTTATACCAGCAACTGCTGGTGGCAAAACGATTCATAAATTGTCTGTAGTCCTTTCTCACTCTTCTCTTTTTCTAAAACTCGTTTTTGATGCTTTATCTAGCACATTTGTAGAGATCTTTTGTCCTGTTTTGCACATGTTTAAATTGTTCTGTTTTGTTGTAGATTTGCCCCAATATTAGTTCCTTACGGTATTTTGTGTTTTTTCATTTAGAATACTTTTGTATAGAGAAAATGATGATAATTTTAGTGTAAATATGTAATGTTGACAAGTGCCTTTGTGTGTCTTCATGTATTGTTTTTGACAAATTTTGATGAAACAAAAAATATTATTGGTATAAATAAAAGTACCTGGTTGAATTCGACAGTCAGCGTTTTCAGCCTTCCTTAAATGTGGATGTAAATGTAGGTGGTGAGGCAACTTTTGGTATTTGTGTTCAAGATAAGGTCCAGCCTTCCCACCTGTCCTTAAGGGCCTGGCTCCTTTTGTTTTCCTCAGTCTATTAATTTTGGGCACGTCTCCGTACGCATCATGGGGTGGATGTTTGCAAAATGTCAAAATTTGGGGCGAGTCCTCCGTCTGCGCAGTATGATACAGGTCAGTGCCTGGTCACATCTAGTGTAGTAGTCCGGCCCGTGGGTCTTGTGCAGCTTAATGTCGGTCGGTATCATCTCGGCTGGGGTGTGATGACAGGAGAGGGATTGAAGGAGGGCAGGGGGGTTCAGTTCCCTCCTGAGTTATGGCGATGTCTCAGAGACGCTTAGTATCCCTCGTTGATGGTGCAGTCCCGGCTCTATTGTGGGATGTGGATTGTAACATTCAGTTTTGACCCCACTAAGTCTAAATATTTGTGCCAATCTGTGGGGGGCGCTGAGGTGGGCAATTGTGCAGCATTAGCTTAAGTTAACTCGTGTTCCGCCACTAGTGCCCTGCGGAGATCAGTGAGTCACGCATGTATACTGGGCGCCGCTGCTGAATTCCAGGCTATGGCTACTCTGCGCTTGGCAAGGCCAAGTGCCAAGTCCAGAAATTTGTTGATGTTCTTATGTAGTGCGTTGCATTTTGTTATGCCTAGTATAAAATGCAGTCCTTGGGTCATAACTACCATGTCGGTTGCGTCCGATAGTGCCACAGCAACATCACTCCAGAATGCCATTATTTGGGGGCATGTCCAGACCATGTGAGTGAATGTGGCTTCCGGGTTCTGCCGTGTGGGACAGATGTCAATAGCTCTTGTATACATAAGCGCCAACCTCTCATATGTTTTTAATCCTGCCAAGTGGGGCCCATAATGAAATGTAGGCGGGTACCCACTTCGACAGTTTGAATTCATTTTGCTTTCTGCACTTGGGATCCCTCTCTTGAAATAACTTTTTTCCAAATTTCCTTTCAAAATAATATATGCTCCACCCTGAACGTTAGAATAAAGAAACAATATCCCAACTGGTATTACTAAAAAGGCGATTAAACATGTATGCGAAAAGCATTACGTGGACAGAAGCAAAGAGACTCAATTTGTTTTGAAACGTGCTCATGGCATCATATAATTTATGAAAAGTAAGAAATACAGTTGTAGCAGCACTGTACGTAAATGAATAACAAAACAACCCGAATTGGACTTGGTGCTCGGCATGTGCAAGTGACATAAAAGGTGGCGACGCAAGTGACAAATGTGATCAGCATGAACGGCGCATGGTATAAAAGTGTTTAAATATATACAGTGAATCAAGAGAACAATGTGGCTCCAAATGAACTGAAATGCAAACGTTTTTTCAGATTTGAAGGAGTAATTTGGACGAGCCACAATGGGAAATGTGCCATCTATTGCGCTGAATGGTCGATGACGTTTTGATCCTCGCATATAACCAGGGTAGAAATCCCAGCCTCTAGCTGCCCATCAAATAGTTTGAGTCACAGATGTACCTCATATTACCTATGGTCACTAGCATAACTCATAATTTAAACGGCTTACAGAAATGTATCAAAAAGGAACACTAGATATAAAAACACAAAAGAAAAGAAAATCTGAGAAAAACAGACAGCTAAAACAAAGTTTACAAACTCAGTTTACACAACCCATCTGTTCAACAAAGTTTATTTGTGGCATCACTTAAACTGGATATTGTACAATGTAACAGTGGATTAACATTTTCCAGTACAACACGGAGCACGAGACCGTGGGAGGACGTTGGGCTGGGATAAGCAATGATTAGACTGTATAATCAAATCAATTACAGCGGAGAAACATGAAATCAGGCAGGGTCCTCAGAACCCTCAATGCTGGCACATCCTGGACTATTGCAAGGCTCGGCGCATATTCTGATTGAAGTATGCTCTTCAGACAAAAGAGAACATGTGAAATCATCCGACATATGACCACCGTTTCTATGCTGTGCGCTGCAATTAGATGCAGAGTGAGCTACAGTGACCTCACACCAGCCCCGAGCATTAAAAAAAAATAAAAACAAGTCTTTCCTTTGAAAGCCGTTACCCAGCCTTTTGGCTCAGTTAAATCATGTTTGCTGATGCTCAACAGCATTGTGGAAAAGTAATAAAAAATCTGCTCGCTGTAGCCGATGCCTAACAGCATCTGCAAAAACAAAATAAAGGCAAATGGGCAGGCGTCAGTCAACACATATACAGATGTATACGACATATGTTATTTTGTTTACTTTTAATTTACTGTTCTAACATAGAGGTTGCCAATCTTGGAGCAGAACATTTTTTAAAATGTGCAAAAGCACACAAAGGAAAAAAGAGGGGCACTGCAGAGAATTGAGAGATGTCGGACCCTCTGAAAAAAACTTTTAACCAAAAAAACAAATAAAGGGGTAGGGGAGCAGCGGACTTGAAGAGCAGGATAGTCCATGCTGCCAAGCTGCTGGGGAGCACACGAGGAGTGTGGAAGACGGGAAGAATGGACATCACCAAGCAGCAAGGGCCAAGGCAAGAAGAACTGGTTGGGATGGAGGGGAAAAAATAAACATGGGTAAAAAACATATTTTTTTAAATGAATAGTAAAGAAGCACAGGGTGGAGGAAGCAATGGGTGAGCTGGGTAGAGGGGGCAACGTGGAAAGCAAGCAGTGCGAGCAGGAAGAGGCAGGCGTAGTAGATAGGGGAGAGAGCAAGAAAACACATGTACTCCCATAGAGTCCTGGAATAAAAATCATTTTAAAAAATTGTTCCCTTATGTCAACTATAGAAGGATACAAGTCATTTAATCATGCGAATGGTAAAGAAGCTGTGCTGCAGGAAAAGGGGCAAACACAAGAAGAGGAAAGAAAGACACTAAGTAAGAATCAAGAAAATTAGATTGACAAAAAAGGTAACCAAAGATATGGAATGGGCCGACTCAGGGCCCTCTCAAAGCTTCAGTACTGTTCAGGGCCGGACTGGGTACCACAACCGGCCCTGGCAAAGTGCTCGGTCGGCCCCCCTTCCCCACTCGGGGGGGGGGGGGGGTTGGAGGTGCCACCGAGCTTTTTGCCGGCGCCGGTGTTCGGACGATTTTGTTACAGGGCCGATTTTGCAGCTATGCTGCAAAACGGCTCTGTAACAAAAACGGCCCCCAGGGGCCCAAACCGGCCCCCACCCGTGCGGCGCACCGGGGGATTGCCCGGTGCCCACTATGGCCAGTCTGGCCCTGGTAATGTTACACAGTAGGTCTGCTAAAAGCTTGCTGCAGGCGAGACCTAAAAATAAGGAAGTTGAAAGTCAGAAAGCTCTGACTGGTCAGAAACAGGCCCTCCAGTGCAGCAGGCGAAAATAAAGACAGCATGAGTGAAAATACACTCTATGAGCTAGACCAAGACGGTACAGCAGAGGTGGTTTTGCTTTACCAATGCTACCTGCCTAATAGAGCAAAGATAATGTTGCTTGAGGAGCAGAGGGATTGCCGTCCTTGATTAATCTGCAGCCAGGAGAATAAGTCTGTAACACAAAAGCATTAAATGACTTGATAACTAGACTGGGCACACGTGGACTCACCTACAATGCCAAAATCCACAACAGAGCCTCAGAAAGCATCCCTTTAATCCCAGTGAACAGTAAACAAAATTATTCCACCATCGCACTCCCTCAAGTAGTAAAGGAGGCTAGGTGTAGGCCTGGGTGGAAAACTACCTTAGGCTCGCGTAGCTTGCGCAACTACGCTCTATGCAAATTGCACGTAGCACAGTGCAAAAACGCGTAGCGGGCATTTTTTGCTTGCTCGGTGGTCTTCAACGTAAAGTTGGCGACCGCGAGCGAGCAAAATGACATCCCGGTGAGACTTTTTTCCTCGTTCGCGATCAGCAACATCAAGTTGTCGATCGCGAGCATGGAAAATAAACCTCCCGGCGAGATTCTCAACGCGGGGAGGTCAGGTTTCTCATTGCGAGTGGTCATGTATGCTCGCGACCGCTCGCGATGAGAAACTACGAGGCCGCGTTGAGAAAACTGCCGCTCGAGTACAAAACTACTCGAGCTGCAGAAAACTACCACTTGCACTGTGCAAGATGTCGTTTGCAATGATTGCACAGTGCGGACAAGCATCCGGCACTGTGCAATCGTTGCAAACAGCATTTCCCTACCGCACTTTGCTTAGTGCTATGCGTAGCGCTGGTAAGCGAACTAAGCCCAGGGTTAGCTAGGTGCAGAAGTATGTTGAATGAAGATGCTAACAAAATTGGAAAGTGCTTCTCAGGGGTCATGTAACAGGAATTTTGCATGGTTATAAGACAAGTTCTGTGAATCTTGATCAGCACTTTCGAACACTCTAGAATGTTTATGCTTGGATCACCATCGTACTCAAATTGTTTGATGCATGACACTCCCTCAGTTCATGGAGAACGTCTACACTGCATGAATTACTCTACTGGACTGAGTGTCTTTATACAATGGACAAGGAGAGCATGTGGATGTGCGAAGGTGTTTGAAAAGGGATGTTGTACCTATTTCAGAGGCAAGGTTGCTTTACCTATCCATCCAAAGCAGAGGTCTTCAAACTTTTGGATGCCGAGGCCCACCCAGTCAAAATTTTCAGGCGTAAGGACCATATCCCCCCTCCCCCGGGACAAACAATTCTAAACCTATAGGCAGAGCAACTGAAATTATGAGGCAGGTTCGACTAAATTGTATGGTAAGAAAAAATAAATAATGCTATGTGATGCCGCTTATTTTGGGATACTATTGCTTCATTATTTTGACATTTTTACATACAGTAACACTGAGGAAAGATTTAATCTCATCACTACCAGTTTATAATGAAAATACAGCAATAAACAACAGAAAGATGTCTAGTCAACCTTTGTGAAGGGCCTTCCACTCTGCAGGAATAAGTGCTGCCACATTAGAAGCTCACCTGGCACTGGCCGGGAGCAGCAAGGGTCCATTAAAACCCTGGCAGCCTTATGCAGAGGTAAGCATTTTACCCACGCCACTTTCCTCTCACCCCCTCCGTTCCACCCCACTCTCCTCTTCCAACCCCAGATCCCTCTCTCGCCTTGCAAGCCATTTTCTTTCACCCCTTTTTACAACTTCTGAACTCTCCCCATTCAACCTATCATTCATGTTTAATCACCTCTTGCCATTCGGTCTTTTCACTGCCCTCCTCTCTAATTTATCTCATGGCCTCTCTGGACACATCACCTCTCTCTACCCTCAGCACCTCTCATTCACCTCAAGTCTCTTCCTTCAAATTTCTGTCTATTTGTATCTTACACCTCTCCAGTCCACCATTCATCTTTCACATCTCCCCTTTGTTCTTCCACACCTTCTTGAACCAACGTCCCTCTCCCCCATTACCTCAGCACCCACCACAGTACTCCCTCTCTTACCTCATCCCTGTTGCCCCTCACCCATGTCGTACCAAATTCTATTTTTATGTCACAGATCATCACTCGGCTATCTTCTCTCACCGTTTAACAGTATCCCTCCTCTGTGCAATCACCTTTCGCTTACACTCACTTCTCTTGCGTTACTGCACTTCTTCAGCACTTCACATTTCTCCTCATCCCTGACCTCTTAAATCGAATTCTCTCGCTCCCATGCTGTCCTCTCTCATCCCATCAACTCTCACCCTCTCATCACTGGGCATACCTGTATGCTCCTCTCGGCCTGTGCCAATCTTCTTATTGTTCCCTAATTCAGAAAAACATGAATAGTCGGCTTCACTGTTTTGGTGCAGCTGCACAGTTATGGAACTTTCACCCACCTTTGCTTCGCTCCACCATTAATCTATTATCCTTTAGGAAGCTATAAAAACCTGGCCCTACACCCTGTAGGTTACCCCATTTGGCTGGTTCTCCTTCCCCTTCTGTGTGTTTCTTATTTGCCATTTCAGCCAGCAGATAGTTATTAGCCCCAGGACACCTTTTTGGAAATAATAAAAATAGACAGAAGTGTGACCTGGAATGTGGGACCCACTTTGTCACTCCACGACTCCCCTGGGGGTCGGGCCCCACAGATTGAAGACCCCTGATCCAAAGTATTGTAATAGCAAATAGCATGTAATTCTGAAAGGACTGAACTAAAAAGTCAGTCTTATGAAACCTTTCAGCTAACTCCTCACTGTACAAGCTGAACAAATAGCATAGACATCTTACCCACCACTCTTTCCCTCCTTGTCCATTAATTATGCTTGAATTTATAAAGAAAAGCACTTACATATCCATCAGAAACCCATGATCATCTGTTATTTACCATGAAGGCTTTTTAATTTAACAATCAATAACAGAAATCCTCTACAATCATTTGATGACATCTTTTCCAAGTTTGTATTTCGTAACAAATATTATACCATTAGTTGCATAGCCCTCGGTATGAGAAAGAACAAAAGCATTAACTTTTGTTTAGCTCTCACCTGAACACTAATGAGCTTTGGGAGAACAATAGCCAAAATGCACTTTGCTTTTGTTTTACAAATGTAATTTTCAAAGTAGAACAAATAAAAAAAAAAATCTAAATCCATTTCAATATTTGATGGGCAAGAATTCCAGTATTGTTGAATTTAGACATTTAAGGCAAATTTAAACAGATGGTGAAACCCCGAGTACAAAGCTCTGGCTAGTCAAACAAACCAGAGGCATTTCTCACAGCCCTTCATCAGGATCATAGAAGTGCACACCACAAACAGAACTCATGCTTGTGCAAATCTATCTCCTTCTGACTCCTAAGTACCCCATGCCCGTGGGTCGGGAAGCAGCTAGGATGGGCAGAAATCCATGATTATCATCTGCTAGGGGCACATCAGGCAATTATAATTTATAATTACCTTAGTAATGCTGTAAAGCATGTATATATGTTCACCAAAATGCCAGAGGTCATGGAAGTGACATCATGTGCTTTTGACCAATGATGATATCACAAGATTCACCACTTGGTCCACCTTTATTTCCTGAACAATTTTTTATTTGCTGCTGCAGGGTTAAAGGAATGGAAGAGTGTGTAAATTACTTGAAGTTAACAGGGTGCTTGCAGTCCCCGGTTACATCTGTGTTTGACGCTGCCTTCAATACCCCTTGGGCCAGGGGTATCAAAGACAATGCTTGGGGTAGCCACTGCTATACAGAGATAACACTAATAGGTGCCTCTATTCAAAGGTGACTATTTCCAACTTGCTAAAGGAAAACAGTCACATTTTTTCATCTCTTCAGCAAGATTGGTTAAAGTTTTTTTGAACACGGACATAAGATACCAAGATCCAATGTTATAGGAGTACTAGGTGACAGAAGTGCTGATGGAGCATGACACCAAGTGTGTATGAGGGATTTTGCTCTTTTTATGAATATTCAAGAGGGATGATGTAGCGCCCTCCCCAGCCCGGGTACTCGCCAATGACTACACTACCCACAGAGCTTAGTATAACAGGTCTATATTCTTATGCATGTAACTGCAAACTCAACATTCTTAATCTACATTCACTTCACTCAAATTCTTACGTCACCGTTCTATGGAGTTCATCAGGAGCCACAATGGTTCAGTCATTACAAACTCACATGACAGTACATATCCGCCTCTGTTAAATAAAAATTATATTTTTTTACAAATATATACAATTACAGCTCTTCAATGAGTCTTTGTGGCACTTGGATCACATGTTCCGACCGTGTCTTCAGAAACTGGAGACTGGCAGTATAAATGTCAATGACTGGCATTGGTGATGGAGAGACAGCAACAGTCAGGGGTTCTTCACTTGCCTTTTCAGATTTTACAATGGCATCAGTGCCTGACAAGCCACATGTCGCAAGTGCGAGGGGTCTCGTGTATTGGACTTTTCAGGACGTTGGGCAGTCACCAGGTGTCTTTTGCTGGTCAAAACATTAACTGGTTCAGCATCCGACTTTAGTTTTCTATGCTGACGAACAAGGACTCTATCTCCAATAGTGAACATGACATCTATTGCATGTCGACACTTGTTTGTATTGGACTTCTTTTTCTTTTTCCTCTTTCATGCGGGTTACTTCCTTAGTATTTGCTCTTCTGTAGGTCCTTTGAGGTAAGGCTCTTCCAAACCTCCTTTCACCTGTAGTCGAGTGAGGGCGCACAAGCGGTAAGCTCAAAGAGTGGAATTAAGGACAGCTTTAAGATTGGGCTTTTCCAGTATATCATGCTGGATGGCTTTCCTCAGAGTACTCATGAACCGTTCAACAAGGCCACTGCCTGTGGCCAAAGAAGAGTGCTCTTCTGATTCTTCACATTAAGATGATTTACAAAGTCTTTGAATTTTTGACTGTTGAAAGTTGGGCCGTTGGGCCATTGTCAGATTTTAAGATCACAGGAACATTCCATGTCGTAAAGATCCTGTCTAACCTCTCAACGACACGTTCTTGAGGGACAGATGAGAGCTCTTCAATCAATGGAAAACTGGAATATTCACCAACGATCACTATCAGGTGATGTCCGTTTTCAAGAGTACCAAAAAAAACACTGCAATTCTCTACCATGCATGCATTGGCAACTCTGACATTTTTAACGGGTGTCGAATGGTTTGCTATGTCAGGCAGTTGCATAGATGGCATGCATTTAACTCTCTTTCAACTCGCTTGTCGAGATGTGGAAACCAGACTTGGTCTCAGAGAGCACATTTGGTGGAAACAAATTTTTAAGAGATCTTTTATGGGTAAACTTTTTTTTTTAAAGAAATGGTAGACAATGAGCCTATTATCCAAACTGAAAATGTCCAGTTATTTTATATTGTCCAACATTCTGTTATCTCCAACTAAACGGGAAACGTACTAGAAAAAGTGAGATGTGCAAATTGCAGAGCTGAAGTGTAGGAAGCTGGCTCTCTATATATCACACCAAAGGTATGGTGTGCACAGAGTCCAGTAGATCCCCAAAGGTATAGCAGTGGCTAAAGTAGATAATCCCTTACTCTCTTTTGCAGTAGGGTGATTCAGCAGTCAGGCTTATCAGAGGGTAATGTTAAAGCATGTGTTGTACACACTACGACAAGAAATGATGTCACACACTCAAAGACTGAATCCAGGCAAATTGTGTGTATAAAAAGTTATTATATTTTATTTCTAGAACCAAGATTTACTTAGTAGCAAGTAAGTTAAACTCTTAATACAATGTTACTTTTCAAAAGACAGTTAACACTGATTTGGTAGGAACATTTAGATTATTTTAGCAGTGGAGAAAAGGATTGGCAATGTATTCAAAATACTTGGAATTACAATTAGAATACTTTTGGATTACTTCTAGATTAATTTTCCAGTTTGGAATGAAACACACTCCTAACAGTTTTAGCAACACAAACAATTGATAAACAAGTTAACTCTGGTGAAGGCACTAAGTCACTTTTTGTTGCAGTACAAGACAGTTCAACACTTAAAAGATCTTTCAGAGAACACCCACCATTCAGTCCTATGAAGAAAAAAAAACAAATTGTTAAGTTTACAGGTAAGTAAACGGTTTCAGGGTTGGAGTTTTGAGGGGTAGAACCAAGGTTCAGGTTGGCACTCAAGGGGCATGACCAGCGGCACTAGGGCGGCTGAGTGTAGAGTGCAGGGTGCCAATGTTAGACAATGGAGCTCGGGGGCACCTCGGTTATGGACTGCTCACGGCCAGGCCACTCTGTCTTGGAAGCCAACTCCTAAGGTTAGGGTCAGGGCAAAGGGGGTCCCATGTTAGCATCAAGCCCACACCACCAGCAGCGCTGGGGCAGCTGGGTGCAGGGTGCTCGGGAGGTTTCAGGAAGCCAATGCTTTTCAATGGAAGATTTCAGTCGCAAAAAAGAGCTGCAGGCTGGAGCTAGAAGCCTGGACTAAGGGACCCAATGACTGGAGGATGAAGATGAAGCGTGGCTGAACACCAGGACATCATCGGTTGGGCACCTCAGAACTCATAACCTGCGGGTGCAGGGGTGTCCTTTCGTGTTGGGTTCTTCTCACCGGTTCCGGTCATGGTTGTGGGGGCACTTCAGGATGAGGCAGCAGGCATTGAGGAGAAAGTTGGTGGAGGTCATCCAATGCTGGAACAATGCTGGAACACAGGTCATTATAGCCGGGGAGACTTCATTGGGGTGTTGGCCACTAAAACTTGGGCTGTGGGCATCAAGTGCAGAGTGGTGAGTGTGAGACGTTAGCCTGGCATATGATGTCTACTAGTTCTAGTGGGTACCTTGCACCAGTCTAATCAACTCTTATTGATGGTGGTTGTAAAGTCAACCTTATAGAAAGCTATCCTAGTGGTAGCATGGACCAGCAGTCAATAGGCTAAGACTTCAGAGAGCATGTGAAGCCAGCTGTTTTACCAATTATAATCCCTTGAATACCAAATGAAAGGACACCACACAAGGTATATATCAAATATATATATATTTATTCTAAACACAACCCCTCTGCACTCTTTATGAGGTCAGAGGTAAAAGTACATCACAAGTTACTCAATTAGCATACGATAAGTTGCACAATATACAGTAATGCCCTAGGGGCCTCACAAACCATATACTAAGAAAGTGGTATAAGAACCACGTCTGAAATAGAGAGTAGGCCTAGGGCATCGTTGGGGCTACACTAAACAACCAAAGGTTAGAAAGTAGGAGGTCCACGTGAGACGCGTGCAGTGTCTAAACACAGTCGCAAGTTACCATTGACTCATAATGGGAAATGAAGAAGTTACAAAGTTACTGTTTAAGGACACTTCCGGATGGACTAGGATGGAACCCTTTTAAACTAGGACACTTCAAGAGTCCAGACCCTCGGAAGCACCGGAGTGCTCATGTTACCTCACCCAGGGAAGCCGGGTGCATAGGTGTCTTTTCATGTCAGGTTTCGTCGTCGTTTTCTATGGAGATCCGCAAAGAAGTGCTGCAGGCGACCAGAGGAAAAGTGTCCGGGTGGATCCAAGGGTGGATCAGTGATGTAAAGAACCTGAAAGCAGAGGGAACAGAGTCTGGGTCACTAGCCAGTGACCAGGAAGGAACCAGGCGATGTTGCGTGCTTGAAGGTGAGTTTGTCTCTTCAGCCACGAGGGCCAGGTGGCATCGACGATGACCAGGCGCTGGATTTGAGCTGTCCCACAATGGATCTAGATGACTGCGGTGTCTGTATCCAGATTGGACCCAACAAGCCTTGACAACCGCAACCCACGCAGGATGTCGAGATTGGCTCTGTTGCAGACCAGCAAGGTCTGTGGTGCTTCTCCTTTTCAGGGAAGCTGGAGCAAGCCTGGAGCAACCAGGAAAGCAAAGCAAATTCAAGATGGCGTCTTAAGGGGGCTCACTAGCAAACGGGCAACAAACCGGGAAGACACGTTGAGCTCAAATGCAAAGGCGGGGCCCACGGGACACTCGTGGAGTGTGGGGGCCTGGGCTTCGGTGCAAATGGTGCTCGTGGCTGGGGCTTCTCGTACCCCAATTCACAACTTACTGAGGCTTCAGGAAAGGCGTGCAGGTAGTAAAATGCAGGAGGTCCAAGATGTCCAGTCCCACGTCTCTCGTGTCCGCCACGGGTCTCAGCTTTGCTGTGGATGTGGATCGGGATCAGAGAAGTCTGGAAGTCCAGTTCTTGAGTCGCAGAGTCTTCAGGTTCCAATGGGAGTCTTGAAACTGCAGACCGGCGAAGTTGCTGTTGGTGCCGGTTTACACAGGGAGGTCAGAATGGAATGTCGAAGGTCCAAGATATGTCTTTCAAAGATTCGTCAAGGATAATCTAAAGTCCTAGGGACACAGCTCCTATACTTATACTAAGGTTAGGGGCTGGACTATCTGGCTAGGTCCCTCCTATGGGTGGACCTGAGAAGGGGTGGTTACACCCCTTTCCCTTTGTCCAGTTTCGCGCCACAGCTGGGGCTGGAGTGCCCCAGCAACTGGTTTGAACCGGGCTATGCATGGAGCACCTCACAAGCCTATGAATAAACACCTCTCCCACTCTCACCTCCACATTTTCTTCCGCCTCAGCGCCATGAAACCGCTTGGTGTAAGTGCGCTTTTACACATTTTTTTTAACGTAACAGGCAGTGTCTAGATGCATTCACTGAATGCAGCCCTCCCTGCCCCAATACACAAAACCCCTGTCTGGGGAGGTACTGGTACCTCCCTGGACAGGAAACCTATTGTCCAGGACGCCCTTGCTGGAGTTTCCCCCAGCAACAGGAGGACAGACTTGTGTCTGTGGCAGCAGCATCCATTTTGTGATGCTGAGGCTCGGTTTAACTTTAACCGGGTAAAGCAGTAACATACATGTCTTTTCCCTCTAGAAGGGTGGAATTCTACCCCCGCCGCCAGAATTGGCAGGGGAGGGGGGGTAGTATTCCAAAGAGTTTGACAGCTTACACGACATGTTTTGATAAAGCCAAACCAAAGTTAGCATTAACCGCGAGGATTATAATGCACTTAAGAGTATATGGTATGGCTATATCATAGAACAGCTATAAGGAGATGGTTCCGAAAGCTGCAGAGGGGCTCAGTTCATGCTAGGGCACCCTCTCAGATAACACCAAGCACTCTGCCTCCAGGATTGTCGAGGCCTACCATAGGAGTGGCTTATAGGTGTATATGTGTCTATATGTAAAGGTAGATATAGGTATACTATATCTAAAGAAGGGGTGATTACACCACCTTACCCAGGCTGTGTGAACAGACCCGTGGTGTCAGCTTGGAAGGAAAACCAGGGGTGGCACAATACATGCTGCCGCCCCTGGTAGGCCTATGGTACACCTATGCCCTGGGTACCTATGGTACACTATACAGGGGCTCACAAGAGTGACCCAGTAACCAATCTGGTATGTACCTAAACTACATGGAGTCCATTTTATAGAGAAAGCAGATAGTCTGGGGCCCTGAATAGCAGGGTTCCAGGCCAACTAAGTCGAAAACCAGCAAAACACCAGGAAAAAAGTTGGGGTAACCATATAGTCAGATTCCACCTTCCTACAGTGAGGACTTGCATATCCAGCTGGATCTCGAGTTCTTTCTTGGGGTGGTATCGTACAAATTCAGTGTCCACAGGAGATCAGAGTTCTTTAGGAAGGCAGGGCAGGTCTCCTGGGTTCTTGGAGGCTGCTGTCTGCAGGACATGCCAGTTTCAGCTAGCAGGGGGTTTCAGAGCAGGAGGCAGACCAGTAGGGCTGGGGCCAAAGCAGTTGTCGTAATCTTCCTCTTCTGAACCACAGCCCTTCAGTCCTCCTTCTTCTGGTCACCTCTCATCTGAAGAGGCAAGGTTCAGGGGTGTCAATAAAAATACTTGATTATGGGGCGTTATAGTGATGTGCAGGTTGAGACCAATGGGTCCCTTCCCTGGGGTGTCTACGCCCCCTAGTATGCTTCCCTCCAGTGGGAGAGGTACATAGGCTTCTTCCTGATTGGAGGGGTCCCTCCATCTCCAGGATGGTGGGGACTGAGAGGTGGCCTTCACGTCGCCTCTCCCACCTGAGGGCTGGGGGTGGCAAAGGTGGGAACACCTGCTTTCCTGGCAAGGTTCTCTCGCATAAAATGGGGGTCAGAACTGGTGATAGCCAGTTGATGATAGCAGGAAAAGGCTAGGGGCAGCTACCAAAGGCAGCAGGCCTTTGAAGTTCCCTCCTCGCGGACCCTGCCCATCCTGGAGGGAGGAGGCATGACACCTCTGCCCAAGATCTGCATTTTTCCTGACCCAGAGAGTGGGGGCTCGCTACCCAGAGGTCCAGAAACCCTTCTGAGAGTGGTAGATGGCCTTGAGCCAGTCAGGAATCACACTAGGGTTGGTTGTTTTTCAGGGGCATCTCCAAAATGCTCTCTGAGCGCATTTTTCATCAAATCCCACACTGGCATCAGTGTGGGTTTAATGCGCTGGTAAGTTTGATGCCAAACTTCCCAGACTTCAGTAAAGCCATCATGGAACTCTGGAGTTCGTGGTGACCAACCCCACCCCATGTACTCAAAATGGTTTCACTTCACTTACAGTGTCTCTGAATGGCACATACACTGTAGGGGCATATTGCTCCTGTAGCTATGACCTCACCTGGTAGGGCTTTAAGGACTGCTAGAGGGGTGACTTACCCATGCCACAGGCGGTGTTGGTGGGCATAGAACACAGGGATGGGTGCCAAGTCGACTCTTAAGTTTGGTCTGCACCAAAACACGCAGCCTGCCATGGCTGGGTGAAGTTGTAAAAGGTGAGGGGTCTCGATGAGTGGCACAATACATGCTGCAGACCTCAGTCTCTCTATGGTCACAAGGCCCTTGGTACCAGGGATACACCTTTTACAAGGGGCTTACATGTGGCCCAGAGCTGGGCCAATCGTGGGAGAAGGTACAGTTTTGGTGAAGAATACTGGTGCTGGGGCTTGGTTATCAGGATCCCAACCCACACTCAGTTGTAAAAAGCAGGTGCTGAGACGGGTCTCTATCGGGTTCAGCATTTTTACCCTCAGGTGAAAAAAAATCTTAAACCTGCCACTATACCACACTTCACAGCCTTTGAGGTAACTCCAAAGAGACCAGGGCCGGACTGGCCGTAGTGGGCACCGAGCAAAACCCTGGTGCGCCGCACAGGTGGGGGCCGGTTTTGGGCCCTGGGGGCCGTTTTTGTTACAGGGCCGTTTTTGCAGCATAGGTGCAAAATCGTCCCTGTAACAAAATCGGCAGAAAACCGGCCCTGGCAGCTCGGCGGCACCCCCAACCCCCCACGGGGCGGGGGAGGGGGGCGAGCACTTTGCCAGGGCCTGTTTTGGTTCCCAGCCCTGAAAGAGACTTGGTATAGTTTTTTCACTGTCTCATTATTTCAGAATCAAAGCATTTAAAATATCCTGTACAACGAAGCCATAGTTGTTGCCCATTTAATCTTACACAACTAATGAGCATCGGCAAAGCCAATAACCCTGACTTGTTGTGGGTGTAATGTTACTTGTTGTATTATATATCTGGAATGACAGAGGCAGCGAAATCCAGTCGGGCAGCACACTATGCTAAGCACAGATTTTTAGCTTGTTTCTTTTTTAGGCACGCCCTTAATTTCAATCGGCTATGCCCCTTTGAGAGACCCCCCACCCCCTTTGTTTTTTTCCTTCCACTTAAAGCCCAGTTACAACGTATCATGAAGTGCTGTGGATCTTAACTTTTGTATTGTGAATGGTTTAGTTTAAAAAGAACAGCATAGTAACTTCATACACATACTGCTTGAAGCGCTCATGCATGGGTCTTGTGTATCATTTCCCTAAGGTGTTGTCAATTTGATGCTCTGCAACACGTTTAAAGCTAGATGACTGCTAGACTTTAGCGCAAGAAAAGTATAAAAATAACCAACCTTTAACTGAGAAAAAGCAGAACACCATAATTGGAGTATAACAAAACGGACTAGTCTCACTTACTTTTATTAGAAAAGTTCTTAGGAATTCCAATTTAGATGAAGGTTTGCAATGTGCTTATTAGCAAAATGTTGATTTGTCATGAAACTAAAACATTTCTAAGCCATCTCGGATCCAGGTTTTTAGAAGTGAGACAGTGACTCAGTGTGTAGACTATTCCTCAGACAAACAAAGATACGCTTGCCAGGCTTGTATGCACACTGTGCGGTTGTATCAAAATATTGTTGAGGCCTAGCTTAGAATACATATCGTACTAGAAACAAATAGTCACAAACGTTGAGACAAAGTGACCGCTCTGGTGATACGACCATGACCGACTTGACCATGTAAATTGTATTGTGACACTTTGTCCAGATATAGCGGGTAATAAGCCCTCTCAGTTCAGAATGGTATACTTTTCAGTTAAGAGGCAGGGGAATGCACTCTAATAGATTGGTGATTAAACAGTTTCCTGCAATGTTTATGTCTTGCAGCCTTGGTACCGATGCAACAGGATGCAAAAAGGAGAGCGGCATTGAGGTTTCTATATTTCCATGTGGCCTGAAGTAGCGGCTTGCCAAGTGGAAGGTCGTGCTTTCTAAAATTGGTACTTGTGGTTTTGTTTCGTGATCTTTGTACTAAGTTCACTGAAAATTAATAAATATTTTTAAAATGTATAGGAAGGTGTAGGATTGGCTTGCTGTAAAACGGGATCTCAGTTTAATAACCTTGAAGGCAAAGCATGTTTCTCTGTACCCAAACTTGAATGTAAAACAGACAGGCACTGATTTGGTGACTATCTACCTCCCCATTCTGTATCTTCAGGCGCAGATGAGTTTTAGGAGTGTATTTGTTAGAGTAGGCACTAGATTGTAAATGTTGAAAAGGGCTTAAAACAATCGTTGAGGTGCATTATACAGAGAATTTTAGGAGCAAAATGTTACCTAATTTATTGAGTTTAGAAGGGAAGACGTGAATTAATTAAGCTACGTGTGCCGATCTCAGTAGTTCCAGCCACTAATTTGAGGAGGATGCAGCAATCAATGGTTGATGAATGTGGCGGAGACTATGAACAGGAGAAAAAGGTGGGGTACAGATTTGACTTTGTTTCCAGGTGAATAACAATTCTTCAATCCTATTCGACTGGTAGTTTTCATCTCTCACTGGAGCGGGTGGGACCACACTGCAAGCCAGAGGCAGCGGTTGCAATCCAGGTGCGGCTCAAGCAACCTGCGACAGTGGTCTCAAGGACCCGTGCTGTGCAAGGGAGCTTCTGAGAGATGGGAGGATGTGCAGAAAGGTTTCCCACAATAAGTTAGCATCCTCAGAAGAGACTGCTGTCCAACGAACATCGTGTTGTGCGCACTTGCCTTTGAAAGTGATGGCTACATCACTTGGACCAAACAAAGTCAAACCTTCCAATGAACAAGGTACTGGAAAACAATCCTCTTTGTGTATAACTCACTCATTGGAAGAAACCATGAATGAATGTAAATGAAAGCATTAGAACTGCTCTTTCACAGTATGGTCCACAATGCCGGTACAATGTCCAGCCGCTGGAAGGTATTAACATCCTTTAAAAAGAAAATAGGGAACCCTATAAGGGCACACATCTGGCAACATTTTGCCTAGTCTGTAACTGTCAAGAGAAGTGAAGCCTGCTTCCACATTCAATATAATAAATAATAATAATATCTTACAGAAAATCGATTATAAGTGATAGAAGTGTTCATTATTAACGGTATAATTATAAGTTACAGTCCCTTGGGTTGGAGGGGCGCACTGTTTACACGACACTGCGCAGTGGCAATGTACCACGCCTTTCGCGGGCTGTGCATGAAAACAAACCTTTTCGGAGGACAAGAGCAAGGGAACCGACTGTAGACTTAAGGTAGACCTTGAAGGGCCTCACTGACGGGGATGTAAACAAGCAGTCACTTTCTTGGATTAAAGGGACAAAAAAAATTACAGACTGACTTTCTTCCCATTATTATTTAAAGTGAGCCTTCTGGCGTTTCCTAGTGTCAGGTATTGTATTACTCAGAAATGTTCGATTTAACAACGGTTCTTGATTTAGAAAAGAAGCTTCACTCGGGAACACTGGTCCTCGGTGGCCACTCCTCGCTCGGCTGCTAAACACTTCCGGGTCTCTCCTCTCTGCCTGGGGTCACGTACTCTACGTTTGCCGCAGTTTTAAGCACGCGTTTATAATCGAAAGTTGTAACCTGTGCACCTAAGACAACTTGATGTGACCTGGAGGAAGGCCGCATGCCCTCAGGAAAACTTGTCGGTTTCTATCCTTAAAATAATGTGGAGTGATGTCACGAATGTAAGTTATTATTATTTTTTTTTTTTTAATTAACTGAATCCATACGTTTAACGAGCTAGAACCTCTCTTCATCATTCTAAATAATGCCAGAAGGGGCGATTTAATGTGTAAAAGACTGCAGCGGCATAAGCCAAGGTTACTTAAACACATTCAAGCAGAATATTTAATATTAGCAACTAGGTGGCCAATTAAGGGGCCCCTGTAGAGCAGGAGAAAAAACGTTTGGACAGTCTAGTTTTGAATTCATGTCATTTTTAGGCTCAGGGCTGGCAGCTGAGCAGAGGCTGCGTTCACAGACTGGCTGGCAGGTCTATCGGGTTATCAGTTCAGAAGGCATCTGGCCTTCACCACAAAAATGTAAACCTTTCACCCACTCCTCCCCCGGCGAAGCCCCTCTGTCAGTTTGTGAGGATTACAGCGTGCACAGCGGCGCAGCACGCGTCACATGCGTGCATACCTGTTTGTAAAGGAAGCGAGCGACAATCTGCATCAAGCAGCCTTCATTTCACACACAGACAGCTGGCACCTCGCAGCCTTTGGTTTCAAAACACAGGCTCGGCGTGGAGCATGGGGGAGGGGAGTTCGGTGACGCCAGCGGGCTCACTGAAGCACTGGGTGCACGCTATCTCCAACTCCAAGCGTGTGAGCTGCTGCAACAGAAACTGTCAATTTAAGGTCCATCTATTTACGGTTATCCCACAACTTTTTGTGAAATTTCGCTACCAAAACACACAAAATAACACACCACGACACCCTATAAAAGTGACAGTATCGCCCTTCACTAGGCAACGGGGCGATGCGCTATATGCCGAGGCACTATCCCCTGCGCTGGCGGCGCCTTTACCCTAGACCGGCCAAGCTTCTCACATCAGCTGCGCTCTCACTCCAGCCGCCAAAACTTCTCCCAGACGTTTACTGCTGCAGATAAAAGCAACGAGACAGATGTGTCACGTCAGAACTGCGTTAGTGCCTGGTTGTCCAGCGAACTATTACCAACCCGAGGCTAGAGTGCCACAGACATCAAAGAACAAACAGCAGCAGCTGTCAGAGAGACTCCCAGAGACGGCTTTTAATATTCAACAGGCTTTTAACAAGACCGTGCCTGTCAGGAGACAGGACTGCCCGGTGGCCGCAAACAAGGTTGAGAGATGCTAACTCAAACGTTCCCTTCACGATACGATAAAATACCTGCAATTCTGGCCGGCATCTAACCATTTTAAATTCCAGGTTATTAAAACGGGCTTCTTTCTCTACTAGTGACTGAATTACCTATTTCCTGAATTCCAAAGTACACAAGTTTCAGTGTGCCTGAACTCTGCTGTTGTCCCTTCAGTGCCATCCCAATGCACTCACTGGGCTACTGGCATCCTTCAAAGTTTGACCAGTTTCTACCACCCACCACATGGAGAGACAGAACTCTTCTATAAACCCAGGATATTATCAACAGTTTTTCACACATCTACCCCTCTCTCTCACCTACCCTTCTCTATCCCAACAGTATCACCATCAATAAACTTCTCAACTGTCCCCCAGCCCCTAGTTACCTGATCGCATGTGAAACTGATTTTCAAACTTTTATTTGGCCCAATTAACATGCTCACCTACTACGCCTTTCGAGGCCTAGGCCTATACGTGATGATTCCGAAGTCCTGACCTGGAGGGCGGTACCAAGCATGGCCTCCATCTAGAAATGGGACTGCTCTCCTAGTCCTGGGTTGTTGACAAAGTGGCGGTAGCTGAAGGTTTGTTTTTATGGATCACAGCACCGAACAGACTTTTTTCTCTGTTTCAGATGGAGTGCTACCGACCAGCCACGCTCTTGGAAAGTTCTGCTTATATGTGACACTTACACCCTTGCGCTAACATCCCGTTTGCATGTTAAGTGCCTATGTGCCAGGTATGGATAGCAGCAGGACTGGGATCATCGGGACCCATCGTGAACCGCCCCTGATTTGACAGGGCACACTATGGAGGTTGGAGTATGGTTTCCCCAGACAGTGGACATGTATTGTCTGCATTCCTGAAGCTGAAAGGAAGAGCCCCAGACATTGAAGTGTGGGAAGATGAAGACCTGGTTACCATAAGAAATTCTAGGAGGGCCTTTCCGCAGGGGGATTTCAAGTTAGTCACGCCTGAGCACTGCCACTTGATTGATGGTAGGGGAGGTGGCTCAGCAGATTCTCTTCTTAAAAGGTGCATAACTTTCTGAGTAGAGTTCTCACACACGTTTTGGATACTCCTGCCAGGAGCCAACATGGTTAATACCTCAGGGGAGAGACATCTCTTTGCACAACGACTGTGCCTGCACTGCAGGCAGAAAACACAATTTGAATATTATCTAAACTACCTGGTTCCAGGACCTCTGACAATGAATCAACATCCCTGGTCTGAAAAATCAGTATAAAGGGGAGAGACAAACCGTCCCATGTTGTTCCAGCTCCAAGATGGACATGGACAAGGAAGGAAGTGCTTCAAATAATACTGCAAGAGCTGCAGTGATCCAGGACTAGTGTGTGTCTGACAACCAATCTCCCAGTGGTGAAGGCACATCACCTCAAATCTGCACAATTTGCTAGAGAGCTGAAGGTCTGCTTAAAGTCAGAAGCTTACCTGCCTGCTCGGAGAGCTAAGGAGTGAGTCTGTCCCTGGAGGAGGAGAGACTGTCCAAGAGGAGAAGTGGAACACCCATGAGAGAGGACATATCAATGTGAGGGTAACTAATACTGACCCAGCCTACAATGGGTCACCCGGCCACTCTACATAGTTTGTGTGGTGAACTACAAGTATCAACAACCTCCGAGACAGCGTGTCGTCCAGGATCATGGTAACATGACCAGGAGGAATTGTTCTCCTGCTGCAAATCGAGACATTCACAGCAGTGGAGGACTCCAGCCCGCCTGGAGCCTGTACCTGCTGAAGACAAACAACCACTGCAAAGATTTACTGTCCTGTTCTTCACCAAGAGGCAGGAACAGGAGAAGGGCCACACTCTGCAATCCTGCGCCCACTGGTTAAGGAGCCAACTGTCCTAATGCAAAAGGTGCACCACCAATCTCTGCTCTGAACCACATTCAAGCTAACAGGTTACAGAAAGCCTGAAATGGGATGGAGAATGTGTCTGCATGTTTAAGAGATTACGTCTGCCAGCGTAAACATTTTTCCTTAAAGGTACGGAAACAAATGGATCTGTGTGTTACCAAACATTTGGTTGGCCTAACGGCTAGGGCGGTCAACCCCGAATCTGGAGAACTGGTTTCGAGTCTCGGAACTGTCGCTGAACATTCTGTGATTCTGGGTAAATCAGTTAATCTCCCTGTGCCTAACAAAAATGTACATGCCCTCATGTAACGCAACTGGTGCTATGTAAAGTGCTCTCATACCCGATACCTTCGTGTCAAGTTCGCGCTATATAAAACTCAGTTAAAATAAAAATAAAAAAAATAGATCCAGATTCCTGTATATGATTTTAAGATCACACCTGGGCAGCGCATACGCTGCTCTGTGAGGCATGCTGTAATGTATACTATGGCTTGAAGCCCTCTTTTTTCATTGGTTGCCATCTGTGCCTTTTATAAATGCATCCTTCTGTTTAGTCAGCATGTCTAATTACTCCCACCTTTTGTTGTTTTAGACCCTCCCTAAATGTTTTTCGTCTTTCTCTAATTAATGTGTATTTGTGCGCACTCTTTTTTCTTTGGGTGGTGGCTTGTGTATTAGCATGCCGCATGTACAGAGCCACTTTACGGACTGCGGCGATGGCTTGTGTACTAGCATGCTGCACGCACAGCAGCCTCCTTATAGACTGTGGCTTTTATTTTCCTCTGAGGAACTTTTAATGAATGCTGCACGCTGGGCGCCTACCTTATGGACTGCAAAAAGAACAATTGATGGACAGGATGCAGAACAATGTCATACATTCACCCCAGTACAGAGATCTAGGCCTAAATCCATCGTTTTTTTGCTCACCATGTGATTCCAGTTTGGATCCAGCCATATGCAAATCAGTCTTGACCCTGCGCCCAATGAGAACAGTCCAGCACGAACTGCCAGGCCAGGTCTTCCCTGGACTGGAAAAAAGCATCCTAGGACCGGTTTTGGGGTTTCACCCCTCATCAGCCAGAACAGCTTGTCTCCAGTGGCATGGAGAGCACAGAACCCACGTCTGGGCATACCCGTCCTACTCGGGGTGACAAATGCAATGAGAACAATTGATGGACAGAATGCAGAACAATGTCATACATTCACCCCAATAAGAGATCGGGACCTAAATCCATTGTTTTTTGCTCACCATGTCATTCCAGTTTGGACCCTTGACTGGGGGTGAATGTATGATTTATTCAGCATTCAGTCAATAATTTGTTTGCGTAGCACGTTTCACCCTAAGTGGGATGGGTATGCCCAGACGTGGGTCCCTTGCTCACAGGATTCAAGCTAGCCTGGCTGATGAAGGGAAATACCCAGAAACCGGTCACAGGATGCTTGTTTCCGGTCCAAGGAGGACCTGGCTTGGCAGTTCAGTCTGGACTGTTCCCAAGAGGCACAGGGTCAAGACTGATTTGCATATGGCTGGGTCTAAACTGGGGTGGCATGGTGAGCAAAAGAACGGTGGATTTAACTCAGATCTCTTGACTGGGGGTGAAAGTATGATTTATTCAGCATTTCGTCCATCATTTGTTTGCGTAGTACCTTATGGACTGCAGCTTTATTTTTGACCCGAGCATCTTTTAGTGAATGCTGCACGCACGGCACCTACCTTACGGACTGCAGCTTTATTTTGTCTTACACAGAGGAACTTTAATTAGAATGACCTCAACTGCTTTGTACAGTAACAGCTGCACAGTTGGGGGCAGTTTTGTGCTTCTGCTTTTTAACAGAGGCATTGTTTTCCGGTTCTGGAAGCCACAGTTACATTTCCTCCCATTTTCTCCCAAGGATCTTTTCATAATAATCAGTAGGATTGCTTTGTACAGTATTGGTGCATTGGTGATAATTCTCCCGCCTTTGTGTGCTTGGTTCCCTGCCATGGCGTATTCACTCATTGTTTCTCCTGTTCGTTGTCCCTCCATTACTTCTGAGTAAATCACCTCACATCATTGCTCTCCCATTGAGCGTCCTCCACTTCACATGACATTGTCAAAACCTATCAGTGCTGGTGAGAGAAAGGCAATCTCCAATAGCTTTCTAAAACCTGCTCTGAATGCTGCCGATACTTTACCAGGCGCATTGCCTCTGGTATTAATTTCCAGAGTTCCCCAGGGCTCATCTCTAATGGAGACCCTATTGCAGAGGTCTTCAATCTTTTTTGCTCTGAGCCCCCCACGCAAAATGTTGAGGTCAGCCCCCCTCCAAAACTTTATGGCAAGGATTGGGGGACTGGAAGTGACATGGCTATGCATGGGGTGGGGCTTATGAAATGATTTCAGGAGTACTTTTTCTATAGCTCTTAAACCACATTAAATATGAGACTTCTAAAACCGCAAATGCATCAAACAAAAACATGTATTGTCCCAAAAATACTGCTCCCCATAATGGCGGTGTTGTGAACCCCTCGCATTCTTGGACCCCATTGCAACTGTGCCTGCTGCATTAATGATAACGCAAAACCAAAGGGGATGATGGACGGAGTGTTGAACAACGCAAGCACTCACCCCCAGTCAACTGATCTGGGTTTAATCAATCATCATTCTGTATCTCACTCCACCACCCCAGTTCAGACATGGCCATATGCAAATCAGCCAGACCCTGTGCCTCAAGGGAACAGTCCTGCCCAAACTGCCAAGCCATGTCTTCCCTGGACCGTAAACAAGCATCCTGGGACCGGTTTCTGGCTAATCAGCCGTCATCAGCCAGGCTAGCTTGAATCCAGTGGCACAGTGGGCAAGGGACCCACGTCTTATTTATTTAATTTATTTATTTATTTCATTTATAAAGCGCTCGATCACCTGGCAGGCATCCTGGCGCTAGCATACTCAGATTACAGTATATAAGTGTGCCCGGAGGCTGACAGCTGAGTTAGACTTTGGGGAACAACCACGTTTTTAGTCTCTTTCTAAAAGGAATGGAATCGCTGACTTGTCTCAATTCTAATGGAAGTTCATTCCAAAGTCTAGCAGCTGGTATGCCAAAAGTTCTGCCACCCGATTTTGCTTTCCGGACTCTTGGTATTTTCACCAGTCTCGCCGATGAGGAGCAGAGGCTTCTTGCTGGAACATACCATTCAAACTTTCTCCGCATGGAAGCAGGTCCAGACCCATGCAAAGGTTTGAACACTAGACAGAGAGACTTAAACTGGATTCTCGGTCTAAGCGGAAGCCAATGCAACTCCGCCAAGGTCGATGAGGAAGAAGAACCTAGGGCTAGCTTGGCTGCCGTTGACTGAATCCTCTGAAGTCTATCCAGAAGATATTTCGGAGACTCTAACAACAATGCGTTGCAGTAGTCTAATATGCTTAAAATGGTACTTTGTACCACTAACGCGCGCATAATGTTGATGTTATGCTCTTTTATGACCGCAATCAAAGGTTTCATGTAAATGTTGAATAGAATTGGGCTAATTGCCGAGCCCTGTGGCACGCCATGCGTGATGTTGGTAAAGGCAGATTGGTAAGGGGGGGTAGACACTGCTTGCCTCCTATCAGAGAGAAAGACTGGAACCAACTCAGAGCACGGCCCGTCACCCCCACCTCCCTCAGTCTTCTCAACAGGATCCCATGGTTAACCATATCGAATGCTGCAGACAGGTCGAGCAGAATAAGCACAGCTGCTTGACCCCTGTCTGCCCGCATCCGAAGCTCATCCATCACGGTCACCAAGGCCAACTCTGTGCCATGGGCATGCCGAAAGCCAAACTGTACATCCTCTAGCAGTTTATTCTGTTCCAAGTGATTAGAAAGAGTACTGCTGACCACTCATACTACAATTTTGTCCGAAAAAGGGAAATTGGCCTATAGTTTTTGGGGCAGGCCGGGTCCAGTGTGGGCTTTTTTTAACAGAGGTGTCCCCAATGCCTGTTTCCAGTGAGACGTGACCACTCCATTAGAAAGAGACTGATTGCAAATTAGCCAAAGTGTAGGAACAGCTCTGCCTCAAACTCTTTCCAGATTTTTTGTGGCACAGGATCCAAAGGGGATCCAGAAGGGATACCTAAGGCTACCCTACTAAAGTCCACCACAGTCAATGGCACAACATCTGTTAAATTGTTGATGGCCAAGCTCTCTAAACTGTTAATAGAAGCATCGGTACCACTCTCAGCAATACCACTAAGACCCATATTGTCTATGATCCCAGACTCAAGTTGCTGATGGTCCCCACCCAGGTCATCAATAATAGTTTTAATTTTATCATTGAAGAACCTAGCCAAATTATCACAAAGGTCTTGAGAGGGGGGGGTATCTGATTCTTAGTGCAATCAGGACTGATTAAGCTATTCAAAATTAAAAAAATACTTTTTGAACTATTGGGAGCATTAAGAATAGTGTTGGAGAAGTATTCTGCTTTGGCCCTGTTAATCTATTTCTTATAACACACAATCTTGGTTTTCCAGATGTGTTTATCCTTATCCTCATATCCCCTTCTCCACTTCCTCTCCGCCTGTTTACAATCAGATTTACATTTTTTAAATGTATCATTAAACCAAGGGGCCAATGGTCTACCCCTTCTTCTGTGACTTTTTAATGGAGCCATAGAGTCTACAACCGCAGTAATCTTCGAGCAGAGGGATACATAGTTCTCCTCCACCTGCTTATCTAAAGAAAAGCAGTCCTCTAACTGAAACATGGGGGCTAAACCCCTCTTACACAGGAGAGCCTTCCAGTCTCTGCTAATATAGTTACTCATAATACAGGCTGCCTGATTATTGTGAATAGCAATGTCCACATGGAATTTAATCAGAAAGTGATCGGACCAATCCATAGGCAGAATTTCCACAATAATAAGGTGTTAAACCCCTGAAAAAATTAAATCAAATATATGCCCAACCTTATGACTAGCCTTAGCCACCTGCTGGAAAAAGCCAAGGCCTTCGCATGATTGGAGGACATTATAATAGCTTGAGTCAAGGGTTCCATTCAGCCAGAGATTGAAATCACCCAGAATCACTAATCTTCTAGGAGTGGCGGCCATGTTGGTGAAAGTCTCCAGCAATGATTGCTGCTGATACACACTAAAGGCCCCCAAAGGTCTATAACAGATAATTTCTGTTAAAACATGGCCATGGTCGTTCTTAATGGCGAAGCCAAGTAATTCAAAACCTTCAACAACATCAATATCAATGGTAACCATGTTCCAGGGGTCTTTATAGATCACACCAACCCCACCACCCCTCCCACTCAATCTAGGTTTATGGCAGATTTTATACCCAGGCGGACAAGCCCATCCTGGTTCTACCTCATATTCTAAGTGAGTCCAGGTCTCTGTCATGAACAATACATCCAGTTATGGAGTTCCAGCAACAGCTGAATTTCCACGCGGTGTTTGGGCAAGGATCTTACATTTAACAGCCCACAAGTCAAAATACCTTCTTTTAAGAAGACTGAAGTCGGTAATGCAGTCTCTGCGAATGTAAATTCCCCCCTATCTTTGACCAGCTCACCAATATTGTGTAGCTCCACACTAGTATAACTTATAAAACGACAGGCTTCATTAGAGCCCACTTTTTCTCCTAAAGGGACAGCATGGCTGGCACTTAGCGCGGACGGGGCAGACGGGCTTGCCTTTGACATGCCCGCTGCGCGCGTCTGCTGCGCATTCGCGCCATCAACTCTTTTTATGCTAATCTGTCCCCGAGAGCTGAAGCGCTAACTTCCATGATGGCGGGTCCGCTCGCACGGACGGACACCACAAATCAGGGAGAACAATGTGATCCTAAAGGGTAGGTGAAATGTTTTCCACCCCCGAGCAACAGGAATGGTGCAGTTAAAAATCCCCAATTTTAGAGAACAAACCCCCGTAAAAGCAATATAGGCAAAGAGAGCAGCAACTGTAGTAACAGCTCCCTGACAGTCACACAAACACTACGTCTGAAAGTGCCTTTCAAACGTCTGGGCATACCCTGCCAACTTAGGGCGAACAAAGCGATACCAAACGGGATCATGGACGGAGCGTTGGAGCAAATCAAACACTCACCCCCAGTCAACTGATCTGGGTTTAATCCATCATCATTCTTTAGCTCACTCCACCACCCCAGTTCAGACATGGCCATATGCAAATCAGCATGACCCTGTGCCTCATGGGAACAGTCCAGCCTGAACTGCCAAGCCATGTCTTCGCTGGACCGGAAACAAGCATCCTGGGACCGGTTTCTGGCTAATCAGCCAGGCTGCATATGGCCATGTCTGAACTGGGGTGGAAGAGTGAGCTAAAGAATGATCCAGTTCGGGCTGGATATGAAAAATGAACATGAAGAATAGCGGAATAACCGGTACAATGTACATCCTGCTACATTGTGGATAGTAAATCCAATTAGGAGTATCTAAACATGGGTGACCTATGTCTCAAAATGATGTTACAGGTGTTCATAAGTCAATGTCTTACGAAGTAATATATCTTATGCATTAATGTAACATTTGTTGGAAAAAATATAACATTTGTTGCAAAAAATAAATGCAAGAATGAGCTAACAACAAAGACAATCATTAGATCTAAATTACAGGTTTCATAAGAATTCCATCCTATCATTTAGTCCATTAAAATGCATTGTGTTCAGAAAATGGATCCAAAAGTTTTCACTTTGTAAGAGTCTGTTGTTTAGATCTGTTCCGTCTTTGGTTAATTAAACTCCGAGTGAATGCTACCTACAACACTGTAAAAGTCATCTACATGAATAATTGCCCTTGTGGCTTATGTTGTGTAGGGAAAACGTCTTGGAAAATAAGAATTCAAATTCTCAAACATATGAGTAACATTAGTTTAAAGAATCTAAATCAGCACTAGCAGTTCACTTTACAGACAAAACACAACATTGCTCAATTAAAGTTTTTGATATTGGAAACTGTGGAAACCAAAGAAGGAACAGATCTACATTACATTACATTACATTAATGCATATGATATATTAATTCATAAGACATTGACTTATGAACAACTGTAACATCCCTTTGAGACATAGTACACCCATGTTTAGATACTCATAATTGGATTTATTATCAACAATGTAGTGTAGCAGGATGTACATTGTACCGGTTATTCTGCTATTCATCATGTCCATTTTTCGTATCATATTTAGGGTATACACTTCCTTGTCTTCCCTTCTCACACATACTTGCACTTTGTCATTGCATCTTTCTTTTGTCGCGTTCGTTCATTTTTATTTTCAACTTCACGGTTCTTTTTCCGTTTTCACCATGCTAAGATGGCCGCCATTATTCACGCAGTCACGTGATTTTTGACACTGTTTTTTTTTATCTGACTACGCGCACGTTTGAACGCCAGACCACAACCTACACCGTGATTGAGATTCACATTGCCGTCGCGCTTCGCTAACTTTTGTAAGTAACATTGGGGTGTCCCTTCGCCTACACCACATAACGTTTTCAAATTTGTCAGACTCGCTCATGAGCTCCACCCCTCTTTTATTGTAGATGCTACTGCACCGTACAGAGCCTGCTTACAGCTCGTAACAAGCGATTACAAGATCGGATACCAGACACACATGTTGTGTTTATATGTAAGTGGTCTTCCGCAGGCAGGGGAGGGGAATTCCTATCTCCCGACGCCCGAGACATCTAGATTTCTTAGGAGGGCAAGAGGTTTTAATTTGCATTTTGTCCAAAGGACAAGTAGACAGTTTAATGGTGCTGGGGCCTGCACTTTAATTTCCCAAGAGCAGAACAACAACAGAGATATAGCAGAGCTCAAAGTTGCAGCCAGCTCCATAAGCTTGTGTGCCCCCCAGGCCCGCCCCTGTTCCTTTTATTTTCTTTGAGCAGGAGACAAACATCGTGCTTCTGCAGCTCCAGAACACTCGCAGCAATGGCATGTAAGAGGCTGCCTTATCTGCCTCTTGGCCCCTTGCTCTGACTTGAACTCTATGACCCCTGCGTTTTAATCTCTGCTCCACTCTTGGGCCTCATACGGCCCCAATAGCAGCGCTTTCCCTTCTCATGCACCTCGTGCACCCCCTTCTTTGCACTTTGCCTTTCCTGTACACTTTGTTTCACCCGGTGCCTAAACCTTGACACCCCTGCTCCCCTTGGCCTCTCGTTTTCTTAGTCATTCAGGGCTTACATTAAAGCTCATAAGTTTCTCCATGAGGCTTTCACGCAGGCCTAAGGCCACCCCCATTTCTGTCCTTGCAGTAGGCCTCTCATCTCACTTTGTGCATACACTAGGGGCATTTTGAACACACTGCCATAGCAACTACAGCAGCTGTGGAGTTCTTGATGGGCCTCTTCAGTCTGCAGGTCCGCACACAAAGGCCCATAATGGATTTGAAAGGGGTGGGTGGATGAGTGATAGGGTGTATGAATAGATGCATGGATGAATGAGTGAAAGGGTGGATGGATGAATAAGTGAAAGAGTGGATGATAGATGCATACATTAATGAGTGAAAGGCTGATAGATAGATGCATAGATGAATGAGTAAAGGCTGGATGGAGAGGTCCATGGATGAATGAGTGGAGTGAAAGGGTGGATGGATAGATGCATGGATGAATGAGTGAAAGGGTGGATGGATAGATGCATGGAAGAATAAGTGAGAGGGTGGATGTATAGATGCATGAATGAATACGTGAAAGAGTGGATGATAGATGAATACATTAATGAGTGAAAGTGTGGATGGATAGATGCATAGATGAATGAGTAAAGGCTGGATGGATAGCTGCATAGATGAATGAGTAAAGGCTGGATGGATAGGTCCATGGATGAATGGGTGGAGTGAAAGGGTGGATGGATAGATGAATGAATGAGTGAAATGATGGATGTAAGGAAGGATGCGTGAAAGAATGGATGGGCAAGGGTGAAAGGATGGATTGCTGAGTGGATGGATGGGGTGAAAGTGGATGGATGGGGTGAAAGTGGATGGATGAGTGAAAGGATGGATGGCTGAATGAAAGGGGGATTAATGGTTGAGAGATAGAGTAGATAAATGGATGGATGGCTGGGTGAATCGGTGGGTGGGTAGGTCGCTAACTGGGTGGAAGGGTGGATGGATGGGTGGATAGTTGAGTGTAAAGGTGGATGGAGGGATTAGTGAAAGGGTGGGTGGAGGGATTAGTGAAAGGGTGGATGGATGAGCTAAAGCGTAAATGGAGGAAGTGAAAGGGTGGAAGGATATACGAGTGAAAAGGAGGATGTATGTATGAGCAAAAGGATGGTGGAGGGATGAGTGAAAGGGTGGATGAATATGAGCGAAAAGGAGGATGTGTGGGGTGAAAGGATGGATGCGCAAAAGGATGGATGAGTGAAAGGAAGGCGGGATCGATGAGTTTGGTAGATAGGTTTGGAGATGGAAGGATAGGAATGAACAGGGGCTTCGTGAACACCCCACTTTAGCAGCTACTGTAGAGGTGGAGCTCTTGATGGGCCTCTTCTGTCTGCAGCTCGACAGACAAAGGCTCATAATTAATGTGAAAGGGTGGGTGTGAGTGAAAGGATGGATGAATGTGTGGGTGAAAGGATAAGTGAGTGTAAGTGTTGCTGGCTAAATGCATGGATGAATGAGTGACAGGGATGGTTGAGGGACGGGGATAGTGGATGGACAAAGGATGTTATAATGAAGGAAAAGATGGATGGATGGGTTACAGGGTGTATGGATTAGAGAGCGAAAGGATGGATGAGTGTAAAGGATAAATGGCTGAGGGGAAGGATGGATTGATGGATTGGTAGATGGGTGGGTGGATGAGTGAAAGGGTGGATGGATGAGTGAAAGGATGGATGGATAAGTGAAAGGATGGATGGATAGATAGATGGATGGAGGGAAAGGGTGGCTGTATGGATGAGCAAAAGGATGGACAGATGGCTGAAATGGTTAGGTTTGGAGATGGATGGGTAGGTTTGGATATTAATGAGCGGATGGACTGACAAATCCACAGATGGACGAACACATTGGTGAAAGGCTAATGGATGAAATAATGAATGGATGACTACGTAAAGATGAAATGCTAGATATCAGTGGGTGAAAGGATGAATGGATGGATGCTTAGATGGAAGAGACGGAGCAATTCTGGAGAGGACTCTAGTGACTTTTTTCGCTTGCTTGGTGGCATAAGAGCTTTGGATCAAAGTGGGGGGTATTTCAATTTTCTGATTACTCACTTGGCCTGCACTATGCTCCTTTCTCTACCTGGGGATTATCAGGTAGGTGTGGTGCTGTTCGCCAGCACGTTCTTACTAGACAGCCAGTATTTGGTCTCATAAAGACCTCAGTGCCATAGAAATTCCTGGTACTGAACAAAACTACTTTGTAAAATAGCAGAATGTTGTCACACACAATCAAGCCAGCCGATAGATAGGATGAGAAAGCATTTAAATAAAAACAAAAAGTCTTGGTTAACTCAGATTGAATAAGAGGCTCAAATGTTAAAGAAAGTCACAAAAGTGCACCCAGGATATATGTCCTTATATTAATGCAGATTTACGTTTTTCATGAATTCACATGAATTTCCTTAAGTAGGCCAGGAAACCGTAATTCTAGAAAACATTTGTGAATTGCATTTTAGCATGAGCAAAGATGAATGTGCCCCAGTGGAAATCTGAGTGTTTACAAGTTCACTTTTCCTCGAACCACATTTTTCCCAGCCCTGGAAGAAACTTTACTTCGGTCATTGTCAGGGGAAGTAAATTTCCAACCTTTCTCAGTATGGGAAAAGATTAGAGAAAAGCTAGTGAAAACCCTCAAAAGTCAAATCCTTTTATAGTATTAGCCTGACATTAACCAGAGAGGCTACTATCAAAGCTCTTCTATATTGAGATGGCTGCCATTATTTTACGGCGCACTATGTGGCACCAAAGGGACAAGTGGGTTTTGTTACAGGACAAGTAGATTTATGAAGCTACTTGTCCCTTGGACAAGTACATATTTCATTAAATTCCACACCCCTGCGCAGGGTCCCAATATTTCCGCACTAAGCTTTCGTTGCCCGAATACAAAGATTTGTTTCTTTTGTATTTTTAACAGGACGTGACTTTGAACACTTTCCTTGTAAGTTTCACGTTTGCACATATTAAAGAATGTGTGATCAACCATTTTGGTCTCCATATTTCTTACACGGGTCACTTTTCGGGAGCGCTTTTCGTTTTGTAACGTGGTTTGCATGAAGTCTCACACCGGTCTCCACACAAATTGAACATAGTAATCTTTGATGTTTTTCAATAGACATCTTTCCACTTTTATCGACATCACGTTCCATGATGGTTTTCACCACTGCTACCGCTTGCCACCTTTTGAATTCTTTAATTATGGTATTACATGAATATGAAATAATGGACATGTACATGACTATGATGCTTATAAATTTTATGTATTGTGAATGTATATCATATTTCAGTTTGTGAATTGCGCATTTTGCTTGGTTTCATCTCCAGATGAGTCCCCTGAAGAAGGGCACGTAGTTGCCCGAATTGCATCGGGAACGTTTTTTTGACATTGGAATGACAAATAAGTCACTTGTGAAAAGAATTATGAACTGAGATTTCTATCAGATTTGGGAACTATGCATTATTAAAAATTTGAGTTAACCACATTTCTACTGTGGATTTTTTCATTTTCAACTGGATTAAAAATTGAAAGACCCATTGGGCCCATTCGCTGTGCACTAAGGGACATCCCCTAGCCAGGGGATGCTTTATACAATTTAATTGAGACAACACTCTATAGGACTGGAGAGTGATACCTTAGGAGCACGAAACAACTTGTTCACCCAAGGAACAAACAATATGGCTGTGCGTATCAAACCTATTTTTTTTTATCACTATTAATTGGACATAGTTATTTATAATTCCCTTCATTGCTGCTGTAGCTAAATGCACTCTGAACTACCTTGTTAAATGGTGCACATCCTCGGTGACAGACCTTGGGATATGGGTGAGCAGAGATACAGAAATCCTGTCACAAAAGTGCCGATTTCGCTGGCATTTTTGTAAAAATCGCTGCATTTTTACAAAAGTGCCGATTTCACGGCAAACTGCGAAATCCTAGAGGGTCTGATTAGCCAGAAACCGGTCCCAGGATGCTTGTTTCTTGTCCAGGGAAGACCTGGCTTGGCAGTTCGGGCTGGACTCTTCCCATGAGGCACGGGGTCAGACTGATTTGCATATGGCCATGTCTGAACTGGGGTGGCGGAGTGCGCTAAAGAATGATGATGGATTAAACCCAGATCAGTTGACTGGGGGTGAGTGCTTGCATTGTTCAACACTCCGTCCATCATCCCCTTTGGTTTTGCGTTATCATTAATGCAGCAGGCACAGTTGCAATGGGGTCCAAGAATGCGAGGGGTTCACAACACCGCCATTATGGGGAGCAGTATTTTTGGGACAATACATGTTTTTGTTTGATGCATTTGCGGGTTTAGAAGTCTCATATTTAATGTGGTTTAAGAGCTATAGAAAAAGTACTCCTGAAATCATTTCATAAGCCCCACCCCCTGCATAGCCATGTCACTTCCAGTCCCCCAATCCTTGCCATAAAGTTTTGGAGGGGGGCTGACCTCAACATTTTGCGTGGGGGGCTCAGAGCAACAAAGATTGAAGACCTCTGCAATAGGGTCTCCATTAGAGATAAGCCCTGGGGAACTCTGGAAATTAATACCAGAGGCAATGCGCCTGGTAAAGGCTCAGTTATGAACGTCTCATTGGCCTCAGTATCGGCAGCATTCAGAGCAGGTTTTAGAAAGCTATTGGAGATTGCCTTTCTCTTTTATTTAATTGTTTCTTTTTCTATTTTCAGAAATAGACTACTCTATTGCCTCCCACTGATATTGTATAAAGCTATCAAGGGTCACGCTCATCTTCAGAATTTTCCATTCTGTTGGCTGTTGATGTCTCCATTTTCCTCCAGGCAGAAACTAGTCACTTGCTATCCTTATCTGGTAGAGGGGCTGGTACATTCACCCTTTTCCTGGCAGTAGAGACAATGTGTGAGCCCGCAGGCATGTTACATCTATCGTTAATTGGTTCTTATGTCCACCATGGAAGTCAAAACTTTAGATGATACTAGCCCGTTAAATATCAGCTGTCCTTTGTATGAAATGGTAGGAGAACTTGAAGTTATAGATTTTCCCTCCGCATTGGGCACTTTAGCAGAAACAAAGTATTTTCCTGGTCTTCCAGCTGACACCATTTATTAGATGCTTTCCTTATTAGTGTGTGATATGTGGATAAGTCACCTGGAACAGAGGGTTTTGATGAATAGGTGTCCATCTCCTCTTGGGTGGAATCTTGATCCATTTCCTGCAATATCAATTCCTCAATGTCGTATAGAATGGGCATACGAGTGTCTACCTTAAACTCTATTCCTCTGGCTCAGACGATGCTGGGTGTGTATATTCTTCTCACTCCTGCTCGGTTTCCTTCCTAAGAGTTGTATACTGTTTAGGTCTTATTTTAGGAGCAGCAGGTATGTACTCAAATTCTTTCTTTTCCTGTACAAAGGCTGGAGCCTCGGACTGCAGACATGGCTTTCTGTTTTTGGATGTTGATAGCTTTTTTTTTCACTCTGGCATCACGATTAGAATCAGTCTTTTTTATAAGATGGAGTTGTGTATTATTATTTAGCCCTCCCGTGATCAGAATCACTTTTTGGACTCAAAACAATCTGAAGGTTTGTGCGCACTGATGTCTCTTTCGACACAGAAGATAGTTTTTAGGTCTTGCGTGGCGTACTGCGCGCAAGCGAGCTTGCGAGATTTTATGTTTTTAGGAGAACTTCACTAGCGAGGGTTACGCCCCGCCCCTCTTCTCCATTGGCTGGCCTCCTAAACGGTGGCCAGCCATTGGAGAAGAGGTCCTAGTGAGGTTCTCCTTTCTCTTTAAGCCCAGTCCTTTTCAGATTGGGTTCCTTGACTTACTGCTGAAGTAAAAGGTTTCTTATCTTCTTTAAGGGTCCAGATGGCCCCATAAAGAAGATAAGGAACCTTTTAAGTCAGCAGGAAGTCCGGGAGCCCAGTCTGAAAAGGACAGGCTAAAAGAGAAAACTTGCGTCATGGCGCGTGCTTGTTTCTCTTTGTACTATGGGTACAGGGCCGGCTCTAGGCTCACGGAGGCCCTGAGCAGGGAGGTTAGGTAGGGGGTCTGAGGCCGCCAAATCCCTGCCAGGGGCCGCCACGCAAATATGTATCTAAGGATATATATTGGCGTGGCGGCCCCTGGGGTTTGGCGGCCCTGTGCAGGTGCACAGCTTGCACATGCCTTAGGCCGGCCCTGATGGGTACTGAAGTATTTGTTCCACTGCACCCTTTTGTCAATTTAATTTGCTATATTTACATGGCTGCTAATGTATAAAAGCACAGAAGGGAATGCATAACTTTGCCTCGTGTCCCTAGTAGAACTGCATGAGACGCCGATGACAGCATCTAATCTTTGATTTTTCCGAGGCATCGCACAGACAGTCTTAAAATAGCCACTTGGAGGAGCGCAGATAAGACCAGGTGTGTGCTTCCTCGCCGGCCGGCCCGGTCACTGGCGCAGCTTCCCTTTTATGCAGAATAACAGCACGACCGATAAACGTGCATTTGGGCTCAAAATGCAAGCTTGCGTGTTGCACGGACTGCACTGCTCACCTCTAAGTCACTCCATAGAGAGTCCTGGTTGCACATGTCCCACGCCATCCAGTCCCCGAATGACGGCTGCACAGCATTCAAACTCCAGTGCACGGATCCACCAGGCGCCCAGCACACACTCATGGAGGAAAGCGGCCCCTCACTGAGGCAGAGTGGAAGGCACCTGTCTTACTACTGTTCCCAGGCACATGACAAAGCTATTAAAAAGTAGGCTGGTCTGTCACTCACCCAACCCTCTCTCACGGAGCTGCTGGGGGAAGCGGTGACGTCTGGGGGAGGTAGAGCCAAGGCTGTGCGAAACTGGCCTTCCAGCGCGCGCGCGTGCACCCACACTCACTCTCAGATGCTCACGCGCGCACAAATGGCTCGCACGAGCTCCCGAGCGCTAGCCGGCAGTGTGATTAAAATCGGATTTAAATGCCACACCTCCTTTAATTGTTCCGCAGCATAAAATCCCACGAAATGCGGCCTTTAATTTATTTATGTTTCCAAAATAAACAACCGAACAAGGAAGCTCTGCTTGCTGCCTGAACCGCCTCATGCGAGCAGTGCGATGAACTCACTTATTTCAACTGTTTTGGTGAATTTTCCCGGGCAGCGTTTGGCACACGCGAGTGTGGTTTGTTCGCATCCTCGCGTCACGCACATAAGGTACTCTGCTGTGGTGGGAATTGAGGCACATTTAACTGTTTTTTCTAGTTTGTATGGCCTCTTTCAGACACTAATGTAGGTTTTGTGCAGCAGCTCTCGCGCCGAGACATGAAATACGGGACTCTCCAGGGAAAATCTATATTCTCAAAACGTCCTTTCGTATCTGGAAATGCCGCGCGCAGAAGGGCGTTGTTTGGTTACATATGGGAGCTGACGCTGTTGAAAAACATCTCCCTTTCCAGGTTACCTTCCACTGTTTCCATTTCAAAGAGGCGCCCTGGTAACAAGTGTTATTGGACGCAAGTGCCGGGTCTGCCCGTAACTGCTGAGGCTGTGGTCTGTGTTTTCCATAGATGCTCGCTTACCTCCATGCTGCTGCCTGCGGGCGGTTTTGGATAGACATTTTTCTAATCGTACTACTGGCCTCCTCTGTGAATTTTCGGTTTGAAGCTCAGACGGGCCAATGTTGTTTTCACTTAAGAAGCCCCGACTTACTGAAAACAAACATTGTTCTGACATCGGGCACGTGCAGCCTTCCTGTCCTTGGGAGCTTATCTCCTGTACCCCATCTAACCCCACACACACACACACACACACAACAAACCCACACACAAACAACCCCACATACACACAAACAATCCCACAACCACACAACCCCATACACACAAGCCCACAACCCCACACACACACAACCCCCACACACAACCCCACACACACAACCCCACACATACACTCAAGGGTTCTGGGCTATGGGGATTAAACATTTAAGGCACTAGAAGTGTTGCTAAATGTCCATTGTAAACCCATGTGTATACTATTTTGGGTAAGAGTGTGTGAGTGGCTCTGTGTGTGTGTGGCTCTGTGTGTGTATGGCTCTGTGTATGGCTGTGTGTGTGTGTGTGTGGCTCTGTGGCTGTGTGTGTGGCTCTGTGTGTGTGTGGCTCTGTGTGTGTGTGTGTGGCTCTGTGTGTGTGTGTGTGGCTCTGCGTGTGTGTGGCTCTGTGTGTGTGGCTCTGTGTGTGGCTCTGTGTGTGTGTGTGTGTGGCTCTGTGTGTGTGTGTGTGTGGCTCTGTGTGTGTGTGTGTGTGGCTCTGTGTGTGTGTGTGTGTGGCTCTGTGTGTGTGGCTCTGTGCGTGTGTGTGTGTGTGCAAATGCAATAGGTCTCGCATTTGCGAGAGATTAAGCTATTGGCATTGTAAATGACAATGCCATTTATTTATCGGTTTTCAAAACCAACACATAAATAAAAAATGTTGTCAGCTCTAACGTTTGCAAAGGCGAGACCATTGCATTGTAAATGCTTGTTCTTTTTGCCTCCCTCAACCGCAGAGCGTTTTTATTTCGGTGTCGACTGAGCTTTCTTCCTCATATAATCTGCAGATCGTGATGGCTTCAAGAGGATTTCCTACGGAGGCATTGTAGACCTGGGTTTTTCAATACTGAGATAATTCTGGCATCGACTTGGCATACCTATAGTCAACTGCCGCTGAAACTTTGGAGCCAGCCGCAGAGCATTCCCTCTGAAACTCCTCCGTTTCTTCAAGCACATCAGAGCTTCCACTGGTGACAGCCTCAGGTGCTTTGGGGAATGTCTTTGGACTTTGCCATAACATAACGCGCCTTGCCTCTTACTCCATAGTTTTTAAGGTCTTTAGTTGGAAAGCTGTATAGGCTCAGAACCCTTCAGACTTGTAATCCTTGGACAGGCATATCTTACATACTTTGTACGAGTCCTGCTTGACATACAGTTTACGCAACCAAACAGGGGACGGCAAGAAACCGCACAGCATGTGAACCTAGAGGAGAGTCGCCCTGCAAACTAAAGATGCAAGACTTTGACATGCATTCTGTGAAAGTGATCAGAACCAAGATCCTTATCGACCTCGACATGAATAACTGGATGCTACCATTGGGTAACAAAGTTCAACTAACGCGTTTCTTGGGGGAAACTGCCTTTGTGCTGTAACCAAAACTTTACTTGGGCGAATGCCATGACACAAAACCGAAAGAAACCGTGCATAAATGCATTCAGACTTGCCCATCAGATTACATACATAGTTTTAACATTTCCACATGAAGTGGAACGCACCTCAGCATTCTTTACATATTTAACTGAAATGAAGTTTCCCAATGGTTTGTGGTAACTGGATCTATGAAAAATCAACACTTCTAAAAAGGGTTGTTTCAACTATTTCAAATCACTTGCAGTTCTATTAAAACATGCCCACCATGGCCCAAAACTGCAAAAGGGCTTCCAAAAGATTTGTACCCATCAAACACCGACACAGCGTAGATGCAAGAGGGACTGGACTTTAAAACAATTATTTAGCTGGTTAAAACGATAAAAGGGGTGCAGTACCACCAGACATCAAAAGCAGAACAGCTCAATACAATAAGAGATACAATTGTAAATTAAAACATCCTTAAAATATCAGTTAAAGACTGCCCAGGCAATCCCATCAAAATCACAGAAGGTGAACACATCAATACAAGGAGAGTTACAATTTAAAATTAAAGCAGAGCTTCGGTAAATTAGTAAGACCTCGGAGATCACAGTTGGATAAAGGCAGACAGACGTCTAGACTTTCAAGTGTAAAGTCCAAATTCTGAGGAAGACGGATGCAAGCGGGATGGATTGCTGATATCCCAGGACATGGAGCAGAATCTAACCGTAAAACTATCCTATTCACTATGCTCCTTGCTTTTACAGATCTTCAGTCAATGGTTTCACAGCCGAGGTTAACATGACATTGTAATAGCCAGGGCTGGGCACGTCGAAAGCCCAACGCTCCGCTTTGAGCAGGGTGTGCAGCGCACAACAGCATGGTACCCTTGGCAAGCAAGTTTATGCCCAAGTCTTGAGACATTAAACTCGTCCCTGCTGGAGAATCAACACGTCTGCGGTCTTTTTAAATGTTTACATATTGACACAGCAAGCCTTCAAAAAAGGATGTCAGAACTTTTACAAGTTACAGCACCTGAAACACAAACTGAGGCGATAGCTTTCTAAGGTACATTACCGCAACTCGAATCTATCCCAAGACAATGCATCTAGGTGTGCACCGCGCACTAATAAACATACTTCTGAACATGCTCCAGTTTGAGTAACAACCGCAAATAACTATACTATGCAATTACTGTATTTACCTTGAAACTAACCCAGAGGTGACTAATGAAAGCACCATAATAACGCAATGACTCGCACAATCCTCTTTTGTGATGTCTCTAAATGAAGGATGCCTTTTTAAGGCCTTATACTTAGGGCTCCCTGTTTTCCGTTTTTACTGATTTTTACAGATAAATACAGACAGAAAACTTTTATTTTCTTGTCTGTATTTATTTTTAAATGTGGATAAAAACGGAGATTGGGTTGCTTTTTGAGTAATTCTTAATACTGTCTGCCATGACTGCCAGGCCAATAGCTGTGTGAATTGATAGGTAAGGGGATTAAAAAAGAAAGGAATTTTAGTAAAGAGGCTTTAACACCAGTAGATATGCACAGGGTTGATACTAAAATGTGCATATTTTCAGATATGTGCATTGAATTATCTTGTGCGGGTGTTCACAACATTGAATCCTGGCAGGGATTGAAGCTTGGGTTCATATTTAAATAAATGTGGAAATATACTTATTTCAGCTTAATTTTTCCACAAAACCCAAAATAAATCTGGATAAATACAGACTGAAATGTCAAAAAAATAAATACCACAAAACCGGTAGCCCTACTTATACTATATGAAAATTACCAGGATGAAGCCTAGGACGAGATTACATTAAAAAAATGATATTATATATATATATATATATATATATATATATATATATATATATATATATATATATATATATATATATATATATATATATGTATATATAGTTAGGATTGTTTTCCATAGGGAAATCGCAACATTCTATTGGGAATAACTTTGGCGCCGGTTGAGGAATCTTCCTGAAATTTTCCTCAACTTTGCCTCGCGGCGCTCCGCTCCTTCCCTGAAAGTTTGGGGGGGGATTCGTCAAGCGGGGGCCGAGATAAGAGGGGGGTCCCAAAACGTGTTTTCCCCATGTTAATTTCTATAGGGCGGTTGGACTCACTTTTAGCCCGAACGGCTGAATGGTTTTCCACCAAACTTGGCAAAATTGTAGGGACTGGTAGCCCGATGTGCCTTTGCTATGTCTCAAGATATGTGCTCCAGTGGTTTTTACGAAAATTAACTTTGAAAAAATATATATTGGGCTACATTGGGCTACATATATGTTAGAGCCCAAATGTAGCCCAATGTAGCCCAAAGATGGCCACCAGAGACAAAAAAAACAAATGTAGCCCAAATATCAGCCAGATGTAGTCCAACTATAGCCCAATGACAGAATGTCCCAGAGTGTTCTAAAGAACAACTAGAGCGCTAACAGTCTTAATTATGACAAAAGTATGGCACACCTGAAGTCATCTTGATTGGAATAAAGTGGTAACACTTAATACATTTAATTTGAAAAGGAACAAAATGAGGGGGTTCATTTTGCCATAGAAATTATGATTAGTGCTGAAGAAAGAAAAATTAGGGCACATTTTGAGTGACTTCTCAAATCCTCTTATATTTCATTAAAAACATTCTGATATGCAGTCTCCCAAGATGGCCACCAGAGACAAAAGAGCCCAAATATCAGCCAGATGTAGCCCAACTATAGCTCAATGACAGAATGTCCCAGAGTGTTCTAAAGAACAACTAGAACGCTAACAGTCTTATTTATGACAAAAGTATGGCACACCTGAAGTCATCTTGATTGGAATAAAGTGGTAACACAATACATTTAATTTGAAAAGGAACAAAATGAGGGGTTTCATTTTGCCATAGAAATTTTATATATATATATATATATATATATATATATATATATATATATTCACTGAAAAAACCATAGGTTACACACCAGTTATAGTTAGAATTAGCATTTAAAAAACCTTTGAAATTAACTGAAAAAACCATAGGTTTCACACCAGTTATAGTTAGCTGGAAATTTTACTCGCATAAAACCATTGAAATTCCCACGTTATAGTTAGTTGGACTCACTATAACTTGCACGTCTGCAATGCACTGCTGAAGACGTCACATATTACATCACTCATGCATATATTTAAATATTTAAACATTACTCGCTAATATATGTATTCACTAAGATACACTTAATAAGCCAGTTAACCAATCATTTTTTTTTTTTAAAAACACTGAAAAAACCATAGGTTTCAGGCCTTATATAGTTAGGAATTAGCATTTAAAAAACCTTTGAAATTCACTGAAAAAACCATAGGTTTCAGGCCTTATATAGTTAGGAATCAGCATTTAAAAAACCTTTGAAATTCACTGAAAAAACCATAGGTTTCAGGCGTTATATAGTTAGGAATTAGTTTTTAAAAAACCTTTGAAATTCACTCAAAAAACTATAAGTTTTAGTGGTGTTATAGTTAGCTGGACATTTTACTCATACAAAACGAATGAAATTGCTCCTATATAGTTATTTGTACTAACTATATTTCGCGCACCCGCAATCCACTGCTGATGATGTCACATATTAGATCATTCATGACATGGTCAGTGACATCACTGATGACATCTCAAATGACATCACTGATGACATCATCCACGTGACAATCACATACACCTTTTCATACACTAATACAATTTTACATCACTGTTTGTAAAACTACAGAGTATCATATTTAAATCAATTGTCACAGCAATACAAGTATCTAAAAATCCACTCAGTGATTCATAGATGTATACACACATCTAATCACTTACCTATGGATTCACTTATACATGCTGTCAATGAACAATAGAACACTATCAAAAATACTTATACATCTATATCGACATTAAACAACAGCACGCATCCTATTCACATATGAAGTCATCCTACTCACTTATGCAAACAATGGATCATACTTACATATTTACTTAGCAAAACACTTATACAAACACCACTTCTTCTATTCATTTAGATAGTAAGTCATACTTAGTGAATTATAAAATCATTATTATAAGTATACAGTTATCCATACAGTCACTCACACAATCATTGTGTCTTATGTATACTTATTTATATACAACAACTGACACACACACTGCCTTTTATTTTTCTAGTTTGTTGGACCTGTACCATTGAGAAATATATTTGCTCATCACCACACCCATAAAGATATTCACTCACCCAAACTGTTAGAACATGTAGTTTTAACTTCATATATCTACTGAATCAACTATTCACACATCTTTGGACAGTCACACACCCCCCACCGAACCACACACACTTTCACACTCCCATACAAATACTCAGTTAACTAATCAATAACTAATATAGACTTTCACATAGCTAGTAACCAACTGTAGAATCAGTTTACACAACAACTGACAAAGTGATACAGATATTCACACAGTTTAGTCACTATCCACTATATTTAGTGAGACATTATAAATTGGTCAAGTAAACAGTCAATTACACTGCTACTAAATCCTCCATCCAAATATTTATTTATATATATCCACTCATTCTTCAATGTAAATTGCTATATATATAATGCATATTTAAATAACGAAGCAAACCACATTCACTGGATGATGACATCAGTGATGTCATTTGAGATGTCATCAGTGATGTCACTGACCATGTCATGAATGATCTAATATGTGACATCATCAGCAGTGGATTGCGGGTGCGCGAAATATAGTTAGTACAACTAACTATATAGGAGCAATTTCATTGGTTTTGTACGAGTAAAATGTCCAGCTAACTATAACACCACTAAAACTTATAGGGCCAGATGTAGGTAATTTTAATTTACCACCTTTTAAATACCGATTCATACCAAATCGGTATTTAAGAGGTGGTAAAATAGAGGGGGGGGAGATGTAGGTATTTCAGGGTCGGTAAATACTGAATCGTTAAGATTCGGTATTTACCGATTCTGTAAATACCGAATCGGTATTGCCCATTGATTCCTATGGGCCTTGCAGCCCATAGGAATCAATGGGCAATACCGATTCTGTAATTACAGAATCGGTAAATACCGATTTTTGCAAGGGTGCAGGGGGTGTCACTTTGACACCCTCTGGCACCCCAAAAATAGGCATGTGCGCCATGTGGCACATAGACATGCCCTAAGGGCATGTCTGTGTGTCACATGGCACAGGTGTGCATGCACACATGTGCATGCACACCTGGATTCGGTATTTTACCACCCAATTGGATTGGGTGGTAAAATACCGAATCTGAAAGGCCTGCGGCACTCAAAGATGTGCTACCTACATATGCTTTTACAGACTCGGTATTTTTACCGAGTCTGTATTTACCGATTCGGTAATTTTACCGAATCTGTAAATACAGAATTGGTAAAATACCGATTCTGTAAAGCATGCTCCTACATCTCAAAATCCAATTACCGGTCGGTAACGGCCGAATTCGGCCGTTACCGACCGGTAATTGGCCACCTACATCTGTCCCATAGTTTTTTGAGTGAATTTCAAAGGTTTTCTAAAAACAAATTCCTAACTATATAACTCCTAAAACCTATGGTTTTTTCAGTGAATATATATATATATATATATATCAAAATTGACACAGGCACAGGCACCACAATTGAAGGAAGCCACAGGAAGTTTCATTTAATCAGCTCATTTATTTGAATCAAGCGATACAAGAGGGGATGATGGACGGAGCGTTTGAACAAATCAAACACTCACCCTCAGTCAACTGATCTGGGTTTAATCCATCACCATTCTTTAGTTCACTCAGCCACCCCAGTTCAGACATGGCTATATGCAAATCAGTCTGACCCTGTGCCTCATGGGAACAGTCCAGCCCGAACTGCCAAGCCATGTCTTCCCTGGACCGGAAACAAGCATCCTGGGACCGGTTTCGGATTCATAATCCTCATCAGCCAGGCTATCTTGAATCCAGTGGCCAAGTGAACATGAGACTCACGTCTGAGCATACCCTGCCACACTTAGGGCGAACAAAGCGATACAAAAGGGGATGATGGACGGAGCGTTTGAACAAATCAAACACTCACCCCCAGTCAACTGATCTGGGTTTAATCCATCACCATTCTTTAGTTCACTCAGCCACCCCAGTTCAGACATGGCTATATGCAAATCAGTCTGACCCTGTGCCTCATGGAAACAGTCCAGCCCGAACTGCCAAGCCATGTCTTCCCTGGACCGGAAACAAGCATCCTGGGACCGGTTTCGGATTCATAATCCTCATCAGCCAGGCTATCTTGAATCCAGTGGCCAAGTGAACAAGGGACTCACGTCTGAGCATACCCTGCCACACTTAGGGCGACCAAAGCGATACAAAAGGGGATGATGGACGGAGCGTTTGAACAAATCAAACACTCACCCCCAGTCAACTGATCTGGGTTTAATCCATCACCATTCTTTAGTTCACTCAGCCACCCCAGTTCAGACATGGCTATAGGCAAATCAGTCTGACCCTGTGCCTCATGGGAACAGTCCAGCCCGAACTGCTAAGCCATGTCTTCCCTGGACCGGAAACAAGCATCCAGGGACCGGTTTCTGGCATTCCAGCCATCTTCAGCCCGGCTTGCTTGAATCCAGTGGCAAAGTGAGCAAGGGACTCACGTCTGAGCATACCCTGCCACACTTATGGCGGCCAAAAACGGTACAAAAGGGGGTGGTGATGAACGGAGCATCTGAATCAATCAAACACTCACACCCAGTCAAAAGATCTGGGTTTAATCCATCACCGTTCTTTAGCCCACTCTGAAATGAAAGCTCACTGTGGCCTTCTGGGATGTGTAGTGCAAGTCTGTGATACCCAAGTGGGCGCGCTGACTGTTCATGCAAATAAATCAAATATACCCATGTGGGCTGAAATGCTGTCCTGGTAGGCACCTGCCGTGCTTTGTAGATGCCCGAAAGAGCTTCAAGCAGGCAGCTCCCTGCTGAGCACCGGCTTGACTTCCTCCCCAAGTCTGAAAATCACAGTGATGTCGAAGCGGGTCTGCAACAGCAGCGGGCAATCCTTCACGGCTTAGGCAAGCCTTAATACATCCATCGAAACAGGTGCCACAATTGAAGGAAGCCACAGGAAGTTTCATTTAATCAGCTCATTTATTTGAATCAGGCAGCTTGCTGGCAGAGCCCTGTACAGGAAACCAAATCAGAAAGTGTAGCGCCGGACGCGTTTCAGGTTTAAAATCCCTTCTTCAGCGGCGTTGATTATGGCAGAAATGTAAGCGCTGAGCAATGCACTTTTATCTTCGTCATCCCTCCCTGATAGGCGTGGCCCTCACTGTGGCCTTCTGGGATGTGTAGTGCAAGTCTGTGATACCCAAGTGGGCGCGCTGACTGTTCATGCGAATAAATCAAATATACCCTTGTGGGCTGAAATGCTGTCCTGGTAGGCACCTGCCGTGCTTTGTAGATGCCCGAAAGAGCTTCAAGCAGGCAGCTCCCTGCTGAGCACCGGCTTGACTTCCTCCCCAAGTCCGAAAATCACAGTGATGTCGAAGCGGGTCTGCAACAGCAGCGGGCAATCCTTCACGGCTTAGGTAAGCCGTAATACATCCATCGACACAGGTGCCACAATTGAAGGAAGCCACAGGAAGTTTCATATATATATATATATCCATCCATCCATCAACACAGGAACCCGATTGAAGACAGGCCACAGGAAAGTATGGTATTCTGCTCATTTAAAGGTAGTCAGGCAGCTTGCTGGCAGACCTCCTGCCCAGAAAGACACATCACAAAATTAGATGCCAGACGAGTTTCGGGTACATAGGCTCCCTTCATCAGTGGCATTGGGTCAAAGCTGAAATGCAAGCACAGTTCCTTGCGCACTCGTTTCTCTTATATGTCCCTGCAATGGTAGGCGTGGCCATCCCATAAGCCTTATGGTATTTGTAGTGCGCAGGTGTTTATCCCAAGTGGGCGCGCTGTTATTTCATGCAAAATTAAAACCAGTAAAACCCAGGTGGGCTGACGTAAAGTCCTGTCAGGCGCCTGCCGTGCTTTGTAGATGCCGCTTCGAGCTTCAAACGAGGTGCTCCCTGCAAACCACACCCTTTGTTTCCTCCCAAAGTTCGAACACCAAAGTGGTGTCAGGACGGGTCCGCAACAGCGGTGGGCCTTCTTCCCGACTGGGAAAGCCAGAACATATCCACCAATATAGGAACCCGATTGAAGACAGGCCACAGGAAAGTACGGTATTCTGGTCATTTAATGGTAGTCAGGCAGCTTGCTGGCAGACCTCCTGCCCAGAAAGACACATCACAAAATTAGATGCCAGACGCGTTTCGGGTACATAGGCTCCCTTCATCAGTGGCATTGGGTCAAAGCTGAAATGCAAGCACAGTTCCTTGCACACTCGTTTCCCTTATAGGTCCCTGCAATGGTAGGCGTGACCATCCCATAAGCCTTCTGGGATTTGTAGTGCGTAGGTGTTTATCCCAAGTGGGAGCGCTGTTATTTCATGTTATTCCATGCAAAATTAATGAAAGCCGGAACATATCCATCAACACAGGAACCCGACTGAAGACAGGCCACAGGAAAGTATGGTATTCTGGTCATTTAATGGTAGTCAGGCAGCTTGCTGGCAGACCTCCTGCCCAGAAAGACACATCACAAAATTAGATGCCAGACGCGTTTCGGGTACATATGCTCCCTTCATCAGTGGCATTGGGTCAAAGCTGAAATGCAAGCACAGTTCCTTGCACACTCGTTTCTCTTATATGTCCCTGCAATTGTAGGCGTGGCCATCCCATAAGCCTTCTTTGTAGTGCGTAGGCGTTTATCCCAAGTGGGCGCGCTGTTATTTCAGGTTATTTCATGCAAAATTAATGAATGTCATGAGATTTCGTGAAGAAAGCATGCCCACGGAGGATGTAAATGCTGCACACTAAAATAACCAGAAGGCCGTGAGAGGGCCACGCCCATTTGGGCGGGGAATTTTCAATTATAAATGTGCAGTTGAACTTTGCTTTGCTTCTATGAAGACGTGCCACTGACGAAGGGATTTAAGACTCCTGAAACACATTTGGCGATTTATTTTGGATGCCTATTCTGTCTTTGCTGCCTGCAAAACCGCCATTTAAAGTTTACATAGCGAAGTTTGTGTTTTGAGGCTCTCGTTTGAGGCTACCTGCTATGTTGGAGATATATATATATATATATATATATATATATATAGCGAGAGAGAGAGCGAGAGCGAGAGCGAGAGAGAGAGAGAGAGAGATAGACAGAGAGATAATACATCAGTGATAATTGTACAAAAAAGGGTAGTTTTAATTTTCACAATCAATAAATAAAACACTGAACGTGTGTTACACACCCCTGGGGCTTTGAGGGTGTAATTGGATTTAACAATTTATATGTGTGCAGGTCATTTTTGCTGCACCTTAAACACTGGCATAAACACGCTGTTAAACAGGGCTGATATTCTACAAGTGCGATCCACTGTTTTCTAGTGAAACTCAAGCTTACATTCACCACAGAAGTGTGCCAAGCCAAAAGGATTCACTGCACTCCTACCAGCACTCAAACCAAATTATTTTCAAGTGAGTTCATTCATCATGGCCCAAAAGGGAATAAAACCCCCTCCAATCGCATATTCATCATAGATACGGCTGAAATCCCCACATTAGTTGTAACAGTGGCTAGGTATATATACATATATATTGCAACTTAATTTAAGTGAACAAGTCCCTTTTGTCGAGCATCTGTGCCTATAGCCCTCACATAGGTGGCCGGTACAATCAGAAATAGGGCAGCAGACAGACGCTTTAAGGAGGCCACCACACATTCAGATGAGACTTTATGATCACACTTGGAATACAAGCACTGAAGAGCATACTGTGAATTAAGTGAACAAGCATGCCACCACTGATCTACGTACACACGTTTGGAAATACTTTGACATGACAGTATTGGCTGGTGCCACCGAACACAAATGCAACAGAATTGATATTTAGCGAAAGGAGCATAGAGGTCATAATTTACAGAAGTGATTCAGAGACCACTACACAGAGCAATGTCAGACTCAACTGTTCCCCGTGTGCACTGCTTACATCAAGACTGAAAAAAGGCCACAGGTAACACTTAATTTGAAGGAAAAGGAACACACAGGAGGGTTGACTCTTAGGTGTGTTTGGAGAAAAGTGCTCATCTTTTAGAGTGATGAAAACAAAAACAAACTTACTCTACGGTAGAAACCATACAGTACCAGTAACATTAAATACTGTTAAAAGGAGTACATAAATATTCTATAAAGACAACAATCACCGGCATACTGACTTGTATTCTGGTTTAAATCCATTTTAAGACCAAATTCATCATTATCACTTCTAACAAAAGAACACACTTTATGTTCACAAACGGGGACAACTTTCATAAGCATACAGAAACATTCTTTATTTAAAAATAACTCTGCATACGTAACTGTTGAGATGCCTTCTTATCAATGGCTTTTAAAGACTTGATTTTATAATGTGTATGTATGTAAAACACAATATTCTACTTTGCAACACTTTTTACAGAGCGTCTTAATTATGCAAAACGGCCTGGAATTATTTATTTGGCCATCTACATAGGCTACAAACCACGTAATCAGTGGTGCTGCGCGTTACAGGCATTTGCAGGAAGAATGTTAAATTTAAGGAGGTGGCTAACCCAGAAAAGTGCTGTGGTGTGCCAGTGTTGGGTGGATTGGCTGGGGAAGGTTAGCTTTAAGAGGTGGGTTTTCAGTTGCTTATTGAATGCAAGGTGATATGGCAATACCCTGAGTCACACTGGCTTTTGTCTTCTTGTTCTGTGAGGCTTTAGACCTGTTAATCTGGAAATACGTCACGTATGTCAAGTGCGACCCCATGTTTCTGATAGAGCCTTGCTAACACGTGAGTTTCGCTAAGGGCTCATTGCCATCACCAATAACAGTTTAAATGCATCTTAGTCCTCTATTTCATTGTTGGCAGATTTTTAATTCAGTAGACAATTAGCAGCCACTTTTTAATACCGCAGATCCTTGCATTACCATCATGTACTTAAGGACACAGAGCTAGGGTATGGTGCCGACAAGTAAGGAAAATGCTACTTACCAGTATGCATCTGTTCTTGGCATGTAAAGCTGCAGATCCGTATACTTGTGCATAGATCGCCATTTGGTGTTGGGCTCGGATGTTTGCTCTTTGTTTTTGCCTTGGAAAAAGTATTTGTAGTCACGAGGTAGGCGACTCCTCCCTAGGACGAAAGTGCGCATGGCCATCAACTCCATCCTTAGATTGTGTTTGCCATGAAGTGTTACAATGGAGTAGTAAGTAGTAGAAAGAGATGCCCATGTGTAATGTATCTAAGTGGGATATTGCTGAAACAGATAAGAGGTATCTGGGAGGTGGGTTGGCTTATACGAATCTGCAGCTGTAAATGCCATGAACAGATGCATACTGGTAAGTAGCATTTTCCGTTCAGGGCATATGAGCTGCAGATCGTTTACTTGTGCATAGACTATACAGCAGTTACCTCCTCAGCGGTGGCTACCTGTATCTGTTGCAGTGGTTTGAAAAAGTGTTCTTAATACAGCCTGGCCCACACTAGCTTGTTTTGCTTGCACATCTACACAATAGTGTTTTGTGAAGGTGTGTGGTGTAGCACAAGTTGCAGCTTTGAAGAGGTCATCTAAGGGAATGTTCCCTAAGAATGCCATAGAAGCCCCTACTTTGCGGGTGGAATGAGCTCTAGGGGGAATGGTTAAAGTGCGTTTGACCTGGATATAGCATATCTGGATGCATTTAACAATCCACCTTGCAATTCCTGTTTTTGAGATAGGATTGACTTTATGAGGTGGGGAGAAAGCCACATAGAGTTGTATGTTCTTTTGTAAAGAATTTTGTTCTTTCAATGTAGTAAAGTATTGTTCTTTTAACGTCTAACGTGTGAAGAGCTCGTTCTGCCACTGAGTCTGGTTGAGAGAAAAACACTGGGAGTTCAACAGACTGGTTGAGATGGAAGGCAGATACGACTTTGGGTAAAAATTTAGGGTTAGTCTTAAGAACCACTTTGTTATGATGGATTTGTAAAAATGGTTCTTGTATGGTTAATGCCTGGAGTTCACTAACTCTTCTGAGAGATGTGATAGTGACCAGAAAAGCTACTTGCCAAGTGAGGAACTGTAGTTCGCATTTGTGGAGAGGTTCAATAGGGGGACCCATGAGTCTGGTAAGGACCACGTTTATGTGCCACACTGGAGAGGGTGGAACTCTGGGTGGAATTATTCTTTTAAGTCCTTCCATAAAAGCTATGATAGCGGGAACTCGAAACAAAGACAAGTGTTGTCTGTTTTGGAGGTATGCTGCAATGGCCGCTGGGTGTAGCCTAATAGATGTATCTGCTAGGTTACATTGTTGTAGATGCAAGAGGTAGCAGATAATGTTTTGAATCGATGCATCTAGATGATTGATTGTCATTTATTGCACAAACAACAAAAATGTTTTCCATTTTTCTGCATAGCATGCCCGGGGTGGTAGGACGTTGAACTTCTTTAATGACGTTCATACAGTCTGGTGGGAGATTGAGGTAGCCAATCTTTAAGACCTCAGGTGCCAGATCGCAAGGTTGAGTTGATTGGGATCTGGAGGTCTCATCTCTCCATGGTTCTTAGTGAGAAGCTTGGGTGAGAGGCGTAGCTTTTGATGAGGAACTACTGATCGTTCCAATAGGGTTGTGAACCATGATTGTTGGGCCCATGTTGGAGCAACCAGGATCATTGTGAGGGAATGCTGTTTGAGTTTCCGAACCACTAACGGAATGAGTGGGAGAGGCGAGAAAGCGTAAGCAAATTTGCCCGACCACTTCATTCATATCGCATTGCCTTTGGACAATGGGTGTGGATACCTGGACGCAAACGTTGGGCATTTTGTGTTTTGGTGTGTGGCTAACAGATCTATTTCTGGGTGACCCCACATGTGAAAAAATGTAAGAAGAACTTGAGGATGAAGTTTCCATTCGTGGATCTGCTGTGTTTGACAACTACGCAGATCTGCGATTTGATTTTGTACCCTGGGAGGTGTCTGCAAGGAGATATATGTTTTGCGGAATGGCCCATCTCCATATGCACTGAGCTAGGTGTGAAAGCTGCAGATAGTGTGTTCCTCCCTGTTTCTGTATGTAGTACATTGCTGTCATGTCTGTACGGACCAAGACAGCTTTGCCTGGGAGTTGAGGTTGAAAAGATTTTAAAGCTAGGAAGATTGCTAACAATTCCAGGTAGTTGATGTGGAATGGTTTTTGTTGGGGGGGGGGGTCCAAATGCCCTGGATTGTATGGATTTGAAGATGAGCTCCCCAGCCGGTGAGTGATGCTTCTGCTCTTAATACTGTCTGTGGAACTGGGTCGAGGAAAGGCCGCCCTTTAGAAAGGTTTTGTGTGTTCCACCACTGCAGAGAGCGCTGGGTGCGGTCGTCCACCAACACCAGATCTGTTAGCTGACCTTGAGACTGGTTCGACAGACTCGCCAAACATTCCTGTAATGGACGCATTTGGAGTCTTGCATAAGGGACAAGGAGAATGCAGGAGGACAACATCCCAGTTAACTGCATGAACACTCGCGTTGGTAGTGAGGGATGAGGCTGAACTGACTGGTTTGGGACATGCTAGAGCTTGTGAAGTGTCTATTGTAGCCCCTAGGTATTGTTGTATGTTGGGCGGTTGGAGATGGGATTTGGTGAGGTTTATTGTGAATCCCAAGCGATGAAGCAGTTGAATTGTTTTGTGTGTGTTGCACACAGCTGCTGTGTGATTTGGCTTTTATGAGCCAATCGATCAGATAAGGGAAGGCATATTCAAGCTGTATCCTTAAGTGGGCTGCAACTACTGAGAGGCATTTGGTGAAGACTTTGGGGACTGTAGTGACCCCAAATGGGAGGACTTTGAATTGGTAGTGTTGACCATCTTCCACAGACCTGAGATATTTCCTGTGAGCGGGGTAAATGGGAACATGTAAGTAGGCGTCCTTTAGATGCAGAGTGGAGAGAAAGTCACCCTGTTTAAGTAGTGGAAGCAGCTGTTGTAGTGTGACCATGTCTGACTGAATGTAGAGGTTTACTGGCCTGAGGTCCAGTATGGTCCTCAGAGAGCTGTCCTTTTTTGGAATTAGGAAGCAGATGGAGTAGTTCTATTGCGCGTTTTTGTAATAGAGAGAGAACCTCTTTTTTGGGAAGTGTTAGATGTTCTAAGGACATCGGGTGCTGTCTGGGAGGAATGTTTGGGGGGTAGAAGTGAGTTCCAGGCAATAACCATACTGGATCATTTGTCTTACCCACTTGTCTATTCTGTTGGAATTCCAGACAGGTAGGAACTGTGAAAGACGTCCCCAGACAGGAGTGGGATGATCGGGGTGGGGGGGTGGGAGTGGAAGAAGAAGAAGTCACTGTTTAATGGTAGGGAAGGTGCGGCTATTGTTGCTGCGACCTCTTCGCTTATTATTGAGAACCACCACTCCTGAGGCGGAAGCCGGGAGCTTTTACTGCTTAGCTAAAAATCTTAAAATTTACACTTGAGAGTCACGTTATTTGTGTTGTGTTTTTAAACTCACCAGCTTCTCTGTTGCTCAGATAGGGCAGAGACCCTGACGCTGACATACCGCGCTGCGGATTTTATCGCAGCCGCGGCCCTCCTGTAAACACCAACAGCTGCCGCCATCACCGGCGTGCACAGAGGCCACGCCCCCTCGAGGCCACGCCCCCCTTCACCTCCCCTCCTCCCATAAATCATGTGTATGTGGAGGAAGCGCAGCGGACGAGCGCAGCGGGCGCGACGATTGCGCGCCGAAGGCGCGCTTAAGGCAAGCTCGTCTGCGCTCGTTCGCGCCGAGACCGGGCCTAGGGCTATCCCCCCTACATCTCAAACCGCAAAGCCCAGGCATTACAGTGCCGATACCCTCCTTGGACTAAGGCCCCTTCGAAAGGAGTGCACACAGCATCTGCTCCATGTAGAAAAAATCCCACAAACTTGCCCTACCTGCAAATCTACCCTTAAACCCAAGCCGGCCCCAGACCAGTCTCACGAGTACCGCATGTTTATGCTAAATTGTAGATCCCTACCTAAACATAGGGAGGAATTTGCACTACTGATGGAAGAACGTATGCCAGACATTGTCTTCCTGACGGAAACTTAGCTTGCCACAGATTCGGACCCTGCCCTGGTCACAGCCCTTCCGCCCGGCTTCCAAATCACTCGTCAGGACCGTCCCGAGGGTAGAGGGGGAGGTTTAGCAATTATCTATAAAGATCAGTTTCTCTGCCGAATTATCCCGGAAACTATCCTTGATTGCGAGAGCCTAGCCTTTAGTCTCGAACTCTCCCCTAACAACTGCTTCTCAGGTACCTTAATTTACCGCCCCCTGGTCCCCCCAAGCAATTCCACAACCATCTTGCTTCGATTGTGGCTGAACGAGTTAGTACCTCTTCTAACTTCACCCTGCTAGGTGATCTTAACTTTCACTTTGATTCCGTAGCAGATCACACAGCAACCACACTTACAGACGACTTAGCAGCTCTGCAACTAATTCAATTTGTCAGTTCTCCAACCCACGTTAAGGGTCATTTGCTGGACCCAGTATTCAGCAACTGTGTAGATCTGGCAACTAGTCTACCAATCCCCCTCCCGTGGACTGACCATCTATTAGTTCCCTTTACCTGGACCACATCTAGGCCTTTAACCATCAGTCCCATAGTAAGAATAGCCAGACCCTGGTCTCGCCTACCAGTCGAAAAATGGACCGCCAAATTGGCTAGCAGTCTTCCTCTCTACAATGAGGACCCCTGCTTAGCAAACCAGACATACGAAGAATGGATTACTCAATCACTCGACCACTCCCTCACCAAAAGAAAAACCACAGTGAAACGTTGTCATAAATCTGCTCCCTGGTACTCAGAGGCCCTGAGGGCAAAGAAACGCCAGTGTAGGAAAGCCGAAAGGAAATGGCGTCTGGATTTCTCACCAGGAAATAAAATTCAATACCGAAATTTAATCAAAGAGTATAAAGAAGAAATCAAAGTCACCCAAGCAGCACACTTCTCTAATAAAATTATTTCAGCCAAATCAAAACCCAGAGAAATTTTTCAGATTGTGAAAAATCTCACAAAGCTGCCACCTAGCCTACTTGAGACCAAATCCACAGAACACTGTAACAAGATGGCAGACTTCTTCCACCAAAAAATCAATAAAATCTATGAATCCTTCCCCCCCCTGGCCACCGCCCTCCCAGCCCTGCCCAACACAACTCAGACACACCCTTCATCTCAGCCTCTTCCCACACTGGACCACTTTCCCCCTCTCAACCTTGCGTCCCTGGAATCTGTGGCCCGGAAAGTCAAATCTGGTTCCCCTGACGACCCAGCCCCGCCAGACATTGTTATGTCAGCATCCCAGGTCACTCTGCCCATCATAATGGACCTCCTGAACTCCTCCATCATCTCCGGCACGGTCCCACCTGAATGGAAGCGGGCCATGGTCCGAGCCCTGCTAAAGAAACCCAGCTTGGACCCTTCAGACTTTAGCAACTACCGGCCAATCTCTCTACTCCCTTGGCTGAGTAAAATCTTCGAGAGATACATTAACGGCCAACTGGTCGCTTACCTAGAAAACAACCAACTGTTGGACCCCACTCAGACAGGCTTCAGCCCCAAGCATGGAACTGAAACCGCACTTCTCATGGTCACCGAGGAATCCAGAAACATCCTGGACCAAGGAGGATCAGTGGCAGTGATCCTCCTTGACCTCAGTGCGGCCTTTGACACGGTCAGCCATGACATCTTGCTGAATCGTCTGACTAATATTGGTATTAAACACAAGGCATGGCTTTGGTTCAAGTCCTTCTTGAAGGACAGATCCTTTCGGGTATTTGACGGCGAGTCAATGTCCACTAGTAGACCACTAAGATGTGGGGTCCCACAAGGCTCCTCATTAAGCCCTGCGCTCTTCAACATTTATATGAGGCCACTGGCTGAGGTCGTCCGTCCGTTTGGAGTTAAGATCATTTCCTACGCTGACGACACCCAGCTGGTGGTCTCATTGGCGCAGGAAGCCAATAAGCCAATGGGAGGAGGGCTCAGGAAATGTCTAGAGGAGGTAAAGAACTGGATGTCCTCCTCATCACTCAAAATGAACGGGGACAAGACAGAGCTGATGCTTCTGGGCCCTGCTGATCCCAGTTCCTTCAATGCTCTATGGCCACCCTGTCTGGGCACCTCCCCGGCACCCAAGGATAACATCAAGAGCCTTGGGGTGTGGCTGGACAGATCCCTATCATTCGGTACTCAAGCTACCAAACTCTCGGCTACCTGCTTTGGCCTTCTTAGGATGCTAAAGAAAGTTCTTTATCTTTTACCTGTGGAGGCTAAGCAGGTAGTCATCCAGGGTTTGATCCAGTCCCGCCTGGATTTCAACAACGTCCTCTACCTTGCGGCTCCAGATTATACACTGCGGAGACTTCAAACAGCGCAGAACTGTGCAGCGCGCACACTACTTCGGCTCCCTCGCCGACAATCTGTGAGAGCTGGCTTGATCAGCCTACACTGGCTGCCAATACGCCAAAGAATCCACTTCAAAGCCATGTGTATCGCCCACCAGGCTTTTTGGGACACAGGTCCTCTGATCACCCGTAACCTAGTCTCCCACTACCATCCAAGGAGAAACCTTCGCTCAAACCAAGCCTTCATAGCCACAACACCCAGAATAAAAAAGGCCAGATCAGGCGGTAGGACCTTCACCCATAATGCTTCCAGGATGTGGAACGCCCTACCCCTTCATCTGAGAGCCAACCCCAATCTCTCCTCATTCCGGAAACAGCTCAAAACATTCCTCTTCAACTCCCCACAGTAACTCTCTGCCAGTACTCCTGCTTCCTCCAATCTCCTCTGCTGGTTCCTAGCGCTTGGACGCCCCCGGGCAGCAATCGCGCTTTACAAATCCACATACAATACAATATTGTTGCCTCTGTATCCTCCGCAAAAGTATCCTTTGGAGGATGTTTGAGTGGGGCTTTTGTAAGAGGTAGAGGGCTGTTCTGAACCCGTGGTTTTTGAGCCGGCTCTGTAGAAAGAGCCTCTAGGGGAAGGGAACTGTAAGGCCCCTATAAACTTAGCAGTCTTGGTGTCATTCTTCATCTTTTCTAGGGATGTGTCAACTGTAGGCCCAAAAAGATGTTCCTGATCAAACGGCTGGTTTAAAATAGCAGTTTGAACCTCCTGCTTGAATACCGAAATCCGGAGCCAGGCATGTCTGCGCAACAAGACACTAGTATTAATTGCATGAGATGCAATATCGGCCGCATCCAAAGCACATTTTATTGAGGTGTTGGAAATTAATTTACCCTCGTTTTGCTTGTACTGGTCAGGAAGGTGTTCCATGAGCTTTTCGAAGCTCGTCATAGTGGGCTCTGTCGTATCTGGCCAATAAAGCTTGGGCATTGGCGATGCGCCTATGGTTTGCAGCCTGTGACACAATACGTTTCCCTGATGCGTCAATTAATTTGTATTCCTTACCAGGAGGTGGAGTGTCACCTGTTCCCTGTGAGTTTGCCCGCTTGCGTGCATTAGTTACCAGAAGGGAGTCCAAGGGGATCTGACCTTTAATATAAATTGGGTCATTTTATCCACCCTGGGGTTGAGAACCCTGGCTCTGACTGGGTCCTTAAAAACTTCTGAGGCATGTTTTATTAAGCCTTTTAACGTTGGCAGGGTGCTTGTTGTTTTTTGCGAGCATGCAAAGGTTTCTAGCAAAAAATCTTCATCTAAGGGGTCGGAGTGTAAGGGGACTCCATGGTATTGGGCAGCTCTGGTGATTAGTTGTGCAAACCCAGTGTTGTCATCTGGTGGTGACGGCTTAGATGGATAGACATCCGGGTCATTATGTGGGTCGGTGTCTGTATTGTAGTCCTCCCAAAGGTCTAAGTTATGTGGGATGGTATGTGAATCATCATTATCATCCCCTGTGGATCAGTTTCCCCACCTAAGTCATTGTCAGTATCTGATGTCTGAGGTGAAACTATAGGTTGTAGGGAGTGTGGTGGAGAAATTAATAGGTGTGGATTCCCTGGAGGAGGAGAAGGAGGTGGGGAAGTGTTAGTGCCCATGTTCTGTTTCTTAGGAGGTATTTGAGGGTCCTCTGAAGTGTCCAGTTTCCTCTTTTTTGGAGGCTTGGTGACTAGTTTGCCCGTGTTTGGATCAATAGACAAAGTTTTTTGTTTTTAGTCTGGAAAATCAGGCGGAGTGGGCAAATTGTCTTTGTTCGTTGTCGAAGATTTCGGAACCGAGACTTCTTTGGACTTCTGCTCCGAGCCTTTTTGGAGTCCAAGGCCTTTTTCGGCTCCGATAACTTTTTGTAGTCCGAAGCCTTTTTCGGCTCTGAAGATTTCTTCGGTTCCGATCTTTGTCTTTGGTATGCTTTGACACCGAGAGCTTTGACGTCGATGAAGAGTCTTTCCCTTGTGGCTTTGGTGCAGGGGAGGATTTCATGGCGCCGGAATGGGGTTGACTCGAGCCCGAGTCGGAAGGCTTATGTTTCGGTTTCAGAGACGGGCCCAAGGACGGGGCGACTGAAGTATGTTATCAGTGACGACCCGAGCCGGAGGGCGAGGGTGTTACCGGGGCCTTCAGTTTGTTTTAGGGGAGAGTGGTTTCAGTACTCACGGACCACTGATCCAGGGTGACTGTCTCCTCTTCAGCGTCGGAGTCATCATCTTCGAAGACGTAGATGTCTTCTTCGTCACCTGATTGTTCCGGCTGGATTTTGGGATCTGCTTCGAAGACGTCCCGAATCGAGCTGCTTATGCAAAACATTTCAGGACATCAAGCTCGACGATCACAGATGCTTTTCTTCGACCTGAACGATGCACAGGCCTTGCAGTTCTTTTCTTCGTGCTCCGGGGAGAGCCAGAGATTGCACACCTCATGCAAGTCTGTGTGTGGGACCTTAGCACCACACCTGGGCATTTTTTTTAAAGGAGTCCTTTCCATTGACTCCAGGCGTGGTCGGCGCGTAGAGGCCAAATGACCCGCGTCGAAGATGGAGGTTGAGAAGTTTGTTTTAAAGATACGCTTTGAAAAGGGAAACGCGAACGAGACAATACTGTTGAGTGGAGAGAATTGCGCATCGAAGGGGGATTCTAAACCGATATCGACCTAGAGCACTGCAATGTACATCCAAACCCAATGGTGGAAAAAAACAATCTAAGGATGGAGTCGATGACCATGCGCATTATCGTCCTACCAAAACAAAGTGCAAACATCCGAGCCCAACACCAGATGGCGAACTATGCAGAAGTATACGATCTGCAGCTCATATGCCTCGAACAGAATGTTCCACATTTCTACTGCATGCAGTGGGTTGGTGAGACAACAGTGATTGAGGCAGAGCCGTCCAAACTAAGACTGGAGAAGGATAAAGAGAAGCAGCACTTAAGAAAACATTTGGAGAAATTAATGCACTGTGCAATGGGCCTAGAATTCAATCATCAGGGCTCGAACTATTTTGAAGAAAGTGAAAAAAATGTTTTTAAAAGAAAGTGAATGAAACGCACAACTGCGGTAATAGATATTTTCTACAAAAATATAAAATAAGGGAATTGTGCAATCCACATCACTAAGGTCAAAGTCTAGACAAATACATCTTCCTCTTGCGTTAACTGGCGAGTTCACTGGCCTTTTCACCCCCGCATTACGCTTTATGTCCTAATGGGCAAATACAAGCACTGTGGAAAACAGATACAGGCAGTCAACCCTCATGGGCAAATACGAACACTCTGAACAACAGAGACAAGGCAGATAAAAAGTATATTCTGCTCATTAGGATACCCAATATTGCTCCAGAAAAGTGATGTAGCTGTTCTGAGAAGCCCTTCTTCATTCTGTTTTTTTTTTAACACCACAACTGTTGAAGTCACTGATGGGAGGGACCACTGTGGCCTGCAAAGGTCATCACTCTGGAGGAGAGGTAGGTAGAAAGAAGGAGAACTTGAGGATTGGCTGCATGGTTTAGTCAATTAGACATCTCAGCCTCCTCACAGTGTGTTAACAGACAATAGTCCCAATGAAATAAATCTACTCCGGACTAAATATAGAAAAAAGTACTATAAAAGGAGAGTTATTTAGTTACTCAGTAATCTGAGTCTTCTGCGTACATTCAAGAGCATTGTTAAGATGTACTGCCCAGTCAATAGGTTTCTGGGTATGTATTCAAGCGGCCCATTCAATTCTTTCTACTGAAACTCACACTTTTCTTTTAAAGTATGAAGTGGATCACCTTTCACCATAGCTGAATCTCAACCAGTCACCACCCATATTGTGCCAGTAAAGTCTATTGCAAAGAAAAGTCTCTGAAACACTGGAATTCTCCATGGACTAACAGCAAATCATAAAAGATGCACAGTATGTACAGAATCGACCCACATATTCACGGTGTAGGCTTTCATACACACAAAAACAGGAAGAGCTGGAAATACAAACCGAGTTTCAGAGAAAACGTGACAATTTACCTCAAAAGGGAAACAAGACTTTGGCCAGTGTCTTGTGTAAGAGTTTTAATAAACGTGGCCAAAATTGAGCAGTATCATCCAACATCCACTTCCAACATACAGCAATAACCTAAGGGCCTACTCTTTGCTGCCGGTTGGAAGTGCATAGATCACATACATTTCAGGGCACAGAGGCCACTACCTACCCCAGGTCTTTAGTTTTTTTTTGTCCTCAAATACCCATAGCTCTATCTATCCACTCTGGCTTTTCCCTAGTCCCGGGCAAAGCCAGGTGGTACCATCACCTCGGACGGTGCCTCAGTGTAATCATTGGAATACTTGACCAATTCCTTGGTCCCTACACCACTTTGAAAAATCGGCCCAAATCGTAGATGCAATGCCCGTTTTACATCCCAAATCTGAGCGACAAACCCAGACTGCTGCCCTAACCCAGTCCTCAACCCTCGGGGGTAGCAAATCAATCCACATCCTGCAGACTTCCCTCCATGCAATAAGTATCAGATAAACTAGGAACCCACTCTGCTTCCACCGTAGGAGGTTGCGCATTATGTCAACTCCCAAGAGAACTAACACTGAATTCATAACAATCATCCCGAAAATTTCTCTCAGGATAAACTATTCCACTCCAGAATTCCTCTATACTGGGACACAGGAAGAAAGTATGGTCGTCATTAGCTTCCACAAAACCACATCTTCTGCACTTGGGGGAGGCAAAGGAGCAAACTTAGCTATTTTACAGGGCGTCCAATAAAGCCGGTTATTAGTAAAAAAAAAAAAAAGTGGTTCTGCTTTCAGTTCGCTGGTTTAACAACAGAATATGTGAGCTTCAGAGTCACACAAAACTGGTGAAAGATCCACCTCAGTTACACCCCAGGCCTTTAGTGTACCTTTTTAAGACCTCAGATACACTCGTTAACCTAAAGAGTTCAATTAGAGGGAAAACATTCCTGCAAAGAGCATCTCTTCTCTCACAAAAGTATAGAAGAAATCTCCAAACTCGCAACAATACCAATAAGCCTACCACCAACAAGGGAAGCTGTCAGAACTCTGCAGTACAGTGACCAGGGAAATATACATGTGACACTAACAACTAACAGCAATTAAAGAAGGTACGGAGGACTGACCGCCTCGAAACATCTTCTCAAATAATCACGCCTTTCTCCCTGAGAAAAAGCTTCGGTTGGAGGGTTCTTTAGGCGTAGTGCTCAATTCTCTGAATAGGTTTACAGTACCTGCGGAGCTAAAAAGTTACGTTTTTTTCCAGTCACCTGTTAGGAGTCAATTCCCTAAACAGTGACATTATTGTTGGAGGCGAGTATATCAAAATTATATGCAAACACGTTGAGTTCCCTCTTTCTACTGCAACTGTGGTCCCACAGAGAAGGAATTATTTATCCTTTACACACCAGTGAGGGACTACAGGCAGTGCTAGTTGGAGGCCAACACTGTACACGCTAGCACAGCATTTGCATGGTGTAGGTCCCCCCGTTAAACTTTGATTCTACAGTTGTTCATTATGTATTTAACGAGGGTCTCTACAGAATCCAGAACAAATCTCTGTGTATGCAGAATCCAATTGCAATCTAAATTAGAAGAAATTGCTCATTCTCTCCCAAACCTATTAAACAGAAACTAAGCACTCAACTCATTGGATGAGTTCCTGGGCCACTACGAGCCCCTGTGAACAGTATCAAAACAGGGCGGTCACCCACAAGGGCCGCTCCCACAGACCAAGATAGAATCACAAGCATGTCACCTCCGTGCGCATCCCCCCTTTTCTTCCCTTTTCTTGCTCCTTCTTTTCTTTTTTCTCACTTACCTACACTTCTTTAGTAGGACAGAAGAAAGGGGTGCATCCGAACATGTAAACTTTAACCTGAACCGCTGTCATGTACGACCAGTTTGTGATGTTACCCCTCGATAGGAAAGCAATGTTAAATGTATGTTTAAAAATTCTTAATAAATATACTTTGAAATTAAAAAAAAGTAAATGCTGCTGAAACTACTGCCTGTCAGGCGCAGATAAAAGGACGACAATAACATAATTGTTCAGAGGACTGTGAAAAGACAGTACACCACACCATAAGAAAGTTGTTGAGACAAAGCTTTATTACATAATACCTACGTCTCTTCCAGTCAGCTACAGAGTCCAAGATTCCACCTTGGACACCACAAACGCATTAGAAGAATTTTCCAAAAAGCTATTTCAGAGTAACATTCTCCAAATACTGGTGGCATTAGAAAAGACCTATGCTCCTTTCACTTTTTAATGGATTTTATTGAGTATACCAGAACATTTGTTAGAACAACTTCTGGTGGTCACAATCAACGTTCAACACTCAACCCCTCCCTGGGCCATTCATGTATTCCGTTCAGAAATAAATTATTCATCAAATGCCCAGGAAACCGATGAATCAGAGGGTTCGATCACTCTCATTGCTCACAGGGTTTGAGGGTACATCCTGCTTCTGCAGTCCTTGTTCAAGTATGCTATACTTCTTTTTACCTAGTTTGGGAATATTACAGAGTCTCAACGTGACACTAATTCTGAAAGTGGACTCAGCAGCTCCCACACGGTCAGTTAGCAGAGAGTCATTTACCAGCTTTGTACTTACATAGAAGAGGAGCTACTTCTGTTAATTATTTATTTTACTAACCTTGGGAATGGTCCTCAGAATCTTAAAATCTGCTATTGCGGAGCAACTGCTCATTAAATTGTCATGAAATTGTCCCAGACCGCTGAGTAATTATTGGCAAATTCCACTGATTAAGAGACTGGTATTAGGCAACTGCAATAATGAGCAGAAATAAAATGATGGATCTGTCCCAGACAGGATTTAGCCATTGCTGTAGCACCAGATTTGTGGTGATTCACGAGTTCCTCAGGCTTGTTGATGATTGATGGTACTATTAGATCTTTGCCTTAAACACCATTGATTATGCCTCTAACGCCCTAGTGAGGAACACTTCTCTGGCACAGCCCTAGACTGCATAATGTCTTTCCTGGCTGATCATCAAGCTTTGGCTCTTCCACCATATACATCGTAGTCCAAGGAACTAAACTTGTGTTCCCACAAGGGTCCATAGTACCTACCTTTTCATCTGACATGTGTATGTGACCCTTGCTATAATACTCAATCAGGAAGGAGACCAATTTTACGTGTACACAGAAGTCATAAAGCTAGTGCTTGGTCTCTCTCAATGTACTTTAGAGAAGACTACCTGGTATCCAAGTGCTTTGGGCAATTTTTTGAGTATCAAAAGGTGATCGATGTAGTCAACCTTCAAGCTCAATCCAACCAAAATCCAGCTATTACGAGCTATTCTGGGTGCTGTCTGTAGTTGCTAGCTGCAAGCAATGGGTCCGCTTTCTCCTCTAGGTAATGTTTTACGTAACATGGAAATCTATATTGATCTGGAAACCCAGCTTGTGAAAATAGACAGTGTGCATTATTTATTTCAAGTTACTCAAGATTTTTCCTTCATTGATCTTCCCATAACCATGATTAATGCCTAGGTTCATTCCCGCCTTGTTTATGGTAACAGCATTTACATAGCTGCAATGTAAAAGTCAATTCACCAACTTCAGCTTTGTGGAAACTGTGTCTGTAAGGTTATTCCTGAGCCTTTTTATGCTTGAACATATCATATTGAATGATGTGTTGAAAGCGGTCTGCATGGAGGCGAGAGTAGTTCTTTACCACTCAAGATGGGCAAGGGTCTTCCTGGTAACCACACGGGTATGTTGTGGCACTTCCATATAACTGGGTGGTGCTCGCTGGAACGGTTTGCTGCTCAGGAGAGCCTTTTTTTACAGTGTTAGGTTCTTTTCTACTCCCTCTGGATAGGGGCACCTAAGGACTAGGTTCTCCACCTTTGTCTGAGTGATCACGAGTTATTATTGTTACATGCCAGACTCTTTGCAGCTCCAACATCTCTTGCTCTCGACCAACAGGAATTGCCGCTTGCCTAGCCTCAGGAGCAATTGGTATGGGCATGTTACCAGAACACTGTGGACAAGAATCCCTTCACTTAGCGGTTACTTCTTCAAATGAGTGAGTTTCGTTCCATTCCATTTACAGCAGCATATTCATGCAGAATTGACAGTACACAGCACTTGTTCAATATAACAAAATGCCCACTCGCAGTGGAGTGTGCCACCCATAACCACATGCGTATAGGACTCCTCAGTTCTTGTGAACCCCTAAAATTATGATTCGCTATATTTTCATCTTTTTAAAGAAAAACACTACTGTGCACATAGTCTTAAGCGTTTACTTGGTAACTGGAAACTGACGACCATGAATGTGGCCGTCTTAGGGGCACAGCTGTGACATTCAAACTTTGAGTGACTGATCAATGTATCCTTTTTTAGTGGAAACAAGTCCTGGTGAAAGTGCTATATTTATATATTGCTCTGAAACATGCTGACCAATGAAACAGCAGTGTGTAAAAAATAGATTGGCTTCTATTTAACCTTGTAGCTAGAGAGGTATTAATAAGCTGATTGTCACAAAGTAGCCTACCCTCACAATGTTAAGCTGTCAAGGTTTCTCCCATTACATTCTACGTTCTCATACATCCCAAAAACAGAAAAAGAAAGCCTCACGACAAAGCACATTGAAATTATTGACAATCTGGCTTCCCACGAGATGCCTCCCAGTGCTGGATGGAGTCCTGATGATGAACAGTGGCTTTCACCAGTGGAAATAAAGTAAAAATAAAATGACAATAACTCGTTGCTATTGTCATTTTATTTGTTCCTGCTGCAGTTCCTGTGCGGATGGGGAGGGGCAGCCCTGCTCTAGGAGCAAGGGGGGTGGGGAAGTGGTGAGCACTCTGTAACTACACAATGATTGGCCGGCTCCTCTCGAGGAGACACACGGCAAGGAGGTACTTTTTAAAAATCTTTTTTTTACATCTCTCTTCCCCCCTGCCGCCCGCCACCCTGATCCATGCCGGCCGCCACTGATGATAAAGCATGTCATACTATGTGGGGGAGGCCAATCATCACAAATATAATCACTCCGGATTACTCAGTGTCTACATATCATATAAGGGTGGACTACATTTTCTGCGTTCAACTTGTGTTTAGGAAGTATGTTCAGTTCACCCCCTCTTTTAAGACACCGCTCTCATTCTCCCCCGTTAGTTCATTTAGATTTACCCAATAGGTTCAAGGGGATAATTGTACAATATATGTATGATGCAAACTAGCATGTCTTGTGAGCAGCAACGAAAGACCAATTGGTCCATAGGACAAGGCTAATCGGATAACCTTGTCACAATATGGTTATAACCTTATCCTCGAGTTGAATGACAGTTTGTCTACCTTTAATTAGTAATAGTGAGTCAGAGGCCATGGCTTATAAGTTATAACCCCACCGCTTCAAAATAAAATTTTATGCATCTTGTTTCAAGAGGTCTGAGCCTGGATCTGGACTGTAGCAGACGAGCAGAACAACCTCAAAAGCCTACTCTTCTCCTTCCAGCACCCACAGGCCCCTCCAGCTCCAGTTAGAGAGTCCCAATTTGCTAATGTTCCGGTTTGCTTCTCTTCAGGACAGACTACGCGCAAAACTACCCAGAGCTCTAGTTCGTATCTCTGAACACAGGTAATCAAGTTAGCTGTGTCAAATGCAATGTTACTACATAGGAGAAAAACTAGTTTGCTGCAAAGGGATACTATTCAAATTGAAGAAACATTAGCTTGCAGACATCCAAATGCATGCTGAAGATTCCCTTTCACCAATATTTATTTACACACACGCACACCCACTCCCCTCCATTAACTTTATGAAAAGGATGACTGATCCTTTCCCAGCCCTGCAACCCTTTCTTTCGAAGCACAGGATCCGGAGATAGATTAGAATACAGTAAATGTAGGCTAAACACATTGAGGAAAGCAATGGCAATTTAATAGTAGGTCCAGTTTGCTTCCTAACTACTACTAGACTATGACCAGGAGGTGGTCCTTTACTAAGAGACCTGGCACTCAGACCAAAGAGGAACACTGTATGTGGTCTCCATGGATTTCTGCAAGGCTTTTGCACCGTCCCCAGCTTAACACACACTGAGAAGTTAAATGATGTGGGAGAAGCATATATTCACCAACAGACATCTTTAGCTTCAATGACTGAAGCAAAAGCACCTGGAATACGTAAACCGGGGTTCATCAACGAAAGGCTGCTGGTGAGGTGGACTGGAAGAGTTGGCGAATTAAGGTTTATTTTTCCGGTATATTGCGCTGTTGCTCTACAGTTGAGCTTTACTCTTAGAAATAAGCTAAATGACAGCAGGTGATCGCTCCGCTACAAACATTGAGCCAGATGTACGTAAGCGCAGAGAAGGGAAGACAAATAATATTGTGTGGAAAAACACAAATATAATGGTGTTGACGTAAGGGGACTTTTCTCCCCATGCATCAGCCATGGGTAGGATTAACATTTCATCTGCTATCTAATAATAAAAATAGGACTTTCAAGTCTGTTCAGTACGAGCTTTCAAGCCAAGCAGCTTCAGATCTACCTGCCTTAATTGGAGGCAGTGACACTTCCTTGTTAATAAAATGAAAGGCCGATCTGCTTCTCATACTTACTCTTCATTTACCAATCCGTGCAGTCAGTTTCCAAAAAGAATGCCACTGAACCCTAAATTACACAACGAAATTTACAACAATGGAACAGACCCCACACCAGCAGGCAAAGAGAAGAAAGGGAACAAACAGGAGAGTCATTTCTTTATCAAAATAAGGTTCACAATAAATTATTGATTGATATAAAAGAAATGAATCCTCATAACTGAGAGCCTGCATTTCGCTGGAGAACAATATTAGTTAGATATTAGATCAATCAAACTTAGAGGAAACTCAAAGGTGATGAATGCTGCATTCATACAGGCACCATCTAGCATACCTAGGTCATTTTAGAACTGCGAGGGCTTACTGCAACAGAAGGTTATGATGGCCCCAGCTAAGAGTTGTTAACTCAAGCAGGTTTTAAAATATAGGACAAGTGCACACATACTTCAGATCCAGTGGGCAGCCATGACAGTAATGAGTCTTTGATGAAACTTTATACTAGAATTTCTCAAAGAAATGCAGCAAGCCCGTGGCTCTGTTCTGGCTGGGCATCGACGAAGGGTCAATCAAACATACTTTCTACTAATTGGTGCTTTAATAACTTCATCAAAACGAAATTCTGCTGAAGCTCTTGGCATCCCTGATCAGTGCACTGTGCAGTAAATGAGTTTAAGGTTTGAACGAGGCTATATATTCTTATTCTCTTTCCCGGTGTGCGTGGAGAGTTCGCTCTTGTGATCAAAACACGCACTTTTGCTTTTTCGGTTGACCTCTTGCTGCTTTAACTAAAGGTTGCTGAGTCGCAGGCATTTCCCACTTGCTGTCCGCATCCTGGCCTTACACTTCGCTTGTTTGTTTCCAGTTGCAGGTTCACGCTCGGGTGGCGTGCTGAGTTTCACGAGAGACACTCGGCCGGCATGTACACGGCTGAAACTCACGATTGGTTCAGCTCCTCCCACTCCACTCATCTCTTATGCGCAGTAATCATGAGATTGGTTGGTTTACCGACAGAAACCCTGTAGGTTCAACGTCCCTGCAGTCTTTCTTCTCACACACTTCTAGTTCTAAGAATGTTCGATCTTCTCTTTCCCGGTCACTGTCTATCAGCGGCCATTTCACTGTTCGATGGCTCCTCCTGTTGTGTCAGATGCTGAACTGGCAGCTTCAGCTGGACCAATAGAGGTCCCAGAATTCCAGGGTTGTGCAGGAAGCGTCGACTGGCTGGATAATTCACTGCCACCACACACACCCTCCTTCTTTAAGTTTAAAATATTTTATTTGGTACAACATAAATGGACAAACATTCAAAATGTATGAGGCATCAGGGCAGTGCGGACAAGGCCACGCCCACAGCGTTATATCTCCAAAGGATAATTCGATCACGGGCCGGTCCACAACGGCATTAACGGATATGCATTGTTGCAGTGAGTAAATAACCTTCCCTTCTCAAACTCCCCCCCAACCCCAACTCCAGGAACCCCAATACCCCTACCCACCCCCCCCCCAACCCACCCATCGTCCAGTGCACAGGTCGTCTCCCAGCCGTCTACCTTGGTCGCCTTTAGCGAGAGAGGTGGATCCCTTATCCACTCAGGAGGTCGGTGCTGCAGGGCTCGTGAGCCTCAAGAGGCAGAGGTATTTAGGACAGGTGAGCTCCTTGAATTCAGTGAGCAGCAGAGAGTGGAACGGATGCCAAAGATCGTTAAATTGCTCTATGTCCCCCGCCACTGTGAGTGATAATTTCTCCATGCCCAGTACATGCCACAACCTGTGTAGCCAGCCGTGAGAGAGGGTAATGTGGTAGTGCGCCAATGTAATAAAATGTTCTGAACAGCTGAACCCAGTGCTATGGCTATCTGTCTGCCCCTGCGTGATCTGAGGGTATACATCAACCCGTTTGGGAGCCCTAACAGGGTATATGCGGGGAAGCGTGGTAGTTCTATGTTAAAATGGGAGTCAATTTCATCTAATACTTCCTTCCAGTAGGGCTCTAGGAGCGGACAGTCCCATAGAACGTGTGTCAGTGTGCCCCGGTGTCCGCACCCTCTCCAACAGGTATCGTCCTTGCTACGGTCCATTTCATGGATCCGCTCCGGCGTATAGTACCAGTAGGTAGAGACCTTAGTCAGCGTTTCGGTGAGGCCCATGTGGTATGCCGAGTGTCTTGCCCTGTAGGATATCTGCTCCCATTCCTTGTGGCTCAGTGTCCTGCCCAACTCCCTCTCCCAGCGCTCCCTTCCCGGGTTGTAGAGGTGCGAAGAAAGTGGTTGCAGTAGCCGATAAAGATCTGTGATCAATTTCGAGTCTGATGTACGCGTCATAAGCTATTTCTCATATGGAAGGAGTTGTCTGTCGGCCGACTCCCGTACCTGCGGGTGTAGTGCCCAGTGGCGAGCCTGCATATAGCGGAGCCTTTCAGATTCAGGGAATGAAAACTCCTGATGAAAGTGTGGGAAGGGGATGACTCCTTCTGGGCCATACATGTGACACAGGGCTCGACACCCGGCCGCTCGCCAGTGGGTAAAGGCTCCCATTTCCATCCCCGGAGTAAAATCCGGGTTGTCCACCAACGGTGTGAGTGGTGACGGGAACGTAGTAAGAGTATGTGCGAGGTTGGTGGCGTCCCAGACCCGCAGAGGTACTCTGGTGACAAAGGAGGCATACAGATTCGCGGGCCGGTGAGGCCGGCGTAGGAATGGGACTTCCTGCAGGGGTCGGCCCGCTACTGCCTGATCCTGGAAGAGCCAGTGCCTATCTGATTCCCACCTGCTCCATTCAACCAGGTAGCGCAACTGTGCTGCCTGGAAGTACTTGCGAAGATCCGGTATTCCCAGCCCTCCTGCCTCTGGGGCCAGCATGGAAAGAGTCCTGCGCATTCGAGGCTTCTTGCCTTGCCAGATGAAGCGCGAGAGGTCTGCCTGTAACTGCGAGATCCACCCGACCGGTGGCTGGAGGGGTAAGGCTCGGAACAGGTAAAGAACCTGGTGTAAGAACGTCATTATGACAGCAGCTATTCTGCCTAGCCAGGAAAGAGTGCTGCGATTCCATCGCCCTAGTTCCTCCCGGATCTTCTTGCCCAGCGCAGTGTAGTTAGCCGCCACCATGGCCGGCAAGGTGGGAGCCAACTGGATTCCCAGGTAAGGCACCAGCTCCGACGACCAGAGCATGGGGAATTGGCCTTGTAGATGAGAATTAGTGGCTGGTGTAAGGGAGATGTCCAGAGCCACAGATTTCCCCATATTCATTTTAAAACCCGCAACAGCAGCAAAGGAGTCCAGCTCCTCGATGCATGCCGGAAGGGCTGTCCGGGGCTCGTCAAGCGATAGTATGATGTCATCCGCGTAGAGGCTTATGGTGTGTGTAAAGCCCCCGAACCGCACCCCCGTTGCCGCCGGATTGTTACGCACCCGTTGGGCGAATGGTTCCATATAAAGGGTGAAGAGCAGTGGCGAGAGCGGGCATCCCTGCCTGGTACCCCTCTCGATGTTAAAGCTCCTCGAACTATAACCATTCACTCGCACTACCGCAGTTGGTAATCTGTAGCAATTGAGGATCATGGAACGGAACTGGTCTCCCATGCCTGCCTACATCAAGACCTGTTCGAGATAAGGCCAATGCACTCGGTCAAACGCCTTTTCAGCGTCCACTGCCAGCATTATTCTCTCTCCAGGGATCCGGGAGGCCTTCTTCAAGAGATGAACGATCTTCTTGGTGTTGTCCACCGTCTGCCTCCCCGGAACAAATCCCGCCAGGTCCGGATCTATAAGTCCCGGTAGGTGGGGGGTGAGTCGGGCCGCCAGAATCCCAGTGTACAGTTTTAAATCCACATTCAAGAGGGATATCGGCCTGTAAGAGCCACAGTGCTTCCGATCTTTCCCGGGATTGGGGATAACTGTGAGTGAGGCTCGCAGGAGGTCAGATGGTATGGCCCCTGGAGCAGCGAACGAGTTAAAAAGGCGGGTGAGGATCGGGGCCAATGTCGTGCAGAACGTTTTATAAAAAAGTGAGGTATACCCGTCCGGTCCCGGAGCCTTGCCATGCTTGAGTCTGGCGATGGCGGAGATCACTTCCTTTATTCAAATGTCCCTATCAAGGTGCTCTGCCTGCGAGGGGTCCAGGGAGGGCAGGGTGACCGAGTCCAAGTATGTGGACATCGCAGTGACATCCGTTGGGTCTCCAGCATATAGATCCGCGTAAAATCTGCGGAACGTTTCGGCTATATGGGCGTCTTCCGTCACTACCGTCCCCATGGAGTCAGAGATCTCCTTCACTAGCTGATTCTGATGCGCCACCCGAAGCCTATTAGCTAGTAGTCTGCCACAGCGGTCCCCTCTGGTGTAGTATGCATGGCGCAGGCGAAGCGCAGCATACTCCGCTCGGTCCACATCTAGGGCCGCCAGGAGTTTCCTTGCCCCCTTAAGCTACTTCCAAATTCTGGGGGCTCCCGTCCTGCAGTGCATCTGTTCAAGCTCGCGGACTCGCTGGGTAAGTTCATCCCTCTTGGCCTGCCATTCTTTATTTTCAGCAGAGGAGATTGCCGAAAATTCCCCCCTAAGGACTGCCTTCAGGGCCGCCCAATGCGTTGCCAGGGTGGTGTCAGGGTTGTCGTTTTGGGACAGATACTCTCGGATCGCTCCCTCGATGCGGTCAACCACCACCTTCCTGTGTAGCAAGGTGTCGCGGAGGCGCCATGTTCTGGGAGGAGTAGCCACCGGCGGGAGACCCAAAGTGGCGGAGACCGGGGCATGGTCCGATAAGGACAGCATTCCCAAGTCCGTCGCTGAGACCAAAGCCTGTACCGGAGTTGTGACCAGGAGATGGTCTAGCCTCGCGTACGTCTTGTGGGCATGGGAGTAATACGAATACCCCCTGTCAGTGGGGTGCATGTGTCTCCAGAGGTCGTGTATGTCTACCTCCTACAACTGTGCCTTACACTCGGCTGAGAACTCCCCGACCTGCGGGAAGCGTTGCGCGGATCTGTCCATGGCTGAGTCAAAGACCATATTAAAGTCTCCTCCGATGATAACATGCCTATCCTGCGAAGCAGTAACGTCTACAAGCGCGGATCGCAAGAAGCGTTCTTGTTGTTCATTAGGGCTGTACAAGGACCCAACTGTGAAGGCGATACCTCCAATCCTAAACCGATATGCTAACAGCCGACCTTTGTGTTCTGTGTTTTTGTGAAGGATTTCCCCTCTGAAGTGTCTGGCCACCAGGATTGCCACCCCCACCGTCTTAGTGGTGCTAGAAGAGAAAAATTGTGTTGGGAATTTATGTGAGCGCAATCTATGAGTATCTCGGGATAGTAGGTGTGTCTCCTGAAGAAGACAAACATCAGCTTGGGTGCTCTCCAGGAGAGACAATACCGCCCGCCTTTTGACCGGGTTGTTGAGGCCCCTAACATTAAGGGTCACCACCTTGAATATGCTGGGAGGCATAAGAGAAGGTGTAATTGAAAGCGCAATTTCCTCCCTCGAGCGAGGTAAGGTATATGAATGCCGCTAAAGCGCTTAGGACCTGTATAGTGCACTGGACGACCCACCCCCTCCCTTCCAACTCCCCAACCCCCACCCAAAAATCCCCATCCCCACCCCTCCAGCCCTCTCTCCCCAGCCAAACCCCCAAAACTCCCCACCACCCTTCCCTCCCTCCCACCGACCCCCTCCCTTCTGAAAACAGCCCGCACCCCCCTCTATACCCCCCTCCCACCCTCAACAAGTTCCAGAACGGCATAGTCCCAGACCGGTCCTCAAGGGATAAGTCCGTGCTAAGTCACTGAAGTGGACGTCCAGCCACTACACGTCCAGCCACTACACTCCCGCCCACCACCCCCTTCCCTCAGAACCCCCAAACCTGCAATGTGAAAGAAGCTGTGTTGATCTCCCCCGGAGTCGACTCAGGCTGTCAGCGCGATGTCACTCGAGATAGTGTGACCGGCCGTTGTGAGAAGTTGGCCTGATATATGATGCTCACTAGTTCTAGTGATCACCTTGTATCAGTCCAAACAACCCTTATGGTGATTGGTTGTAAGTCAACCTTATAGACCAGCTATCCTAATGGTAGCATGGACAAAGCAGTCTTAGGCTAAACTCTTTTGGCATGTGAAGCCAGCTGTTTTACCACGATATAACCCCTTGAATACCAGATGAAAGGACACCACACAGGTTGTTATGAAAATAAACAGTATATTTATTAATAACAACACCTCTGAACTCTTTATGAGGTCAGAGGGCTAAGCACATGACAATCTCTTACGAAAAATACTACAAGTTGCACAAATTACAATGGTGCCCTAGGGGCACGACAAACCATATACTAAGTAAGTGGAATGTGAGAGTCGATAAAAGGAATGGAGCTGTCCAGAGGCTGTAGGATCGATGGGACCACGCTATACTAACTTCAGGTAAGTAATAGGAGGCCCACGGAACGCGTGTGCAGAGTGTGAACTCACACGCGAGATGCGTAACAACGTCTATGGACAGTACAGTTCAAGTTAAAGGTGAGTACGGACTATCCTGACTAGGTAGGACTAAAACGACTGTGGGACTGGACACTAGGACAGTTAAACTACCCTTGAGCACCGAAATGCTCTCGTTACCTCACCCACGGGCTGCGGGTGCATAGGTGTCAAAGTGCGTCGGGTTCTCGCGTGGAAGTCAATGGAGCCTGAAAGAAAAGATGCTGCAGGCGACCAGGAGGAAGATGTCCGGTGCAATCCAAGGGTGGATTGTTGAAGAAGGAGACCTGAAAGCAGAGGGGACAATGTTCACAGTCACTAGCCAGTGACTGGAGTGGAACCAGGAAGGAACCAGATGTCGTCGTCGCGATCAGGTGAAGGGTGGCCGCTTGACTCTGCAGCCACGTGGACCAGGAGGTGTCTTCGACGACCAGGATGGAGGCACGAGCTGTCCCACGCAGGCTCTCGCTGTCGGCGGTGTCAGATCCAGGATTGGACTCAACAGGCCTTGGCAAAGGCAACCCACGCGGTGAGTGAAGAAAGCGTCTGGTGCGGACTAGGAGAGTCCGGGGTGCCCCTCTTTTGGAAGGGAGCAAGGGCCAGTCTGGAGCAACCAGACCAGCAGTGAAGATTCAAAGGTTCGTCGTCTGGGAGGCCACTAGCCAGCCGGCAAGTGACCAGACAACGCGTCGATCAGCAAACAAGCAGAAGGGCCCCACGCAGATCTCGTGGAAGCTGGAGGGCTGATCTTCAGTGCAGGGGCTGCTCGGGGTTGGGGCTTCTCAGTCCCCAAAGCACTTGGTCGAGTTTACCTCGGGAGTCATGCTGGAAGCAAAGTGCAGGTTCGTTCAAGATGGCCGGTCCCACGTGTCTCGTCGCACCCACGGGTCTCAGCCTTGCTGCAGATGTAGGTAGAGGTCGGAGAGGTCTGGGAATCCGGGTCTCGTCGGGCTCAGAAGTCTGGATCCTCGAGGGAAGACGACAAAGTGAAGCCGCTGGACGCTTGATGGTGCCTGCAGTTGCAGGGTGGACACTCCTTGTCCACAAGGGAGATTCTTCAGTCTTCTGTGGAGCAGAACGTCGAAGGCCAGAGTTTCTTCTTGTTGAATAGTTCAGGATAATCTAATTTGGAATGGGACCAGCTCCTACCTTTATTCTCCTAAAGGGGGCTGCACTACTGACTAGGTCCCTCCCCTAGGTGGGACCAGGAAGGGGGGTGGTTACACCCCCTATCCTTTGTCCGGTTTCCCGCCAGAGCTGGGGCAGGGATGCCCCAGCAACTGGTTTGAACCGGTGTATGCACAGGGCACCTTGTGTGCCCCAGGCATGTCTCATTCCTTTCAGGCCTCCCTACCTCAATACACAAAATCCTGTCTGGGGTGGTGCTAGCACCTCCCAAGGCAGGAAACCCTTTGTCCAGGCCATCCTCGCTGGAAGGACTCCCAGCAGCAGGAGGTCAGACTTGTGTCTGTGGTGGCAGCATCCATTTTGTGATGCTGAGGCTCGAGTTAACTTTAACCGGGGTTCACAGTTACATACATGTCGTGTCCCTCTAGAAGGGTGGAATGCTACCCCCGTCGCCAGAATTGGCGATGGGGTAGTATTCCAAATTGTATGACACCTTACTCGACATGTTTTGATAATGTTATACCAGAGTTAGCATTTAACCGCGAGGTTGATAATGCACTTAAGAGTATATGGTATAGCGTTATCATGGAACAGCTATTAGGACTTGGTTCCGCAAGCTGCAAACGGCCTCAGCTCATGCCAGAGCACCATCTCACATAATTCCAAGCACTCTGCCTTCAGGATTGATAAGGCCTTCCATAGGAGTGACTGATAGGAATATATGTGTCCATTTTAGGGTTAGATATAGGTATACTATATCTACAGCAAAGGGTGTTTACACCACCTTGCCCCAGCTGTCATGCAGCCAGTTGTGTCAGATTTAGATGGCCAGCCAGGGGTGGCATAATACATGCTTCAGCCCCTGGGTACACCTATGCCCTGTGTACAGGGACTGATAAGGTGGCCCAGTACCAATTGGTAAATGCACCTAAAGTACATGGTTGTCAATTTAGAGAGAGAACAGCTAGGCTGTGGGTCTGATTAGCAGGCCCACAGCCAGGGAAAGTCATAAACCAGTGAAGCAAAAAGCAAAAATCTGGGGTGACCATAGGATTGCAGACCCCACTCTCCTACAGCCGTCTCCCGGAGCGCCCCGTCCATCCCGGCCCGGAAGTGTCCTGGAGCGATCGGAGCTGGTGTAGGACGCCATTCCACCGGAAGATGAGACGGAAAGGATGTCCCCAGGAGTACTGTATCCCATGGGTTCTCAGAAAGTCTGTTGCTATTTTAAATGATTTGCGTTTTTGCAGCGTGATCGTCGATAAGTCTTGAAAAAGTGCAACTGAGTGCCCACGGAATTGGAGTGATTGTCGTTTCCTCGCTTCATGCAGGATTCGCTCCTTAAGTGGGAAGTCCGGCAGGAAGGCCAGAAGATCCGGCGGAGGTGCCGAGGACCGGCACGCTGTGCCCACTCTATGCGCCCGGTCGATCCTGATAGGAAAGTCCTCCGGCTCGCCCAGTATCTCTCTAAACATGCTCTGCAAGTATCCAGCAGTGTCCTCTCCTTCTTCCTTGGAAGGCACCCCCCGGACGCGGATGTTGTTCCGGCGGGACCGGTTTTCCAGGTCTTCCGCATGGGCCTGGAGGTCCAGCTGTTGTTCTTGCAGTTGCAGCACCTCCTGCTGCAGATGTCCGACCTCTTCATCCCTCGAGTGTCCGGTTTCTTCCATGCTGGCCACTCTTTCACCTAGGCTATCCACCTCTCTCCGCACCTCTCGGACTTCTCTGGCCACTTCCTGCTTTAGAGTCTGAAAGTCTTCCCGCAGCGAGCTGAAAAGAGATTCCAGGAAGGACCTAGTGACCGGTGGTTCTCCCCCTCCCGCCTCTGGCGGGCTGCGCGAGGGGCCCGGTGAGTGTTGTCCTTTATCTTGTTTCGATGATCCCCTGTTTAGCATCTCTGGTAGAGTCCTGTCTCCTTTCTTCCCACCCCTGTTGCCGGCCATCCTGGAGGCAGAAGCTGCTGGGGAGGGACTTGGCGGATCTTCGGCCCTTGGAGATAGCCAGCAGTATGCCGGGGTCACTGATAGTCCGGGGAGATTGCCCTGCCCTCCACCGATGGTCAGTCTGACCTCCCCGGTGGGGCTGTCCGGCTCTATCTCAGAGCACGAGAGCACTCAAGCGCTCGCTGCGTGCAGATGCAGTGCGGTGTCCGGTTCTGCCCTCTGATTTGCCACGTGGAGGTCCGTTCTGACTAGTGCGGGTCAGGTCTGCCCCTCTACGAAATCCAGACCGCTGTCGTGATCCCGATGGGCACCAACCTGGTAGCGATCTGTGGGTGGTCTTCACCGCCGCGGGCAAAGACTGTGGGCTAGATGCCTGCCCTAGCCCCCTCGCAGTACTTGGGCGGCTCCTTGCTAGCCCCCCATAGCCGGCCCCAGTGCAATTTTACAGGCCACCCCATCTGACCGCCATTGTACTCATCACCGTGGGCCTCTAAGGGATGCGTTTCTCTCGGGCTCCTGCAGATAGCACTCTCGTGGCGCTGCCGCCTCTCTTAGCTGCCGGCGCCGAACCGGCGCGTGCTCCACGCCTCAGCTCTTCCGCCTCAGGGCCCGCGTCTGTCGCCTCAAGTTCAGGGCCACCCTCGGCAACACCCCTGTTCCATGCGGTGGCGCAGATCGGAAGGCCTTGTCGCTGTGACCGGTTGTCGAAGCGCCCTGCTCTTCAAATACCGCTGCAAGTAAGCCTCACCTCTGTCACAGTCCCGAGGCCATTCCACCGTGAGGGGCCCAGTGGGTGCTGATATTGATCTGCGTCACGACCGGCCTCACCCTCGGCCGTGTTCCGATGAGGCCGTCCTCCGTTGGTGGGGCCTGTCCGGAGCCTATTCCGTCTCGGCAACCAGTGGGCCTCGTCGCCTCGGGGGGCCTGCTTCCCTTCGACCTCTCTGTCCCCACCGGCCCTTCACCTCTCCTCCGCTGATGGCAAGCGCCGCGCTCTCCCGGTCCGGTGCGGGAATCCGGGTAGCTCCGCCCATAGGCCGCGTCCTCGGCCTTGCGTAGAAGCTCCCGGCCGTTGGGGAAGCCCCGACAGCACCGCCGGCCACCTCCGGTCGCCTCGCAGTCCCCGGGCTTCCGTCCGCTGCTCTGCAGAAGCCTCCGCTGTTTATTCGGCCAGTCCGCTCCCTTTAGATCCGCTGTGGGCCTGGTCACCACGCCATCCGATGCTTCGGCAGGCCGTAGGTCGCAGCCCCTCCCGCCTCTGGCGCCAGCACCGGCCTGCGCCGCGGAGCTCCTCCGGCGCAGTCCCCAGGGCGGACGCAGGCTCAGAATGGACCATCGGCAGCACTACCGCCTCCGCTGCAAGTTTTGGGCTGATCGGGGGGAGATCGGCATGAAAACAAGGCTCAGGGGTCTAGGTTCCGGGGAGCTCGCAGGGAGTGAGACTGCTCACCTCGCCATCTTGGCCACGCCCACCCTCCTTCTTTAAATGCCTTGATGTCAATTTCGGATTACGCATTTGTCTGCTGTGATTTTACGAGCAGCAAGTACCACTCCAAGAATGGCCCGGGTTACACATCATCTGTTACCAGAGACCTTGGGCAATCGTGAGTGTGTGCTGCCTCAGTTAATCGGTGTCACAGGTCATCGCACCTCAATTCAAGGGCAAGGACCTCCATGTAATACCTTCTCCATAAACTTTTCCTATCTCTTTATTTCCATAATTCTGTGAGCCCAGACAGCAACCGTAACAGGAAGATTTATTTCTGCTTCTGGTTTGAATCACCACCAATGTTGCTAATGCAAAGCTCTGTAGTGAGCCTTAAATATTCCATAACTGTTTTAGCAAAGGGTTGAAGCATAAATGTTGTAGTACAGAAGGTGCGCAGCTCAAAGGCAAATACGCTAAGAATACCACGTTCCCATCAGCTGGTCTACTGCTTTGCATGCCTTGAAGCCATTCACCTCTACACACGAGGATGTAACAATAGTGACCCCAGCAAAGATTCTTTAACCAAGCCCCCAGTTTCTTGCTAGAGGCAGGAAAAATCCAGAAAGATTTTGGGACTGCCCTTAGCATGCCGTGCTGGGGGAACTGGATGGGCCTAGAGTTTTCTAAATAGCGCAACTGGAGGTCCTGTCTCATTGAAGTCCACATTATGAGCAAGGGGTGGGAGGAGGACGAGTTTGAGAAGAAAATGCATTGGCTCTCAAGGTGCTGTACTTGTGCAACATGTACAGCAGTAACGAGTGAAAAAAAAATGTGGAAGCTAAATATAGGTTTGAGTGAATGAACCAGGAAGCATTTTTGTAAAATAGACTTCTTCGGGTACACAGAAGTGTGAGTGAGCGTGCATACTGTGCCAGGACCAACACATTCTTTCAGCTTTGCCCAACTCTCCAGTTGACCGGTCTTTCAATTTTCTGCATTCTAATCCACACACATCATCACAATCAGCATACCAGCTCGAGCACAAATCTATCTGGTACATTTATAGAATGAACATTTTAATTAAGTGGTATCCTGGCGCTACACACACATTAGATATATAAATATTGGTACCAACTCAATAGTACTCATTTCATCATCCTTCTGTGGTTAACAAGCAGAGGATACGCTCCAAGATTTACACCGGTTACCACGGTTTCAAACACAGATTTCTGAAGCTCCTCTTGGCCCAATGCCGAGGCGTGCTGCTGTACATCCAATCAGTGAAGGAAGTGTTTCAAACTTTTATTTATGAATGTCCTCAATCAGTGACTTTGAGGTCTAATTCTGAGACTCCTGGTAACCTCATCGAACATGTATTAAATGTAATGTCAGTTGCGAATGGGTGTTAGGATTCACACTTCATCCCCACATCTTTTATAGGCAATATCCCATGCAGCATGCATGTAAGGAGATGTATGTTCCAAAAATCATACAAGAGTAACATGATAGGATAACTGACAAAGCATTAATTTTTTGTTACAATATACACATCATTTAAACATACATTTATAGGTCTCTCTTATCAGGGCTTCCGTCTGTTAGCGAAAACCTTTTTTGAACCATACCAAAAGCATAGGGTGCTTAGAGCAAACCCACTGCTTATCCCTGGTTGAGTTTATACTCACACATTTGCTTACTTCTTATTTGAGGACTTTCTTTCCTCGTGTTGTATAGGTCTCTCTTCAGGGCATAGTCTCTTTACAATCCTTTTGATGGGATGATTTATATTCTTACACTGCTCCCATTCAGTAAACTATTTTGTACTTTTTCCCCCGCACTTAATGCAAGTGTTTTCTAGCTCTCTCCCTCGAGTGTGTAACTTCCTCCCCCAAACACCCACACCCGAGCACAATGTAACTTGCTCATCTCCCCAAGACTGCAGTTCACCCATTGCTTTCTCCACTCCATCCTTGGCCTTTTAAAAACTATTTTTGGTTTCTTCCCACCAGGTCCAGCCTCGGTTGCACCCGTGCAACTGCCCACTCCCTGTTGCTTCCTTCCCCTCACTTTCTCCTCCACTGCCCTCCCACAGCTCCCGGTAGTCATCATTATTATTATTTTTTTAAATCTTTTTGGATGGCTGGTCAGCTGCCATGAATTGTGCTAATGCTTACAAAATGTTTTCTCGTGCAAGCTAATTTTTTTTTTAATAGTTGGTCCAAGAGCCGTTTACCAACTTGGGATCTGTAAATAAAAAATATGGCATATGCGTCAGACCATACATGCATCATCGCTTTTTTTCTCCAATTTACACAATGCTGCACAGCATAAGCAAACTGCATAGACAAAGCCAAAACAGGGCAACACATTTAGACTTTGCCAGTGCTTGTTAAAATTGTTAAATATCAACACAAATTTACATATGCGCTGATTTTTCGTATTCTTTTTTTAAAAAATGCTTGTTTTAACTTCACATTCTGCAAAACCTGGGAGACATGTTTTTTTAGGCATTTGCTTCTTAGGGCCTCAAGCATTGCTGAATAACCGCGTGTTCAAGTGAGCCCACACTGTAAGAACGACATTGTCTCCTCTACCATCTCCCGTTTATTTATAGACTTGGAAAAAGAGAAGCCTCATCCGTTACTTCCTATTGGGCGGGCCATCAAGGTTCATTTCGCAGAGTTGGGCATTCACTTTTTGCATACTAAATGTAACCTGGAACATCAAGAGCTCATGAACGAATGTGGCAAATGGGCACCTACTTTTCAGGTGCCACTGATGCCAAAATATTGTGGAATGCAGTTGTGTGTAGGATCATTATCAGTCGAAGTGGTTCTGTGCAGCGAGTTCTAATTCGGAGTGTGTGTTGCAGGGAGATGGAGGGCAAATAGTACATTCGGAGTGGTGGCCATGCTGCTACACACGACTTCAGGACAAGGTGCCCTGAGATGTCAGTGAAATGCATTGATGCAGCAAACCACATATCATAACAGCAAACCAGTGTACAGCAACTACCTCACTATTACAGAACACAAGCCCAGGCTCAGTTCCAACCAGAAAATACTTGGCTTAAAATATCTTCTTTATTTCAGTCAACAGCTGCCAAGCTCCAGTAAACCTCTTAAAATACCCTGGAATAAGCATTAAGGATATTTGGTCCTGACATGCTTCGGTATGTGATGACTTCAGTGCAATTGCGGAAGACCACAAATGAACTGGAAACCTCGTGTACCTATGGAATAAAAGTGTAAGTATCTGGCAGCAGGACCTTGCTTGTTTCATAGTAACACACTGTACAGACTGAAAGTATGGTCTTCTGAAATCCCCTTTTCAACATCAATTTGTGATCTATTTATAGAACACCTCAGCAGTGGAATAGCCTTGGTCGGTTTAATCAGTCACTAGAGAATGGGCAATTCAAAAGAAGTGATTCACTGCTAGCATCCATGCATCAGAGAGAGAAATCAGGTAGCCATAAAAACATGCACGACGGTAGGCATAGAGGGAAATCTTCACCAAATAGATGTTAACCCCCAACAAAGCAAACAAGCATTGGCATAGCCAATAGGTCTCGCCTTTGGGACCTTATAAGTGTTTAGCCATGCAACACTTGATGTTGTTGCACAAAGAGTATTGTGTTGGTGCTGTCATTGGCAGTGCCGGCAGGGAAAATAAGTGGTGCACTTGACAGTGGACTCCTGAGGAGGGCCCTGGCACTTATATTTTTTCAAATGAAGTACTGACAGACACACCTAAATGGTTGCACATGTATTGCAGTATGTGTAGTTGAAGCACAACCAAACCGCTCAAAATGAGAACTATAAACCAAAAACATACTTAATTTGAGACAGCACCGAACTAGAACAAAAAAGCAATAAGTCTGGTAAACCAAGAAACAATGCAGCATTAGACCGGTAAACCATGCAGCATAGAGACGTATGAGGGGCAATTAATCCTTGCATAAGGTCACCGAACATTTATAAATATGAGGCATTAAATTCAACTAAAAATCCACAGTGCTCTAAGTATACTTAAACAATTGAGAGTTACTTAAGACCAGACAGTCTTCAGGGACTGGTCCACCAACCGAGGGGGTCATAAGAAGTTCAAGAATGCGAATGTAATATAGGCACATTGTCAATTAATAAGAGAGCAGCCTTCAGGCAGAGGGAACAAAACCCTGGTGTTTCCTATTTAAAAATCAAAACATGGTATTAGCACAAACACGGTATTAGCACAAAGTCTAAAGGAGGCTGGGAATTATGGAAGGCAAACGCGGACGAAGTGCGAAATCTGCAACAAAAACGTACTTGCTGCAGGTAAAATCACAGCAGACAAATGCGTAATCCGAAATAGACGTCGAACACCGTAGGGAGTCAAGGCATTTAAAGAAGGAGGGTGTGTGTGGTGGCAGTGAATTATCCAGCCAACCGACACTTCCTGTACAACCCTGGAATTCTGGGACCTGAAGTCCCACATTATTATGTAGCCAAAACTAACAAGAACTGGATCATTTGTGAGGAACGCCATTTAAACGATACAGAATGGAACGTAACAAAAATACAGCCCAACCCCTTATGAACTTTCAGACAGGGAACTACAAAGAGTCTCTATTCGCAGGAGAAAGTCACTGAAAAACCAAAGAAAAGAAAGGGGGAGAGAGGGTTTAGTAACAGAAATCTCTTGCAGGGAATCAAAACGGCAGAGTGCTAAACGCATATATTTATTTATTTTTATATCGCTCATGGATAACACATGCCAATGAAGCAAGCAAGTTCGGGAGCTGAATAACAAATTAAATTAAACAAACCAAACTTGCACAAAACCAAAACAAGTCTGCTCAAGCCAATCGGATGCCTCATATACTTACTGGGGCACCTTTACTGTGTGAAAACAGCGCGGTGTGCATGAAAGCCACAAACATGGCATCAGTACACCTTTACTGTATTGTATGATAAGATTACCAGACGACTTATCATCATTAGGAACTCTGGGGTAGATTATCAAGCCACTTTTGCGTCACTTTTAACATGGGAAAAGTGACGCAAAAGTGGTGCAAGGAGCTTGTAAATCTGCCCCTCTATGTTTCTGTCCTGGGTTTCCCCTTCAAATATCGTCGAAATAGAACCTGCGTCCAATATGAACATCATGACTACAAGTCCCAGAATTCATTAGTGAGTTAAATGAAATCCCATGATTGCAACATGGTGTCCTTGATGACACGGAGTCATCTGGTAAGTGGTCCTTTCTTCTAAGGACAGACATGTTCTTTAAACAACCCAAAGTGAAATTTTCCCCAAAAAACAATTGTTTCTCTAATGACTCGTACAATTGTCGGAACAGGAATTGTTATGCTGTGGCGTTGGCTGCATTAAGGGGGCAGGGAAGCGGAGTTCCCTTGAGTCAGCAGGGGTGCAAATCTGTTTGTAATCTGAGGTACAATGTCTGCATTCGTAGGCCCTGATCGCCTTTTCTTCCCTACGGTTCTGCCACCTAACCGCATTCCTGTGCTCTGCAGGTTACAGCCAATCAGCGCATGCAGATGAGGGCCTTTGTCTCAGCTTCGCCAAGGGCAGGTGTTAATGAAGAGAGGACAGGGGGCGGAGCGGGAGAGATAGCATGGCCGTGGGCAGAATCCGCAATCGAATCTCAAAGCCATTGTGACTTCAAAGGCGCCAGGATGTGGGGAGACGCGGCCTCGCCTCTCGCAATCAAGTTCAATAATCAGGCCCTGTAAGTGAAAATGGCAGAGACAAAGCCCCATCAGCGGGAGTGTTTTGGGCAGGGGTGAGTGAGATGTCCATGGAGGAAGGGCAAATGGACTCTTATGTAAAGCATCAACAATCTTGAGAGCTTTTGAGGAGGCATTCTGATTGCCAGCACTCAGGAAGGGTTGTACAAGATTATACCCTACCCCAAATACTGGAACGAGACTCTTGGACATTGTACTAAAAAAAAACTTCCGTTTTATGGAGCAGAAAAATGAACCGAACATTTGGGAAATGATTTGATAAGTCTGGGAGCATACATTTAGTCACTCGTGAAGGTAAACTGGTAGTCCTTGTTAGACAGATAGCACATCATAATTAAAACGAGCATTGGCCGCACAGCAGTAAAAAGTGACGCGGCCACAAAAGTGGGACAATTAAAGAGCAAGCAGTGTTGGAATACTGACCTGCAGCCGCGAGACGAGCTCTGTGGTGGGGAGGGGCATGCGCTGGTCTGAAAAGCAAGCGAGAGGAAAGCCAGATGGCGCCTGATCACGAGGAAAGCCAGAAGGCGGCTGTGTGTGTGCCCGCACGCATAACAGCAAGCTTTAGGCCACAAGCAAAAGCTTGTGGTCGCATTTCTAACGCCTCACTCACTAAATGTCTCGACAGGCCAGTGCATGCGCTGGCTCAGGCGAGACCTAAAAAAACAGAAGCTACCAGAGAGCACACTCGGTCCCATGCAAAGCACACAGATGGCAACAGCGAGCTCTGAATCCACTTCAAAGCTCCATCCAGTGCAACAGAGAGTGCTGACACCCCCCACCCAGCCCTAAAGCTCCCCACACAGAACAACATAAAGAATTCCACCCCCTGCAGATCAAACAGAGGGCATCAGAGCCCTCTGCAGGGGCAGAGAGTTCCATCCCAACCAAAGAACACAGATGGCACCGGATAGGGCTTGGCCCAAAAAAAGCAAATAGAACAGAAATTTCCAATGAGTAGCCCGGGTACTACTGGTAGCTCACCAGCATGCTCTAAGTTGCTCTTGAACGTGAAGCTAAACCCACTACCTCATTCGGAGGACTGTGACTATTAAAGAAAGCAGCATTGCACATGTCAAGACCCTTAGAGGAGCAGGTAAGTAAGCCAAAGGCAAGGTCTCAAGAGAACACTCAAACACACGCAGTGTCATTCTATTTGAATTACATCATTATGATCTAGCTCATTTTGCAGTCCAGCAAAGTCACAAGGAAACTGGCCATGTTGTAAGACATGTGTGTAATCAATAGGCTGGGGCACTGGAATGATGTGATTTTACTGCTGCAACCTTTTCCCGATAATTATGGATTTGCGACAATCCATCTGTTGCATAATCAGCAGATTTCAGGAAAACTCTATTTTGTTTCTTGCTCAAATGGATCAAAAGTTACTAAAAATGATTCAACATATGTTGTTACGCAGTGGAAGGCCCTTGACAGAGGTTAACTGGTCACATTTGTGATATCCGTTTAACAATGACAAAATAATGACGTGAAATGGCTACTAAATGTGTCACATTACTGTGCATAGCTTGCCTTTTGTTGCCACATACTTTAATCAACACTGCTGCGTAATTTGGTTCTCTACAGCTGCTTAATTGCAGTGGCTCTGACAATGGTAAAGATAAGTACAAGAAGCAACTAAAGAAGTAGCTAGGAAGTGTGGACTCACTGAAGAGCGAGGCTGCAGTGGTCGGAGTAAAACATTTTCTAGTTGGATGCGAGATCAGCCTTAGATCTGTGGAGCGTAGCATCTGGATCCAGAGAGGAGTTAATTGAGACTCTCATGCGCATATTCCTGTGTGTTTGTGATGCCTGCTATTGTGCCCTCCTTAATAAAATGGTATTGATCCCTGGAACCTATGCTTATGTTAAGGAATACTACAAATATATGCTGCCCCCATCGTAAGGGGTTTATCTCTGACACAAGTGTCCGTGCAAGGAATAATAATGGAAATAGAATAATAATGATCGTCCTTGATATATTTTGGACATTCTTGGTCTAGTTGTGAACTATTGGCAGGCATAATGTATGTATTAAGAGCACGACTGGCCACTTGTAGCCATCCCTAATATAATGCTGGCCACCCCTAAACAATAATGACCATGACTGACATATTGTGGGTATCTTTGCTTTTAAATTGACCAGCCTGGGCACAATGCTGGCTCTGGTACAATGGTGGTCATTAATGGCATACTACAGGCATCCATGGTGTTATGGTGAGCATCCAAGGTCTATGAATGTACTAACTGGGCGTTTGAAGCAGAATCTGTTCATGTGTGGCAGCCGTACATGAGAATACTTGATGAAGATGAAAAGTCGATGTTTGGGGACTGTGTAAATCTGAAAAATTTAAACGGATATTTTGATAGAAAAATATATATATTTCAAAAAGATTTTTCAACTGCAAATTGAGTTTGTTTACCCAAAATGGAAAGATGTATACAATAGAAACATATGTGCATTATCGGAAACTGAAGACGGCAAAAGGTTGCATTTCTAAACACATTTAAAACTGATAGTTGTGCGATAATTCTAGCTGAGGTGGGGAGATCTATTGCTGTGGTTCAGTCCTTTGTGCCAGAAGGCACTAGCTACTTTGGCTGCTATTTCCTATTCAAAAGTTTTTCCTTACATTTCTGCTGGTAACCTGAAAGGCTTGGTGGTCACTAGTGATAATGCTGCTTAGAGTGGTCATTAATTAATGTTAAGTGATGTTGTAACTATTATACAGTGATAACATTTGATATTAGCTCGGGAGGATTGTTAGTAGAAGTAGATATCACTATAGAAAGTTGGCGACCCTGACATAGTAGTTGAAACCCAGACACATTGTGAAAATATGGCAAACTCTGAGAGGAAAAGTAGAGGGGGACAAAAATGTTATCTGATGCAATGCACACAGGGCAAGAAGGGTTTGAGCCAGCCCCCCAACAATGCAAGTTACACTGAGGCTACTCTCAACAAGGGGTCAACCCCTCTTAATGAAAGGCAGACAGAGGGCTACAGGAAAGGGTCAGCCTTCAGTAATGCAAAGCAAATAGGGCACCAGACCGGTATTTCATTCCCCATGTTCCCAGTATCACGTGGAGTTATTAGGCCCGGTTGAGCAACGCCACCTTTGCATGCTCACATTCTTAAGTTGCCTTTTCTCCCCTTAACCCCTTCGCTGCGGGGGTTATTCCCCCGCTGTGCTGGGGGGGAGGGGGCACGCACAGCGCTCACATGCTCATGACGAGCTGAGCTCGTCATGAGGCACGGGGCTCCTGTGCTCATGACGAGCTCAGCTCGTCACAGGTGCATTGGCTCAGTGGAACGTTCAGGAGAGAAATTCTCCCAGCACCTGAGCGTTCCACGGCTCATGACGAGCTGAGCTCGTCATGAGCACCGGAGCGCCGTGGCTCATGACGAGCTCAGCTCGTCATGAGCATGGGAGGGGCTAAACACGATTACATTTGACACACATTCATTTGCTTGCACACACAGGGTAACATTCCTCGAACTCGGTTTGCTTACAATACCACATCGTAGGCATTGTATCAGAAGACCTTGAACACTCTGTACAAGGGCTAAATTCAGCACGCAAGATCTTATTTGTTTTCGGCTCTTCTGCGACAGAGCCATCACAATTGAATAAACAATAGTGCACTGTGAGCTATCTGACTATGGGACAACATATCCTGAGGGGTGCTTAGAATCATTCTTGCACCAGTCCAACGTTTATGTTGGACAAAAAATGCACAGTTTTACTTGATAAAGTACAACCGTACGACACCAGCAGAAGGGGCAACTTGGGGAACTTGGGGAACTCATCTGGGAGCAAATTACTCTTCAGAGAAACTGTTTATCCCACAGCAAAAGAGTGTAGGGTCCATAGACAATAAAAAACGCACATTGGACATCTGAGACAGGCCAACCTCAGCAATAAACACAAGCGATGTGTTGGAGCTCAACAGCAGCAATGCAATGTACAAAGATGGCACCAAGGCTTGCCAATATTACAGTAAGACATGCAGAGAGCTCAAAAGATGTGATATCCCCTGCAATGTGAACCGTATACAGAGATTTAAACTGGGATCATAGAGAAACATGGATGAGCCGGCTCTCACCTAGTCTCTTCAATCTTTGATGAATCTTAAGCACAGCTCAAAAGGCTGTGCTTACCTCTTGCAGTGGTATCCTTCCTCTGCGTACCTTCACAACGCACATACAGTAATCCTAAAAAAATGCAATCAATCTGTTACTCAGAATCTGAGCTAAGATACAAGAGATTTCAATGACTAGCCATGTTGGTTAATCTTATAATCCATACAATAGAGCCACTGTAAAACACTGAGGAGATGGGGAAGGACAGAAGAGGCAAGGGGAACAAATGAAATATGGGAGGGTATCCTGGCAGGATACCCTCCCAGGTGATCGTGCACTCTACAAATACACAACATAACTGCACGAGAGGCAAGCAATCCCCATTCTGTTGTTCCGTGTCCTGCATTTATGACACGGAAGAGCTGTTCAGTGCCAAGAGTTGGGTGGCATTAAAGACATATCACACAAGGGAAACAACCCAGTCTCACCGTCTTCTCAGAAATAGGAGACCCGCGTGTGACGCTAGCCTTTATGTGAGGAGGGTGAGGCTGGGTTGTTGCAAACCTGTTTCCACTTACTCAGAAGACCCTGCGTCCTTCTCCAGACCCTGCTTTCGGCGAACTGTCTCCTGCACTGCACGGCTCTTGGGGAGATAGAAAGTAACCTAACCAGACTATCCCCGCAAACTCAGCAGTGAAATAAGACCGAGAAAAGTAACAACATTGCTAATGGAATCTCAGCTGCTAACCTGCTGGAGGTGACATAGATCACTGTCCTAATGACACCAGAGAACACCCAGGCAAGATTCACAACAGGTTAAGGGGGTTTAAGGATGATTTTACTCAGAGTGCAGCAGAGAGGAAGCCTTTCTCGAGAAAGAGGGCGTCGCCCACAGACATTTCGCTCCATTCCTCTCATGCCATCGCCCCACCCTTATAGCACCATTCCAACTCTTGTTTTCTTTTTGACATGTAATGAGTATCCAGGTGACTGAACTAAAATTAGTACAAGAACCAAGCCTCTTGCTATATCAGACGCATGTTAGCTTGCCATTAACCACCACAAACCTAATGTGCAGGCTGCAGGCGGCGGCCGCGCGCCCAGCTGTGCTCTTAATGCTCCGGGTTGGCTCTCTCATTATGGCGCGGCGGTCAGCCACTGCTCTGTCATTTCACCCGCCTCTTCTATTCATGGAAAGCCACGCTGCCCGGTAGCCGCGGCCTCGCGGAGGGTGGCGATGCTGCCTGTGGCAGCCGCCTGGAGTTTACCGACTCGGACTGACACATCCACCCTCTTCTTCGCCGGTGGGCCGTGCCACCAGCCCAACGCAAAATATCGGATTCGCAGTATCCACCAAGCCTCTCTTTTCTGATAATGATGCACTAAAGGGGGTTAGGAGCGTTTCTTCTTGCCCTGCGTCCGGCTCTTTAAAGCAAGGATGAAGAATTGTCAAAGCGGTAAATCATGCGAGGCGCAGGTGGGGCCCCGGCAGACTGCTGCAACAAACAATAACACGTGGGGCCGCCCAACGAAGGACAGCAGTGAATCACCCCCTCACACAGCGCACATTCATCTAATTGACTATTTACCAGAATGCCGTTTTGTCATTTAAATTAGCAGCTGGAAAAAATTAATCACCTCAAATGCCTGTGAAATTTCAATTGCTTGAGATCAGTTGAAGAGGATTCTATATTTCCCCCCCAGCTCGACCTTTTCGCTCATAATATGCAGCAAAGAAACTCCACGAAGGCAACATTTTCGGAGCACCGATATAGTTAGGCCATCGTTTTTCTGGCTCAGCAAAAAGCAGACTTTGGCCACAATGTCCTACTGCAAGCCCTTGAACAAAAGTGGCAGTGTCTCGGCCTCTTCGCCTCACAACAGACCCGGGCTGAACCTGTTGTGTGGGTGCTTCCAAAGGGCTGAGGCAGCAGAATGTGTGCGAGCCACAGAAAGAGCAAAAACAAGCCCCGCGGTCTCTTCTGCTGACGTGCTCACCTGTCTGCGACATACAAACCGACGGAAGGAAAGAAGGGTCGTTTTCCTGATCTACAGATTAGGAAGTATAGAATGACACTAGGAAGACACACCTGACGTGTGTTACAAACACAAAGACCTGCTCCACCCAGCGTTGTGAACGGTGTGTTATGACAGAAACACAAAAGTGTTCGCCTTTAGGAGGGGGCGAGGCTCCCAGAAGAGAAGTAGCCGGGCACATCAGACTTGAAACCCAATTGTTAAAGCATCATGAAAAGGGCGATAACCACTTGCCTCCATGTCACAGGCAGGGCCGGCGCTACGCATGGGCAGTGTGGGCAGCTGCCAAGGGCCTCGCACTCAGCCTAACAGCATGGGGCCTGCACTTATCGTGTGTCCAGTTGTTTCCCGGCCGATACAACTAAAAGAAAGCGGTCTCCTTGCTATTTCAGAAAGCGGAGTAGGCCTAACGGCTAGGGTGGTCGACCTAAAATCTGGGGAACAGGGTTCGGGTCTCAGCAATGGCGCGGAACATCCTGTGATTCTGGGAAAATCACTTGCGTCCAGATTCATCATACTGAAATCGGCTCGCAAAGGGCCAGATTCTGAGAATCTGGCCCTTTGCGAGCGGATTTTTTGCATTTGGGATTCTATTTCAGGACCGGAGGCTTCAGATTATGCTTCTCCATCTTTATTGAAGCTCACAGCAGCCAATGAAAATGCTTGCTTTTCATAGTAAACACGTTAAACAACTACACATTCCATCATGACTAGCCCAAAGGCACGCCCCCTCAGTCCATAAGAGGCCTCTGCCTGCCGCCATCTTCCTCTTTCTTTGCTGCTCACAGCAAGAGCTAAGTGCACTTTGTTACCTCCCTCTGCTGTTGGCATATATTGTCATGTTTATGTAGGCTAAGATATGTTACAGTAATGAACGAGTGGTTATAATTGCCCGCTATAACATACAATTGTTAATGTGTATGTTGGTATATCGAGTTTACCTGCTTGTGGGGTGACTGGGACTTCAGGGAGTGTGTTGTGCTTGTTCGCTAGCGTCGCGGCGCCTAGCGACTCTAGAATCATTCCTCAGTGGCGTCAATATCGCCTAGTGGCGTGCGGTAGCGACGGTCGTTGACCGGGGGCAGACGGGCACCGAAATATACACTTGGAGCCTTCTCCCGGCTGATTTCCCCGTAGGCGCGTCTCGCGCATGCGCATTGGCGTCCCTCATAGGCCAATGACGCGAGTAGGGTCCGGGTGGCTCTCGGCCGCGACGTGCTTCCAAACGCGCTGAATTTGGGCTCCTTTTTAGTAGGATTTCAGTCGCGTTTGGGCTGCATGTCGCGGCGCGAACCCCAAACTGACAGTCTTAGCGTTTTTCTGCACGGCGAGTTAACGGTGGCCCCTCTGCTCTATCAAAACGCCTGTGAAGGCTGTAAAATATTAAGGCCAGTGATTTGAGTGTGCACACGCTCGGTGGACAGTGTTTTGGCCTGGGTCTTTGGCCCCTGTGACTACAGCTTTGCTGAGGGGGTTCTGAACTGGTGACATTCAGTGTGCTTGCAGGGCTAACCCCCCCCTTGACCCTCCCAGTGGCTGATCAGTGTTTTGGCAATTCTTCATTGACGTGCAGACCAACCAATCCGGAAATGTCGAAGTGGGGTCAGTACAATGAAGAGTATGCGGAGGAGGAGGTGTATGATGGACAGCAAGAGGCTGTCCTTGAAGACAATGTAGTCATTGCATTGGACGCGTCTGTGCAGTCGTCCGTCAACAGGGCTATGGAGACTACGGTCCCACAAACAGTGCAGCAAGCCCTAGCCACAGCCCTTCGCCCAATAAGGAAGCAATTGGAGGGCTTTGCCAAGAGGCATGGCTTTAACAAACCGCAAAAGAAGAAGGCGGAAGCATCCACTTCCAGTCAACCTGCTGTTGACACTGCCACATGGCCTCATGCACAGGCCCTTGCTACCCTACCTGATACGGCGGATCATTCCTATTCTGGCGCTAAGGCCACATCCAAGCGCAGGGTCCATGCAGATACTGACACTGACACGGACACTACTTCAGGTACAGATACGGATACCTCGGAGGAGCAGCCTCCTCCGAAGAAGGCGCAGGTAGCCACTGCTCAGGTGAATACGCCTTTCACCTTCGATCCTTCGGAAATAATGCACCCCAGATCCCAGGACTGGGTGCCGCCTCAGGCGGTGACGGCTTACATTCACGACAATCTACGCAAGAGCTTCCCCAGGGAAGTCAGGAACCGTCTTAAATCGGAATGCCCTCGTCCGGACATCCCAGACAAAGTTGCGGAGACTCCTGAGATCGACGCAAGCCTCTTGACCTTCCTTAGGAAGTTCTCAAAAGACCCCAAACGAGGTTTGGACAGGGCCTGGTCAGGATGCCAGGACAAGATGTTGGACGCAATCGGTCCATTGGCGAAGATTTTAGAGATGGCTCTAGCGGCCAAGGAGAGTTCCACTCCTGTGGACCCGGACGTACTGGCTGGTTGGACCCAGCGAGCCATCTGCTTGCTGGGCAACGCGAATTGTGCCATTTCGTCAGAAAGAAGGAAATCGCTGCTCATGAAGATGGACACTAATTTGACCGAGCTAGCCGACGCTGAGCCGGGACCCCTAGCAGCGGGTCAATTATTTGGAGACAAATTTGTCAAGGATGTTTCCAAATATGTGGGGACCTTTACGGCGCTGGACAAGGCGCAGTCAGGCATCAAAAGAGCTCTCAGCCAGAGAGTTTTTAACAGGGCCGGACGAGGCGGGGGCCGCTCGTCGGGCCGTGGAGGTCAACAAGGTTCCCAAAGAGGCGACTTCGGCAGGGGCAGAAATGAGTATGACTCCACCCGTGGTGGAACCTTCTACCCCTCCCGCAGGAGGTTCGACAAGAGCCGTTATCAGACGAATACCAACAGGGGGACCTTCAAGCACCAGCAGAACTCAGGTGAGAGTCTCAGAGGTTTCTCTTCTTCCTTTGGGGGGAAGGACACGACACTGCCTAGCGCAGTGGCGGGAGCTTACACAGGACGCATGGGTGCTACAGACTGTGCAAGGTTTCCGCTTGGAGTTCTATTCTCGTCCCGTTCAGTCGGGGCTCCCGGCAGATCTCCATTTTTCCCAACAAGATCTCAGTTTTATAGACGAAGAGATCTCCGAATTGCTGCAGAAACACGCGATAGCACCGGTCTGTCAAGGTCCTCGCGGTTTCTGCAGCAATATCTTTGTTATACTGAAGAAGGGAGGCGGAAACAGATTGGTCTTGAACCTCAGGGATTTCAACCAGTTTATAACGTACAATCATTTCAAGATGGAGGGCATCCATCTTTTGACAGATCTACTACAAGTGGGAGACTGGATGGTCCGGCTGGACTTGAAAGACGCTTATCTGTCTGTGCCGGTATTTCCCCCGCATCGCAGATATCTCCAATTTCGGTGGAAAGGCCGGTGGTACGAATATTTGGTTCTGCCTTTCGGGCTCTCCTCGGCACCTTGGTGCTTCACCAAGGTGATGAAACCTGTGGTGGCATACCTCAGAGAACGTGGTATTCGCCTCATAATCTACCTGGACGACATCCTGATAGTAGATCAGTGTCGGCAGACTCTCCTGCGACACCTCACTCTTGCGACAACGTTGCTTCAAAACTTGGGCTTTGTAGTCAACTCCAAGAAATCAGTAATGGTACCCACTCAGGTGATCGACTTCCTGGGTTTCACGATCGATTCTATGATAGCGCAGCTAAGCCTCCCGAAGGACAAGCTGAAGGACCTGAAGAAAGAGATCAGGAGACTGCTGAACAGTCACATGGTGTCACTCAGAGCAATTGCGAGAGTGGTAGGAGTTTTGGCATCATCGGTGCAAGCGATATTCCCGGGCCCTCTGCATTACAGGGCTCTGCAACAGTTGAAGATCAGACATCTGCGGAAGGGTCTGTCGTATTCGGACAGCATTCCTCTCACAGAAGAGGTGAGAACCGAAATGCAATGGTGGTTAGGTCATGTCGACGCTTGGAACGGTCGAGCGATCTTCGGCTCTCTTCCAGAAATAACAATAGAGTCGGACGCCAGCCGTTGGGGCTGGGGAGCTCGTTGCGGAGACATCTCTACAGGTGGCAGGTGGTCTCCGGAAGAGCTTTCGCTTCACATAAATTGTCTCGAACTGCTCGCGGGATCGTTCGCGGTGCGGACGTTGTCCCCGAAGCGGACGTCTTGTTGTATCCTCCTGCGTTTGGACAATGTGTCAGCGGTGAGATACATCAACAAGTTGGGCGGCACGAGGTCGTCCATGCTTGTACAAATAGCCAAGGATTTTTGGCACTACTGCCTAAGGAATCAGATATCGATAATAGCAGAATATCTACCGGGTCAGTCCAATCAGGTGGCGGACTGGAACTCGAGATACCTCAGGGACTACAGCGACTGGAAGTTGCTTCCGAAGGTGTTCCGATGGCTGCAGAACATTTGGGGTCCGTTCAGCACGGACTTGTTTGCATCCAGACTAACGTATCAGGTACCCAGATTCTTCAGCTGGAGACCGGATCCCGTGGCGCTGGCAACGGATGCATTTCTCCAGAACTGGTCGGAGGGGACGCAGTATGCTTTCCCACCCTTCCTGCTGATCCCGAGGGCAATGTCTCAGGTGATCAAGCAACAAGCGGAAGTAGTCATGGTGACCCCTTGGTGGACGTCACAATCATGGTTCCCCAAACTGATGCAGTGGAGTTGCGACCGCCCCAGACTCCTCCCGGAATCGGAGACGCTATTGCTGGGCCCTCATCAGGAACAGCATCCCTTGATAATGGAAGGCAGGCTCCGGCTGATGGCTTGGAGGCTTTCAGGGAACAGTGGCAGCTGCCAGGCGTTTCGAGCAGGGCTTGTGATTTCATCAAGCAGGCCTGGGCACCATCCACGCGGAAGCGATACTCCTCGGCCTGGAAGAACTGGATGGATTGGTGCATGGAACGACTCCTGGATCCCGTGGGGGCAGACTTATCCCACGTGCTGAATTTCTTCACGGATAAGGCTTCCGAGGGTTTGGCCTACAGGTCGGTCAATAATTTTAGGTCAGCCATCTCAGCAGGCCATGCTCAGCTGGATGGAAAACCAATAGGTATGCATCCAGTGGTGTGCAAATTGCTTAAAGGAATAAGGGTGGCTAACCCACCGAAAGCCAAATACACGGGGTTGTGGGACGTGTCTTTGGTTTTAGAACTTTTTAACAAATGGCCGATTAACTCACTTTTATCCAGAAAGCAGTTGTCAGCTAAGTTGGCCATGTTACTCTGCTTATCGGCGTGCAGGAGGTCATCGGACGTGCGAGCGCTGGAGCTTACAGGTAGAGTATTTACTCCAGAAGGAGTTTCTTTTTCCATTTCAGGACGCACAAAGACATTATCTCGTCATATTTCTTATAATGCTTTTCAGGAGAACGATAAATTATGTGTTGTAAAATGTTTGAAAACCTATGAGGAATGTACAGCGGCTAATAGACCGCAGGGCTGTTCTCAGTTATTGATTGCCATACAAAAGCCTTTTAAAGCGGTGGCGGCTGCTACCATTGCCAGATGGCTTCGTTATGTTATGAAAGAAGCCGGTGTGGATATCTCCATTTTTGGTGCACATTCAGTCAGAGGAGCCATGGCATCTAAGTCATTTATGTTGGGGTCCAGCATACAAGATATCATGCGTAGTGCAGATTGGTCTTCAGAATCGACCTTCAAGACGTACTATTATAAGCCGGTGGGGGATATTACCTCTGTTGTTTTTAGTAAGCGTTAAACAAGCATAATCGGAAGCCTCCGGTCCTGAAATAGAATCACAAATTTGCTAGCATTCGCGACAAGAATTTGCAATTCTATTAAGGACACGGAGGCGAGGATTATCCCACCCGGCATGTTATGTATAAATGCTTGCCCACCCAATGGTTATGGTGGTTACGGTCTCATATCCTTTATTGCAGGGTCAGATAAGAAGAGTGACTGAAAGTCGACGACTGCAAGGATAATACGCCCGGAAAAGTTGTTTTCTTCCACGTTGGAGGAGTTACCAAGTTATCCAAGTGTTGTTGGAGCTGTTCGCCTTAAAGAAAGAGGAAGATGGCGGCAGGCAGAGGCCTCTTATGGACTGAGGGGGCGTGCCTTTGGGCTAGTCATGATGGGATGTGTAGTTGTTTAACGTGTTTACTATGAAAAGCAAGCATTTTCATTGGCTGCTGTGAGCTTCAATAAAGATGGAGAAGCATAATCCTCGCCTCCGTGTCCTTAATAGAATTGCAAATTCTTGTCGCGAATGCTAGCAAATTTGTGATTCATCTTCACAAATGCAAAAATCGCTATACTAGAAATCGCTATATTGCAAAGAATCGCATTTAAGTAATCTCAATTAGAGATTCTTTAAATGCTATTCATGAACCTTTTTGAAATTGCGAATTCGCAATCTGGGGCCGCTATTTACCGCGAAGTGTAACTTCGTGGTAAATAGCGAAAACTTAGAAAAATGCACTTTAGTGCATTTTTCTAAGTTGTATGTTACACACACACGTCCTTTGGACATGTGTGTGCGCAACATCAGTCTACATTTTCATTTCAGGGGTGCTACAGGGTGTCCTTTGGACACCCCTGGCACCCTTGAAATCGCTTCCTTATTTGCGATTAGCAATTTGCTAATCTCAAATAAGGAAGCAGTAGAAATCGCAAATATTATTGCGATTTCTACATGAATCCCGTTTTGTGAGTCTTTAATAGCGATTACTTAATAATCGCTATTTAGGACTCGCAAAACATGACAATGATGAATCTGGGGGTTAATCTCCCCGTGCCTAACAAAAATGAATGTGTCCTCATGTAATGCAACTGGTGCTATGTAAAGCGCTCTGATACCCGATTCGGGTCAAGTTCGCGCTATATAAAACTAAGAAAATATATTAGGGTCCGTGGGAGGGGTCCCCTCCCCAGGCAACTCAAGGATGGTCTCAGGAGACCTAGGGTAGGGAGACGCTTCCTCTTGTCCCAATTGCGAGGAGACCATTCAGAGACACTGCGGGACACCCATTGCCCAGCATTTTAGCGTCCCCACAGTTTTAACTTTTAGCCCACAAGCAATTCTCACACCTATCAGGCTGAAGGTGTGAGCGTTGCTTGTGGGCTGAAAGTTAAAACTGTCGGGGTGCTAAAATGCTGGACAATGGCCCTCCCGCAGTGTCTCTGAATGGTCTCCTTGCAAGGGGTACCTTATGTAAATTAGAGGGGCCTCACACATTGATTTTTGGCCCAGGGCCCCGCAAATCCTAGAACCGGCCCTGGTCATAGGGACACCCCTTTTTCGTTCCTGAACTGGACCTTTATACACAGTGCATTCTGCGAGTTGTAGCCGGGGTTCATTTTAATTGAGCAAATTGGACCAATACACCTGATAACACTGACATGTAAAAGCAAAGTCCAGGGATGGCAGTGCGGTGTCTTGGCCAAATGAGGCTATCTGGGCACGATGAACATGGGGCAAACAACGTGGCACTAGTGATGCCAAGGGGCGTCTGCTTGACCTACTCTATTGATTAATGGTGGTGAACTGGGTTTGGAGTTATGATTTTACAAAAAGCAGTTCTTTAGGCATTGTGCAATACAGTCAGTGCCACCCATTGTGACAGTTTCTGATTCAGTCTTAGTTTAAAACATTTGCCACATAATCTTCAATCCTCGTCATCGGTTACAGAAGTTTAACTAAAACAATGTTGTTTCTGATTCAAATAAATCAAAACCTATTAAAAAAAAGTACACGAGGTTCAACTGCAGAGCTTGTCACCTTCTAAAAGTTCAGTACTCACTTATCAGCTGCGGATTGCTGTATATAGGAAATTAAATTTTTTCCCAAATAGTGTAAACATTGCCAACGGTTGAAGAGACATAGGGCTTTTATAAACAGAAGTAAACAAAAAACGTAAATATATAATAATCATTTACAAAAGGTGGAAATATGTTTTCCTTTGTGATGAAAAAAAGTTTTGTTTGACTAGTCACACTTTTTTTTGTTTTTACATCACAAATAATTGGCCTAAATCACGGAGGGAATTATGACCCTCTGGGCCGGTCACCCCACGCACCGCGCACACTTCCCGTGAGTGAGCCCAGGCTGCCCCCGATCCCGCCGAGTGCCGCCGCTGCCCACAGCTGTGCTCCTGATCCTTGACCGTTTGTATTTTGTATCTTGCCTCTGTTGCATTTGTATTTTGTATTTTGCCTCTTTTTTTTCGTCGATTGTTTCCCAGCGTTATTGTGTGTTGCCCCACTTGTTGTGCCCAGCCCCTGCCGCGTTTCCCACCCTCTCCCGCCGATGCTCCCCTGCGGCCCCGCCCCCTTCTTTCTCTGTGTCCCTTCCCATTCGCCGGTAACACATGATCCTCTTGATCCTGCCAATTTTTAATCGCCTTTACACGTAGAGCAGTCTCTTTACGCTGTGCGAGGCAGCGTTTCCATTCCCCGGGTTTTCTTAGTCGCTCCTCCAAAAAAAGATCGTTAAACAGTTGGGTGAGTAAACTAATTTGTGTGCAATCCAGTTGCCTTAGGTTCTTATCATTTGATTTTTAGAATCCTATCAGCAGAAAATTTCCCTGAAATAAGCGTATCATTTCTACCGGGGGAATCCATGACCCATTTCTTAAAAAATCCCCGATTTTAGCAAACCCGGCCTGCCCCAAATTGTCAAGTGTATCCGACCCTATTCTGATTCCTAGAAACGAAAATGCACTAATCAAGGGGGTATTTAAATTCAAATAAGAAAGAGAGTATCTTTTTAACATGGCGCAACGTTTCTTAAAGAACCAAGTCAGTATCTTGTACCGTACAAATTTGGGAGATTTTATTACCAAGAGGGGAGAGGGTATCTGAATTTCAAGGCAAATTAAATCAAAGAAAAAATTTATGAATAGATTCTGGCTGACAGTTTTATTCCTAAACCTTGCTAGGTATTGTGCAAAGTATGCGTTGTAGTAGTCCCTAAGATTAGAGAGGGATAGGCCTTCTTGCTCTGTATCCTCATATAGATTTCCCATTGAAATACGTGGCGTCTTTTTGGCCCATATAAAAGCTGAAAACAAGGATTCTATCTTAGAAAAAAAGCACCTGATAAATAGCAGGGAATGGTTGAAAACAAAAAATTAAATAAGGGTAAAATGGACATTTTAATTAAGGCGACCCTCCCAAGAATCGAGAGTGGGAAAGGATTCCACCGTGTGAACATTGAACAAACTTTCTAGAGAAGGGGATCAAAGTTGAGTATATACAGATCCTGCACAGAAGCCGAAAAAAAGACTCCGAGATATCTTTTGGGTTTATTGTGAATACCACGGGCAATATCCGAATGGAGTTCCGGGTCTATACCACCGCACACCAAAATTTCCGTTTTCTTTTTATTGATCCGGTACCCCCACAGAGCCTCAAATTCCTCAAAAATCTGAAGAGCATGAGTTTGAGACTGCATATCCGGTTTGATTAACAACATAATATCGTCTGAATAAAACTTTATTTTGGACAGACGAGTTACAGGTGGAGAAATATTAATACAGTTCCGAATTGCTGCTGCCAACGGTTCAATAAAAAAAAGCAAAGAGGACCGGTGACAAAGGGCACCCTTGCCTCGTGCCCCGCTTAACTGACACCGAGCCCGCCAACGCTGAATTTACTCGAGGGGGTGGGCTGGAACAAAGAGCTTGATTTTAAGGTCTGAAGACAGTGCTCCTATCATTAGACAAGGATTCAACAAAGGGGCTTATGTTCCTAAGGAAAGAATGCAGGTTCTCTGAAATAGTAGAGAGTGCCTGGACCGGGATCATGGGTACAGCCAACAAAACGGTCTCATGTTGCCCTCACTTTACTTTGTACCATGTCTGACAAAAGTGCAGCAACACTCCACAAGTTACGATATCAATCACACAAAACCAAAACAGTCCCCACAGAGCCCATGCTGCATTCCCTTACCCTTCCAATTGAAGACATGAACACATCGCACTCAGGGGGCCACTTACTGGACCTAGTTTGTACTCATTTTGATTTGTCTATTAGAGAACCAGAACAAGTTACCTGGTCTGATCATTATCCGATCAGGTTTTCGTGGTCCATGGGGAAGTCTCCTTGTACTTCTGGCGTACTTTCTGGCACCCGCCCCCAGAAGATTAATCTTCCGGCGTTCTCTGAAGCTCTGCTTCAGGCCAGACCGGCACTTGCTCTTGATCTTGCTGGTGCGGTGGACAGCTTTAACTCCTGGATTAGCCGAGGGGTTAGCTACAATGCCAAACCAGCTTCTAGTGGTAAACAGTGTTTCCCACCTTTGAAGCCTTGGTTTTCAAATGCCCAAAAGAGCTGAAACTGGGCTGTAAAAAAATTGGAGCACAGCTGGCGTCAGGAGTATTGCCTCCCTGCGCTCCGTACAGCCCAGAGGGAATACTACACTGCTATTAGGAAAGCGAAGAGTAACTACTATGCTGGGCGGATTACCAGAGCTAATAACAGTAAGGAGAATGTCTCTATTGTTAAAAGCTTTTTATCTCCCTGTACGGAGCAAAGGAGGTTGCCAGCTTCTGCACAATGGTGTGAGGACCTGTCTTCCTTTTTTATCGAGAAAATAGCAAAGATTCAGGATAGCTTGGGAATTCTCTCCCTTGAACAGAGGAGTGCTCGTTTGGCACCCCCTCTGATTTCTAGTCCACCCACCCCCCTGTTTATGCAATTTCTGCCTGTGGCTGAGCCTGATATTTTAGCTATTCTGAAATCTTTGAAATCAGGCTCACCTACTGATCCGTGTCCGGCCTGAGTTTTAGCTGGGGTAGCAGAGGTGGCTTGCTCAGAGGTAGCGGAGATTATCAATCTCTCCGTTCAGACTGCCACCGTTCCTGCGAGCTGGAAGCAGGCTATACTTTTACCCCTTCTTAAAAAACCTTCACTAGATCCCTCTGTTCCATCAAATTATCGTCCCATCTCTCTTTTGTCAGCTTTGGCAAAAGCCTGTGAGAAGGTGGTATTCCGGCAGCTTGAGGCCTTCGTGGAAACATCTAGTGCTCTGCACCCTGCTCAATCCGGGTTTAGAGCCTCCTATAGTACGGAGACTGCGCTGGTGGAAATGACTGAGGTGATCAGGGAGTGCCTAGATGGAGGCGGCAGGGCGGCTCTGATTTTGTTGGACCTCTCTGCCGCCTTCGATACGGTGCCCCACCAACTTCTTCTTGCCCGGCTGTCAACTATTGGCATTGCCAGTCCTGCATTGGAGTGGATAGAATCCTTTCTGGACAACCGTACTCAGCAGGTCTGGGTGCCTCCCCACTCATCCTCCGTGAGGAAACTTTCAACGGGAGTGCCTCAGGGCTCCACGTTGAGCCCCCTGCTATTCAATATATATCTGACCGCCCTGATTTTTTTAGCGGAGGAACTGGGTGAAAAAATTATAGCCTACGCGGATGACACCCAGCTGCTATTTACTTGGAGGGGTTCTGATCTGGATATCAAGGTCGCTCAGATTTGCCTTTCATCTGTTTTCCACTGGCTTGCACATGCCCAACTTAAGTGCAATGAGGAAAAGTCGGAGGCACTCCTGTATGGCCAGTTCCCCCCCTGTCTTCAGAGAATCCCTGTGGCCTCCTAATGTTCCATGCCCCAGCTCTTTGGGTGACCCGGCAAAGAACTTGGGGGTTTGGTTTGGGGAAGATCTACGGTTTGCAGAACACATTAAAAGACTTACTGGAGTCTGCTTCGGGACCCTCAAGGACTTACGAAGGTTCTTTCCCCTGCTTCCGAGAGAGGCTAAAGAAATGGTAGCGCATGCCCTCATCCTCTCCCGCCTCGATTATGCCAATGCACGGTTCACTGGCATTCCAGGCGATCTGGTTAAGAAACTTCAAATCATACAGAATGCCGTGGCCAGGCTCCTGTTTGACATCTCTTGGAGATCTAGTATCCGGCAGCATTTGCGTGATCTGCATTGGCTACCTGTGGCCCAGCGGGTGCAATTCAAGGCCCTTATTCTATCTCACAGGGCCATTCATGGCCAAGGGCTGGCGTATCTTAGGAGGTGTTTTGTTCTGTAAACGCCAAGTCGCTCTTTACGATCTGCCACTCAGCGGCGACTGGTCATCCCGCGGTTTTGTAGGGTGCGCTTGGGAGGCCAGTCACTCTCTGTCAAAGCAGCAGCAGCCTGGAAAGCCCACCCCGTGGAGCTACAGCATACACAGGACTTTTGCCTTTTTAAAAAAAAATTTTAAACTCATCTATTTAAACTGGTCTTTTAATTTTCCTGCCCGTTCTTCCACAGCCCGCGACAGGACACTCTAGAGTATTAGAGCACGATACAAATCTTTTTATAACTTTACATTGTAGGCTCAAGCCTCCTAGCTCACTCACTTTCACTCCACTACCTGGAGTGGTACAGCAACATAATGAAAGAACATAACTTTATTCAGGATGCTTAACACCTCCCAAATAGGCCGCTCAGAACCAACATCCTTTCAACTGAATAAGTCCAACAAGGTTGCACGCTACCCGTCCACAAAGCATTTCTGCATATCAAGAGTGGTACAAACCCTAAAAATGAAACTACACAAAAAAACACGATACTTTAATCAGCACAGGTCTTAATAAACAATGGACTGTTATAGATTCAGACTTTCTCATTAAATTGTATTCCATGCTCTAAGGTTTACCATGTATAGGGTGCCTTCCTCTGGTATATAAAGCTTTCCTTCTGCCTCGAACGCATCAATAGTGTTCAATAGTATTGAGTGGTCATATCTGTTCATGATTCTTCGCAAGATGGGATTTGGTCCCATTTTCTGCAGCTAAGGCTACTGTATACGACACCCATGGCCAGGTTGAGGGTCAACGGGGACTGTTGAGACCCTTTCAATTGCAGACGGTGGAACTAGACAGGGTTGCCCCCTGTCTCCATTACTATTTGCCCTTGCGCTGGAGCCGTTGGCGCACTGGCTCAGAAGGGATCCAATGATATGGGGTATAGAGGTACAGGGCCGGTGGGAAGAGCGAATTTCGCTCAATGTGGACGTTATAGTCCTATATCTAGCAAGACCATATCACTGGATGGCGGGGTGCTCCACATCTACGAGTTGTTTGGGAGCTACTCGGGCTACAACATCAATTGGTCTTAGTCCGGGATCTTCCCTTTATCGGGTCCTCCACCTAGGCTGCCAATGAAATGTGCCACTCCTGTTGTAGGGGAAGGCTTCCAGTACTTGGGCATCTACGTCACACAAAGGCAGAAGACGTTCCTATTGGAAAACCTCGAGCCCCAGATAGACCGACTACGCACTGACATTCGTCATTGTTGTACATTCCCATTGTCTCTTATGGGTAGGGTGGCCCTCTATAAAATGATGGCTCTGCCGCGCCTCCTGTACGTTCTCCAAAATACCCCATATCCTGTTCCACCAACAGTTTTTAAGAGGGTGGCCATGAAGCCAGAACACTAGTATGGCTACGTGGTTCTCCCAGAATCGCACTACATAAATTACAAAAGGGAGTCTATGATGGCGGCCTGGCGGTCCCTGACATCAAATTATATGACTGGGCTTTGCAATTATTGGTCATTAATGACTGGGTATACATGGACACCAACGAGCCGGCCTACAGAGCAGATAGAGCATCCATGCCGCAAGGGAACTGTGAGCCGCTCTTGTATGCTCAGAAAAAGAGTGAGGAGTGGCCAGTACACACTGGAGTGGTGGTAGAGTGTTGGAGGGAAGCTAATAGATTCCTCAGCTGGAAGGATAAATAGACAGGCTGGTCCCCACTATGGGTGGGTGACCCATTGAAAGAGGTGACTAACCTGACGGGCTTCAAAGGGTAGAAACTGATAGGCATCGTGTATCTGGGAGACGAGTGCAGGGGGGAGGCTCCCCTTACATTCGAGGACTTGCAGCAGGAATACAACTTGAACCAGACGCAGAGGTATCATTACCTTAGATTAATGCATGCACTATGAAGCCACATCCCATGGGGTACCCCAGTCCCGGATCACTCGCCTCTGCAAGATAGGCTGCTACTCGATTCCATCCCTGAAAAAGCGACAACGACAATTTACTCCATACTAATAAATAACACCAGAGCCCCCGTTGACCCTGCGAGGGGGCGTTTGCGGACGACCTGGGAAATATGGAGGATAAGGAATGGCAGGAGGCAATATAGAGTCCAAGGGAAATCACAGTCTATTCAAGATTTAGATGAAAACAACTTAAGATACTACACCGCACCTACCACCCGCGTATGCACTTGTATAAATGCGGTAGGGTGCCGGCGGTGCTGTGTGTAAGAGGTTGTCAGCAGGAAGTAACTTTCTTCAATATTTTGTAGGAGTGTACCGACATTACCCGTTTCTGGTAGAAAGTAACAGACGTTATGTCTGAGGTGACAGGGGTGGAGGTTCCAATTAATGCTAAATGGCTCCTCCTAATGATTAGAAGTGATGGCCGACACACGTGGGCATAGGGCTAGCTCTGCGGCTGGGAATGCCAAGCGGAACATTGCCAGGGGGTGGGGTGCATTCTTGCCACCAATAGTGGGGGAGTGGGAAAAAGATCTCGACTGGTGCCAGCGAGCAGAGGAAACGGTGTATAGGAGCAGAGGTTGTGTTAAAAAAAATGGGAGAAGACATGGTTACCATGGAAGCGATATAGAGCGACATAGGGTGGGGAGTGATATGTATCATCCATGTCAGGGTGTAATAGGGATGGCAAGGTAGGCCCCTGATTTAAGCTTATTCCTTGTGAAAATGTTTTTGCTGTATAAGCGTGTATCGGAAACCGCCAGTGATCTACAGTCTCTTCCCTCTCTCACAGATAATGGTTGTAATATTGAAGCCTTATGTACGAGCATAAGTGATTCATGTACGTAATGGTCTATTGAGCAAATTTAATAAAAGGAGTTAAAAAATAAAATAAAAATAAAAATAAAAAAGAACATAGCGAACACCTTTCGATAAAAAGCTAACATTACAGAAATTAACTAAAACACAGCAGTTAGCGGTACTGATAGCACTTCTTAAGGTGGGGGAGGGGTATGGTTAGCGCTTGTTAAGGTGAGGGAGGGGTATTAAAGAGTATCACAAATCTTTAATACCAGTTTTTCTGATGTGTTGTTCTTCACTAAAAGATGACAGTGTTACGCAGTGACGGGTAAATGCGTCTCAAAATTGATCCAGGACCAACCACCTAAAAGGCTGTTTGCTGCACCCTGAGCAGGCGGAAGAGGGATGGTGAAGGTATGTAAACCTGCGCCACCTTACTGGAACTCACTTTTGGATTCCAGAGAGGGAGCGCAAATCCCTAGGCGAGTTCCTGTAAGGCAACGGAGGTTTACATGCCCCAGCCATCTCCCTTCCTCCTGCCCAGCATGCAGCAAGCAGCCTTTTAAGTGGATGGTCCTGATCCAAGATAGGCGAGAATCCTTGCTGCACCTGGGGCAACCTGTATTTCTGGCTGTTACCAGTTTCTTGTCCGCGAACATCTGAGATCCCCCCCCCCCCCAGTGAACCTCTGCTAGTACTCTGCTCCTTTGATCTCTCCTGTGGGAAAAGGATCGGGCCACATGTGGAGGAGTGTCAGAGTTGTATCATGTTGTATAACAAAAGTAACTACTTATAAACAACAAAAACGCAACAGATGCCAAAACGTCAATGCGACAAGCTTCAAAATACTATATCTTGATGTAGAGGAAGACAAAGTAACAGTGTTGACTATAAGAACACATCCACCCCACAGAGAAACTAATGGGGCAGTGGTCTGGCCTTTGTGATACACGCTATTTCAGAAAACAAGTGGTGCCCATATCAAGTCCAAAACCGCCATCCATCAAGGTTGGCCTTCGTGCAGTCGGTTTACCAGTGGCCGGTCCTGCTCTTCGAGGAGTGGAAAAAGGAAAAATAAAATGATAACTTATTATCATTTTTTTTCTACAGTTTACGGGTCGGGGCAGGGCAAGGATGTCATCACAGCCAGCAATGGGAGGAGTATTGGGCACCTTAAGAGCGCATGATGGTTCGGCCGGCTGTCTTGGGCCGGCCAACCTGTCATGCACACTTTGCATGTTATCTCACCCAGGCTGCATTGCAGCCTGGGTGAGAGAACATGCCCAGGTCCCAGTCCCTCTATAAGCACCGAACCAAGGTGCTCAGGCCAATCACTACGCTGCTGTAAGGCAGCCATGTGATTGGTCAGGGGAGCCTGAGCTTCCGGGAGCCAGGATCCGAGGGAGAACGGAGGAGAGACAGCTGCTGACGTTCCAAAGGTAAGTCTTCCTTTATCCTTTCTTGGTTTTTTTTAAACTCCACACCCCATTCTCTAGAAGCGGCCACTGTGGTTTACTGCTCTCAAAATTAAGACAGCCCCAGCCTCTTCAAATCATGTCCATTTGACAACACTGCCACAAATGTCATCCCTTGGCAGTCCCTCAATGGTGGGTTCAGAATACCCTGGATCCAGCACTAACCAAACCCTCTACTATGGAAATTCTAGACATCTGCCATGAAAACAGGCAACATAACATGACTGCTTCCTGAAACTAAGCAGAACACCAACAATGTGAACAAGAGATGTCTTCTGGGAGGAGTACATTCCCCGCAGACTCTTCCACAAATCTCTCCAAAGACAAAGTTCCATCCAAACAGCCTGTTGAGTTACACCACGTGGTAGACTAATTTTACCATTTTTTTTTTTATTTTCTTTTTAAGAGTTTTTATTGAGAACATAAATAGGGCATCTGACAGACAATTGATTCACATATCAAAAAAGAAGGCAATGTAATGCATATGACAACATCAGTACAGTTTGTAGAATACTCCAATCAGTGTTACAAATCCGGCAGTACATTCTCCTAACCCCTCATCCCCCCCCTCTAACAATCAGGATCACTACTTTCATCTGGCCTCGGTGGATCACACAAGTGTCCGCTGTATTCGTTCCAGGCACCCCAGATCCTATCCCATTTTCGGGGGCAACCCCGGTGCAGATACACCACTCTCTCTGCCATCATGGCCGCATCCAAATCAGCGCACCAATCTTTCAATATGGGAACCTCTTGAGCGCCCCAGTATTTGGCGATATTGCGTTTGGCAAACATGTTGCCCAGCGTCACCCAGTCCTGAGCAGGGTGGGTAAGGTCGTTAGGGTCCCAAATATTTAATAAACAGCACCGGGGATCGGACAACACAGATGCATTCACTACCTGCGACATCGTTCTCATAACCTTTGCCCAGTATGGAGCAATTCGAGGGCATTGCCATATGGTGTGGAAGAATGTACCCTCCTCCCCGCACCCCCTCAGGCAAAAGCGGTGTGGGGCGCGTCCTATAGCATGTAGAGTAGTTCTAGTGAAGTACACACGATGAAGTATTTTTAACTGTAACAAGTGAAGCCTAGAGAGTATGGCCACTTCTCTTGGGGAGGATTGCACGGTCTGCCTCATCAAATTCCCCCAAGTCGTCAGACCAATTGTGCTTTAATTTCAGGGTGGGATCTGGTAAATTGTTAACTAGCTTGCGGTATGTAAAAGACGTCGCTTTTTTTTGCATAGGTTCCGTAAGCAGCCTGTCTTCAAGCGGGGTTGATTCTGGCAGGTCAGTATTGGGTGGGATAACTGACTGTAGTGCATGGCGGACCTGCAAATATCTAAATCTTTCATTTGGTGCTAGATCATACTGGGTTTGTAGCTGGTCAAAAGGTATAATTGTACCCATCTTCCATAGGTCGCCTACCTTGGAGATTCCGATCAGGTCCCATCCTTTAAACCCTTTACTGTTGCGAAGTTTGCCCAGTCTGCGTGTGGTCCATAGCGGAGTCATTTGGGTAATCGTGTCTTTGCATTTGAGACGGGTCTGTGCAGTGTACCATATGCCCACCGTGTGTGCCGTTGGGCCCAAGAGGGATGCTGTGCTCTTTCTGTCATACAATACAGAAAGAGTTCCCTCCTCCCCAATCTCGTATCGGTCAGCTTAAAATGCCGGTTCTGTGTGTGATGTGTGTAGCCATTGGTTTATTATTTTCAAATGAGCAACTCAATAGTACAGCTGTATGTCTGGGAGGGTGACGCCTCCGTCATACCAGCTCCTAATCAACTTGCCACGCGAAATTCGCGCCGTCTTGGTGCCCCAAAGTAGACCCGAAACCAGGGTATCAGTTTGTTTAAAATACTTCACCGGAACAGGGAACGGGGTGTTTTCTAAGACATATAACAACCGCGGAAGTGTCATCATCTTGTAGAGGGCCGCCTAACCTAGCAGCGTCAAAGGCAATGTATGCCAGTGCTTGACATCAGATCGGAATCTTTCAAGGGGAGGTTCTAGATTTTTGAGGAGAAAGACTAGAACTAGGCGTTATCCATATCCCCAGGTATTTAAAGGATTCCTCTGTAACCCTTAGGGGGCAGTATGCCGGGAGTTGTGGGGGCGGGCCTTTGAGGACAAATAAGATAGACTTGGCCCAGTTAATAGTATAGCCCGACACCGGTCCGAAAATTCCACAAATATTTAAGAGCGCCATGATAGACCGCTTTGGGGACGTCAGGTATTAAAGGATATCATCCGCATATAGGGAAATGAGGTCCTCCCACGATGCGGTCCAGTGCAGCCCCCGATCAGGTGATCCCATCGGATCCAAGCCGCCAATGGCTCCAAAGTCATAGCAAATAGCAAGGGTGACAATGGGCAGCCCTGGCGTGTGCCCCGTCCCAGTTGAAAATCCCTGGAGATATGACCATTTGCCACCACGTGGGCCAGGGGGCTTGAATATAATAGCTTCACCCAGGCACAGAACTTGGGGCCAAAGCCCCGATGTTCGAGAACTGCAAATAAATAAGTCCATTCCACCATATCGAATGCCATTCGAGCATCTAAGGAAAGGATGATTGCTGGTTCTTGAAGACAGTTGCAAAAACAACAGGTGATGGACAGAATGCAGAACAATGTCATACATTCACCCAAGTACAGAGATCTGGGACTAAATCCATTGTTTTTTTGCTCACCATGCCATTCCAGTTTGAACCCAGTCATATGCAAATCAGTCTTGGCCCTGTGCCCCATGGGAACAGTTCAGCCCGAACTGCCAAGCCTGGTCCTCCCTGGACTGGAAACAAGCAACCAAGGACCGGTTTCGGACTTTCAGCCCTCATCAGCCTGGATAGTTTGATTCCAGTGGCATGGAGAGCACGGGACTCACGTCTGAGAATACCCGCCGCACTCAGGGTGACAATTGCAAAGACAACAGGTGATGGACAGAATGCAGAACAATGTCATACATTCACCCCAGTACAGAGATCTGGGCCTAAATCCATCGGTTTTTTGCTCACCATGCCATTCCATTTTGAACCCAGTCATATGCAAATCAGTCTTGACCCTGTGCCCCATGGGAACAGTCCAGCCCGAACTGCAAAGCCTGGTCCTCCCTGGACTGGAAACAAGCATCCAAGGACCGGTTTCTGGCTTTCAGCCCTCATCAGCCTGGATAGCTTGATTCCAGTGGCATGGAGAGCACGGGACTCACGTCTGAGATTACCCGTCACACTCGGGGTGACAATTGCAAAAACAAAAGGTGATGGACGGAATGCAGAACAATGTCATACATTCACCCCAGTACAGAGATCTGGGCCTAAATCCATCGTTTTTTTGCTCACCATGCCATTCCAGTTTGAACCCAGCCATATGCAAATCAGTCTTGACCCTGTGCCCCATGGGAACAGTCCAGCCCGAACTGCCAAGCCTGGTCCTCCCTGGACTGGAAACAAGCATCCAAGGACCGGTTACGGGCTTTCAGCCCTCATCAGCCTGGATAGCTTGATTCCAGTGGCATGGAGAGCACGGGACTCACGTCTGAGAATACCCGTCACACTCAGGTCGACAATTGCAAAAACAACAGGTGAGGGACAGAATGCAGAACAATGTCATACATTCACCTCAGTACAGAGATCTGGGCCTAAATCCATTGTTTTGTTGCTCACCATGCCATTCCAGTTTGAACCCAGCCATATGCAAATCAGTCTTGACCCTGTGCCCCATGGGAACAGTCCAGCCCGAACTGCCAAGCCTGGTCCTCCCTGGACTGGAAACAAGCATCCAAGGACCGGTTTCGGGTTTTCAGCCCTCATCAGCCTGGATAACTTGATTCCAGTGGCATGGAGTGCACGGGACTCACGTCTGAGAATACCCGTCACACTCGGGGTGACAATTGCAAAAACAACAGGTAGCTTGTTTCCGGTCCAGGGAAGGCATGGCTTGGCAGTTCGGGCTGGACTGTTCCCATGAGGCACAGGGTCAGACTGATTTGCAAATGGCCATGTCTGAACTGGGGTGGCAGAGTGGGCTAAAGAACGGTGATGGATTAAACCCAGATCAGTTGACTGGGGGTGAGTGCTTGTATTGTCAATGCTCCGTCCATCATTTCCTTTGGTTTTTCTTGGTTCTTGAAGACAGGGCATGCGTGCCACAACCGCATGGACTCTCAGTAGGTTAAGTGCAGTGCTCCTATTGGGCATTATACCGGATTGATCCGGATGGATCAACGTTTCGAGGTGTGGGGTTAACCGCACAGCTATCATTTTAGCCAGTATTTTCGCCTCGGCGTTTAGCAGAGAGATTGGCCGGTAAGAGGAGCAGTCATCTGGGGGCTTTACCGGTTTAGGCACCGTAATTATAGTGGCCCTACGTTGGTCATGTGGCAAGACACCAGCCTCCAAGCTATGCCGAAACATGGACAGAAGATACGGGGCAACTGAATTGGTTGTGCGCTTATATAGCTGAATGGGGATGCCATTGGGCCCTCCGGCCTTTCCGGATTGCAAAGAGTGGATGGCAGCTGTAACCTCGTCAACCGTGAAGTCAGCCTCCAAAGTCAGTGCTGCCTGCTCAGTAAGAGTCGGCATTTGAATGTCTTGTATGTACGTACGGGCTACTTCCACTGTCATAGGGGAATTAGAGGTGTATACTTGCTCACAGTAGTAAGCCAAGGTGCACACTATGTCTTCAGGGGCGGTGACTATGGTGCCAGTCGGAGTGCGGAGTTGCGCTATTGTCCTCTGCATTCTATCCCTCCTGTCTAACCATGCCAGGAGCCTGCCTGTCTTATCACCTACCTCGTATATGGTATGCCAAGTGGCTAGGAGCCGCAATTTAACTTGCTCAATCTGATATTCCTTAAGGGCGCTTTGTTTGAGACGCAGGCTTTGCACCGTGTCTGGAGATGGGCTTGGCTCGTGTTGTTCCTGAAGCACTGCTAAGTCAGCCTCTAGGGTATCTAATTCTGTCTTCGCCTCAAGCCTATAGCCCGTTATAGAAGCAATAGCTTGACCCCGAACCACTGTCTTGTATGCCTCCCATAGAATACCCGGGGACTGTACAGAGTGTTCATTGTCCTGAAAGTAGTGCTTCGTAGCCCTCACTATGTCTTTACGAATCTTGGGGACTTGTAAATAACCCGGTTGAATAGGGAAAATACGCTTCCTCGTCTTGACGTGCAATGTGTAGGTCAGGTGTATTGGGGAGTGGTCTGATATGCCTCGAGGGCGTATCTCTACATCGGTTACATGGGGAGGCCTTCTGCAGAAAGGAGAAAATAATCAATACGGGAGAGACTATTATGCACCCCTGATTGATAAGCATTTTACCATTCTTGATAAGTTTACCAGGTGACTCCATGACACCGATGATGCAACACCAGCGGCGGCTCCTCTGCAATGGCAAAGGAGCGCCGCCCCACTGGCTCAGAGTCAGCAGCTGAAAAATAAAAGCAATTTCTATTATGGTTTTCTTTTTCAGCTACTGGCTGAGCAAGTGTGTGTAGGGAGTCGCGAGGCCGGGCAATAGGAGCGAGGAGGTATGAAGTGGTATGTGCACTTCTAAGTGCTCATGTCTGTTTGGCCGGCCTTCTCAGGTCAGCCAAACAGGCATGCGCAGTTAGGTTTCTCCAACCCAGTTGTATTGCACAGTGAGCTTGGACAAACAGGCTAGACTGCCTGAGCGAGCATTGGACCAGCCCGCTCAGGCGAATTCCTGCACTGATCTCATGCTGTTGGTAATAACATGACAGCAGGGCGAGGATTGCACATGCAGTCTCTGATGCTGTCCCAGTGTCTGCTGGGACCAGGAAGCAGAGGAACACCGAGGCGTGAGGCGGCCAGAAACATCAGGTGGCTGACTGAGGAAACACTGACTCCTAGGGCTCCCAGTACAGCTTTTATTAGAGGTACGACAGCTAAACTAATGAGGGATGGAGCGTGAAAACTATCAAATACACCCCGTTCGATTTCCACGCCCTGAGCTTGATAGCTACTTTTGCACAGCACTACATACCACACTTCAGCCGTGTTTAGGCACTGTATGTCAGATGTAACCATAACCCAATTTTTGGGTACCCTGATCAGTTTTTGTTTGCCATTTCTTCCAACCTGTTGTATAAAAAGATTTTGTTTCTGAAGAATTTCTTTCAATTATGTTTAAATATCCCTGTAGTTAAAATACATGTTATTTTGGCAAATAGTCATGTAACATTTATATAGAGCTTACTAAGACTATATGGGGCGATGATGTGCTTGCATACATGCATAGCACATGACAGCATGTAGGTATGGTGCGTGGCTTGAAGGGTTTGCTTTTGCTATGATCCTATGCCGGAAGTGCTTCCATGTTGTGTGTGATGACCAGTTTTCATGTTAAGGGACGTAGCGCTTTTCAGTGAGATAAGTGAGAGAGCCGGGTAGTAATGCAGGTTACGGCTTCCGGTAAGCTGGAAGCTTTGAGTAACTCTGCGGGTCCCTCTTTGGTATTTCTTACGATCCCAGTCCACTAAGCTGGTTTCCACATTGGTCCTATGCGGGCACATGTTGGAGGGAGAGAGGTGGGAGGGGCCAGCCTTGTTGACGTTTGGTGTCCAGGTCTGCGTTCAAGAGAAGAGAGTTTATCTGCACTCCAAATCAGCCTCATTCAGCACCAAGCAACAGCGCGCGCCGCCTCGGACGACACCACTCAACACGTCCCTGAACAATAGAAGCAACAACCATCCTGAGCAGGAAGAGGTTTCCAGAGCAGGCCGGCTGCGCCCGAGCACTGCCAGCGCCGACATGTTATCTACGGCTGCTCCCAATGTGGTTCCAATCAGGGCTAGAATGAATCACACCAGTGTGGGAAACAGGACCCGGGGGCTGTTTCTTTCATTCACAGGGAGGCCGGCCCTGCCGCCGCCTGGACAAAGACACCCCGCCCACCAGACCCCCGGAGCAGGACCACGGGGCTGCAGGGAGGGAGCCGGGAGCAGCACGAGGGGGCGTCTGCAGTCTGAAGTAAAGGAAGGAAGGGGACGCCCTTTGTGTTCACTGGGGGCTGAAAAGCATTAGAAAGCCCCCCGGAACATAACCCGGGAGCGGTGTCTCTTAACAAGTCAAGCTGCAATCACTGAGATTTATAGGCAAATTGTGGTTATGGAAAAAAAAGAAAATAGCATGTTTATTATACACATATCCCAGTATTGAAGGGGGGGAAGGGGGTACTTTCAGTGAACACAAATACACGTGAAAGTGTGCTATCTAAGGGCTCATACATGATTGAGGCTCAAGTATAAAAATCATTGCACAGCGCGTCGCCCCTCGGTTACAGTTCTGTCTCTAGCGCCATGAGGCAACTGAGGCTTCTTGATCCGCTAGATATGACTGAACTAATCCAATAACCTTGAAGAGTTCGTCTCACATGCGGCGATCGTTTTAATGTAGAAGCCCATTGCAAATCATGCGCTTCCATGCGTCCTCGAGGGAATGAAGCGCTATATAATGAAAGAAAAATGCAACGCTTCCAGCAGTACACGTGAGAAGTCTTGCAGCCAACTAAACAACACTGATGCAAAGCCGACCTACGAAAATGACGGCGTGACTTTACGACAACTGACAGGAAAAAAAGTGCACTAACTGACAAGGACACTGAGGAGCTGCGGGCTCGGCTGCAAGTTTGAGTATCCCTTCTGTCGGAGAGCATGGACTGACGCTACTGACGTCGGCAGAACAAGGCCCCCTCCCCCAAAACACACACCTCTTTCCTGAACAGGTGTGGGTGATTCCCGGAGGGCACAGCGCAGCTCGTTACTTTTATTCCAAGAAGACACAGGGGCGAGGGGTGTGCACATGCCTGGCGCGGGGCCCATATATCAGACCCAGGAGGGCCCCAACTAAACAAACCTTCTACATAAGCCCCCGCTTCCCCGGAAACGGGACTACGGCCAGCCACGAGCAGGCAGAGTTCACACTTTAGTGCCACAGAAAAGTGAATAAAGTGGGACGACTTACTAGGGCCACTTTTTTTCAATGCACCCTGTGGTGTCCTGGGCAGGCGTGGACAACCGGTGCCTGCCCCCTCCCTGCCCGGCATGAGGCACTTCTACTAGCAGACGGGAACATACATAAAAAGACCAAAGGGGCCGGGGGCCACACCACATACAGGAGTGCTCCTTTCCATATGTCTAGGACTGATTGAAGAATAAGGGGACGTTAAAGCAGGAAAAGCACAGCCCGCATCACCCATCCCCATGTCCGTGTGTGCGTGAGCACCGTTCAATCCCAGCTGTCTGTATGAGTGTGACACGCAGCGCTGCAAGCCCCGGAGTGCAATGGGGGCTGCATACTACTCAGGCATGGACAAAGGAAACGGGATTGAGGAGTAAAGTTTGGACATATCAAACACTCAGTTCTGTGCTACGGTTTGGATGCCGGTATGAGTTAACTGCAAAGTGAAGGTAAAAAAACACATTAACTATTACTTAATTTTTGGAGTACTTAAGTGTGTATCCACCGGTTGCTCCCACAAGCACTAACCCCCTTTGAGTACGCCCCCAGCACCAGCCCCCATTAACTCACGGTACCCTTCGCTGCTGAGTACAATAAAAAGAGCACTCTCCTGAGACGACAAACTGACCTGACACTGCTCCCCACTGTCTCGAATCACAGCAGAGTGGCACCGGCACTGAGCGGGACCCGGCTGCAGAGTGGCCGCCCCGGCTACAGGAGTTTGGGCTAAGCTGGGAGCCGGCTTCTCCTCTTCCTCCTCCGGTACTCCTGCTGCCTGGGATGGCCACGCCTGGCCGAGGAGCGCTGGAAGGTGGAGCAGCCCGGGGCGGGGATGGACAGCAGCTCAGATCGTCTCCCCCTGCTGGTGACAGCGCGGCTGCACACTTTCTGCCTCTGTTTTGCTTGAAACCAGGGGGTCTCTTTCCCAGGGAGCAAACAGCGCCACCTGCAGGTGCAGACACATTACCACCAGTTTGATAAGCCCAGGCCAAGCCAAGGAGTTTATAATGGAGCTGCAATTGTTATTTTATAGTTTTCGCCTGTAGACCTGAAAAACAACTGTTGATATTTCCAGAAGAATTCTGTTGCAAAAGTACTATCAACATCACAGCTAAAATACGTATTTAAGGCTATCCCAGTAATAGTTGCTGTAAGGCCCATAATATGTTAGTCGAAAGCACGTTATAATTTGGGGCTGGTAGTTTCGCTTTTGTATTAATTTAGCGCAGCTAATAGACGTGATGTGCGCATACTATCAAGGAAGGTAGATATCTAACGAATTACTAGTTGGATTGGTTTCATATTTTGGGAGTAGAAGAAATATTATGTTGGAGTGGTGAACCAATTGTCCTATAGTGTATGACGTTCGATTCTGTATTTACAAATGATTTACCCTTATCAGTAGTCAGAGCCGGACTTCGTAGAGATGGCACACCGGTCGAAATCAAATTTGGTGCATGTGGTGTTGCGGGCCCTAGGCCCACATGTTGCTGAAATCACGACATGGACACCAGGTATGCAGTGGTCGAAGTGGGAAATAAAAAGTAGGGGAACTGTGGGTGGAGAATCAGTGGGCGGGAATAACCGGAGATTGGATCAGGGGGCGGGGTCAGGGGTGCGGCTAGAAATAGCAAAATATACCAATTTTTAGTACGTGTAGCATTTCACTGACTAGTTACAGCTTATAACGTTATTTAATTAAAACAATAGATAAACATGTTTATTTGAGATTTAATTCAGGAAAAAGCAAACACTCATAGGGAATACAGGTTTATGTAAAGTGTGTGAAATATAAGCAGGTACAACATGTTACCTTAATGCTTTTACTCTCATTGTTCAGAAATCCATGATTATTTTTTGTCTCAAACATTGAGGTCATGAATACAGGGCTCCTCCTGTACACATGTGTTAAGCAGGGCTCAGAAGAGAAAGGGACTCTTCAGGAGAATCTAGACTCACGAAAACCCTCAAACGCTCCTTCATATTCATGTCAGCCAGCTAGCTGCTCAATCATAATATAGCAAAACGAACAACTGGTGGACAGCATGCAGAACAATGTCATACATTCATCTTAGTACAGCGATCTGGGCTTAAATCCATTGTTTTTTGCTCACCATGCCATTCCAGTTTGGACCCAGCCATATGCAAATCAGTCTTGATCCTGCACCCAATGGGAACAGTCCAGCCCGAACTGCCAGGCCATATGTATTCAAGTGTCCTTTCATTCAAGAAGTGAACACAAAGCAGTACCCACTGAACTATTCACATAAAATATTGCTCTTTGATATGCATGGTACATGTTCTTTGCAGCCACTAGACAAAACATGCTCCCATCTCTCTCCAGCAGGTACATTGATCACCAAAGTTATCTTGGCACTTGTATTGTTGACTGAAACCTGCTGAATATACAAAGAACTTTGCAGTGTTTTTAAAACTCCTGCACTTGTACAAAACCGATTTCCCCCCCCCCAAACTAAACTGGCCCCCTACCCTTCCAGTCGCCCCGGGAAACGCCTGCTCCTGCCCTTTCACTGCTCCTGTCCAGTCAGTACTCCTGCTCATGCTCGATCAACACTCCTGCTTCGTCAATTCCCATGCCCCGTCCCTTCTCCTGGCCCGTCACTTCTCCTGGCCCGTCACTTCTCCTGGCCCGTCACTTCTCCTGCCCGGTTCCCTGCTCCTGCCCTGTTCCCCGCTCCTGCCCGTTCCCCGCTCCTGCCCGTTCCCCGCTCCTGTCCGTTCACCGCTCCTGTCCGTTCACCGCTCCTGCCCGGTCACTGCTCCTGCCTAATCACTCCTTCTGACCCGTCACCTCTCCTGCCCCATCCCCTCTCCTGCCCCATCACCTCTCCTGCCCCATCACCTCTCCTGCCCCATCACCACTCCTGCCCCATCACCACTCCTGCCCCATCACCACTCACTTCTCCTGCCCGTCACTTCTTCTGCCCGTCACTTCTCCTGCCCATCATCTCTCATGCCCGTTCGCCTCTCCTACCCTGGCGCCTCTCCTTCCCTGGCGCATCTCCTTCCCTGGTGCATCTCCTTCCCTGGCGCCTCTCCTTCCCTGGCGCCTCTCCTGCCCTGGCGCCTCTCCTGCCCTGGCGCCTCTCCTGCCCTGGCGCCTCTCCTGCCCTGTCATCTCTCCTGCTCTGTCCCTTTTCTTGTCCAGTCACTTATCATGTTCTGTCACTTCTCCTGCCCCGTCACTTCTGCCCCGTTCACTGCTCCTGCCCGCCACTTCTGCCCTGTTCACTACTTCTGCCCTGTTTACTACTCCTGCCCCGTTCACTGCTCCTGCCCTTTTACTGCTCCTGCCCCGTTACCGCTCCTGCCCGGTTACAGCTCTTGCTCATGCCTAATCACCGCTCCTGCCCCATCACTACTCCTGCCCCGTCACCTCTCCTGCCACATAACCTCTCCTGCCCTGTCACCTCTCCTGCCCGGTCACTTCTCCTGCCCGGTCACCGCTCCTGTCCCGTCACTTCTCCTGCCCCGTTCACCGTTTCTGCCCCGTTCACCGCTTCTGCCCCGTTCACCGCTTCTGCCCCGTTCACCGCTTCTGCCCCGTTCACCGCTCCGGCCCCGTTCACCGCTCCGGCCCCGTTCACCGCTCCGGCCCCGTTCACCGCTCCTGTCCATTCACCGCTCCTGCCCGTTCACCGCTCCTGCTCATGCCTAATCACCGCTCCTGCCCCGTCATCCCTCCTACCCATCACATCACCTGCATGTCACGTCACCTGCCCATCACTTCTTGTGCCCGGTCACCTCTCCTGCCCTGTTGCCTCTCCTTCCCCATCACCTCTCCTGCCCTGTCGCCTCTCCTGCCCCGTCATTGCTCCTGCCCAGTCACTGCTCCTGCCCAGTCACTGCTCCTGCCCAGTCACTGCTCCTGCCCCGTTCACTGCTCCTGCCCCGTTCACTGCTCCTGCCCCGTTCACTGCTCCTGCCCTGTTCACTGTTCCTGCCCGTTCACTGCTCCTGCCCCATTCACGGCTCCTGCCCCGTTCACGGCTCCTGCCCCGTTCACTGCTCCTGCCCCGTTCACTGCTCCTGCCTCGTTCACTGCTCCTGCCCCGTTCACTGCTCCTGCCCCGTTCACTGCTCCTGCCCCGTTCACTGCTCCTGCCCCGTTCACTGCTCCTGCCCCGTTCACTGCTCCTGCCCCGTTCACTGCTCCTGCCCCGTTCACTGCTCCTGCCCCGTTCACTGCTCCTGCCCCATTCACCGCTCCTGTCCTTTCACCGCTCCCGCCCGGTTACCGCTCCAGCTCATACCCCGTCAATTCTCCTGCCCATCACTTCTCCTGGCCCATCTCCTCTCCTGCCCCATCACCTCTCCTGCCCCATCACCTCTCCTGCCCCATCACCTCTCCTGCCCCATCACCTCTCCTGCCCCATCACCTCTCCTGCCCCATCACTTCTACTGCTCCATCACTTCTCCTGCCCAGTCACCTCTCCTGCCCAGTTACCTCTCCTGCCCAGTCACCTCTCCTTTCCTGTTGCCTCTCCTGGCCCGTCACTTTTCCTGCCTCGTCACATTTCCTACACCGTCACTTTTCCTGCCCTGTCACCTCTCCTGCCCGTACACTGCTCCTGCCCGTTCATTGCTCCTGTACGGTCAGCACTCCTGCCCGATCACCGCTCCAGCCCTATCACTTCTCCTGTCCCATCACTTCTCCTGCCCCGTTCACTGCTCTTATCCGTTCACTGCCACTGCACCTATCCATTCACTCCTCCTGCCCATTCCTATTCACCGCTCATGCCCCTTCACTTCTCCTGCCCCTTTACTTCTCCTGACCCATCACTTCTCCTACTCCGTCACCTCTCCTGTCCCGTCACTGCTCCTGAAACGTCACTTCTCCTGCCCGTCACTTCTCCTGCCCCTCACTTCTCCTGCCCTGTCACTTCTCCTGCCCGTTACTTCTCCTGCCCAGTCACCTCTCCTGCCCTATTACCTCTCCTTTCCTGTCGCCTCTTCTGTCCGGTCACTGCTCCTGCCCAGTTCACTCTGTGCACAACATTCACAAATTACACTAGGGGGCAAATTCCCCACAGTACTCTGTTTGGGGAAAGCTCCTCTGTAATCACTCACTGCGATCTCGCTGGCTGGCACATGATATGCTAAAGGCAGAGGGCGGGCATGGGTGCATTGTCATTCCAAAGGGGATAATCTGCCTCAATCAGAATGACAATGGCCCTGCCCTCAGTCTGTGAGAGCTCAGGGAAGGGCTGCTGCAGCCTCTGGAGTTCAACAGAGAAGAGTGAGCAGCCCCTGGAAGCTGAATGAAAAAAGTTATCATTTTTAAGTTGGACTATTCTTGCCATCCCAGGATGCTTTTTTGAAAGTAAGAAGTAGGGGAACGGCCTGGAATAATTTTTAGAAGTAGGGGCACGCCGTGCCATTCCGATCCCGCCCACTTCTACCACTGCAGGTATGTGGTTAGTTAACTGGCCACGAGCATGTGCACCCGGGCCCTTTTATTAGCAGGGCCACGTCACTCGTAATCGCTGGGTGTGGGGCCCGTGTGTGTCCACTCCCACGAGGGAGTGGCTGACTATCCAAATGTCTGCTGAGACACTAGAACGTGTCCAGCACGACACTACATTTCCCCCAAACTTTATTTAAAATAAAACAAAGTCCAACTTATGGAAACAAACTATGCACATAGGACACCACACAGTCTCTTGGTCCTAAGAAGCTGTCCACGGGACAGTAGTGGACAGGTGCAGCTGGGAGCACCAGAGCATCTCTGCACCCGTCCATAATTTAACCAAAGTCTACTGGGCACGAACGATGGGTCAATGGAGTCCAGATTTCTTGGCAGCCTGTCCGTCAGATCAATGTCTTCTCGCACACTGCTGGATGAACTTGTGTGCTCTGGACGTGATGCTGTTGGTGTCTCTCAACTAGACTATGGTGCATCAGGAGCGTCAGTGGAGGCCTGCTGTAGAGTCTTTGCTTGAGGTGTTTGGGCACTACGATGACCAATCGGCCATGGCTGGAAAGGCGATGATGTTCAGGACGTTATCCTCTGAAGCTGTGGTGCCTGGACGGTCGCACTGGGAAGCATTGAAGAGAGACGCTGTTCGCGCTGGCTTCAGCTTACGTTTGGTTCTCCCATTGGGCTGTCTCCAGGGATGCTAGTCCGCCTTGGTGGCTGTCTGGTGTCTCAGGGTGCGCTCTTGTCTTGTGACGGTACGAGTCCTCGTTCTTCTCCTTTTGTTGGTCTTTTCAGCTCAACTGTGGTCGTCTGGCTCTTCATGGTGACTGGATTGTCACTTTTCTTTGCGCGGACCTCTTGCTGGTCCAATCCCTTCTTCAAAGGTTTTCGCAGGTCACCTTCTTCACTCGAGGGTGTTGTGCTTGCGCTTCGAGCCTGCGCCATCGTTGTGCCTGCTCATGCCTCCGTTCTGGCAGGCCTGGCGGTTGGGTCACTTCAAGTGACGTGACCCTTGCCTGCAGTGCGATGTGGTGTTCGGCCACTTGCTGTGTGTCTTTGGATTGCATGTTGCGGTGGCAGCTTGCCATGGGAAGTGTGCGACTCTCCTCTTGCCTGTCTTGGGCCACTGGTGACTCTGTTTTGAGGCTGTGTTTGGGAGGACACTCTTTGCTGTCTTTGGCCCACTGCGGGGCATTGCTGGAGCAATGGAAATGTGGATATTCTCCTTGCTGCCTTCAGCATTGCTTCTTCGCTTTGGAGATGTCTCTATCTCCCGGGCCCCTGCCCATGCTGTCAGGTTCCCTGGTGTGTCCTTCTGCACACCTCTGACTTCGAGCTCTTCGATCTCCTTCTTGGGTGCCCTCTTCTGTTACTTGGAATGCTTGCTCTACTTTCTTGCAGTGGTAGCCTCTTGCCCTCGGGCTTGCAATGCTCAGCTTATGATGCTCTCCACTTCATACTAGGCACCTCCTTTTCTTATGCTCTGCAGCATAGTGTTTCTTGGGGGCTCTTTGTTGCTGCTGTAGTAATCTACGGCCACTGGGGGCACGTGGTGTACTCCGCATCAGTCCTGGCTGTGTCTCTCACAGCCTTCTTCGGCAGACAACCACTAGGGGGCGTGCATGACACTCTCTCCATTCTTTTTTGCTTTCTTTACGGTGTTGTGTACCTGCTTCTAGCGGGAAACAGCCGTTACATCGCAACTTTTACAACGCACTTCTATTACAACGCAACTTTTACAACGCTGGATCCATTACATCGCATGCCTTTACAACGCATGACATTACATAGCAGATGCTATTACAACGCATGCCATTACAACGTAAGTATAGGTAAGTATATAATTTTATTTTATATTTTATTTAACATTATTTAATTAATTTAATTAATATTAAAAATAAATAAATATATTAATTTATGTTTTTTTATATTGGGTTTGGTTTTTGGGGTACAGGGTATTTTTAGGTTTCAGGGCTGGGTTTGGGTTTTGGGGTACAGGGGTATTTTTAGGTTTCAGGGTTGGGTTTGGGTTTTGGGGTACAGGGGTATTTTTAGGTTTCAGGGTTGGGTTTGGGTTTTGGGGTACAGGGGTATTTTTAGGTTTCAGGGTTGGGTTTGGGTTTTGGGGTACAGGGGTATTTTTAGGTTTCAGGGTTGGGTTTGGGTTTTGGGGTACAGGGGTATTTTTAGGTTTCAGGGTTGGGTTTGGGTTTTGGGGCACAGGGGTATTTTTAGGTTTCAGGGCTGGGTTTGGGTTTTGGGGCACAGGGGTATTTTTAGGTTTCAGGGCTGGGTTTGGGTTTTGGGGTACAGGGGTATTTTTAGGTTTCAGGGCTGGGTTTGGGTTTTGGGGTACAGGGGTATTTTTAGGTTTCAGGGCTGGGTTTGGGTTTTGGGGTACAGGGGTATTTTTAGGTTTCAGGGCTGGGTTTGGGTTTTGGGGTACAGGGGTATTTTTAGGTTTCAGGGTTGGGTTTGGGTTTTGGGGTACAGGGGTATTTTTAGGTTTCAGGGTTGGGTTTGGGTTTTGGGGTACAGGGGTATTTTTAGGTTTAAGGGTTGGGTTTGGGTTTTGGGGTACAGGGATATTTTTAGGTTTAAGGGTTGGGTTTGGGTTTTGGGGTACAGGGATAATTTTAGGTTTCAGGGTTGGGTTTGGGTTTTGGGGTACAGGGGTATTTTTAAGTTTCAGGGCTGGGTTTGGGTTTTGGGGTACAGGGGTATTTTTAGGTTTCAGGGCTGGGTTTGGGTTTTGGGGTACAGGGGTATTTTTAGGTTTCAGGGCTGGGTTTGGGTTTTGGGGTACAGGGGTATTTTTAGGTTTCAAGGCTGGGTTTGGGTTTTGGGGTACAGGTTTTTTTTAGGGTTTAGTTTTAAAATACAATCTTTTATTTTAATTAAAAAATTTAATTTCAATAATTTTATTATTTATTAAAAATAGTTCTTTATTATTAAAAGTTCTTTTAAAAATAAACTTAAAGTAATATATGTACTAAATAATTATTTAAAAATAATTTAATTTATTTAATTAACCCTTTAGGTGCTGCCGTCGGCCAACGGTCGTCACGGGCACTACCTCCCCAGTGCTGCGTGCGACCGCTGGACGTCCAGTTCAGCACTGGATAATGGACAGCGCAGCACTGGGGAGATTTGTTTACGAGCTCCTAAGGTGTTAATTAAATATAAATTATTTACATTTAAAAAAAAAATAATATACTTACTTATACTTGCATTGTAATGGCATGCGTTGTAATAGCATCTGCTATGTAATGTCATGCGTTGTAAAGGCATGCGATGTAATGGATCCTGCGTTGTAATGGAGTGTGTTGTAATATGTCGCGTTGTAACGTCATACATCCGCTTCTAGCACTGCATGTGCTTGGATCTGGTGGGGCAGCCTTTTCTCTGGGCCAGTCTTGTTTCTTTGTCTCCCATACATGGGGGCACATTTTCTGCCATGCAAGTCTTGATGCTGCGCTGAGGCCTTTTGCATATTTCTGCCAGCCCACGGTGGCGATAGTACCTGCTGGGTTTGACAGTCTCCGATTGAACATTCTTGCTCACTCTGGGAGTTTTTTTTAGTTTTTTTTAGTTTTATTTATAAATTTTCATATAACTTCAATAGAACATCATCATTTTCACTATATTGCAAAATACATAGCAGTAGGTTGTTACAATATTATTATAATAAGTTATGTCACAGCAGCATTGCAATTCAGTAAAAAAACACATAAATCAGACACAGTATTAATGCAAGATGAGTCATTAGTCAGTTGAGTGAGCTAACATATAAGCAGTGAATGGCCTCCAAATGTCACATGGTCTTGAGGCTGTTGGCAGTTCCTCCCCATTACAAGTAAGTTGATCTCGACCTTATGCAATATCTCTTAGCCAATGCGCTAATTCTGGTGCAGGTCTACCGTCCCAACGTATTGAGACCCTGCGTTTAGCCAACAGTAGCGCCAAGGCAGCCAATTTCAGATTACTAGCTTTAAGCTTCATCACATTTCCCAAAAGGCAAGTGGTCATGGTATAAACTATAGATTCACCTACCATTTCTGTCTTTAATGGCCTGAAAATTCTGCCAATAATCAGGACATGCAAGCTTATCTCCTCTTGGGACCAAAAATGATACAACACTTCACAATACTTACCCAAGAATGGAACACCATCACTAAGAATGAATCTATAGCTCTTGCCGAGAGGCTCGCACAGAATAACAACTACAATAAAATATACCACAATGTATTACAGCATATTCACAAACCTACTGGTGACAGGCGCTGTTCGGGAGGCTATTTTCCGCTCCTCTCCGATTACAGAATACTCACCCAGGTAGGGCTACATATATCCAGCGCATACCTCTCCTAACAAGGCTGGGGGTGGAAGAATTAGAATTTCGCTCCTTGCTGGGAGCCAGACAACCTTCCGTATCAACAATTACCCATTAGAAGGGAACTTACCCATCCTTCCATAAGCATTTGGTCAAAAAGGAGCCCGTTCTCCCTTCACAAGGATTACAGACAAATAATCATATACTCTGGGGTTTCTTTTATTACACAATGATAGGATAAAGATAGATATAAGTCACGATAGGCCTTCTTCACATTAGCACCTAAGCAATTGCTAAATGCAATCGATAAAACATATTTAGAACTTATATGTATATAAATGTATTGGATCTGAAAATATGAAAATATAGTTAAGCAAGATCAGTAAGAATATAAGAGTTAGTGGAACACCTCACCAAGTATCTACACATCCCGCTTCTACTTCGCCAGAGGGGAGTCCGTTTCTCCAGCCGAATTGGGATTATTCGCTCCACCGTCACAGCTGCATGTCTGCACTGCGATGAACTTCCGGTGTTTGAGACTCAGACACCCCCTTTAGTACAAGTGGAGACGTAAGACGAAGCTCCTGTGAGCCGCGCCCCCTTTTCCCATCAGATTCCGTACCACTTTGCACCAAGGCCACAGCTTTGGCTGGCCAAGAGTCTATTATGACTCCAGAGCAGAGTGAGCACATTCCTCCGACAAGAACCGGTTTCTACCAGCATACAAAGTGCAGAAAACAAGTGAAAAGCATCACATGGCTTCTCACCTAGAAAGGCTCAGAAGATGGCGACAGCTTAGAAAATGGAGTCGCGTAAGCATAGGCCACTACTCCCGTAAACAAGCAAAATTAGTATGCAAGACGGCATAAGAGTATGCCAAAGCCGATAGGCAAAGCACTGCAATGTAGCAAGATAAAGTCGGAAACAGAAAAGGCATAATCGAGCCCTACTTTGTAGCTTATTCATACTATGCAGGCCTACACATCACTATATTAAGTCAGAATACACTGAGATGGTGATGGGCAACGGTCATAATCGGGCCATTCAACCATATAAATGGCACATTCACTACACTGTCACAGCCCCAGTAACTTTCTCCCAGAAGTCAGCCACTTTTAGACAGCTCCACGCCAGATGTTGAAAACCGGCACTATCTGCACCACACCTTCTACAACAATGCGAGTCCCTAAGCCCATATTTGTAGAGTTGCGGTGGTGTATAGTACATCTGATTAATATAGTGGATCAGACGAAGGTTCCCATTTGTAGTGAACTGACCCGTTAGCCTACAACAGGTTTACCACTCATCTTCTGTTAGCGCCTGTGGTAATATATCATTCCACTTCCCCACAGGGCCAAATCTGACAGCCCTTTCATCAGTCTGCTATGCATTATGTGTTCGAGTAACTAATTTAGTTCTAAGCTGTGTGGTATATATTATTTGTAAGGCCGCTAGAGTAGGAGGTTCTTCAGGGAAACAAGGGTATAATGCCCTAACTGCAGCTCGCAGTCTGCTGTATACAAATGTCGACATAACAGGACTTTCCTCATCCCCCACACAGATCTGAAGATCTATGAACTGGCCATTAGGATATATATCTTCCATGGTACACGCTCCTGCCATCTGTAAAACATTTAGTGAATCTATTTCACTTGTCATTGATATTTCTCCATGATGCAGCAGAGGCATTGCAGAGGCATACAGCGGCAATCTCCCGGCACGTTTCCCAAGTTCCCTCCAAGCATGAGCTGTACATTGTACCGTATCAATTTAATCTTTTTCAAACACCATAGTTTCATTAACAATCATGGCTTTCAGTGGTGTTGGGCGAACCGCACCTGCCTCAACCACGACATGTGGTGTATATGGGGGCGCGTTTCGCCAGTAGAAGCCTTACTGTGCTTGTGCACATAAGTAGTATAACTGCATGTCAGGCACTCTAAACCTGTCCAACTCATATGGCAATGTTCACACCTCTGATTTAACACACAGCTTTTTACCTCCCCAAACAAACGTGATCAGTAACCTACGAATGGTATTAAAAAAATGTGTTCTCAATATAATAGGTATGGTGACAAATAAGTATAAAAATTTCGGTAGAACCACCATTTTAAGCAGAGCCACCCTGTCAGCAAACGTTAATGGAAGTCGTATCCATCTAGTGACTTGCTCCTCAAGTCGCGTGATCGCAGTGCCAAAGTTTGCTCGGTTGACAATCTGCGGGTCTCTGTGAACCCATATGTCGAGGTACTTAACCGGTTCCTCGCTCCATTCCAACGGAAATCCCAAGTCAATCTGCGCTTTCTGTCAGAGAGATTACAACCGACTTGTCCCAGTTTATTCCCGAACCAGAGTGCCATTCAAATCTAATGTTTTCTCTAATGAGTTGTTTCAAATGCAACGCTGGCTCACGCACATATAAAACCATGTCGTCCGCATACATGGAGACCGCTAGCGGCCGCTGATGAAAGAGTAGTGCTGCCCGCGCATGACGCTGTCGCTATGTACAGGCCAGTGGTTCTAATACCACTGCTAATAGTAGAGGCGATAAAGGACAGCCCTGCCTCGTCCCACGCCCAATCGGGAATGTATCAGACGTCCTGCTATTAACACGCAACCGAGCCCTTGGATCCATGTACAATAACTTGATCCAGTTAGTGAAGATTAATGGCACCTACCATACGGTGTAACACTGCCAAAATGTACCGCCAGGAAATGGAGTCAAATGCCTTTGCGGCATCCAGCAGGACCGTCGCAGCAGGCAAGGTTGGTTCCAGAAGATGTATAACTGCAAAAAGCGTCCGAAGGTTATGAGCCGTGGAACAGGCAGGGATAAATCCCGATTGATCAGGCAACACCATGACAGACACCAGTAATTTCAACCTAGTTGCCAGTACTTTCGCCAATATCTTCACATCACTGTTCATTAAAGACAATGGCCGATATGATTTGCATTTATCAGGTTCCTTTCCTGGTTTCAGTAGGGCTATAATTAGTGCCTTGCGGAGTGTGTCCGGTAGCTTTTGCTGCTCATAGGCATCTTCAAACATAGCATGAAGAAGTGGCACCAGTAAATCAATATACTCTTTATAAAACTCCGCTGGGAGCGCATCTGTGCCTGTAGCTTTGCCATTGGGTAAGGTAAGTATAGCCTCACATATTTCGTCTAGCGTTATCGGGTGCATTAAAAAGTCTTGTTGTCTTTTTGACAACCAGACCAGGGCTATATCTTCCAGGTATTGTGCTATATCAGTTTCATCAGCCGTGTGTCTACTTTTATACATAGCTGTGTAGTAATGCACCAAGGAGTCATGGATACCTGCACTATCACAGTGCCTAGTGTCCCCTTCCACAATTGATTGCACCATACAGTTTTTTGCCCACGGTTCTGTTCTTTTGGCTACTAGGGCCCGTCCCGGTCTCCCACCTTCCCCATAATATCTGGATGTCCAGCGCCGGGATATATGCTTTACCTCTAAATCCGCCAGATCATTATATTCAGTGACTTTGGTTCTAATTGATGCTAATCTAGCGGTATCTGACGTAGCTTCATATTGCCGTTCAAGATCTAACAGTTCTTGCTCAAGGCTTTTCATAGAGCCACAAAGTGATTTAAGTACCCCATATTGCAATCCTATGCATACCCCTCGTATCGTCACTTTAAACGCCTCCCACAATATGCCCAAAATTTGTACAGAACTAACGTTATCATCAAAATAATTTACAATGGCTTCCCGCACCACTTCCTGGGACACCTGGTCCTGCATGGCAGTGGATTGCAGTCGCCACTGGAACTGTGGCAGTGTATACATGGGTATTATCATTTGGAATAGCGATGGGGAGTGGTCAGAGAGTATCCTGGGTAAGTGGAGAACCTTAGTAATCAAGGCATTTACATCATTGGTAGTCAACCAATAATCCAGGCAAGACCAGGACTGATGAGCATAAGAGTGACATATACCCTCCTGCGCCCCGGGTGCCTCAATCTCCAAATGTCTATGAGGGACAATTCTTGCATACCATCTTTAACAGCTTGCGCAGCTTTCTTGACTGAGAGATCCATACTGGAGTGGCGGTCCTTTGATGGGGCTAGCACCACATTTAAATCAACAGCCTTTCCTGGTATTGCGGGCTTCAGGACTATTGATGGTGTAGCTGCGCAGATGAGAGGGATGCGGCCCACGCCGGGAGTATCAGTGCATGCGGGGACAGCAGCACGAATCGATGAGTAACTGCTCACCAGCAGGTAAGGAGGCGAAAGCTGACAGTGGTGGGCAGCCTCTCCTGTCCCCCGTCGAGGTTGGCCTCATTAGAGGACCCTTCCAGGCCACAAGCTCTCCTCTTAGCATTTATTGCCGGATGATTCTTCATAGACTCGCAGGGAGCTGCGCAGTATTTATGCGCCTCGTACACTTGAGTGCACACCACACAGGGAGGCTGCTTTTGCTTAGGCCTTGCTTGGGGTCAGAATGCATTTTATTGACAGAGTGCTTTCTTCCCAGGCAGATGGCGGCAGGCAGTGCCGCTAATGGGCACCTCCACAGGAAGGGGGATGTACCTCTGGTTCCGTTGCAGACTGGTTCTTGTTCCAATGCACCTCGTGGTGCGCTTCCCGCTAGGTGGGTGGCAGGGCTGCTGGCTTTCTTGCCACTCTGTGAGGGAAGTTCAGGCACTCCTTACTTGTGGAAAAGACCTCCTGGTCCACAGAGTGGCCGCAGGCACTTCCGGGCGTAGCAGGGGCCTAATCAGGGCAGGTGTAGCCTTGGTTCATGGCTTTCATTGTTGGCAAAGTCACTGTGTTAAACGCTTGCACCACTTGCAGTTGAGACACCACTGGTGTGGTGCGCCATGAGAGGTGAGGTCGCGTGGCACCACTGGCTCGGTCCTGGTGTCGGGCATCATAGTGCTGCAGGCAGGGACTGTCCGGACTCATCCCTCTTGCTAGGGGGCTGACTCACCACCGTTCACCCACATGCACAGGCTAGGGGTGGCACTCACCAGCCTGCCATGTATCTCTCCAGCACTGTACAGTTCACTGCTCCACATCAGGCAGGGGTGCTGCTTGCTGTGTTCTCCGTGGACAAACGATAGTGGCAGTACTTTGTGGCACTTACTTTCCTCACCAAGGACCTGCGAGGTGCTTGCTAGCTTGCACGTGGGTTAAGACCCACTCGTCGCCATTGTGGTGTTGTGGGCCCTGGGGCTACATGTTGCTGAATCATGACACAGACACCAGGTATGTGGTTAGATAACTGGCCACGAGCACGTGCACCCGGGCCCCAGGAGGGAGTGGCTGACTAACCAAGTGTCTGCTGAGACACTAGAATGTGTCCAGCATAACACTACAGTGCCCTTCCTGCTCCTACCTCCCATCTGCTCTCCTCTCTCTCAAAGTTTTTCCCTTTAACCGCTTGTAAGTGCTGTAACAGGAGTTACAATTAAGTTCAAGTGCTTAATTTGTCACCCCCCAAAAATAGGTGCAATTGTCCAACATTTTTTTAAAGAGGTCATGACCCCCTTTCACCACTGATGCGGTTCACTTTCATCACTGGGCCATCATCACACTGCCGGCTGTCTTTACTGCGAGCACCAGACCCACTTGAAAGCAATTAAACCTAGTGAACCTACTAAATAGGTTCGGATGGGTGTTCTCCCTGACAAAAAAAATAAAAAACTGCACCAAAAGGTGAATTCTACGGCACAGCTGTCAAATGTTCAAAATAATTCAGAGGTTCTGAAGGGACTCTAAGGAAATATTCCTCCATGTTTGTGGTGCTCTGTGGAAAACCTTCTTCAGGGAGACAGGATTGTCACTCTTTCCTTCATGATGTGGTGCCATGCGACGTTCTCTTCTCGTGTTGCGGTGGTGGCAGCTTGCCACTTGGGAATGTGCGACTTGTAAAAGTCTGTTTTTATTGTGAATGCCAGCTCTGGGTTTGACAACCTCCAAAATGAGGAATTTCAATTGCGACACGTTGTGTCTTTTTTCTATGAAGTGTGTCGCGACAGTGGATCTGAGATTGTTAGTACGAATGTTGCTTTTATGTTCCACAATGCGTGTGCGTATTTTCCTCTCAGTGTGTCCCACATAACATGCCCCACATGGGCACTTCAACATGTATATACAGTTCACAGTTTTACATGTGGCATTAACTTTCAATTTGATAGGTGTGCCCTTCATGGAATGGTTCATGACATTTCCTGGGATGATGTTATGACAACTGCTACAATTGTAGCAAGGTACCAAACCTTTGTATTGAATGGTATGTGAGTCATCTGATGTACGATGGAGCAAATCTTTTAAATTGTGACCTCTGGTATATGCGAAGATGGGTGTACTATCAAAAAGTCCCTTAAAATCTTGTTCGTTAGTCAGTAATGGCCAATGTTTTAATATCAAATTCCAAAACTTATTGCTGGCTGTTGAGTATTTGGACACTACAACCATCCACTCTTGGGCCTCTTTTTGTTTAACTTTCAGAAGATCTGGTCTTTTGAAGGTTTGACATCTCCTTTTGGCATTTTCCAGGATCCAGTCGGGATAGCCTCATTGTTTGAATCTAGTCAACATATTCTCCATTTGTGCAGTACATTCAGAATCAGATGAGACGATGCGTTTGACACGCAACAGTTGGGAAAAAGGTAAATTGTGTTTAAGTCCGGATCTATGGAAGCTATTGTAATGTAGGATACTGTTTCGAATGGTGGACTTACGAAACAAGTTAGTGGTGAGCTTTCCTTCACTGATATGAATTTGAACGTCCAGATAATGGATAGATTGTTGATCAAACTCCCAGGTGAACTGTATCCAAGATCTTCCGCTGGATCCCGACCGAGACCAGGAAGACTGTCACCCAGGCACTCGTCACCAGCCGACTGGACTACGGAAACGCCCTCTACGCCGGAACCACAGCCAAGCTACAGAAAAGACTCCAGCGCATCCAGAACGCCTCCGCCCGACTCATCCTGGATGTCCCCCGACGCAGCCACATCTCCAGCCACCTGAGGAACCTGCACTGGCTCCCCGTCGACAAGAGGATCACGTTCCGGCTCCTCACCCACGCACACAAGTCTCTCCACGACCTGGGCCCCAAGTACCTCAACGACCGCCTGACCTTCTACACGCCCACCCGCCAGCTACGGTCCACCAGCCTTGCCCTCGCAGCCGTACCACGCATCCGAAGAGCCACCGCCGGAGGAAGATCCTTCTCTTACCTGGCTGCCAAGACTTGGAACTCCCTCCCCATCCACCTTCGGCTGACCCAGGACCATCTCGCCTTCAGGAAACAACTCAAGACCTGGCTGTTCGAGCAGTAGCATACCCCTCCCCCCAAGCGCCTTGAGACCCTCCCGGGTGAGTAGTGCGCTATACAAATGGCATGATTGATTGATTGATATCCGTTCGTCAATGTCATTCATTTGCTGCAGAAAGCACTTGAGGGTGTTCTCATTGCCGGACCAGACAATGAAAATATCGTCAATGAATCGAAGATAAATTCTTCCGTGTTGCAACCATAACTGGTGGTTCGTGATATGCTGTTCCTCAAAATGTCTCATAAACAGATTGGCGTTAGCCGGTGCCGCACAATTTCCCATGGAAATTCCGCAGAGTTGCATATACCAGTCATCATTCCAAGTAAAATAGCTGTGGTACAGGGTGAACATCATTAATTTCATCAAAAAGACTTGTAAGTCTGGATCCAAAGGTGAGTTAAGTAGAACATGTTCAATGGCCTCTATCCCTAGGTTGTGGGGAATTGATGTGTACAGTGATGAAACATCAACTGTACATAACCAAAGTTCTTCATCTGTATGAAGTTGAACGGAATCGATCTTGATTAAAAAATCTGTGGTGTCACGGATGTATGATGCTGTAGTAGTCACTAAGGGCTGGAGATGTTTATCTATGTATTTACCAACTGGTTCGTGGATGCTTCCACTGGTGGAAACTTTGGGTCTGAAGGGTGGGTGCGTTTGATTTTTATGGATTTTTGGCAGCATATAGAGGGATGGTGGCCTGGGGTTATCCGGAGTGAGGTATCTTTTAACTCTTTCGGTGATGATGCCATCATCTAATGCTTGTTGGACGATCTGCAATAAAATGGAAGTAAATTGCTGCGTAGGATCGTGGTGTAGAACGGCATAGGTGTTGGTGTCAGATACGTGTAGCAAAACCTGTTCATTATAGTACGTTTTGTCCATAATGACTAAGGCGCCGCCTTTGTCCGCATTCTGGCAAACAATGGTGTCATTCTCAGCAAGTTCTTTAAAAATGCTTCTGTCTTTCATGGTCAAGTTTGTATGTTTCGAGGTCTGTTGAAATTACCAAGTAGATAAGTCATGTTTCACAAAGTTCTCAAATGTGTCAATGATCTTATGGCTCACTGGAGCCAAAAACGTACTCCTGGGTCTGAGTCCCATCAACATGTCTTCTTCTTGATTCTTAGTCTGTACCACGTTCTCAAAATAGTGTCTCAATCTGATGTTGCGCATAAGTTTGAAGAAACTCACTTCTAATTCCAAGGTGTTAGTGTTAGTCGTTGGAACAAATGTTTGTCCTTTTTGTAGAGTGTTTGTTTCTTGTTCTGTGAGCTCATAAGAAGAGATGTTAATCACTAAAGTATTGAAATCTTTTATCTTCTCCTGCTGCTTTTCTTGTTCTTCGTTTCGATTGGTGCTGCTGGTGTGTCTATGCTTTTTTTTGCCCCGCCGGGGTCGACTGGTTCGTTTGGGCCTTCCTCTAAAAAATGAACCGTGGGTACGGTAGTTGAAGCAGTTTTTTCAGTGGTGACTTGAGCCCGTGCTGTAGGTTGTGTTCTGGTATCTCCTTCAGAGGAGGAGGTGTCAGTTTCTGAATACGGATTATAAGGGCGGTTTTGACGGCGGCGGGCATACACTTCTGCCCAAGTGTATACCTCCCTGAGTTTATAATCTATGGTATCCCTTTTGTATTTGCGTATCTTCCGTTCTTGTATTTCTTGAGTATATTTGTTGAGTTGTATCTTGATGTCATCCAACATCTTGGTCAAATCGCTGGCTTCCATGGTGTTTGTGAGCTCTGTTTTAATAATGTTAATCTCAGCGGCAAGTTCTTCCAAGGCTTTTGATAATTCCTCCACAATTAATAAGATTAAATCTAGAGAGCATTTGTTGAGAATAGCAAACCACTTTTCAACAAACCTGGAGTTATTTTTACAGAGTAAGGGTTTTCGAGGGACTCTGAGGCCCCTAGGAATTCGTTGGGCACGGTGATACCTGATGAGCGTGCTCGCATGTAATCGTTGATTGGATTCTGTTTTTTAAAAGATATAATAACTGTTTAAAATTGCTTTCTTTACTTCTAGTGTTGGACAAAGGCGAGATGTCCTCCTGTATAAGGCCACGTATTCAAACCTCACTTTTATGCTCCGTTAATCACACATTGAACTCGTTTATGGTTTAACTTGGGTTCATTGCACTTTTTTATTCATTCCATCGGCATACACCACATGACTCTTGGTCACACGTTTTTTGTCATGTTATACTCACCTAATGACCACCGTTGTGATTATTCTACTCAGCAACAGGCATGTCACACTTCACACATAGAGGCACAATATGTTTAAGATCACATGTTTTTCGTTTGACACGTTTCTTTCGTTTAGACGAACACATGCATGTTGCTCATTTTAATCTTACAGACACGCGAGAGTCTTTCCTCACTGAGACCATTTCCTGCATCTTTTGTTTATAGAATGTCCCCTGACGAAGGGCACAGGCAGTGCCCGAAATGCATTGGGATCACAGAATAACTGCATATGATCATGTGACAATCAACATGAATTATGTTTTGAAAAACGAATGATTACTGGAAAAGTGACCACTAAAGAATTTTTGAAAACGGATCGGTTTAATGTTCTTCGATTGTGCAACTTGAATAATTTTGATATAAGCTCTATTGGCCAGGAACACGATGTGCACTGGGGGACAACCCCTAATCAGGGGCTGCACCTTTAACAGTGATAGACTTGCCATCAGAGCTGCAAAGAGAAAACAATTAATAACAGTGCTCCTAAACTTCGTATTCTAAATTTCTAATATAACGCAAGCAACAATGTGAGGACCAGCGTGCTAATTTATTAACCTCGCTAATGGAGAATCCCCATCTGGCAACTTCTGATGCCGTCCCAATGCGTAATGAATGTGTACCAAAATTGACAGGGTTTTTCGCAAACTTCTTTAAAGATTTCCGCAAAATAGAAAGGCATTGGGTAGCTTTTAACTGGGATCCGTCCAAATGACGAAAAACTAAATTTGAAGATGTACCTCCTATTGCTAGAAAATCTAACCAAGCTTGTTTGGGGCATAAAGGACCACCTATGGTTTGTAGAATTACTTTTGAACCTTTCCCTGTTTGGTCTGTCTTTGAGTGTTCAAGAAACATTTCTATACCTAAATGAACTAAGGCTACATTTTGTGTTTTGAGGTCCCCGTCAATAGCAGTGCCCAGCAATTCAGATATCCTGAAGGCACCAAAGAAAAGCCAAATCATACATAACTTGAACAAATGGTATTCGAACGTAGAAAAACAAATGTCATATAAGCTAATTGTTACCCTATACAATAATTTTAAAGATTAAGGCTCTCTTTTGTATATCCCTCTCTTTTTTGTTTTTGCCCATCCCTGCAAGACCCTCCTGCCCATTTCCCTGCCGATGGCTTGTATCCCCAAAAGAACTTGCCGTAGAAAGATATTCCAGCTAGCTTCCTGGCAATTGTCGTAGAAGAGATGTTCCTGTCTATATTAAGCATAATGAACTTCTCTGCTCTGACGCAACCCGGCATTATCATGAACTCTATACGATGCACCTGAATCTAAGAACTCCATCCAAGCTCTTCTGTATGCCAGTTTGATACTCTTTGCTAATGAATGTTCGATGAGTTGATGAGCATTCATTTCGCCAAATCCCGTATCTCGCTGGGTTCCTGAGTCGTCCGTAAATCCGCTCCAGGCGTCAAACCACGGAATCTCTCCCACTGAATACGAGATTTTGCATCTGCGATGTTATTCTCAACTCCTGCAATGTGTTTAACTTTAAATATTATGTTGAACTTTAAACAGTCTATTTTTTTTTGTTTGTATTTTTTTATTGAAGTTTATGTCAGCAGACAGACACATGAGAAGTCAATCAAAGAAGGAGAAGAAAAAAAACTTCAAAATGTACTTAGGTTACAAAAAAATTCTGCAAATTACATACAGCTTGAAAGCATTCATCATTAATGGACCAACCGAGTGAACGCTCGGTTGGTGGCAGCAACCAGGCTCTCTTGGAGCTTAGCATATCATTTCTGCTCATTGCGCAGGCATTGGTTGATATTGTCGCTGCTCTGGCGCGAGTAAGGCGCCAGCGCTCTTAAAATATTTTTATGCTGCTTTTAAATCTGTGAATACTTCCTATGTCACTATCTTACCGACTGCATTGATAGAATCCTTGTTGCCCGCCCCGTTCCATCGCGGCTGGTGCCGTTTGTGTGGAGGGTGAGGCGAGCCGCCATCTTGAGTTGGGCTGGACCGGATTTAGCGGTCTAGCTCTCCCGGGAGGCAGGCTACAAAACGTTCTGAGACACAGTGTTTCCCGAGAACGCTCGGTTGGTGGCAGCAACCAGGCTCTCTTGGAGCTTAGCATATCATTTCTGCTCATTGCGCAGGCATTGGTTGATATTGTCGCTGCTCTGGCGCGAGTAAGGCGCCAGCGCTCTTAAAATATTTTTATGCTGCTTTTAAATCTGTGAATACTTCCTATGTCACTATCTTACCGACTGCATTGATAGAATCCTTGTTGCCCGCCCCGTTCCATCGCGGCTGGTGCCGTTTGTGTGGAGGGTGAGGCGAGCCGCCATCTTGAGTGGGGCTGGACCGGATTTAGCGGTCTAGCTCTCCCGGGAGGCAGGCTACAAAACGTTCTGAGACACAGTGTTTCCCGAGAACGCTCGGTTGGTGGCAGCAACCAGGCTCTCTTGGAGCTTAGCATATCATTTCTGCTCATTGCGCAGGCATTGGTTGATATTGTCGCTGCTCTGGCGCGAGTAAGGCGCCAGCGCTCTTAAAATATTTTTATGCTGCTTTTAAATCTGTGAATACTTCCTATGTCACTATCTTACCGACTGCATTGATAGAATCCTTGTTGCCCGCCCCGTTCCATCGCGGCTGGTGCCGTTTGTGTGGAGGGTGAGGCGAGCCGCCATCTTGTGTGGGGCTGGACCGGATTTAGCGGTCTAGCTCTCCCGGGAGGCAGGCTACAAAACGTTCTGAGACACAGTGTTTCCCGAGAACGCTCGGTTGGTGGCAGCAACCAGGCTCTCTTGGAGCTTAGCATATCATTTCTGCTCATTGCGCAGGCATTGGTTGATATTGTCGCTGCTCTGGCGCGAGTAAGGCGCCAGCGCTCTTAAAATATTTTTATGCTGCTTTTAAATCTGTGAATACTTCCTATGTCACTATCTTACCGACTGCATTGATAGAATCCTTGTTGCCCGCCCCGTTCCATCGCGGCTGGTGCCGTTTGTGTGGAGGGTGAGGCGAGCCGCCATCTTGAGTGGGGCTGGACCGGATTTAGCGGTCTAGCTCTCCCGGGAGGCAGGCTACAAAACCAATGTGTTTTCAGGAGCGCAGCGGACGAGCGCAGCGGGCACGCCGACTTCGCGCCGAAGTCGCGCACAAGTCAAGCCCGTCTGCGCCCGTCCGCGGCAGACCGGGGCCAGGGGCCAGAATCCCTGGTCTAATTCATAAATACTCCTCTTCTTTGTTGCTGTCACTTAGACCCTCTGATAGCACTGGACTCGCTCCACCCGCTTACATCCTAAAGCGAGCCGCCACTTATGGTATATTGAAGCCTGAATTCTATCTTGGGAAAGCTTCTAAGCCAAAACCCGCGTGCCCTTCCTCTACCCCCCATGCCTATGAAACCACTCTCAAGTGTCTATACATAAACACCAGGTCTATGGTTAAGCACTACTTGGACATTTTTCTTTTGCTCCAAGCGGAACAACCAGACTTTTTATTCATTTCAGAGACCTGGCTTAACGAGGGATCCCTGCCTGATATTTTAGCCGCAGTCCCTTCGAACTACTATATATTGCATGCCGACAGGCCAGCCGGTAAAAGGGGCGGAGGGGTCGCTGCGATCATTCGCAACACCTACAAAGTCTCCATCTTACCCTCTCTTTGTTTAACAGGATCAGACAATCTGATTTTTAAAATGGATATGAACACTGGATCACTACTCTTGATCCTTATATACCGTCCCCCTCAAAGCATGCCCACGTTTACTGCATCTCTAGCAGAACAACTTGCCCCTTTGATAATTTCCCACAATAAAATTGTGCTGCTGGGAGACTTTAACCTCTGGCTAGACTCGGTTGAGTCTGACCCCCAGGCAGCCATGTTGAAAGAGACCCTCCTAGATATGAACCTCCTCCAACATATTCACCTTTCAACTCATGATAAAGGGCATAGCTTAGACCAAATTTGGTCTCAAAACATCTCTTTGGCTATTAAGTCCATCACGCCCTGCATCTGGTCAGATCATTTTCTGATCAACTTTACCATGACCACTGAAAGAAGTAGAAAGCCCTTGCCCCAGCTAGGAGGTAAGACTAGAATGTGGAAGAATGTTGACATCCCCGCTTTTATAGGATCCCTAACATCTCTTGCTCCCTCACTTGATCAGGACATTGAAGGAATGGAAGAAGCCTTCTCAGAGTGGCTACTTCAGGCGGCTGACGTTCATGCTCCCTGCATCAACTTTCCCCGCTCTCGCCCCAATGACGCTCACAGGTGGTTCACACCTCACTTGAAAACCGTTAAACTTAAAGTTCGTCAAATGGAGCGAAAGTGGCGGACAGCTTATTCTAGTCAGGACAGGGCTAACTACTGCAAGGCCCGTAAGGATTATCAAAAGCTTATTCTGAGGCACAAAACGAATTATTTTTCGGAAAAAATTCTCAAGGCCCAAAATAAATCTAGAGAATTGTTTAATATTGTGGAAAACCTTAGCACCAGCAACAGAACTTCCCTCCCGATGGTTCCCACACAGGAGCTCTGCAATTCACTAAACTCCTTCTTCTTCGATAAAATCTGCACTATTAAACAAAGTATCCGTCCTACTCAGTCTTCTTTTTTCGTTGCAGACACCTGTCACAATGCTGTTACCCTGGATTCTTACCCCTCTATCGAAAATGCCAATTTATGCAAACTCCTCACTAAGGTTAAATCCGGTTCCCCTGACGACATTTGCCCCCCTCACATTTTGAAAGAAGTGGGCACAAGCCTCCCCGGGTGCTTACTCTCCATGTTGAATGGATCACTTATACAGGGTGTAGTTCCAAACAACTTCAAAAAAGCCCTTCTCATTCCCCTTATAAAAAAGGCAGGTGCCAACCCACTTGATCCGCTCAATTACAGACCGATATCGTTGCTGCCATACTGCGCCAAGCTTCTGGAGTCTCACGTCTGTGACAGCATCTCCACATTTTTGGAGAAATCAGAGTATCTTGCACTTAATCAGGCTGGCTTCCGTCCTTGCCACTCTACCGAGGCGGTCATTCTTTCGGTGCAGAATACTCTGAGGCGGAACGCGGATGTGGGGATCCATCAGGCTCTGGTACTACTGGACCTCTCTGCTGCATTCGACACGGTCGACCACACCATCTTGGTCGGCCGTGTCGAACAGGCAGGCCTCAGGGGCCCTGCGTTGAGCTGGATCCGTTCATTCATCACTGGCCGAACACAATCGGTCAGACTGGGCTCCTTTACGGCTCCGGCCATACCCACCACCTGCGGAGTACCTCAAGGCTCCTCGTTATCTCCTCTGCTTTTTAACTTGTACCTTCGCCCCCTTCTGTTCTCCCTTAGGAATGCAAAGGCAACCATCTTCAACTACGCTGATGATTTGCAGCTCATCTTTCCTTTAAACACCAAGGACTCTGTGGTTGAATTTCAAAACACCATGTCCCACATTTTGAGTTGGATGAGCTGCAATCATCTGAAACTCAACCCGGGCAAGACCGAACTGGTCTTGCCTGGACAGAGTATATGTAGTTGGAACCCCAGCTTCTGGCCCTCTAGCATGGGCGCTCCCCCATCCAAATCATCTTCGGTTAAGAGCTTAGGTATCTTCATTAGCGAGGACCTCTCTTTAAAAAAACAGGTTGGAGCAGTTGTGTCCTCCAGCTTTTTTCAGTTGAAGAAAATAAAAAAAAAGCTTGTTTCTTCTCCACAGCGGCCCTCACACAGATCGTCATCTCCCTGGTTCTGTCCAGGCTGGACTTTTCCAACAGTCTTTACCTTGGGCTCCAGATGGGAGAGCTTAAACGCCTCCAGCTGGTTCAGAACCAGGCGGCCAGACTCCTGTTGAACATTCCCAGGAGGCAGTCAGTCAGGCTTGGCCTCAAACAGCTACACTGGCTGCCGGTTGAGCAACGGGTGGCCTTTAAAGCTGGGTGCATTATCTTTAAATCTTTGCATGACACTGGTCCCCTGTTTATTAGAGACTTATTTAAAAGATATAGCCCTTCCCGTGATCTTCGGTCCATCCACAAATCTCTCCTGATTGTGCCTCCATTCAAGAGGAAGCGTCTCGGAGGCAGCTGCTTTGACCATCTCGCAGCGGCCTACTGGAACTCTCTTCCCCTACCCCTAAAACTGAGTGACAACATCCTCAGCTTCAGACATTCCTTGAAGACCTGGCTCTTTTCTCAGGCACATTACTGAGCTGCTTCATTTTCACTAATTGACTGTCGCGCATTGCTCCTTTCTATAGCGCCATGAAGCCTCCGGGCGCACGAGCGCTCAATAAATGCAGATTAACATTAACATTAACATTAACATTAACATTAACAAATAATATTATACTCCTATAAGAAGGAAGAACATGAAGTACATTAGTTTATATCCATAGTTTGCTTCAGATTATGAACCTATCCACTTAGCAATGGGATGCCACAATTTATTCCCCTGTATTCTCCTTCTAATACCCTTGGTTCAGTATAGCGCCATCTCAAGATGATATGTAGAGAGCAACCTGGTTTGCCAATTAATAAAAGTTGGCGGTGCACAGTCCAGCCATTGAGAGGTGATACATAAACGGAACATGGCCATACAGATAAATACAAATCCCTGTTCGGCGGGCGACCAGTCATTCAGTAAATTTTCTTGACACCAGAAGATCACCAACGTTGATGATAATTGTACTGTTATGCCCAAACTAACCGTAATAAAATCCTCGACATCCTTAATAAATTTAGAGAGCTTAAGGCAGAAGAAAAACATGTGGGGGGCATCAGCCGCATACAAACCACACCGATTACAACCAGTCCCCCTACCGGAATTCCATTTAGCCAATTTTCCAGGTGTATAATATAATCCAAAAATTGACATAAAGTGCTGACTCTTTAAGGGTTTGTTAAATAATACATTAGTTGCAAGCTCTATACTTCTTGTGAGGTTAACCCCCTCCATCCCTTTATTAACCCAATTTAGCTCGCAAGCTTCTAGATCATCCTCCGTTGTAACCATGAATAACTCCTAAAGGGGGCCCATTTTAACCCTTGATCTAAGTGCTTCCATAATCTCAATTTTATTTAATGTAATTGCCTTCTTGTTTAATTTCTGTTCGCAAAAACTGCGCACCTGAAGATACTTAAAAAATCCCTTTGAGCTAAGTTGTGATTCTTCTGTAGAATTTCAAATGATACGAAATGAGTCCCATGGAATAGATCCCCAAGGTGACAAATTCCCGAATTGTGCCATCTTGCCATTACATGATCACCAAAAGTCTCAGGTAGCAAAGAGCAATTTTGAAGCGGAGTATATACATTCAGATTCGGGCCTATACCTAATTTCTTCTTTGTTTTCCTCCATATTACATACGCAGCAGTAACAGCCTTACATTTGTTTATAATAGCGCGGCTCAATTATACGATTTAAACACTGTTTTGCTTCTGAACCCAAAAGCATCTCATAGATTGAGGGGGCAGCAAAATCTGGCGTTGGATCTTCCGGCAGGATTAGCACCCCCTATATGTTGCAATATAGCAATCCAGTGGTATAGTTGAAAATCGGGGACCCCCAACCTCCTCTCTCTCTAGGTAAACTACACTTTTTCAAGACTTGTCTGGCGCGGTGATAGCCCCAGAGAAACCTTGAGCACATTCTCTCAATTCGAGAAAAGAAAACAGCGGGTATTAAGAATGGAATGGCACGGGATACAGAAATTTAGGGAAGATAAGCATTTTTAGGACGTTACTACGGCCAAAAAGTGATAGCTGTAATTTATTGATCCTTTCTAATGTTTTATTAGATGAGGCAATAATGGGATTGAGATTTATAGAGATGATATCCTCTACTTTCGGTGTGATCATAATACCAAGATAAGTTGCCTCGTCTCGATGGTCATATTTTCAGGGCAGCCGGTCTGTGAGTGAATCAGTTGAGTTTTAGTAACGTTTAATTTATAACCGGAAAACCTGCCAAAAACTCCCGCACCCTCAATAATTCGGGGTAAAGCATCAGCAATATTCGACGTTACTACAGCGATGTCATCTGCATACACAAATACTTTAAAGCGTCCGCTATTTATCTGGACGGTTTTATTACACTATCTTCCTCTAAAGTAACTATAAAGGGATCAATATATAAAGCGAACAGCAAGGGGGAGCAGGGACAGCCTTGTCTCGTCCCCCTTGCTATCGCAACCTCACCAGAGACATCCCCACTTATACGGATTACGGCTGATGGATGAGAATACGGAGTTTGTACAGCTGTAATAAACTCTGACGGAAATCCCTTCCAAGCCATGACTGCCCACAGGAACCGCCACGAGACCCTGTTGAATGCTTTTTCAGCATCCAACAGGGCCACGCCGACAGGGGATTTACTGCTCTGTGACCAGTCTAGCATGGAGACAATCCTTTTAATATGGTCAGTAGTGTCTCTGCAGTGTATAAACCCATGCTGCCTTACTGAGACTAACCCAGGAATAAGATCGTTCATCCTGTTGGCTATAATTTTAGAATAAATCTTACTGTCTGTATTCAGTAACGAAATTGGTCTATATGATCCCATTTCTATTTCTATTTTCCCTTTCTTTTTAAAAACTACGATCGTTGCTTTAGACCATGAATCTGGTGCCTTGCCTAGAAAAGCCTGTTGACATACTTCCACCAGTTCATTCTTTAATACATTCCAGAACGTACGATAGAATTCTAAAGGGATGCTGTCGGGGCCCATAGTCTTACCCTGTGCCAGGCCTAAGAGTGCTAGTTCCACCTCAGTACAATACAAAGGGATAGATAATGTTGTTTTACAGTGATCTGGCAGTGTCTCAGAAGCCAGCTCATGCAGGTACTCCTGCTCCTCCCCACCACCCGTTCCAAATCCCGGATTACTGTATAATGCTTGATAAAATCCTTGAAACGCCTCAAGAACGCCTGCCTTGGTTTCCTGCATAATCCCTTGTAAATCCCTAATTTTTGAAATGTCATTATAAACTGCCCTCTCCCTTAGCCTCTTAGCCAATAGTCTGCCAGTATTTTCACTAAATTCATACGCCTTTTCTTTATACTGTGTAAATTTTTCAGCGATCTGATCAGCAATATTGGCATACGCGGACGATCTAGTAATAGTAAGATCCTGTTGAGCCTTTTGAACTAAAACTGGGTCCACACCTAGGCGTATTGCATCAGCTAAATTGCGCTCAGCACTGATGACCCGTGCAAAATCTTGTTGATGCTTAATCAAGACCTTTCTACGTTTACATTTGGAGAAACTGAGAGTTTCTCCTCTGACAACTGTTTTGAATGTCTCCCAGACTATCTCCTGTGAGGCCGTGCTCTTATTGGTAATAAAAAATTCCTGAATAGTCTTACACATAAATTGACAGTAGTCCTCATCGGCTAGTAATTTCCTATCAAAAGACCAACGTCGTGGGCCTACTTGAAACCCGGAATCCAGAGCCAGCTCTAAAATCACCGGATTATGGTCAGAAACCAATTTGGGTTGAATCGAGATATTAACTTTGGATAACAAAACTGCAGCGATAAAAAAAAGTCTAGTCGAACAAATTTGGAATGTGGAGCAGAAAGAAAAGGTAAAACCGGGATTCTCAGGGTGCAGTGCGTTCTAGACGTTCTAGACATCACGTAAATGTAAATTGATACTTGTATAGCGCACTACTCATCCGCAAGGGTCTCAAGGCGCTTGTACGAATACCGCTGTGGAACCCATCCTGGCTTTCCCTGTGAGGTGTCCACTCCTGGGCACCCCCAAGGTGGAGGCCAGGCATCCTTAGCGTTGTGGGGGCCGTTGTGGAGATTAAGCAAGCTATTGCCCAGAGTTGCAGAGTGGGACTCCATGATTGGAATGGGCACCGAGGCGAGCATTATCAGGTCCGTGGAATTTTTAGCCCAAGACCCGCCGAGGCGGGGAATTGAACCCTGGTCCCGGGCTAGACCTCTGCATCAGGGTCTGCCGCTCTAACCATTGAGCCACACTTCTCCTGGAGACCATGTTCTATCATTAGGCCCCGTAGTGAAGAGTACATTAATTTCCTTCTTCCTGTATACACACGAGTTGAACGGACATTGAGACCAGCAGCAATATTTATATTAAAGTAACCGCACATTACTACAGGTTGTGGCCATTGGGCTATTTCAACATTAATAAAATCCAGTAGTTTGGCATCATCAGTATAGCAACCCCTCTTTTCACCCCAGTTTGTTTGGAACATACTGCCAACTCCATACCCAGATTTTTCAAGTATCCCCTATTAACCCAAGCAACATGGGTCTCTTGTAAACATAATATGTCAATATGTAATATTTGCACAATTTTAGCCAATACCTGCCGTTTCTTAAAGTTGTTAAAACCACATATGTTCAGCATACAAATTTTTATTTTCCTATCCATTGTCATCAAAAAACAACTTAACCAACTCACAAACGACTAGCTCTGTCGACAAGGCCACGGAGCTGTCAGGACGGATATTGCTCCTCTTTACATCATTTACAACCACCTGCTTCTGTTCTGCTGCTGACTTTTCACCCACCCACCACCTACACCCCAAGCCCAACCCCTTCCCCTCCACTCCCACCCTTCGAAACCAACCTCCTCCCCTAGTACCCTACCCAGCACATGAGGCCCAGGGACCATCAGTCCCTGCAGAATATGTAATGCCGTGTCCCCCTCCCTCCCGGTCTCTCCAAAAAGAGATACATGAAAATAAGTTTTAAATACCATAGAGGGCGGGAAAGAACCCAACAAGGAAAAAATACAAACCCAGAAATAAACTATTGCTCTACTTTATAACATCCAGGTATTCTTTGGCCTTAACTTCAGACAAAAATAATTTTGTTTGCCCCTTAAACATAACTTTGAGTTTTGCCGGGTTCTGCCAATACACCACTGCCCCTTTTTGTTGAAATTCAGGTATCAATTGGCGCAAATGCCATCGTTTAGACACCGTGGCCTGACAAAAGTCTGGTCTAACAAAAAAGCTGCAGTCCTTAGCGAGTGCTTTCTTATCAGGTCGTGCTCGCAAAAAGATATCTTCCCGGGCTAGGAAATTGTTAAAGCAGACTAGAATTGCCCTTGGGAGGTCCTCTTCTCCTGGACGTGGCTGTTTCTTTATAAAAGGGAAACGGTGCGCCCTTTGAATTTCCCTTGGCCAGTCCCATGTTGTCAGCTCAGGAAAAGCTTCTTGCAATAATTCAGCTACAAACTTGCGTGTGTAAGAGCCCTCCTTATGTTCAGGTACCCCCAGAAAACGTAGATTATTTCTTTGGCTATGATTTTCCAACTCCGTTAGTTTGTGACTGAGATCATCCCGATGGGCTTTGACCAACTCTAACTCTGACTTCTGAGCAGAAGCCTCATCTTCCAATACAGAGATTCTGGCCTCAGTTTCCGTGACTCTGTCAGCTGTCCCTGCACATCTTTTGATTGCCCGTCGGAGGGCATTCTTGACTTTACAACATGTAGCTTGAGTACGTAAATTCTCTGCTTTACTCTCTGCTCTATGATTCATCATTGTATCATAGATAGTGGCCAAAGTGATCTCCTGGGGAGCAGGTTGTTCCTTATCCAAGGCCACTATATCAGTGCCTGATATAACCCCATCCTTGTCCATTTCCGTCACCCCATCAGCTCTGATACCTTGTAAATGCAGCGCTCTCTTCTTACGTCTTTTGACTGTTGCAACACTGGGACTTGATGATACTGCACTTGACCTTAAGTCCTCCGTTGAGGTACTACCCTCGCTATAGTCCACCCAGTCTTAAATAATATTTGTGCTCTCATCAGAGGATGGGTCCGACATAGAGTAAAATTTTCCACCAGTCTCATGTGTTGCCCTTATAATCTGCGCACCCTCAGAAAGCGCGGCCATATCGGTCTGTCTCAATTGTCAAATTGTCCTTACTACCAATTAGGCTCTGTTTAGTTGTACCAGCAGTACCGTGACAGACTCATCCCCGGTAATACAATTCTCATCACCCCTCAAGCTTGAATTCAGAGTGCACGGATTTTCCATTACTTCTATAGGCACAACATTTTCCTGAATAGTCATAGCCTGGGAGTTCATGACTGTCGGGGTGGCTAATGGACTAGGAGAAACCGGTTCACTAGGTGCGACTGTCTGCACACCATTAGCGTCCGGCGCAGTGTTATCCAAAGGAGTTGTAATTGATGTAATTGATGTTAGTGTATCTACTAAAGCCAGTTGACCTCCCAAATTTCTCACATTCTGGCGCTCAAACATTACCAGCAAATTTTGTTTGCCTTGCTGAGGTAAACGCGGGGCTGCAGCGCTTTTAACTGAAGAAACAGAACCTTTCTGTACATTGCTAAGGGAAGTGGTTTGAATACTCTCACCTCCACCAGCTGCATTGCTTTCGACACCCCTGCCGGCGTTCTCCTGCGCCTCCTCTACAACACGTTGATTCCCGGCTTTGCCGCTGCGTGTAGAGATCTTTGTGAGTGTTTTGGGTGGCATTTTCTTACGTGCCACGGCACCTCCTCTACTGGGAACAACACGGGATTGAAATCCCAGCAACAGTGCTGGGAACCGCCAAAGAAAAACTCGGCGGCGACTGAGAAACAAGCCGCCCAGCATCTGCCCGTCTCACACTCGGCAGGAACTGCTTCAGGTTACTCGCTCTTCCTGCTGCCGCTTGCAATCCACCGTCTCCGAGTTCAAAAAATGAGAGCTTGCGCAGGTGTGCTCGAGGAATACAGAGCCGCACTCCAGCACTCCGTCGTGGCTCAATTCAGCTCAGCTCAGCTTCTCACCGGTTTGAGCGAAGGTTAATGCTTCTCGACACTTTGCATCTGCCTAGTGAGCGCTGCGGATATTTCAATCTCGAAAAAGTTCCTTTTGAGGCAGTCTTTCTTTACAAGTCGAAGAAACCAGGTATGGCCGAGATAACGATCCCTTCTCGGAAAGCCAGGAGGGAGAGGTTAGAGGTGCCTACACAGCCCACGCCACGGCCGCCATCTTGCCTCTATTAACTAGCATGAATATTTGTAATAACTTTAACAACTTTTTGTCCTTGGCCTTCTGACCGTTCACTAGATCTACTACTGTCCTGTTATCCACATTGAGGAGCACTGTTCTGTTTGGCAACCTCATTCCCCAAACAGCTAGAGCCACTATCAATGGGAAAAATTCCATGAAAGCTATGCTTTTCTTGTCAACAAACCACCAGGCAGGCCATCTTTCTGCGCACCACTTCCCCTCCCAAAAAATACCAAAACCATTGGCACCAGAAGCATCAGAGAACAACTGCATTTGCCAGACGAAATGCTCATCTAATGACCAGAGTGTGACACCGTTAAATTCATTTAGGAACCATAACCATACTTCCAAATCTGCCCTCATGTTTGCAGTTATTCTGATTCTATGGTGTGGTAGCTTAATACCGGACATGGAAAAACCCAGACGCCTGCAAAAAGTTCTGCCTGCCTTTATGACCTTGCAGGCTAAATTGAGATGACCTAACAGACCTTGAACTTCAATCAATGACAGTTTGTCTGCTTTAATTGCACATTCCAATAATCTGGGTATTAACACTATTTTCTTCTCAGGAAACCTAGCTTGCATTCTATTAGTGTCTATTTCAATGCCTAGCTAAGTGAGGCAGCAGCTGGGGCCCTCTGTTTTGCCCTCTGCCAAAGGAAAGCCCATGCCTTGAGCAAATTCTTTAAAATCGTTCAGAGCCCTTTCACAATTCTGTGAACCAGCTCGTCCGATGAATAAAAAATCATCGAGATAATGTGTCACTCCGTTCTGCCCTGTGCGAAAAGAAAAACACCACTGTAAGAATGAACTAAAATATTCAAACAGCCTGCATGATATCACACAACCCATAGGGAGGGTCTTGTCCACAAAGAATTTACCCTAAAAAAAGATGCCAAGCAATGAAAAATCAGAGGGGTGTACCGGCAGAAGTCTGAAGGATGACTTGATATCACATTTAGCCAATTCAGAGTTCTCCCCAGTGTTCTTTATCATTGTTAATGCCGAATCTACAGAGGCAAATTTGACCATAGAGTCTTCCTTTGCGATAAAATCGTTAATGAAAAACCCTGTGGCCATGATAGATGTTGAATCATCCTAAATTCCCCTTCCGATTTCTTTGGAAATACAGCTAATGGGGAAACAATGAGATTGTCTAATGGCCAAAAATCGAAAGAGCCTGACATCCTACCCTCCTTCACCTCTGTCAGCAGTTTTTTACTAACTGTGTGGAAACTCGTTTGCGGATTTTAGGTTTTGTGCAAATCTGCAACACCTTGGCCCTTGATAGCCCTATATAAATCCTTCTCTAAAACCCCATTCTAGTACTGCTGCTTCTTGTGTGTCCGGATGAAATTTTAACCATTTACATACTTTGTCCACCCTGACTGGAGTAAAAGCCCTTGTGCCCAGGCTGAAAAGTGAGACCTCTTCCTCTGTTTGGAAAACCACTTCCCCAATTTGATTGCTCACCGAAACATTGCATAACAGTGTTTTCCCCCACACTTTGAGCACTCATGCTTATATTTGCAAGGGTTTTTTGCACAGTATCCTTTATTGAAATTCCAGCATGCGCCGGATACAATTGTTTGTGGACTGTTCCAGTTACCCCCCTCCCCCCCAGGGTGGGTCTGCTCTGAAAGGGGCGATAAGGAACCGCTAAGCTGCTAGCCATATGCATGGATGGTGGAGGCCATTGAGGGTACATCCACTGAACACAGAGTTCATTATCCACCTCCTCCCACAGTTTTTCGGGTATCAGAAATAGTCTGGCTCTAAACTCCTCGTCATAGTGCAACCAGGCATAACCCCCGAATTCTGTAGCGGCCTTCCAGATCATATCCAGATACTTAAAAATTAACACTGACCTATCAGGAATTTTTTTCGCAGTATACACAGGCGAAAATGAGAAAGGCCGATGTCCATGTGTCTATATTTGTTGGCACCCTTGGTCTCTTCGCCAACTCCCATGCCTCTTCCTTTGAACCTTCTACCATCTGTATTTCTTTATGTACAGGTTTAAATACATCTATAAGCTCCCCTTTCCATATCTTTTCTTTCGTGCCCTTGTTTAAATGAGCACCCAGTGGCATGGACAAACCCATGTAAGGTAAACATCTCCGCACCAACTGCCTGCTCTTCTGGACCAACATCAACTATGACGACACCATCAAGATCATGAAAACCATCCACTCCGGTTCTCCGTCAGACCCATGTCACACCACATCTTCAACAAAGCCAGCACAGCCATCGCACCCCATCTGCGGAAAGTCATCAATACCTCCTTCGAGACAGCAACCTTCCCGGAGAGCTGGAAGCACGCCGAGATCAACGCCTTACTCAAGAAACCCAAGGCGGACCCCAAGGACCTCAAGAACTTCCGGCCCTTCTCCCTGCTCCCGTTCCCGGCAAAGGTCATCGAGAAGGCCGTCAATGAACAACTGACCTGCTACCTCGAGGAGAACAACATCCTGGACCCTTCCCAGTCCGGGATCCGCAGCAACCACAGCACCGAGACTGCCCTCATCGCCGCCACCGATGACATCAAGTCCCTGCTGGACAACTGAGAAACTGCCACCCTCATTCTCCTGGACCTGTCAGCCGCCTTCGACACAGTCTGCCACCACCCACTACAACACGCCTCCACAACGCTGGGATCCAAGAGAAGGTCCTGGACTGGACCACCTCATTCCTCTCTGGCAGAACACAGATTGTCTGTCTTCCCCCCTTCCGCTACGAAGCCACCGAGTTCATCTGAGGCAAACCCCAGGGCTCATGCCTCAGCCCAACTCTGTTTAACATCTACATGGCAACGCTCGCCCACGTCGCCTGTCGGCATGACCTCAACATCATCTCCTATGCCGATGACACCCAGCTGATTCTCTCCCTCACCAAGGACCCCCACACCACCAAAACCCACCTTCACGATGGAATGAAGGCCGTTGCTGAATGGATGAGGAACAGCCGACTGAAGCTGAACTCGGACAAGACGGCGGTCCTCATCCTCGGATCCACCCCTTCGACCTGGGATGACTCCTAGTGGCTGACTGCACTGGGAACCGCCCCAACACCCACCAACCACGCACGCAACCTAGGGGTCATCCTCGACTCCACTCTCTCCTTGGCTAAACAGGTCAACGCCGTCTCCTCCTCCTGCTTCAACACCCTCCGCATGCTCCGCAGGATCTACAAGTGGATCCCCACTGAAATGAGAAAAATTGTCACCCAGGCCCTCATCAGAAGCAGGTTGGACTACGGAAACGCCCTCTACACAGGAGCCTGGGCCAAATTCCTGAGACGGCTCCAACACATCCAGAACGCTTCTGCACACCTGATCCTTGACATCCCTCACGTCGGAGAGACCTGCACTTGCTCCCGGTCAACAAGAGGATAACCTTCAAGCTCCTCACCCACGCACACAAGGCACTCCACAACACCGGACCAGCGTACCACAACAGACAACTCAGCTTCTACACTCCCACCCGCCAGCTCCGCTCCGGCGTCCTCGCCCTCGCCATAGTCCCCCGCTTCCTGAGAGAGACCTCCGGCAGCAGATCGTGCTCCCACCTCACCGCCAAGACCCGGAACACCCTCCCCATCCACCAACAGCAGACCAAGACCTGCTGACCTTCAGAAAACTCCTCAAGACCTGGCCTTTCGAGCAGTAGCAGCATTCCCCACCCCAGCGCCTTGAGACCCTCACGGGTGAGTAGTGCGCTTTACAAATGATATGATTGACCGATTGATTGATGGTTGATGTATTTTGAACCTCAGCCTCTGTTTTAGTGTTGCTATCAGAACTTAACTAAACTTTTACCTTGTCATCTGCCATCTCGCCTTCTTTTCCTGCCTGACTGCCTTTATCCTGCCTTGTGACCTGAGAATGTTCACTATCTGTACCAACGCTTTTTACTACCCTCAAATGTTTCTGAACACCATGTGTGTGAGCCTCACCTGGATTTGTAGATGTACGGTCCTCAATGTAAGCTCTTTTCTTCAACCCCTTGTCTTGAAGTCTTGAACTGAGTGTGCCCTGATTGTTTTTACTTTCTCAGTCCATGAAAAAAGTCTGGAGACATTTTTAGTACATCCCTCACTTTCCCCTCATAGATTCTTGAAAACCTTTTAATAATTCATTCTCATCATCTCGTAACTGCATGCCTACCACCCCACTATTCCCTACATTACCACCCCTCATACTACCACTTGGCTGTTCCCCATCCCCTACACCCCATCATATGCTTTACAGTTTATAGCTTTTTTGTATTTATAAGCTTTTTGTGAATCCAATGGCACGGGGAATTTCGCTTGAAAATCCCCCTCCATATTGTCTCCTATGTTGAGGACGCTAGACACCTGACTGGATATTCATTACCGCCCTTTCTTGTGTCTGGCGATATTTCGCCCACATTGCATTGCAAAATGCTTGAATTTGCAACTGTGACATCTCTGTTTCCTTTCAGTTTTAACAGCCTGTTTACATTATTTATCTCCTTCGGTATCCACACCTATTGTCCATCCTGCTTAGGTTCAAGGGGACCCTCAGCCAGACTAACAACATTTTTTCTGGGGGTGTCCATCAAAAAGTCACTGCTCTTATCCACTTCTGTAGTCATTGAAAAATAATTTAAATCATGCGTGGTATTTTGAGGAGGTGTACATTGAGCCTCAACTGTATTCATTGTTTTCTTTGACAATAAGATAGTCACCTTTTTCACTGGAAATAATAGGTGATAAACATCTTTCAGATGACATTACGCCTGTAAACTCGACATTTTTAAAATGCTTTTTACCAAATATACAAATGTCTTTCTTCCCTTCAAAAACCTATGGTATTTGTAAAGAAGATCTACTTAATTGTGGTACTTGACCACTAGGTGGAGCATTTTCATCAGTATTGAAAGGCACTGTTTCTTTTTTCACTGATGTACTTCGTTTTTTATTTGTTTTCTTTTTCAGAGCAATGAAGGGCACTGCGCGTGTGCGCTAACTTCTCCGTGTCAGCTAGACCATTAGCAGATGGAGACCAGGGGGCCCGATGTAGGTCGCCAAATACCGGTCGGTAACGGCCGATTTCGGCCGTTACCGACCGGTATTTGGGATTGGACATGTAGGTGGCCTGAATTGTACATTGCACACAAGCCAGAATCTGGGGTGCAACAGGGTGTCTAGGGGCCAGATGTAGGTGGCCAATTACCGGTCTGTAACGGCCGAATTCGGCCGTTACCGACCGGTAATTGGATTTAGAGATGTAGGGGGAAGGAAACAGGCATTTTCGGTATGTAGGTGCCAAGTTGCACATTGACACAGAGCTTTGAAGATCGGTATTTTACCATGCAATACAATTGCATGGTAAAATACCGATGCAGGTGTACATGCACATCTGTGCATGTACACCTGTGCCATGTGGCACACATACATCCCTAAGGCCACATGGCACACAAGCCTAAAACAGGGGTGCCAGAGGGTGTCAAAGTGACACCCCCTGCACCCTTGCTAAAATCGGTTTTTACCGATTCTGTAATTACAGAATCGGTATTGCCCATAGGAATCAATAGGAAATACCGATTCGGTATTTCCAGATTCGGTAAATACCGAATCTTAACGATTCGGTATTTCCACATCTGGAAATACCTACATCTCCCCCCTTCATATTTACCACTTCTTAAATACCGAATCGGTAAAATTCGGTATTTAAGAAGTGGTAAATATGAATTACCTACATCTGGCCCAAAGTGACACCCTGTTCCCCTTGTAAATTCGGTAATTTTACCGAATCGGTATTTACCGATTCGGTAATTGCCATTGATTCCAATGGGCCTCAAGGCCCATAGGAATCAATGGCAATTACCGAATCTGTAAATACAGATTTGGTAATTACCGATTTTTACCGATTCGGTATTTGAATCGGTAAAAATACCTAAATCCCGATTGCCAGTTCTTAAATACCGAATCGGTATGATTCGGTATTTAAGAATCGGTAATCTGGGATTACCTACATCGGGCCCCAGGTGAGCTGACTTCTTTTCTCAGGTCAGCGAGTTACTTCTGTTAACAGGCCGCGCTGGGGAGCCCTCGCTCGACAAACATGCAGTCACAGCTGCTGAAACACGTCCAGCTGCCAGCCTCCTGCGCAGCTCCAAACCCACCCATGCCACAGATAACACACCGGGGGATTATAAGATCCTCCCTCCTGGCCTCACTTAAGGTGTGCAGCGCTTCCCGCACCAAAGCAGCTGCCTCCATGACAGAATAATGCGCAATATATTTAAATAAACTAACGCTGACTACAACGTGCCAAATGTCCCTTCCCTACCTACCCCACATGCAGCAGCTAGTGCACTCCAGAACGTTCTTGGGACCAAGGCCCGCGCTGAAAAGCGCCAGCCAATAGAAATTGCCTACCTGTCCCTGGGCCATACTAAGTGCCCGAAGCTGCCCGGGGGTGGACAATCTGCAATTGCCAGCCCCAGGAGCCACATTGTACGATGTCGTTCACTGTGCTGAGGTGTGGTGTCACTAGTTACCGCAAGGTGGCGCTGCAGTGGTCTCTCTTCTGCTGTGGCAGCCTTCCTCTGTGCTGGGTGTCAAAGCCGACCCGTGTTCCTCTCAGGTGACACTCGGACCACTGACTGGTGGGCGCAGTCCTTTGTTTGCCCACACATGCCATGGTTCTCCTCAATGCAGGGGGTGGTTTACTGTTCACTCCCTGCAGAGTGCGGTATATCTTCAACATTAACTTTCATCCACTTGGGGCCGTTGTATTCAAGCCTCCCTTGGAAGTGGTAGGCAGCCACCAGGGGAGTGGGGCGCTCCGGTCTCAGCAGCGGTAGTATGGCCACCAGGGCTCACCTTCTGCCCTGCAGTTCCTCGCTCGGTCTACTTACGCTGACGGCACAGCTTTGACCAGAACTTGATTAGGCCTGCCTTTACCCCTCACCAGTTCGGGCCTCTGCAGTCAGGGGGCGCTCTCGTTACTGGTGCAGCGTGTTTTTTGTAACATCAAGGTTGCCCGGAGTGCAGGGCAGCTTGCTTGCGTGCAGGGCTGTCTCTGGTGCAGGTTGCCTCACAAGTTGACGGGGCTACGCAACTGGTTGAAGAGCACTTCTCAGCTCTTGTGCTGGGATCAATGGACCGCTGGTGCTTTGTAGGTGCCAGGTGAGACAAGGGGGCTTTTTTTGAGGTATCGGGGGCGTGCTGCACTCACCGAAGGTGTCTTGTCTGTACCTTGCCCATCCAGTTGCGCCACAGCTCTGTGACTTTTCACTGCCTTGCTGCTTCATTTGTTGGGAATGGTGGTCGGGTACTGTGCTGTCTACGGACAGACGGCAGCTGAGGAAGCAACCGATCTCTATTGTCTCCCCCCCAAGCTAGTGCAGTGACTCTACCCCTTCAACGCAGGTGATAGCGGCAATACTAATGGACGGCACTTCTCCCCTTTTGCAGATGGCCACAGGCAGCACAGCGTGGGTACAGGCTAGAAGCAGGCTATTCTTTCCTCCATGAGAAACAGCTAGTAATAGAGCCTGTGGCATTTCAAAAACATTACCAGACCTTCCAAACATTGGATTTGAAAAGTCTTACATTAAATATAAACTTCTGTGTTTGGTCCATGTAAATGGGAGCATAAAACTGTGTTAAAAACCAAGGTCACTGGAATGATACAGCAGAATTGAACCAGATTATAGGGCAGGGTTCTGCGCCTCGAGACACTCACGGATGAGTAGCCGTGCAAAAACAAAACCCTGTTTGATTGAGGGTTGACAAAATTATGCTGCAAGAATAAGCATATTATGTTACTTAATGCGGCACATTTTGTGAAAGTATTACTTAACTATTCTGTCAATTTGGCACATTAACACTGCCTGGACAAAGATCTAGGGCCAGATGTAGGTAATTCTATTTTACCGATTCATAAATACCGAATTTTACCGATTCGGTATTTATGAATCGGTAAAATTGAAGGAGGGAGATTTAGGTAAAATCGGTAATTGAATTACCGAATCTGTAAAAATCGGTATTTACCGAATCGGTAAATACCGATTCGGTATTGCCCATTGATTCCTATGGGCCTTGAAGCCCATAGGAATCAATGGGCAATACCGAATCGGTATTTACCGATTCGGTAAATACCGAATCCAGCAAGGGTGCAGGGGGTGTCACTTTGACACCCTCTAGCACCCCGAATACAGGCATGTGTGCCATGTGGCACACAGACATGCCCTAAGGGCATGTCTGTCTGTCACATGGCATAGGTGTGCATGCACACATGTGCATGCACACCTGGATTCGGTATTTTACCACCCAATTGGATTGGGTGGTAAAATACCGATTCTGAAAGGCCTTTGGGACTCAGAAGAGTCCCACCTACATCTGGAAGTTACCGAATCGGTAAAAATACCGATTCGGTATTTTACCGATTCGGTAAATTTACCGAATTGGTAAAATTGGCCCCCTACATGCCAATTCCTAAATACCGGTCGGTAACGGCCAAAATCGGCCGTTACCGACCGTAATTTGGGCTCCTACATCTGGCCCTCAATCTCTATAGTACTAGTTCAGCACCAATACACAACAATAAGCAACTTAGAGGATAATCAACCTTTGCAAAGGGCCTTCCATTGCGTGTAAACATTTGTTGCCACATTTTTTGTAACTTTTGATTGGTTTGTACTAGAAACACTTTTTTGAGTAAAAACCTGCAGATTGTGCAGTAGATGAATTATGTGGCAAATGCTGCACATCTATATTTATACGGAAAACACTGCAGCCTCAGAAATTCCAGTGAGGTTGGTTAAGACTTAAGAATAATATGTAACATCGCTCAGTAGGTTGAGCACCACAGCTTCAACCCACAGCATGGCCAACTAACAATCCCGTCATCTTTCTGGGGGAGATAACATGCACAGCAAAGAGTGGCCAGTCTCTCCCTCCCTGTCTCTCTCCTTCACTCTCTCTGACAAAAATATCAATTTAACATGCAGACTCCTTGCTGCAATTTGCTTATTTTACGGGCATAAAGAACAGTCCCCTAAAGAATTACACTTTCTGTTTCAAGAAGATGGAGAACGGGTTCTAGACGGCTTCAGCACTGAAGAAATAAAAAAAATAAGGGGTGAGCATATACGTGATGATACAAGCTAAAAAGTGCAACACTTTGTGCATGAATTGTAATGTTCAGTGGATATTGTGTACAGGGGATTCTTTAGTCTTTAATGGATACATTAAACCAGTGGCCGGGAGCACGAGTAAGGCAGCACACTCTGGGTCCCGATTTATTTGCCTTATTTTGTTCAGTGATGTGAGTGGCAGTGATCTCCCATGGATTTCCTGTCCTCCTACTCCCTTGCTTGCCACCGGAAGTGCCTGGTGTGTGTTGTTGTAGAGAATCGTGGCTGGCACCAAGGTGGGACAAACCAAAGCAAGTCATATTAGTCACCACCACAGCAGTGAAGTGTGCAGGTATACCAACTGTATTCATGCCAGACATGCCAAAATGGTGCCTGCTTCTGATGAAGGAGGACCACAACTAACTCAAACAGTTGGGGCAGCTGAAGTTGTACAGTTGAAGAATCTATTGCACAAGATTCAAGGGAAACTGACAGAGAGTAACCGAGCTCAAGTTAGGAGGACTGGATATCAGTGGTTGACATACCAAAAGTGTTTATCAAAACAAGGAGCAGAACAAGATTTGAAGAGCAGGAGATTAGAGAGGACCAGTTAGGCATAGAAGACCACGCTCAGGAAAAAGAAGACCAAGAAAGTAATGATCCTGAGCAGGACCAGATAGGGACAGAAGAACAAACTCAGGTACACCAACCAGTGAAGAACCTGAGCATGGAAAATCAGGCATAGAAGAACACGTTCAGGTGACAGAAGGTCAAATTGTGATATGACCTGAACAGGACCAGACAGGAAAAGAAGAACTGGTTCGGGAAGAAGAAAAACAGATTAAGAAAGTACCCGAACAGAACCAGTTAGAAAAAGGAGAACGAGTTCAGGCAGAAAATGCCATCACAAACCGTCCTGAACAAGGAAAAGTAGCGAGGAACTCAGAAATGAAGAAACCCAGGTTGTGCCACAATGTAACAAGAATAAGAGAGCAGGTGAAAGAGACGAAGAAGGTGAAAGTGCAGTACAATTTAAGTGGGTCATAAAAGGTGATAATTGGCCTAGAGGAGTCAAAAGATTGAAATATGGCCTGAGAAAAACAAATGAAGATCCAGAACAAGTGAGTCTGGTTACTAGCCAAACTCACACTGAGCAGTCAGTTACTAGAAATTCTCGAAGAAGTCCAAGACTAAAGGTTCTGAATAGCAAATTCAAAGGACCTGAATGGACTTATGTGATTCGTGAAGCATTCGAGAATCTAGATTTAAATGAAGAAACTGATGAAGAAACAAATGGTGAACAGATTGACGAAAAGGAAGTGAGACCTCCTTGAAGTACTGAAAGATTCTAATTTGTAACTATAGAAAGAAGAGGAGTCTTCTAGAATCAAAATGGCTGAGAACAGAGTTGCAGAAAAACCAAAACGAAGTTGTATAAAGAAATGCTGTAGAGTTTGCATATGTAGTATATTATTAGTGATTTTAGTATGGCTATTCCTAACAATAGCGATTCCTTATCTTATGATAACGGACAAGAAGAATGACACAAACACTAATGAAAAGATTGCTTTTTTGATGTCAAGACCCCCTTGTCAAACCTTTTTAGGCGTAATGACCCTTTCTGTCAACATTTTCTAGAAACTGGTTCTCCTCATCATCATCTATTGACAACCATAAATGCCCCTGTTAGATCTGACATCTTTTAGCATGTTTCCCATGTTTGTTCCTTTCTGACTTCCTAGTTTTGACTCTGTTTTTGCTGGTTCAGTGTCTCTGCGCACCTTCTCACTGCTGTTCAGTGTTAAAGTGCAAGTTCTCCTATTGTAAATTGCATTATGGATTGGTGTTTCCATGATTGGCATGTTTGACTTACTAGTAAGTCCCTAGTAAAGTGCACTGAGGGTGCCGGAGCCTGTAAATCAAATGCGGCTGGTGGGCCTGCAGTTCTGATTGTGCCACTTTCCCATGCAGCCCTGAAAAGGGTTATCAGACCTGCCACTGCAGTGTCTGCGCGATTTGTAACTTTGACACGAGGGGGTGAGCAGAGGTTATTTCAGTAGTGTATCCTTCTTACCCTGACTAGAAGGAAGGGTCCCTACTTGGACAAAGGAGCAAACCATTGCCAACTAGAGACTCCCATTTTTGACAGCCTCCAATTACCACAGAAATTATTTTTACGGTGGGGAAATGATATTAAACAGTGTTTAGCAAACCAAAGCTCATTGAGCGTAGGGGTGTAGCCAAAGGTGTATCTAAAAACAAAGGGCCTCATTTATGAGGAATTGTCATAGGGTAGCGCTGCAAGTCTTCTTGCGGCGCTGCCCTTTACCAATGTTAAAGGGCAGGAATGCACCGTATTTATGAAATACGGTGCATTCCTGTCCTTTTCCCTTAACAAGTTGCTGCATAGCACCAATGTAGGCAGGATTGTTTTTGTACGGGAAGAGGCTCCTTCCTTCACCAAAACAATCCTGAGGGGCATTTTCCAATTTCTATGTGAGATGCTGTGACGGGGCGGTGGGGGCCCCCGACATGGAACAGGGGATTGATACGGACTGGTGGTCCGCCATACCTTTGACACCCCTTTCTGTTCCTCATGCACAGACTGCCGACACCGATCCTGAGAACTGGCTTCCCACGGAGGCAGACACGGTGTGGTACGACCAGGAGGGAATGGTGCAGGGTCCCTTTAACTCTGGAACACGGAGACCCAGGGCCCCGCCCCCTGATGACGACGCTGGGTTAAAAGCCGGAAGAAACTCCAAGACGGCAGACGGCGATTCCCAGGAGGTGGACGGAGTACTGGAGTGGAGACGGAGAGAAGACCCGACGAGCAGCAGATTCGAGGAGGAAGACGACGAGCGGAGCCCAGCTGATTCCATCAAGCCAGGAGGCCACCGACACCGCGACCCGCCCTGCCACGGTCCCACGGGAGGAACGTGGCTGCACAAGGTACGGGGCAAATTAGCAGGCTGGGTGGGACGTAGCGGACAGCCAGAGACCCTGTAGCCAGTGTATATAGCCTAAAGCCTCTGTGTCCCTTTCCCTTCACGAGCACTGCAGGCCCTGTATATAACGGCGCACTTGGTTTCCCTCACCCCCGGCCCTGTTACTATTGTTTGGAACGCCCCTTTTGACCTCCGCTTTCTCCTGTCTTCCTTTTCGGTCCGGTCGGAGAACGGCCAGCGAACCAGCGGAGCCAACCCTTTACACCGGCCAGACCCGACAGAGCGAGCCAGTCCATCGGCGAAGACAGCCTCAGCCTGGAGTACTCAGCGTTCCCTCGGAGAGTCAAAACGGAGTCAAGCGAATTTGCTAAACTGAGAGAGACTAGCAAAAGAAGAAAAGCGTATCTAAAAATAAAACCTTCTTTACGAGCACTATTCCCTGACTCAGTTTCGCTTGATACCACTCCCCCTGACCCTGCCCCTTACAAGTGGTGTCAGAAGTGGGATCACCATCCCAGTCCGTCTGCAATTCCGAGATGGACGCCCTGATGCAACATCTTATCAAGGGGCAGGAGAAGCTGGAATGGGCTGTGGAGCGGCAGATGACATCTGCCCAGGCAGACAGGGACATGTTCAAGGCTACTATATCTGCCCAGATGGAAAACATGATGAAAGTCACGGCGCCCTCCAGTGGTGTAGGACACCTGGAAAGCAGAGCCCATGTACCCAGCCCAACCGGAATAGCGCTACAGAAGTACGTCCAAGGAGAAGACCCTGACGCGTTCATGATGAATTTTGAGTGCGCAGCCCGAGCGCTGGGGTGGCCGGAAGAGAAGTGGCCCTTCTTCCTGGCACCGTTGCTGACTGGAGAGGCCCAGTTCGCTTATCAGGTCGCAAACCCTACTGGGAACGCCCCTTATGCGCTGATCAAGAACATCATCCTGGATCACTTGGGGTTGGACTCGGAGGCTTACCGGGTCCGGTTCCGCAAAGAGAAGGGGATCCCCGGCCAAAACCCCAAGACCCTTTTCTTTCGCCTAAAGATGATGGCGGATAAATGGCTAAAGCCTGAAAGCAGCACCAAAGAAGAAGTACTGGCTCGGGTCTATATAGAACAGTTTATGGAGGCACTACCTTACGGGACCCAGAGGTGGCTGAGGCAACACTCTGGACTCACAGTGGAACAAGCCATTGAAATGGCCACCACTTATGCCAGAGCCCAACCTAGAAGCATCGGTTGGGAACAGGAGAAAAACAACAGACCTCCTCCCCCTTGCAAAACCGAGAGAAAAACCCGACCTGCACCCGAACCTTTCAGACCACGACTGCCTCGGATGGAGGTCCCCGTTCAACGTGGGCCGCAGTGTTTCGACTGTGGCGAGTGGGGCCACATCGCCCGCCAATGTCCTCGGAAAAGACAGACCGAAGAGCCCAAGGAGGTGGGCTATCTACCGAAGACAGTCCTGTACTCCGCTGAATTAGGAACCTCTTTTTATGTGAGTATAACCCTGAACGGACTCCCCGTGAAGGCCCTTCTAGACTCGGGTTGCAGACAGTCAGTAGTCCAAGAAAGGTTTGTTCTTCCCACCCAGTACGTACCTGATATGATGGTTCACATACGTTGTGTACACGGGGACATCAAACCTTACCCCGTTGCCCACGTATCCGTTTGTCCGAAAGACCTACCGGTTTGTAAAGTGAAAGTGGGGGTAATGCCTTCTCTCCCTGAGGACATGATCCTAGGCGTAGACAACCCCGACTTTTTGGATTTATTCCGAAGAATCCTATCAGACCCCTTGTCAGAGACGAATCCCCAGTCCGCTTTGGTCACCACCGAACCCTGGGTCCTTGACCGCAGTTTTCGCTTCGCACAGTCGGAAGACAGGACATTATATAACGCCTGGGAGGCGGCACAGACAGCAAGGGAAGATCCCACACCTCGCTTTCCTAGATTCCTGATACAAAAAGACCTTCTATACCGAGAAGCAGCAGAGGGGACAGACCTGCAACTATTGGTCCCGCTGTCCTTTAGGGAGCAGGTACTGTTTTTCGCGCATGCCCACCTAACGGCAGGGCATGCCGGAAAGGAGAAGACTACGGAGAGCATCATTCGGCATTTCTACTGGCCTGGTATATACCGTGATGTGCAGGACTACTGTCGCAAATGCGAGATCTGCCAGAGAAGGAATACTCACAGACCCCCGGCAGCTCCCTTGCACCCCATGCCCATAGTAGGGGTACCTTTCGAACGGGTAGGCATGGACTTCATCGGCCCTCTACCGAAATCTCCTAGAGGTCACCTGTACGCGTTGGTGATAGTGGATTACGCGACAAGGTTCATAGAAGCGTTCCCCTTACGGTCACCCACTACTGCCAACATTGCCGAAAGATTTGTGGAGCTGTTTTCGAGGGTTGGATTCCCAAAAGAGGTCGTCACCGACCAAGGAACCCCGTTTACCTCCCGCCTCATGAACGAGGTTTGTAAGACGCTAGACATCCGTCACCTAAAGACGTCCGTATATCATCCCCAGACCGACGGACTCGTCGAGAGGTACAACCAGACGCTGAAGATGGCGTTAAAGAAAATGCTGACCTCCGAGGGACCGGCCTGGGACCGACTATTACCGTTGGCTTTGTACGTACTGCGGGCACAGAAGCAGAGCAGTTTGGGATGCTCAGCTTTCGAGTTGCTGTACGGGAGACTTCCAAGAACTCTCTTGGAAATCACAAAAACCGCCTGGGAAACCCAAGAAGAACAGGAAAAAAGCCTGCCCTTGGAATACACCGCCCAACTGCGGTCCAAACTAGGGAAACTCAGGAACCTGGCCTATACCAACCTTGAACAACAGAGAAAAAGACAAAAGAAATACTACGACCGAGGAACCAGACTGAGAAGAGTGAAGGTGGGGGAGTGGGCCCTCGTGTTATTGCCATCCATAGCGAATAAAAACGAGTGGACCGGACCCTATGAAGTGATGGAGGCCATTGGGGATACCACCTATAGGCTGCGGCTTTCCCCGTCCCGAACTCAAACCTACCACATCAACTTTTTAAAGAAGTGGATCGGCGCTCCCCCCAGCAGCGCCCATCTGACAATTCCCAGCAAAAGCAAGGAGGAATCCACCATCATCCAGCTAGTGGTGAACCCCGACCTGTCGGAGGCCATGAGACACGAATTGAGGACAGCCTTGCTCCCCTTTTCGCCCATCTTCTCCGATATGCCCGGCAAGACGCAGATGGGTGAACATCGCATCGACACAACACCTGGCCACATCGTGAAACAACGGCCCTACAGGATCCCGGCGGCCCGACGTGAGGCGGTGAGACGTGAGGTCCAGGACATGTTGGACCTGGGGGTGATAAGACCTTCTACCAGCAACTGGGCCTCACCGATAGTGATGGTCCCCAAACCGGATGGAACAAAACGTTTCTGTATGGACTTCAGGGCCCTGAACTCTATATCTACTTTCGACGCGTACCCCATCCCTCGCGTCGATGAGCTGATTGAGAAATTAGGTGATGCAGTATACATAACAACCATCGATTTGACAAAGGGATACTGGCAGGTGCCATTACGTGAGGAGGATAGGAAAAAGACGGCCTTCATCACTGATGAGGGACTCTTCGAGTTTACAGTGCTCCCTTTCGGCCTTCACGGGGCCCCTGCCACCTTCCAGAGACTCATGAATAAGGTCCTGAAGCCCTTCCCCACTTTCTGTGCTGCCTACTTGGACGACATAGTGGTCCATAGCAAAACCTGGAGGGAGCACCTGTTACATCTGCAAGACGTCCTCAACGCCCTCCAGAAAGCAGGCCTTCACATAAACTCCAAGAAATCCCGGGCTGCGTTTACCAAAGTCAAATATCTGGGCTACGTGTTGGGAAACGGCCACATAGCCCCCCAGGAGGAGAAAGTGAACGCCATCAAGAACACGTGTTTTCCGTCCACAAAAAGAGAACTCAGGGCCTTCCTCGGCCTCATAGGGTATTATAGAAGGTTCATACCCAAGTTCGCGGAGGAAGCTGCCCCTTTAACGGATCTCCTAAGGAAGGATGTGAGGAACACGGAAATAAAGCACCCCCCTCAGGACGCCATAGGAGCCTTCAAGAACCTGAAGGACACCATAACATCAGCACCTGTACTGGTATCCCCTGATTTTTCCAGACCTTTCGTGCTGGCCACGGACGCTTCCAGCGTAGGCATAGGTGCCGTACTGTCGCAAGTGGACAGCGAGGGGGTGGAACACCCGATCTTATACGCAAGCCGTAAGTTGTTCCCCCGGGAATGCAAGTACTCCACGGTGGAGCGTGAATGCCTCGCAATCAAATGGGCCGTGGATAAGCTTCAATACTATTTGGAGGGGAAGCAGTTTGTTCTGCAAACCGACCACGCACCTCTGAAGTGGATGTACCAGAACAGGTCCCTTAATGCTAGGGTGCTCAGGTGGTTCCTCTCGTTGCAGCCCTATTCTTTCACCGTGCAGCACAGGAAGGGGTCCGCGAATGGGAATGCGGATTACCTCTCCCGGGTCCAGGCTCTCCCCGATCGTTAGAGTCCAGAGGGGGAGATGTGTGACGGGGCGGTGGGGGCCCCCGACATGGAACAGGGGATTGATACGGACTGGTGGTCCGCCATACCTTTGACACCCCTTTCTGTTCCTCATGCACAGACTGCCGACACCGATCCTGAGAACTGGCTTCCCACGGAGGCAGACACGGTGTGGTACGACCAGGAGGGAATGGTGCAGGGTCCCTTTAACTCTGGAACACGGAGACCCAGGGCCCCGCCCCCTGATGACGACGCTGGGTTAAAAGCCGGAAGAAACTCCAAGACGGCGGACGGCGATTCCCAGGAGGTGGACGGAGTACTGGAGTGGAGACGGAGAGAAGACCCGACGAGCAGCAGATTCGAGGAGGAAGACGACGAGCGGAGCCCAGCTGATTCCATCAAGCCAGGAGGCCACCGACACCGCGACCCGCCCTGCCACGGTCCCACGGGAGGAACGTGGCTGCACAAGGTACGGGGCAAAGTAGCAGGCTGGGTGGGACGTAGCGGACAGCCAGAGACCCTGTAGCCAGTTAATATAGCCTAAAGCCTCTGTGTCCCTTTCCCTTCACGAGCACTGCAGGCCCTGTATATAACGGCGCACTTGGTTTCCCTCACCCCCGGCCCTGTTACTATTGTTTGGAACGCCCCTTTTGACCTCCGCTTTCTCCTGTCTTCCTTTTCGGTCCAGTCGGAGAACGGCCAGCGAACCAGCGGAGCCAACCCTTTACACCGGCCAGACCCGACAGAGCGAGCCAGTCCATCGGCGAAGACAGCCTCAGCCTGGAGTACTCAGCGTTCCCTCGGAGAGTCAAAACGGAGTCAAGTGAATTTGCTAAACTGAGAGAGACTAGCAAAAGAAGAAAAGCGTATCTAAAAATAAAACCTTCTTTACGAGCACTATTCCCTGACTCAGTTTCGCTTGATACCACTCCCCCTGACCCTGCCCCCTTACAGATGCATAATGCTGCTATGTCTTACTCCATATCAATTAGGCAATGCAAAGACATGCAGAGGGACTTTGCTCTGCCTCATAGGTATGGTTGAGATGGTTGCGCTACCGGAGCATCAAAAAAAGTGATGCTATGGCGATGTAAGCCTCTCATAAAGAAGCCCAAAATATTGTATACGTTTTTTTAGGTCTTTCACCTTCAGGTATCTACATACAAAATAATGGGCAGCGTAAATGAAAAATAAATTAAAAAGGTTATTTCTCAGATGAAAATGCACTGTAATACATTATGAAACCTATATTAGATAATACACTGCAGAGGTCTTTGTGTAACCAGAGAACCACATAATTAAATCTTGATTGGTGCAGTGGAGAATAGTGATGTGTATTTGTAGTGCTACGAAGTCACAGCCTGTGACGGAAAGCACTGTGAATATGTAAGTACATTTTCTATACTTGCATTACACACAGGGTAAGATAGAATTCTGAAAACATGTGAATAGTTTTACAATAAAATTGTGCTTTCCAAATCCCGTTCCATCGTCACCTCCTTGTCAGATTTAGATTTAATATCATCCAGTTCTCCCTGGGTCATTTTCCAGTATGGGGAAAACCAGACCTGTCCATTCCCTGCAGTTGTGATAATTTCTCTGATCAATCCCTAATGCACTTTATCATGTTCTGTGACCACTATGCTGCTATTAGAAAACAGTTTCTAGTACCATTGCTGAGAGAGGCGGGTTTCACACAAGTGCGGCCCGCACTCATGTATATACAACTGTTGGGCAGCACCCAGGTAATATTTGGAGTTGCCTGTTTCTTGGTCGCAGCTATGCGTAACAAGGCCAAAAGATTGAAGGTGAACATCACCGAGGTGTGACTCAATTTTAGCTATTATTTTATCCTCCTGTGTATCGTGTTTTTATCCATTCCTAATGTATATTTATGATGATGAACTGGTTTAAACTGTTTTTACATTTCTTAATCTTGGAATAATGTATTGTAATCGCTTTTACGATTTTATTTATTCGAATAAAGCATAATTTGACTGACTGACTGGCTTTCCAAATGTAGGTTTTAGTGTAATAACCAGAGCATAGTTTTACATAACTGTCCCATCAACACCTCTTTAGGGGCACTAAGGGCTGTTTAAATGCAGTTAAAATTAAAAGCAAGAACTTCTCAGCCCAGGTGTTAACTCTGTGCATTTCCACAAAAAAAACATCTTTGTCTTCACAATGAGCCAGGACTGCTCCTAAGCATCCTTTACACTTGCAGATTAACAGATAAGGCACATTTGCCTTTCATTCTGGCAAGCAGCTGATAACGATCTCAATTAGCTGTCACAGGACAGATGTCTTTTTGCAGGGACAAGTGAAGCTGGGGAATCAGCGACCCCCTCCCTAGGACTCCACGATCCCCCTGGGGGTCACGCCCCACAGTTTGAAGAACTCTGGATTAGAAAGATTTACATCACACGTAACAGATAATGACACTTCATTAAATGTATTTACAAAGTTATTGTTTCAGTATGTAGACACATTGGAGATTAGTGATTGTTATGTTTGTATGAATTCACCTAATTCAGTAGCTGAGGGAGTGAGGTATCACCATTTACCTTTAACATATGGTATTTCATGTAGTATATTGACAAGTTTATTTTATAAAACAGGAAAATTGCAATATTATTATTCTACTATAGATGTAGTATTTACAAAAATTCCTATTCGTAAGAATATGAATCCAGAATGCAGTAGTTTAGATGCACAGTTTATGGGTGAATTATTCTTAACTAAGAAGTCAATAGATATTGAAAAGGCACTTAAAAACAAACTAACATGCTCATTACGAGAAGACGAGAAAGTGTTTTCAAACTTAGTTGAAGAAAGGAGACAGAATTTTCCAAGAAAAGCTGCTGAACAGAAACACCATATTCCACCATGGGCTGAGAAAGAGGGAACTTATACAGCTGTCAGGGCTCATGCTGCGATGTCCCTAGACTTTGTGAAGACAGGAAAAACCTGTCTCCATAGATTGAAGACAGATTAAGCATATTATGTTACTTAATGCGGCACATTTTGTGAAAGTATTACTTAACTATTCTGTCAATTTGGCACATTAACACTGCCTGGACAAAGATCTAGGGCCAGATGTAGGTAATTCTATTTTACCGATTCATAAATACCGAATTTTACCGATTCGGTATTTATGAATTGGTAAAATTGAAGGAGGGAGATTTAGGTAAAATCGGTAATTGAATTACCGAATCTGTAAAAATCGGTATTTACCGAATCGGTAAATACCGATTCGGTATTGCCCATTGATTCCTATGGGCCTTGAAGCCCATAGGAATCAATGGGCAATACCGAATCGGTATTTACCGATTCGGTAAATACCGAATCCAGCAAGGGTGCAGGGGGTGTCACTTTGACACCCTCTAGCACCCCGAATACAGGCATGTGTGCCATGTGGCACACAGACATGCCCTAAGGGCATGTCTGTCTGTCACATGGCATAGGTGTGCATGCACACATGTGCATGCACACCTGGATTCGGTATTTTACCACCCAATTGGATTGGGTGGTAAAATACCGATTCTGAAAGGCCTTTGGGACTCAGAAGAGTCCCACCTACATCTGGAAGTTACCGAATCGGTAAAAATACCGATTCGGTATTTTACCGATTCGGTAAATTTACCGAATTGGTAAAATTGGCCCCCTACATGCCAATTCCTAAATACCGGTCGGTAACGGCCAAAATCGGCCGTTACCGACCGTAATTTGGGCTCCTACATCTGGCCCTCAATCTCTATAGTACTAGTTCAGCACCAATACACAACAATAAGCAACTTAGAGGATAATCAACCTTTGCAAAGGGCCTTCCATTGCGTGTAAACATTTGTTGCCACATTTTTTGTAACTTTTGATTGGTTTGTACTAGAAACACTTTTTTGAGTAAAAACCTGCAGATTGTGCAGTAGATGAATTATGTGGCAAATGCTGCACATCTATACTTATACGGAAAACACTGCAGCCTCAGAAATTCCAGTGAGGTTGGTTAAGACTTAAGAATAATATGTAACATCGCTCAGTAGGTTGAGCACCACAGCTTCAACCCACAGCATGGCCAACTAACAATCCCGTCATCTTTCTGGGGGAGATAACATGCACAGCAAAGAGTGGCCAGTCTCTCCCTCCCTGTCTCTCTCCTTCACTCTCTCTGACAAAAATATCAATTTAACATGCAGACTCCTTGCTGCAATTTGCTTATTTTACGGGCGTAAAGAACAGTCCCCTAAAGAATTACACTTTCTGTTTCAAGAAGATGGAGAACGGGTTCTAGACGGCTTCAGCACTGAAGAAATAAAAAAAATAAGGGGTGAGCATATACGTGATGATACAAGCTAAAAAGTGCAACACTTTGTGCATGAATTGTAATGTTCAGTGGATATTGTGTACAGAGGATTCTTTAGTCTTTAATGGATACATTAAACCAGTGGCCGGGAGCACGAGTAAGGCAGCACACTCTGGGTCCCGATTTATTTGCCTTATTTTGTTCAGTGATGGGAGTGGCAGTGATCTCCCATGGATTTCCTGTCCTCCTACTCCCTTGCTTGCCACCGGAAGTGCCTGGTGTGTGTTGTTGTAGAGAATCGTGGCTGGCACCAAGGTGGGACAAACCAAAGCAAGTCATATTAGTCACCACCACAGCAGTGAAGTGTGCAGGTATACCAACTGTATTCATGCCAGACATGCCAAAATGGTGCCTGCCTCTGATGAAGGAGGACCACAACTAACTCAAACAGTTGGGGCAGCTGAAGTTGTACAGTTGAAGAATCTATTGCACAAGATTCAAGGGAAACTGACAGAGAGTAACCGAGCTCAAGTTAGGAGGACTGGATATCAGTGGTTGACATACCGAAAGTGTTTATCAAAACAAGGAGCAGAACAAGATTTGAAGAGCAGGAGATTAGAGAGGACCAGTTAGGCATAGAAGACCACGCTCAGGAAAAAGAAGACCAAGAAAGTAATGATCCTGAGCAGGACCAGATAGGGACAGAAGAACAAACTCAGGTACACCAACCAGTGAAGAACCTGAGCATGGAAAATCAGGCATAGAAGAACACGTTCAGGTGACAGAAGGTCAAATTGTGATATGACCTGAACAGGACCAGACAGGAAAAGAAGAACTGGTTCGGGAAGAAGAAAAACAGATTAAGAAAGTACCCGAACAGAACCAGTTAGAAAAAGGAGAACGAGTTCAGGCAGAAAATGCCATCACAAACCGTCCTGAACAAGGAAAAGTAGCGAGGAACTCAGAAATGAAGAAACCCAGGTTGTGCCACAATGTAACAAGAATAAGAGAGCACGTGAAAGAGACGAAGAAGGTGAAAGTGCAGTACAATTTAAGTGGGTCATAAAAGGTGATAATTGGCCTAGAGGAGTCAAAAGATTGAAATATGGCCTGAGAAAAACAAATGAAGATCCAGAACAAGTGAGTCTGGTTACTAGCCAAACTCACACTGAGCAGTCAGTTACTAGAAATTCTCGAAGAAGTCCAAGACTAAAGGTTCTGAATAGCAAATTCAAAGGACCTGAATGGACTTATGTGATTCGTGAAGCATTCGAGAATCTAGATTTAAATGGAGAAACTGATGAAGAAACAAATGGTGAACAGATTGACGAAAAGGAAGTGAGACCTCCTTGAAGTACTGAAAGATTCTAATTTGTAACTATAGAAAGAAGAGGAATCTTCTAGAATCAAAATGGCTGAGAACAGAGTTGCAGAAAGACCAAAACGAAGTTGTATAAAGAAATGCTGTAGAGTTTGCATATGTAGTATATTATTAGTGATTTTAGTATGGCTATTCCTAACAATAGTGATTCCTTATCTTATGATAACGGACAAGAAGAATGACACAAACACTAATGAAAAGATTGCTTTTTTGATGTCAAGACCCCCTTGTCAAACCTTTTTAGGCGTAATGACCCTTTCTGTCAACATTTTCTAGAAACTGGTTCTCCTCATCATCATCTATTGACAACCATAAATGCCCCTGTTAGATCTGACATCTTTTAGCATGTTTCCCATGTTTGTTCCTTTCTGACCTCCTAGTTTTGACTCTGTTTTTGCTGGTTCAGTGTCTCTGCGCACCTTCTCACTGCTGTTCAGTGTTAAAGTGCAAGTTCTCTTATTGTAAATTGCATTATGGATTGGTGTTTCCATGATTGGCATGTTTGACTTACTAGTAAGTCCCTAGTAAAGTGCACTGAGGGTGCCGGAGCCTGTAAATCAAATGCGGCTGGTGGGGCTGCAGTTCTGATTGTGCCACTTTCCCATGCAGCCCTGAAAAGGGTTATCAGACCTGCCACTGCAGTGTCTGCGCGATTTGTAACTTTGACACGAGGGGGTGAGCAGAGGTTATTTCAGTAGTGTATCCTTCTTACCCTGACTAGAAGGAAGGGTCCCTACTTGGACAAAGGAGCAAACCATTGCCAACTAGAGACTCCCATTTTTGACAGCCCCCAATTACCACAGAAATTATTTTTACGGTGGGGAAATGATATTAAACAGTGTTTAGCAAACCAAAGCTCATTGAGCGTAGGGGTGTAGCCAAAGGTGTATCTAAAAACAAAGGGCCTCATTTATGAGGAACTGTCATAGGGTAGCGCTGCAAGTCTTCTTGCGGCGCTGCCCTTTACCAATGTTAAAGGGCAGGAATGCACCGTAATTATGAAATACGGTGCATTCCAGTCCTTTTCCCTTAACAAGTTGCTGCATAGCACCAATGTAGGCAGGATTGTTTTTGTACGGGAAGAGGCACCTTCCTTCACCAAAACAATCCTGAGGGGCATTTTCCAATTTCTATGTGAGATGCATAATGCTGCTATGTCTTACTCCATATCAATTAGGCAATGCAAAGACATGCAGAGGGACTTTGCTCTGCCTCATAGGTATGGTTGAGATGCTTGCGCTACCGGAGCATCAAAAAAAGTGATGCTATGGCGATGTAAGCCTCTCATGAGGAAGCCCAAAATATTGTATACGTTTTTTTAGGTCTTTCACCTTCAGGTATCTACATACAAAATAATGGGCAGCGTAAATGAAAAATAAATTAAAAAGGTTATTTCTCAGATGGAAATGCACTGTAATACATTATAAAACCTATATTAGATAATGCACTGCAGAGGTCTTTGTGTAACCAGAGAACCACATAATTAAATCTTGATTGGTGCAGTGGAGAATAGTGATGTGTATTTGTAGTGCTACGAAGTCACAGCCTGTGACGGAAAGCACTGTGAATATGTAAGTACATTTTCTATACTTGCATTACACACAGGGTAAGATAGAATTCTGAAAACGTGTGAATAGTTTTACAATAAAATTGTGCTTTCCAAATCCCGTTCCATCGTCACCTCCTTGTCAGATTTAGATTTAATATCATCCAGTTCTCCCTGGGTCATTTTCCAGTATGGGGAAAACCAGACCTGTCCATTCCCTGCAGTTGTGATAATTTCTCTGATCAATCCCTAATGCACTTTATCATGTTCTGTGACCACTATGCTGCTATTAGAAAACAGTTTCTGGTACCATTGCTGAGAGAGGCGGGTTTCACACAAGTGCGGCCCGCACTCATGTATATACAACTGTTGGGCAGCACCCAGGTAATATTTGGAGTTGCCTGTTTCTTGGTCGCAGCTATGCGTAACAAGGCCAAAAGATTGAAGGTGAACATCACCGAGGTGTGACTCAATTTTAGCTATTATTTTATCCTCCTGTGTATCGTGTTTTTATCCATTCCTAATGTATATTTATGATGATGAACTGCTTTAAACTGTTTTTCCATTTATTAATCTTGGAATAATGTATTGTAATCGCTTTTACGATTTTATTTAATCGAATAAAGCATAATTTGACTGACTGACTGGCTTTCCAAATGTAGGTTTTAGTGTAATAACCAGAGCATAGTTTTACATAACTGTCCCATCAACACCTCTTTAGGGGCACTAAGGGCTGTTTAAATGCAGTTAAAATTAAAAGCAAGAACTTCTCAGCCCAGGTGTTAACTCTGTGCATTTCCACAAAAAAACATCTTTGTCTTCACAATGAGCCAGGACTGCTCCTAAGCATCCTTTACACTTGCAGATTAACAGATAAGGCACATTTGCCTTTCATTCTGGCAAGCAGCTGATAACGATCTCAATTAGCTGTCCCAGGACAGATGTCTTTTTGCAGGGACAAGTGAAGCTGGGGAATCAGCGACCCCCTCCCTAGGACTCCACGACCCCCCTGGGGGTCGCGCCCCACAGTTTGAAGAACTCTGGATTAGAAAGATTTACATCACACGTAACAGATAATGACACTTCATTAAATGTATTTACAAAGTTATTGTTTCAGTATGTAGACACATTGGAGATTAGTGATTGTTATGTTTGTATGAATTCACCTAATTCAGTAGCTGAGGGAGTGAGGTATCACCATTTACCTTTAACATATGGTATTTCATGTAGTATATTGACAAGTTTATTTTATAAAACAGGAAAATTGCAATATTATTATTCTACTATAGATGTAGTATTTACAAAAATTCCTATTCGTAAGAATATGAATCCAGAATGCAGTAGTTTAGATGCACAGTTTATGGGTGAATTATTCTTAACTAAGAAGTCAATAGATATTGAAAAGGCACTTAAAAACAAACTAACATGCTTATTACGAGAAGACGAGAAAGTGTTTTCAAACTTAGTTGAAGAAAGGAGACAGAATTTTCCAAGAAAAGCTGCTGAACAGAAACACCATATTCCACCATGGGCTGAGAAAGAGGGAACTTATACAGCTGTCAGGGCTCATGCTGCGATGTCCCTAGACTTTGTGAAGACAGGAAAAACCTGTCTCCATAGATTGAAGACAGATTATATTAACGTATTCATTGGTTCCAGTGAATGTGAACATAACTTCCTAATTCAAGGAGGTTGGGAACTAAAACAGGGAACTGTTCCAGTATTTCTTGGTGTTTACTTTGTGTGTGGGAATAAAGCTCATTATAAGCTGCCTGCACGGTGGTACGGGAGTTGCTATTTCGGAATAGTATTTCCAAAGATTTATCATGTGAAGAGAATCACTGAAAGCAATGAAAACCCTAATGGACTAACATGAAGAAAAAGAGCTCGTTTTTCAGAATTAATAAGTTATATATTTAGTGCATTGATACCTTCAGTGGGAGTGGTTCTAAATCCACATAGAATCTGTCAGTTGTCAACAGTAGTTGATCAACTTTCGACTGTTACTGCTGGAGGTTTCTTGATGATTAATACAGAAATGGTTGCAATTAGATCAATGGTTTTGCAGAATCGACTTGTGCTCGATATATTATTAGCAAAAGAGGGCAGAGTCTGTAAAATGTTGAAAGTGCAACAATGTTGCACTTATATACCGGATAAAAGTATAGAAATTAAAGGATATATAAAGAATATTACGAAAATGCATGATGAATTAAAACCACTGGAGGTTGACAGTGTATGGGAAAGACTAACAAAAAGCATTTCTAAAGTAGGGACTTGGTTTACTAATATAGGGATAAGTTTCCTTGGACAATTTATATTTCCCTTAGTAGGTATAGCAGTATTAGTTTGGCAATCATAATATGGTGTAAGTGTTGCACTAATAAGTTGAGAAGAAGGAGAGTTGAAATAAATGGAAAGGGAACCAAAAGAAAGTATAATGTGATACCATTAGAAGAAATGAAGGGAAAGCTATATGACAGGATGAGAGAAATAAAGAATAAAAACAAAAAAGAGGAAGGAAAAGCTAGGTATAATTACTAAAGTTGGCATCTGATTAGGGATGGGTGATTTTGAGATGGCTTTAAAATGCCATCAGAGAGGGGATTGATGGAGCAAGGACTCGTAGGAAAGAGACTTGCTCAGACGCAATCTTCTAAAGTAACCTTTAACCTCGTATTAACCTCGTATCGTGAAAATTAATATGCACAACATTATATATACACACAAGAAAGAGAAGCTTGTCTACGTGTTTTATGAACCAGTAACTCAAGTGTGATTCTAAAATGGCCGCCAACTGAAATTCTTTAGTACGCATGCGTCAACTGCATCTACGTGGTATGACGTACTTTTGCTTGGAGGGAAATTCTAGCACTTGCGCAGTTGCTAACAAGATGGCTGTTTTGAAACTCACGTGCTTGGCAGCTGCTTTGCTGAAAACTAAAATAAGTTATTCACTAATGCTAATGCGGGGAAAGCATTAATAAGTAAGTGGGATTAGAATAGAGATAGGTGAGTATATAGTGTTGGATTACCTGTTGCTGGTAACCTGCTAGATCACTTTGGACTGCTCGCTTTCGCTATCCTAAGACTTAAGCTGGAAGGAGTGCACTGGGCCCAGTTTGCATTGCTTTAGTAAGATGAACACAAGTGGTAAATGGCCCTAACCACCACGTTTGAGGCCTAGTAATCCCTGTTTGTCCTGTGGCAGTCTGAAGGTGAAAGCCAGGCATCCCGCCGCGAGGGGCCGTAGTGGAGATTAAGCAAGCTATTGCCCAGAGTCAGATTGGCTGAAGAATATATCATTGCACACTGCTCAGTGACCCAGAGCTACAATGCTGTTCCCCCTTATTTCGGATTTATGTTATTTAGCCCATGTGGCATATGGGGAGGTATAAATAAAGCTAACAATCAATCAATCAAGACACTTATAAAGCGCACTACAAACCCGTGAGCGTCTCAAGGCGCTGGTGGGTGGGGGGGAGGGGGTGCTGCTACTGATCGAAGAGCCTGGTCTTGAGGAGATTTCTGAATGCCAGTAGGTCTTGGGTCTGCCGTAGGTTGGTGAGGAGAGTGTTCCAGGTCTTGGCGGCGAGGTGGGAGACGGATCTGCTACCGGCAGTCGTTCTTCAGATGCGGGGGACTGTGGCGAGGGCGAGGCCGGCGGAGCGGGCGAGTGGGGGTGTAGAAGCTGAGACGTCTGTTGAGTTGCGTTAGTCCGGTGTTAAGTGCCATGTGTGCGTGGGTGAGGAGCTTGAAGGTTATCCTCTTGTTGACCGGGAGCCAGTGCAGGTCTCTTAGATGGGGTGTGATGTGGCTGCGGCGAGGGATGTCGAGGATCAGGTGTGCAGAGGCGTTCTGGATGCGTTGGAGCCGTCTCAGGAGCTTGGCCGACGTTCCTGCGTAAATGGCGTTTCCGTAGTCCAGCCTGCTGGTGACGAGGTCCTGGGCGACTGTTCTTCTAGTTTCGTTTGGGATCCACTTGAAGATCCTGTGGAGCATTCGGAGGGTGTTGAAGCAGGATGAGGAGGTGGCGTTGACCTGTTTAGTCATGGAAAGGGTGGAGTCGAGGATGACCCCCTACTCTGCGTGCGTGGTCGATGGGTGTCGGGGCTGTTCCTAGTGTTGTCGGCCACCTGGAGTCGTCCAGGCTGAAGGGGTGGAGCCGAGGAAGAGGACCTCCGTCTTGTCCGAGTTCAGCTTCAGTCGGCTGTTCCTCTCCATTCGGCGATGGCCTTCATGCCTTCGTGGAGGTTGATTTTGGCGGTGTGAGGGTCTTTGGTGAGGGAGAGGATCAGCTGGGTGTTGTCAGCGTTGGAGATGATGTTGAGGTCGTGCTGTCGGGCGACGTGGGCGAGGGGTGCCATGTATATGTTAAACAGTGTCGGGCAGAGGGAAGAGCCCTGGGGTATGCCGCTGATGATCTTGGTGGCACTGGAGCGGAAGGGGGATGCTCTGAGTTCTGCCTGAGAGGAAGGATGTGGTCCAGTCCAGGGCCTTCTCTTGGATTCCGGCGTCGTGTAGGCGTGTTCGTACTGTGCAGTGGCAGACCGTGTCGAATGCGGCTGACAGGTCCAGGAGGATGAGGGCTGCTGTTTCTCCTTTGTCAAGCAGGGACCTGATGTCATCGGTTGCGGCAATGAGGGCGGTTTCGGTGCTGTGGTTGCTGTGGAATCCGGACTGGGATGGGTCTAGGATGCTGTTCTCCTCGAGGTAGCGGGTCAGTTGTTTATTGACAATTTTCTCAGTGACCTTCGCCGGGAACGGGAGCAAGGAGATGGGTCGAAGGTTCTTGTGGTCCTTGGGGTCCGCCTTGGGTTTCTTGAGTAAGGCGTTGATCTTGATGTGCTTCCAGCTTTCTGGGAAGATTGCTGTCTCAAAGGAGATGTTGATTACTCTCCGGAGATGGGGAGCGGTGGCTGTGAAGGCTTTGTTGAAGATGTGGTGAGGGCACAGGTCTAGCGGTGATCCGGAGAGGATGGGGTTCATGATCTCGCTGGTGTCCTCGTCGTTGATGCTGGTCCAGGAGAGCAGGCGGTTGGAGCCGGTGGTGGTCGTGGGGGCAGTTCTTGTAGGGGCGGTTGTGGCGTTGAAGCTGTCTTGAATGTCGGTGATCTTGCAGTGGAAGAAGGTGGCCAGCGAGTCGCACGGGTCTTGCAAAGGCGGGATATCGTTGTTGTTGGAGCTGGGGTTGGAGAGTTCTTTCACAATGTTGAAGAACTCTTTGCTGTTGTGTGCACTGTTATCTAGGAGGTCTTTGAATGAGGCCCTCTTGGTGGTTCTGATGAGTTTATTGTGTCTGCGAGTGGCGTTCTTGTGGGCTGCGTAGCTGTCTGGTGTTCGTTCACGGAGCCAGTTCTTCTCCAGTTTTCGGCATGTTCGTTTGGAGGCCTCGAGGACTTCGGTGAACCAGGTGGCTTTCTTGCTGGTGTGGCTGTTGGTGGGTGTCTTGAGTGGGGCGAGGGTGTTGGAGCAGTTGTCGATCCATTGTCTGAGGTTGCAGGCGGCGGTGTTCGGGTCGGTGGAGTCGGCGGGTGGATCCTGGGCGAGGGTGGTGGTTAGCTGGTCTTTGGTGACTTTGCTCCAGCCACGTCGAAGCATCTGTTCGATGCGGTGGTGCGTGGTGGGCTTCCTGAAGGTGAAGTGGATGCAGTGGTGGTCGGTCCAGTGGGGTTCGGTGGTGTGATTGAAGGTGACGTGGGGGCTTGCGGTGAAGGTGGAGTCGAGCGTGTGGCCGGTGGCGTGGGTGGGTGCTGTCACGAGAGTCCGAGGTTGGCGAGGTTGTCGATCAGGGTGTTGGAGTTGGTGTTGTTGTTGTTCTCGAGGTGGAAGTTCAGGTTCCGAGGAGGATGTAGTCCGTGGAGGCGAGGGCGTGTGTGCTGATGAAGTCGGTGATGGAGTCGCTTAACTGTGGTCGGGATCCATGGGGTCTGTAGACGAGAGTTCCTCTGAGGGTGGTGTTTGGGTCGGTGTGGATCTGGAAGTGCACGTGTTCGGCGGTGCTGAGGGTGTCGCCGGTGTTGGTGGAGACTCTGAGGGTGTTCCTGTGGACGATGGCGATTCCTCTTCTGACGGCGTTGGTACAGTCCCAGCGGGTGATCTTGTAGTCTTCCGGGATGGCTATGGCGATGTCGGGAGCTGAGGAGGGGTTCAGCCAGGTCTCCGTCAGAAAGACGACGGCTGGGGAGGTAGAGTCAAGAAGGTCCCAGAGTTCGACGGCGTGTTTGCGGGCGGAGCGGGTGGTGAGTTGAATGTATCTGAGGTAGTTGGGTACTTTGGTTGGTGGTTTGGTGGGCCGGATGCTGGTGAAGCTGCAGTTCCGGCAGGTGAAGGGTCCTTTGGTGCGCTTCGGGGTGGCCTGGTAGCAGGTGTGTTCTCGTTCGGGGTTGAGTGCGTGGAGGGTGGTGGCATCGTAGCGGAGTCGGGCATTGTGGTATTCGCGGGGGCCAGGGGTTCTGGCGCTGGGCGCGGTCAAGGCACGGATGGGCGCAGACGGGCTTGCCTTAGGAACGTCCGCTGCGCGGCCGTGGAGCAGCCACCATAAGAAGGGAGGTGGGAGGGAGGAGCAGCTGGGAGGGGGTAACGACAAATGGGTGAGCGGGGGCGGGGACGCAGGGGACGCAGTGGCGGGGAAAGTGGCAGAGAATGGCAAGTGGGGAGAAACGGTCACAGAAGCAGATAAATACAGACTACGATATAGACTGTCACAGGAGCAAATGGGCACAACACAAAATGCAAGACTGGAACGCTGAGAGGGCGAGCGAGGGCAGACAATAGCACGTGGGAAGAATGGTCACAGAAGCAGATAAATACAGGCACAGAATACAATAAAAGACGGTCACAAAGCAGATGGGGCACGATACAAGTACAATACAGAAGCAAGTCTAGAGCAGGAAAGCAAACCTACGGCCTATCACTGGCCACCAGGGATGAGGTGCAGGTGGTACCCTGCGGGTGAATGAATGAATGGTAGTATTTATAAAGCGCAACGTTCCCTCCAAGGAGTATCTTGGCTCTAGGGGGAGAGGTCTGAAGGTCAATGATGATGTGTAGCGAGAGGGTCAATTCTAAAAGAGAGAAAAGATCAGATAAGAGAGAGCACCAATTTATCAGGTGTAGAAAATAGCAAGGTTTTTAATAGATTCCTAAAGAGAAGATCTGGTTTTATCAATCCCAATTGTAGTGGAAGAGAATTCCAGGCCTTGGTTCCTAGTACCGCAATGGTTTTCCCCCCTTTTGTCTTCAAGCGATAACTGGGGGTTGCCAGGTAGTTACCCGAGATGATCGCAGCAGCCGCTGCGTAGAGTAGGGGTGTATTCTCAACCTGAGATAGGAATGCCCCATTGCCTTGAATGCTTTGTACGTGATTATTAGGACATTGAATAAAATCCTTTTGTGAATAGGCAACCAATGCAGCTGTATAAGTGCTGCTGCTGCTGATGAGGATCCCCTCTGGAGCTGAAGCACCGGCCTGGCTGCCGTGTTCTGGACCACCTGTAGTTTTTTTCAGTACTGATTTGTTAGCTCCTGCATAGAGACTGTTGCAATAGTCTAAATTATTATTTATTATTATTATTTGGAATTTTATATAGCGCGTAGTTACCCTCGGGCATCCCAGCGCTTGTCCAGGCAACAACAATAACCACAGAACCAGATCAGTCACATCACAAAGGAAATAGATGTGTTTTCAGAAGCTTCCGAAAACGAAGAGTGCAAGTCTCTAAGCGCATCCTCAGCGGAAGCGCGTTCCAGAGAGTGGCTGTGTGAACCGAAAATCTTCTACCACCAGTACGGGCCTTATTAACCCTAGGAACCTGAAGCAGATGTTTCTGGTCAGAGCGCAGAGCTCTGTTAGCTTAATAAGGCTCCACTAAATTCCTTAGGATGGAAGGTCCCTTCCCCTGGAGGATTCTATGTGCTGTGCAGAGAGCTTTGAATTTAACCCTCTCCCGCACTGGAAGCCAGCGCAGTGTCTTCAGGGCGGGTTTAGCTGACTGCCTCCTTGGCACGTTCGTCAGCATCCTAGCTGCGGCATTTTGGACCCGCTGCAGCTTACTGAACGTTGCTTCAGGGGCGCCAAGGAAAATAGCATTGCAATAGTCGAGCCTTGAAATAATCAGGCCCTGAATAAGTAGCTTCCTCGATGTCAAAGGGAGGAGAGGCAAGACTTTACGAGCTGAACGGAGGAGCCCGAAACAGACCCCTGCCGTTTTCTTAGCCTGGGTCTTAAAAGAGAGGTCTTGCTCCAGCCAAACCCCCAAGCTCTTGATCTCCTGCTTAGGGCTGGGGAGCTCGCCCAGGCAGCTAGGCCAGATGGTCGAAGGGAGTGAGGGAGTCTTATGCCCTAGCAGCATTATTTCGGTCTTAGAACCGTTTAATTTAAGCGCCGATTCGCACATCCAGGTGTGCACTTTGGCCATACATAGGCGCAGTGAGTCCGGGTTCTTCACCACTTGGGACAATGCGACCACCAGCTGAGTATCGTCAGCATAGTTGACGATTTTTATCCCAAATGGGGCCACCACATCCTTCAGGGGGGCCATATAAACATTAAACAATGTGGGGCTTAAAGAAGAGCCCTGTGGCACCCCACACTGGAGGGGGATAGATGTTGACCGTTCGCTGCCTTCCCAGACCTGATAGGTCCGGCCACACAGAAATGATCGAAACCACTGCAGCGCCACTCCTGCAACCCCCACATTGGACAGCCGTTGGATCAACACTTGGTGGTTCACAGTGTCAAAAGCCGCACTGAGGTCCAGGAGGATCACTGCCACTGACCCTCCTGAATCCAAAATGCTCCTGGCTTCCTCAACGACTGCCAATAGGGCGGTGTCTGTGCCCTGCCCTGGCCGAAAACCCGTTTGTGACTCTCGTAGCAGACCGTTGGACTCCAGAAAGTCTGACAATCGGTGATTAACCAGTCTTTCTGCAATCTTACCAAGTCCTGGCAGCAGAGAGATAGGCCTGAAGTTTGCCAAATCCGATGAATCCAGGTTAGGTTTCTTCAGGAGAGCCTTTACCACTGCTCTTTTCCAGCTCGGCGGCACCACACCCTGGGCAAGGGATGTATTAATTAAGTTCGTAACAGGGACCGCAATAACAGATGCCGCCTGTTTCAGAAACCTCATAGGGACAGGATCCCCAGGAGAACCACTCTTCATGGACCCCAACTCCTACATGACTTTTGCCACAGATATTGGACCAAAAGTGTCCAATAGGACACAATCTCCTCCTACCTGACTACCCATGTCTGCACTCTGCGCAACCTGAGGCAGTGCGCTTATAATGTTCTCTATTTTCAAGTGGAAGTACTCCGCCAACTCCCTGCACTTCTCAGCTGGGCTATCATGGGTCACCGGGGGCTCAGAAATTTTGAGGAGCTCCTTTACCACTTTAAAAGTCTCTCTAGAAGAGTTGGAGGAACTTTTTATTCTTTCCTCGAAAAATTGGGCCTTAGCACAGCGAAGAGCGTTTTTATATGAGACAGTACCAGTGCTACAGCCACTGCAAGTGCTTGGCTATGGAAAGACATGGTTGAATCAAACTTGATTCCTAAGTTCCGTGCTGTAGCCGCAGTATTGGGCGGAGGAACTGTATTAGCCGGCCACCACTGACTGGGCGTAAAGGTGTTAGCCTTCCCAAACAGCAAAATCTCTGTTTTCTGGCTGTTGCACTTCAAATGGTTGCATTTCAGGGTGGAGGCGGGCCTCGATTTCCCTCAGCAGAAGCTGGGCAGAGACACAGGTGCAGTCAGTTGGGGCTGCGCGGCGTGGGGGGTGGCCTACCTGCTTACAAGGTCATGGGTCGCTCTTGCCTCTGCACTTTAAGAGCAATTTTAAGCATCCAACATGTATCTCACATCTCACTGACGCCTTTCTCCACGAGACAGTCCTTCCTGCACCAGTGTCTCCATATCAACATGTGCTATGATGGCCTCTTTTGCCAGCCTAGTACACATGTGGGTGCACCCATATTACAGGAAGCACATGTGGCCTACAGTATCTCTTGCTGATCAGTAGATGGGACTGATCTCACTGACGTGTGAAGCTGCTGGCTGAGATTCCCAATATCTGGACATCTCAGCATCTCCTCCGAGCTGCGAGGCAGATTCTGCAAGAACCTTCCTGACATTTTAATGCTGGGCCACACACTTCAACTGTCGAACCCATGAGCATCCCACAAGAAGATGGCCATGAGTAAACTAATCAAGACTGATCCCAAACATCACATCAAGAAAGTTGGCAGTTGTCCCAAAACATCTCATGCACCAACAACCAAACCAAGAATATATGGTTTACACTTCTGCACTCTCATGACTGCCCTGCTGTCAAAATGCTCTGTGTTGAAAACACACACCCCTTTCTCAAAAGACTTCATGTCCTCTCTTAGCTATATTGTACTCATGAAGCATACAGTCAACGCTGGCACCCCAACCCAGTTGAGACCAGTGGCAGAGGATATGGATGATGACTATGGCAATGAGGTGGGAGGGTTGAGTGGCTCATGTCATGCATGCTCTGAGACAGAGTCCAGGGCAGGGCTGCGTTCAACTAAAATGCCTGTGGGTGGTCATTCCGTAAATACCCTCTTTGACACTGACATCACTATCAATGTGATGCCTAAGTCCAAATGTGACTCACTCAAGCTTACTTCCACCCTCCAGCGCAACCATGTCAGTATCTATGCATATGGACACCTGCCACCGCTGCTGCAGTGTGGTGGGTTCACAGCTGATTTGGTGCATGAGAACCACCTAACAATCGCCAAGGCCTTGGTCACCCAAGACTAATCCAATACGCTTGTCAGCTCTCAGTCTGCAATTTTTATTTTATCTCATTCAATTCACATACATTGTCCTCTCCAACAGCATAGACAACCTGCTCAGTGAATTCCAAGACTTGTTTCAGGGCACTGGTTTCCTCAAAGGGGAGAGAGTGCAGATGCAGTTTGACCATTCAATTCGGCCTCTAGCCCTGCAGCATTGTTGGTTGGCCTTCCACCTACATTCAGAGGTTGAAGAGAAACTGCTAAAGGTAGAAGCTGTCAACATAATTGAACACGTTGAGGGACCCTCACCCTGCGTGTCCCCAATAGCCGTGGCAAAAAAGCAAGCAACCGGGTGATGTATGTATCTGTGTGGACAAGCATTTCTTGAATGCAGCCATGAAGAAAGAATGCCCCCTCATGCCAACTGTGGACAACCTAGTAGCAGAGGTAAATGGTGCATGTTGGTTCTCTAAATTAGACCTCAACTCCAAATCCCAGCAGTTGTTACTAGGCCCCTTGTCCACCCACCTTAGCCTCTGTATGTACAAGAGACTGAATATTGGGATCTCAGGTGGTGCATAGATTTTGCAGAACACCATCCAGAATGTCCTCACTGGTTTGTAATGGGTCATCCATGTCAGCGATGACACACAAGTACATTCTAGAACCCTAGAGGAAGTTCATCATGGACTGAGCCCAGTCTTCCAATGATTAAAAGACCATAGGGTAACCTTTAATAGCAAAATGGGAATTTCTCAAATCCAGGTTTAGTTTTTAAGTGTTACGTTTTCTCCAGGAGAGATTCCACCAGACCCAGCAAAAGTGGAAGATGCTGTCACTGTGATGCCTCCTATATCTATTTCCAAGGCCAGGAGCATTCTTTGAATGGTAACTTGCAGTGAAATGTTCATGAAGGACCTTATGCCCCTCACCTCCCCCCTCTGAAACATAACACAGCTATTGTCTTCATGGACCTGAACGGAAGAGCACAGGTCCACTTTTCAGGTGTCCAAAGATGCCCTGTCTTCTGACATTACACTGAAATACTTTGACCTGGACTCTGAATTAGCCATGGATGTGAGTCATACTGGCCTGGCTACAGTACTGTCCCAGAAACAACCTGTGGATAATGGGTGCCAGTCGCCTCTGCAAGTAAGGCGCTGATCACAACATAGCAGAGGTACTCACATATCACAAAAGAGGCATTAACCATTAATTGGGGATGCAGACATTTCCATCTCTACGTATATGGACACATTTATACTGTTACTACAAATCACTGCCAGTCCTTCATACAAGTCACTGCTTTGCATAAAAAAATAGATCCTACTGCTCTTAGAGCAGTGGCATATCAGTCAGGCTCTCAAAATCGAACATACACCCAGAACCCACCAAGGGTGCTGAAGAGCAAGAAGAGGTAGAGACTGAGGATTGCTTCTGATTGATGGTGGAGAAAGATCTTGCCTGCTTCCTATGGGACTTCAAGACATCTGCAGTGCCACCGCTGAAAATGAATGCCTTCAGTTGGCAATGAAAGCAACTCAGACCAAGCTCCGCTGTTCCAAACTTCTGCTTGCACTCCTGAGGCTTAGCTTATCATAACCTTCCTGCAGAATGTTCGACACAAATGGGCAGTGTCATTGGAAGGTTGTCTTCTGAGAGGGCATCGGCTAGGGATTCAAGTCCAGCTAACCAATACTGGGCATCAAGGTGTTGTTAGGACGAAAAGTCATCTGCGCAGCAAATTGTGGTTCTCAAGGCTTGACAAGCTGGTGGATGACATGGTACTAGCAAGTCCACACTGTTCAGTAGTTAGTCTGCAGGGTCACCATGCACCAATCATCACCAAAGGCATCCTTCCTGGGTGAGGGAAAGTGCTAACTTGATATATTCTGGTGGTGATAGATGATTGTTCCACGTATCCTGAAGTAGAGATTGTTAACACCATGTCAGCTGGGGGACTTGTCTCCTAACTTGAAAATATAATGGGCAAGAATGGCGTGGTCAAGGAGATTTGAACTGATAAAGGACCTCCTTTTCATGGGCAAACCTGGAAAGATCACACATCGCTGACTGCTGGCCAGTGGTGAGGCAGAATTTTTTTTGAGGACCATTGCAAAACCCATTTGCATTGCTCATGCTTCTGGACACAATATAGAATGGGGCAGATATGTTTTCCTGAAGAAATTCCAAAAGACCCCTCAATCTACAACAGGTTAGTCACCATATCACCTGTGTTTTGGACATGTGGTAACCAGTGTGCTTCCGCACAACCCTTTCCGGCACCTGCTGGCTCCTAATGTATTCAGATAGTGAGTCACATTTGGAGCTGAAATGAATAGTCTATTCATCAACGACAGGTCTGCCCTTCTTCCATTGTCAACATTGTCAAAAGACAGACATCTCAGCATCAAATTCTATCTGTCATTTGAACTGTCCCAGTGGCAGGTGACACGACAGGCTGTGAATGATCAGAGCCTGTCGGGACACCGAGACAGTGCCAAGAAATGTGAGTTTTCTAAAAAGAATTTTCGAGGTACTGCTATGAAATCTGGTGAATGGGATGCTGATGACAGAAGTGGCTTAGTTGTGAACTACAGGTTTTCATCATCTAAAGATCCTTACAGTCTACTTCTGTTGAGGTTGGGGTGCATAAGAAGCATGAGTCCCTGATTTGGAACAGCTGTTCAGGTCTCCCATCTTCCGCGTCTGGGGTGCCTGCGAATTTGCAAAGTGGGAGAAGAGATCGTCCCTTTTTTATGTCTGAGTTGACCCAGCGATTTCCCAGAGGAATAAAGACTATGTGGTATAATGTTATCATTTAGGAATGTATTTTACTGTTCTTATTGGTTAGTTGAGGTGCTGCATTGTGTGTATGCACTGCATGTTTGCGGGGTGTAACTCAGGCCCTTGCGGCCCATGCAGTGCACTGGGGCCTCAACCTTACAATGAATATTTGTGAGATATAGGAAACTCAGAAGGCTCCCTCAGCACATTCTGCAGGGGGACCCCATCATTTTGCCAATGGGTGCTACCATTCTATTTACTCGTCTTGGGGTTATGTGGTTTAGTCCATGTGACGCATGGGCAGGTAGATAAAAATCATGCCAGTCTTGCCAGTTGGGCTAGAGTAGCCTATATGGCATTCTGGCAATGCCCAATGGCTGGTCTGGAAAGTCAGTGTGTGGGCCGTTTGTTCTGGCCACCAGTGGGCCTGCTTTATGGTCTGCTGGGCCGGTTTTTACTGTTAATTCCTCTGATATTAAAAAAAAACATATATTGTCCGTAGCAAGCTCACGTCCATGCAGCCTTCTATACCTTGCAAAACACTTATACAGTGAGTCTTTACAAAACCAAAACTTCCCCAGTTAGCAATGGGACACTTTTTTAAAAAAAGTATTCACTAATGTGAGGCAGTTTTATTTTGGTGTCTTGGTCTATTTTCTGTCCCAGTTTTACTCTCGCCTTGGCACTCTAAGGGCTATGTCAAGCACTGAATGCTTTGGGACTCACTGTTGCTTATCCAGAAGCAACAGAACTGACTAAACGAGGCTCAGCCTGTAGATGAGCTCTTCAGGAGGAAAACAGTGTCCAAAGTCCACACTGTTGTGGCAGATGTACTGACTCTAGGAGCCAGCTCCCAAATAAAACAAAAATTGGACAGCCTTTTGGCAATTCTTGTTTTGTTTTGTCATGGTTTTTGCAAAACGTTAGCATTTGCGAAACTGCCAGGCCTTCATCAATCTAAAAAAGTTTTTTAAAATGCTAAAGGCAAAAATTATTTTTGGTCTCAAAAAGTGGCACACAAGAAAGAAGGAAACATTGGAAGCAGGAAACGAAGAAAGGCATGTAATGAGAAAAAGAAGGAAAGAAATAGGGAAAGAAGGAAAAAAGTTGAAGAAGGATAGAAAGAATGCAAGCAAGGAAAAAAGGGAAAGAAGGCAAGAAAGAAGGAAAGAAAGAAGGAAGGAAGGGAAAGGCAAAAAAGAAGGAAGAAAAGAGAGTAAGAAGAAAAGGAAGAAAGGAAAGAACAAAGGAAGAAAGACGGAAGGCAAGAAAGAAAGACAGAAGGAAAGATAGACAGAAAGTCAGAAAGAAGGAAGGAAGAAAAGAAGGAAAGAAGAAAAAGAATCAATGGAAAGGAGAAAATGAAAAGAAGGAAAGAAAGAGGGAATAGAGAAAGAGTTACAAGTGCTGCAAATTAAACACAATAAAGGTCAGGGTTATTAAAGAGCCATTTGTGAAACTGAGTCCAGAATAAATGTGTTCTGAAGAATTGTCAGCCGGTGAATTCACATGTACAGCATTGAAGCTTTCTGTTTGTGTACTGTATGCATAGTAAAAAGAGGATACATTAAAATACAGTAGTTTAAAATGGACGTAATCTATTATTCTATGGAATACCAGCAGTCAGATAAACAAAGAACTCTCCAAAATGAATTTACAGCAGCATTGCCAGCAGACAGAAACATTAAGTTGGAATGTGCCCTGTGCTCCCATCTCTTAGAACACATCCTGCCATCACAAGGCTCTAAACACAAAGGCAGCACTAATGTAATTATAAAGTAAAAACAAAAACACTGGCACTTTTGACTGCATTTTGCTCTCTCACGATGAGCAAAGCCACAGACGAGGAAGACTTCCTTGTCTGTGGATGTGCTCATTGTGAGAGAGCAAAATGCAGTCAAAAGTGAAGTTATCCAGCGTTTAAATAGGCCGACCCACTTTCCCTTTGCTTTATGTTGTAGTGAGCGGAAGTAGAATGTGAATGACTCAACAACAGACCAATGGATGAAGGGAGGTGGCTGAAAGTCCCTTTAAGTAAGTATATTAGACATATAATTTCAGTAAACTCAAAAGGTCTTGGCTAACACCAGATCTAAAAAATACAACCAGAGCTGCCAACTTTGGAACTGGGTCTGTAGTGCATGTTCGCTATTTAACATGTGCACCATTTACCACATGCGAGAAATAACACTTGTGGTAAATAACACCCAATTACATGTATGAGAGGTCCTTACAAACCAATGGAAGATACCTCTTTACAATACCACCAGTCAGCAGGAGGTGGTAAAAATTCATGAACGTGTGGGGAATGAAAGAAAAGCTGTAAAACAACAGAAAAACACAGCACCTGCTCTGTTTGAGCTAAAAATAATAAAATCTCACACACACCTGCACACAGGACCAGACCTGTATTAGCGGCCAGGGACAGGTGAAGCTCTTAACAGGTTGAATGTAGCAGCTCACAATACTATTCTGCAGTACACCACCATGGATGCAGCACTGTTCGGCCACCATATCATGCTATGCCAGATCCATGTTCTCCTACAACAAACTGTGCAGCATGAAAGAAACCAGGCCACAAATGACCCCACATGATGCAGCAACATAAGAGTAAGGATGTTACACATAAACATGAGTCAGCTTGAGATGCAAAGGATCCTCCGGATCGATATGACACCATACAAAACCGATTTCATTATTACTGATATCCTTGAACTCAATGTAGAGATCCACTGCCATCCCACCTGGCAAAAGTGCTAGAAGCACTAGAATGCTTTGCAACGGGTACTACACAGCAGACAGTAGGCTTGTTGTATGGCATTTCTCAGTCAACCTTTAGCAAAATACTTGGCCAAGTGATGGATGTTTTGCAGAGAGTGAGTGAGCAACATAAACCGTTCCCCTTGGACTTTCACACAACGAATGCCAGCATAGCAAACATATGTGCTACAGCAGGGATCTGCTTGGATCATTTTGATGCAATCATGTACATGTGCTGACCTACGGTAGACAGGAACAAATGTGCTGAAACCGTAAAATGAAATGCACTATTTATGTGCAAATGCTGTGTGATGTGGATCTGCGTATACTGAACTGGTGAGTGAGGTGCCCTAGACAAAACAAAAATGTTATGATCCTGACAAGAAGTAGCACTAGTTATACTGTGGTAACTCATCTCTCTAAAGGTACTTGGTAGACGAATCAATACATCATCATAAAAATCACAGTGTATTATGTTGACATGTAGTACAATCTCATAACATGTCAACATCACCATTGGAGAGTTGGTTGCCCATGTGCAGGGAACAAATTACATCGGCCACTCTTCACAATGAAGATGATTATCAGCCATGTCAACTTTTTAACAACCATTACAACTCTTGTGACTCTTACTTTGGATTCCTCCAACCTCATTATCACCTTACGTCTTACCACAGATTGAGGTGAGCTGAGGTGGATAACTACAGGCAGTTGCCATGCCATGCCATGCTTAAGTTATGCTGATATGTTGATTAAGTATTGATTTTGCCCATTGTCTTTTACAATCATATTTTTGTTTTTTTGCTTTTGGTGGCGTCTTCAGCATAAGAGTCCACATTGGACAGTCTTGGTGTCTTACCACCTTTGGTCACACCTCCAGCTCAGGATCCCTAAACTTCTACTGCCCTTTTTATGCGTGGATCCATGATAGAAGAGTTTGGCAGGTTACTACTGAGTGATGGCTGGGTGATATCTGAGGATAGTGGATTCTATTTGTCAAGTTGCAAATCAACGTTGCAAAACAGATTTATTAAAATTAAATGTCAATCCGAACTCTTACAGAAACGCCACAGAGCCTTCTCAGACATACACAATCGTTCACAGTTAATGAATCCATCCTTGGCTATCAAGCAGCATTTTGAATCTTCTGCTATTTTGATGGCAGCATTTTCAGGTGCACTGGTAGACTTGTGTGTGTTGCAGCTTCCCCTGCAGGTGAAAGTGCAGACAGGTGTGGGGATACTGTCTCTGAGAAATTGGGTTATTGGTTGACTAGCGTGAGCGCCTTGTCAAGCAACAGCTCCAATCACTTGCAGGGTGAACCACAAAAAGTCACTAAGTTAACCTGTTATTAATCCTGGGTAGCTTGGCACAAAATGCAGTTAGGCTAAACTTAGAGGCAATGTGTAAAGTATTTATGCAGCACACAACGGTAATAAAGTGAAAATACAATAGAAATTTTGATTAATTTATGATAAATTATTTGACACGAAAACAACAAAAACCATATCAGTAATGTTCAAAATAGCACCTAAAATATCAAAGCAGCAACTGTGGACATCTGGGCGTTTTTGACTGAGTCATAGTAAAAAGATAACGCCAACCACGATGGAGCACAATTTGGCTGTGCTCACTTCCTCCCTCCCATCATCCTAGTTGATGGCCCTTTGAGGCTCTGCTAATCCCACTATTGTGTCACTGTCTGGGAGGAATCCACAAAGTCTGTCAGCTACTTCTAGTCTTGTGGCCCAAGACAGGCTGCAGGCACAAAAAGCTAAGGACAAGAACATGGCAACTTTCTAAAAGTGCAATAGGAACAATTGATGGACAGAATGCAGAACAATGTCATACATTCTCCCCAGTTCAGAGATCTTGGACTAAATCCATCGTCTTTTTGCTCCCCAGGCCATTCCAGTTTGAACCCAGCCATATGCAAATCAGTCTTGACCCTGTGTCCAATGGGAACAGTCCAGCCCGAACTGCCATGCCTGGACCTCCCTGGATTGGAAACAAGCACCCTAGGACCGTGTCGGAGGGATGGGCGGAAAAAGAAGCAAGGAGGTCGTAACGGGTTGATAGTGGTTGTTTTATTCTTCACTCATACAAGTTTGTTATGTGAAAAATCTTTACATATGCATATATATATATATATATATTTATTTTTTTTGTTGTAAGAAGTTTATTGCACTTTCCAGAGAAAATAATACATGAGTTTCGCCTACAACCTCAACAGGCCGGCTACCTTCTCGTACATCAGAGAAAGAAAGTGTTAGTTGTACACAGCCCATCAGCCGACATCCAGCGGACCGGCGGCGTCACGATTGAAGACCTTAGAAATGTCGTTCAGTGCTATACTCGCTTACGAGCATGTTAGTGTTCTTACTTTTTTTCCCATTGTCTGCATAAGGTAACTAAACATAACAATATACAACTCAAAGTATATGCATCCTCAAGCTACAAGTGCTCTGCGTCACAGCATCCTCCCTCCTCAGTACCATTTTACCATACATTGCTCCATTGTAGGCGCTAACCCCCAGCCCTGAACATTAACCTTTATCTTGATTCTGGTTCTGTCTCGCCATGTTCCAGCAAATAGGCACGTAAGAAACCCCAATAGTCTCTGGGCCGAGACCTGACCGGCAACTCTTCTTCGTATGTGCTCAGTGTGTCTTGACAATACGTCATGTCCTCTAGCCAGTGTTTTACCTCCGGGCCTTTCCTGCTGTTCCAGTGGAGGGATACCCTTCGCTTGGCCAACAATAGTGCAACAGCACAGAATTTGCGCTTCAGAGCTCTCAGTTGCGGAACAATACCCAACAGACAGACTTTCGCGTCACACAGCATGGAAGCCCCAAGCATTTCATTCAGTACTTGTACTACTTGTTCCCAGTATCCTGCTACCTTACGACAGTGCCAAGCCAAATGTATGAAGCCTGCATTCTCTTGTTTACACCTGGTACACTTTGAGTCCTCCCTCAAGCCGTATTTGTGCAGTCTCTGAGGCGTATAGTACACCTGATGTAGGTACTTGTAATGAATGATTCTTAAGTTACCGTTTGGCGTCAACATGCTAGTAAGCATACAAGTGGTAGCCCATTCTTCATCTGTCGGGGGTGCCTCCAAACCCGCACTCCATTTGTCCTTAGCCTTGTCTGTGTTTCCACCCACAGCACCTTGTATGCTTGTGTATAGTTTGGATACCAGGTGAGAAGCCGTGGGCGTAGTGAGGAGTAGTTGTAATGGTACAAGTGTCTTTGGCTCCTCTGGGTGTGTAGGATAGTGTTCCTTAAGCGCCCTTTGCAACCTGTAGTAGTTAAAACTGAAAAGTAGGGACGGGTTGCTTATGTACTGTAGCTTGTCCAGTGTCTGAAAACCACCATTGACATATACATCGCCTAGTGCGTCTATACCAGCCCACTTCAACAGATCCATGCCAACCTGCTCCTGTGTAACTGAGATAGCTGGGTGGTGAGCTAGTGGAAGTGCAGGTGCGTAGAGTGTTAGACTGTCCGCCGCCTTTCCCATCAATCTCCACGCCTCCGTGGTGGTGTTAACTGGATTAATGTCGTGATCGTGTAGCCTAGGGCGCCTATGCAGTAGTATGTTAGCCAGCGGGATCGGGTTGGCATCCCCCGCTTCTACAGCCACATGCGTTAAAAATGGTATTTCATGGTACCAGTAGTGCGCGAATTGCGCCTAAGCGCATAAATAGTAAAGATAGAAATCCGGAACCTTGAAACCACCCCTAGCATATGGTAGTGTCATGGTGTGTAGTTCCATCCTCGCCTGTTTCCCTGCCCAAAGTAAATTAAGCACCAGCGTATTGATATTGCGGAATACTGCAGCTGGAGGTTTTATCGGGATATTGTTGAACAAATATAGGAACTTAGGCAGAAGTACCATTTTGACGATCGCGGCTCTGTCCGCCAGGGATAGGGGAAGTTTATTCCATCTTCTAATTTTTTCTTCAAGAGACGCTATAGCTCTTCCATAATTAGTGCGGATAACCAATTCAGGATCCCTATGAAACCATATACCTAAATATTTCGTCAGGTCGTCCTGCCATTCCAGTGGGTAGTCTAAGTGTGTAGGGCTTGTGCTGTCTGTCAGTGACAAGATAAGTGATTTATCCCAGTTGATCTGTAACCCAGATTGTTGACCGAATTTTATGTATTCCCTTAAAAGCGGATTTAAGTGCAGTTCTGGATTCTTAACATATAGCACCATCTCATCCGCGTATAGCGAGATGTGTATGGGACGCGTAGGCATTTGTAGGGCAGAACAGTGATGGTGTTGCCTGATTTTACAGGCCAGCGGTTCGAAGATTAACGCGAATAGCATCGGTGAGAGCGGGCAACCCTGCCTGGTGCCTCGGCATATCTGAATGGGTTCCGAAATATACTTGTTTATTCTAATGCGTGCTGTTAAGTTTGTGTACAACATTGAAATCCATCCTAGAAAGATAGGGGGAAATCCCATACGTACCAAAACCGCTTGAATAAAGGACCAGCCAATAGTATCGAATGCCTTAGCAGCATCTAGCAATACTGCCACAGCCTTCGTCTCAGGGGCCAGATAATGCGCCAGCGCAAACAACGTGCGCGTGTTATGTGTGGTGGCCCTATCTGGTATGAATCCGGATTGATCAGGTCTTATTAATAGGGGCATAAGCGGTTTCAGCCTATCAGCTAGCAAACTAGCTATGATCTTTGTATCTACATTTAATTGCGAAAGGGGGCGATATGAGTCACATTTATCCTCCTCCTTGCCTGGCTTTAAGAGCGCAATGAGCAAGGCTTCCCTCATAGACACTGGCAAGGTCTGGGCCTCATGCGCTGCCCCATAAAGCCTCACTAAGTGCGGAGCGAGCAAGTCTGCAAACATTTTATAAAATTCCGTCACGAAGCCATCAGGCCCCGGCGCTTTGCTGTTAGGTAATCGCTTAATGGTATCAGTGACCTCTTCCACTGTTATAGGACGCGCTAGGTATGCCCTGTGTCCATCTGCCAGCCAAGCCATTTCCACATCTTCCATATACGCTAGTAATTCTGCCTGCGAGGGTGACGGGCGCGCTTCATAAAGCTTACCGTAAGTTGCCATAAATTCTTTCATTATCCCTTTAATGTCTCTAACCACCTCTCCTGTCGGGGTACAAACTGACGTCACATTTTGTGGCGTTTTCCCTGAGCATATTTTGTCAGCCAGTGCCCTGCCCGGCCTGCCCCCCTCTCCATATCTCCGAGCGGTCGCTCGCTTAGACACATAATTAAGTTCGTCAGACGCGAATTTCCTATGTTCTACTAATAGGGTTTGAATTTCCCCCAGTACCTTGATGTCTCCCGTCTGCGTGTATACCTGTTCTAATTCTTGTATGGCCTTTTCTCGTGTCTGTAGTTGCCGTCGTATATCCTTTAGGATACCTGAGGTTGTACTGATACACCCCCCCCTAATCGTGGCCTTAAAGGCCTCCCAAAGTAGACCTGGGTCCTCAGTTGTTGGGCAGTTCAGATCAAAATAATCTACTATTGCTGTATGTATGGTGGTGACATATAAGGGGTCTCGCAACGCAGCTGCGTTGAAACGCCAAGTGAAAGGTGGTGGCTCATATTGCGGGATGTCAACCTCCAGCATCAACGGATTGTGGTCGGACAGTGTTCGTGGCATGTGTTTGATACATGTAACCCATGTTAGTACTTCTTGCGTGCCCAGCCAGTAGTCCAGCCTGGACCAACTATTATTTGCCGCGTTAATGTGCGTCGCTGCTGTCTCCCCCGGGTTACCAACCCTCCACATATCCACCATTCGCAAATCGTCCATGGCGTCCTGGAGCATTGTTCTTGCATTCCCATGTTGTTCTAGCGTGTGTTTCGCCCTGTCTAAAGTGTCCTGCAGTGTCACGTCAAAATCGCCCCCCCATATTATGTGATCCATCTGCACCTCAGCAATGCATTGCCACACATCCCTGAAGAACCCCGGGTCATCAATGTTAGGGCATAGGTGTTCACCAACACTATCCGCCGTCGCCTAACCGTACCTGCCACAACAACGCTTCTCCCTTCTGTATCCCTGTGTGTGTGCGTGATCGCAAAGTGTGTCCCCTTCCTTATTAGAATGCTTACCCCCCTGGAGTAAGATGAGTAGTTCGAGCTTGTTACAGATTCAGCCCATTTAGCGCCTAATGTGGATGTGCTGTTGCGTGCCATGTGCGTTTCCTGTAAGAAGACTATGTCAATATGCAATCGGTCAAAATATGCAAACATCTGCCTGATCTTTTTCGGGTTGCCCAGGCCTCGTACATTCCATGTTAGGAGTTTCAGCGTACTATTACGCGACATGAGCGTGTGTGTTCATGGCATCATTACTTGTTAGGTATTGTCGTTGCATCTGATAATATAGGTCTGCAGGACCATGTAATGCACAATTCAAAAGCAACAATGGTTTGAAATGAAGTAATTCACTATTCGCATGGTAGTTCATGACTAAGGAGTTTGCCATGCATCTCAGACACAGAGGTTGTAGCCCATTAATACCCGGATTCCCCGCCCTCCCTCCTCCCACTTTAGCACCCGAACTTTGCCAAAGCCATCCCTCAACAACTTTTAACTTCAATAGAGAACATGGTTTGGGGCGCACCCGCCTGGGGGTGTCACCAGGTTCACACATCTCCATCCACATAGTGGATGTGGACAGACGCATGCGTAAACATCAATGTAGTGCTTATACTAATCCTTCTCTCTTCCTCCAATCCGCCAAATAGAAGTAGCGGTGCTAAACAAAGCAAACATAGTCCTCCATACCCACAACAGCCCAGTTACATAGTTCAGCAATTTATCATGCCCGTGCTACCCATAGATCTTGCCCAGTCGGACAGTTAGTTCGACGACGTTTGCTACCAAAGTGTGTTCCAGAGGCACACAGCATACCTCCCGTGCCATGTGGCCTGTCTCACACCCTCCTACTGTTGCATGCCCTCTGGTTACTCACTGCGTAAATGTTCCTCCAGCGGCATATCTCTATCGAAGTCAGTTTGCACAGTATGCTCGTGATTGCACCGCCATGGCCTTGTCCATTCCAGTTGCATTTTTCGTACCGTACAGTAGTCCCCACACGTGGCCATATCTACTTCAGGCCGATGTCATTTTTGTATGATCCGTAGAGCAGTCTAGAATCGACATGTACAAGTCCGATTAGTCCACCTCACTCGTTGGTTCATCGCGATCTTGAGCCCTCCGCCGCTTCCCTTGGTTCTTGAGATAATCCTGTGCAGCCTGCACTGTCTGCTGAATAACGGGTTTTCCTACATTAGTGATTTTAAGTTTCGCCGGGTATAGCATGGCGTACTCCAGACCAAGTTCGCGCAATTTCTTTTTTACCGGAGCGAATTCCTTCCGTGCTAGTTGCACCGCCATGGTGTGATCGGGATAGAACTCCAGGGTGTTTCCCTGATGGGTGACCTTACCCATTTCCCTGGCAAGCCGTAGGATCGTGTCCCTATCCCTATAATTTAGCAAGCGGGCTATGATCATGCGCGGGGCAGCACCAGGTTTCGGCACAGGCGCCAGAGAACGGTGTGCACGTTCTATTAAGAACATCGAGGACAATTTTTCTGCGCCAAAGATCTCTCTCAGTAGTGTCTCAACGTAGGTTTCCAATCTCCCAGTGTTGGTGGACTCCGGCAGGCCCGAAATTCGGATATTATTGCGCCTAGACCTGGCTTCCTGGTCCTCCACCTTAGCACGCAGGCTCTCCACCGTTTTTTCCAGACCACCGCAGACCTTCGATGTGGTTCTGTGGTCGTCTTCTACCTTGGAAATCCGCTGTTCCGCCTCTACAAGCCGCCCGTCGTGCTGTTTAATCTTCGCCGCCATATTGTCCACTCTCTGCACCACATTATCTGGCTTGCCATTCATCTCCTGCAGACTCTGCTGGATCGCTCGTAGTACCGATTCCATCGCTGTTCTCTCTGTTAGCTCTTGGTCGCCTTCTACTTCTGGGTCAGTTGCGTTATTTTTAGCCTGTTTCCTTGTTTCAAATGGGAGCTTGGTCTGCTGCTTGTCCGGTTTCCCCATGTCCCTGTGCTGCTGAGGCGAGTTGTGCCCGGTTGTCCTCGGGCTGCCAGCCGTTGGAGTACTGGTAGTAGAGATGGCGCGATGCGCTGTTGTCGCGGTCCCCCACTTCGCGGCGCGTCTATGCATCAGCCGATTTATTTGCGTGGAGTTACTGCTGGGCCTGTGTCTGTAGTGCGCTTGATTGTTTTAACGGTCGCTGCTACTTGGGGACCCCATGGTGCATACGTGTGCCCTGGCGCGCCAACTCAGAGCTCACTTGATAAAAGAAATCCTCCTTGGAGCCGGGCGTGCGTTGTGCTGCTAGTTGGAACTCACGCAGATGATCGGCGCATTCCCGTGTGTCGCTGGTAATTTGTGCACCTCTCGCCCCGTGAAAGCCGCGGCTCTCCCCTCTCACAGTGTGCTCAGTGCCTTAGGCGCGCTGCCCTGGGGATCGCAGTCCTGCCCTCTCGGCCACAGCTGTGAGGTGCGCTCTTCCCGCATGTAGTTTCAGAGCCCTTTCCATCTGCCAAGTAGAGAAGAAAGGTGCCGCAGTGTCTGCTCCGTTTGTCCGCTCCCCGGGCAGCCGTCGCTTCGGGTCAGATGCGTTCCAGCGCCGCCGCCATCTTGTTGCCGCTGAAACGCACGGCGCAGTACGGTGTTTCCTTTCTCAGCTGCAGCCCCCAGTCTCTGTTCAGCCTCACTATCTATGCGTTACCTCCATTCCACTTGGCTCCAGTCAGACAACTGTCCGCACCTTCCTCTGCTCGACACTTAGCTGCAATTTCGCCGATCGTCAGGCGCGGCCATTTTGTAACATCTCCGGCATCGCTGCACCTTCTGACCGTAATATCTCTCCGTAGCCCTTATAGTGTCACAGATATGCCATGAGTGTATCGGTCCCGTGTTCCGACACCGATTTCTTGTTGTGTCTCGGCAGTAGCGGCGGCTTGGAAGGGTCAAAGGCCGCTAGTATCGCGCCCCTCCGGCGGAGCTGACACACTAGCCAGCCATTCCGCAGTGCGCCCTCTAGCGCCCCCCCATATGCATATATATTTATAAGGCTGTTCGGAATGTCTTTAGAACGTTACTTCACGCTCTTCCTCTTCTTTCTTCGTTTTAGAAATTCCCCTGCTGGAGGACGGGATCCCGGGAGGCTTGGAGGGATGGAACAACACAACAAAAGGAAGTGGTTAGTATGTTTGAAATGAAAGGGAGGTATTCTTCCACCACACCCAGGTGAAATACGTAAGTGCAGAAGATAAAACAAAAATATATATATATAAGGTGCACTTTATCTATAGGGCTTTTGTCTTGTTTGCCCTGATTTAATTACTTTCTTGGCCGTGCCGATTTGGAACAAGTATCATTCCTTGGAAAGGGCTGAGGTAGTGCTGGATAGTAAGGCAGAAAAGGGAGGAGGGTAAACAATCCCCAAGGCCGTCAACAGTACAGAGATCTGGGCCAAAATCCATTGTTTTTTTGCTCCCCATGCCATTCCAGTTTTTGACCTTTCCAAATGCAAATCAGTCTTGACCCTGCGCCCAATGGGAACAGTCCAGCCCGAACTGACAGGCCAGCCCACAGATGAACATCCCTGAGCTCTTTTCTCTCAGTGAGGGGGCTGTAGCCCGTGCTGGGACTAGGCATCCCGCTACGAGGAAAATCCCAATGATGAAGCATGCCACCTTTGGTGGGTTAGTGATTTCGTCCTTAAGAAGGAATATCCCAGGGGTTGCTTGGATTTCTTCAGGGAAAACCTCTCTCGCTCTTGTTATACTTTTAGACCGAGTGTTCCTTTTGCTGTGATTAAGGCATTTTCCATAGCCATGCCATTTAGGATTATCCTAAATCTGGACTAAAGGGAGGAGAATTAGGACCAGAGTCAAGCATCTCTTGGCATGAGGTGAGAGTGGTGTTTTTCAAAATGGGGTGTGGAGCACCCATGTGGAGCGCTGAGGGGCCTCCAAGGGGGCACATATCAATCAATCAATCAATCAGGTCATTTGTATAGCGCACTACTCACCCGTAGGGTCTCAAGGCGCTGGGAGGGGGGGGGTGCCGCTACTGCTCGAACAGCCAGGTCTTGAGCTTCTTCCTGAAGGAGAGGTGGTCTTGGGTCAGGCGCAGATTGGTCGGAAGTGAGTTCCAGGTCTTGGCGGCCAGGTGGGAGAAGGATCTTCCTCCTGTTGTCGCTCTTCGGATGCGGGGGACGGTGGCGAGGGCGTGGTTGGTTGATCTGAGGAGGCGCTTGGGAGTGTAGAAGTTGATCCGGTTGTTGAGGTAGCTCGGGCCTTGGTCGTGTAGGGCTTTGTGCGCGTGGGTGAGGAGCCGGAAGGTGATTCTCTTGTTGACCGGGAGCCAGTGCAGATCTCTCAGGTGTCCGGAGATGTGGCTGCGTCGGGGGATGTCGAGGATGAGTCTCGCCGAGGCGTTCTGGATCCGCTGGAGTCTCTTCTGTAGTTTGGCAGTGGTTCCGGCGTAGAGGGCGTTGCCGTAGTCCAGTCGGCTGGTGACGAGGGCTTGGGTGACCGTCTTCCTCGTCTCGGTGGGGATCCACCGGAAGATCTTACGTAGCATGCGCAGGATGTTGAAGCATGACGAGGAGACGGCGTTGACTTGTCTGGTCATGGAGAGGGAGGAGTCCAGGATGAAGCCCAGGTTGCGTGCGTGGTCCGTCGGTTTGGGTGCGGTGCCCAGGGCGGGGGGCCACCAGGAGTCGTCCCAGGCGGAGGGCGTGGAGCCCAGGATGAGGACCTCCGTCTTGTCTGAGTTCAGTTTCAGGCGGCTGGTCGTCATCCATTCGGCTACGTCTCTCATCCCTTCGTGCAGGTTGGCTCTGGCGGTGGCGGGGTCGTTGGTCAGGGAGAGGATCAGCTGGGTGTCGTCGGCGTAGGAGATGATGTTCAGGTTGTGTTGGCGTGCGATGGCCGCGAGGGGGCTCATGTATACGTTGAAGAGGGTTGGGCTCAGCGAGGATCCTTGGGGTACGCCGCAGATGACTTTGGTGGCCTCTGACTTGTACGGTGGTAGGCGGACTCTTTGTGTTCTTCCGTCGAGGAAGGAGGTGATCCATTCCAGCGCCTTCTCCTGGATTCCGATGTTGCTGAGGCGCTGTACTAGGGTGCGGTGGCAGACAGTGTCGAAAGCCGCGGAGAGGTCCAGGAGGATGAGGGCCGCTGTTTCTCCGTTGTCCATCAGAGTTCGAAGGTCGTCGGTGGCGGCGATGAGGGCGGTCTCGGTGCTGTGGTTCGCTCGGAAGCCGGACTGTGAGGGGTCGAGGGATCCATTCGTCTCGAGGAAGGCGGCCAGCTGTTTGTTGACGGTCTTCTCGATGACTTTGGCCGGGAACGGGAGGAGCGAGATGGGACGGTAGTTCTTGAGGTCGGTGGGGTCTGCTGTGGGTTTCTTGAGGAGAGCGCTGAGTTCGGCGTGCTTCCAGCTCTCAGGGAAGGTGGCGGAGTCGAAGGAGGTGTTGATGATGTCCCGCAGGTGGGGTGCGAGGACAGCGTCGGCCTTGTTGAAGACGTGGTGAGGGCAGGGGTCAGTCGGAGATCCGGAGTGGATGGAGTTCATGGTGCGGATGGTGTCTTCGGTGCTGATCGGGGTCCAGGTGCGGAGGGTGGTGGATGGTGGCGTCGTTGCGGTTGTGGCTTGCGTTGGTTGGTTGTTGAAGCTGTTGTGTATGTCCGCGATCTTGTTGTGGAAGTAGGACGCGAGGGAGTTGCAGAGGTCTTGCGACGGGGTGATGTCGTTGTTTCCGGCGTTGGGGTTGGAGAGCTCTTTCACGATGTTGAAGAGTTCCTTGCAGTTGTGTGCGTTGTTGTCCAGCCGGTCCTTGTATGCATTTTTCTTGGTGGCGCGGATCAGTTGGTGGTGTTTCCGGGTGGCGAGCTTGAGGGTGGTCATGTTGTCCGTCGTTGGTTCCCTTCTCCAGGCTTTCTCGAGGGCTCGACAGTTCTTCTTGGAGCACTTGAGTTCGTCGGTGAACCATAGCTGTGAGAAAGAGTACTGACGCTGTCTCTGTGACTTTAAACATGTCTCTGAAAACCAATAGTATTTTGCACAGTGTTTAGAAAAAGTAAAAAGGTAAAACTGAATGCCATTATAGTGTCTGAAATGTTAAATACGTAAATGTGTTGAAGTAAAATGTGAGAATTTATTCAAAAGCACTTCAGAATAGCGGTTACATTCCCTAGAGGAAATGGCCTCAAGCCCCACTGAAATATGTTTTTTTCTGACAATAGTTTCACAATAATTGTGAGAATATCATGGTTATATTTCTGTAAACTGAAATGGCAGTAGTTTTCATATGTCTGTATCCATTAAATTGGGAGCTTTACAAATTCCATTTATAGCAACCTGTGTAGCCATAGTGGCACAGCAGCTCTGATAGGCCAGCCATGGTCTCAATCTGTTGTTTGGGTAAGCCAATCAGTGGATGCATGGGAGATCAGTTACTGCCAGCGGACCCACAGTCAAATCACAATGGGTTCTAGCTCCATTAATGGTAGCCCAGTGCAGTAGAATAATGCATAATATTGCAGTCCCATTGCGGCCCCGTGTAGAATGTGTTGGGAGGCCCTGTATATCACAGATGTTCATGGTCCCGAGGTTGAATGGGGGCCCCTTGAAGGGATGCAGGAGTTTATGCTACTCTCCTCACCCAATGATAAAGCGTTTACAGGTAATAAGGTATTCAATCTGTGTAGATTACATCATTTTGCCATGAATGGTGCAAGTGTATTAAGTCAAGCCTACAAATACATTTTGTTTGGAAGCTGTCTACAGCCTGCAGGTACAATCCATTTCATTGTGTATGTTATTGCAAATTTTGCATGAAAATGAAATACCTTGAAAAAACAAGAGACAAGAGGCGTTTGGCAAAAAAGAAACAGTTCATTTAATTAAACATTGTGGCTGGGATATCAGTTACACGCATCTATGTGATGATATGATCTGAATGTGATGACAAGAAAATAAAGAAGTACATTAAGAAACTGACTGTGGACTAAAACTTCCTTTTCAGACTTTATTCCTTCTGTTCAAATATATTTATTGTTTGCTCGGGAATTAGCCTCAGCTCTGTCATTTGCTCTCTGTGAACCCTGTCCATGGAGAACACTTGGAAACGTGGGTGGCTGTTTCTCTCTTGTTCCCTTGAGCACTCACTATACACTACTAATGTTCTGTAATAGTGATGGTATTTCCCGAATCTTAACCCAGTCATGCTCAAAAGTTGTTATGTCAATTTACAATCGATCTGTGGCTCTCTTATCACACACAGTTCATCATAGGTAGTAAAATGTTTCCAGCGATCCTGGTATGGTGAGGAATGTGAGTTGCTGCCTTTAGAGTCATAAATAATTGTCTAATGGTAATACAGGTGGGTCTTGACTTTGTGTGGACACAATGTGTCCAATGGGTAACATGTCCAGATGTCCTGCATGGAGAGTGCGGGATCACTGCGTGTGCTGTTTTCTCATTGGCTATATGTTCCTAACTTGTGGCCTCTGACTTTATGGTTAATGCTGTAGGAGCACACGTACCTATCTGGTCATGTGCACTTTGTTGGGGCCAATCTCCCTTGACCATTATTGTGTTGCTGCGCCTACCTGTGGAACTGGTCCGAGGTTTCCTGTCCATGTGTTTGTCTGCCGGCTACATGCCACCCCACTTGTGACCTGTCAATCAATAACCTCAGGCCTAGGTCTCAGTGCTGGTCTGACTATATATTTGCGAGTCAGGGTTGGTGTGAATGTCGCAAAGTGTATATTCGTTAAAAAATACCTGATCTTGCTCATATAAATGAATGTATTGTTTTTCAAATCAGTATCGACTTTTCCCACATTAACACATATTGAAGTTTGAGTTTCTCCTGTTGCCTCGCAAGAAATAAATGCTCTTTCCTGACAACTTCTGTGTCGCTCTCATAACGTCCCCCAGAAAAATGAATGTATCTGGTATCCTTCCTCCCTCGCACATCACACACTTGTAGAAACCAAAAAGGCCTAGTGTCTTGCCGCCACTCCAGTCTACCCTAGAACTCTTCCTAGACAAACATTGCTGTTCTGTTAGTATTACAGAACCCTTCCAGGTTGGCTCGATAGTTCTGCATGACTGGCGGGCACGTCTACGTCAGTGCTGTCTGTGAACCCTTCACCTAAGAGCTACAGTTGCCTTCTGAAGCACCAGAAGACAGCAAGCTAGCGCAGCGTGGGAACACTCCTTTATTTTCAACTTTTAACTGACCTATTCTAAGGGTACAAATTATGGGAATTGACATTTCTTCATGCGTGCTGATTGCAGTACTCGTCTGCGTTTCCTTGACACGTACCAGAAGTAGAGAGGCTAAGGAGAAATTTCCCTTTAGAAACCAGTTCAGGCCTTTCCTTCCGCGCACTTGGCACTGTTTCAACTGGTTAGCTCCAGGACAAATCATCTTGACAGTACTTGTGTGTAAACAGCCGATGAGTTTTGCCCAAGGTGGGGAAATGTATTTGCCCGTGTTGTTTTTTCTGCTTTATGAACTGTTTTCGATTTCTATCTTGTGGTTGTTCTGAAACTAGAGGGTCGAGCTACATTCCCGATCAATCTTTATAATTTCTAATGAACAAGAATGAGCCAGCATTTGTTGCAAAGGTTCCAGTCATTGCTGTAAGTTCAACAAGACGTTTGTTTCTTTATTTCTCTCCTGTACAAATGTCGCCCATAGTTTGATCTAGCCTGTGCAGCAGAGTATCTGGACATGGGTAAACATTCGATTTCCCCTTGGGGTTCACCGTTTATTGCGCTGCACTTCGATGTATGTAGTAACTTTGTGATTTTCATGTAATCTAAACGCATGGCTGCTGCATAATTTCCAAACAATATCTATGAATATAATATTAGTCAGTTCTGGGCAAGGATTGAGTGTGCATGGAGTATAAATTCAAGGCAATATAAGTGTGCATCTCCTGTTTCAGTTTCCGATAAGCCTCGACTATTTCCACGTACCATCTGTATATCCCTACTATGTCAAAGGTAACATCTGTGTCTTCCTTTGTTAGGATGACCGATCTATGACATTGCGAGTACATGGAGTGTCCTCTAAACACATTCCTCAATAACCAATACTCGCATTAATCTCCAAGATATTGTTCCATGTTCTGCTTTTCTGCTGTATATATACATATAATTGTGTATGCGAACTGCACATTGAAAATGATTAACTAAAGTTAGTTTGACTAGGCCTGTATTTCTTAACATTAAATGTATTTTTCCTTGCTCTGCGTATCCATTTCCTCTGCAGGTGCATGTTCGTGATTTCATAAGCTAGAGAAAGAAGTATTATGTGGTATTAGAGATAGTGAGGCCTGAGAAGAGAAATCTTGGCAAGAATGGGATGATTTAATGAGCAGAAGAAGCCTCCTATTAATCACGTATCAGGACTGAGGGTGCCGAAAGTTAGCTTGGTCTTTCAAGCTCTGTTGTATGGCAAAATCAACAGATGTTGCAGATGCACACTGTGAGAAAGAGAAATATTTGGGGTTTCTGGTGACGTTTTAAGAGAAATTGATATGCCTGGAACTTTCTGTTTTTAATTAGTGTTCTCACTGTTATACTTTTCAGCAGGTCCCATTTGACTTTGAGAGGTACAGACCTCTCTCCATATTTTAGTCCTTGCAAGTGTGTAGCTCTATGCTAAATACTGATTTCCGGTTTCAGGAGACTTTTACTGGAGCCCTCAATATGCAGACACCCTCCTTCCTTTGACCCCTTCGCCGCGGCGCGAATTCCGCCACGATGCGGGGGGCTAAGGGATGGGCGTGGCACTGCGGTGCTCATGACGGCTCCCGGCCGTCATAAATCATGGTGGGCTTATGCTCATGACGGCGGGAGCTCTCCGAACTCCACCCACTGATTAATTCTCCCACGCAGGCGGGGAATTAACACCTCATGGGAGGAGCAGCAACGTTCGGACGGCTCCCGGCCGTCATGAGCACACGCCTACCGTGACTCATGATGGCCGGGAGCCATCATGAGCACCACAGAGGTTATTCCAGAATCCTTTGAGACCTTCTATTTAAAACCAAACTCCTTCTAGCTTAGAGCCTGGATTAGATGATCCTTAAATCTGTTCATGTGTAGAAAGGAAGATCAGAGTTTCTTTAAGCAACACCAATTTCTATTTCTTAGTATCTCTATTGCTGTGACTCTATTCTTTGTGCCTTTTTTGTACTGAGACCGAACCTATCCTGGCGTCTCAGTTTGCCAGTCATTATTCTGTATCTTAATAATGTGATTTTGATATGGACCTATATTTCATTGATTACTAAATTATAAAAAAAACCTACTAAACTTTACCTACCGATTCCTGGTCTTCATTGTGTGACCAAATGGGCTAGATGTAAAGCTAAATTCAAAATTTGTTGTTAATTCCCTTGCCTCGGAGTCACCAAAAAAGATCTATTAGATGAAGACTGGCCTCCGCTTCCATGCGTACCCTTAGTGGCATAATGAGAGCTAGCAAGGGACCCCACTTCATGCATGTTACCATCAAGCTGTCCTGAACATGCATTTAAATTTTATATGTGCAAATCTGACAATGTGCTATAATTAGTGAGCACTTAGTAAGATCTCAACCTGCACCAATTATTGCTGAGCTATGATATAAATCTGGCCATACACCATTAGAGAATGTTGAGTGATGGTACAGTTCTTTGCAAGAGTGTAGTGTTAGTAAGTGATGGTGCAAATCTTTACATGCACTGAGGGTAAATGATCGATGGTGCTAAATAGATTCTGGGCTGATGCAGGTGGGAAGAACCACAGCAGAAATCACCTATATACTCGTGCATCCAAGCTTGCATATATCCATGCCCATTTTAATTTATGAACTCGAGCTACATGCCCATCATCAATTCACTCATTTATCCACATGTCTGTTCATCAATCCATGCACTCACATTTTTTGCTCATTCATTCATTCAGTCAATCAATATAGTTTGCTTGATTAAGAGATGTAATAATAAAAGTGCTGTTAGAAATGGGGGTCTCTAGTGGGCTATGGTTTGAACCTTTGTCCAAGTAGGGACCCTTCCTTCTAGTCAGGATAAGGGAGTTACACTCCTTAAATAACCCCTGCTCATCCCCTTAGGAGCTTGGCACGAGCAATCAGGCTTAACTCAGAGGCAGTGTGCAAAGAATTTGCACATATTCATCATTAATTCAGTGAAAATGCTACAAAAGAGACGCCACATCAGTTTAGAGAAATATTAGATAGTTTTATCGATCCAAAACAAGACCAAAACGATAAGAATCCAATATTCAATACTTAAAAATATATACTTTGCAAGATATGTTATATTCCTCCTTTTACTTAGTGCATTGGGTTTCCCTTTTGGTATGCCCGTTTCCCACCCCTGTAACGTTTCCAGTTGAACAATCCAAGGGAGCTTGCCATGGAATATTGGGATCTGAGTCGAACAGTTGAAGCAGAGAGTGGATGGCTGAATAAAGAAGGCTTACACTGGTTTAGTTTCCTTCTTTCAGAATTACAACAATATCCTTTAAAATTGCAGAAATATCTCAAAAACACAGCTCTTCCGAGTCAGTAGCTCCATCCAGGGCTACTGAGATACTGAAAACAACAGAATGAAACAGTTTTGTCTGACCGTGTCAGTCAGGGGTGTCAGCAGAATCGTAAACAGTACCTTTTGCATTGCAGCCGGAAGCCGGCTGCGAGCCGGGGGTAGCAACCATCGTGGTTGCGATGTGAAGTGAAGCAGTGCAGCGTGCGGTGCCCTCAAGGCACAGTGCTGGCAGCGGCTCGGTGACAGTCATCCAGCGGCGTAGATGAGACCAGGGCTACGGTGTGGAGTGAAGGCAGTTCTCGATGCGGTGCTGACACATCAGGGCAGGCGACAGAGCCGGTTGCGGGAAGCTGGCGTGAGTCTGTCCAGACTGCGGTTTGGGACGAGGCGGTGTGTCAGGAAACCTAGGAGTGGTGCCCCCAGCCATGATGCGGTCACAGGTGTTGAAGTCAGCAGGCTGTGGCTATGGCTGTGAGACCAGGGTAGACACGTGGCAGTACTCCTCCTGGTAGCTCTTCCAGCTCTTCTTCTTGGCAGGTTCCTTGAGTCCAACGAGTTCTAAAGTTCTGGGGTCTGGACCCCAATATTCATACTCAAAATTAATTTGTTCTCTCAGACAGAGAGTGTCTGTGTTTAGTCCAAACCAATTTGGTCCTCCCTGGCCCAGCTTCCTAGCAGGAGGTGGAGACAACATTGTCTAAAGCAGACCAGGCCCATTCAGGTGCAAGGAAATCTCCTCCCACTACTCTAAATGCAGCGCAGCCCTGACTTATCCAGGAAAGGCAAGACACACCTCGACCCCCAGTGGCTGTCTGAAGAGAATGCACATCCCCAACCCCTGTCACTCCAAAGTCAGACAGTCAATCCAGAAATCCAGCAGAGGCACAGAGGATGGCTAAGCAAGAAAGTACCTTCTTTCTAAAAGTGGTATTTTCAAACACAGAAGATAAAAAACATCTTTGCTTAAAAAGTGACTTTTTACATTCTCAGTCCAGGCATACTAAACTCTATTTTCCTATATTGTCCCAATGGGAAGTTAGGCTTATAAGATGTTATAAGTAAACTCTCATTCTATCCTATGGGACAGATTGCCTTTCCATATTGAAAAACTAAATACACTGTAATTCGCTACCAGGCCACGTCACTCGCACCAGTACATGTCCTGCCTTTAATATGCACAGCACCCTGCCCACAGGGGTAACTTGACCCTACCTTAGGGGTGACTTAAGTGTAAGAATTAGGAAGATTAGGGCTTGGCAAGTGGGTGCTCTTGCCAGGTCAAGAAGGCATTTACTAACTTCGCGCAGACCCTGCAATGGCAGGTATGAGATACCTTTTCAGGGCTACTGATGTAGGTGGCAAATCAGTGCTGCTGGCACACTAGTAGCATTTGATTTACAGGCACTGGCACACTCAGTGCACTTTACTAGGGGCTTATCAGTAAATCAAATATACCAATTATGGAAACACCAATCCATAATATCAATTTACAACAGGAGAACTTGTACTTTAACACTGAACAGCAGTGAGAAAGTGTGCAGAGACACTAAACCAGCAAAAACAGAGTCAAAACCGGAAGGTCAGAAAGCAAAAAGACAGGGGATACACACCAAAAGATGCCAGGTCTAACAAGCACAAATTATAAAGCTTTATTGTTGGACTTGGCCCTTTTGGCAGGTTCACCCCTAAAACTTTTTGCCTTTTCTGGGACCTGATATTAGTAGTTTTTGGCCTCTGCACACTTTAGCACTGTAGCCCAGTGTAAAGTGTGTGTGCGCTCTGGGTGCATGTGGTGAGATTGGCCTGCCCTCCCATAGGAATGCATGGGGGATATGTGTGTCCATGGTAATTCCTGGTATGAGAGGAGTGCAGGGGTGAGTTTAGTATGCATGAACTCGTGAGAATAAATGCTGTGCAATGGTGTGCGCAGATGTATGGTGACTCGTGGAGAAATGCCACTTTTAGAAGTTGGCATTTCTGTGTGCTATGTGTCTTCCTGCCTGATGTGAATTGCATGTCTGGCTTGTGAGTGACAGGGGCTGGATGATGTGGGTGGCTCCAGGAGCCAGGATTAGTCTGCCCAGTGGTGATCTGCATCTAGATGGGAGGGAGGAGTTGCACCTGGGACCTGAATAGAGCTGTGCCTTCCCTCCACAATGCTGGCTCCGCCCCCTGTGGTGCGTCTGATCCCTGAGCCCCCACCTAACAAAGGAGAGAAGAGCTGAGCAAAATAAAGTGCTCCAAAGCTCCCCTATACCAGTTCTAACTGGTATCCCTAAACCCTGTGCTGTGACACATAGGGGAAAAGTGGTATAAATGCAGGGGCTGTGACCCCATGAAAGTGTTGTGTTGTTCTCCTAACTTGGGGGGGGGTGGCTGCTGCTGAGCTCCAGGAGGAACCACCACTAGGGACTGCCTACCTGCTGGAGGGCCCTGTGAGCTGGCCTGCCTGGGCCCAGCCCTTTGCCCCCCTTCCTCCTAAAGGACTTTTCTCTGGACTGAGCACTTGCCTGGATTCTTGCTGAAAAGCGCTGCATCCTTGTTGCTGGGGAGCGCTGTGGTTCTTGGGAGCAGCGCTTAAGCTTTGCCCAGCTTGCCCCTCTGACCTTTTGCTGAGTTGTGGGCCCTGGCGCTTGGAGGACGCTTCTGTTTGTGAATTGCAGCACAGAGAGGCTGCCTGGGGATTCCCCCATGTTTTGCTCATTGGCGGTAGCCCACCCCGCATATCTGCCTTGTTGTTTTTTTTATATAAACTTATCGGGTGCCCACCCCGCATTCAAGTTTTATTTAACAACGGGTGCCCACCCCACATGTGGTGTTCGTTGGCGGGTGCCCACCCCACTTATGTGAGTATTTTTAAGGCAGGTGCCCACCCTGCATTGCGGCCGATGAAGAAGCCACCGAGAGAGATCACTGCCGCGACATAGGACAGACGACCCGGAAGCCAGGCGCCTGCTGCCTGACGGTGGGCAGAGCCAATCCAGAGAAGCAGAGGCCAGCCGGAAGGGAGGAGAGGTGCTGCGGTGGACCAACGGGGCTTCCGTGGTGAGGAGAGAGCCCCGCGTAGTCAGAGGGAAGACGTGGTAACAGACTGAGGTGTGCAGGGCTCCCAGATACTGGAGAGAGCCCCGTGTGCTGCCGATGCCGCCAAGCCTGCCCCGGAGAGCCAAGGAGAGGAGCAGAGTACCACGACACCCCCGGTGAGTGGGGCTCACTGTACCTAGTTGTGGGTGCCTCCCCCTGCCAAAGGGATCACCTGAAGAGCGGGCCAGATTTCCTTTAGGGGCCATTTGCTTGACAGAGTCCCAGAGTGGGGCTCATGCGGCACGGAGAGTGCCAGTACTTATTTCTCTTTTTAATTGTCGTCACAGCTGCCCTGCCTGACAGTGGACAGCTGCAACGGAGGGCCATAGTGGTTTTGGAATCCCAGTGGGGCCCAAGAGGCACCGTGATTGCCTGACTTTATTGGCACATTTTGGTCACAGCTGCCCTGCTAGAGCGCTGGGCAGCTTCAACGTTTGGGGTCAAGTTCTTTTACGTAGAGGAAGGATGAGTACACCCCATGCCCCAGTGCATTTCGCACTTTGAGTTTGCTCCTGAGGCAGCCAGGGGGCCCTTTGCGAGGTCCCGCTCAGAGCGTTGACTTTGCTGGACATAGGGCATTGACGCCCCAAGTGAAAGGCTGAGTGGCCTGGGGGTCAGTCCTGGGGTTAGGCCTAATTGGTTCATTCCTAGTATGGTGCCTGCCTATGATGGTAATGCTTACTCCGATTGCCTAATGTGGTGCCTAATACAAATGTCATGGTATAATGATTTGCCCAAAGTGATTTATGCATAGGGTGTTTTTATGCCTACTGTGATGCCTGGGACAAATGTGATTTAGGCCTCATGATTACTACAAATGTGATTATACTAAGGAGGCTTGGGGCCTAACGTGTTACTGCCTAATATCATGTTATGATATATTGGGATGGTGTCTAACGCTAATGTGATAATCCTTAATTCCTAATTTTACCAGTAGTTACAGGTTGTGCTTTTACATTTTCTACTTGTGCTTTTCTAATGATTCTGACCGTGACCCGATTGGCCCGGTCATGTGTATATAATCCCCTGTAAATATTGCCTAGTGGCAGTTGGCACAGTGTATATTGTGGTATATTGTGTGATTACTACTCTAATGTGTTTCTGATAATACAAAGGCTATTTTTTATATAACCTTGTATGGAGTTCCTTTTGTAGTGTGCCTAGTGTGTTGCTGCTGTTGTGTGTGTGTTGCGCAAACGCTTTACACATTGCCTCCGGGATAAGCCTGACTGCTCATGCCAAGCTACCAAGGGGGGGGACCGGGGTTATCTTTGGCGTGTAACTCCCTTGCCCTGACTAGAGTGACTAGTGAAGAGACCTCCAAGACGCCGAGATACGATGTGAGCGATTTGAAAACGTGCATTACCATAGTGGACTTAAACTTTTCGGGAATTACAATATATCTGGATTTTAAAGACGAGACCCCCAGAGGAGGATAGACCTCGAGTGGAGGTCTCTTCAAAACTAAATAGGAACCATTAATGAATGAGGATCAGGAGTGAGAGGCCCTGGTAAAACATCTAATATAGGAATTTGCTATTGAGATCTCCAACCTTTAAGATATTCAATCTAAAACATAGTAAGATTGCCCTGACGAAGTCTTTTGGTTGTAAAGCCAGACGAAACACGTGTTGGCAAGGATCAGTTGGCTATTTGTATTTGAAGACAATTGGATGAATTGTACCCAGTGACTGGATTTATCTTGGAAAAATAAAGAAGACTCAGAAAACAACATAACTCTGGAAAGCTCTTATTGATTGGACTGTTTTATATTCTCTAGAGTTGCTCAGGTTGAGATTTTTGTGCAAGATATAGAACATCCAGTGACACACTGTGCCAAAAACAAAGAATTGTCCTTGGAGGTAACAAGTCCCACAGCATATCAGAGCCAATCATGCTTTCTGGAATTTTCTGATTTAATTCCCTCAGTAAAGGATCCATTAAACCGAGGAAGAATAGTGAATCTAATTCGTAAGATCCCACAGTTAAAGGCGATAACAAGTTTCGAAATAAAATTAGTAATGTTTCTGTTAAAGCCTAAAAGAACGGTGGCTATCGTGGAATTCCAGTTGTGTGTTTTCCCACAAATAATCATAAATGAAAGTGAGATCCTTCACAAAAATGGCTACGATGCTGCCATAGTAAACAAAAGGGGAATCCAACAAAAGGGCATACCAGAGGAAACGAACACTATCAAAACACAGATTCTTTACAGGAACACCTGCAGCACCAAAAGTTCCACAACTATTCATAATGAAAACTTGACTGTTTTATTAGAGAACGGTCAGAGAGTAATCAGGAATAAATACAAAGTCCAGCAGGAGAGACCCCCAACGGATCACCAGTGGTCCTGGATCCCGGAGACACTAAATAGCCACAAGCAGGGAAGGGAAATCAAACTCCCTTTTTAACAGCAGATTGTCCATAGCTTCGTGGAATATAGCAGGAAAAAACATAGAGAAAATGGCGTCAATTTTTGAAGATTCCCTGGCATTGGTCGCTCTTCAAGAGACATGGCCAACAAAGCCATTTGATCAAAAAGACTACTTTGTCTATGAAATAGCAGCAGAACCGGTGGTTTAGCAATCTTGGTCCATGAGGACTTCTTCTGGGATCAGGAAGTAATTCCCATGGAACAAAGAAATATCCAATACTTAAAGGTCAAATGTTGGCTTGACGCCAAGGACTCTCCAACTGATCTAATAATTTTCAACGCTTATATTCCACCAGGTTCCCCGAATGACGCTCTTTTGGTCAAAATATTCGAAGATATAGAAAGGGTGGTGGAAGAGAGAAATTTTCCTTCTGCTTTCCTCATAGGAGACTTCAATGGTAAAATATCCAACAATCTTATAGATAAATGGGAACACGAAGAACAAGCAGAAGCTCTATCAATCCCTACCCCAGATATTTCCATCTGGTATCAAAGCAGATAAACAAGGAAAAATCTTACTATCTTCCCTCCCCATAATAAACGGCTTCACCCTAAACGGACGTATGTAAGGAGACATTCCGGCATCATTCACAAGAAAAGGTACTCTTACCGCTTCTATAGTAGACTATATAATCTGCAGTCTAGTTCTGCTTGACAGGATTGTAAAATTAATTATAACATTTTACCAAGGAAGTGATCACGCCATATTAAGACTTGAAACCGAAATAATATTGCAACGCACATCTCTGGCACCTATTATGCATGCACAAAGTTCAGTACTTGTGAATCACACCCAAAGGAGAATAGTATGGGCATCCACCGCTTTTAATAAAATCAACTATGCAATCGACAAGGCAATAGTATTACAATTTACGCACTCCATTGACCCAATAGAAAATTTTGAAATAGTCCTCAATAACCTAATGCAAGCTCTACAGGCAAATTTAAAAATCCAGAGGAACAGAGCCGCAATTCAAATAAGAAAGACTTCAGACATAAGAGCCACCGCATTAAATACATTCATTTGTATGCAATTTCAAAACCCTTCTAAGACAAGAGCATCGGAAATAAAACATCTAAAAAGACACCGGAGGAAGGAAAAAGAAAAATTGCTATATTCGCAGCAGGACAAAAAATGGGTCGAAATTCAAACTGCAGCAAATCAAAATAACACCTGTCTGTATTGGAGCTTAATAGCCAAACAAACAGGATCAAAGAATTCGCTGCAAGCAACACCAGTTCCCCCAAAGGAATGGGAGGTATTCCTACGTAATCTATACAAATCAAACGGGAACCAAGAAAATCAGAATTTTCCACTATGTAAGTAGACGGAAAATGAACGCAATATTTCTTCTCCTGTGGCCAGTCAAATTGAGTACCATATAAAGAAAGCAAGATCATCTGCGGCAATGGGCCTGGATCAAATTCCGATGAAGGCACTACAAAGTAAATAAATAAATAAATCGTAAATCATACGCTCTTATATAGCGCCTTATCACCGTAAGGTCTCAAGGCGCTTGCTTTGGGAACCCGTCCTGGTCTTTCGCTGCGAGATTACCCCTACTGGGCATCCCCAAGGTGAAGACCAGGCATCCCATCGCGGTGGGGCCGTAGTGGATATTAAGCAAGCTATTGCCCAGAGTTGCAGAGTGTGAACCCACGATTCGAGTAGGCACCGAGGCGAGAATTATCGAGTCCGTGGACATTATGAGCTCAAGACCCTGCCGCGTCGGGAATTGAACCCTGGTCCCGGGTTTGACTTCTGCATCAGGGTCTGCCTCCTCTAACTGGTGAGCCACACTTCTCCACTAACTCTGTGGAATGGAGCAAATTCCTAGTCCCATTAATTTCACACTGCTACGATACCAGGAAAATTCCCAAATCATGGAAGGGGAGTATAGTCATCCCCATCTATAAGAAAGGATCCCGGCTGTATCCAGGCAACTACCGACAGATAGCCTTGTTGGATGCAATAGGGAAGATCTTTGCAGCAAGCGTCCTGGACCAATTCAAAGATAGGGGCTTTTTCTTCCGGAGCGATCCCTCTAAATCAGGCAGGATTCAGGCAGAAACATTCAGTAACAGACAACATAGCGGTTCTACAGACTATCATCGACAAATACCTAACACTGAAATCGCAGGTCATGTACACGGTATTTGTCGACTTTTCAACTGCATTCGATAGAGTGGACAGACCAACACTCTGGAAGAAACTCAGAAATCTGGGAATCCCGGAAACTCTCCTCTACCTTATTATTTCATTGCACTCAGAAACGTGGTGCCAAGTACAACTGGAACAAGAAAAGGGTCTAACCAGCCAAATTGCAACATCAAACGGTCTCAGGCACGGCTGCCTTCTGGCTCCCCAACTTTTTTCATTATACCTTAGTGATCTTCCAGACAGTTTTCTACAGGTTATAAATTTCCCCCCAAAGATAGCATCTTATAGCATATACACCATGATGTATGCCGACGACGTTGTAATCTTTGATCTTACCCTTTTTGGATTACAAAGGAATCTAGATGCAATAACTAGATATACAGAGGAAAATGTTCTGGTTCCAAACATATCCAAAACAAAAATAGTCCCCTTTAGAGGGAGAAAACATTATACAACTTATAACTGGACACTAGGAGGAGGAACGCTAGAAGTGGTAAAAGAATATACTTATTTGGGTCGGATCTTTAATCAATCACTAGGAAACTCTAGCCACCTGAAGCTTCTAAGTCAAAAAGCAGATATTCACGTGGGTGCGCTCCAACGATTATACTCCTCTTCTGGACAACAACACTTTCATCCCTTACTTCAGGTTTACAGCTCTAAGATCCCCCTGATTCTATCGTATGCTCTGGAATATATTCCAATTGCCCAGTGGCATCAAATTCAAACAAATGAAGGGAAAATCCTCCGTAAACCGGATAAGGTCCAAAAAGCTGTCCCAGTACAAGTTCTGCGTTTAGTATTCTCCTTAGTCAGTTCTTTTGCCAGAGCAATTACAAATCTATTAAGATGGGTGTACAATCTTCTATACGCAGACCAAGGCAATTTAAGATTCTTACTAAAAAAAGAGACATTCGAGACCGATTCTACAAAATATACTCTAAGCCAGAACTTGATGATTGCTTCCAAATTATTTAATTGCACAATGAAACTTTTGAATTCATGACTCACGCCCAATTGAAGCTCTTTCTGAAACATCTGACGCCAAGGATTAGTTACGATCTGGACATTTTACACTGTTCCAATTTACATCATTACGAACATTATGCAGAAGCCATTGTTTACAAACAGGCTCAACAATATATCCGTTTCTCCTTAAGGCATGGAATTCGGCAGTGCATTATTTTACTGTGGCTTGGGTTACTCCCTCTTAAATCACTGACTTTTAAATGGTCCCATAAAGAACAGGTCTCCAGCAATTGTGACCTATGCAATGGTGGTGTGCAAAATCTGAAGCATGTATTGTCGGTTTGCCCAAACCCGATAATAGTTGAGGCAAGAAAGGTGCTATTTAAAACCAATACGATTTAGATATAATACCGCATCTGTGCAAAATTTGATCACACTTTTAAATTCTCCCCCAGACTAATTTGTATGTCATAATTTGTTTAAATTTGTAAAATCTTTTTAAAATTTCTATTGATTGTTTTATGTGTATAGTAACAGAAACTGTTTCATGAGAAATTTGTTGTTCTCAGTAGAGAACTAAATCAAATAAATTGAACTTGAACTTCTGTATACCAATCTGTCATAGTGGATTTTTTTGCAGTCATATCTTAGTTCTTATATTACAAGTCCCTTACCCAGGCCATCCAGCACAGCCAGAGAGGTATGGCTCCAAAGCGCTAGTGCACCGATGCGCCGCTCATGCAACACCGAGCACCGAGCGCCAAGTTTCCAAACTCCAAGACACAGCTTGCAGTCACGCAGTCTCACGAGCTCGGGCAGGAGAATGAATTACAAACTTCCAGCACAAGGCTCTAGGGGCGCAGGAAGGCTCCGGCAGTAAGCTGCGCTTGTCTCCAGTGCACAGCACGCTTGTCAAAGATCTTCAATGATCACAAGAGTGGTGTCAGCACTCCTCAGCACTCCTGTAGCTCTGTCTAAATAAATCCAAATGCAACCCAGAAACAAAATGTAATTTTGGAAACACAATATAAATTATTATAGATACAAGCCACTGGCAGGGCAATTCCTTGTGTTGTTACTGCTGATACCAATCTAACACTAGCAAATCGTCATAAAAGAAGGTCCAGAGAAAGGCGCCCAGACATCAAGCTGGGTATTTCTACGCGGGTATCCCAATTTATGAATATCAACAAAAGCAATCACATATTACTCCCTATTCTGCAGGCTTTGGGGCTGAGAGCACTAAACGGGTTAACCCCTGCTGACTCCCCAACTGCAGTTAAGCATACGACTAAGAGGAAGAACTCAGTGTCTACTCTGAGTTACACTTTTACATCCGCCTCCATATTTCAAAAAGTACAAAGTTTTCATATTGAGGACGGAAGCGAAAGCGACCACTATACTCCGATCCTAAAAATAACAAACAAGAACCGGCGATGCAGTTAGCCTTGAAAAAACAGCTAAGCCAACAACATCTAAAGACAAATAGACAGGTGAAATACAAAAATGATTGGTTCACCCCGAGCTTAAGGCAACAGCAGCAGGGAATAAACAGGGAAGCTAGCAGCCTAAAGTCCAAACAGACAGTGGAGGTATGTTTCAGGTCATTCCAGGAACTAAGAATCGCATATAACAAGCATTTACAATGCAACGGTTTCGCCCTTGGAAAAGTTTGAGCTATTGGCATTGTGAATGACAAACTTTTTATTTATGTGTTGGTTTTGAAAACAGATAAATAAATGGCATTGTCATTTACAATGGCAATAGCTTAATCTCTCGCAAATGCGATTTCAACGTTCCAAGCACATCAGCCAGCGCAGTGAGGCCAAGCTGTGATAGAAGACTGTCCCGGGAAATATGGACCCCTCAGGACTAAAGGCCTGCAATATTAACTGGACTCTTCCCAGGAGCGACTCGGAAAATAGTTGTTCTTGTTGAAAGAGATAACAACTACAGCACTAATACTCTGAAAAGTGGTCACCATGGAGAGAAAGCAGACAGAAAAAGTGGTAAACAGAGATTAAGCACCGCACCGAGTCTTGTCCAAAGACACCGCTTGTTTTTTTCCTTTCATTTTTTAAAAAAAAAGTGAATTTATTATCCATGCTTTCTTTTACAAAGTAGAAAAAAGAGCGATGCAAGAAGGGTCTGGAGAAATTTGGAGCAAATATACTGGCATCTGACCAATAATATATTGTATACATAAAACTGTCAGCTAGCCAGAGATATTTCCTCAAGCCTTATGAAGCATACTCGACTTTCTTTGGAAATCAAGGACCTGCCTGCAAATGAACAACTGGTCTGGCAACACTGATCAACCAAACCAGACCACCTTCCAAGTAGATAAACGCTTTTGGGTGAGGCACAGAGAACAGAAAATGGGAAACTGCTTGAGGACATAAGGCTGGTCCAGACCCTATACTCTTAAATGAGCTGTGTGACAGAGATGCTGCGGATTCCTTCTAAGGCGCAAAAAATCCAGATGATTGTTATAGATGTGAATATTAGCTCCTGAAAGGCTACGTAGACGATGATGTAAACTCATAAACCATTAAATGAAAATGCTGTCAGGCTCTCTAACCCCTCCTTCATGCTGATATGAGATATTAACAGAATATACATATTTAGTTCAGTAATATTTCTCTATTGCAAGTAAAAGTGAGCAGTAGAAATAGAAAGCTTGTGGAAAGGTTAATATAGAAAAAAGGGATATGGGGATATGAAAAACAGTAAATAGGACAAAGTGATATAAATGTGACTTTAGAAATAGATGAAAGAGAGAGGGCGAAAGAAAGGGGTAGTGTGCTGGGGAGCATACATTTAGGAGTAGCAAAAGATAATGAGTTTGAGGAAATTAGAGACAAGAAATAGATGTAATAGTGATATAAAGAACAGAGGGAGTGTTGCAAAGGATTAATAGGAAAAGTGATGGAAGATAAACAGACGAGAGGGTGCAGGGAAAAGTGCAAAGGAGTGAGTGGCAGAAAGAGGGATCTAACAAGACAGACAGGAAGAGGATTTGTGAAGAGGCTGATAGCCGGAGTGGGATGTCAGGACTGCAGTACGCCTTTGCCCTTGATGAATGAAGCTTACTTACTTGAGTTTTACATTTAAAATATACATTTATTTTCTCTTATTGATTTTGAATAAATTCTCCTGACGGAGACAAGGAAGTGGATCTATTATTCTGCAAGTAGATGGTATAAATAAAACATAGATCAAGGGCAAGTTCTAATCTCCAAGCGCTACTCAGGTCCACCAACAGCAGGCAACAGAAACTGCAAATGTCACACAATTAACATCACGTTGACTCGTGGCAACACTGTCAAACACACACATGAAGCTACACACCCATTCGTCGCACATGCAACCATACACACACATTGCTGCATGTTAACTCTCACACATACACATACAGCAAACACCAGCAATCTCATGCCCACCTGACATTAAACTAACAATCACACACACATGGTCACACGTCCATTCATTAGACACCTGTCCCTCACACACAGTCACATATTCACTCTCAGACATACAGATTTCCATATAGGGTGACCTAAAGTCGTCTATGGAGGCATGGTACTTTCAGATGGATACATTTTAGGGAAATGAGTGTAACTCGATTCGTATGTTAGTTATTCCTGTCACTTTTTCTGAAGGAATCCATACTTTTTTGCACACTGCAAACCATTTATTTTAACATACCGAACTTGTCTTTCCTTAATGTACGAGGCCCATAATTTCCCACCCATACACTTTGTATTAGTCAGCGACTGCCAGGCAGGGTGTCCCCTCGTGCGATGCGCTCGCCGCAGGCCTTGCAGACGGAGGTCCAAAAGCCTTTAAAGTCTGGGTAATAAAAAAAGGTCAACACTTAAAGGAAAACCATAAAAGCACGCATGTCAGAGCATAAAAATAGAAATTTGGGAAACGAGAGCAGGTCATGGGATGAACAGGAGCGAAATGCAGCTGGAGGAGAGCAAGGGAAGGAGGGACGAAAGGAGGAGGAGAGGGTGAAAGGAGAAGGAGGAGAGGGTGAAAGGAGGAGGGGAAGAGAGGGTGAAAGGAGGAGTGGAAGAGAGGGTGAAAGGAAGAAGGAAGGTGGGACGAAAGGAAGAGGGGAGGGACGAAAGGAGGAGAGGGCTAAAGGAAGAGAGAAGGAGCGGGCAAAAGGAGGAGGGAAAGTGGGCGAAAGGAGGGGAGGAGAGGGCGCAAGAAAGAGGGTGAAAGGAGGAGGGGAAGAGGGCGAAAGGAAGAGGGGCGGGGAGGGACGAAAGGAGGAGGAGAGGGCAAAAGGAAGAGGGAAAATGAGGACGAAAGGAAGAGGGAAAGAGGGCGAAAGGAGGAGGGTGAAAGGAGGAGGGGAGGAGAGGGCAAAAGGAGGAGGGTAGGAGAGGAAGAGGGAAGGAGAGGAAAAGAGAAGAGGGTGAAAGGAGGGGGAGGGTGAGAGGAAGCGAGAGGAGAGGAGAAGAAGGGACACAGCGTCCAGCAGCGGGGTGTGTTTAGTCCGAGCAGAGAAGACCCTGGATTGTCCCGAAGCTTATTCTCCGCTTCCACAACCAGCCTGAGGAGTTTGCTGGGTACAGTTGGCGGTTTGATGTGGCACCGTCAGGGAGAAGCTGGCACTGGCGGGCAGTGTGGAAAGAGTGGGGCTGGCAGGCAGAGGCACTCTGAGGAAGGAGAGCCGCTGAGGGCAGAGGGAGAAGCCCGCAGCGCTTCGTTTGTGAAATAACAAGTGCTGGGGACTAAAGCGCTGCTCAGACACCTGTGTTTGGCACTATAAAATGTCAGCCTGTCGAATACCAAGGGTGCGGAGCCTTAAATCCACCGCTGCCCTCTTTAATTCGCTGCCAGTCACTCCCTGCCCCCTTATCTCAGTTTTACAGGTTCCTGCTTTCTCCGTTTATGGCGGGGTTTCCGTCTTTCTCTTCCCCCGTCTTTCTGTTTTGTGTTCGTTTCCTTCTCTTGCTCTCGGAAAAAGTCTAATGAGGAGAATTAATTGTTGGTGCCCACACAGGCTCAAATTAAGCACTAGAAGCATGTACCAGTGATCAGTGCTTTAAGTGGCACCAGCGGACAGTGTAAGAAGCATCTACTAGTGAACAAGCGCATAACTACCGAGCGGGGGGGGGGGGGGAGGCTTCCTCCGTTGGCGGTGGGGGGGGGACAGCGGGAGGGGGGTCGGGAAGGCTTCCTCCGTTGGCGGTGGAGGGGGGGGGCGGGAGCGGGATGTAAACAAAAGCAGACAGAAAAAATACATGAAGAGCGAAAACGTGCGGGAGCGGGATGTAAATTCCTCCGTTACCTTCTTCATGTTCTGTGCCATGTCATCGTATCTCTCGGCCTGTTCTGCCAGTTTGGCTTTCTGCACCAGCTCATTTTTAGCCATGACTGCACTAGCTAAGTAAGACAAGCACTCACCTGGGCTCGTGGTCGGCATGAAATGACACAAAAACAACCCCCCTCCACAGAGTAAAACATTAGATTTTGCTGGCGCATGCGTACTTCGTACGCATTGCCGAGGCAAAACCTAACAAGTCAGGTCCCGGGCCGCGCTGTGATTGGCTGACGTCACGGGGGTGTCCCGGCCGGCAGCCAATCACAGCGCGGCCCGGGAATGACGTCACGGGGGTGTCCCAGGCCGGCAGCCAATCGCAGCGCGGCCCGGGACAAAGGGGCGGGGCTTAAAAAAAGCACCAGAAACGCCCCCGAATCGCGTTTTCAAGAGAAAGCGCGATTGACAGCCTCTGTCTCCCAATGGCTAGTCTCCATTTATGGAGCTAGCCAATTGGAAACAGAGGCGGTCCGAACATCCCTACTGTAGACAATAGTTTTTGATCTGGGAGGGGCTTTGCCCCTCGCCAGGTCGAAACCTAAAAAGGCAGTCTGGGAGGCCAAACTGGCTCACAGGGACCGTGAATGGCAAACAACAACAAGCCGCTCTTGTCCATTATCAATCAGATAGAGCTAGGCTCAACAAAAGCGCTGGGCAATACATTGACAGAAGAAATAGTGGTTTAACATCTAGAATCTAGATAGAGAGAGAGACATAAAATGACGGTGTGTCCTGGCCTGATGTTATTTTAATTTATACTTAGCAGACTGGAGCGCCCAACTTGACACCCTCCACTCCTACTTGTCAAAATTGGATCAACAATGTATAAAAAGCATTGTTATACACTGATGATATTGTCCTATTGAACATATCGGATATACGTCTGCAAAACCTAATGAACTCCTTGTCCCAATACAGGTTGTGTGATGGAACAACGCTTGTGTTTACCATGTATGCCGGATCCACGCAGTCTCAACAACGCAAGTCTTAACCATGCATATTCCTTTACCATGCATGCCTTTACAACGAATTATGCGTTAAGGCATAAACGGTTTAATAAATCAAACGGAAAGAAAACGTCATTTGGATCATATTTATTTTGACTGTGATGCTTTCGAAATACTTACAGTATTAATACTGTCAATGCAAATTACGTGGCACAGGTCATCTGTATTTCTGAAGCAAAGGAATATATGGTTCCAAACGTTTGGCCAGAATCTTAGCGAACATTTTTGCTTCCATATTTAGAAGAGATATTAGGCGAAAATTTTTAGGATCCAAATGATCTTTACCCTCTTTAGGGATTACTACAATAGTAGCTGCTGCCACAGAGCCAGATACCGAGCCTGACGAAACAAAGGTATCGAAAACATCCTTGAGACGGGATACGAAAGATGGGAGAAAAGTCTTATAAAAAAGAATGGGAAACCCATCGGGACCCGGAGCTTTCCCTGAACGGATGGATTTGATAGCATGAATAATTTCCTCGGATTCAATCGGTCCCCCCAACTTTACTCCATCAGCATCAGAAACAGTCTGAATAGGAATCGAGTTTAAAAACTGTCGGCATTGATCAAGAGAGGATTGATTGTGAGGAGTATATAATATTCACGAAAGACCTCAAGGATCTCTTTAACCCCTTCGATGCTCATGACGAGCTCAGCTCGTCATGAGTTACGCCTCTTGTACACTCATGATGAGCTGAGCTCGTCATGAACCGCGGGTTTTTGAAAAACCCAGCGCACAGCGGGAAAACGCTTAGCGCGGATGCGGTTAATTTGAAACTTCCTAGCTCCAAAACTGTCATGTAGTGTAGTTCCTATTATCCCAATAAGCTCTGCGCATTGGAATAATATCTTCAATAGTATAGATCTAGGGCAGAGGTTAACTAGGTCTTCTACTGACGATATTAGACTTAAAGTTTTTGGTTTTGCCAGCTAGCTCAGAGTTCACTAGAAACTTTCTCGAATAGACAAGGAGGAGTTTAACTTCCCTGGATAGACAAGAAGGGATTTAGTTTCTGACAACCATAGAACATGACAACTTTGCTCTCCCCCAATCAAGAGTGTATCTCTAGAGTCGTGTGAAAACAAAAGACAACTTATTTTACTCAGTCAGTACGTGCATTCTTAGTTTCACCAGTTTGTAGAGAAAAGGAAGAGACGGGCGTGTTCAATAAAAGATGTTATTTATTGATCAGTCTCTTTTCTCGTACAAGAGAAATGAATCGATATTATTGCGATACCTATGGTTAAGTAAAGTGCATACAATAAAAGCAGAAGTATAAAATAATACTGCAGAAGCATTGATATGGTTTCTAAGCCATATGATAGTTAAAATTGATAAAATAGATACATACATATATACATTTGACTAACCGTACTCAACTGGTGCTTCTAACCACGCCTACCCCAGTGTACCTGACCTAAACCTAATACGTGGGCGGGAGTAGATAAGTAGCAGTTTAAGTTAAGTTTGTTTTGCCAAGTGACTGACTCAAGAATTCTCTGCAAGGGGTTGTTCAGTTCTGTACCAGAGATCTAGAATGGTTGAGGGCTGGTATCTCTCGTCTCTGGTCTTGATATTCCAGCTGCCTGCGAGGGCTGCTTGGAAGCGCCGGAGCTGGATTTCTCGGCAGGAGAAAAACAGCGTCTCGTTCTCAGCGCGTCAGGAAGGCGGGGCAGCGCGTGCGGGCTTCGCTCTCTGCTGGGCTCCTCAGCGCGTCTCGCTGCTCCGATCTCGTCACCACCGCGTGTGTTTGCTTAAGGCAATGTCGGTAATATTTATACCTGTAAGGTGTCGAGATTGACGTAAGGATGGACATGGATACGTCAATAAGGATGTCTTACGAACGGGCTTGTTCGCACATTCTTTTGCTGAAGTTCTCGGTGAAATCAAAACAATGGCCGCAGGGATTTTCCCAGGTTGTCATAGGTTTGATTTGTTTTGAGAACTCCGTATGCCTTATCAGGGGCTGGAGGAATAGTGCTTGTCTAATTAGATGGCATGCGTTATTACCTAATCAGATAACACGTTTCTGTGCCGTGGTGTGGCTTAATCAGATAACGGTTTTGCACCGTGGGTCGGCTGTTAGTTAAGTATTAACCAGAACAGGGCCGGAAATAGGGGAATCGATACAGAACCTATAGGAATACATCACACCCACTCCACGCTGACTATGTCCATATTTACAAGATCTAGGCATAGCAAATACACTAGTAGAGCATGTGTATACCGTACCACCCCAAAATACATCCATATGCATTTTGAAACATGAAATATACGAAACGATATATATATATACATTATATGCACTCAAGCAGTATATTAATGCTAAATATCACGCATATTCATACATCATAACTAATAAAATATGAAAATTACACATGAAATGGCTCTTTAAGACAGAAGAAAAAAAATGCGAGACCATTTCATCACAAAATAAAATATTTATGAACAGGCTAGAGGGCAGCTAATGATTCTAAAGTTCCTAAAATAGAAATATAGTTCTGTAAGAATAGTCTCTACTTTAAGCAGAAGATGAGTGTCCCGAAAAATTGTAAATAATTTTTGGGGCCGCTGAAAAATAATGTTCCGCTGTCCGTAAACTGGAGAAAATTGTTCATGATACTTTATTATCAAAGTTGAAGGCCAAATTCATGGTGTTGGGAACGCCGTGTGCTAGCCTGCTCAAAAGCCATTATTTCTGCTCTGGTGAGAACATCATATCATTTAGACTCTCGAAAAAGCTGTCAACAGCTTCCTGTGAAAGTTCCATTAACTCGGAAAAAGATGTTACCATGCATTCGTGAGCATGATTGCCTTCATTGATGTTTGGATCAGCATAGCTGACAGAAGGTCGTACCTGATCGATGCTGCTTTCATCTTGAACCTCACTACCCCTTAATCGTAGTGGTGAAGTCTCCACGAATGCCGTTATCAGGATTGGTAGCCGCTGGGGACAGCACAATGCATGAGCCGTGACCGGACCCAACAAAGTTTCTGCATCCATTGGCGCATCCGATTGTAGCGTCAGACAGGTGTCCAACACGCATTCTTCTCCGCATAGCAAGCACCTTAATACAGGTAAAACACAGCTTTGCCACATTGGTCTAAATGAAAGAAACCAAGTCATGTTCAGGTCTCTAAGCCGGGACAGTCCAAGGATTTTAGATATCTGGTCCCGGTATCCAATGGCTAGGATTGTTTCTTCCCTTGTCGCAGGTGTTTTGTCTGTGACACGGTTTGCCATAGCGAAATAACAGGATCAAAAATAGGATTCCTGCCACTAGTCCCAAAAGGAGAGGAAGTCCACCAAAGACGGAATGGACAAAGTCTGGAAAAATACCCAGAATGGCTTTAAATGGTGTTAAAGCCCCCGAAAACACTGTCTTAAATACATTTGAGACTCCACTGGTATCAGAAATATTTAAGATTTCGTTCAGGATTTCCGCGAAATGTATGGGGGAATTAGTTGATAACAATGAATGAATCTCTGCCGTTGTCCTTGCAACTTGGAGATCATACGTTTCTTTTGATGACGTGAGCCTGGTCGGCGTCTGAAGGAGCACTGTTTTCATTCTGCTTAAAGTATCGACTCTAATGGAAGAAATTTTCAAATTCGGCCATAACCATGCCTCCCTGTCTGGCATTGCGCTGGGGAACAATACTCGTTCACAGCACATGACCTTCGCAGTCGTACTTATGAGATAAGCTACTCCGGGCACCAAGCTACAACATCTGCGGTCTACGATTATAATGTAACTCCCGTTCGATAGTCTCCTAAAGAATGGTTCTATTTGTGTCGCAGGTGTGCCTAGCTGGTGACATGAAAGGTTATTTGAGGACCCTTCACAGGCTCCGTGCAAACTAATACCATTACACAGAAGTGTACCGCTTAGTGACATGGCACAATTATTGCCACTAAGAAACACTTTCCGGCCTTTATTACTGACACAAGCATGTGAATAGAGCAAATTCCATGTTGACTTAATGTACCCTTTACCCAATTTTTCATACATGCCAGCCTGTATATATTTTTGGCAGTATTGAAACCTGAAAGTAGATATTGGAATATTAATTATTCCATGTATTATCCACTCACTGACAGGTCGTTCTGACATTGTCAATGGTAATCTCTCGAGTTTCTCAATGCTCAGGATTGTATAATCAGCACCCTTCTGTGCCATACTGATTTGTTTATCAGTAAGGTTAAAGATATTGAACAGTGACGTTGTGTTGATTAAACGCCAAGGCACATAGCCTGAACGCAGATTTTGTAACGTCCAGCCAAGTTGTACAATAGAACGCAATTGGGACTGACCGTGTTGTAACAACAGTAAGTCTTGCGATATTATGTCGATTGCTGAAGACACAATGCTGTCCAAAGAGTATATTCTGGAGGACAGAGTCATTAACCCATTGTCCACTACAGAAAGTGATTTTTCCAAATTAATACGGTCAATTTCCCGTATTCTCTCTGATGTTTCAATTTGAGTTATTTTCCAGGCTTCGTTATAAGCTGCATATACAGAGGCTGCTATGAAGCGTTTTTGACGCTGTTTGCGTGGTCCCATAATGAAATCACGCAAGTCAGCACCATCAGTAAGTAAAGTTAGGTGTTGCTTAATTTCTGCCAGTGTGGATGTTTGTAGCCATTGAAGGCAGAGCTTGCCCACACTGTACGTGGTAATTATCCCTGGGTGTTGTCTTTGGGAATATCTAGGGTCTGGCCTGGTCAATTTGAACCCCTGGATTTTGTTCAGGAATCTGTCCTGACAGTTATTAATATCTGTGGGCCAGATCAACCACTTTTTCCAATCTGGATGTGTTCTGTTTTGGCTTAATATATGGTTTACGTCTATCTCCTCATCTGTCGAGCTATTACTGTTTATCGTTGGCTTGGGAATAGACGGTTTGTTTAAATCTTTGATTTTGGCTAGGCCAAGACAGGTAGTTTGTTGAATAGTGTCATTCAAAAATATCATTTGTTCTGGGATCTTGCAGGCTCTAAACAATGATTCTATACCTTGTACTTGCCATTCCTTTCTACCCCAAACACTTTTTACTTCAACATTTTTGTCCCAGTATTCAAAACCAAATGTACTCATTTGTTCAAAAACAAGACTATGAATATATCAATTTAGTGTTTGTAAGCATGGTTTTTGTACCTGTCTTGTTTGATAATTTGAAATAAAACGTTTCTGCATTACTTGTGTTGAACCCTGAAAAATATGAATATTTGTCATAAAAGGTTCTTGAGCTACCTTTTGGAGGGGTTGCACAGTGTTCCCATTGACTATAATTTAGAACATTTCTAGGTTGTGCAGATTTATGCAGATAATGATTACTATAGTGATTATAGCAGAACATTTTATCATAATTAGATGAACCCTGCAAATAATCATGTTTTGTAAATTTAGCAGACATCACTAGGTCAGACATCATATTATTAATGCTTTCCACGTCCCAATCATCAGCAACTGAGCTTGGTTTTACAAAGTCACTCAATGAGATCTTGATTTGGTGTGGATATTTCAGGATTTCAACCGGACCATAGATTTCATAATCAGTATTGTCCCATGCTACCCCACCGGGTATAGGATTGGCTGTGAAGTTGACTGAAGAAAGTTCTCTTTTCTCGACGTGTGAAGACGTGTGTGGTTTGAGGACCAAGTTGATTTTCTGGCTTGCTGTGTCCATTTTAGCATATTTTCCCTCAATGAAGTGTCCCAAACATAGTATCATGATGAGCCAAAGTATGAGGATAAGTGCACCTAAGGCCACCCAGAATTCAATCCATGGAGAAATCAGATAGGTTTCTTTCAGTTGTTGAAAAAGTTCCTTAGCTTTGTCTTTAAAGGTTTTTGTTGATGTTTGTTCCTCTGATTCACTCAGGTTTTCAGATGAATCGCTGAAGTTGATGAAGTAACCGGATGCCGTTCTGTCTATTGTTCCAATAGTTTCAGGATTGATATTTGCTTTATCCGTGTGTTTTGTTGCAGCAGCATAGTCATTTATTACTTCATTGTAGATTGGTGTGTCTTTGCTAAATGTTTTTATTTGGGTTTGTAGAGGTTTAAGTTCCATAGCATTGTTGCATAGACCTTGTTGTTGTTCTTTTGGCATTTCAAACGTGAGTAGCCTCTTAGATTGAACCTCTGTGTTTGTAGCAAACCTTGGTGTTCTACTACTTATCGGAAGTCCACTTGGCCTACTGTTTGTTATCGGCCACATGATTGTGGTTTAACCAGGTCGATGGATACAACTCGGTTCTCCTTTTTACCAGCAAGGGGCGGTAGTACTACTGATCTTGTCCCGTTGATAGACAAGACAGGAACTGCTTTTCTGTAAGAAGGCCCAAATTCCTTCTTTACCGCGATCTTTTCTCTGACTAGATCCCCGACTTTTGGAATCCAGACAGGTCTTGCTGGGACAGGTGGTTTTTCTTCAGTGGTCGTTGGCTGTTGTTTCAACGTTATGTTGCTCAGGTCTTTCCTTGTTTCGTTTAAGTCCTGTAAAATAGCCAAACGATCTTTGATATCAAAGCTTTTTTCTTTAACCACTGAAGTCTGACTGTCAAGATCTAAGACCATCATTCTAGTTCCAAACAATAGTTCGTACGGACTGAATCCCCTCAGAGAATTTCTTGGCAGGTTATTTAGACTACGTTGGACACTTATTAGATGTTTGACCCACCCAGCTCCCGAACCTAATACCTTCGCTGTTATAGATTGCTTTATGCCTTTGGTTTTTTCTTTACACCATCCCGTTCCCTCAGGTAGGAAGTGAGAAGAGTCCCGCTATGCTATGCTCATTTGGCAATGTTTTTCATACGCTTTAGGGCAAGAAGAAAAAACATTCAGCCAAACGTAGTATGCTTCTAGCGTATATGCCATTATAGACTCGCAAATCTTTTTCTAACAGTCCAGACGTCAGCCGAGTGCTGGGGCCTACATCACAAGTGGAAACTAGTCTTTATATGTTAATTGGACGCTTTAGTCTTTATTGTTGATCAATTCTGGAGTGAAACGCCATGCTAATATACCGTTTCTCTCGCCACTGCGATCTCTATTGCAGTCTGGGCAGTTCTTTACAAAGATGTGATGATGCAGGCTCATACCTGGCCACCAGTACACTGATTGTAATTCTTCCAGAGAATCTTTTTGTTTAAGGTGTCTGAGATCCTTACCCATATGTGCGTCTGCTATTAACAAACCTCTCCTGTCCATGTTTGGAATCACTCTGTCCCCCACTCCAGGGATTCGAGCAAAAGGAACGGAGTTTGCATCGATTATGTATGTATAATTGAGTGGATAGTTGATCGGTAGTGCTGAGCAGTCGCCTTTTGATGACGTTTTCACCGCCAGCATAGTTTCACCGTCAATGTGTTTTACTGTACGCTTTTTCTTGACTACGGAAGCCGATTCAGTTGCTGCCGTTGTGGCTTTCTCAGCCAATGAATTCCCTCCAACGTGAACGCCATCACGCTGATGAGTCACTGAATGTATCACGTGAGTTTTTGGTAGTTCTTTCTGGAAAAGAGCTACTTGTTCCCAAAGCACTTTTTGCTTTATTGTTGCACCTGTGTCATCTTTGTAACCGTTTTGAATCCATTTCTGTAAATCGTTATTGTATGATTTGACGCAGTAATACGAATCGCACACAATAAGTGTTGGGAATTCGCGATCGGCATTATCTAGCGCCATTTTTAACGCTATTATTTCAGTTTGTTGTTCTGAATTATTTTCCACTGAGTGTGTTTTTGTAAGTAGAGGTCTTAATTTACCTCCGCGCCACACTTCTTTTACAATTTCGCATGTGGCCTTGTAAGCCAGCTCTCCCCAAACTGAGGGTTGAGCATGCCCGTCTGTATGTATTACACAGGCGTACTGTCGTAAAGGCAGAATGTCGATTGGCAGAGGGTATTTTATTTCATATTCTAGATATTTTAATTCCTTTAATTCTGGATCAAAGTAGTATTTTACTTTGTCCGTTGCAATTGAATTCACCCATTGTATCGATTCTGGATTCAACGCTGTTTTTGGTAAATTACATGGGGTTGTTAATGCCTCAAAGGCTGACTCCGCTGTTCTGACTGTGATATGTCTACCGTCGGCGTTGTCTTTTTCTCTTGCTATAGCCGTTTGAACTGCATGAACAATGTTGTCTTTAATACTGAACTTCTTTTCAGCTTCTGCGTACAAGTGTGATTTGTATGCAATTGGTACCTTTTCTCCCTCATTAGAGGTCAGGTATGTGAATCCACATCTTCCTGGGATGACTCGAATCACAAGATTGCGTGAGTTATCACGTGTTTCTAATTTTGTTTTAATTAGCATGTCTGTTTGTAAAGATCTCAAAATTTCTGTGTGTTTTTGAGTCCAATTGATTCTTTTAAAATCTGGTTTTATTAGATCATAAAGTGGTTTGATCCTTTCTGCGTAATTTGCAATGTATGTTCTTCAGAAATTTAGGAAGCCTAGAATTGATTGTAAGTTTTTTTGTGTTCTAGGAGCTTGGAGTACTGCACATTTCTCTAGGAAATTGTCAGCCAGGCTTTTGCCTTCACTTGATAATTCATATCCTAAAAACAGGACTGTTAGATGGGCAATTCTTGATTTTTTAAAGTTGAATTTGTAACCCTCTGCTGCGAACCCAAGTATTATGGTGTTCACTCTCTTCAAGTGAGTATCCAAGTCATCATCTGTTAGGTAAATGTCGTCGACATATGATAATGCCTCGTCATCGTATGTTTGTAGTAATTCTGTTACTCTCTTTGAGAATAATCCTGGGCTATTCTTGTGCCCCTGGGGTAAACGGCAGAAACTTTTTTGTGAGCCATTTACCGAGAACGCAGTCAAATATCTGCTTTCTGGTGCTATATTTTGACAAAAGAATCCATTAGAGATGTCTAATGTTGTTTTGTATTTTTTGCGTACTATGTTATTCATTAGTGCAGCACTATGTGAGTTTTGCACTGCAAAAGTTTTGCAACATGAGTTAAGGTGTCTGTAATCCAAAACTAGACGATATGAGTTGTCTGGTTTGGAGACAGGAAACAAAGGATTGTTCATTTGTGAGGTGCAAGTTTCAATCACACCCTGGTATTCAAGTTGATCTAGGATCTCTTTTACCTGTTTTTTAGCTTCTTGCTTAATTGGGTACTGCCTCTGTGCAGTAGGTTGTGATTTTAACTGGATTTTGTGAGGAGGAGAGTCCTCATCCCATCCTACATGATTTTTATATAAAGCAGGAGCTTGAGCTACTGCCCACTTTCTAGCAAGTGTATATTTTTTATGAATTGGAATGTGATTTGAGAAGGCAGGCATAATTATTTCTTTTTACTAATGTCATATATGATAATCCAGTTACACGATTATCGAATATACTCAGTTATTTTAGTTGACAGTATTCACCTTTTCTAATAAATTTGTCGTTTTGGTGAACAACTGTTTTTTATACTTACCCTCTTAGTTTGGCCTTTGGACACCATCCCTCTGGAGGTGTCATTTGATCTCTGGACACTTCTACATTCTCCAGAGGTGCCTCGGGTGAGGCAGGCATACTATACCTTTGACCACCCAATGACTATGCCATGACGCTAGATGAGGGGCGGAAAAACGAATATACCGCATCGTCACAATCTTCAGCGTCTATGAGGGTTGTCAAAGAGAACCAATGGTTTTTGTAGATACAAGTGTCCCTTTCTCACTGATTATTAAGATATTGTTCTTGGGGAACTGAACGGGACAAGAATTCCTCATCCCTCTCCTTTGATGAATAATTATTTCTTCGCCATGAGGGCACTCTCTGACGAACTCGGGTGGCCAGTCTTTTTCAGCTAGAAGGATGTCATAGCCCTGGGAGAGATTATCCCAAAATAGTCCCCTTATTTTTCTAGTCTTATCCCCCTCTATACGCAATGTAATTTCATATATTTTGTGAGGTTTGCTAACTCTGGTGTCGGCAGTTTCCACTTGAATATATTCATTCGTGTCCACTGTCTCCAGATGATTCATAAGGGCTTTGCGAGCTATGCTCACTTCTGCTGCGCTGTCTAGCATTGTCTGAGCCCATTCTCCGTTTTTCAGCTGTGTCCTCAGTATTCTCTGCATCTTTGATTACTTTAATACTGGCTACCTTCTTTTTTGGAAATTGTAACTTTTTATTCGGATGAGCAGGTTCCTTGTTTTTGGACTTGACGTGCTCTTCCCTGTGTTCTGATCGTCCTCTTCTTTCCGATTTCTGCGAGGAAGTCTGAAAAGATTGAGAGGGACGTGTATCATTATCTTGATATCTATCAGGTTTCTTTATATTATCCCTATTTCTAAGGTTGTATTTTTTCCCAGAGGGCTCACTTTGGGGAGACCTGCGTCCTTGGTTCGGAAATCTTTCTCTCCGCCGAGGAGACCTTCCTCTGGACTGGAATCTTTTTTCTTTAGGATTGGATTGTTTGTTTCCATCCCAGCTCTTTTTTTGAGTGTTTAAATTATTTTTAATAAATATCTTTTCAGGACTTTCAATCAGTTGAGGTTTTACCGGTATTCCACCCAGACTATCTCTTCCTAGTTCTTCATAGGATTTCTCTATGATTCTGGCAATTTCAGTTGGTTGGTCTGCTATATCTGTCTCTTTTAACCTTTGGCGGATCGCCACGTTTGCTGCTTCTCCCTTTATGTTGGCTAATAATATTGCAGAGACCTGCTTGAAATCTTTCAGTAGTTTCATACCCAGAGTTAAAGCAGGTTCTGGACCATATTCATCTTGAATTTGTTTTAGCACATCTGGTATTACTGACATGGATGGTACACCATGTGTTTTTGTGTATATGGAAGCAAAGACTGTACTCCAGGTGTCACAGTCCTCCACGTGTGGTGCGATTCCCATTGGAAGACAGATAGTCAGAATCCTGTGTTTTTCTACCGTGGTGGTGTATGGAAACACCGCCTCTATTTGAGTGATTTTTTGTGCTAGCCAGAAAGGTATTTGTTCCCGTTTTGCGGGTACTTTACCCAGACAGGACTGTATGTTCTGTGGTGTAATTTTATTTGTGTTACCCTGATGAGGGGTCAGCTGTGGAATTGTATTTACTGGTTGGATTGTTGAAGTCCGCATTACATATTGGACTAATTGTCTATGTATTTTGATTAGTTGTTTTAGCTGTGCTAAAAGATCTGGTGCAGGCATTTCTTCAATGTCTGGATGTGGTGTATATCCGGCTAGGACCGGCCACGTTGCTCCTGGTCTACCTAGTGGACCGAGCCTGGTGATGTGATTATTATGTTTTAGGGCGCCATTAAACAAGAGCAGGTGCTCTTGGAATTTGAGTGGTACTTCCACCTCCTCGAAAGGAGTGTAGGTATCCGGTGGTTCCTCTATTTTATAATAGTGGAACTCTTTTGCTACAGCGTTTGCTGCTGGAAAGTTTATCCATGAATAGAATACCTCTGTCTGCCGATATTCGTGTGCCTCAATTACGAATATGACTGTACCACCTCTCGATGTCAGTCCATTTTCTATAAGTTTTAAAGTTATAGATTTTCTTATGTTGACCGGGATGAGTTTTGCCTCCGGGTCATTTTGCAGCAGAGTATTGTCTGCTACTAGGAGTTCAGCTGCTATTCTAACTGTCTCCCTTTCTTCATCACTGTCTATCATTTTACCGACAGGAAGGTTATTCTGTTTGTTTGCAGATCAGGTTTCTATGGAAACAAAGATTAGGTGCACAATATTTTGGAACAGTGTATCCTTCAACGTTGAATAAACCAAGAACCATACATAGGAGTCTCCTCCTGCGAGGTTTGGCGGATATGACCTTTTACCCACTCCAGACGTCTTTGGAGTATTATGGGAAAAAAAGGGGGTTCTGTGTGAAAAAGCACGACTGAGTTACTCTAATGTCTTGCGTTAGTTTTATCGCCTATCCAAATGTTTGGGCGCCATGTAGTGTAGTTCCTATTATCCCAATAGGCTCTGCGCATTGGAATAATATCTTCAATAGTATAGATCTAGGGCAGAGGTTAACTATGTCTTCTACTGACGATATTAGACTTAAAGTTTTTGGTTTTGCCAGCTAGCTCAGAGTTCACTAGAAACTTTCTCGAATAGACAAGGAGGAGTTTAACTTCCCTGGATAGACAAGAAGGGATTTAGTTTCTGACAACCATAGAACATGACAACTTTGCTCTCCCCCAATCAAGAGTGTATCTCTAGAGTCGTGTGAAAACAAAAGACAACTTATTTTACTCAGTCAGTACGTGCATTCTTAGTTTCACCAGTTTGTAGAGAAAAGGAAGAGACGGGCGTGTTCAATAAAAGATGTTATTTATTGATCAGTCTCTTTTCTCGTACAAGAGAAATGAATTGATATTATTGCGATACTTATGGTTAAGTAAAGTGCATACAATAAAAGCAGAAGTATAAAATAATACTGCAGAAGCATTGATATGGTTTCTAAGCCATGTGATAGTTAAAATTGATAAAATAGATACATACATATATACATTTGACTAACCGTACTCAACTGGTGCTTCTAACCACTCCTATCCTAGTGTACCTGACCTAAACCTAATACGTGGGCGGGAGTAGATAAGTAGCAGTTTAAGTTAAGTTTGTTTTGCCAAGTGACTGACTCAAGAATTCTCTGCAAGGGGTTGTTCAGTTCTGTACCTGAGATCTAGAATGGTTGAGGGCTGGTATCTCTCGTCTCTGGTCTTGATATTCCAGCTGCCTGCGAGGGCTGCTTGGAAGCGCCGGAGCTGGATTTCTCGGCAGGAGAAAAACAGCGTCTCGTTCTCAGCGCGTCAGGAAGGCGGGGCAGCGCGTGTGGGCTTTGCTCTCTGCTGGGCTCCTCAGCGCGTCTCGCTGCTCCGATCTCGTCACCACCGCGTGTGTTTGCTTAAGGCAATGTCGGTAATATTTATACCTGTAAGGTGTCGAGATTGACGTAAGGATGGACATGGATACGTCAATAAGGATGTCATACGAACGGGCTTGTTCGCACATTCTTTTGCTGAAGTTCTCGGTGAAATCAAAGCAATGGCCGCAGGGATTTTCCCAGGTTGTCATAGGTTTGATTTGTTTTGAGAACTCCGTATGCCTTATCAGGGGCTGGAGGAATAGTGCTTGTCTAATTAGATGGCATGCGTTATTACCTAATCAGATAACACGTTTCTGTGCGGTGGTGTGGCTTAATCAGATAACGGTTTTGCACCGTGGGTCGGCTGTTAGTTAAGTATTAACCAGAACAGGGCCGGGAATAGGGGAATCGATACAGAACCTATAGGAATACATCACAGTCATTTATACAAGATATCTGCGCTGATCTAATATTAGAATCCTGAAACTTTAACGTAGCCGCCAATACTTTCCCTGCTCGATTATTTAGGAGCAGCTGTTTGGACTTCTGCGCCTGGACACCAATATGAGCTCTCATAGTCACAATCGAGTTATAAGAGTATTTGAGATTCTTAATATCTTGTAAGAGCGCCTTATCTCTAGAATTCCTATATAAGGATTCTTTTCACTTAATGTTATCCGCTAAATCAGTAAGTTCCTTCTTAATATCTGAATTCCTTTTTGCCATTTTTTGAATGATCTGCCCCCTGATCGTACATTTAAAGGCGTCCCATAAAACCATAGGAGAGCTAACCGAGGCCTCATTCTCCAGGAAAATTTTTGTAATATCCTTGTTAAATAAGTCCACTTGAGTCTGATCATACAAGATCTCTGTATTCAGATGCCAAGTGCGTGGTTCCCTTGAATCTCAAAAATTGAGGAGCGTATAGGAAACCGCAGCATGATCAGAGACAAGGATAGGATGTATAACAGGAGTCGAGGAATCATTTAGAAGGGCTGAGTGGACTAGAAGATAATCGATACGATAGAAGCTAGAATGAAGAGAAGAAAAAAAGGTGAAGTCGCTTCCAGTGGGATTATGCATTCTCCAAACATCCGTAAGATTAGAGAAGGAACACATATTAATCATCTGTTTGTGAGCCCTAGGGGGACGAAACTTAAAAGCAGAATTCCTGTCCAAAATGGGATCCATTTGGGGATTAAAGTCCTCTCCAACAATCAAATTACCATTATGAGGAACTTCTGAGAGCTTTTTAGTAATAAGACGCCAAAAAGATGGATCATCACAATTAGGTGCATACATATTCATGACATAAATATCGAGAGAACCATTGGATAAACGAGTCAGCAACCATCTACCCTCTGAGTCATGTTCCGCAGTAACAACATTCAAACCGGAATTTTTGGAAATCATAGTCACCACACCGTTCTTCTTACCAGAGGCCTCAGAACAAACAACATCAAGAACCCACTCCTTCCGCAACAATAGAGCTTCTTGATACGATATTTTGGTTTCCTGTAACAATACTAAATCACTAGAAAGGCTTTTACAATAATCCAAAACTTTTGCCCTCTTCACAAGATGATTCAAACCTCGCACATTGAGTGATAAAACATTCAAACCTGGCATAATAACGAAAAACCAAAAATCCAAATACTTCTTGGTACAAGAGAAAAGAACCCCATAATATTACCATCTGCACAACGAAGACAAAACAGAACCGCTGAAGACACAAATAATGGAAACCAGCAGGAGACTCTAGAGAAGGAATAAGTAAAGATTGGAAAAAGAAAAAAGCAAAGAGAAAAAAGAAGAGAAGAAACAGGAAAAAAGAGAAAAAAGATCCCACCAGGAGAGGTCTATAATAGACAAAATGCATACGAGGGGGGAACATGAAGGAGCAACCAAGGAGGCCAACAAAAACCCTAATCACCCACATAAGCATACCACAAAAAAGAATAAGAAAGAGGGAGCAGAGAGCGGTAAATCAGAAAAAAAAAAAAAAAATATATATATATATATATATATATATATATATATATATATATATATATATATATATATATATATATATATATATATATATATATATATATATATATATATATATATATATATATATATATCGCTCCAACAATCCCTCCCCGTAATCCACGGGAACCAGGAGGCAGCACTCCAAAGGTAGGTACACAAATCAATTTTATTTACTCTCAAAGCGCTTTCGGCACTCGGCCTTCGTCAGTCACCCGGGATGCTGTACTGAGTTACACGCTTGCTTCCCTTGCACGCCTTACATCGTCCACATGGAAAGAAACCTTTCATAGGTTCGATTTTAGGTTTGGGTTTCAGTTCATCATGGTGGCTATGGACCAAATATTTGTCTAATTATGAGGAACGAATTCTTATTGAACTTTTTTCCAGGAGGATTGTGTTATGTTGTATATAAAATGATAAATGCATGCCCATCCAGGGCTTTATCAACGAAAAGAAGAACATGAGACTTTAGAAAAAGTATATTGCAAAATAAGCCCATACAGGGCGTGATTTCATGATTTGCATTTTTTCGCTTTGTGTATGTTGTTTAATTTATTCAATTAGATACACTGTGGTATGATTTACACATTGCGATATACACCATTCTAAGATGGCGATCGCCACTTTAATGATTTTGAGTATGGGAGTCCTATCTTTATGTTGATTACCCGAGCAACGCGGGTGTTTAAATACATGATGTGGTAGATGGTCAGCGTCTCATCACTGACGAAGGCCGAGTGCCGAAAGCGCTTACTGACGAAGGCCGAGTGCCGAAAGCGCTTTGAGAGTAAATAAAATTGATTTGTGTACCTACCTTTGGAGTGCTGCCTCCTGGTTCCCGTGGATTACGGGGAGGGATTGTTGGAGCGAAATATTGTGTCGGGTGCACCCCCGACTGGCAGGCACCCGCCTCTGAGTGCAACAGGCTGGTGCGAGTGGAGCGGTCATATATATATATATATATATATATATATATATATATATATATATATATAATAATGGTGGGGTAGAATGTTTCCACAACTACCAGCACGCATCACTGGAGATCGCGTGCACAATGGGATAAAATAGGTGTGGCAGTACCGTGGTTTGCCATTTGTTACCCTGTGAAAAAGAGGCTGGAAGCTTTGAAACGCGTTGGGGTTTGAAATACAGCAGCGATAAACAGCTTTCCATATATAAAAGGTTTGGTGAAACCTTACTGCCTCGGAGTAGCGTCCTTTCCTGAAGAGGCACTTTTGGATATCTATACTACTATTATAAAGGAAGAACTTTCAGCCTTTGAGGCGGGTAAACTCGGGAACCACAGCGCCAATCCACACACCCGATACACCGTTGGAATCGTCAGGGTGTGTAGATGGTTATAGGCTATATAAATTACAAAAAAAGTTATTTAAAAAATGTACAGTAAAAAAAAAGTAGTCCCTCTGAAGTAGCGCCGGCCGCGACGTGCGTGCTCACATCAGGAGCGCGGGGAGGAGCGGCGTCCAGGAGCGTGACGAGAAGCGGCAGACATGGCACGGGGGAGGAGCGCTGATGTGAGAAGCAGCGGACAGGCCAGTGGCGGTGCGACCAGCGGACAGCCGGGAGGAGCGGCGGCTGAGGTAAGGGGACCCATGTCGGGGCAGGCGGGGGATGGGCTGGGCGGGGGCCCGAGCTGCAGGAGAAAAGAGAATGATCCCGTGTTTTTATGGTGAAAGGTGCGACCAGCGGACAGCCGGGAGGAGCGGCGGCTGAGGTAAGGGGACCAATGCCGGGGCAGGCGGGGGGACGGGCTGGGCGGGGGCCGGGGCTGCAGGAGAAAAGAGAATGATCCCGTGTTTTTATGGTGAAACAGCAATCATTAACACACCTCTAGGCCAAAAACATTAGCTATGATGTAAGCTTTCCCAGCCAATGTACACTCTGTAGAAAGGATTGGTCAGCTGTACACCTCTGCAAAGAAGAACAGACATATTTAAAGCAGTATATCAGCAGCGGACAGGCAGGAGGAGTGGCGGCTGAGATAAGGGGATCCATGTCGGGGCAGGCGGGGGTCGGGGCAGGCGGGGGACGGGCCGGGCAGGGGCCGGGCTGCTGGACAATGTCGGGGCGGGCAGGGGTCGGGGAAGCCTGTTGCTCCCGGACAACGTCGGGACGGGCTGCTAGTATATATATATAGTGTATATATATATATGTATATATATTACTTACTGGCGGTCGCCAGTAGGTAGTTATAGTTAGGACCTAGTTTCCATAGGAAATCTGCAACATTCTATTGGGAATAACTCTGGTGCCGGTTGAGGAGTTTGTGTGTAATTTTCCAAAATTTCGGCCAGCTCCGCTCCGCTCCGCTCCTTCCCTGAAAGTCTCGGGTAGATTTGTCAAGCGGGGGCAGAGAAAAAAGGGGCGTCCCAAAAACGTGTTTTCCCCATGTTAATTTCCATAGGACCTTTAGACACGGCTACAGCCCGAAACGCTGAACAGAATTACACCAAACTTGGCAAAATGGTAGAGTCTGGTACACAGATCACGCTTTTGGTTAAATAGTGTAAATCCCTCCAGTAGTGCCTGAGAAAATTAAAGTTGAAATCAATTATATATCTATATGCGCGCACCGTGCGCGCACCGTACGCGCACCGTACGCGCACCTTGCCATGCACGAGCTTCATGCTGATTGGCTGCCACTGTCTGTCAACACTCCAAAACAGAAATGGATGGCAGCCATCTTGTGCCTCAGTAGACTGAGGCACAAGAAAGCAGAAAAAAAAATGTAGAACTTAAAAAGGGGGCAGGGTAGAAGCACCCTGACCCCCTAGGCCTGCTCAGGGGGTCCCACAGGGACCCCCAAGGCGTCAGGGGACTGCGTTGCAGAGATGAGTAGAAACATTTTTTATTAATTTATATTAAAAATATGTAATGTCATTTAAAAAATAATATATCTAAAAATATAAAATTTATAATAATATAGTAAATCAGTATAAAAAATATAACAATTATTACATTAACAAATTTTCATTTACAAAACTATTGAAATTCACTGAAAAAACCATAGGTTACAGCCACGTTATAGTTAGGAATTAGCATTTAAAAACCTTTGAAATTCACTGAAAAAACTGTAGGTTTTACACACGTTATAGTTAGGAATTAGCATTTAAAAAATCTTTGAAATTCACTGAAAAACCGTAGGTTTTACACACGTTATAGTTAGGAAGTAGCATTTACAAAACCTTTGAAATTCACTGAAAAAACCGTAGGTTGGACACATGTTATAGTTAGCTGGACATTTCACTCATATAAAACCATTGAAATTAGTTAGTTCAGCTAACTATAACTCGCGCGCCCGCAATGCACTGCTGATGACGTCACATATTACATCACTCATGACATGGTCAGTGACATCACTCATGACATCACTCATGACATCACTGATGACATCACTGATGACATCATCCTTGTGGGTGAGTGGCAGATCTTCTCTCACCCTAATATAACTTTTATTACACACATTGAAAAATAGAAAATAAAATTTTCAATACAATAGACATACCAATGCCACTTACAACACACCTATTTAGTAATTCCAAGATCTATACACACATCCACTCATTCATCAATAGACATATACAGTCACTCATACATGTACTCACTCATCATATGTACTCATACACTGATACATCCTGATCATCCTGTTACACACCGACACTCATCCATAGAGTTACTCACACATAACTCATATGTACTAGTTTAAAACATATGTACTTACTCACAAATACACTATTACAACAGTCATTCATTCACTAACACACCCATATATACACTCATCCACCCATACAGATTTTTTTTTTACCTATATAGCTACTCACCACACACACTCATCCACCCATACAGTCCTGCACTTATGCTGCCTTCAACACATACAAGCAGTAAGTCACTCATTCATGCATCTATGCACTACGTAAGACCTCCCAACGAAGCATACAGACACTCAAACACTCAGACACTCCTACTGATAATCAAACAAACAATAACCTATATAGACACTCATGTATCACTCATATAGCTACTCACCAACACATGCAGCCACTTATACAGAAAGTGAGAGATTGATACAGAAATGTATATATTTAAACATTACTCACTAACCCATGTATTCATTAAGATACACTTAATCAGTCAGTTATACAATCTATTTTTCACCAAAAAAGCAGCCATTTATACACTTATATACCCATTTCTTCTTCCATCAACCTTCAGATATACATATATAAACATATTTAATTTTCAGAAAAACACCCATTCAATGGATGATTTCATCAGTGATGTCATCAGTGATGTCATTTGAGATGTCATCAGTGATGTCATGAGTGATGTCATTGACCATGTCATGAGTGATGTAATATGTGACGTCATCAGCAGTCCATTGCGGGCGCGCGAGTTATAGTTAGCTGAACTAACTATAACGGGGGAATTTCAATGGTTTTATATGAGTGAAATGTCCAGCTAACTATAACGTGTCCAACCTACGGTTTTTTCAGTGAATATATATATATATATATATATATATATATATATATATATATATATATATATATATATATATATATATACATACATTCTATGAATTGATAAAAACAGTTGATCTAACAAGGAGCCATCAATCAATATGAACAGCTTTGAGAAGCAAAGCATATATAATGTTCCTCCTAAACATAACATGGCAAATTATAGAACAGTATATAGTAAAGGAAACGTACCTAAGTAGATAGAAAATCACAACATCAAAAGAGAATTAATGTACAACAATTTATACATCTCGTAAATGAGAGGCAACTAGCAAAAAATAAGCAGTTTATAATATCAATAGGCTATTTAATAACAGGGTAAGGGAGCATTGGAAAATGGTACAAAATATATGAATAATGAAACAACACAGTCAAAAGTAAAATATGAACCATTAGTTTGAATGATCTGTGAATGAATGAATTAGAAACAAACTGCATATTATACCCACATAGAAACCAATATGGAAAATATATAACAGACCATAAATATACAGACACACCATCAGACAAGAACAAAAGGCCAAATAAAAATTGATATAAACAACGGACAAGACTGCAACACAACATATATGTATACATTAAGCTATCTTAATAGAAAAAGAGTAAAGGAGAAGTACCTAAATAAAACATTAAACTAAGAAGTATCAAGGAACTACAACCTCGAGCAAGAGATGACAATAGTTCCCCAGTAACATCCAACACTAAGAAAGGAGAAATACTACTCTAAGAAAGAATAAACAAGGAAATTAGAAAAAGAGACCAAAGAGAACAGTAGTAAAGGACAATGTTACTGGAGACATAGACAACAAAGAAAAGGAAAATAAAGGTATGAAAAAAATCGCATCTTATACCATGGGAGCAGAACCTGCAAATAAAGGGGAGAACATACTTAAAAGCTGCAAGTACCATCAAACAAATTTCCTAAAGTAGTAACAGGTACCCTAGCATTATCATCAGGATACAAAAATCAATAAGAGCAAAATTACAGACATCTCACAAGAAATAGTCAAGACTCAGAAGGACCAGGAGAAGAAGTAGACTCCATCTGGGATTCGGTCTGATTATCAAAAAAGGTAGACAAGTCAGAAGGCTCATAAAAAATCTGTGTGCGACCTCTAAAGGTTATCCGAAATCGTGAAGGACCAGCAAAAGAAAACGTATTGTTCATGTCTAGAAGTCTTCTCAGCAAACTGAGGAAACCTTTCCGTCTGATGACAGTATCTCTAGCAAAATCCTGGGATATAGCAATTCTGTGATCTTCCCAGTTAATCACTTTAATTTTCGTCATCTGAGCCAAAATTTGTTCAAAATGTTGATGTCGCAATGGATTAAAAACCACAGGTCTAGGATGAGGTGAGGACTTTGGTCTAAATGTAGGAACCCTGTGTGCACGCTCTATTTCAAAGTCCCTCTGAAAAGAAATATTCAACACAGTAGGGATCCAATTGAGCAAAAACTCTAGCATTGATGGCGCTGTTTTCTCTGCATCCTCGGGTAAACCAAAGATACGTAGATTGCTTCTACGATTCCTATCCTCCTGCTCTGTAAGATCTCTCCGTAAAGCAGCCAAGGAGCGCTCCATATTCTGCATCGATTTAGCCTGTTGGTGTGAGGCATCCTCCACTGCACTTATCCGTGCTTCAGCATTTGATACATGAAGTGTTAAGTACTTGAAATCATTCCTGATTGCTGCAACTTCAACTTGAAGTAAATCAATATTAGTTTTAGTGGTCTGTGCAATATCATGAACAGGATTTAGGCGAGAAAGAATAGCATCTAAGGTTGTACCAGAGTCCTTCGGTACAAGCTCCGGAGTAGGAGAAGTTTGCTTAGACCTTTTAAGGTTACCTTTAGAGTCCTTGGATTTGGGAGAAAGACCCATGTTTTCTGCCCTGAGAAAAGGTAATAGAGCAAAGAAGAAGCCCTTAGCGTATAGTTGTCTCCACTGAGGCAACACCAGACACCTCACTGTTAGAGAGCAGCCGCCTGAGAGACACCAGGAAGAGCAACTTAGAGCGTAAAATATAAAGCTTTTAATGCCCCTCAACAAATTAAGTCAAAACAGCGCTCACACCTGCACCCAAAATATGGTAGCCTATAAGGACAACAGGTTGAAACATGTGCAAGGTAATGCTAGAGAAGACACCAACATGTTGGAAGTTCAAGCACAATGGGAAATGTATGTCAAAGCAGTATCCACAGCAGGAGCAAACTGCAGGTGAAGCATGAAGTACTTGAAAGAGCGACATACAGAAGGAGGTGCACTTAGATATTCCACTGTAATGAATATATGGCGAGGTGCAAAAGCAGAAACCCAAAGAGACTCTGACTGAAAAAATACTGAAAGGACAATAGCAGGCTACAGACAGTACTTATCCCCAAAGCGTTCAAAAGCTGTTGTTCATGCTGCCATTTTGAGGAGCCCTTCTGCGGAAAAAAGCTGCTACATACGATTGTGGTCTAAAAGGCGCCGCAGTCTCACCAAAACCGCTCACAGTGCTCTCCGCGCTTTCTGCCGGTACAATCCGACATTCCTGTGAGGAAAAACGGGTGCGTTCACGTATTGAAACGCGCAACCTCCCGGCGACACGACGCGACAGAGCTCACAGGAATGCGACCATCTTGGCTGCGCGCAAGCCACGCCTCCCCCTATTGAAACACGCAACCTCCCGGCTACGCGACGGAGCTCAGAGGAATGCGGCCATCTCGGCGGTGCGCAAGCCAACCCCCCCTGTGACAGGTAAATCCTAATCCCCCAGATCCTTGTCCCTGCCTAGAGTCCTAAAACTTCGCTCCTACCTCTTGAAAACCAAACCCCTCCCTGAGCTCTAAAATCTTACCTACCCTCAGTCCTTAAAATTACCCCACCCTCCCAAAGCCCTAAAACTACTGACCACCCCAGCCTGAAAAGCTACCCTGCCCTCCACTAAGCCCTAAAAACTACTCTGACGCCCCCAAGTCCTATAAACTATCCTTTCCCAGTGCTAAAAAGTATTGCGGTCCCTGCCCCCACTCTGAGCCCTAAAACTGCTTGCAAGACCCCGCCCTGACACCTAAAACGACCCCCTTCCCTCCTAAAAACAAACTACTCCCACAGCCCTAAAAATGACCCTGACTCCCAGCCCTGAAAACTACCCTCAGCCCATACAAACTACCCCCACACCCTCAAAACCGGGCCCCAGCCTCAGCCACACTTAGCTCACCTTATCCCTTCCTCTCCTGATCCTTCCTGCTTCTGCCAGCTAGCAGCTGGACCACGCACTGCCTTAACCAGGCATATGCGCTGTTAAGGCATATGCGTAGTGAAGGCACGCGTGGTAGCCCTTGTGAATTTGGAATATGTGTTGCCCTGCCAGCGTTGTTCGGACTGTTTCCCCCCCCATACTACATGACTAACCTCGAGAAAACGAAGGTAGTTGACTCCAGTAATAGGGTCATAAGGAAGAAGACTTAACATTGTGGGGAAGCTCTATGTCCAGAAGTTGGAGCTAAGTATTTAGGCATCACCTACACTTGAACACACTGAAAACGAGGGTGGCATCACAAATCACAGCGCTACAGACTTTAGCAACAAAATTACAAAACCCCACTTGGAAGCCTCTGGTAACAGCAGTAAAAGCAAATTTCTCCCATCGCTGACATACTGCCTCAAAACCTTCCCTGGGAAATGTGCAAATTTCTTGTGAATAGCCCAAGGTAAAGTCTACCGTCTCATCTTTCGATTACCACAAAGCGCCTTACAGGTGCAAGGTGCAAATTAGACTGGAATTTGGCCTACAAGAACAAGAAGTAGCACAAGAGGGGGCTCTCCTCAAACACGCTTCCTTACTGAAGCAGGCAAAAAAATACATTAAGAGGGCTGCTATGGCAAGAAATGGCTTTAAACACTTCTCAGAACACAATAGCAGGATAACAAAAATAATAGCGGCAATAAAACATTTGAAAGCGGAACAGCTGTGGAACACTTAGCCATTGCACCAGCTGTTTAACCTTGTGCTGAATAAACAGATTAAATGGATCTCCTGGTTGGAAGATAAAGTAAGATTTAGGTTACGCAAGCATGCATGGATGATCATTGATGCCTGCAGGGCACCGAACGCACAATCTTACTTGAATGCATTCTCAGAAATCTTTTTTAAATTACAGTGGTTCAAGCCAGAATTGGTATCTTGCCATCATTTGATGCTGTGCCAAAATGGCATCCACCAATGGAGAACAAGGCCTGCAGGTTATGTCAATACCCACGGGGAGACTTCTCGCATATATGTTAGGGAAACAGCCTTTGCAATGAGATTTTTACCTTATTGTGCCTTTACCACGCATTTTTTAGCAAGCATATTTTTACTGCGAATATGCATTTACAAAACGTGCCAATACCATGCATTTAAGGTAAATTGAGGGGGTGGGAGGTCTCCCACCAAAAATACATTGTTTTTAAATCTAAAAACAATGCGTGGCAATGGCATGTGCTGTAAATGCATATTTGCGCTAAAGACATGCATGCAAAAAATGCGTGGCAAAGGCTTTCGAAGTAATTGTCTGCGTTGTACCGTCGTGCAACCTAAATGTTATGGATCTGGACTGTCTTGGCGCAAATTGTATATTCGAAATATTTTCAATTTAAATGGCTTCAGAACTTGCCACCAAGCAGTATTGTTCTGTATAAAAGGTTCTACGCCACAAATTCAGCGTGCTTTGCTAAATTTCTCTCAAAAACGGACCAGTTAATAAAACAGGATAAAATGGAACCTCAGGAAAATGAAGTGCCCGGAGATTACACATAATCCCATCTCAAGAAGCTTCGATTGTGTAGTAAAGTCCTCATTTTTTAAACTGGCCAATATAATGGTAATGCTGATGTATCTATCTGAGGGCCTAAAGGTGTGAATGTTTTAAATCAATCCTGTCTCAATTAATTTCGGGCAAATTTGCTCATACTGCCCAACTGTTCCTGATTGGCCATATGACAAGTGAAGATTGGCCAATCCTCTTTGGCAACAAACAATTTTTTCTTTGCCTGATTTACAGCTGTTTCGCGTATTTCTAGGCCTTTGTCCGCACAATTATTCTAGCAGCCTATGGAAATTGTATCTCTTGAACTTGGACAATATGCGGAAAGTAGCCAGTTCCTACTTGGTAGAGTAAAAACTGATGCAACGAATAGTTACAGCTCCTGCGATTTAAGTGAGGAATGATTTTACATTGATTGTTAAACTTTACACGTGTGGATTAGCCATGTTGATGTTTATTCCCTATTGGGAATATTGCACAGTCACACTTTATCAGTTTGTGGACTGAAGCTCTTAAATTGCCGCTGAACTGCACTCTTGCTTCTTGCTGTGCCTACATTTTATGCTGACGCTTCGCACCTTTGATTTTTTTTTTTTAACAAGGCACTTGGGTTTTAATCAATTTTCTAATGTACTGAGAAATAGTAGAGGTTTTCTATTGGTAATTACAAGGGTTTAAATTAACCGCGTAAACAAAGATTATTTCTAGGAAAAACACACAAGACATGTAAGAAAAATAAATAAAAATGCTCAGATTTAAGACAACATACTGTACATTTTTGTACAGATTGATACAGGAAAGCATGTAATTTGATCTTTAAGAGTCTGTATAAAGATGAGTGCCGGTCTGCATAGCCTAAAATTATGCAATTATACAGTTGGTAGTAAAAACTATCTAGTATACTTGCATAACATTTTCACAACAATGTAAAGTGCATTAGAGTTGGCTGCATAAGGGCAGGGTGAGCGGCTATCCTTCCTGAAACATCCCAATGGAAAAAAACAAAATACAAATGGGACCCTTTCTAAACCACTGTAGAAGAGACCACCACCCTGACTATGGGTGTACAGCAGGTGCGTTTTAGCATTTGAAGTAGTCTGTAAAAGAAGACAATGTATATTAATAGCCTTGATATTCTCCCTGAGGTCTCTTTGGCTACATCAAGCATTCAGAAAGGCATATTTTAACCAAGATTCATTATATCTTATTGTACATTCAGGATTTGCCGACTGAGTTGAATAAAATACCTTTTTAACATAGGATAACAATTGAATAAACATTCCTCAATCTCTAATCACCTGTTTGTTAAATATGGCTCCTGGGTTACACCATATTGATAGCCCTAATAATACTGGTTTTAGTTTAATAAGATCTTCAATATAGATTAGTGCCAGTTTCCCAGGACAGACAAAGTGGGGGAAGCTTGGATATTGTGATAGAAGTCTCCTGTAGAAGAGAATTTCTTCTATCTCTATACTATCTACATAAACTTAACCCCAGGCTTCTGCACCATACATAGCTACTGGAACATATTGTGTTTTATAAATATCTAAAAACAAGCAGCCCCCAGCGTACCTTCTATCATGGGGATCAAGTTAAAAAGTCCACCAATTGAGTGAATTTCACCCACCTGCCCGATATATTTGAATGCCACAGACCGGTTGACTCAAACATGACCCCCATGTCTGGAAAACTTGTCACTGTAGATAACATATTAGAGTTGACATATACAGGACTCAATATGCACCTCTTAGGTCCACAAGCCATTAGATGTTATTTAGAGTAGTTGATGTCCATATCTAAGTCCTGCCTTATTCTTGAAAAACCTTGGAGTAAATATGACAGACTTATTGGCGTATAGTCAAGCAGTACACATTGGCATACAACAGCATTGGTACCTTCTACAATACATCTTGTCCAGAAGAGGTCAGATATTATCACAGATCATTGATGTAGAGGTTAAAAAAATTATTGCTAAAAAGCATCCTTGGGGGATCCTCTATTCAGGCCAAATTGCTCTGTACATTCCCTGTTCAGACTAAATCTGACCCTTGCAGTTAGGCTTTGATGAAAGGTAGACAGAAAGTTAACCAGGACTGGGTCCCTGCCTTTCATAGTAGATATCAATCATAACTTGAACCTATTTATGCAGTTGAAATCAGTTAGCAAGACGATAAAGACCAAGTACCATGGGCAGTGTCAAGCCACAACATATTTGCCAATCCAATGATCAATCCAAGTATTATACACCTGTCAACTGCACCAAGGTGCTTCCTGAACTTATATTGACAGAAACCTAGAACATTCTTATCATTTGCCCATGCTCTAATCCAGTTAATGACTACTCTCCCCAGCACTTTAGAGGTAGAATTTATAAGGGAGATTGGTTGATAACACCTCAAGTCAGATCAATCTCCCATCTTAAAAATAGGTACAACTATAAAAGTGGACCATGAGGCTGAAGGAGATGCGTAATTCAGTTGATGAAAAATATTTATTAATAGAGGCTCCCAATTGCCCATGTTGCACTTGAATAGGCCGTTTGGTACCCCATCTGGGCTAGGAGCTTTTTTAGAGAGGCACTTCCTTAAGGCTGTCAGTCACCACTTCAACTAGGTCAATGTCCAAGCTACTACTTGATGCTCCATTAGCCTCCTGAAAGACCTGAGTGGCCTCTCTACTACTTAGTTGATATACTCCGGTGAAATGCTTAACCCATTCGTCAGTTGTTATACGTGTACTAACTGGTGTCGTTTTCTACAGCTATGTCCTAGATGACTAATCGTTAGCCAGAAAAAACGATGGTCTTTCTTTTTTTAGCTTACATTATAATGGCAAGTCTCCCTATTCTGATGTCATTCATTCTTTTCTTTAGAGTACATTTATAGTGTGCCCTACATCTCCTTAGGAACAAGCGGAGTCAAACCCTTCAGTGTTCTGAGAATCAAAACGGGGTTTCATAAGCAATATTTTTGTCTTCCTGCAAATCTCAGTAAAAGCTTCTATTTTTATACCACTATCCTCCTTTCCCTCTAAGGCAAATCTGAAATGCCCAATAACTATCCTTAATTAACTTTTCCAAGAGGAGTGCTGGATATGGTTTCCCTGGTACTATATTTAGGTCACATACGAATCTTATAGGCCGGAGTTGGTACAAAGTGTACAATGGGGAGATCAAGAGACAAAGGGGCTGATTAAGATCGCGGTGCACTCCCCACCGGCAGGCTGCAGGTGGCAGGCTCACTACAATCTTGTGGCCATTTCCTTCCTACCATATTACGATGACGATCGGGATCGTGGCGGTCGGGAATTCTGACCGCCAGAAATCTGACGTGCTCATAGAGGCCACTAGCGCTGTACAGGCCCTCTGCCTCTGCACGTAATACATGCCAGCGGTGCCTAGCAGGCACCACCGGTCAGATTACGATGCTGGCTCCACACCAGCCTTTCCATGACGGCTCACGCCCATGGAAAGGCTGGCGGGGATGGCCTTTGGGGGCCAGTCTTGCCACGCCCTCATGCAGGGGCAGTTGGTTTGTGCAATTGGGAGGCACCTATGGTGCCCCCCTTCATTTCCATGCACCTAATGGCAGGCATCGCGTGGTGCCTGCCACGAAGTGCAGGGGAATGCAAAACCTGTATTTTTTCCATTGCTGAGGGTGCTGCAGCCAGCAGCACCCGCCGCAATGGAAACATGGCACTTGCAACAGCCGTGGTGGCGGCCGCATCGTAATGCTATATGTGGGACCACCGCCTTATAGGCGGGCGATCCCCATCCTCGGGATGATGGTGGATGGACAAAGTCCATCCGCCATCATAATTAGCCCCTCAGTACCCCTGTGGTTTGACCGCAATTAAATATATTGTAATACATTCAGTTGTAACATCCTGGGAAAGGGTGTAAATGGTGTGCAAACAAAATATTGAGTTTAAAATATCGAGCTGCACAAATATCTAGTCAGAAATATTGTGTTTCAGATATATTGACAGCAAGAATATCGTAGTCTAGAATATCGACTTAAGGTAAGTAATATCGATTTAAAAAATATCAAAGTCTTTAATATCTTTTGCAAACATGCCAAATTGACATGTTGTGCATTCTCATGCACAACGTGACAGGCACCGCCCGGTGCCTGCCACCTTGTGCATGGGAATGCAGAGGGGTACAATGGGTACCCCCCAAGTGCACCCCCCACAGTCCCGTGGGGGCCCGCAACGGGCCCCTAACGCACATCCCCGCCAGCCTTTCCATGGCGGCATCACCGCCATGGAAAGGCCTTTTCAACCAGGAATCATAATATGGATGCTGGTGCCTTTGTGGAGTTTGTCTGAGAGGTAATGTGGGGAGTGTTGGTGAAGGGCTTTGTGCGTGATGCATGCAATCTTATATGTGGATCTGCCTTCGATGGGAAGCCAATCGAGGGTTTTAAGTGCGGGAGAGATGTGATGTGAAACGTTTGTTGTTAAAGATAAGTCTCGCAGCTAGGTTGAGCACAGATTTGAGAGGTGCAAGATGGACCTTAGGAGTGCCAGCGAGGATAGCATTACCAAAGTTGTTAATTATGTGTTAATTGATATTAATTAAAAATGTATTGTGGCAATTCTGTAATTAATTTAATGTGTGTGTTGTTGAGTTTACAGGGGTAATGGATGGGAAGTAATTTCCGTTTAATATATAGTTGTTAACTACTGTTAATTATTTGATATTTATTTGGGGTAATTGTCTATTTTTTGTGTGTTGTTTTCACTTTTAAAGGTCTAAAGGGCGGGTGTTAAATAGATTTTAATCACTTTATAATTAGTTGTTAATAGTAATAGTTTTTAATTTAAAAATTAGTTTTAATAGTGTTTTATTATTTTATAGTTTAATTTAGGTGTGTGTTGTGGACATTATAGTGTTAAAGAATGTGTAGTTAATGTTTATTAGTTTTGGTTAATAATCTTTTTGAAATGATTATTAATTACGTTAATTATTGAAGTAAATTTAATTTTTTATATATTTCATATTTTTTTCAGAGTTTCCCCACTTTTGCACTCATCGGAGTCGGAATAGTAATTTTTAACCCTCTGCTATCCAACACTTTCCTTACTGTTGCACTCACTGGAGTAGGAATAGCAAATTTCACCCCTCCGCCATCCAACACTTTCCTTACTGTTGCACTCACCGGAGTGGGAATAATACATTTTACCCCTCCGCTATCCAAAACCTTCCCTACTGTTGCACTTACTGGAGTGGGAATAGTAAATTTTAACCCCCGCTATCCAACACTTTCCTTACTGTTGCACTCACTGGAGTTGAAATAGTATTTTTTACCCCCCTGCTATCCAACACTTTCCTTACTGTTAACTCACTGTGTTGAAAGTTGGACTGAGACCGTCAACATTATCGGCGCCCTCTTGCTCTCCTTAACCTTTTTGTGCGCGTAAAACAGCCGCCATTTTGAACACCATGGCTTCCCTGCTCCCGCCGAGAGCCAGCGCGCCTCTCTCTCCCTCCTAGCTTCGCTGACAACCCCCCTGCCTGCACCTGCCGCGAATCATAAAACCCCTCTTCGGCGCTGCTCTACCCCAGGCCCTCGTCTTGTTCCCAGCGCAACACCTCCCTTCTTCCCATTTATGATCCCCGGCCCTTTGATGCAAACCCCTTTTCCCCGTGTGCCCGTTTGTCTTCCCCGTTCCCAGGCCGACATCCAGCTCTGCCGATACCAATCCCTTGCCCCTCCCCGTACAATAGAAAGCTTCCCTCCTCAAAGGACCCCCGAGATGATCAAAGCCCCCCCCCCATCCCACGAGATCCGATCGAACCCCACACACTCCGTGAATCTGCGGAATATCCAGCTGCGCGATGATCATCACCTGTTGTGAACGGGGCGGGGACTTCCACTGTAACCTTGCGTGGGAACGGGCTGGGAAGGGGGGGGATTCTGAGGATGTCTTTCCGTACATCAAAGTATCGACGAGAATGTGTTACATGCAATAAACAGATAAACGTGTGTATAAGAGGCCAGGCCTCAGGGATGCAGTTAGAGCACCTCAGAACGATACCTTCTGTCCGTTTCGTTGTGTTCTCCTCCGGAGAGAATAAAAACCTTGTTTCCTGCCTTCCAGTCTCCAGCGCCTGCCTCTTCAATAGTCTAACTACTTTGTGGGTTCAAGAGGCGACACCGTCGGGCAAATACTTGAGGATCTTATATTCTGGTTGGTAGTGCCCCCCAATTATTTTCACAATTGGCGTCCCAAGCGTGGGGCCCATCAGCGACCTATGGATCCAGTGGGAGAGGTCCTGACGACAAAGTGAACGACTGCAACGATCGGGAACGCGTCTGTCCGATAGACCCTCGTCTGACAGCCGATCATCCGAACTTCACTGGTTCCGAACAGACCTCTCTCGAGTGATCTACGGTCCTGACTGGGAACCATCAGGAGTGCCGCGAGGATAACGAAGAAGAGAGGACGATCGGGCGCTGGATTCGGAAGACAGGAAACTGTCCATGCGGTCCGGGTAAGGTCGTGTAACCACGACAAGTCGCGAAATAATTGCTTGATTGCTTGTTTGTTTAAAAATACTAGTATTGCTCTTTTTATTTATTTGGAGATTCACTGTCTGCAAACGGAGAAACAACGGGCTCTCTCTTTGCAAGCAGTGGAGGATAGGTAGGGCAGCAGCCGTGCTTATTTTTTTCTCCCCCACTCAATAATCACTTGACACTGAACTGTTGTTCGCAAAACTATTGTTTCCTGGAGATTCCCTGTCTGCAAACAGGGAAGAGACCACCCTTTTTGCAGATAGTGAAAAGGGTAGGTAACGCAGATCTTTGCGGACCTGCTCATTCTCCCCATTGTTATTTATTGGTCTTTTGTTATTTTTGATCCATGAGGTATTCACTGCCTGCAAACAACGTAGAATAGAAATATTCTGTCCAGTCTTTGCACCTAGTGATAAGATAGGCAGTGCTGACTTTTTAGTCCCTCGTTACGAGCCGTCATGTCTGTCTTCTCCCCACTGATTAGTAGCCTGTTTAGCCCGGACCGCCTATTAGAGATGGACCATCCAGCCCCACTGGAAGGCACCCCTAATAAGGACATGTTCATGAAGCACGGATTGACCGCTATAGCCTATAGTAAACTATGGCATAAATATACAAAAAAGGGTCAAGAAAGTCAATGGCCCCTGATAGGATCCTTCGATGATGATAAAATAAAAACGCTAGAAACTGCCCTGGGTAAAAACAAGACAACACCTACTATGCTTGACAGCTTCGGCATGTGGCGAAAAGAAACTGAACAACGTAAAAAGAAAACTGAGAGTAGGTTGGAAAAAGAGCTGCGAAAAGCAGCCCACCTAGCTGCTCAGAAACTAGAGAAAGAGATAAAGGAAAGAGAGAAAGCTAAACAGAAACTAGAAATGGAAACGCCAAGCCAGTGTCCGGTTAGAACCCCCTCCATGCTCTACCCTGATTTACCCTCGAAACGACAAGCCAATGAGGACCTGCTGTTAGGTCCTCCTATCATCTACATGCCCCCTCCATATGCCCCTTCTCAACCCGTGGCGCAGCACGCGCCACCCCCAGGTACAAACGAAGGTACCGCCACAGCGTCGGCCCCAATGGCCTCTGTGCCAGCCGAACCCCTTGTATTAAAACCCGCATCAACAACAACGTTAGACGACCATGAGACTCGAGGGGCTGGCCCTGCAAGAACAAACAGACTAGACAAAGATGAGCGAGCGGGGATCGACAAAATAGCAAGGACACTGGTAGAAAGGAAGGATGATGAAGAGTACATCACAGATATGTTCAGCTCGTATACAGGGAGTCACAGACGACATTTTACCGTACGACTGTGTTATCATGTCTTGAATGCATACGAGGACCGATATCGAGACAAAGGTCCCGAGAGCCTAAGGACTCTGTACCGGAAGGTCGATATCGGGGATGAGGGCGAGTGTGATGTGTCGGACCTCCTTACGCGTACGCTTGAGGTTTTCCGCCACCTCACTGAACGAAAGCCGGGAGCTAAATCCGCAGCCCCCGTAGTGACCGAACCACCAACCGAGCAATCTAACACCATGATGCCGATACGTGAGGCTGCCCCTTACTGGGTTCCTCCTCGGGGTACAGGGACTCACGATGATGCAAACAACCAAGATGCGAAGGGAAGGGTAGTGTACAACTGGGTCTACCAGCCATGGGACCGGCAAGAGATACTGACATTCCGGAAATCTCTACCCGACCTACGTAAAAACCCCACTGCCTTCTATACTGAATTGGGTACAGCCCTGGGTTCAACGATCATGACCCTGGCTGACATCGACTTGTTCTTCGGGTTATGTCTACCAGCTGATGTGTGGAAGCAAATCCGGAAAGTCGACCACCTTGAGCTGTTTGGACATACCTGGTCACAACTCGATGACCTGGACAAACAACGGGGACCAGGACAAAAGCCGTTGAAATCCATTCTAGACCTCCCAGATAAAATCGTAGAGAAATTAAAAACCCTAATCCCAGAAAAGAAAGTGGACTGGTCGATAGTAACAGCCTGTCGCCAAAAACCCCAGGAGGATGTATCGGAATACTTCTCCCGGTTTGAAACGGTGTTCTCCGATTACAGCGGCCAGGACATGACCACTTCAACCGGACACCATCTGTTTGTCCAGAATTATGTTAAGGGCCTATCATCGGAAATCTCCCAGAAACTACAGGCCAGCGAGAGTAGTTGGGCAGCCTCCAAACCTACAGCGATTCTCCAAATGGCCCAATATTATGAGCATCAGAAAAATGAAAACGATAGGGCGACAGAGAAAAAGAAGAAGGACTTAAAAGAGAGGGTGATGATTGCCAAACTGCAAGGGGTGACTATAGGACGAGACCAATACCGGGGAAACTACCAGACAAACGTCCCTAAGACTACATTCCCCCAGGACCGCACTCTGACTTCCTACAGTGGACGCACAGACCTTAGAGAAGACCAGTGCGCTTTCTGCAAAGGGACTGGCCATTGGAAATCCCAGTGCCCAGTTCTTCTGGAAATGATCAGAAACAGAGACCCCAGGGATGTAGCAAACGGACCGAGACCTAAGGGACAACAACGAGGGCCCCCAAATGACGCGACTAATGACAGATCAAGCAGACCAAATACGTTCGATCGACCCAGGCAGAACCAATATCAACAATCTGACTATGACGACACTCACACCTTCGCATAGGACAGCCAAGGGCGAGGGAGGGATCCAGTCGAGCTCTATGTTGACCAGCAGGGCCCTTATGTCACTGCTAAGGTCCTGGGTACCAAGTCTCCATTTCTGGTAGACACTGGCGCAACACGTAGTGCGTTATCTAAACGACTGATTCCAAGGGCACCCTTGTCTGGCTCACTCATAACATCGACAGGTTTCGATGGAACGCCCTCCACCAACCCTTTGTCTGCCCCGATTCTCTTTGACGTAGAAAACAACACCACCGACACCACGTTCTTGCTTTCCTCCAATAGCCCTGACGCCATTATGGGACTTGACTTACTGAAACACTTCCGAGCGACGATTAGGTGTTCTCAAGATGGAGTTCGAGTGTTTCTTTACGACAACCCCGTTCTGCTTAGACATTGTTCCCCCCGACACATGTTTTCCATCACCGACGTTGACGCGTCCCTGCTTGACACTCTACCTCCGTATCTGTGGGCCAAAGCGGATTCGGACGTAGGGCGTATGTTAATTGACCCAGTGCACATTACTGTCCGACCAGACGCAACACTCCCAAAACTTCCACAATATCGGATATCGCCAGAGGGCGAGAAGGCATTGGTAATGATTATCCAGTCACTGATAGACGCAGGTGTGGTAGAGGAAGTGGTTAGCAACGTTTGCAACAGCCCTATCTTGCCCATTATCAAGAAGCAGGGAGAGGGAGATGAGAAAGCATACCGTTTCATCATCGACCTCCGAGAGATCAACAAAGTGGTGGTACCCCAGTACCCTGTGGTCTCAGACATCACCACCATCCTGACCTTGATTCCATCCACTGCCACCACCTTTTCCGTCATCGACCTCAAGAACGCATTCTTCTCCATCCCCATCCACCCAGACAGCCGATATCTCTTCGGCTTTACCCTAAAAGCCCGCTCATATAGGTTTTGCCGAGCGCCTCAAGGCTACACGGAAAGCCCTAGCATCTACAGCCAGGCCCTCAAAAGACAACTAGACCAAGTCCAGTTACCCGACGGGGTGGTGTTGGTACAATATGTCGATGACATCCTTTTGGCAGCCGACACCACCCCTCTAGCGGTTACCGCCACCATTCAACTCTTGCACTTCCTTGCGGAAAATGGCCACAAGGTCTCCAAGAAGAAGTTGCAATTCTGCCTACCCCAGGTCACTTACCTAGGCCACCTTTTGTCCAAAGATGGAAGAAAACTCACCCCTGATCGAATCCAAACCATTCTAGATACCCCTGTCCCTAAAACCCAGAAGCAGGTTCGCTCCCTATTAGGCCTCACCTCCTTCTGCCGACAATGGTTACCAAACTTCAGCCTCGTTGTAAAACCACTGCTTTCTCTGCTAAACAAAGACGTCCCTTTCCCACTCCCTTGGACTCCTGAGTGTCAAACTTCCTTCACAGAACTGCGAGATGCCCTTTGCTCAGCCCCTGTCCTGGGTACCCCTGATTACAGAAAGCCCTTCTCCCTTTACACTCACGAAAGGGAGGGGTGCGCTTTATCTGTCCTGACCCAGGCCATCGGCCCTAAGCAACGACCGTGCGCTTACTTCTCTGCCACTCTTGACCCTGTCGCCAGAGCCTTGCCTGCCTGCCTTCGAGCTGTAGCTGCTGCTGCAGTCTCTATCCGACAGAGTGAGGGGATTGTACTCTCGAATTCCCTCACGGTACTGGTACCCCATGCAGTCGACACCCTCCTGAACCAAACCAAGACACAACATCTGACGAGTGCACGACTGACTGGATACGAACTGACCTTGCTTGCCCCCCATATCACCCTGAAAAGATGCACCACACTGAACCCAGCAACTCTGTTACCCTTGCCAGAGAACGATCCCAATGTGCACCCCGTACATGACTGCGTGACTCTTACGGACGAACAGACCAGGAGTAGGGTCGATCTCAGAGACACAGCTTTCCCTGACCCCGACGGGGAGTTGTGGGTGGACGGTTCTTGCATCAAACTCTCCGATGGTACCACTTCCGCTGCCTATGCAGTCACCACGGCTCGAACTGTAGTAGAAACAGCCCGCATCACCCAGCGATCTGCCCAGGCAGCGGAACTGATTGCTTTGACGCGAGCCTGCATCCTGGCAACAGGAACCACAGCGAACATTTACACTGACAGCCAGTATGCCTTCGGGGTGGTTCACCATTTTGGGCTCCTCTGGAGGGAGAGAGGATACTTGACCTCACACGGCACACCCATTTTGCACGGGGATTTAGTCTCCGCCTTAATCGAAGCTGTCCTCCTCCCCAACAAACTTGCCGTTATCAAATGCCAGGCACACAAGAAAGTGACAGACATTATTGGACAGGGAAATGCACTAGCCGACATCACCGCCCGAACGACAGCTGAAAATAGAACGACAACACATATGTACGTGACCAGGTCACAAGCAGAAAACTGGACTGACGCCAAGGACACAATTAGAGACATACAAACGGCTAGCACACAACACGAATTGACTGAATGGACACGGGTGGGATTGAAAGACGATGAAGGCTGCTGGCGGACAAAAGACACGAACAGATGGTTGCTACCTGATTCGTACTTGATTCCCATATTAACCATGGCACACTCCCCTGCCCACATAGGATCAGCCCCCATGATCGAACTTGTCTCCAGGGTTTGGCACAATGACAAGATCCCAGATTCCGCCAAACGCCTGGTCCAACAATGCTTAATATGCCTGCAACACAACCCCGGGAAAGGAACTGTAGTACCCCGGGGGGGATTTGGGGTCCTAAACCACCCATTTGAAGTCCTGCAGATGGACTACATCCAGCTAGACAGATGCCAAGGCCTGAAATATGTACTCGTCGTGGTGTGCGCATTTAGCAAGTGGGTGGAAGCATATCCAACCCGTGACAACACCGCTATGGCCACTGCAAAGGTTCTGTTAAAGGAGTTTTTCCCCCGTTATGGCCTCTGTCGTGTTTTATGGAGTGATAATGGCCCCCACTTTGTAGCCAAAGTTATCCAGCTCATCCTAAATGGGCTGGGTATTAAACAGAAATTCCACGCAGTCTTCCACCCTCAATCTGCTGGGCTTGTCGAACGACACAATGCCACACTAAAGCTTAAACTGGCCAAAATAGTGGCTACGACGGGCCTGAAATGGCCAGACACCCTCCCATTGGCATTGCTATCGATGCGCTCTACCCCCACCCGACATCACTTAACCCCTTATGAAGTTGTCTTCGGTCGACCCATGAGCGTCTGGTCTGCCCCGAAACCAACTTCCATTCATGACGTTCCGGATGTCCTAATGTCTGATTATCTGTACAAATTGACTGAAACTTTGTCTGTCCTTCATCAGCAGGTGCAGCAGGCCATCCCCGATGCTTCCAGGGGTCCGGGTCACGCCATCCAGCCGGGGGACTTCGTGCTGATCCGAAATTTTCAGCGATCAAAGAGTTTGGAACCCCGGTGGACGGGCCCCTGGCAAGTGCTGATCACCACTCGGACCGCACTTCGAGTGGAGGGGAAGAAACACTGGCTGCACGCTCATCACTGCAAAAAGGTCTCTCCAGCCCTGGCCACGACAGACACCGTCAACACCCAAGAAGAGCTCCTGAACCAGGACCGACCATCGTTGAACTGCTACCCTGATACTGAGACACTTGAACTTTCAAAACATCCTGACCCCACTGTGCCATCTCGAGAAGGGTATTTCCTGCGTCGAAAGGAGGGAGCTTCGGCTAAGTAGGCCACGGACTAGGTTAAAGGATCTCAGAACGGTAACCCAAACTACCAAGGGTTACCTGGAGAGAAGCTAAAACTAAGTCTGTGGTCCTGCCCACTACCGAGCACCTTGAAGACGAAGATGATGGAAGCGCCAGATAAGAAGATGATGGAAGCGCCAAATAAGAAGCCGACGGAGACAGCAGGAAATACCCACTACAGAAATCCGAGAATAGACAGACTCCATAGCTCAAAGACAATTGCACTCTTCATCGTAATCCTCCTCTGTTTTCTCCTCATGACTACGCTCTGGATTATGGAAGAACACGCACCTGCTCACGAAACATTCCTAACCACTGCTCAGCCTACCACCATGAAGGAACATTATCTAATTTCGCTCTCTCCTCAACTAAGAGAGAGGCGAAAGGAGTTTTGGAACAACTCTTTCGTGCAGCTACTTCACCAGCACAATCTTGCCACCAATACCACCAACTGCTGGATCTGTGGGTTGCTACCCCATGCCACTGGACATTCAATACCATTCATCCCTTCACCCTTCTCTGTCCACGGCTCCTGCCTTGCTTGGCTGATCCTCCTGCAAGAAAGCTATACGGGCAATGCCACCTCCAGCAGAACTGCAGCACATTCTTCTCACGGGGCCGGGCGAAACAAGACAAAGACACACTTCTGCCCGCTGACCCCCAGCGACTCGAACCAAATGGACATCCCGGCTAAAGAACGAATCGAAATGCAGGTGTTCAACAATCCAACCAGACCCACCTTCTCCTATCTGCGGAAACGAACGGCTGCCACTCTGACTGTGGCCCTGACGGTCATCAACGTCACAGGCCACATGTGTGTAGAAGGACTTGGGACACAGCTGGTGGGTCGCAGCGCTTGCCGCTTTACCAGAACTTTGGACTCCACGGATCCACCTTCCTTTGTGTCATCCCCAAACATGTATTTCATCTGCGGCACGAAGGCCTACACCTGGCTCCCCAAAGGCTGGGGGGGCACTTGCTACATCTCCTTCGTCCTTCCTCCTACTTATGTAGCCCCAGCGAATCACCACCGGCAAAAACGAGCCAAAGACATTGAACAAGCCGACTCAACAGGGGCACAGTTCCTCGATGCTATGAAAGGACTCGTCCCCCTCTGGGGCCCGATGGCAAACAGCCGTGCCATCCGACATTTGACTCAGGCAGTCGAGACAACCATGAACATCACAGCGGGCATCTTTGCCAACAACACTGCCGAGCTCCAAGCGGTCCGTTTGGTGGCTCTGCAGAACCGCCTCGTTCTAGATGTGGTTCTGGCGGACCGTGGAGGAGCATGCCGCATTATTGGGTCCAGCTGTTGTACATACATACCGGACAACTCACCCTCAGTGTACAAAGCCATCGAACATCTTCACAGACTCTCTTCGGAAGTTCACCAAGAGCAAGAAGAATGGTCGCTTGGTGGTTGGTTCTGGGACACCGTCAAAAGCTGGGGCTGGAGACTGCTCACCATTATCCTGATTCCCGTAGTTATAATATGTGGCCTATGCTTAGGAATTCAATGTTTGCCACCTATGTGTTCTTTATGTGCGAGTTGTATTTTTCCCAAAACTGTGGACATTGGAAGCGAACATATGAGAGCATTGTATGATACCGAAGTTAGGAATTTGATGAAAATTGACATTGAGTAAAGCAAGGTGGCTAGATATGTTGAAAAGGGGGGACTGTTGAAAGTTGGACTGAGACCGTCAACATTATCGGCGCCCTCTTGCTCTCCTTAACCTTTTTGTGCGCGTAAAACAGCCGCCATTTTGAACACCATGGCTTCCCTGCTCCCGCCGAGAGCCAGCGCGCCTCTCTCTCCCTCCTAGCTTCGCTGACAACCCCCCTGCCTGCACCTGCCGCGAATCATAAAACCCCTCTTCGGCGCTGCTCTACCCCAGGCCCTCGTCTTGTTCCCAGCGCAACACCTCCCTTCTTCCCATTTATGATCCCCGGCCCTTTGATGCAAACCCCTTTTCCCCGTGTGCCCGTTTGTCTTCCCCGTTCCCAGGCCGACATCCAGCTCTGCCGATACCAATCCCTTGCCCCTCCCCGTACAATAGAAAGCTTCCCTCCTCAAAGGACCCCCGAGATGATCAAAGCCCCCCCCCATCCCACGAGATCCGATCGAACCCCACACACTCCGTGAATCTGCGGAATATCCAGCTGCGCGATGATCATCACCTGTTGTGAACGGGGCGGGGACTTCCACTGTAACCTTGCGTGGGAACGGGCTGGGAAGGGGGGGGATTCTGAGGATGTCTTTCCGTACATCAAAGTATCGACGAGAATGTGTTACATGCAATAAACAGATAAACGTGTGTATAAGAGGCCAGGCCTCAGGGATGCAGTTAGAGCACCTCAGAACGATACCTTCTGTCCGTTTCGTTGTGTTCTCCTCCGGAGAGAATAAAAACCTTGTTTCCTGCCTTCCAGTCTCCAGCGCCTGCCTCTTCAATAGTCTAACTACTTTGTGGGTTCAAGAGGCGACACCGTCGGGCAAATACTTGAGGATCTTATATTCTGGTTGGTAGTGCCCCCCAATTATTTTCACAACTGGAGTGGGAATAGTAATTTTTACCCCTCCGCTCGCCAACACTATCGCCAACTGTTGCAGTCACGGGAGTGGGAATAATATATTTTACCCCTCGGCTATCCAACACTTTCCCTACTGTTGCACTTACAGGAGAGGGAATAGTAAATTTTACCCCTCTTCTATCCAACACTTTCCTTACTGTTGCACTGACTGGAGTGGGAATAGTAAATGCTATCCCTCCGCTATCCAGCACCTTCACCACTGTTGTACTCACTGGAGTGGGAATAGTAAATTTTACCCCACTGCTATCCAACACTTTCCCTACTGTTGCACTCACTGGAGTTGGAATAGTAATTTTTACCCCTTCGCTATCCAACACTTTCCCTACTATTAACTCAGTGGAGTATGAATAGTAATTTTTACCCCTCTGCTATCCGGCACTTTCCCTACTGTTGCAGTTACTGTAGTGGGAATAAAAATGTTTACCCGTCATCTATCCAACACTATCCCTACTATTGCATTCACTGGAGTGGGAATAGTAATCTTTGGCCCTCTGTTATCTGAACCTTTCCCCACGTTTGCTCTCACTGGAGTGGGAATAGTAATTTTTACCCCTCCCCTATTCAGCACTTTCCCGACTATATTGTGAAATTTAAGTTGAAATATTTTTTAATAGTTCAATGTTTTAATTTATTATAGATTTTTGTTTTTATATTTGAAATCATTGCTGTATATTTTTATTTTTTATATAATTTTAAACTATTAACATAAATTAAAAATGACAGTTTATTAAGTGTTTTAAAGTAAATGTATATGTATAAATAATTATGTTTGTGTGTTTATCTTTTCTTATTAAGTTTATTTGTTATATTTTGTTGAAATGTATATTAAATGTATATTATTTTGTTAAAATTAAATGTAATATCTAATTGATATTTTATTTTATATTTATATAAAAGATGATATACATCTTTATTATTTACTTCAATATTTTTAGTCAATATTTTTGTACTTACTTGTTTAAGCATAGGAGTCAATATTTTTGTTGTCTATATTTTTTACTCGATATTTTTTTACATTGATATTTATTACTTTAATGTTGTCTCAGTGAGCCGGTGTAAACATTCAGCACAGAGTTAAAATCCCCACATTAGATTATGTTTGCGTCCACAACTTCAAATACGTTTTTTTAGGTTTAATAAGCTTTTTTGAGTAAATAACAACTTCAGAAAAATATGCCTCAAATTGACACAATAACTGTGATATATTAGAAAGGTAAATAGGCAACAAAACACAGTAGAAAGCTAATTTCATTTTGACAATATCGTAGGGAGGGAGGAAAGGGTAAAAAAGGGAATAGAATACAAATCTACAATTGAAGATCGTGTAACAATAATAAAACTACTTAAGGAATAATCGAATAATTAGAACATCTTAAATGCAATTCAATAGTGAAGAAATAATGTAAAGAGAAAGCAGAGACAATAGTAGTTTGTGAAGGCTGAATATTTTTAGAACGATTACGTAATACACAAGTTGTAACCTCAGTAAAATAATTAGTTAATGGTGACCAAAATAAATCCCTCTTTACAAATAGTTTGACAGAGGAGGCAAAAGCGATATCCAGTCTGTGATAGTGACAAACTTTGTACCACCAGAACTTCACTGAAAGTTTAGTTGAACATTTACAGGATAGTGAAATTTGCAGAAAGGCTAAAGCCAACATCAAATCAAATAAACCTTTTTTATGTAAAGATAATCCCAACAACTCTAATAACAATGGACAAGGGAGTAAAATATAATCTATGGTAAAAAAAGAACATGGATTGAGTGGTGGAGCCAGATCTAGAGATTTAGGATAGTCAGCATCTGGGGTAAGAAGATGTTTATAGATCAGGGATGATTTAGGAAGCACATGTAATACTCTGAGAAGTGGATACTCTGTGAGCTTAAGTTCATTTGAAGGAAGAGTATAAAAACATCTAGAATTATTCCCATAAGAATAGAGAATTTGTGCCAAAATGTGCACAGGCATTTAAAGGTGTCCTGAAATTGTGGAAAAGAACAAGGAGATAAACCATCAAACATATCCTGGACCCAAATAATTCCCCTAAATCTCCAGGATTTCCAATAAAGAGGTCTATTATTTATGGTAATGAGATGATTGTACCAGAGAGGAGAAGGCATCCCTAGAAACATTTTTCAATTGGCAGTGAGGCCTTAATAATGAACATGTGTTTTTGAACAGCGGAAGAGAACTGACTTTGACTTTGACTTCAACAGTGACCCATAAAGGTGTAAAAGGGGAGACTTCAGTAAGGAGCCATTTAGAAGCTAATCTAAGACAGAAGGCCTTATGATAGATTCGAAAATTTGGCAAATTCACTTCTCCCATAGATTTGGGTTTTTGAAGATATGGCAACCATTTAGAGAAGAAGGAATCCATTTTTTAAAAATAAACAGTTGGAATATGAATGGGAATCAAGGAGAGAATATACAATAAAATAGGAGTAATCATCATTTTAATAGAATCAAGACGTCCCCACCAAGAGAGAAATAGAGGGTTCCAGGAGGAAAGGAGTTTAGTAATAAGATCTAGAACTTCCTTCACATTAATTTTAACTGAAGCCAATATGGAGTTTTTAAACCAGATGTTTAAGTACTGGATTTTAGAACTATTCCATCGGAACTTAGTAGCATCAAAATGTTGTTTGAAACTAAATTTGGCGATGGGTAGAATTTCTGTCTTGTCAGAATTAATCTTGTAACCTGAAACTAAGGAAAATTTGAGTTTTCTTGCACTAGAGTAGGAATAGAGGTTTTAGGGTGAGATATAAAGAGTGAAACATCGTCTGCATAAGCAGATACCTTCAAATTTTGATCACCATGTTGATCACCATAGATAAATCCAGAGATATAGGTATTCTGGTGGGTATTGCATCAAAAGGGTTTCAAGTAATACAATAAATAGAAGGGGAGTAAGAGGACAATCTTGACGTACACCCAGTTTTATATAAAAGAATTGACAGTTAAGACAATTAACTATGACAGAAGCCTTAGAGACCGAATACAACAGACCAAAATCATGCCAATGAAGAGCTTTAAATAAAAAGGACCAATTTACTCTATCAAAATCTTTCTCTGCAACAATGGAGATTGCAGCTATAGAGTAGGAAAGAGTTGGGGCCTTATTCAAAACATTAAATAGTAAATGTGAATTGGCAGAAGTTAGTCTGCCTTTAACAAAACCACACTGCTCTAGACCAATTCGTTTTGTAAAAAGAAGTGCAAGATACAAAGCAAGCAATGTGCCAAAAAATGTATAATTGACTTTTACTAGGGAAATAGGACGATAATTCTTACAATGTTTGGGATCATGACCATCTTTATGAATTAGACATATTGTAACTTCTAAAAAGGTGCCTTCTTCCTTACCAGTAGTATGAAAGTATTGAAAGAGCAGTACGAGTTTTGGAAGAAGACTTAAAGTCTGAGATAGCTCGATGGTGGACAGATCAGATTCTAGAGGTGCGAAGTCTAGGTCTACATGAGAAGGGGATGGAATGTGACTGAGAAAGGTGTCAATGAAAAAGGTAGGTGAAGGGGACCTGGAGTATAGAGAGTTTTATAACATTTCATAAATTCATCTAAAATGTCCTGATCTTTAAAAAGAAGTTTTCCATCCGATGAGTGAATAGACTCTACCAAAACATGTTCCTTCCAAGACTTGAGATAGTTAGCCAGAATTTTGCCAACTTTCTTTCGTCCACCATAATACCGAGTGCTAGATGAAGAAGAATAGATAAAGCGTTATCCGTAGTTGATCTGTTAAAGTCAAGCTTTGCACAAACAAGCTCCTGTAAGGCAGAATCAGACAAAGAGTAAAATGGTGTTCTAGGCGTTTGATATTAGCGAGCACAATTTTATGCTGATTAAGTAAGTGTTGCTTTTCCCAGAAAAAAAGTTTATAATAAAGTCACTTGCAGTAGCCCCTAAAAGCAAATTCTGCAAAAGAGAATTATTAAACTTCCACCCTGAGGACATGGGATGTGAGCGGAGCAAATCAAAATCAGCAACAACCGGGACATGATCAGAAATGACAATAGGTTCGATTGAGGGGGAAATAAGGTTCTGTGTCAAGGCTTTAGGAAGGAAAATGTAATCTAATCGGCTCAGGGTGCCATGTGGGGGAGAGAAAAAAGACAATTCTGTAGTATCGGGGTTATAGAGTCTCCTAGCATCTACAAGATGTGTCTGAGAAATTGTGCTTCGGAATTGTTTGAGTCTTGTGAGGGATGAAGCGAACTTGGGATTGTCGATCAATAACTTGGTTACAATCACCTCCAAGTATAACAAATTTGTCATTATATTGAATACACTTTTTTGTAATATTGGCCAGAAAGAATAATCCAGTTGAGTTGGAACATAAAAGTTAAGCAATGTTAAAGATATATTGTTAATGAAAAGCATACCTAATATCCATATACCTTCCAAATAATTTTCCTGAGATATAACAGAGCATTTCAAGCATTTATGACATAAAATTATTGCCCCCATTTTTTTTAGTGGTCGTATGAGACACTAAGACAAAACCAACCCAATTCCGTTTGAGTTTCAAAACCTCTGTCTCCGTCAAGTGGGTAACAACAAAACAATAAAGACCCACTCCCTCGGCGTACGACCAAATCAGTGACTAGAGGGGGGGTGTTCCACGTTTGGAACACCCCCCCCCTCTAGACACCCCCCCCCCTCTAGTCACTGATTTGGTCGTACGCCGAGGGAGTGGGTCTTTATTGTTTTGTTGACTTTGAGTGGAGGGCGACCCGCTCCAGCATCCCTCTGTGCTCCTTTAATTGTTTAAATCCGTCAAGTGGGTGTCTTGCAACAAAACTTAGGGGCCGATTAGGATGGCGGACGGATCGCCACCGATCCGTCCACCATCTGTGCCAATCCGCCACCAATTTCCCCTCGCCATATTACAATGGCGGGGGGACCGCGGCGGACAGAAACACCGTCCGCCGCTTTTCCGCCCCGGTCGCCTTGCGGCCGGGGCAGAAAAGGGTTCATATGGCTGGCGGTGTCAGGCATATGGGCTTAGCTTTGGGGGCCTGTTGCGGGCCCCCAGGGTGAAGGGGGTTGGGGGGTGCACATGGGGGGTACCTATGGTACCCCCCTGCGTTTCACAGTACAACATGGCAGGCACCCCGCGGTGCCTGTCATGTTGTGCTGTGAAATGCACAACATGCATTTTTGACATTGCGGCGGACGGGGCTTTCAGCACCGTTGACCGCAATGTTAAAAATGCGGGATGCACCCGCCACTGTGGCGGGTGCATCCTAATTCGCGGCACGGTACCTCCGCCCTTGTGGCGGACGGTCCCTGCCTCAGACAGGATCCGTCCGCCATCCTAATCGACCCCATTGTCAGGATTGTATGAGGCTAAATGGGATAGTATTGTCTGCCTCTTATACGGTTAAGAAAACCTTTCACATTCCAAGATACAACTCTGAATGTAAAGAGAATGCATTAGGTATAGAACCACATGATCAACATTGATTGATAGAGATAAAAAGAATAATAACAAGAGAAGTATATATAATGAAATATCCAGTAAGGTCAGTAAAAGAAAAGTTGGATAAGAAGAGTAGGAGATAAAGAAAAGGAGCAAGTGAGATAATAAGAGAAGACAGTACATGTCATACCAAAAATGACAATTGTGATACATACCTTCAAGGGGAAACAAGCAAACAACAAGGACTGGCGACAGACATTAAAGACAGCACATCCAACAGGGGGGAGACGTACCATGTCAGGAGATCAAGAAACGGCAGGTTATGGCTATGTAGGGATTCTGGATGATCTGCAATTATGGTAAAAACAAAGAAAGACAACTAGGGATGACTATAAACAGATACAACTACCAAAATATAACCTGTAAAGGAAGTAAAAAATGAAGATTAGAGTGAACATGGAACTCTCCAAATTTTTAGAGACTGTCACATAAGAGTCAAGTTATAGAAGGAGGACCAGCTGTATCCAAAGAGGCAGTGGAGCGTTTATGAAGACCATTTTCAAGATCTGCAGGGTCTTAAAAAGTGGAGGTGCTGTTTTGAAAAGTTACTTTCAACAAGCATGGGTGAAATAAACCATACAGCACACCCAAGGCACATAGAGCCGGTCTGAGATTGAGGAACTCCCTCTGCTGTTTAGCTGTTACAGTGGAGACATCTTGGGGCAAGAACAATTTAGACCCTGACCTCATTAATTGTTTCTTAAGTTTGGCCGCGTAGAAGATTTGCAAAATGTCTGTGAATTTTTGTATGAAAAGGATTACGCCACTTTACCTCGACGGAGCAGATGCAGAAGATAGGCGAGGACCAAGCCTATGGGCACGCTGGATGTTCAGAGACACTGAAGCAGGGAGGTCTAAAAGCTTTGGAAGAAAAGAGGCAAAAAATGTCACAGGGTAAGTTTCCTTAAAACCCTCTGGAAGACCATACAAACAAAGGTTGTTGCACCTATTTCTGTTTTCAAGACCCTCAGCAGATTTCTTCAAGAGTATCACATCCTTCTCCAGAGTTGAGATTTGTGTAGAGACATCTTGAAGGTCACTGACGTGCTGTTCGACTGTGGACACCCTGGGATCGAGTGTAGACCATTTTGTGTCCAGAACTTGTAAACGTGTATTGGTTTCCTCAATAAATGGGTGCAAAGCACCTATTTCATGTAAAACAATGTCCAAAGAAACAGGCGAAGTCGTTTTCGGTGGAGAAGGAAGATCTTGCTTAAGTCTTTTGCTAGCAAAGGAGAGTGAATGTGTCTGAAAGTCTTCTTTTCTTTTCAGAGTCACCTGAGTAGAAATAGGCAATAAGATTGCCATGGACAGCAAGCATGAACAAATTTTAACAAGAGTGATTCTGGCTGTTTCAAGCCCGCCAACTTAAACCTATGCCACAGTTTACTGAGGAAAAGATTAATGGAAAGCAATAAGGTTCCAGTCTGGTGAGAAGCAAGCATTCAGGAAGAGAAGCTTCTGCAGGAAGACCAGAGGTCTACACAAGGGCAGGCAGTCACTGTCAGCCTCTACACGTAATGACAGCAAAATCAATTCAGCAGACAGAAAGAAAACAAATACACTTTGTATTTTAATAGTGATGATTATGTGGGCATTAATGAGGGATTAAGAAGACTTCTTCCAAGAGCAAACTTGGGAATGAGTCAAATTCGTTGTCGGTCTTTCAAACTTTAGATCGCCTTTTTTTTTGTACTTGCTTATTATCTGTTGCCCATATTATCCTACGTCTTTTCGCGCCACGCATAAATGAAAAGTGAAGGATTGTTTGTGCTTACCAGATGCGGCAGGTTAATACATGCAGCTGATCTAACAACAATACCAGCTTCTTATGCTGACTTTTAAATGTTCAAAGTTATGCATTACAGTATAACAGACCTACTGCCCTGGGCAGCATTGAAGTCGAATTCCTCTGCTTTGCAAGTAAATATGAGCACTGTAAAAATAAAATGCAGGAACACGGAGGAGAAGCAGTTTACAAGTTGGAATTAGAGCATACTTCCCCTACACAAGGAAGTCTCCTCCTTCTGATCACACCCTGCAGCTTGCACGGAATAGCTGCTTCATGTAGTGTGTTGGTGCAGAGCCCAGCCCTCCATTTGCGACCCCTCATGGGGGTTGGAGAACCCAGAGGAGGCGGTCGTTTGCTCTGATCCCCCAGCAAACACGAGCCCACGTGGTGGCTCTGTATCAACAACTCACATTGAGTCAAACCACAGACTTCCGAGAAGCGCACTCAATGGTGTGCACATGTGAGAGCAATCTCTCAAACACATGCCGTGCACACATAAACACCACTCAGCTTGACTCTCACATATGGGCTGCACAAAACACCAAAGGCCTCAAATTTTATACATATACTACCCTCATCCAGTGGACATTTCTTATTGTCACAGCCAAGCATCACCAGGTTGTTTTAAAATGCAAATGCTCATGCATTCACAGATTGAACACATTTGCACCAACCCTTCGTAACCCCCGACCCCATAACCAGCTGGAAGATTAGACCTTTTCCTTGACGGGAAGAGTGCAGTCATTCTTGCACCAACCAGAGGGAATAAAAGTGAAAGCAGTGCCACATGCTTCGGGGATGGGGCTGTGGCCAGCGGGGAGTATGGGTGTGGAGAGATGGGTGAGGGGTGGAAGACTGATACCAATTGCAAGCATGAGAAAAGGGTCATTCTGCCCCAGTAGAGTCCTATTTAATGCCCCCAACTACGCGGAAACTACCTGCGGTCCCCAACTAGACACCAGCAGCAGCTCCTCCGTTGGAGTAGAGGAGTGTCTCCCCAATGGAAAGAGACAGGAAATTCGAGCATGAAAAATAAAATAACACAAACATTTGATCATTTTATGTTTTGTTCTTGAGGCTGCCAGACAAGATGACTAAGTGCCTAAGCCAGTAGGGTGGGGCGGAGCAATCCTGATGAAAGCAGCTCCCAGCTGCAGTAGGGGGGTAAGAGTGGTGGGCACTGCAAGTGTGCATGTGGGTTTGAAGGCTGTTCCAGCCTGGCCACACTGACATGCGCACTGAGCAGCCTCCAACCATAGCTGCATTGCACAGCCGGATGGAGTGTAGACACAGACTCCCTGTCCCTGTGTGAGTAGAAAATCGGCCCGCTCACTCCAATCCCTGCGCTTCTCTCATGCTGGTATTAGTATAGCCAGCATGAAAGAAGCTTCTGGATTGGCGCATGGTAGTCTGGGGGCCTAACTGTGCACCCCATGGACTGCCGGGAGTCGGGACAGGTGGCCGTCAGAACGCAAGTAATCTTTAGTTTGTATTCTCCTCCGCGCCGCCCAATAATGATTCAGAGCAATGCCATACAAGATTATCATCCATTTTAAAGACACATATTTATACCTCGTCTGAAGTATGTCGACAGCCGAAACGTTAAAGTAATAATGTAAACAAGAATTGGCATAGCCAATAGGTCTTGCTTTTGGGACCTTATAGGTATTTGGTTATGCAGCACAATATCCTTGGTGCAACAACATCAACTGTTGCATGGCTACACACTAACAAGGTCGCAAAGGTGAGACCTATTGGCTATGCCAATGCTTGTTTATTTACTGTAGCCACCACCGAGTATTAAACGACAGAGTGGGATAAGGTCATAGCATATCATCAAAAAGTATCACATAATGCAAAGCTTAGATATATTCAGTTTAACCTATTGCATAGAACCTACCTCACACCTGGTAAAATTAACAAAATATTCCCCTATTCATACACTGGCTGTCCTTCACCTTAAGTAGGATTAAAATACATGCTGTAGCATTGGCCCGCCGTAACAGATTATTGGACAGACGTTCTCGATAAGCTGACAGAAGCGATGCGTCTGATCTAATGTTGTATGCTTCATCTATACAGATGAAAAATGGACAGTAACATTGGAAACGGCTTCCTCCTTGAGGTAGAAAGCCAGGGCACCACCAACCTTCACTAACTGGCTTAAAGGGACACTTTGCTGGGAAGACGCTGAGAATTCAAAAGGTCTGAGGAAGCACTGTATGGCCAGCGCCACCGGAATTCTGCGATTCTGTGGCCGCATCGTTTTTCATATAATAAGTTTTTGCCGGATTTGATACACAGTCCACCATCTACGGCATAATCTGCAGATTTTAACAAAAAAACGTTTCTAGCTCAAATGGATAAAACGGTTAATAAAAAGATGGGACATATGTTTGTGCGCAGTGGAAGGCCCTTCACAAAGGGTAACTGATCATCTTAAAGTTGCGTATTAACGTATTTCTTTGTCAAACTGGTAGGATGTAGTAAAATCTTTGCGCTGACGGTATTCCATGTATAATTTTTTTTTTAAATGTGCTGCATTATACTGCATACTTTGCCTTTTCTTACTGCATAATTTTCTCTACCCCGCCCCTAATTTGGTGTAACCCTACTGCATAATTCCTGTGGCCTGTCTATAGCATAGCAATGGGATGAAATGGTACACACAATTAGCAACAATGTAAAACCTTGTGGACTATCAGATGACTGAACCTAGGTTTCTGCATCTGAGTTAAACAAATCATTCCTTGTGTTAGTAATTCTGCCTCCTTCATTAATAAACCACACACAGGACAGGCTAGACAAATGTAGTCTGCAAATACGTTTGTCGCTACGAGCTGTTAGCCGACTTTACAGAGAATGTCACGGATCAGAGCACGGTTACTGGTTTCCCTGATATCCACGTGCGATCATTTGTTTTGTTGCAGTAAGTTACTAATAACTCATCCTGAAACACATACGCTAACCTTTTCTACTTTGGTAACATCAAAAAATGACGATTGTCAATTGTAGGTAGTCATTTTTGGCTTATTGAAATATCAATACAGATAAAATATATATATTTTTTTAAATCACTTAGCCCAAAAATGTGTGCACGAAATGTTCACTGTCGACCTCAGAAGTTTTAGCGTCAAGGGTTCCACCAAAATGAATGAGTGATACCATGGGTCAAAAGAAGCAACACTTAAGAGGAGACAGACAAACCTCAAACATATTCAACAATCAAAGGTGATGTTTGCCCTTTTCGTGGCTCATCATTCCCTTGTTGCTGACATGCTTTAAGAGCTATGAAGCTTGAGAATGTACAGTATCAAATAGCCCAAATGGTTTGGCATATAAAATGCCTTTGAGCTGCATTTGTTGATATATTTCTGGAGGAAGTCTTTTGTTTCTGGTAACTGATGTGGCGTCATCATTGAGTGAGACACAGCTTTGCATTTTCCTTGGCTCCGGTTTCCACATTTGTGGCGAACCGGCTGGTGGCAGGAGACAGAGAATTCAGAGAACATTTCATTTTGCTGCTGAAAGACGTCTGCTGGGCTTGCTTTGTCGAACAATGCCACTTGTTCAGAAGTCAGCGCCATGTCAGGAGGTGCGATGACCTCCCTGCGGGATTAAAATTCCTTATGTTTTGCTTTGTTTGCGCAGGCTTTGGCAGATTTGGGGACTGTGACCTGGAGCGAGCCTCCAAGAGATCCACTAAATGATTTTGTCGGAGCCTTTTGCAAACATGTTCACAGGTGAAAGGCTGACAGTAAAGCCACAGAGTGGGGGAAGCGTGCCTGCAGAAACTGACGAGCAAAAAACAAACAAAAAAACAGACCCACACAGCGTTTCCCTTGCGGGAGCGAGCAGGGGCACCATCTGTTTGCAAGTTAATTACAAACAGATGTTGCCAAAGTTTGCTCCCGCAAGGGAAACGCCTAACGTGTACGCGTTGCCATTGAAAGCAATGCACAACGTGCACGTTTTGGGGCGAAAAAGCGAATCGATTCCAAGAAGTCCTCTCCCAGGCAGCGCCTGCGCGCTACGTAGGCGAGACCTAAAAATGACTCCAGCTGCACCACAAACAGAATTACATTTTCAATTAATCTTTATGCTCAGTTATGTTTTTTAGTAACAGATTTCTTGTTCTGAAAAGATGCATGCATTCTCGTTGAAAACCACTAAATAGTAGTGGCACAACCCCGTTTGTAGCAACTTATTTGAAGCTTTCACCCCAGTATCAAGGCGCTTGCTAGATCTATATACAACTATGAAGAATTGTCACTGGGAAACACCCAAGGGCTCGGGAATTCAAACGAAGGCGGAAATAATTATCTTAAAACGGGCCCTTCATGTGTAAAGAGTATTCTGAACTCCTAAAATGCACAAAGGTAGTTGAAGCGGAAATCACCACACCTACTAATTATTTTTTCTTTCCTTTTTTGTGAATGGAAGGGGGTGAGGGGGTGGGGTGGGGTTGTGTGTGTGTGTGTGTGCGTGTGTGTGTGTGTGTCTGTCTGTCTGTCTCTGTGGTGATCGCTCAGTCCTCATAGCCTGGGTTAGTTAACCTTGGTAAAACCAGACAAACACTATCTTTGTGAAGACCGCTGCATTTTAAGGACCCATTCCCATAGTGTGTTTAGGTATTTTCAAGTGAGTGTTTCAAAAAAGTAAAAGTGCAATTCGATCTGCCTGGGTCCGCTTTGTAACCTACCCTCTATCAAAGCGCTTCTAGTAATTACATACTTCATTACTGTTAATGGCCAGTCCTGATAATAATAGTAATATTGTGTCTGCGTGGACCACACAAGAAACAAACCTGCTGGCATTGTCAGCGCTTACATTAGCCTCTCCCACCTGAGAGAACCTGGCCAGCAGGTGCCGCAGAGCGTGCGAGGTCTGTAGGCTGCAGTGATGTCAGTAGAGAGAGGATCGTATGTATTTCCTCTTGCCTACGTATCGGAAAGGAATGAGTGGGTGTAAACATCTACACATGCACCGAGCTAATGACTGCATTAGACCAGAGCCGCGGAGGGAATGAAGCCAGGGCGCAAGCAGGGTTAAATCTTAGCTGATTGCCAACAGCGATTTCAGCACACACATTTTGTGCAGCAAATCAGCAGGTACGTTTATTACTTTTAAAGTTGTATGTTATTCGTGGACCATTGCAGTTGCAGCGCGGCAAGGCAAGCATCTCAAAATAGATGGAATGAGATAGAGGGAACGTTTCAGTCTGCGAGGCTGTGCCCTGATTTCTTTTGCTACAAATCGTTTCACTTCTGGCTGCGTTATCGGCTCTATCAGGCTAATTGTTTCATTCAGATATTTCAGACGTGGTTTAGTTCTGCTGTAAATCTGCTTGCAGATTAGACCCGGAAATATGCTGCGGTAACGCATGCCACCTTCAAAGGCTGCGCATCATGACACTTTCAAAGTGACTTGACCCTGAGAATGGGCTGATTTTTCACTGCCTGGTTTTAACCCATTGTGCTCTGGTCTATAAAGTGCTTTGGCTGAGAGAGTGCGCAAACTGACCTGGTTATCAAATAGAGTTTCTTAAAACACTTAGGAAACGAAGCTCCTCCCGTGGTGAGTTGAGTCAGTCCCAATACTGACGCTGCTCTCTAGTGCTGAGCAGTTACTAAACCCCGAACAATCAGGACTGTTATCTGTTTGCTCAGACATAGTTATATAAATGTCTTTCTCCTTAAGCAATGGTCCCAAAACACAGTAAAGTAAAATCAACACAGTTCACAATATCCTCTCTTTTCAATCGTCTCTTAAAGCACCTTCTATATTAGAAGTTGTCCATTTCTTTATTTCATATCAGCACTACCCGACGGATCCGAAACATGCATTTATCTAGAAGCATTTTTCATCTAAAGAAACTCTCTGAAGTGCCATTTAGTCTGCCCTGTGATAAATTAGGCGAGCCAAGCTATTCAAGTAAAAGATTTCCTGAGACTGGTTTAGCCTTGTGAACCAATTGGCAAAAGTGAGCAAGCACTGGCAAAGCCAATACTTCTAGCGTTGGCTGCTAGCCTTTTGTCATTCTGATGTTTGTTTTGTCATGGTTTTTGCAAAACTTTATTGTTAGGGAAGCTGCTGGGCCCTTATCACTCGAAAAAAAAAAACCGTCTAAAAGCAAAAATATTTTTGGTGTCAATGCACACATTGCTATAATTGTCTCTGCCACATGTAGGAACTACTTTGTGTGTTAATATTCTCTTGGTTAAAGAGCACAATATTGTCCCTCAAGTGAAGTTACCCAGTGGCTGAAGTGGACTGACCCATTGTCCCATGCTGTATGTTGAAGTGGGTGTAAGAAAAATGTAAATGGCACAATAACAGACCAATGAATGAAGAGGACTGGCTGAAAGCCACTATAATTAAGTATATAATACATATCAATTTAGTAAAATCAAAAGGGTTTAGCTAACGCCAGACCTAAAAATGTGAATGGTTCTAAATCAATGCTAAGAACTGTTGTGGTTGTATGACTTTTGCCTCAGAGCATTTTGGAGGCCAGACTGGCTAGGTTAAAATGATTCTCTTAGACTCCTCTTGATAGGGCAGTTCACTGTCAATTTCATCCACTGTTCCGATTTCTGCTATTAACTCCATCCTACATAATATATTGTAGTATCTGAGAGGCGTCTATGGTTATTGGACCCTTGTCTTCTTCCTTGTGTATACTACTATAAGCTACAAGTCTTCTTAAGTCATAGCTTTGGATAGCTTGCCCCCCCTTTGAATCTGCTGCCACACACCGAATCTATTTGGGGCCAAATTCAGAGCTGTCGATTAGTACCGGATTTTGTTTATACAATGTATTTTCAGTGTGTGAAAGCCACTCTTCGGAGAACCACCCATTTACATTGCTTACAGTATGCAATCTACCGGGAAAACATGCACACTCATGATAATAGGACATGTATAGGCAACCCAGATTCCTTTACATACTCTTCAAGCATTTGGTTTTGGTAGAGGGCAGTAAGGTTGCTCCTCGTTTTCAACCACCCCTCAGTGAGACTGCTCATAACACACAAACTGATGGAACTCGTGTGACATCAGCAAGTAAAATCTGGGATTCTCCAAAAACCTAAGTGTGCTATCCATAACATCGTTTAGAATGAATGAGAATAATAATGGTTTGATGTAAATAACTTGAGTAAAATTGTCCTTACAGGACGGATTTTTATGATTTTACTTCAGGTAATGCTTTCAAGAACCTTTCCAGCTCATCACATAACAGTTATCTCTGATGCAGGAGATAGGAGTGCAATTCTCACTTCTTTAAGGTTGAACTAGAGCATCCAAACATAAAGTATTGAATGAAGTAATGCAGTTTACATTTGGCTCAGCCTTACCTGGGCTCAGCATACGAGGAGATATACATTTTTCCTGATATTTTACTATTAGACATCAACTGACGTTGGTTCCACTCTATATCATGTATATAGCTGACCCCCCCCCCATTATATTTGACTGGGAACCCTCCATCCGTTTTTTCCCCATTAATGTTTAATTTTCCACAGGCTTTTACACAGAAACTTCAGTTATTTTCAGCGTCCAAAATCTCTGCCTGAAAGTAAAAACTTCTAATTCCCATGGGGTCAGTAACAGCTGTTATCTGGGATGATCAGATTCTCAAAACAAAATACCGGGATAGGTGTCATAGACATAGAAGGAAGACTGACAGAAGTACCCGTGGCTTTAAGTGGGATGTAAAAATGGGTGGGGGGGGAGTCTCTCTATGGCCGTGGCCGTTGTAATTAAGGACGTGGCTTAAAACACATAAGCTAAAAAAATCTGTACTTAGCATAGCATCCGGCCCGAAAAATGTGCTGCTTCTGTCATTATATCCAGATAAATAATATAACGAGTAACATCACACCTAGAACAAGTCTGGACTATTGGCTTTGTCAATGGTTGTTAGCTACATAAGAGAAATAAGCAACAACTTTGGCTTCGCTGTACATAACATTGAAAATGCCTCAGCTCTGAAAAGAAGAGACTGTGAAAGAACTATAACGGGTCTCTTTGAAAGCAGTGAAGTGTGGTACTGCTGCATCAGTAAGCTTTTTTTTTTCTGTGAGGGCAAAAATGGAGAGCCCAATAGAGACCTGTCTCAGGCTGAGAGAGGTAAAGCAGGCGCACCAAGACACTATTTAAAAACCGGAACATTTATCTGCTTAACACGGACACTACGCAAAAACCAGGACATTTCTTTAATTTGTAGCACAGAGTTGGGACACTGGGACACTGCTCCATAAACCGGGACCGTCCGGGGAAAACCATGTCTGGTCACCCTATGTTATCGCCTCCTTCGGAATTAATAGGCCTACTTATGGGTGCCGCTATACTATTTTTGGGAGGTCACAAATGTTCCTAGTGCTATATCTGGAGAACTGCACCTGCTGAAGGTTTCCATGCTACCTTGACTTTCATGTGACATTTCCTGTGGGCCTTTTACATAGTGTAGAATTTCAGACAATGTAAAAGAAAGACCTTCACCTACTACCCCAGAAAATATGGGGGTGATCCTGGATATGTTTTTTCTTTCACCAGGGTGAGAAAGGGTCGGATTTTAATTAGTGAATGTTGCAAACTTACCTGTTTATTGATGGTCACAAACTTAGAAGGCATATCAGGACTTAAAACATCCTTGTGCCACACCTTGCATGGGAATTACTATTGCAGATGTTTCCATACTTTTGGTGGATAAATCTCTAGTAGTAAATACAATTTACACCTGCAAAAAATTATTTTCTGAAATGTGTAAATGAGGCATTTTTAGCTGTACACCAACATTGATCACTGATAGTAGCTTTGTGAATAAAGCTCTTATTTTTTATCTTTTGTTTTCTACTTTTGATTTTTTCAATTATTCGGCTACCTAGTACTGATATTTAGATTCTTTACATAAAACCTTATTCTTTTTTTGGGGGGGAAGAACATGGCGTCTGCTACATGAGCAGCCGCATGTACCCGGAGCAACTCTCTCCCGTCTCACAGCGTTATGCCACCCTACCTGGTGGTTCTTGTTTGTTGAACTCGTTGAACTACCAGAGTGTTTTCTGAGGTCTCTTGAGGCTCTGCGCTGTTTTTTGTGTCAGCTGGGGACGTGTGTGGGCCCCCCCGGTGCTCTTTATTCTTCCTGGCCGCCACGCTGGAGCGATGCCCCCCTGGAGCTAAGAAGGACCCGCTCCTCCGGGTCAACGGAGGCAATGGCAGCATCAGCCAGTTTTTAATTTCAAAGTAATTTCAAAGTAGCATCAGCCAGTTTTTCAACGTGATTAACCGGCTTGAGGAAGTGCCTAATCCGGTGTCCAAGGACATCGTTTCTCCTGCCATTTTGACTCCTCTGGCGTGTTTGGCAGCGGGGAGGCTACTTTTAGAGGTAGAATTGGAGAAACTGCAGAAGGCGCAACAGCTTTTGGGAGTTCAAAATTCACAGGTTGGCACACTACAACAGGTGAGAGCATTCCCAGAGGTTTTTGGTGCCCCAGAGGTGGTTATAAGGGAAGAAATAAGAAAAGTAAGAAGCAAAGGGCCGGCTTGGGTCTGGTGAGGTCTAAAGGTAACGGAAAGGCGAATAAGCAACTAGCTGAGGAGCAGGATAAAAATCATGTTTATGAAGGCTCAATAAACGAAGCAACTTCCATAAACTGCACAGCATTCCAAACCTACCAGGTCAAAGGTAGGAGCATAAAGTCTGGGAGGAATAAAAGTAACCCCCTGAGAGTAAGGCGAGATCAGGGAGTGTTGTGAGTCTCTAGAGAGGAATGTGGGCCTCCTAAACACCAGGACAAGTCCCCAGAGAAATCGGATGAAGAACTAAAAAACTATTTCGGGGTGGCAGAGGCTCAGATCCAGACACTTAAAAGGGAGGAAGTCGCTCTCCGTGACAGAATGGAGGCGTTGGAGAACAACTCCCGCAGAAATAATCTCCGTCTTATGAGCATACCGGAAGGGAGCGAAGGGTCTGATCTTAAAGTCTATATCATTTCACTGCTTAAAGAAGCATTGTAGCTTGATGAGTCAGAGGAGACCCTAGGAAACGACATACTGAGAGCCCATAGAGACCCATTCCGAAGGAACCCAAACCGAACAAAGCCAAGAAAAATCCTAAATAATTTTCTTACTTACTCATTGAAGGAGAAAAACCTCAACTTGGCTTTAAAGGTTAAAACGTTAAGGGTCAGAGATTTCTCCTTCGAAATCCTTTCAGATCTTGCCAGAGTAACCCTCGAAAGACAGTGGGAACTAGGTAGGAAGATGGACAATTTCAAGAAAGTTTGCGCAGTGGCACAGCTGAAATTCCCTGCCTTCCTGAAAGTTATGCATAACAATACAATGCACAATATAAGATCAGTTTAGGAGGTGGACAAGTTGTTTGACACCATCAAACACCATCGGAAAGAAGGTCCCCTAATAGTAGCTCTCTCTTCTTTTCTTTCAGGTTAGATTGAGGGGGGGCGTGTCTTCTTACTATTAGATTCCTTTTTCCTTTGATCTTGCATAATTTGAAATGTGAAGCAAGAAGAAAGGATGACTTCAAATTTGATTGGTTCACTTATTCACTAGACTCTTTTTAGAATGTACCTATTCTCTGGTAGAGGTTAAATTCTGTTTTGCTTGAACACTACACACGGTTAGAATGGGATGGATGGGGCAGCTCCAGGGTGCAACACCTGGACAACACCGGTCCAGACAAATGGGGAAAGAGTTCTCTAAGGGGGGTGAGAGGAGTGGGTGGGGGGTCGGGGAGCACGGGGTATAAAATATATAAATTACTCATTTGCCACAAACATATCAGATCTAACCCAGATAGCTGCAGGGGATTTTGAGGGGTTAGGCGTTGGTTGTTCCCTGGCTTAGAACAGGCTTGGAACTTCAGACTTAAGCCACCATGAAATTACTCCAGATATTGTCCTGGAATGTCACTGGTCTGCGCGTAAGGTCTAGAAGAGCCAGAATTTTGCAATATTTAAGAGACTCTTTCTCAGGTCATTGTCATCCAGGCGACACATCTTTTTAAGGAAGAGGCCAAAAAAAAATCTCGAAAATCAGAAATGGGTTGACTCCTTTATTTGTACTAATCAGACGACTAATATTAGAGGGGGTCTTGATTCTCTTTAAAAATCAAGCTAATGCCCAGATTCTACAGCATATGGAAGACCCATGTGGCAGATGGGTAATATTAAAGGTTACTTTAATGGACATTCTTCTTACTTTGGTTGGCTATTATGGCCAGAATCAAGAGGACCCTTCATTTCTTAAAAATATTTTTTCGCACTTGTTAGATTTCCCAGAACCGGTTATTATGGCCATAGATTTTAACATTGTTCTCAAACCTAAACTTGATAAATCTGTGAGCAGTAGAGCCATCGTTCCCCCAAGAGGGGAACAACCATTATAACACAGGTTTTACCACGCGTTTCTTTTACATCGGATGCATTACAACGCATGAGATGTTACAACACGTGGTAAAACCACGCATACCATTACATCGCATGCGCTTTTACAACGCATGCGATGTAATGTGTAATGGCGGCGGCGGGGGCGGCTGTCCACGTCGTTGTGAGGAAACTTAGGCTGTTTCCTCACAACGACGTGAAGCAAGCAGGAAGGAGGACGGCGACGCTGAAGAGGAGAGAGGTAAGGGGTTTGTGCATGGGGTGGGGGTTACTTTCGTTGGGTTTAGGCTAGTTTAAATGTAGTGTTTTTTTTAAAACGTTTTAGTGTGTGTTGTGGTGTTGTCGTGTTTGTTTAGTGCAGTGTATTAGGGAGGGTAGTGTAATGTTTATGTAGTGTAGTGATTTAGGTTTTAGGGTAGTGTAGTGTTGTAGTGTTTGTTTATTGTAGTGTATCAGGGTAGTGTAGGGGTGGGAGTAGTGTGGGTAGCGTAGTAGTGTTTTAGGGTTTAGGGTAGTGTAGGGTTGGGAGTAGTGTGGGTAGCGTAGTAGTGTTTTAGGGTTTAGGGTAGTGTATGGGTGGGAGAAGTGTGGGTAGCGTAGTAGTGTTTTAGGGTTTAGGGTAGTGTAGGGGTGGGAGTAGTGTGGGTAGTGTAATAGTGTGGTAGTGTTTTTGGGTTGGGGTAGTGTAGGGGTGGGAGTAGTGTGGGTAGCATAGTAGTGTTTTAGGGTTTAGGGTAGTGTAGGGGTGGGAGTAGTGTGGGTAGCGTAGTAGTGTTTTAGGGTTTAGGGTAGTGTAGGGGTGGGAGTAGTGTGGGTAGGGTAGTAGTGTTTTAGGGTTTAGGGTAGTGTTGAGGTGGGAGTAGTGTGGGTAGTGTAGTGTGTGGTAGTGTTTTTGGGTTGGGGTAGTGTAGGGGTGGGAGTAGTGTGCGTAGCGTAGTAGTGTTTTAGGGTTTAGGGTAGTGTATGGGTGGGAGTAGTGTGGGTAGCGTAGTAGTGTTGTAGGGTTTAGGGTAGCGTAGGGGTCGGAGTAGTGTGGGTAGCGTAGTGGTGTTTTAGGGTTTAGGGTAGTGTAGGGGTGGGAGTAGTGTGGTAGTGTTTTTGGGTTGGGGTAGTGAAGGGGTGGGAGTAGTGTGGGTAGCGTAGTAGTGTTGTAGGGTTTAGGGTAGTGTAGGGGAGGGAGTAGTGTGGGTAGTGTGGTAGTGTTTTTGGGTTAGGGGTAGTGTAGGGGTGGGAGTAGTGTGTTGTGTAGGTGTAGGGGTAGGGTTGTCACTTACCTTGCATACTTTTACCACGAGTATAGCTTTACCACGTATGCCTTTGCATTGTAATGGCATCCGTGGTAAAGGCATACTCGTGGTAAAAGTATGCGATGTGATGGAATGCGATGTCATTGACATTCCGTAGTAATACCCGCGTTGTAATGGCAAGCATGGTATTAGTATGCGATGTAATGACATACATCCCCCCAAGATCTAGGGTGTATCTTTAGACCATGATAGCCCAAAGTGGGTATCATATCGAAATTTTAAGTACAGACACAAATCAAGAATTGATTATATCTCGGTTGGCCACAGCCTAAGGGGCAAGGTTAAAGATATAATTTACCTGTCGTCCATTTGTCGGACCATTCAGGATTAGATCTCGATTGGGTTCAGGCTCGGGAGCCCGGAACTTGGTCTTTCGACTGAACGCTGCTTCTCAAAGAGTAAGAGATAGCCTTCCTATCCCAAGAGACCGAATTGTTCTTGAGGACTAATTTGGGCACAGCAACCATCACCATGGTCTGGGACTCCCTCAAAGCCTTTCTAAGGGGTATTATTACTAGCAGGTCGATTTATAGGAAAAAAAAGTGGAGGGGAGAGATCGCATCTCTGGAGGCGGAAATGTTGTCAGAGGAGGCAGAACTGAATAGGCAGACTGTTCTCGGAAGTCAGCAAGAAGACCTGGGCAAACTTAAGAGACTAAGGGAGCAGTTAGAGAATATCCTTCAATCAAGGCTTTTGCGTCGATGGGAGGCAAGTAAGATCGCCCATTTTGAGTATGGGGAAGGGGCAGGAAAACTATCGGCATGGAAGGCCAAAGGATTCCGGCTTCGTAATCAGTTTAAGGAAATCACAGCTGGGGACAGGGTAGTTGTTCTATCCTCTGTTGAAGAAATTGGTGAGGCCTTTTTTATAGTATTGTCAGGATATTTACCAAGAAGATTGTGTAGAGGACAGACCTAAAGTCAAAGACTGGTTGGATAGGACTACATTGACATCTATGAGTCCTAAACAACAGGAAGACTTAGAACAAGATATCACTCAAGAGAAAGTAAAGAAGGCTTTAGGTGCCTGTAAGAAAGGTAAAGCTGTGGGCCCAGATGGGTTACCAGCCGAGCTACATAGATCTTTGGGTGAGGCGATAATCCCGGTGCTGACACAATTATTCAACATGATACTAGCAGAGGGCATAAGGCCCCACAAGTCTTGGAATGATGATACAGTCATTTTGATCTTGAAACCTGATAAAAATCCAGCGAGTTGTGGGTCATACCAGCCCATTTCGCTCATAAATGCGGATTATAAAATCTTCGCCTCAATCTTTATTTTTATTTATTTAAAAGGTTTTATATAGCGCTACTGGACCCAGGAGTATCAGAGCGCTTTACAGACAGATAAGAAGAATACATATCTAATACACATAATAAACATAAGAACAAATAAACATCTAGAAAAAAATAGAGCACAGTTACAGAGTGAATAAAAACTGGCATGTGAACAAACATATCAGGTAAAAGAGGAGATTGAGGAAAGGGAGTAAATTAGGGGTAGTTAGGGGGATGAGGGTGGATAGAAAGATAGGAGAGAAAAGGGTAGTGTGAGAAGGAGGGAAGGTAGTATGAAAAGAAGAGAGACGGGGTGGGTTGAGGAGGATGAAATGAGGACTGAATCAGAATAGGGACTATTAGGTGCCCCAATATTTATTTTGAAGAAGCACCTTGAGTCTTTTTTTGAAGAGAGGGTAGGAGGGGTTGCAGCGAAGATCTTTGGGGAGCGAGTTCCAAATCGTAGGGGCATTACCAGAGAATGCACGTGATTGTGTCTTTGTTCAATTGAGTCTCGGGGGGATGAGGACGAGGGCGTTGATGCTTCTCAAGGACCTGGAGCACCCAGCTTTTTGTAGTTTGTTAGAGAGGTAAGAGGGGGTGTTCTGGTGAAGGGCATTGTGAGTAATACATGCCAACTTGAAGGTGGATCTACCTTCAATTTGGAGCCAGTTAAGGTCTTTGAGGATAGGAGAAATGTGATCGAAACGTTTACAATCAGAGATGAGTCTAGCAGCCAGGTTGAGGACAGATTTGATCGGGGTAAGGTGGACTTTAGGGGTGCCGGCAAGGGTGGCGTTACCATAACCAAGTCTGGAAAGTACAAGAGATTGGACAACAATTTTGAAATCGTCTGCAGGAATGAAAGGTTTGATTTTTTTAAGGTGGAGAAGGGAGAAGAGAGCACCTTTCGCTGCATTTTTAATGTGTGGGATGAGAGTAAGATTGTTATCAATGCTGATGCCCAAGGATTTGACCGAGTTAGAAGTGGAGAGGGAGCAGTTGAGTGCATTGATGTCATTGATCCAGGTTTGAATGGGCACAGAGCAGTTTTTGGGGGTGAAAAGAATAACTTCAGTTTTTTTGGGATTCAATTTGAGATGGTTGAGATGGAACCAGGCTTGGACTTTATTCAAGGTATCGTTGAGGAGATGGATGTCATGGTGGGATTTAATCTTGTAGTAAAGTTGTGTGTCGTCCGCATAGAGGTGATAACTAATATTATTTTGTTTAAGGATGAGGGTGAGTGGTTCCATGAATACATTAAATAGGGTAGGAGAAAGGATAGAGCCTTGAGGGACCCCAAGTGAGATAGGTTGAGGTTTGGAGAGACAGTGACTGAGTTTAATTTGCTGGGATCTGTTTTGGAGATAGGAAGTGAACCATTGGTGAACAATGCCCTCAAACCCAAAGCGGTCTTTAAGAGTATTAAGAAGGGTGGGATGGTGGACAGTGTCGAACGCCGCAGAGAGGTCAAGGAGGATTCACCTTTGTCAAGAGAGCGATGAATGTCATCAGTGATACTGAGCATGGCAGTTTCTGTGCTGCAACCTTTTCTAAAACCAGATTGGAAAACGTCGAGGAGATTGAAGGAAGTGATATGTTTGTCTAACTGGAAAAGTACACATTTTTCAAGGGCTTTGGAGAGGAAGGGAAGATTAGAGATAGTGCGTAGGTTGTTCAGGTCATTAGGATCAGCGGTGGGGTTTTTAAGGATGGGAGAGATTTGACCAAGTTGAAGGGATGCTGGCACGGCACCCGTGGCAAGGGAGGAATTGATGATATTAGTCCAGATGGGGGCAATGATGTGTTTAAGTTCCTGGACAAACTGGGCGGGTAGGGGGTCATTGGTGTGAGAAGATGGTTTGAGTTTAGAGATGATATTGAGGACAGTAGATTCAGAAACTGGCTGAAATTCCATCCAGGAGGCATTGTTTTTGGTAAAGGTGTTTTTAGCGATAGGGCCTGGGTGGCGTAGAGTTGGTGGGGGTATAGAGGGGTCGTGACATGGAGGGGCAGATGGGCATGTTGAGGTATGAATGTTAGGGGGGTGTTGTTGGCTGATGGTAGATTGGGATGGGAGAGGTGGAGAAGAGAAGGCTAATTCAATAGAGTTCAAGTGTCAGAACAAGAACATTTTCATGGGGTCACAGCCCCTCTTTTATACACCTTTTCCCTTTGTCTTCAGGTGCAGGGTGGGGGGAGAACCAGTCGCAGCTGGTTTTGGAGCACTGTGTTCACCTCAGCCACCCTTTCCATTCACCAGGCAGGCTAGGGTCATCAGTCGCACCACAGGGGGCGGAGCCAGCATTGTGTGGGAAAAGCCCAGCCCTATTCAGGACACAGGTGCAGCCCCTCCCTCACATCAGCATGCTAATCTCTCCATTCACCACCGGGGCAGACCCACACAGACTCCTGGAGCCAGGCTCCCCAGCCAGCTTCAGCCAATCACGCGCCAGCATACTTACTGCACACGCAGGCACACGTCTAGAAGTGGCACTTCCACATTAGACACATTCATGCCGCATACATCATTTCGCAGCATTCAATCACACGAGTCCGCACATACCAGACTCGAGCCTGTACACCCCACGCATCAGGAACTACCAGGGACACATATATTCCCCATGCATTCCTATGGGAGGGCAGGCCTATCTCACCACATGCACTCAAAGTGCGCTCGCACTTTCCACTGGGACACAGTGAAAGTGCGCAGAACCCAAAAATCACTATAATTTAAGGCAAAAAGTTCAGGGGTGTACCTGCCAGAAGGGCCAAGTCCAACACAACCCCCTTCCAGCCAAAACGCAGGGGAGACCAATCACCACCGTGATGGACTTCCCTGCTTGGGGCGATAGAACACGGACGCGGGCCCGCACTGCAGGGGCACCCTCTGGTTCTACGCCACGTTGATCCATAAGCCAAGCACATACTAAAAAAAAACAGGCCCAACTAGGCTACCCTACTGGTACTCCTTAGTTGTCCACGGCTAGGACGAGGCCCTAGGCCACCCAGATACCACTGGTCCATGCCCATCCACAGAGTGGGGGGTTGTAATCCCTGGCCTACAATAGCCATTCTCCACTCCCTTTCTCAGTGTAGTTCCAAACTACTACCGATCCTTCATCCTAGGGTCCGCACCCTCAGGCTGACCAGAGGTCACGGGCAAGAATGCCCCACCCTACCTCTACTTCTGAAGCACCCTCCAGAACACAACTCTCCCACCAGTTTAGGACCTGACTTCCTCAGCAGCAGTGACCAGGGTCAGACCACCACAAGAACGGTGTAGCGAGGCGTTGCACGTTGCGGTGCCCTCCAGTTGCGGTGCAGCCTATGGCTCGTTGACGGCATCGAGACGACATCGGTGAGCGCAGAGGCGGCGTTGCTCGAGGCGGACGTTGCTCAGTGCGGTGCCTACAGGACACCAGGGTGGTCATGACGGAGTCACAGCTCCCTTAACTGGTTTACCACCTGGGATTCAAATTCACCGGATGCACCGGGGTCAGACTCCCTCTGACCCCCTTCCAGAGTTCCACACACTCCCAACTGGAGCGGTACTGCTAGACAACAGAATTACTGAAACCCTGTTCACTGATGTTCCACATTCTTCAAACACTCTGGGAGATCTTCCTCAAATGACCTATTGGTACAGCCTAGGCCCCCGACCTGACGTTCCCTTCAGAAACATTCCAGGCCCTGACACTGGGTTTCGGGCACCTGGAGACATGCAGTCCCACCCACTCCTTCTCCTCTTGAGATAGGACGTGAGCCCCTACACTGAGACCTAGCTGGGCTACACTGAACCTCTTCCACCACACTGGGATGGAAGACACCTCAGCCACTCCTTTTGGAATCACTCCATCCCCTATGCCTCTCTCCTCCCAGAACCTTACCTACTCCAAAAAATCTGTCTCTAAACAGACCACAGAAATCAAAAAGCAGACTCCACTTCTGCAGACGTTCTTGGGAAAAGTTCAACACACAGGACTTAGGTATCTGAGCAAAACAAGAGTACACAAGTATTCAGCAAGCTCCCCAACCGAGGGACGTACCCTTTGGTCAGATGCCTGGCGCACCAGGACTTCCTTGAGGGTGACACATAACTAATGTGTTGTGTACAAGTATGCTTGACAATCAGGACATAAGTGGCATCCCCATGGTCACTCCTTGGCGACACAACCCTTCTGGCTGGCCCCTGACCCACTGGTTAAGCCACTGGGGAACCTATCCCCCTTGAACCCCTCCATCTGGACTTCTGCACCCTCCCAACTGGAGCGATACTGCCAGATAATAGAACTACTAGAGCCCTGCTTACAGGCGCTCCACGTTCTCTCCACACTGGGAGATCTTCCTTAAAGGACGCTCCATACGGACATGCTAGGCTCCCTCACCTGGTGTTCCTAAAAAAACACCCAGACTACGAAGACCAGGCTTGTGCTCCTCTGAGCCACTTCCACCACACTGGGCTGGAAGACCCGAACTTTCCTTAGGGTCACTCCCCAACAATTAACACAATGGCACAGGGGCAGGGGAAACTCCCATGAGCTTCATGCCCACCCATGAAATCCAACACATATCCAATTATTCACACAGGCCCCCCCCAGACTGGTAAGGCAGTTTCTACCACCCCTGATTTCTCAACCTGACCACACGTGACACAGGAACCATTACTCCAGGACAGGGACACATGCACTGGACACATTTATGCTGCCACCACTGGATCCCACCCTTCTGGTGAATCCAGAAAACACACTGCACTTAGGGGGATGATCTACCCTCCCGAGCTAGGGACACCTAACTTAAAGTGCACAAGAAACACATTTCCACAGAAATGACATTTTTAGCAAACTTAACACAATAATCCCCACAATGTGATTTATCTAAAATGCAGAGTTTTGTAGTGCGGCCAGTTGCCACTGTGGTACAACGCAAACACAAATCCTTATCCTTACCGATGCGTCCAATGTTAGAAATGGGATCCCTGGCTGGCCAGGGCTTGCTCCAAAGTCAGTCAGAGACAACCACTTCCACGTCAGGGCAAGGGAGTTACACGTCAAGATAACCCCTGCTCACCCCCTTGGTAACGTAGCACGAGCAGTAAGGCTAAACTTGGAGGTGATGTGAGTTAAGTGTTTGCGCACGCACCCCAGCAACAACACCCAAGGCCCACCACAATCTTGGCAGCAAGGTTGGGGTCTTTGGCCGATGACATCCTCCACTCAGATCAAAAGGGGGTTGTCAAGGGAAGACATCTATCAGACCTCACATATGATCTTATTGGAGCAATAGATCTTGCCTTTACGTATTCACTCCCTCTTGTAGGCTTGGCTCTAGATGCCACCAAGGCTTTTGACAGGGTCACCTGGATCTACCTGTCAGAAGTCCTAGGGAAATTCAACTCGGGTAAAAAGTTCTGTCGAACTATACAGATACTATACCAAGATCCGTCACCAGACTGTTGGTCAACGGAAACCTGACTAAACCACTTAAGATCACTAGGGGTAACTGGCAAGGCTGCCCCCTTTCCCCTCTCCTTTTCGATATGTATAAAGAACCTTTCGCTCAAAGGCTTAGAGAAGATCCTAGCATTGCGCCTTTTAGATACGGAGAGTGGGAGAGTAAGTTGGCCCTGTGTGCAGACAACATCTTGGTCTTTTCGGCAGATCTGGAAACAACCTTTCCAGCAGCGATTAGATTAGCACAGGAATTTGGGCAGGTCTCAGGGTATGAGGTGAATATCCGGAAAACTGAGATCATGACGTGGAATCTTGAGAGATGCCAACTCCAGGTCAGCCCCAGCACGCGATACTTGGGAGGCAGGAATTGTCCAGGATATAGCCAAGATAGCAGAAGTTAATTTAGCGCGAGTCTCAAGGGAGTGTAAAAAACAGATAAAATCTTGGGCCAACTTCCCTCTAACCATTCTGGGGAGGGTGATTTTAGTTAGGATGGTGATACTACCCAAGATAACCTTTCTCTTTAATTCAACCCCCCTATATTTTGATAAACCAGCTATCGACAAAATTCAGCAGGCTGTAAATTCTTTTATCTGGGCATACAGAACCATCAGAAAAGCCTGGAAAAAGTTAAGGCGTAGGAGAGAGAAGGGGGGTCTTGCGCTACCTTACCTACAATATTGTGCCTGGGCCTTTCAGTTCTTACACTCACGGATGTTGCTAAAAATGTCTGCAAGCACTGGGGCAGGAGGCATGTTTCTGGCTATGCTAAAGGGGGCCAGTTTACCTGAAGAGTGCTTATTGTTCAAATTAGGAGATCCAACATTTTTGAAAAAGGTTAAACTCAAAGTCCTCCAGGAAATGGTCAGAGCATGGGCTAGACTAAAACACCTGGTGGGCCTTAAATAATTTTCAAGCCTAGCACCACTTTGGGATTCACCGGGCTCGCCCGAATTTCTTCAGGATAGGCTTGCTTTACCACTCAAAGAAGCAGGTTTGAAAGTATGGGGAGATTTGGCCTATGAGGGTACTCTCATTCCATGAAAACAACTGAGAGACAGAGTGGGAGAAGGCCTTTGAAAGTTCAAGTACATCCAACCTCAGAGCTAGGTCAAAACCCAGCAAAGCCAGAAGAAACGCATAGGTTGGGGTAATAGTCTTGAACAACAGCTAGTAGCCATGCCAGTAGGTAGGAGGGAGGTCTCCTACTGGTACTGGGCAATAGAAGAGGCAAATGAAGTATGGAGTGAACATCTTCCAAATGGATAGTGTGAGCCACTGTGGCAGAACTCATTTAAGACTCTCTTTAGCATAGTAAAACCTGCCTGGCTAAAAAGAAACCACATATTCACTATACACAGGGCTTATCTTTTCCCTCTAAGGCTGTCTAAGTTCTCAAAGGGGTCGCAAGTTAGCTGTAAAAAGTGTGGTCTAGTCGAAGCCTCAGACATTAATATGTTAAAAGACTGCCCTGTTATTGCTTTGTTTTGGGATGTAGTTCAGAAGACATTGGAGAGTATTCTGAAAGCCCCAATCCAAATTGATTTGGCCCTGATAATCTTGGACCTTACAAAACAAGTTACAGGCCCAGCTAGCTCTCTTATATTCTATGCTATCTTGTTAGCCAGGAGGCAAATATGTAAACGTTGGATTGATCCTACCCCTACCATGCATTCTGAGTGGCTGGCATCGATGTTTGAGACCTCTAAGATTGACCTGTCCAGAGCCTGTAGCAGGAAAAAGACATCATTTAGGGACCTGTTGTTTAAGTGGGTCAAGACATGAATGATAGGGATGCATACTCTTGTTTTAACAATGTACCCAAGAACAGCGGGTCTTATGTATGATTATGCCTCCTTGATACTCTTCGGACCACATTGGACACCTCCCGTCCATTTGCCAACGAAGATGTCCATCAGGTTCTTGCGGACCTAGTCGGAGAGCAACCTCTCCCCCTTTCAGGGGGAAGTAATGTCCTTGTCTGCCAATGTACCTTGTAGGCTGAAGGCACCGTGAGATTCCAACTTAATGCCTACTCTCCTCAGATTGAGGAGTTATGGTACGGACAGCTTGTGTGTTCAATGAAGTTTGAGGCAAATGAGGACAAAAATAAATAAATAATTTTTAAAAAACGTATTTTTGAACTTTGATTTCTATAATTTAACTGTATTTTTGTATGAATTTTTAGCACCTCCTGCTCTCACATTCATTTCAGAAACGGTAGATTCTGTGTTTAGCAGAGTTTCCAAGATATGAGTCAAGGGGTACTTTTGGGGTTCCTCTGCTGTGTTATCGTAGCCTTGGTGTAGATGGGCAAGCCACTGAAATCTTGAATTAGGCTCGAGATTGAGGCCTGGCTCTGGCTCTGTTCAATGTTCGGTTGGAACCTCAAGCCCATAACCAACTGAGCGTTTATGTGGCGTCTGCGTGTCTTCCTCTCTCTGCCCAGGGTGTGGTGTTACAGCCAGAGCTGCAGACTGTGAAATTGGGGAACCAGGTCCGAGTCGTCAAGGAAGATGTGTTGTGCTGTTCCTCAGGCAGGAGTTATGAAAGTCACACTAGGGAACTTGGAAACCACTGGGTCTCACTGAGATCTACAGTTGGGAATCAATTTGTTGGATTTGAATGCCCTCACACACCCTTTCAGGTGTCATGATTCATCATATGGGCTCCTCCTCGTTGGGTCGGCGGTGCAATACCCAGCGGGCTCACCTCAAAGAGAGGCACTTTACCAGAGATCTTTTATCCAACAGCCGTATCGTGAAGTGCGGGTATGGGGCCAGAAGAGTGTAGAGGTGGTAGTGAGTTTAAAATGGGGCTGAACCGGCGATATTTATAGATGTCCCAAAATTCAAGGAAGGCTTTAGCTTTGTTGCCAACAACTGCTCCCGGCACTGGATGGTGCTGGGAGTAGAAACAGCGGCTGAACAGGTGCAGGTGCTTCTACGTGAAATTACGACTCAAGTCTGAAATTGCAGGAGACTCCACACTTAAAAATGCAAAGGATGCATTGGATCATTTAGATAAGGACCCTGAAGGAATTTGAAACTAACACCCAGAACCAAAAACTAGAGAAGTTATCAAAAGACATCAGGTATTACAAAAAAAGAATACATATCCCTACCTTAACGAGGACTACTACAAGCAGGATCCCCAAGGTCGTTTCAGAGGGCGGGGAAAAGGGGGCTATTGTGGTCAGAGGAACTACACAACATTCTCTGACTCCTCATACAGTGCAGACAGTGATAACGAGCAAGGTGGCCCCAGGTACCAGCTACGGGTATCATGGCGATTGGAACCAACCCGAAGGATCCTTCCCTTTTTTAGGAGAAGGACAATGGCGACCACCGAGAGGCAGAGGGGGCAATTGGCCGAGAGGACCACCATGCGGCCAACATACAGAGACGGGACGAGGCAGGAGCCAGAAGCAAGTACATTTCCCACAAGAAAGCCACGGGGAAATAGCCACCAGTCGGAAAGTTTACAGGTGGTAAGAAGACAGCCCAATCCGGTGATTAATATCTCCTCATACTCTCTCAATGAAGATGAAGAAAGTATTCTCAGTAAAGGTGTGTCTTTTGTGCCGACTGCACAACCCAATCACTTTGCCATTAAGACAGAATTGTTGAAATGTTTCTGGAAAATCCGATTAAAATATTTTTCAGAAACAGCCCTCCTTCAGTAAGCACATCGCAAACAGGATTATGAGTACCTTCCACGTTTGTACCTCCACCTAACTCTATGACCAACCGACTGGCATATGAAAACACTGTGCTTAGGGATGTATCTAAAGCACTTGAGGTCCATAAACATACTAACATCAATGTCACAAGGAGAGAAAGTGCAGCGCTTATGACCCTGAAGAGTAACAAAGGGATAGTGACTAAGCCTGCGGATAAAGGCGGAGCGATTGTGGTACAGGATACTGAAAAATACAAACTGTAGATCCTTAACGAACTGGGTGATGGAGTAAGCTACCGGCAACTAGCGACCGATCCTGCTAAGGATCTGGCACTCGAGATCTTAAACTTGACAAAGGAAGGAAAATAACAATGTTTCTTGAGTGAACATGAGTTACAATATCTGAATCAGAAGAACCTTTGCTAGCCCACAATATATACGCTACCGAAGATTCACAAAAACATGCAGAATCCACCAGGGAGACCCATAGTGTCCGGATGTGGCTCAATCCTGGAGCCACTCTGCAGGTATATCGATATCTTCCTGAAACCCATTGCGGAGACAATGGAAACCTACCTTAGAGATACACTCTAGACCAGGGGTCTCCAACCTTTTCTGTAGTGAAAGCTAATTCTGCTCAAGGAAAGTCCTGCTGAGATACTAGCATGTTTTATCACTGTCAAATGGTGATAATATGTATTAACATTACACTATGACCACCCTAAGCACAATTATCAGTAGTAACCACCAAAAGATTCCAGGTGAAGTTATCAGCAGAATGCTAAGAAAACGTTTATCCATATTAAATGCTTGTAATCAAGTAAAATTCAAATCATCACATGCAGTGTGCCACAAACGGTATTACCACAGCAGTAAGTCTCCCCAACTCAGATTTAAAGTGGATAAACATGTTTCATGTGGCAGACCCATAGTCCAACGCTGCAGCTTCCACATGCTTCAACACGCTCCACATACTCAGCAAGACCTTCAAATGGATCCACCCCCCGAATCAAGGAAGACCATCATCCATGCATTTATCACCAGCAGGCTGGACTACTGGAACACCCTCTATGCCGGAATCAACAACTCTCTACTCCACAAACTTCATACTGTCAAGAACGCCGCAGAGAGACTCATCCTCAGCATCCCACGACTAAACCACATTCCCCAGCATAAAGAAGCACTCCACTTGCTCCCTGTTGAAAAAAGAGTGACCTTCAAGCTGCTCACACACACCTATAAAGCCCTCCACAACACCGGACCCCAATAACTCGATCTCCTTCTACACCCCCAAAAGAAACCTCCACTACGCTGACCAGGCCTTGGCCAAAATCCTCTGCATCCACAGAACCAGACAGGAGGCACACCCTTCTCCTACATCATGGCCAAGACCTGGAATGAACTCCCCCTCAGCATCAGATGAAGCCCCACACTGGAAGCATTCAGGAAGAGCCATAAGACCTGGCTTTTCGAATGACTAAAGCTGCACAAATCCCCCCACACACTCCCCCAGCACCTGGAGACCCTCACAGGTGAGTAGTGCGTTCTATACAGCCCTGATTGATTGATTGACAGGCCACCACAGTGTGTGTTTGAGTGTTATCAACAGGCCCTGCCATTGGTTTGGCTGTCTGTAACTTTTAAGGGTAGTGAAATAAGCAGTGCTGCCTTCTTTAATATACACAGAATCTCTGAGATTGGCTTGGTTTGGCTTCACCTCTGAGAGCTACTTTGAGGGTGCTGGTGAGCTACCAGTAGCTCCCGAGCTACTGGTTGGAGACCCCTGCTCTAGACCATCAACATCATTGATCAACTTCCCTTTGATCCTGAGAAACAATTGCTAGTAACGTGCGATATTGTATCACTTTATACCAGCATTCCACAAATGGCAGCCCTTGAAGTTATCCGTAGGACACTTGACCGACGCACAGCTCCTGTAGCTGTCCCAACGAATTTCCTGATTGATCTATTATCTATTGCAATGGGGAAAAATGAATTCTTTTTTCAAGGCAGCTTCTATTTACAGACCAAGGGAGTGGCTATGGGGGTTGCCTTTGCACCGGACCTGGCCATTATTTTCATGGACGACTTCGAACACAGACATGTTCTGGATGTGACCAATCCATACCTAAGCCAGGTCACATTGTGGAGGCGTTATATAGACGATGTGCTGTTGGTGTGGGCTGGCACTGAAAACAACGGGTTGCATTTCATTTGTGGCTTAACCAGCAAAGCCAAAACATTCAATTTACAATGAAACCTGACAAGAGATCCATTTACTTTTTCTATATTACCATCTATATTGAAGAAAACAAACTACTGACCACTCTGTATCGTAAACCAGCAGAGCGGAATTCCCTTAAACGATACAATAGTCATCATCCACGCGGACTGAGGGACAACCTACTGGTAGGACAATTTCCGCGGATCAACCGGAATTGCAGTAAAAAGGATGACTATATGAAAGAATCTGATGATCTGAGCACCAGACTCCTGGAAAGATGATATCCCAAACGTCTGATTAAGAAGGCTCAGAAGAGGGCCTGGTTCAGTGCCGGTGAGGTGCTACTCACTGTACAGGAAAAGACCAACGACCACCTTCATAGAATGATCTGTGTAACGACCCACTGTACTCAGAGCAGTACCATCAAAAAAATTATAAACAAGCATTGGGGTTTGATATCGGAAGATATTGAACAACCTACACCATCAATGCATTCGTTTAAGAAAGCAAAAAGCATAAGGGACCATATTGTACGTTCACTCCAGGACAGTCCGGAACCACCAACCTTACAATCCCTTTGGAATCTACCTGCAACAATTGGACATTTTAAATGCGGCCTATGCAAGGCTTGTAAGATGACTAAACAGACCAAGCGTTTTGTTTATAAGCATCACAACATAGACCTAAAGGCATTGACTAACTGTAACACCAGTAATGTGATCTATTCCATTACCTGCCCCTGCGGCCTTATTTATGTGGGCCAAACTCAGCAAAAAATCAAGGCACGTATCCTGCAACACTGCAGCAGGATAAGATGTGACGTCCAGGGTGCACCCCTGGTGGAACATTTTAAGAACACCATACATGGTCCCGAGGACTTGGAATGTATTGTCTTGGAGAAAGTGAATCTTGGCCCCAGAGGAGGAAATATTGCATCAATCCTGACACTCAGGGAAAGCAAATGGATGACACGTTTAGCTTCCATCAGTAATGGACTGAATGAACAGAATGCCAGCTATGCCCAAATGGCGTGCCTCACTTAACTTGTCATTTCCTAACCACCTAACATTTTTCCTCCAGCATACTGAATGAGAATGCTCCCAGTGGGCGCATGTGTAACCCTATACAATGTTGAACCTGCTTAACCTGTACAAAATACGTTTGCTCCTCTCAGCCAGATAGGTACAATATGGACTTTGTGTGCCTACGTGTAACGTACAACCTTGAAGTTTATTAATGTGACCTTTGTAGGCATTCTCTTAGCTGACTGCAGAATGTGTCTATTAATATATACTGAGTGTTTAAACAGCCCATACAGTGCATGGATCTTTTTTACAGGCTGATATAAATATGATGAAATATATCCTATTTTTTCTAAGATTTGCCCATGGCCAGTCCTTTAAGCGGTTGAAACTGCCACTTAATAATGTCCCCGTTGCATCTGCTTCCGTAACACATTCATTGTAACTTTCAACTTTTCCATTCCCAGTGGGGACCTCGATCATCCCCTTCCATCAATTACATCGTAGCGCAGGGACGCCTGACTGAGGTCTATCATCTCTGTCTGTGCTGGCGCCCGGGCCGTAGCCGCGAGTAGCCAGCAGCATCTAGCATCTGCGGGCACGTAAGCAGACACGTGAGACCGCTGGCTGAGATCGTCAAGCAATGGGACATGACTATGGTCTCATATGCTGACGATACTCAGCTAGCGGTTACTATCAGCGGGGATGCGGATCGGGATGCCCCCAGGTTTCAGAGTGGACTCAGGGCGGTGGCAAGCTGGATGAAGAACAACTGTCTCCAGCTCAACGCGAAGAAAACTGAGATCATGATCGTTGGCAGGAGGGCGGAACTGTGGGGGGACAAGTGGTGGCCCGTTGAACTGGGGCCGGCCCCTATCCCGGTCACAGAACTCAGGAATCTGGGAGTTTGGATGGATCCTGCTCTTAGCTATGAGGGCCATTCGAAGAAAATCGCGGCCTGCTGTTTCGGTATCTTGCGGTCGCTGAGGCCCATTCTTAAGTTCTTTTACCGTGGTACCAGGCAGCTGATCGTCCAGGCCACGGTACTATCTCGCCTGGACTATGCCAGCTCGCTTCTGGTAGGGACCAATGTGGCTGAGACCACCCGCCTCCAACGCGTGCAGAATGCTGCGGCGAGAGCCATTGTTGGCTTACCCCGAAGGAGTTCTGTCTCGGGAGTCTTGAGATCTTTGCATTGGCTCCCCATCAAATCACGCATCCAGTTTAAGGTGTTGTGCTTGGCGTTTAAGATCTTGAGGGGAGTAGGTCCGCCAATTCTTGCTGATCTCCTGTCGTGGTATGTTCCTTCCCGTGCTCTGAGATCGGGAAGTCAAGCGCTTGCTGTGGTTCCCCGATACAGGCTGTGTCGGGCTGGTGGTCGCTCTTTCTGGGTTAGGGCGGCTGAACTCTGGAATTCCCTTCCAGCGGACTTGCGGCTTTTGGATGACCTTTTGGCCTTCGGTAAAGCACTGAAAACTTTCCTTTTTAAATAAATTCTTTTATTTGTGTTGTGTTTCTGCTAATCTGTTGCACATTGCCTGCCATGCGCCAGGACGCCCCTTAGCTGGGGCAGCTGTGCGCAATACAAAAGTGCATAACATAACATAACATAACATAGCACGCTCGTGCTTTAAAGCCGAGTGTTACACCGATTCCCGGTTCCTTTTCACTTAGAAGGTAGGCGTCTGACCTCGAGATAAGCTGATCACTCAGCTCTTCTAAAAACGTCCTGCACCACTATGTCTTTTGCCTACCCGATTTTTTTTCCTAAAACGTTTCTTGGGGCACATTTTTGTGCTTTTTGCAGACAACGGGCAACCTGATTTTACTAACGGGACCGCCGAGGAGCTGTGAGTCTCTTTTTTATCGTCATGTTAATAATAAATTACTCCCATACCCAGTGAGCGGATTGACAGTCTGTTTATTTATATGTTTATTTTTCTATAGACTCAGTGCCCTCACGCAACTCACAGGCCCTTCCATTAAGTGGAAGATGTGTGGCGCCGTAGCCAGGGAGGCTGATTCCGGATTCTGGGGATCACGGTTCGATCCCCGGCACCGGCGGCAGATTAGCCCAGCACCATGTGACTCTGGGCAATAGCTCGCTTAATCTTCCCGACGGCCCCCAGTGCCTAGAAACCCTTACGGGAAATTGTTCGCGCTTTACAAATGTGGATTATTATAATTATTAGTTTGCAGGTAATTTTTAATGCTGTTTTAACGTGTCTGCGCCATTTACACTCTTTGCCTATATATATAGTTTATAATATATAATATATACTCTCTCTGTTATTTTAGAACAATTCATTTGCCCAGGTATTTAAGGAAACTGCAGACCATGTTGGGAGTATAATTCTGCTATTCCATAGTGTAAGTATAGTAGTGTTTACTGATAACACTGGAGGCTGATACTCTTTGACTGCCTACTCGTATGTCATTAACTGGGCATATGGGTCACTCTTACCTCAACGTATCATTTCAGGTGCGGGTAGAATGCTCTCTCCCACTTCCGGAGCCTATGTGCCCGAATTTTCCGCATGCCAGCCCTTCATTTTGGGGCTTCACCCCTTTGGTAATTATTTATGTGACCTTATTTTGGCCCACAGTTTGTCAGAAATAACTTTAATTGTAGCTCTGACTCAGCTCTTTTTTTACTATAGGTGCCCTTCTACACTTAACACCCCCCCTCCTTTTGAGTCCTGAGGAAGACCCCATCGTAAGGCCCAATCTATACCTACATTGAACAGGGGTCGAAACGTTGACTTTCTTCTTCAAACCCAGCCCATAGAACAACAGATTATTCATACTGTGTTTTGATTATATGGGCATGGCTAGCAATTGTATAAGTATCTGTATGGCCTTTTTATATGCATTGTTGGACATCAACTAAGAATTGTGTGACTACACCAACCCTTTTGAACCATTTACACTACTCAATCCCTCACCAATCACGTACCTGTCCCACTACCCTCTCTTTCTTTTCCGGGCACAATTGTTTACTTAATATTAAAGTAACTTTATTTACATGTGTTGAAATGAGGGTGTGATTAAATAACATCTCTCGTATTCCGAGTATACGTATATTTTTCATGTATGTACATGTGCCATTGACTCTGTTGTTCGAAAGTATCTACTGGGACCACTTCTCCTTGCACACCTCCAAGAGGGGCACTTTACCGGAGATCTTTTATCCAACAGCCGTATCGTGAAGTGCGGGTATGGGGCCAGAAGAGTGTAGACGTGGTAGTGAGTTTAAAATGGGGCTGGGAGTACCTGAGATTGAGTTTATTCTGGGGGTCTGCTGCCCTAATTAAAAACAATATAAACATCACTCATTGGAGTATAATGTCTCCTATTTATGTGTCAGTCAGTGAAAAATTATAATGACGGTCAACATGTTTCTCGCGTTCGTGTCATTTAACTCGCGATCCTTCAGGCCCATAAGAAAAAAAGGACTATCTACACTAGAAAAGTTTTATTCATCTGTATATAGAAGGTTCATCAAAAACACAAAAGGGAGGTGTCTAATTTGTAAATATACCTGTGATGAGCTGGATCTACCTGTAATGGAGAGACAAGGGTGCATACATTACAGGTATAAACATTGATAAACCATTTCAAACAATGTCTGTGGTGACTTCAAACTCGATTTAAGAATAATCAGTAACACAATAAAATTGATAAAAAACCATGCTGTTTAGATACCCACAGTGAGCTATGGTGGTTTGCATGCCCCTGTGGAATATAAATCGTGGTAGCAGAAAAATCGTAGAGGACTCACCTAATTGTGTCAAGTATCCAGGCATGAACAGTACCCGGCGGTCAACACATCAGGCTTTCACTTCCATGTACGTTGGGCTATACATGGAGGGATGGTTGCAATCAATAAAAGGGAATGGAACATGGGTTGGAAAAAACAACTGTTTCTAAAAGTCCTGAAACAAAGATTTGCAAGTTTTGCGTAATCTTCGGTGCCTTAAGAAGTGGTGATTTAGGCAACTGATCAAGGAAGATGTTGCAAAAATGGTGAGACTGCACGTGCTCTGTGCCCTGTATATGTGGTGTTAAGGGCATTGGGTTGCCTTTTCCTACAGTGACCCGTAGTTAGTCTGGGTCTAGCAAATAGTAATTCCTACATGCGCAGCGTAATGTTAGTTTGATATCTTATGTGAGATCCTGAGGGCGTGCATGCTTAAAATGACTGAGTTGCATACTACAGCAGTGCCTATGTTTGGGGCTCCGGTGCGGGTAAAAAAATGGAATCTCATTGTGTTTTACGCGTTAATCTGTTTAGTGCTATGTCATCAATGCGTCATGAGTTATGGCCACCAGCAAGTTTGCCGTGTGCAGTGCCCGGTGAGCAATGGGTTCAAGCAATGTTGGAAGAACCCTACGCTTGTTATCAGAAATGGTGCAGGCTAATGTTATATCCGTGTTTTCCGTTTAACTTGTAAACCGGCGTCTGCGTTAATGTATCTGTGTGTGTTTTTTCTGTACGCTAAGTGAACCGTGCGACACTGTAGTCTAAGCGGATCCCCCTCTCACTTTCTCTCGTCAGCGCATGTAGTATGGTTAAACAAAGATATCTCCTGAATTAGGTGGAGTGGGGATACCAAGTTCGAGTCAAAGGTTGTTCCCTGATAGTGCATAATCGCCAAACACCCATTCCTAGTTTGGTGTTTTTACTCACGTTTAACGCCTTGTGTGGTGCTATATGACCTGCCCACGCCGCCGAGTCCGGGAGGTACTGGTTTGCTGGGCGGCCATGATTATGAGCAGAGACGTGAGTGTCACGTGACCGGGCAACTGTTTAGTCTGAAGGTCATGTGATCATCTGGAGTGCATAACGCGGCCATGACAGAGTGGTGTTTTAACGCGTTTAGCAGTACCAAAACTTTGTCACAGTGAATAGTAGAGGGATGGTGGGTGCTGCTTATATAAGCCTGATCGGTTAACTGATATTCATAAGTTAAGATAAGACAGGGTTGCGGTCCATCCTGACCTGTATAAAACCATAACAATTGACCATGACAAAACCTTGTGTATGAGGTTCATGTATCTTAGTTAAGTACCTGCAGTGTAGTCACTCAGGGTGTTATTAGCGTAGTGGATTGTCACTTCCTGTAAAAAATGGGGAAGATCTTTATACCAGCCTATGTAGGATGACTTGTATCCTGTCATCAAAGTCATGGTCTATAAACAGCAATTTAACAAAAGGGCTGATTCGCCACGTGATGGGGGCTGGTCTAGTGGTGCAAGTAGGTGTCGTGCATTGGTAGGTGGTGGACTTATTCCACTTAGGTCTTATGGACTATAGCTGCTCAAAGTGTCCTAAGGAAGTTTCTTGTGTTTGGTGGTGTCTCCACATGGAGTACCGGGCTGTGATTGTAGAGATACAAGAAGTCCACAAGAGTGTATATTAGGACTTGTATATGATCATACTCCACGGTATCGCCCCATTAAGGCCAGCACTGTCTGTGGATAAGCGGTGTATCCACCTTTGCTCTTTAGTAAAAAGGTTCTGTTTAGATGTTCTGGAGTTGGCTTCAAGAACAAGCCATTTCACAGAATCAGGTGAATGGTTTTGCTCTAGGTAGTGAGTACACATTTTTGTATTGCTTTTCTTGCAGTGAAAGTTGCTGCGATGCTCTGAGATCCGTATCTTGATTGGGTGGGTTGTCATCCCCACATAGTGGAGGCCACATGGGCATGTCAGGAGATAGATGCAATTAGTAGTATTGCAGTTGGTGTGTCCTCTCATTTCCCAGGTGAATGAGTTGTTCAGCATGATGGTTTTCTGTACTGTGGTGAATGCACACGCGCTGCATGTGCCGCAAGGGTAGTATCCCTTGACCGCGGGTAGTTGTCACAAGGTTGTTTGGTGGGCCACAGTCTTTGTCTTTGGTCTGGTTTGGATAAGAATATCCTTAATATTCTTTGAGCGTTTGAACGCAAACCGCGGTTGTTCAAAGCTCAGGACTCCTGTATTCAGGATGTGCCAGTGTCTCATCAGTACCTTCTTCAGTTTGTTAGAGGCTGGTGTGAAGGTGGTTACACATGTCATCAATTCAGTTTCGTTTGGTCCACGTGCCTTGTGCTCCAGGAGGCTTTCTCTGTGGTTGTTCCGAGCTCGTTTTCTGGCGAGTGAGACACTTTTATGAGGGTAACCTCTAGCGGTAAGATTACTAGCTAGGGTTGCGGACTCAGATTTGTATTCCTCAATATTGCTACAATTCCTCCTCACCCTTAAAAACTGCCCGTATGGCAGGTTTTCTCTCAATGCTTTGGGGTGATGGCTAGTAAAGTGTAGGAGGCTGTTACGGTCAGTACTTTTCCTGTACATAGTGGTTGTGAGGTTTCTCCCCTCAATTTTGATCGTTAGGTCCAGGAAGGCTTTAGAGATGGAGATGCTGTAATTGTGAAGTTAAGGTATGGATCAAGGTTAATAATCCATTGAAAGAACTCGCTGTATGACTCACTATTGCCTGTCCAGAAAATCAGGATGTCATCTATAAAGAGCTTCCATAATCTAATGTTAGCATGGTATGGATTGGAGTTGTGGAAAATGTGTTTGCCCTCGAACGCTGCCATATAGAGGCAGGCCACACTGGGAGCAAAGGTACTCCCCATTGAAGTACTTTGTGTTTGATGGTAAAGTTGTCCCTTGAACTCAAAAAAGTTTTCGGTCAGGGCCAGTGTGGCACACTCCATTATGAATTCAGGCGGTGTTGGTGACTCCCAAGCGGTGGCAGTCAGTACTTCCTCAATCATCTCAGGTGTGGCCCTCTGTGGGATGTTGGTATAGAGGGCCTCCACATCTAGGGTGATGAGGTAGTTGATCTGATTCGTGTCATGGACCTGATCCAGCAGATGTAAAACGTCCGTTGTGTCCTGTATATATGAGGGGATTAGTTTGACTAGTGGTTGCAGAAAGTGGTCGCAAAATTGCGATAGTAGTTCTAGGACCGAGTCTATTCCTGAGACTATTGGGCGGCCCAGCACTGGTGAGACCCCTTTGTGGATCTTGGGGAGCACATAGAAGTAGGGGGTCTTGGGCTCCTTTTTGACAAGGAAAGCTGCTTCCTTCTTGCTTAACCACCCTTGGCGCTCTGCAGACACTACTAGTCCCGTGCTCCTTCTAGTGAGGCGTTCAGTAGGGTTAGTAGGAATCGGGGTGTAGTAATGTCTGTCGCCCAGTTGTCTGAGACATTCTTTCTCATAAGCTGTTGTTGCCATAATGACCATAGCACCCCCTTTGTCTGCTTGTTTCACTGTAATGGTGGGGTCATTGGCTAGGGATTCCAATGCTTGCATCTCCTGTTTCGAGATGTTGCTGGAATGATGTACTCCTGTTAGGGCTTTCACAACCTTGAGTACTGCCTGTTTATAAGTGAGTACTACATTGGGGACCATCCCACTATGTGCGGTGAAGGTGGGTGCGTTATGGAGTCCTGAACCTTCAATTGGTTCATGGGTTTTGCCCTCAAAGAATGCTTTAAGACGTATCTTGCGGAAGAATTGGTGTAATTCGCAAGTCTGTTGGAAATTGTCAATTTTGGGTGTGGGGACGAACCCAAGTCCCTTCTGAAGAACCTTTTCTTCAGTGTCATTTAGCTGGCGTGTTGACAGATTGACCACTAAGTTAATTTCTTGCTGGTTCAGCTCCTGGTATCCATCCGCCGTGCTCGGGATTCCTCCCACTGCACTCTTTTCTCCTGTTGGTTGCCTCTTTTTCGCCCGCGCCCTCTGCCCCAACCTCTGCCTAAAAAAGGATGGCTTATGCCTTGGGGTCCAAATTGTGGTGGGTACTGAGGTCCAAAATGGGGTGGGGCCTGTGCATACATTGGATATTGCCAAAAAGGCAGTCCTTGATAGTAGGGTTGTGGGTACGTGTTGTAACCCTGCCTCCCCCCTCACCCCCTTTGTTGATTTGGTCTATAGTTCTCTCCACTCGAGTCGCTATTGCTGGTGGAGCCTCTCCTTGAGGATATAGCACTAGAGTCTGACAGGTAGCCTGTGCCTGGTGGGACATAGTTTGCTTCAAGGTAAGGGTATATCTTCTCCTTGTCAAAGCGCTTAATGTCCTTTTGTAACTTGGTAACTTTCCGTTTCATAAGGTACTCCTTATGTTCTGCCAGTTCGTTTTTTAACTCAGAGAGTTTAGATTTGAAGCTCGGGCCAGCATGTGTACTTTGAAGGACACTTTCGGCAATTTGGATGCAAGCTAGTAGTTCATCTGCTAGTTTTTTAACTCAGAGAGTTTAGATTTGAAGCTCGGGCCAGCATGTGTACTTTGAAGGACACTTTCGGCAATTTGGATGCAAGCTAGTAGTTCATCTGCTAGTCTCTTAGCTGTATTCATGATTAAGATCAGTAGGTCGCGGGTGCATTTCCAGGAGATTTCTGGCCATTCCACCTTAAACTGCCCACCCTCCCAGAAAATCCTGGGAAAGTTTTTGACTATAAACCCATTTGGTGAGATGTTCGCCCGGAAATATTCTGCTATTAGTGCACCCTGTAGGGTCATTTTAACCCATTCTCTCTTCATGTCAGATAGAGATTGCCAGTCTGCCGAATGGCTTCCGGTTGCACCGGTAAACATCCTTTACAACGCAACTTTTACCACGCAGTGCCTTTACGACGCAACTTTTACAACGCAAACCATTACAACGCATTGCGCTGGTGGGCCCTCTAGAATAGGGAATAGGTTTAATGTACTATCCAACACCTTCCCTACTAGCCACGGGGACTGGAGTTGGAATAGTAAATTAAACAATTTACTATCCAGCGCCTAAAAGCACTATGTGTTGTAATGGTATACGTTGTAAAACTTGCGATGTAAAGGTAGGCGTTGTAAAAGTATGCGTTGTAACGTCATACATCCGGTTGCACCATCACTCTCTATGCCTAAAATTGAAGGAGTCCTAAGGATTTCTGCTGCTTCGTCCTCTCCATAACTTAGACCTTGGCCCTCCATGGCCTGGTAAGATAGGGTCAAGTATGGGTAAGGAAAACCAGGTCTGAGTCTCTGCATCGGATCAACATCCTGTGATTTTGAACAATACACTAAATCAACCCCTTCTTATAAACATTGCATATGGCCTAATTTAACTGGAGCTCATGTAAAGTACTCCAATATCTTCAGGTCGAGTTTCGCTGTATTTCAAAAACTGCAAAAAAATGCACTAAGCCTTAACTTAAGGGAAGACAAATAGATACCCATTTCCTGGCTGGTTTGTCCATAATGAATCAGGAAACTTGGATAAATCTCAGCTTCCTGCTTAAATTTTATGATCTTAGGCAAATATTTTATTTCACCAAAACTCTTTTTTCTTTATTATCCTGGATGAAAGCACTTTAAAATATGTGAGCTCAGTCTACCAGTTTTACAAAACTTTCACTTATAATAAGTTCTTCTCACTGCACTGCTTTATTGAGCACTAATACTGTCAAAGCTTCCATATGTTAAAGAAATGCACTTTTTTGAATTTTTAAGAGACTTTCTAATATTTTATGTGATGTTTGTTGTATAATTTACAAAGCAAATATTTTTAGGCCTCGGCTCGTGCACTGGCTCGAAGATCTGAGCCAGACCCTTGGTTCAGCTCTCTCTGTTCAACTGTTGGCACGCCCACTTCTAAGCCTTGGAAGGTATTATTGTGGCAGTTCACTCTTCCCGTGACCTTAATTCTGGTGAAGTCTGCCCGGTGTATTTCCTGCAACATAATTATTGAATTTCAGAAAATCATGACATGGAACACTGTCACTAAACTATTCCTTTGGTGGAAAACTCAAAGGGAAATTATAGAAGAGTAGTATGCAGCAAACCTGGCAAGAATATTCGTTTTATGCAGTTAGAATCCACCCAACCTTGTGGCAAAAGAATCAAAAGTATGTTTTTTTTATTTATAAAAAAGACAAATCGGAGGAGTCTTAGCAAATGATTTTCATCAGTTTATGGGAATAACGTAATCGGAAAAGGAAATGCAAACTTATTTTTTTTTGGTGTGTTTCATTTATTGTATCAAGAAATTGAACTAATGTTATGTGCACCTACCATAGTGATTACTTGTCACCTAAATATATGTTGGATATCAAACTTCTAAGTACTAAGTATATTTTCGTCGTCTTGTTTTTCAAATATTTTCAAAGGCACTTATTGTGAATTTTTCTGTGGTTATGGGCACCCTGGCCAGAAAACTACCAATATACGTATAGTCCTATTAATATAGCCTGGAAAGTAATCAACTTACTTACATTCATGTTCATAAAATGCGGTCACAACTTTAGTTTTAATAACCCTGTTATTGGCTTGAGAACTTGTAGCTCAATTATGTCTGATTGGTTATAAGCTTCAGAGGCAATATCCTGAAAAGGGATTAGCAGCATTATTTTGTCATCAATTAACCAGTGGCTTTATCTTTGTCTTTTTAGAATATGGCTCAATGGAGTCAGGTTCAACAGTTGGACCCCAAGTTTCTGGAGCAGGTAGATCAGTTTTATGATGACAGCTTTCCCATGGATGTTCGAGACCTTCTTGCCGAATGGATAGAAAAACAAGACTGGTAAGATGGAGTTCTGGACTTATTTTTTTAAAGAGACACCAACCACAGTCTAAACAGCTGAAGAGCAATAGTTGACATGTCTTCTGCTGCATAGACCCTGCACAAAGCTCAGGTCCCTGCTATATTAAAGCTGCTCGTTGTACTTATTTATGAGAATCTTCATGAATGAGTCCAATTATCAGGATGTTTTAACGTAGTGAGGACTCTAGGATGAAGCCTTTTTTGTTTTTCAGTCCACTGAAAAAGTTCCCCAGTTGTAGAGCTTAACTCCTTTATTCTTCCTATCAAGCGGTGTCATTTGCACATATGCATGCTAAAGAACCTAGCATAAAGGCTTACTGGAAATATAACAATTTCTCTTGGCTTGTTGACCAAAACCCAGGTCACAACGTGACTCACCTGTCAAGATTATCCTGCATTGTCAAATCACAGATCAGCAGACTTTCTGGTTCTGTTACACCTTCACTCATGGTCAAAGAGAGATTAGATGTGTTATTAACTTTTTTTCCTTCGGTGCCTTCCAAACTCCCATGAAGTTTTGTTGACCCTAGGTACGGTCTGCCAGACAGCGTCTACCCCTTTGTGGCTGATTCTGACCACCTTCGTGGCTGATTCTGACCAACAGACACACTCCTCTGTTTTCTGAAAGACACATTCTTCACAGTTTATAGGTGGTTTGGTAAAGAGGAAATGCAAGACTCCTGAATGTTTTCCTGTACAGACGTTTTCCATTCAATTGGCTGATTCAACAGTGACATTGCTAAACAATGGTGGTATACATTTTGCTGATCTTAACATTTCCTTTCTTGACAAAAAGCAAAGACTCTTCATATGGCTGGTAAGATGGTCTGTCCTGTTTGGGGAATAAGTCATAGGCAAGATAATTCTGAAAAACATTTAACCTGATCTGCCCAACTTCCACGATCAGACGATGGCCCAGATCTGGAAGACCATACACAATAACACATTTGAACGTTAGCTTCCAATGGGTCTCTCTGTGAATACGGGTCTGTCTAGAGCATGGGTACTCACAAACATGTTCCTGGGGGCCACACAGTTTGGTCTATGGTGTGAGTGAGGGCCGCACTGATGCCAGCAGGGGGATGTAAAGTAGGTATAGGGGAAACAAAGCATGCATATCTAGTGGCTGTCTTTAAAAATGAAGGAGTTTCTAAAGTTAAGGGCCTAGTTACTTCCTTTCCCTAAATGCAATTAACCTTTAAATAAGTGTTTGCTGTATATATAACTTTTTTTTCATGTTAGTGCAGAGTCGAGTTAACAGCAGCCCAGTGCTGCTGCTGCCCAGGCGGCTGCATGTAAAGTTCAAGAGGGCCGCATGGGGCACCTGGGCGGTACTTTGAGTATCACTGGTCAAGAGCAAAGAGAAGGGCAAGCAGAAGATTTACAAATGTTTTTTGAATAAAAACATTAATCAGGACTACATTTTCCATCAAAGTAATAATCTTTCATTCAGGTTGGAATCCCGCGGATATGATATATGTCCCATTAGCAGTTACAAGCTGCAGATCTGGGACTCTAATTCAAGATTCCTATTTGAGAAGAATGCAAAATTCTTGGCAAATCTGTTTATTTCCATCCACTTTTCTTTCACTTCCATTCCATGTTTGCCAAAATAGAAATGTGCTAAAAAATAGCCTAAACACTTCACCAAGTGCTAAATAATCACACTGTAGCAAGAGCAATAGGTGTTACACCAATGGGCCAACACGTACAAGCAGCATTTGTGCATGCTTGTGTTTTGAGTTGTCACCTTTCAGTTTTCTGGTGTCTCATGTAGACCTGGAGACCTTTGTATGTAGACTCTCATGATGTTATAAGAACGAAGGAAAGGTGTACATTCTTGTGGATTTGCTTGTCAAAGTTACTCAACAGATGGACATGTGTTGAACAAGCATTAAACATATCTCTTCAGCCGACAAGTCAGATCAGCAGTATCATTTGTGTTCTGGGTTTCCATTATATGTGATTAGATGGACACTTCCAGAAATCAGAACCTCTCAACTCTGAAAGCACACCAGAGGAAAAATTCATCCCCAATCTTCAAGGGAAGAAACGCACTAGTAGCCAGTGGCGTGCATTCACAATCGCGAGGAACATTGCCCCACTGCGCGGCGCAGAGCCAGCAAACCAAAACTAAGACGATGCTCTAGCATCGTTTTCTTTTTTTTTTACTGGCTCTGAGCCAGCTTGCGCAGGCAGGGCATGGGGAGGAGTAGTGCTTGTGCACTCCCTAAGTACGCATGTGTTTGGCTGGCCGTCTCAGGCCGACCAAAACACACATGCGCACTTAGGTTTCTCCAGCCAGGCTTCATTGAGCAGCTGGGCTGGAGAAACCCTACCTGACCTGAGCGGACTGTCTTTCCTGCCCATTCAGGGCAATCCACGTGCTGCTCTGCAGTAGGGGGATTGGATGGGAGTCTGTCCTAGGGGCTTCTGTGACTAGGAAGAGGCCAGCAGTAGTGATGCAACACAGGAGGCGGCAAACACCGTCAGGTATGTTTATAAAATTATTATTATTAACCCGTCTTACACCCCCCCCCCATGCTTGCTCTCTGGTGTTTGCAGCTTATGCTGTGTGTTGCTCAACAGGCTTGTAGCAGTCTATTCTTCCAAAGTGGGGACCTGGATTTTTCCTCCTCTTGTTCCTTCTGATCAAGAGCCCATTCCCCAGAGAAGAAGAGGAGGATGGAGAAGGAGAATGAAAGGCGGCTGTTTTTGTAATCCCTGGTTTCTCTGAAAGAGAAAGAACAGCATGAAGCTTCTCATTGATGTGGAGCTGAAAGCCCTGAGCTGAAAGCCCTGCAAGACTATCAGTATCAGCATTGATCCTGCCCACAGGGAGCAGCAGAAGTATTTTCTGTATGCAGGGATATTTCTGGGGCAGCGGAGGCCTTTCGGCTTCCCCACTCATCCCCCAACAAATGTAACTAGGTGCCCTGGGTGGGCACCAGGACACCCACCTTTAATAATGTAGGCCCCACTCCCTTTTAATTTAGGTAGCAGCCTGGGGGTTGGGGTCCCCAGCATCTTTAAAAGGCTCGGGGAGGGGGCATGTGGCCTCCCTCTCCTTAAAATATACTTTGGTCCCAGGGGAATGGGGTCCACAGGACCAAATACAGCTCGGGAGGGGGGGTTGCATGCCCCCTTCACATAATGAATCTGGGCCCTGATGGATGCGGTCCCTGGGCCGAAAACAGCTCAGGAAGGGGGGCTGTGTGCCCCTTCCCATAAATATTGTACCTCTGGGGATGTGGCCCCTGGGGCCAACAATGGCTGTGGGAAGGGGGTAGTGAACCCCTCCCCATAATTATTAGGTTGGGCCCGAGGCATGGGGACCATGGGACCCAAAACGGCTCTGGGGCAGCACTTTGGTAATTGTGTCTTTTTAATGCAATCCAGCGGCATTTCTGCAAAAAGCACTGATTAAAAAAAAAAAAAACGTTTGTCCCCGGGTGGGGTGGGGGTCCCACTGGGTCGACTCCATGGATCCAAGGTGGGCTAGGTATCCATACCCTTCCCATTTTATTATATTTTTAATACACGTTTAGGATGAGGGACTAAGTCCCCGAGTCCTGTAAAGGCTGCCAGCAACATTTTGCTGGCAGCCAATCAGAGCACTTGTTCCTATGGGAGTCTGACTATATCTGAAGCGAAATGGCCCAAGGGGAAAAAAGCTCCAAAAGTCTATCAGAATGCTCGAGTTTTAAACTGGTGCTCCTGCAAGACTCTTGCAAGCCTCTTGTGGACTCACCGGTACACATATAAAATATTGTTAATTTCTCAAAAACTACTTAACAGATATACACCAAATCACAAAAAGCACAATCTGCAAACCAAGGTCTAGCTTCCTTTCAAATTTCTAGTAATTCTGTTCAGCCATTTTTTTGAAGGCCTGCCTAAAGAAGTCTATGGAAAATACATTGGGGTTTTGTGTTTTTGGACCCCCTATTTTCTTGTCCTCTGCTTGATAGATCACCCTGTAATTTTCCATTCACAAATTAGTCAAAATATATCATTATTTTACAAAGTTTTGAGGAGATTTGTAAAAAAATGATGCTAAAGTTATTAGCAAAACCCATTTCCTATGGAAAGGCTGGCCTAACTATAAGTACCCAGGGGTGATTATATATAAGCTCACCCAGATGGCCACTTCCCTTGGATATTTATTTTCATCAGTATGGAGGAGAGATGTGCAATAATATAATTAAAGAGAGATGTGTGATAGTATTATTCTGTGAAGTTTGGAGAGTACGATTTGTGAATGAATAGTTTTTTGTGTAACTAGCATGTGTAATGACTATGTATCTGTACAAAAATAATATATTATAGGTATATTGTTACATTTATTTTTTAGTAAAACAATAAATAAGAATATATTTTTCAATTTAAAGTATTTTTCATCTCTCTGATTGTCCTAGTATGTGCTGCTAGTTTGTGACAAGAATCATTAATTGCCTGAGTTTTTTTTGTTGTCAATCACTTCCCTTGGATATCCATGTGCTTCTCCCCGGGCATCATCCTCAAGTCTTCCTAGTTCCCATTCCCATTTGTCCCTGAGTGCTGTGCAGGGAGGTAGGCTGTTTGTAGAACAGTGTGGCATAAAACTGCAACACTGCATGTTTGTGTAGGGGGTGCCCCTAGGACCTTCATCTTTAACGGTGCCTCTTCCTCTATCTTGTTCAGGTTGCCTATGCAAGTCCCATGCCTCATCTGCTTAAGACTTGATTGCCTGCCATTTCTTATTGTTTCTGAAGTTCCTGAAAGGGTATCACTTCCTAATCCTTCCAAACATCCCCTTAACTTAGAGATGCCCAGTTCTTCTCACTTCGTGTATGCTCTATTTTCTGTAGGTCTTTCAATATCTCAGTTTCCGCTAGGAGTGTCTCCAGTGCTAATTTCCCTCCCAACCCCGAATCTACTTTTGCTTTTTTCAACAATTGCTCCACTGTCACCATCGGGTGTGGAAGTGCACTCATGCGGTCCCCCCCAGACAAGTGTTGCAGGTTTCCTCTCGGGGTCATGGCCCACCTGGTCGCCATTAGGGAGGGATCCTGCTGGCTCGCATTCACCCAGTCAGTGGCCACCAGTAGCTGGGAGGCCCAGTAGTACAATTTTAGATGTGGAAGAGCCAATCCCCCATCATGGGGTTTTCTGGTCAGGGTCGATAGTGCAATCCCAGGGGAACCCCCATCCCATAACAGTTCCCTCGTTGTTGTGTCCATTTTCTTAAAGAACCAGTCGGGGACCTTAATGGGGTTTCCTGGAGGGAGATTCTGTGGAGTTCCGCGAGTAGCGGAATTTTTGAACATTTTGCTGTTCGCACTGATTTTTAGTGCAGAAAGCTTTTTCTGTGCTGTAAAATCAATGCACACGGCACAATGCAGTGTGTCAGAAGTCGCTGCGTCTTTCTGTCGCTCTGGAAGATTTTCTACTTGAGTGGCAGCTTTCTCAACGTGAATGGTAGCACCTGTTGTGACTGCACTCTTTAAGAAAACTCGCTGGGAAGTGGTCTACTGCTCGAAAATCACGCTATGGGACCAAATTCTCACTTGTGCTTGCCAACTTAATGTTGGCAAGCTGCACATGAGGAAAATCTTTGCTAGGCGGAAGTGGGCAAAACTCCCCAAACAGTGGCGGCGTAGCACAATTGTTTGCTCACCCCTTGTTTTCTGCAGGACGTGTAGGAATTTAGGGAGGCGAATCATCTTGTATAGTTCAGCCCTGTTCAACATCATTAGGGGGAGCTCGCACCCATGCGTGACATTGTTTTGATAATTCTCCAAGACCCTACCAAGGTTATTGGTATAAAACCGATTCCGGTCCATTGTCACAAAGATCCCCTAAATACTTAAATCCCATGGGATTTCATTTTAGTGGAAAATACCACCCATCTCCCAGTTACCAATTAGTCAGAGAGTAAACCGCTGATTTGGCTAGTTTATGCAGATTCCCGCATAGGTCCGGAACACCTCCATGATCTGCAAATCCTTCCTTATGGAGCTTTTGGTGTTCGTCCACACAAAGCGAGATCACATCCTCCCAATCCGGATCCCATCTCAGCGCCCAAATAAGAGCGTCTGTTCAGAACCACCAAGCCAGTGGCTCACTTGTCACTTCCAAAGGCAAGTGAGACAGCAGGCAACCCTGTTGGGTGCCTCTTCCCAGGTGGAATTAATTTGAAATTGCTCCATTAACCCAAACCCGAGCCAACAGCTATTTATACATTAACTTTATCCATGCTATGAAGGACGGGCCAAAGCTCATTGTGATAAGGACCGCCCATAGCTTCGGCCATTCTGCACAATCATAGGCCTTCTCGACAATTAGGGTTAGGAGTACAGCCGGCTCCTACAATTTAGGTGTGTCAGGCATTCAAAGAGTGTGCCCAGAGTGTGCCTTGGTGCTCAGTATGGCATGAAGCCGGATTGATTGGGTTCAATAAGTGTGTCCACCACCCTTATCGGGTGGTTAGCCATTACTTTGGCCCAGTGCCGGTAATTGTAGGTGGGAGGGGAGTGGGTGGGACACATACGAACAACCATGCATTCAAACATACACACACACCCATCCATTCACAACACTAATTACTAAATATTCAAACACACGCACCAAACATTAATTAAAAATAATATCACACTTATCTGCAGCTCTGCCTCGGAGATCCCGGGAGGTTTGGGATTGCTACCTTCCCTCACTGGCCGACCCTAAGTCATCACAAAGTGGGATGGGGTCATTGAGATTACTGACTCCACCCCTTGGCAAATCAGGGCTTAAAACTGAAGCGCCCAGGTGTGAGGCAATGAGTGACGCTACCCCTTGTCACTGAGGGGAAGGGCCTCAATGACCTTTGCTGAGCTGAAGAGGTCACGCCCACAGGATCCCAGCAAATTTCAGCTCAGGCAGCTCAGAGCTTGCACATTTAGCGCATGTCTAGCTCCTGGCTGCGTACTTGAAAATAAACAGTGCCTGTCAGGCCGACCTTTGCTCAGCCTGATAGACACTGTTCGTGAGAAGCAAAAGGTGAGGTGGCATGGCCCTCAGCCCCAATGGACCAGCCATGGCAGCTTTGGCCATGGCCGCATTTTTCACAGTTTGGCAAGGAAGTCAGCCTATACGAGCCACACTCATCCCATGGTTTACACTCCTAATAAAAGAGTACTATTGAGGTATGCTCCCAGCCCCTGGGTAGTACCCCTTCTTTCTTTGCCTTTTCCAGTGCTGCCTTAAGTGGCCCCATTTATAATACTGGACTGGGAATCCACAAGGACCCTGGGATTTCCCACAATGCAATTGGGTTATCGTCTTGGAGATCTCCATTTCTGTGATCTTTGCCTCCAAGGTAAGTCTTGCCTCAGCTCCCAGTTGGTGTCCTGCTTTATCTTTGATCCATATAGTCTATTCAGTCTATTTTCAGATGGGTGGCTAATGCTTGAGCTATGCCATTTGCTGTGGTCTACAGGTCCCATCTGGTCTGTACACTATCTACCCTTCTCTGTTCTTCACCTCTGTGGGCCATCCAGGCCAGTAGCTTCCCGACGTTGTTGCCTACTTCATAAAAGCAAGCCTGCTTAATCCAAAAGAGTTCCTCACCTCGTGAGTGGCCAGGGCCCTATATTTCTGCCGAAGTATGTCCATATGTCTTGCTCTATCCTCGGTGGTGGTGGCTATGTAGTCTGCCTCCTCGCATACCGATGCTCTTTCAATTCTCAAAGGTCTTTATTACCTTCGTTCTGTTTTCCAGTTGTATGGGCTATTAAATGACCTATCATTACAGATTTGTATACCTCCCACATGGTTGTATATGTACTTTCAGTAGCAAAATGGAAGCTATTGCCTTGATTCCTCTAAGGGGTAATTCCATGCATTCTTCTGTTTTCTAGCCTCAGTTTTCTTCCTTCAAATATCTTATTCTTTTTTAGTTAGCTTTTTATTTTTTTTTAAAGAAAAGCATACGTATAAACAAATTATACATCACCCGATGTCAAACAAGTTCATATAGCGATCATCTATAAGATAAAACAAACATATCAACATGTGATAATATATCAATTTAATTGGTTAGCAGTTGACTTTATAACAGCAAGGGGATGGGAGCACACTGCTTCACCTCCCAGCACAGTTCGCCCCTTAGCATCCTGGTAAATACTGTTCAGTTTAAATGCTTACTTGAATTTTTGTTGAAGTGTTTCACCAAAGTTTGTGCAGGTTAGTAACGAGAGGCCATTTGAAGCAGTGTGCTCCCATCCCCTTTCTGTTTAAAAAGGCTCCCTTCACCCACTGAGCTTTCAAGCTCTTGGACATGCACCTGTGCTCCAGGGAGAGGTACAGAGACCTGAGAGGATTGTGGCAGCTTTCTCAGCAACTCCATAATTTCGTTTTTTATCTCTACTGATGAATGATAATGTTCAGAAACACATATGTCTAGAGATTGACAGCACTAACCTGCACCAACTTTGGTGAAACACTTCTACAAAAATTCAAGCAAGCATTTAAACTGAACTGCACTTACCAGGATGCTAAGGGGTGAGCTGTGCTGGGAGGTGAAGCAGTGTGCTCCTATCCCCTTCTGTTTAAAAAGGCTCCTGTGAGCCACTCAGCTGATGAGTTCTTTGGAGAGGCACCTGTGTGCCAGGGAGAGGTACAGAGACCGAGAGGATTGCGGCAGCTATCTCAGCAATCCCAGAATTTCATTTTTTATCTCTACTGATGAAGAATAATATCCAGAAACACGTGTCTAGAGATTGACAGCACCCCTACCTGTACCAGCCTTGTTGAAACACTTCAACAAAAAATCAAGTAAGCATTTAAACTGAACTGCATTTACCATGATGCTAAAGTGTGAACTGTGGTCGGAGGTGAAGCAGTGTACTCCCATCCCCCTTCGAGTTCATTTATAACATCTTATATATATACATTTCCATTGGGACCAAATAGGAAAATAAAGTTTAGTATGCCTGAACTCAGAATGTAAAGATGCATCTTTTAGTAAAGGTGATTTTTACATTCTGTGTTTGAACATACCACTTTTAGAAAGTAGGTATTTTCTTGCTTAGCCATCCTGTGTGCCTTTGCTAGGATGTGTTTTGACTGTCTGGCTTTGGAGTTACAGGGGCTGGGGATGTGTTGCTGCTCCAGAGAGTCTAGATGAGTGAGGGCTGGGCTGCATTTAGAGTAGTAGGGGAATTTTCCTTGCACCTGAATGGACCTAGTCTACTGCAGAAAATGCTGTCTCCGCCTCCTGCTGGGAAGCTGGGCCAGAGAGGACCAAACTGGTTTGGACTAAGCATAGAGACACTTTGCCTAGGACGACAAAGGAATTTGGAGTATAAATATTGGGTCCCAGACCCAACACTTTAGAACTCTTTTGGAACCAAGAAGACTGCCGAAAAGAAGAGCCGGAGAAGCTGGGAGGAGGGACTACTACTTTGCTGTGTGCTTTGCTGTGTTGACATGCAGTGACTGCTTATGTCTTAGGCAGTGAAAGGACTGGGCTGAACTTTCTGCACCTTCCTTTTTGTGAGTTTCTCCAAGGGCTTAAGGTAGAGCTTGTTCCCTGTTAAAAAATTCTCAGGAAGAGCAAAGACTTGAAGTTTATCTGTCACCAGCACTGGGGACTGTGTGTTTTGTGCTAAAACAGAAGAAAAAGCAACCCAATGCAGTCTATGATGCCTCTGCTGACTCCATGTCCTGAAGGCACCGCGCATGCTGCACCACATCCCAGGTCTCACAGACAATGCCACACGATGCCGCCACCGAGCCACTGCTTGCGCCACAACCTGTGGGCATTTCCCTTCGCACCGCCTTGCTCTACGCTGCCGCCTTGGTATCCTCGACGATGCCGCTCCACACCGACATTGACACTGCTCACCGTGGTTCGAGGGCACCGCTCGTAAGTTACACGATGCACCATCTCCTCATCCCACACTGCAGCCTGGGCCTACTGAGGCCGGCGCCATGGACTCTAGTTCATCAGCCGATGACAGTCCTTCAGCAACGATGCCGCCGCTGCTTGCACCGTGACCTGCCAGCACCGTGACGAGCGCTGCTTCTCTTCGCACTTCTGCCCTGGTCACCACCTCTGCTGGACGACTGTCACTGAGATGCTGCCTGCACCGCGACCTGAGAGTACCGCACGGGTGCACTTCGCACCGCAGCCCCTAAGCCCACCGACACCAGTGCTCCCGACTTCAACCCTGAGGAGTTCCATATGCAAAGCATGTGACTTCAAGGGCCCGACTATTCCTGCACCAACCTCCGGAACCGACACCTGCGGATGGCGGGCCTTCGGGGCTCATCACGAGGTCGTCAACACCCTATATTTCTAAGGGTACTGTTTTGGAGGTCTTCCTGACACCATTGCTGACCCGCCATGCTGTGGTCAGCCAGAACTGTTTGGATTTGTTTCTCATGAGGCCGTGATAGCCCCAGACGGAGCTTTCGACTTCAAGGAATTGTATTTCAAGTCTATTTTGATTATTGAATATTTCTGAGCATTGTATGTGGGTTTTTATCGTTTTTGGTCTTGTTTTGGATATATAACATTTTTGGATATTTTTCTAAACTGGTGTTGTGTCCTTTTGTAGTGTCTTCACTTTGTTAGTGAGGGTTATGTGCAAATGCTTTACACACAGCCTATAAGATAAGCCTGACTGCTCGTGCCAAGCTACCAACGGGGTGTGCAAGCGTCATTTTAGGAGTGTAACTCCCTTATCCTGACTAGAAGGAAGGGTCCCTACTTGGACAAAGGTGCCAACCCTTTCCAACTAGAGAGCCCCATTTCTAACATTGGTGGCAGCGGTGGGATAGGACTAATCCTGGGCGTAGTTTGGGTAGTAGCGCTAAGCGAAGTGCACTTTGCACTACGCGAGCTACGCGGACTACGCGAACTACGCTAACTGTGGAGTGTACTGTGCAAAATGCTGTTCGCACTGATTGCACAGTGCTGGATGCTTGTCCGCACTGTGCAATCAGTGCAAACTGCATCTTGCACAGTGCAAGGTGTAATTTTATGCCGCTCAAGTAGTTTTCTACTCGAGCGGCAGCTTTCTCAACGCAGACTGATAGTTTCTCCCCGCGTTGAGAATCTCGACGGGAGGTTTATTTTTCACGCTTGCAATCGGCAACTTGATGTTGCTGATCGCAAACGAGGAAAAAGTCTCACAGGGATGTCATTTTGCTCGCTCGCGGTCACCAACTTGACGTTGAGGACCGCGAGCAAGCAAAAAATGACCGCTACGCTACACGTGTTTGCTCTGTGCTACGTGCAATTCGCATAGTGCGAAGTAGCACAAACTTCGCAAACTACGCGAGCGTAGCGTAGTACTAGGCCCAGGATTAGATAGGACTTGCGTTTGCACTTGACTTACAGTGATAGGTGTGTATTACTACAATATCTCAGACCATTACATACCACATACTATTTTTTCCTGTTTCCCTTCGGAATTTGGTTGTGGAACTCTTGTTAATTGTTGCACCTGTGGGGCCTTAGCAAAATGGAAATCAACTTTTGGCACCTGCACATCTACAAGATGAGGGACCTAAAAGTGGTTTGCAAAGAGAGGGGGCTACCTGTGAAGAGGAGATCCACAAGGCAGGATCTTGAGGTAGCCCTGCATAGCTATGAGGTGCTACGATGGGAGGCAACGCTATCGGATGACTCTGTGGATGTATCTGGGGGGGGGGATCCCCAGCCAGAATACCAAGAGGGCAATGGCCCAGAGGAGGAAACATTATGGGAAAGATTGGCTTGTGAGGAGAGGGTTTGTGCTTGTGACTGGAGGCTGAGGCAGCTAGCCCGGGAGTGTGAGGAGATAGAGCAAGCCTTAGTTGAAAAGAAAAAGTGCGTAGCTCAGGAAGTGAGCTTGGCTGGGCTGGAGGTGGAGTCCAGCTCAGATGGTGGCAGCAAAAGTGTTATGTCCAGTAATGAGGATGTGGTACACACACACACACATATTTGGTGCCCTGCTTCAAGGAGGGGGTTGACATACACCAGGGGGTTTAGGATTGTGAGGTTACTCCAGTGGTGTGCAGTGTCCCTGAGGGTGATTGGGGAACTGGCACAGGGGATCATATTCCTGGTGGTGGGAGGAACACTCTACTGACTCTAGATGAGAAGTGCAGGGAGAGGGGCTCCCCCGTGATAGAAGCCCTGGTAAGTGAGTATAGAGACCAAACAGAAGAGTATGGGTTGAGGGACAGCAACAGTCAGACACTGTCTCACCAATCTTGCAAGAATGATGTGGAGTACTTTTCTGAGGCGCTAGATGGTTGGGTGAAGGGTAGTTTGGTTAACACCTGTGTGGGGCTGTGTGATTCAATTGTTGGAGAGCAGAATTTAAGTCCCTGTGTTCCAGAGCTATGCCAACACCCATTGGAGTTCTCTGATCCCAGGGAGCTTGCACTGGAGACAGACCTTTTGGTGGATTCCAGAGGGTCTGGAGAAGCAGGGTGATCCTGAAGAAAATGGCCCAGGTATATCCCAACCGAGGGTTGTGGTAATGGTTTTTGCTAGCCCAGATAGGTCCAGATAGGTCCTGGTGTCGTGGGAAGGGTGTAGGGACTCACGTTTGGTCTCCGCGGAGAAGGAGTGGGAATGGGCTGTGGCCCAAGATCCGAAACTCGGTCCCAGAGCCTGGGTGGTTCCATGAGGGAACACCAGGTGGGGAGCATAGGCTGTACTGGAAGGCCATCCATTGAGGGAAATCCCCTAGTATCTGGGGTACTTGGGGGAGCCTCTGTCAACAGCACCGCACCAGTAGGGAGGGTACATGAGTCGAGAGAGGGGTGAGGGGGTCGCAGTCCCCAGTGGATGGACCATTGGGTCAGGGGTTGCCAGCTCTGAGGTCAGAGCACCCCAGGACTGACCCTTGTAGAGCCACTTCTGGCCATGGGGGGTCTTCATGCTCTATCAGGTGGACAGGAGGCTAAAGACCTGTGCCAGGCAGACTCTCGCACAGCTCATGGGGAGTGTGTTTCCCTGGGGGGAGGGTTGGTGTACTTCCCTGAAAGTCCTGGGTTGCTAAGCACAGGTCCAGTCTAAGGGTACAGACCCTGGGCTGGAGGACCAGGTTCAGGGTGTCCCCCCTGACCTGGAGGAAGGGGAAACTGCTAACAGTGCCCCTACCGGTTTATCTTCTGGGGGTGCTGCTCCAGGTGGTAGGGTACAGAGCCCCAGGGAGGAGGACCAGGTGAGCGAGAGACCGCCCCAGTCCTGTGTCCAGCCTCTGGGTATAGACCCTGGGCTGGTGGACCTGTTGCAGGAGAGCACCCCTGAACAGGTAGGAGAATTCTGCAGAACACCGTCCACAGGTGCCCTGACAATTCTGGAATCGAGGGGACCGGTGGAGGTATGCAGAGCTCCGGGAAGGAGGAGAGGGGATGGGAGAGCCTACCCCAGTCTCCTGTCCAGCCACAGGGTACAGACCTTGGGCTGGTGGGCCAGTTACAGGATGCCATACCTGATCTGGCAGGAGGGACAGTGGACAAAGGGTGCCAGGCACCTGAGGCTATTGCCCCCCACTCTCTGAGACCACAGCAGTCAGAGAGCCCTGAAGGGTATAAGGCATGACTTTCATCACTGACAACTGTCAGTGGCTGCTGTGGCTGACTGTCCTGGTGGACCGAGTTGCTCCTGGGAGGGGGCAGGAGTCACACCCCGGGGGTGAACTGGGCCACACCACTGTGTTGGCCATGTGGGTACTGTCTGCCTGTTGAGACACATCTGTGAGCAAAGTAAGTTTAGACGCTGCACAGATGGGGTCCACAGGTGAGGAGAAGGGTATCCCATGGGTCAGCTTAGTGGGCCCTGAAAGTATGGATAGAGAGATCCAACTAGGTTCAGGAAGGTATAGAACGGGAATAAACTCCTGCTGTTGCGGGCCAGGTTCTCTGTTCTATCGCCCCAAGCAGGGAAGCCCATCGAAGTATGAATTGGTCTACCTTGGCTTTAGGCTGGAAGGGGGTTGTGTTGGAGATGGCCCTTTTTGCAGGGTTATCCCCAAACTTTTGCTTATTCCTCCTGTTTTTGTCCTGACCTGTCTATCTTGGTTTTAGGACTCTGGGCACTTTACCTCTGCTGATCAGTGCTAAAGTGCATATGCTGTCTTTGTAAATTGTGTTATGGATTGGTGATTCCATGATTGGTTATTTGGTTTACTAGTCAGTCTATAGTACAGTGCACTGTCCGTGCCCAGGGTCTATAAATCAAATGCTGCTAGTGGGCTTGCAACAATGGTTGCGCCGCCCACCGAAGCAGCCCTTCAAAGGTAACTCAGACCTGCCACTGCAGTGTCTGTGTGCAGTCTAGTACTGCCATGTCGACTTGCCAAGTGCACCCACTTGCCAGGCCCTAACTTCCCATTTCTTACCTGTGAGTCACCACTAAGGTAGGCCCAAGTTGTGGCCAGGGTGCAGTATAAGTGAAAGGAAGACATGCCCTGATGTGTGTGGCATGTCCTGATAGTGAACTACTACCAATTTCGTTTTTCACTATAGAAAGGCTATCTGGCCCATAGGAAAGCATGGGAGTTAATGTATAAAATCTTTAAAATATAACTTCCCATTGGGATTAGATAGGAAAATAAAGTTTAGTATGCCTGAACTCAGAATCTAAAGATGCATCTTTTAGCGGAGGTGATTTTTACATTCTGTGTTTGAAAATACCACTTTTAGAAAGTAGGTATTTTCTTCCCCAGTCATCCTGTGTGCCTTTGCTAGGATGTGTATTGACTGTCTGGCTTTGGAGTGACAGGGGCTGGGGAGGTGCAGTGTGTCCAGTGAGTCTGGTTGAGTCAGGGCTGGGCTGAATAGACCCGGGCTGTATTTAGAGTAGTGGGAGGAGATTTCCTTGCAATTGAATGGGCCTGGTCTGTTGCAGACAATGCTGTCTCCTCCTCCTGCTGGGAAGCGGGGTCAGAGAGGACCAAACTGGTTTGGACTAAGCACAGACAATCTCTGCCTAAGAGGACAAAGGAATTTGGAGTATAAATATTGGGGTCCAGACCCCAGAACTTTAGAACTCTTTTGGAACCAAGAGGACTGCCAAGAAGAAGTATTGGAGAAGCTGTGAGGAGGGACTACCACTTTGCTGTGTGCTTTGCTGTGTTGGCCTGCAGTGGCTGCTTCTGTCTTGGGCAGTGAAAGGACTCGCCTGAACTTCCTGCAATTTCCTTTTTGTGAGTTTCTCCAAGGGCTTGAGGTAGAGCTTGCCTCCTGTTCAAGAAGTCTCATGAACAGAAAAGAAGTCACGTTCATCTGTTACCAGCATATGTATGACGTTACCACGCATACATTTACATTGCGTTTGTTACAACGCAAGTCGTTACAACGACTTGCGCTGGAGGGCGCTAGACTTAGGAATAAAATGATTTACTATTCCAACTCTATTCTACATACAGTTGGGAAGGTGTTGGAATTGTAAATCATACTATTCCTTAGGTTAGAGCGCCATCCAACGCAAGTCGTTGTAACGACTTGCGTTGTAATGCCCACGATGTAAAGGCATTGCGATGCAATACCCGCATTGTGAAGGATGTTTCCTGTTCCCAGTACTGGGGACTGTATGCTTTGTGCTACAACCGAAGAAAAAGCAACTTGACGCAGTCTCCGACGCTGCTAGCGTCTCTGTGTCCTGAAGGCACCGCTGAGGACACCGCTGCATGACGCACCACAACCCTTGTCTCACCGACGACACCTCTCGATGACGCCACTGAGCCGCTGCTTGCACCACGACCTGTGGGCACTGCACTGTGCACCGCCTCACTTCACGACGCTGCATTGGTATCCCCGACGATGCCACTCAACGCCGACATCGATGCAGCTGCTTGCACCATGGTTCGAGGACACTGCTCGTAAGTTACACGACACACCATCCTCATCTCACACCGCAGCCTTGGCCTACCGACGCCAGGGCCATTGACTCCAGTTCTACAGCCGACGACATCACTTCAGCAACGACGCCGCCGCTGCTTGCACCGTTACCAGCCAGCACTGCGATGAGCACTGCATCACAACGCACCGGAGCCCTGGACGACCATCACCTGCACCGCGACGCGAGGGCACCGCACTCCGCACCGCTGCACTTCACACCACAGCCCCGACGCCCGCGGACGTCAGCGCTCCCAACTTCAGCCACAAAATGTTCGATCGGCAACTCGTGTGACTTCAAAGGCTTGAAGACTCCTGCATCGACCTCTGGAAAGGACACAGGCACTTTGGGGCTCATCAAGAGGTTGCCGACAACCTACATTCTAAAGGTACTGTTTTGCAAGTCTTCCCGACACCGTAGCTGGCCCGCGACGCCGTGGTCAGCCAGAACTGTTTGGATATTTCAAGTCTATTTTGATACTGAAGATTTCTGAGCACTGTATGGTGTATTGCTATCGTTTTTGGTCCTGTTGTGGATGTATAAAAATATTGGATATTTTTCTGATCTGGTGTGGTGTCCTTTTGTAGTGTTTTTAGATTTGAGCGCACTGCAAGTAAAGGTATGTAACAAAAACAATGTTCGATAGTGGTGCTCCAGATGAAGGCAAGTCGGTTACCACGACGAGATCAATGTGCTATCAGGATAGCTCCAACAATATGAATATATCATCGAGCACTCAGAGTCCAAAAATATTTTTTCAAATACAGTGGTTATTTTTATTTCAATTTTCTTGAGATTTCAATTTCCATCTTCATTGAAACATTCTTGATAAACAGTATTCCACATACGTGCAGCCAACACGTGTTTCGTCTGGTCTTATTTGACCCAAGACTTCCTCAGGGCTGCAACCAAGCAAAGTATAACAACCATTACATCCTTGTCAGGCCAGATATAGCCTTAATATCACAATATAGTTCAAGTTATAATCTAATCTCTAAGGGACACATCCCTAAAACATACCTGTGCTCAAAAGTAGAAACGAGTAAAAAGTATCTGCTCACCACCAAGTCCATAACTTGAAACACCCAGTGAAGTGCTATTATCAGGTGGGATATGTAGCCTCCGCCTGATTAGTGAATGATTATCCAAAGGTAAGGTAGTGTAATCAAATAAGATATGAGCAAAGTAGAGTGATGTGGCCAGACCGTGAGGCAACCTACCTATATTCCTCAACGTCAGTCAATTCAACTTCAAATGTTTCCAATTTCAACCTTGTAAGTCTCCAATATCCATTTGGCACATGGAGTTTGTAGCATGTTATATGTGATGGTCTGATTCCTACTGTACTTAGGTGTCCCAATAGTTAATGAGCGATTCTGAAGTTCATATCATCTTATAAGGTGTACATTATTCATTCCCTAAAAAGAATTCATACTCATGGTCTATATTAAGACCCATTTCTACAGCTTTCAACTTAATTAGCCAGACAACTTCCTTCCTCCTTAGTCTGAGTATTCTGTTACCCCCTCTGGGGTCTGGTTCTAAGTGATCTATACCGTGATAGCTAAATGTGTGTTTCATTCTGTCTTGAGAGTTTCTTATTATATGTGCTGCGGTTGGGTACTAGTGTCACCTTGTATAATAGCTCTAAAATGTTCAGCCATCCTGTCTTTAAGTTTCCTTTTTGTGCTCCCAACGTAAATCATTCCGCAGCTACAAACAATAACATAAACTACGAAGGTTGTGTCACAATTGATAAACGTCTCTATTGTGTTCTCTCCCGTTCCATTACAGTTAAAACTTACCACTTTTTTCTTTGCCCATCTACATGACGAGCATCTTCCACATTTGTGGAAGCCTTTGAATTTAGATAGCCAGTCTTTATTCACAGATTTCTTAGGGTAACTCGGACTAAGTAAATTAGACAGTGTTAGTCCTTTCTTAAACGTAACAGAAGGATGTCGGGTAATGTGTGGTATGATCTCATGATCTAACATCAATAGATACCAATGTTTCTTGAGAATGGAGTACAGTTTAGTACTGTCTGTACTGTAATGTGTAATCAATCTGACTTTAGTTTCTCCGTCTTTATTCTTCTTATCTGATTTAACTTTTAATGTATCCTTACGTTTGAGTTTACTAACACTGGTTATTGCTGTGTCTATCACTTTTTGCTCATACCCTCTCCTAGTGAAACGCTTAGATATGTCTGACAAGTTCTCATTAAAATCACAGTCTAAGGAGCAATTTCGCCTGGCTCTCACCATTTCGCCATATGGTATTGCTTTGAGTTGACTGTTTGGGTGACAACTTTTGGCGTGTAGTACTGCATTGCAGCTAGTCGGTTTCCTAAACATTCTACTTCTAAGATGACCGTCTTCCACAAATAGCTCAATATCCAGGAAGGTAATTTTGTGATAATCATACTGAGTTGTAAACTGTAGATTATATGTATTAACATTTAAGTAATCAAAGAATCCTTTCAGTTGTTCAACCGATCCCGTCCAGATTAAGAGGCAGTCGTCGATGAATCGACCCCAGTAATGAATATACTGGATCCATTCACTGTTGCCCGGGCCCCAGATTCGCTCCGCCTCGTACCACCCCATAAAGAGGTTGGCAAAAGACAGAGCAAATCTGGCTCCCATCGCAGTCCCGAGCTGTTGTCGGTACCATATTCCGTCAAAAAGAAATACATTATTTTTCAGTACCAGTTCTGTCATTTCAAGAAGCATTTTTGAGTGGTCATAAAATTCAGCAGCTCTTACTCAAAAAGAAATCAAGCGCTTTAATTCCCTGATCGTGATCAATATTAGAGTAAAGAGAAACCACATCTAGTGTGGCTAGTATCATTCCTTCTTCCCATGATATATCATTAAGTATGTTCAGTATGTACTTAGTGTCTTCCACAAAAGACAGTAAATTATAGACATGTTCTCTTAGAAATATGTCTATGTATTCAGAAAGGTGTTCAGTCGGTCCATCTATGCCGGAAACAATCGGCCTTACTGGCGGCTTGTCTCGGCATTTGTGGACCTTTGGTAAGGTGTATAAACATGGTGATTTCGGATAGGTAGTTTGGAGGTAGAGGTATTCATCGCGATCTATTAAAGATAAGTCATACCACTCTTTAACCCTGTTGTTGATGGTTACCATTAAATCTTTGATAGGATTTGTCTCAAGTCTGACATAATATCGTCTATCATTAAGTTGTGATAGAACTTCGTTATTATAATCAGCGGTGTTTTGTATTACTAGGTTACCACCTTTGTCAGCTCTTCGAATCGGAATATCCTTATTATTCAAAAGCTCTTTCAAGGCTTTCCTTTCACCTGCTGTCAGATTGTCATCTCTAGGGTTAAGGTGGCTCTGGTGTTTACGATCAAGTTCCTTATCTATATCTTGACTTACTGCTCTAAAGAACACATCTATTGTGTTACCTTGTGTAAGTTTGGGGGTCCATTTAGATCGTAACTTTAGACCACTACCTTCAGTCAAGAAACGTTCTACTTCTAGATCTTCCAGAATTTTAGATATAGTTACAGGGTCTTCTTCGTTTTCTGTTAAAGACAATAGGAGCTGCATCTCTTTTAGTTCCTGTATCGTGAGGTTTCTCAGCCCTCTGGTTACAGGTGTTCCCTTTTTCTCTGGTATGCTTGAAAAGAATTTTTTAAGTTTCAGCCTCCTAGTAAATTTGAAAAGGTCTATTTTGGTCATCACCCAGTCTTGTCTCCTAGCTGGACAGAAACCTATACCTTTTTTAAGTATACAAATCATGTCATTTGAAAGGTGTTGATCAGATAAATTAATTACTTCAATATCACTTACTTCACCCTCTTCTCTTAAGGTTGTGGCTTCCAGGATCTCAGACTCCTTTTTATTCTTGTCCCTGGATCTCCTATTTCCTCTCCTGCCTCTCCTGGTCCTCTTGTAATAGTATTCCGATTTATTTATTTATTTATTTATTTGCGAGTTTGTAACGCGCTAGGATCACCTCCCGAAGGAGTATCTCCGCGCCTTTGGCAACCTAGAAGCAAATAAACAACCTGTCGCTGTATCTCCATGATTTAGAATAAGAACGTCTTGTCTCCTAGCTGGCAGGGCCGTTTCTAGGTGGTTTGCCGCCCTAGGCGAGAATTGAAAAATACCGCCCCCTCCCTTTGCCATCACTCTCTCCCCCTGTTATCCAGGCTAGAAGCAGTGGCGTAACGAACCTTGAGGGGGCCCCCAGTAGGGTAAGTGAAGGGGCCCCCTACCAGCTCAATCTAGAGCTCCCCAGCAGAAGTGCGGTGCTGACTGGGCCCCCTGGAGGGTGAGGGCCCCCCCTCACCGCGGGGGCTGCAGGGGCCTGTGTTACGCCCCTGGCTAGAAGAAAAACACATCAAACATTAAATACCAGTGAAATTCACAACAAAATAAACACTGAAAACTGGACAGGCTGATGGAGGGCTCAGCTTGTGCTCTGACTCTCAACCAGACTCTGCATTGCCTCTCCTCATTAATTCTTGACCCCTCTCACCCAAGACTGAATTGCAAATGGCTGGAGTGGCATAGTGGGTGAAAAAAAGGATGAATTTGGATGATGCACCAATTAGTTACCAGTGGCTGAATTTAATAGAAAGATCCCACTGTGTCTTTTTTGTTTTTCCATTTGAGATGTTCTAAGTATGATGGGTATTCCCAGACCTAGAACTGGTGCTCAGGTTGTAGTACGACTTAAGCTGCTTCTCATTGAGGAAGGAGGCCCTTTAGGGCCGACACCAGTTTGGGGTTACTTGTGTTCTCATATAGGTGGAATCTGACCTATTAGTTCAGACTGGACTGCTCCTATTAGAACAGGACTATGTATGTTTTGAATATGTCTGGCTTTTTATGTATGGGCATTTTGGGCTATTTGATCAATTGGTTTGAAACTCATATTTGCTTCCAGCGGCTGAGAATAATTCCAACATTTCATTCATAAACTTTTTCGTTAATGATGTCTTGGCTATGATGAACTAAATATACCCATGAAAACTGGGTAACGTTTCTGCTGTAAGCAGATTTGTTTTGTTGGTAGTCTATATTTTTAAAGGCATTATTAGTACCTGTGGAGAGTGAAAACATGTTATGCGAGGAAATTGTCTTTATGAAGAAAGTGCAGAAAACAGGTTCCTTTTAGTGCTTGCACCTCTCGGACTAAACGTCCATAAAGGTACAACGTTCCAGAATACAGATTGTCACTTCCAGGCACGCCTTTCAGCCAACCTTAATGAGATTATAAAGGAAAGGTTTCAAAGACAAGTTTTTTCTCTTTCACTAGACGAAAGGGAATAATTGATCCAGTTTGGTATTTAAGCTATTCGTGTTCACTTTTATCATACACTTACGAATGTATCCAATGCAATAACTTGTAAAAGCAAATTTGTACTCAGAATTACCCCCAAGTCTGCAATGCTTTCACAGGCATGTGCATTCAATATACTCGCTGTTTATTTTCTTTTTCATTTTTAGATTGATATTATATATCTTTTTATAATGTGAATTAAATGCCACGTCTACCTTACCTAGATTCAACAAAAGACCAGGAGAACATCACACTCCCTGTGACCCCAAAGGCATCACAGGGTTGATCTCTTGTCCAACCGTTCACCCCTCAGCAGCTTTCTATTGACTACAGAGGGGCTAAGCTAGGTGCAAGTGCTGGAAACTATAGAAAGTAACCAATATTCTTGTGGCGGCATTATGAGTGTTCATTCGAAAAGGGCTTGCAATTCCGGTTACTGTCAAGTCCACTGGGAGGTCCTCTGTGCCTCAGGGTCGGTTGGCTACTAGCCGAGTCAGGGGTGCCTGAAGGTACAAGGAAGGTGACAGGGAAAGGTCAGGTGGAAGGAGACTTGAAATACATAGTTTGAAAGTTTATACTATGTCCAGCCCATCTCCAGCTTCCAAGACCTTCTAAATATTATGTGCTAAATAGTCCATATTTTCCTCAGCGACTGACAAACTCATAAACAGCAAGTGCTGCATGTTCAAAAGGCACCCTTGCTTATGAATTAAACAGATAGGAAAATAAATGTATGCTGTTTGTCCCTCACAGCAGTTTTTAGACCTGTACTTTTCGAGAACGATATTGCTGCCCTTTTAACACCGCTATCATGAATTAGATTGAGAGCTTGCTTTATTGAATTGCATGTAAAGATAAACGTGTTTTTTAAGCAGTGCGCATATATTATATAGTACTTGGTGATTTGATGGTGTTGATCAAGTCCTTCTTATTTCAACATGCAGCCCTGACTCTCCATTTATACGCAAACCCACGTTGACTGTATCCACATATTTACCAACACCTGCAGGCCGACTGAACGTGGAATTTTCATCTATATTTAACATCGTAAATATATCTGTAAAATGAATAGCTGGCTGTGTATTTTCTAGAAATATTTAACAGATATCACTGTAACCTATGTACATAAAACAGGCAATCAAAGTGCTCAGGCAGCAGACAAAACAAGAGAACTGCCTCGATTAACTACAGCCAGTTACGTACTTGCATGTTTTGTTCTATGGTGGCTCTTATGAATGCCAGTGTTCAGCATATAATGATTTCAAGTAAAACAGTTGTGCAATCTGCCGGCTTGAGAGCAACTAGCGCGTGCTGAAGTAGGGAAACGTTAATGCCTGCAGGAACACATAGGTGACCGGGTCATGTTTAATCTGTGACAGTATTCTGTTGCCAGGGTATCTTGGATAATTAACAAAGTAATAGTCACAAGATTGCGCTTTTTTTTCTTGAACTGTAGATTAAACCCACTTGCTGAATGTACTGGGGATTCCCAAACTCATGTTTTTTGCCGCCCTCACCCTTTTGCCGCCCTAGGCGGCTGCCTAGTCTTGCCTAATGGTAGAAACGGCCCTGCTAGCTGGACAGAAACCTATACCTTTTTTAAGTATACAAATCATGTAATTTGAAAGGTGTTGATCAGATTAGTTAATTACTTCAACATCACTTACTTCACCCTCTTCTCTTAAGGTTGTGGCTTCCAGGATCTCAGACTCCTTTTTATTCTTGTCCCTGGATCTCCTACTTCCTCTCCTGCCTCTCCTGGTCCTCTTGCAATAGTATTCCGATTTCTTCCCGTATCTCGATTCCCCCTCCATAAACTCTGTACCTCTTCTAAAAAAATTATTTCTGGTGTAGGGTTAGTAGTTGTTGTCACTGGTGTCTCATCACTGTCATCACTTGATACATTACTGGAGGATGCTTCTGTCTCACTACGTGGGGTGGTGCTGCCTGTCTGTCTATTACCTGGTGTTGTTTTCATTAAGTAGTCAAATCTCTTAGCGTATGTGTAAACTCTCCCTGAACGGTAATCTTTTTCATCTCTTTTTATTTTGTGAGCTTTCCTTCTCTTGATATCTAATTGTACCTCATTCAAAATCTCATCCATTATAGTGTAATTTTTGATTGTCGCCTCAGGAAGGTTCATTGCTTTAATTTCATCTTCCACTTTTGGGATTTCAATAAGGAGTTTAGCCATCTTCCTATCTGCATTATCAATCAGTATTTTCATAAGATTACGTGAGCTATCACTAAGCTCCTTTTCCCAGATGGAATATAAATCGGGTTCTAGGTCTTCATAAGCAGGTATTATTTGAGATCGTAGGCCTCGAGGTATCCTATTCATTGTCATGTACTGCTTAAGAGTAGCAGCATCCCACCACTTATTTAACTCTTGCCGTTTGAGTGTTTCAAGTTTTCTAAACTTAGCGCAGAGTCCTTCTTTTTTGGTACTTCCAGATGGTCTAACTGATGATCCTATAGATCCACCTGCCAATAGATTACTAAAAAGTTCTTCAGCTTCTTTATCTTTATTCATTTTTCCTTTGCGGCTACTCAAAAAAACATCTTAAACAATGAGAGATCGGTAACTGTTTTTAGATTTGAGCGCACTGCAAGTAAAGGTATGTAACAAAAACAATGTTCGATAGTGGTGCTCCAGATGAAGGCAAGTCGGTTACCACGACGAGATCAATGTGCTATCAGGATAGCTCCAACAATATGAATATATCATCGAGCACTCAGAGTCCAAAAATATTTTTTCAAATACAGTGGTTATTTTTATTTCAATTTTCTTGAGATATTTCAATTTCCATCTTCATTGAAACATTCTTGATAAACAGTATTCCACATACGTACAGCCAACACGTGTTTTGTCTGGTCTTATTTGACCCAAGACTTCCTCAGGGCTGCAACCAAGCAAAGTATAACAACCATTACATCCTTGTCAGGCCAGATATAGCCTTAATATCACAATATAGTTCAAGTTATAATCTAATCTCTAAGGGACACATCCCTAAAACATACCTGTGCTCAAAAGTAGAAACGAGTAAAAAGTATCTGCTCACCACCAAGTCCATAACTTGAAACACCCAATGAAGTGCTATTATAAGGTGGGATATGTAGCCTCCGCCTGATTAGTGAATGATTATCCAAAGGTAAGGTAGTGTAATCAAATAAGATATGAGCAAAGTAGAGTGATGTGGCCAGACCGCGAGGCAACCTACCTATATTCCTCAACGTAGGTCAATTCCACTTCAAATGTTTCCAATTTCAACCTTGTTAGTCTCCAATATCCATTTGGCACATGGAGTTTGTAGCATGTTTTATGTGATGGTCTCATTCCTACTGTACTTAGGTGTCCCAATAGTTAATGAGCGATTCTGAAGTTCAGATCATCCTATAAGGTGTACATTATTCATTCCCTAAAAAGAATTCATACTCATGGTCTATATTAAGACCCATTTCTACAGCTTTCAACTTAATCAGCCAGACAACTTCCTTCCACCTTAGTCTGAGTATTCTGTTACCCCCTCTGGGGTCTGGTTCTAAGTGATCTATACCGTGATAGCTAAATGTGTGTTTCATTCTGTCTTGAGAGTTTCTTATTATATGTGCTGCGGTTGGGTACCTAGTGTCACCTTGTATAATTGCTCTAAAATGTTCAGCCATCCTGTCTTTAAGTTTCCTTTTTGTGCTCCCAACGTAAATCATTCCGCAGCTACAAACAATAACATAAACTACGGAGGTTGTGTCACAATTGATAAACGTCTCTATTGTGTTCTCTCCCGTTCCATTATAGTTAAAACTTACCACTTTTTTCTTTGCCCATCTACATGACGAGCATCTTCCACATTTGTGGAAGCCTTTGAATTTAGATAGCCAGTCTTTATTCACAGATTTCTTAGGGTAACTCGGACTAAGTAAATTAGACAGTGTTAGTCCTTTCTTAAACCTAACAGAAGGATGTCGGGTAATGTGTGGTATTATCTCATGATCTAACATCAATAGATACCAATGTTTCTTGAGAATGGAGTACAGTTTAGTACTATCTGTACTGTAATGTGTAATCAATCTGACTTTAGTTTCTCCGTCTTTATTCTTCTTATCTGATTTAACTTTTAATGTATCCTTACGTTTGAGTTTACTAACTCTGGTTATTGCTGTGTCTATCACTTTTTGCTCATACCCTCTCCTAGTGAAACGCTTAGATATGTCTGACAAGTTCTCATTAAAATCACAGTCTAAGGAGCAATTTCACCTGGCTCTCACCATTTCGCCATATGGTATTGCTTTGAGTTGACTGTTTGGGTGACAACTTTTGGCGTGTAGTACTGCATTGCAGCTAGTCGGTTTCCTAAACATTCTACTTCTAAGATGACCGTCTTCCACAAATAGCTCAATATCCAGGAAGCTAATTTTGTGATAATCATACTGAGTTGTAAACTGTAGATTATATGTATTCACATTTAAGTAATCAAAGAATCCTTTTAGTTGTTCAACCGATCCCGTCCAGATTAAGAGGCAGTCGTCGATGAATCAACCCCAGTAATGAATTTACTGGGTCCATTCACTGTTGCCCGGGCCCCAGATTCGCTCCGCCTCGTACCACCCCATAAAGAGGTTGGCAAAAGACGGAGCAAATCTGGCTCCCATCGCAGTCCCGAGCTGTTGTCGGTACCATATTCCGTCAAAAAGAAATACATTATTTTTCAGTACCAGTCCTGTCATTTCAAGAAGCATTTTTGAGTGGTCATAAAATTCAGCAGCTCTCTTACTCAAAAAGAAATCAAGCGCTTTAATTCCCTGATCGTGATCAATATTAGAGTAAAGAGAAACCACATCTAGTGTGGCTAGTATCATTCCTTCTTCCCATGATATATCATTAAGTATGTTCACTATGTACTTAGTGTCTTCCACAAAAGACGGTAAATTATAGACATATTCTCTTAGAAATATGTCTATGTATTCAGAAAGGTGTTCAGTCGGTCCACCTATGCCGGAAACAATCGGCCTTCCTGGAGGCTTCTCCCGACATTTGTGGACCTTTGGTAAGGTGTATAAACATGGTGATTTCGGATAGGTAGTTTGGAGGTAGAGGTATTCATCGCGATCTATTAAAGATAAGTCATACCACTCTTTAACCCTGTTGTTGATGGTTACCATTAAATCTTTGATAGGATTTGTCTTAAGTCTGACATAATATCATCTATCATTAAGTTGTGATAGAACTTCGTTATTATAATCAGCGGTGTTTTGTATTACTAGGTTACCACCTTTGTCAGCTCTTCGAATCGTAATATCCTTATTATTCAAAAGCTCTTTCAAGGCTTTCCTTTCACCTGCTGTCAGATTGTCATCTCTAGGGTTAAGGTGGCTCTGGTGTTTACGATCAAGTTCCTTATCTATATCTTGACTTACTGCTCTAAAGAACACATCTATTGTGTTACCTTGTGTAAGTTTGGGGGTCCATTTAGATCGTAACTTTAGACCACTACCTTCAGTCAAGAAACGTTCTACTTCTAGATCTTCCAGAATTTTAGATATAGTTACAGGGTCTTCTTCGTTTTCTGTTAAAGACAATAGGAGCTGCATCTCTTTTAGTTCCTGTATCGTGAGGTTTCTCAGCCCTCTGGTTACAGGTGTTCCCTTTTTCTCTGGTATGCTTGAAAAGAATTTTTTAAGTTTCAGCCTCCTAGTAAATTTGAAAAGGTCTATTTTGGTCATCACCCAGTCTTGTCTCCTAGCTGGACAGAAACCTATACCTTTTTTAAGTATACAAATCATGTCATTTGAAAGGTGTTGATCAGATAAATTAATTACTTCAATATCACTTACTTCACCCTCTTCTCTTAAGGTTGTGGCTTCCAGGATCTCAGACTCCTTTTTATTCTTGTCCCTGGATCTCCTATTTCCTCTCCTGCCTCTCCTGGTCCTCTTGTAATAGTATTCCGATTTATTTATTTATTTATTTATTTGCGAGTTTGTAACGCGCTAGGATCACCTCCCGAAGGAGTATCTCCGCGCCTTTGGCAACCTAGAAGCAAATAAACAACCTGTCGCTGTATCTCCATGATTTAGAATAAGAACGTTTTCAGCTGTCTCCTAAAAGCTAGGTGCTCATTACAGAGTCTCAGGGAAAGTGGAAGGGTATTCCACAACATGGGGCCCGCAATGGAAAGTGCTCTGTCCCCTTGTCTCACCTTTTTCGCTCTAGGTATCTGCAGCAAAGCCTGTTCGCTTGATCTCAAGGACCGTGAAGGCACATAGGGAGAGAATTTGCTAAGCAGATATAGAGGGCCTTTTCTCGAAAGACATTTGTGCATAATACAACACACCTTAAACTTCACCCTTTGTTTCACAGAGAGCCAATGCAACGCAGTCAGAAGGGGTTTAGAGGGTGTTCGGGGGGGTTTATTAAGGACAAGGCGAGCTGCTGTGTTTTGGACGACCTGCAATCTCGAGGTAACCCCCTCATTTGCAGAGAGGAGCAACCCGTTGCAGTAGTCCAACCGACTCAATATCAGGGCTTGTACCAGGGTCTTCCTTGTTGAATCCGGCAATAGGGGAAATACCTTCCGCAACATCCCAATTATGTGGAAGCAGGACCCTACCACTTGGGCAGTATGGATTTCTTCCCGTATCTCGATTACCCCTCTGTAAACGCTGTACCTCTTCTAAAAAATTTATTTCTGGTGTAGGGTTAGTAGTTGTTGTCACTGGTGCATCATCACTGTCATCACTTGATACATTACTGGAGGATGCTTCTGTCTCACTACGTGGGGTGGTGCTGCCTGTCTGTCTATTACTTGGTGTTGTGTTCATTAAGTAGTCAAATCTCTTAGCGTATGTGTAAACGCTCCCTGAACGGTAATCTTTTTCATCTCTTTTTATTTTGTGAGCTTTCCTTCTCTTGATATCTAATTGTACCTCATTCAAAATCTCATCCATTATAGTGTAATTTTTGATTGTCGCCTCAGGAAGGTTCATTGCTTTAATTTCATCTTCCACTTTTTGGATTTCAATAAGGAGTTTAGCCATCTTCCTATCTGCATTATCAATCAGTATTTTCATAAGATTACGTGAGCTATCACTAAGCTCCTTTTCCCAGATGGAATATAAATCGGGTTCTAGGTCTTCATAAGCAGGTATTATTTGAGATCGTAGGCCTCGAGGTATCCTATTCATTGTCATGTACTGCTTAAGAGTAGCAGCATCCCACCACTTATTTAACTCTTGCCGTTTGAGTGTTTCAAGTTTTCTAAACTTAGCGCCGAGTCCTTCTTTTTTGGTACTTCCAGATGGTCTAACTGATGATCCTATAGATCCACCTGCCAATAGATTACTAAAAAGTTCTTCAGCTTCTTTATCTTTATTCATTTTTCCTTTGCGGCTACTCAAAAAAACAACTTAAACAATGAGAGATCGGTAACTGTTTTTAGATTTGAGCGCACTGCAAGTAAAGGTATGTAACAAAAACAATGTTCGATAGTGGTGCTCCAGATGAAGGCAAGTCGGTTACCATGACGAGATCAATGTGCTATCAGGATAGCTCCAACAATATGAATATATCATCGAGCACTCAGAGTCCAAAAATATTTTTTCAAATACAGTGGTTATTTTTATTTCAATTTTCTTGAGATATTTCAATTTCCATCTTCATTGAAACATTCTTGATAAACAGTATTCCACATACGTACAGCCAACACGTGTTTTGTCTGGTCTTATTTGACCCAAGACTTCCTCAGGGCTGCAACCAAGCAAAGTATAACAACCATTACATCTTTGTCAGGCCAGATATCGCCTTAATATCACAATATAGTTCAAGTTATAATCTAATCTCTAAGGGACACATCCCTAAAACATACCTGTGCTCAAAAGTAGAAACGAGTAAAAAGTATCTGCTCACCACCAAGTCCATAACTTGAAACACCCAGTGAAGTGCTATTATCAGGTGGGATATGTAGCCTCCGCCTGATTAGTGAATGATTATCCAAAGGTAAGGTAGTGTAATCAAATAAGATATGAGCAAAGTAGAGTGATGTGGCCAGACCGCGAGGCAACCTACCTATATTCCTCAACGCCGGTCAATTTAACTTCAAATGTTTCCAATTTCAACCTTGTAAGTCTCCAATATCCATTTGGCACATGGAGTTTGTAGCATGTTTTATGTGATGGTCTCATTCCTACTGTGCTTAGGTGTGCCAATAGTTAATGAGCGATTCTGAAGTTCAGATCATCCTATAAGGTGTACATTATTCATTCCCTAAAAAGAATTCATACTCATGGTCTATATTAAGACCCATTTCTACAGCTTTCAACTTAATTAGACAGGCAACTTCCTTCCTCCTTAGTCTGAGTATTCTGTTACCCCCTCTGGGGTCTGGTTCTAAGTGATCTATACCGTGATAGCTAAATGTGTGTTTCATTCTGTCTTGAGAGTTTCTTATTATATGTGCTGCGGTTGGGTACCTAGTGTCACCTTGTATAATTGCTCTAAAATGTTCAGCCATCCTGTCTTTAAGTTTCCTTTTTGTGCTCCCAACGTAAATCATTCCGCAGCTACAAACAATAACAAACTACGAAGGTTGTGTCACAATTGATAAACGTCTCTATTGTGTTCTCTCCCGTTCCATTATAGTTAAAACTTACCACTGTGAAGTTCCCTGTGTGGCAGGTGTGAGTCCGCTGGGGGCCTTGTTGCGGATTTGGCGAGATTTTCATCAGCCGCAGAGGGGAATGTGAGCTCATCTGTCCCCCTCCCCCTCTGTTGAGTTATGGTTGGGGCTCTTGCGTAGTGGCCGCAATTGCTGTGTAAAAGAAGCAGGTGGCCCAATAACTTACTGGAGCAGCATTGCCCAGCACTTGTGAGCTTGGAGGGGTTCTGTTACTTTTCCCTCACTATCCGCATTTCTCATGGGAGTGGTGGCTGGGTGATGGCTGCACTGCCTGAATGCGGGCAGCTGCCCAGATCTCTGGATCTCGGGGGAGGACTGGGTGGAGTCTCCCCCGCTTTCCATGGGGAATATCAGTCCCCCCTTGGCCGGCAGTAGCTGCACCGAGTGATCTTTAGCAGCTGTACCTCCCTAAAATGTACACATGTGGGAGGCCAAGTGAGGTCTCCCCCCCCTCCCCACAGTATGGGCATGTGTATTAAAAGCACAGACGTGCTGTGCTCTATTCATTATGATGACAGGTTGTGACCTTGTAAGGTGACGTGCATTTACAAACCGTTCTTGTAATGTTTGGTCTATTACCTAGGGGCCAAGTGAGTTGTGACCTGTGCTACTTATGAGTAATCACTGAGGATACTATTATGTTATGTTTATGTACCATGATGTGTGGCAACCCATGTGTTTTCTCTTTCTGACCTACGTGCAGCATTGCCCTGATATGTATGTATGACATTTTTGATGCCTTCTACTGGCCAGAAGAACGAGGAATATTTCAAGAACTGCAGGATATGTGCTCAGTAAAGGTGTTTTTGTAACATGTGCAACCTATAAGAATTTACTGGTCTGCACTAACTTTTAATGTTATGGCAATTGCCTGGTTGGCAAAGTGATTTTATGATCTCTGCGACATCATGACAATTGCCTAGTTGGCAAAGTGATTTATGTGATTATGGTCTAATGTGTTTTATGTACAATGCAAAGGATATTTTTATTTAAACTTATGTGGAGTCTCTTTGTGTGGTGTGCCTAGTGTGTCACTGGTGTGTGTGTGTGTGTGTGCCTAGTGTGTCACTGGTGTGTGTGTGTGTGCGTGTCTGTGTGTCACTGGTGTGTGTGTGTGTGTCACTGGTGTGTGTGTGTGTGTGTCACTGGTGTGTGTGTGTGTGTGTGTCTGGTGTGTGTGTCTGTGTGTCACTGGTGTGTCTGTGTGTCACTGGTGTGTGTGTGTGTGTCTGGTGTGTGTGTCTGTGTGTCACTGGTGTGTGTGTGTGTGTCTGTGTGTCACTGGTGTGTGTGTGTGTGTCTGGTGTGTGTGACTGGTGTGTGTGTCTGTGTGTCACTGGTGTGTGTGTGTGTCTGTCTGGTGTGTGTGTCTGTGTGTCACTGGTGTGTGTGTGTGTGTGTCTGTCTGGTGTGTGTGTCTGTGTGTCACTGGTGTGTGTGTGTGTCTGTCTGGTGTGTGTGTCTGTGTGTCACTGGTGTGTGTGTGTGTGTCTGTCTGGTGTGTGTGTCACTGGTGTGTCACTGGTGTGTGTGTGTGTGTCACTGGTGTGTCACTGGTGTGTGTGTCTGTCTGGTGTGTGTGTCTGTGTGTCACTGGTGTGTGTGTGTGTCACTGGTGTGTCACTGGTGTGTGTGTGTGTCTGTCTGGTGTGTGTGTCTGTGTGTCACTGGTGTGTGTGTGTGTGTCTGTGTGTCACTGGTGTGTGTGTGTCACTGGTGTGTGTGTGTCTGTGTGTCACTAGTGTGTCTGTGTGTCACGTGTGTGTGTGTCTGTGTGGTGTGTGTGTCACTGGTGTGTCACTGGTGTGTCACTGGTGTGTCTGTGTGTCACTGGTGTGTCTGTGTGTCACTGGTGTGTCTGTGTGTCACGTGTGTGTGTGTGTGTGTGTGTGTGTGTGTCTGTGTGTGTGTGTGTCTGTGTGTCTGTGTGTCTGTGTGTCTGTGTGTCTGAGTGTCTGAGTGTCTGAGTGTCTGTGTGTCTGTGTGTCTGTGTGTCTGAGTGTCTGAGTGTCTGAGTCTGTGTCAAACGCTTTACACATTGCCTCTGGGATAAGCCTGACTGCTTTGCCAAGCTGGTAAGCAGGGGTTATCTTATGTATGTAACTTCCTTACCATGACTAAAGTGGTAGGTTATGCCTGGCTTAGGTGTATATCCCAGCCAACCAGAAACCCCATTTCTAACAAACCCCCATTAAGTGTAGTTTTTCTTTAAAACATTTAAGAAAATCCTGGTCTTTTTATTTTTCCAAACAATCCTAGACAATATACCATCCATTTTGAAAAAGAAGGGCAAACTTGATCGGTAAAATAACCAGAAAAAAGTTAATAATGGGAAGATACATCATCTTTATTGTGTCTGAGCGACCCCCCCCCCCAAGTAATACATAAAGGAGTACATCTCTCCTCTAGACCATTAAATTGAAATCTTAACTCAACTTAATTAACATGGTGAACCAAATACCCTAACATTTGCTTTTATTTCCATTCCAACTTAATCCTACTTTTGAAAGTTTGTTAAAAACAGAATTTGGTGAGAAGTCACCCCTCCATTAGTTGACATTCAGAAAATTTAGATAACTCCAGTAAGAAGGCTGACAGGGATGTTAGTGCTTTAGAAATATATAATAAAATAACAGCTGTGACTTTAATCTGGTTAGTTTTAGAATAATATCCATAGTCAGAATTGTTTTTGTCCCATAGATTTTCAGGAAAGGGCTACAAAGAAAGTATAAATACCAAAAGAGATAAAAGGCAGCATTGAAACGGTCCTCTTTTCTAATAGAAAGAATGGAGCTATCACTCCATAAACAGATGTTGGAGGGGATACATATAATAATGATATATAAGCAAGTAAACTAGGACCAATACTATACCACTGTAGTAACCTCTTCATGAAATACCAATTGACTCGATCAAAACCCTTTTCATAATAAAATGTTAAAATTGCAGCCCTAAAAGAGTCCCATATAGTAGTGACTGTGGGATTTCCCAAGGAGATCAAATCAAAATACTCAGTACGGAAATTTTCGAATTTGAACAGCAAAGAGTTGTTAAAATGCCATCTATTGAGTTTCCCCATAGTTGGTAAAATATCTTACACAAATATAGCCAGATCATGATCCTATATAAATATTCATCCTTGTACTAATGTCATAACCTGATCCACACTGAAAAGAATATGATGAATTCTGTTTTGCGTGTTGTATGCTGTGGAGAAAAACAAACGCCCTGCAATCAAGATTAAAATATTCTCCAAGCAACCAATAGAGCCTTTAAAATAAAAACATTTTAAAGGTTTTTGACCAAAGTTAAGAACATATCTGTAATAAATTAAATTCTATCCATAAATCGATCCATATTTTAATTACCTTATCTCCCTAATAAGCCATTTGTATCATTCATGTCTCTTCGATAGGGGTGAAGATCTAGGCACTCCTTCTCTCTGCTGGCAGTTACTTTTGAAACATCTAGGGAGAAGAATACTTTATGGCTTCTACTTTGTATCTGTTTCTTCTCTTTAACTGCCAATAGTATTGTCATAAAATCAGTGAGCTGTAAAAAATATGTTACATCTCTAGGCTTGACATTGAACTCGATCCTACTAAACTCAACTCTATGAGCTCTTTGGATGTTGATTCACAATGAGCTTGAGGTCCCTAACATTGTGGGATGTGAGAAAATATAATATATATAAAAACCCTTAAGGGCTTTTTGGGATACCGTATATGCACAAATTGTTACTTCTGTTCATATTTCCTAAATCTTCTATCAGTTATTTCAGTGAATTCTTTTGTATAGCCATATCTTCAAATTTTTCTATATTGTCTTCAGGCGATTATTCTATGCCCTGCCTCATACAGTCTCCTTGTTTTTGCTCTGCCTCATTCAGTCTGGCATGTAGATTAGACCACTTTTCTTCCAGTCTCTGTAAAATGTTACTTTTATCAACAATAAAAAGATATAGTTTTTTTTTGCCTCCAGTAAGTCTTTCAAAGTTAACAGTGTAGGGGACTTTGAAGGCGATTCCTTTTAGGCCTTTTGGCAGGGCCCATCGTATCTGTTTTAGGAGTAGTCCCCGAAGCATTGTTGATGACTGTCACCTGAGCACTTGCAGCACCTCCCTCCATCATATTATCCACGATAGTAAAACTGTCACCAAAAGAAGACCCTTTATTAACATCTTTATAATTCTTGGTCCTTCAGTACTGCTGATGGGGGATTTGGAATCTGCTTCACCAAACATTTTTGTCTGTTAGCTAAAGCATTCCAGAGTAATTAAGTAAGTAAGGGACAGAACAACACAAAACTTAAAGGAAAAGCGTTGTTATTTTAACCTATGGAATATACAACATTTGTAGATATATCAATATTATATATGCTTCTGTACAACTAAAAGTGTTATAAAAAGTATCATGTAATTGGTGTTGGTCAGCATGTGCCAGGTGTGGATTGTTAATTTTTAAAAGAGGTTAGTTCAGATATTTTGCTTAATTACATATTGTATTCCATCTATTGAAGATTGAATTACCATATTTTAAAAGAAGTTTCCCATTCAATGTAACCAACCAGCCATACTTTCACTTTCAAAAGGGATGCAGCTTCCAATAGTGAATCAAAAGCAGCAATTTTGCTACAGAATTTACTACTTGAAGTGGACGGACAAGTGGGCCGAGTAACCCAAGAAAATAATTTGGTCTTGAGGCACAGGCTGAATAGAATTCGGCTCCTTCTTAAGGTAAGATTACATTTACTGATTCACAGGACACAATCAGTCATTTTTGCTTCTGATGTAATATCAACATATACAATATTTTCTTAAAATATATATCAAGTAATTGCCATTCCCACATGATTCTGTAAACGTTTTTACAATTATTTGTATTTAATTCGACAAAAAATTGAAATAAACTCATTGTTAAGATTTGCAATAAACTGATTGTCCACACTTGTGAATTAGCACCATCAGAAATATTATTTCACCACGTTCTTTAGCACACATTGGCAAGGTTAATACCTTTACCATAAATGTGCTGACACCTGAAAATAAAGGCATGCACAAATGCACACAAAGTATTTGTGCTGTGTCTCTATGCATCTTTTTATTTTTGTGTCTCTTCACTCTCTGTCCTGTTTGTGTTCCTCCAGCTTGTGCTGCCTGCTTTTTAATTACCTTTTATTAATAGTTTTCAAGGTACATGAAATATAAATCCAAAACACGCTTCCACCTGTTTCTTAACATAATGTACATTTCATGGTATCACACCTGCAAAACAATCCAGAACGCCACAACCTTCTCAATTGTCTCCTCTAGAGTACAAAATACGCAAGGTACTGGCAAGGTATTATAGCCAAGAAACATTTCTCATATCTTCCCCTTGCCCCTTCACAATCTTTTTCCTCTATAGCTCTCTTAAAGGGTGCACTTCCTCATATCAGTCATGTAGCCTTAGTGCTATCAGTTTGGGTAGGCATGTGAGCTCTCTGCATTTCCCTCGTTTGTGACCAGGACCCAATGGGCCAAAAGGTCACCCGTAAGTTGCTGTTGCCATTGGCTCGGTTTAACCATTCTGGCTACCAGTACCAGTTGAAATATCAATTTAATTTCCAAGAGAAGGATTTCATCCCACTCGTCAACTATTGTATCTAGTGTGGTTACACTTGGTTTTGCAAGAATTGGAAACCCCACCGTGCGTTTTACTGATGCTAGAAATTCCTTCAATATGTTTCCAATAATAGGCATGACAACCATATATGCAGGGGTGCAGCGTCTTTCCAGCATCCCATCCAACACGTGTCAGCGACCCCAGACATATTTTACGTAGTTTCATTAAATTAAATAGTTTTTCCCAGTTTGATTAGAAACAACCCTAACATGACTGTTAGGGATGAATATTTGTATTATATCACAATGTTGATCTTCTATATATCTTTCCAGAACATATGCATTGATATCGGTGTTTTCTCCCTCTCTAGATATCCCTCCCACCTCTCCATACATTTCCCGCTTCTTCTGTTGCTCTTCTCTTTTGATTTTTTTAAGCTTGGGGTGCTGGTGCCATGCACCATCACAAGGTATGGGAATACAAAGATAAGGCATAGACATTGGAGGCACAAACATTACATGGATACATGTCACATACAGTCTATGAGCATGTGGGCATGCCAGTGTTTGCACGAGTTGGCACAGTGAAGCCAAATCTATTTGCTGTCTCAATACACATACCTTTTCTTGCGCAGAAGACCAGAGGCATGCAAAAAGCTGAATAGAGACAAAACTCACCTTTAAATACTATAGAAATAAAAAGCGGGTACCCCTCCTTCTTTAGTGTATATATAGGTTATACATTATGTCTCAAAAGTACACAGCAGATATGGTGTAAACAACCACGTTTGCCAATAATTGTACACTTAGTCAAACCAAACCCATTAAGCAGGCTGTTTTACATTGTGGTAACTAACATCCAGTGGATGCACCTGCACCGGTTGCTGTAGACTTATCAGAGCTTCTTGAGCCAATTTATGGTATTACAAGCTTGTTCTGCTGATTATTATACTGCCACCCAGTACAACCTGCTGTGCTCATGTGCTAAACCAAAGAGGTGACAGATCTATGTAACACTGTTGAGGAATAATGGGGCAGGTGTTGAGGAGCTCCTGTTTTTCTCACCCAGGAGCATTTTGAATCATGTGTCAGGGCAAGTTATGTTCTGAGAGTGAGGGTGGCTTCTCCCCATACATCGTTCTTCTTAAGGTGCCTGCTTTGACAAGGCAAGCAATTGGTTTCTCGAGGTTGATTGTTGGAAGATCTGGCATACCTACTGTCATTACTTTTGTTTAACCCTGCATTTATGCAAATTGCCTTGCTGTAATTGTCTTAGCTTCATGTGCATTTGAAATTGACATAATGATAAATTGCACTTTTTATATTTGAAATGCATCTGCCAACTTTATGAGGTATTCAGTAATATGTTACAATTATTTTTGGTTAACTCATAATTCCTTTAAAAAAAATTGAGATATCTTTTGTACACAAATACTTGAATTTATGTTGGCAATATATACAGATTAAACATGGTATTTTTTGTAACGCGTGAGAAAATTAGGAAATCAACATCAGACACTGGATCCATCAAATTGACAAACCAGTATGAGCATACCAAATACACACAGGTCCCTCTGGGTTCAATGCAATCCGAAACAGCCTCTTGGCTAAGTTCACCTTATTGTTCCTGTGCATCACACAGGAGCAGGAGTTTGTGAGGACAATGAAGGGAAAAAGGAGGAAGAGACAGGCCTGGTCAGGGAATATCAGTTGTTACTTCAGTAACTTTTACACAGGAAGTCATTGCATCGTGGGAATTTTTACATAGCTGTATTTCTCATCAGGAGTCTTTATTTCACATGTAAGTATTACTATAGCCAGCCGCCTAACATGTACACACACACACAAAGCTTTTAATTGTACAAATGAATCTATTTTTTTAATTGCGTTAAGTATTATTTTGAAAATTAAACAAATACTATTTAAAATGTAATACAATTTTTTATAATTTACACATGATGTTGTCCACACCAATGATACAAGACAACTGAAGTGGTCGCCCATAGTGGAAAAACCAGGGGTTTTAGAATTGATGGCCAAGGATGTTGATAATGCCACATTAATGTTGGCTAGTGCAGATCGTACCAGCACAGGTTTGGAGGCTGTCATAAGAACCCATGATAGTCTCTTTTCCAAAATGAGAACATACTTTATCAAACCAATAAAACCCAGACCGGCAACACATCAGAAAGCCGCTGGGTGGTATAATACTGACTGTAGGCAGTCAAGAGTTCTTTTGGGCATCGCGATTAGAAGTGGTGAACCAGCTGCTGTCCGTGTAGCCAGGCAGGCATATAAAAAAATCTATGTCCCTGGCTAAACGCCTCTGGGGTGATAAAAGATGGCAGGATCTCAAGGAGGCGTGCGCCAAGAAAGACAGAAAACAATTTTGGAATATCATCAGGTGGGGTAGGGGGGGTATCCCAGACCAACCACAAAATTATGTTATGCAAGAAGACTGGGTCACACACTTTGAGAGCCTCAATACAAATGTAGCTCATTTGAGTCTACTGTGGCAGAAGTAAGTTATGTGCTTTATGAAGGTGAGGCTTTTAACATTAAGGATGTGGAGAGAGCATTTGAAGCAGTGGTATGTGGGAGAGCACCCGGCCAAGATGGCATCCCAGCCGACGTGTTCCTCCACGATAAATACAGATGGAGTAAATATATAATGTTACTGGTCAATGCGATTGCACAGGAAGCCCCTGTACCAGTTTCGTAGAAAGGAGCGGAAATTATCCCTGTGTACAAAAAGGGTGACAAGTCTCTCCCGGGGAATTATCGACCCATTAGCCTGATTGATTCAGAGCAAAAAATAGTAGGAAGATTGATCCTTAATAAAATACATGCGTGGATTGAGGAGTGCAATATATTATCACCTTTGCAAGCTGTTTTCGTGCTGCCACAAGTACAATTGACCAGGTGTTCCGTTTTGTACTACTACATTGGAGAGTGGTGGTTTTGGGCAAAGTGCTTTGATCTTGTTCCCCGTTCAAGGCTATGGACAACCTTACATGATCTTGGCCTGCCCACTGACCTACTGACCCTCTTAATTAGATTACATGAGGATAATTACTCAAAGATATGTTGGGGCTCCCCGGGACAAGTGACTAGTTGTTTCCCCGTGGAGTGGGGGGTATGCCAGGGATGCGTTATGGCGCCTACCCTGTTTACTGTGTTCATTAATAGTTTCGTTGACTGTATGTCCTGTGTGAATACTGATGCCCCGATTTTAGCTGGAACTAGAATCCCGATTTTAATGTTCGCTGACGACAAGCTGATAATTTCGAAGACTCCGAGTGGACTATAGAAGGCTCTGAAAATATTTGAGGAGTTCTGTGCTACCCAAAGTCTCGAAATCAATGTGTCAAAAACGAAATTCATGACTTTTAATCAACATAAAGTTTTTAAGGGGGGTATTACAATGAACAATTGTCCTTTGGAGCAAGTGAAGGAATTCATTTATCTGGGGGTGAATATTCAAAATGATCTCAGGTGGAATCATCAGATCGATATGGCCTCCCTAAAGCATAAACAACTCTTGGGGGCCCTACGTCTGGAGCATAACAGGCCTTTTACGAAACCCTTCAGTCCGTGCTACAGGTATATGACACCAAAGTAGTTAGCTCTGCACTATATGGGGTAGAGTTATGGGGTTTAGGTGACATATCTAAACTCAGTTTGTCTGAAAACAAGTTCTTGCGTGGTATTAGTAACCTTCCACAAAGCACGCCATTGTGCCGCTGTTGTATGATCTTGGGAGGTACTCCCTTGCTGATATTGTTAAGCTACGTGTTGTGCTACATTTGGCGCAGACTGTGGACCACGCTTGAATTGGCACCCTATGCTGCTGGGTTTTAAGAAGTAATAAAATCTGATACATTCCATAAAGTTTCTTGGCTTCGAGGTATTAAGGACATCCTTGTTAAAATAGCTATGGCAATGCTTTGGGAGGACCCCGCCACATCTTGCTTTCCATCAAAAAAGATTTTGAAAGCCAGGTATTGGGAAATAGTCACACACAACAGATTAATAGCTAGTGACTCCTCCTCATTATCAGGAAGGTTCCTGGATTTTAAACTTGCCCCGTGCTTGGAACCATACTGGGATTATATCACTAAGCCACTGGGGTAAACAGACATAATATCGACAACAAAATATCGAATGGACATAATATCGAGTACAAAATATAGGCTGGACAAAATATCGAATGGACAGAATATAGACATCAAAAATATCGTTTTGAAGGTAAGTAATGTAATATCGAATGTTAAAAATATAGAAAGTTAAAATATCGAAGTATATAATATAGGTTATTAAAATTATCAGATTTTTAATATCGAATTTTTTATAGTGTTTGTTATGTTATTATATGTGTGAAAAGGATGTATTTATGTTATAATTAATTTTAATTAATTAATTTTGTTTTTTTAATTTTTGCGTAATTTAATTCTGTAGCGGGTTGTGGGTTTATAGGGGAATAGGGTGGGAAGTAATTTAATTATAATTAATTAAATATGTAAATTTATATATTGGTATTCATTTTTAATTAATTGTTAATTAATTTATATTTGGTATGTAATTACATTTTAATTGGCAATTAATTTTAATTAATTGATTAATTGCTAATTATGTTAATTTTACTAATTTATTTTTTGTAGCGGGTTGTGGGTTTATAGGGTGGGAAGTAATTTATTTATAATTAATTAAATATGTAAAAACATTTATTGGTTTTTTTTAGAATTAATTGTTAATTAATTTTTTATGGGTAATTAATTAAATTTTAATTGCCAATTAATTTTTGTAATTGATTAATTGCTAATTATGTTAATTTTACTAATTTATTTTCTGTAGTGGGTTGTGAGTTTATAGGGGAATAGGGTGGGAAGTAATTTATTCATAATTAATTAAATTATTATAATTTTTTTATTTGAATTAATTGTTAATTAATTTTTAATTGTTAATTAAATAATTGTTAATTTGAATAGGTAACTAATAGTAAAAATTCATTGTAATTTGTAATTTTAATTGATTAATTATTATATTATATTAAATTGGTAATTACTTTTAATTAATTTTTTATAGATATTAATTTATACTGTTTTTAAATAATATAAGAAGTATTTACTTACCCTACTGTTGCACTCTCTGGAGTGGGAATAGTAATTTTTACCCCTACGCTATCCAACGCTTTCCCTACTGTTGCACCCACTGGAGTGGGAATAGTAATTTTTACCTCTACGCTATCCAACGCTTTCCCTACTGTTGCACCCACTGGAGTGGGAATAGTAATTTTTACCCCTATGCTAGCCAACGCTTTCCCTACTGTTGCACTCACTGGAGTGGGAATAGTAATTTTTACCCCTACGCTATCCAACGCTTTCCCTACTGTTGCACCCACTGGAGTGGGAATAGTAATTTTTACCCCTACGCTATCCAACGCTTTCCCTACTGTTGCACTCACTGGAGTGGGAATAGTAATTTTAACCCCTACGCTATCCAACGCTTTTCCTACTGTTGCACCCACTGGAGTGGGAATAGTAATTTTTACCCCTACGCTATCCAACGCTTTCCCTACTGTTGCACCCACTGGAGTGGGAATAGTAATGTTTACCTCTACGCTATCCAACGCTTTCCCTACTGTTGCACCCACTGGAGTGGGAATAGTAATTTTTCCCCCTACGCTATCCAACGCTTTCTCTACTGTTGCACTCACTGGAGTGGGAATAGTAATTTGTACCCCTACGCTATCCAACGCTTTCCCTACTGTTGCACTCTCTGGAGTGGGAATAGTAATTTTTACCCCTACGCTATCCAACACTTTCCCTACTGTTGCACTCTCTGGAGTAGGAATAGTAATTTTTACACTTCTGCTATCCTACGGTAATGATATTGGATATTATTGAATTATATTATGTTACTATATAGATATGTTTTAACAAATATGATTGTAATTTTTTTTATAACTTTCATTATTTAATTATTATAAGGTAATTTAAGTATATTTTAGTAATGAATTCTTAATATTAATTTAATTTAACATTGTTTTTAATAAAGTCGATATTTTTATAAACTATATTTTTGTAAACGATATTTTTTACTCGATATTTTTGTACTTACCTGTTTGTAGATACAAAGTCGATATTCTGTCTGTCGATATTTTGTCGCCGATATTTTTGATAGTCGATATTATGTCCCTCGATATTATGTCAGTGATCCGCCACTGGACAGGAAGTTATATTTCCAGTTGAGAGTAGGTTCCCTACCCCTTGGGTTTTTTACATCTAGGTGGAATAAAAATGGTGATAGTAAGTGCCCTAGTTGCCAGACATCTAATGAATCAATTGCACATATGCGATTTGTCTGCCCAGCATATAAGGTGCCACGTATGGTTTGGCTGAGCAGTATATGTAAGAAAATGGGGACAAAGAGCAGTTTAGTAGCAGAAAGAATTCTATGTACCAACACTGCATCATCTATTTCTATAGCAGTTTCAAGATATCTTGGGTGGATATGGATAATCAGTGCAAAATTGATTACTATTTAAATTTCGTCTGTCATGATTATGTAAATATTTTTTAGAGTCTGTAATCAAACTGTTGTTGTGCGCTTCCTCTCCCTTAGTGTTTTGTGTATAGAGATTCTATGTGCTAACATTGTACTGCTGTATGACTTATCACCAAGATTGGTTTCAGAATTGTAATTTCAATGTGTTAATATTGGGCCAGTGCCCAGTGATTGCTCCAGTGAATAATGAATTTCTGGTAGTCTTAATGACTTATATAATTGTCCCCTGGTAAAACAAGCTACTTTTAAACAATTTTTTTATGGAAAATGTATTTATATCTATATAATTGTTTTATGTGCTTTTATAACTATTTGGTCGAATAAAGCTTGTTTGACTTGACTTGATAATTTAAATTTATATTTTGAGTCTTATATAGTTTCATTTTTTCAATTTAACATAATATTACCTCTTAAAAGCACTTTCTAACTCTAAATTGTACCTATTCCTGAACCCTAAAGCCCCCTTTCTTACCCCTAAACACTACCCATCCTTGAACCCTGGAGTCCCCCTTTACTATCCCAAATAACACCATACACCTAAACAACGACAAAAAGCTGCACCACTTAACACACTAAATATATTTATTGTTCTGCACAATCGAGGGAAAGTGGAATAAAATGGCCCAAAGCACTTCAATGTAGCATTATGTTTATTATTTATTTATGCATTCATTTAGTTTATTATGAAAGCCTATATGTGAATAACTTTCGAAAAAATAATATTTTCAAAACACAAAGCGTACTGCTGCAATACCAAATCCAACAAAAACCATATGGGAATGCAGTGCGGAATTAGATGTTATAAGAATATGAAAACAAAGAATTTGATAGATGGTAAGGAGCAATGAACTCCTCCCATTTATATCATTACACTATGGACATCATTTAGAGGTCACTATTGGTCGTAGGTGCAACCCCTGACTTGCCCCTTTTGACCTCAGAGATCACAAACTCAGTGCCAGGAAGGCAGAGGCTCCTCGTCCTTATGGGCGTCTGTTGGGGCTCCACTCTCCTCTTTTTCTGTTAATTATATTACTGCACAACTAGGGAATACAATTATGTTAATCACTGTAAGCATGTGTGTTCAAATGAAAGTGAGTGAGAGGCAGTAAAAAGTAAGCAGTGCTAATGAGTGAGATTGAGTGTCAGTAAGTCAGTATGAGTAAGTCAGATCGAGCCAGACTCAACGAGAGTAAGTGTGACTGCAAGTGAGTGAGTTAGAATGAATGAGTGGTAGAAATTGTGAGAATCAATGTGAGTGAGAATGAGTGAGAGTGACAAAGTGGGAAACACATTATTGAGGGAAAGACTGAGCGCAACTGTTGTGTGAGTAAGAACGTATGATTGAGTCAGAGTATGATTGAATTAGAGAGTGAATTAGTGTAAGAGTCAATTTGAGTGAAACGGTGTGAGTCAGAGTGATTAATAATAGGTGAGAGGACTGAGAAGTAGTCAGTGAGAGTAAGAGTGAGTTCAAGAGAGTGAGTGACAAGCAATTAGTGAGTGCAAGTTAGGGAAAATGAATAGGTGAGAGTGAATGAATGAGTGTAAGTGACGATGTGGTATAATGCTTGTGAGTCTGTTGATTGCCCTCTTGAAAGTAAGTTTTACCTATGGAGGCACACATGACAAAATACTGGCGCGGACAATCCTTAGCAGGAGAGGCTCCTATGACATAATTCTGGCAGACTGGAAGTAATTCTTAGCAGAAAGTTTGAATACTGACACTGGTATACTGGAAGTAATTAGTACTAGGGTAGTTCCTGGTATAATGGTACAGTGCTGATACAGGCATACAATAAGTTAATATTTGCATATAGGGCGCATGTGCAAAAAGGCTAGAGCTCGCATACTTGAGGAAATACTTGGCATGGGATCAACCATGGCAAAATGCTGGCACTAGGACATTGGGGGTAATTTTGTGAATATGAGAGAAAGGCAACCATGACTCATGACAAAAGGCTGGCCCTGACATACTGAGTTAAGTTTTGACTTAAGGTTCAACCATGGTATAGGGATGACATTAATGCCAAAGTTCTGGCTCTGGTATATTGTATATAATGTTCGGCCTACAAGGGCATTCGCGTGACCTGTTCGTGTATCAAGAGAGAGAGAGGACCAGAAAGCTGGTCCATATCCCCCGGTTTATATGTAGTTAATCAAAAAGAGACTAGCTCGAAATAGGTAAAGATAACAAAAATTAAATTAATTTTTAGTTCAAGGACTCAAGTATGCTTTGTCACGGGTTAGTGGCACCTGGTAGGTGTGCTCATGAAGCCCTCACCCACCAACCTAGTTGGTGGCATGCTTCATCATCGGGCCCACCCAGTGACACCTAGCGTGTCCCGGGTGTGCTTCGACGCCTGATTACAGCGGAGCAGGTATGTCGCTGAGTGTGCGGTGAAGAGTGTTATGGGAAGTGAGTTTAAAACGGCTTGGCGGGGATCCCAGTGCCCGGAGGCAAATTATACTTTAATAGCTGGGTCACCGTCAGCGGTTAAAAATAAGGCTGTTGGATGTTAGAGGCGGGTTACGACCTCCCACATCCTGGGATATGTCAACATGTTTCAGCCAGTGCCTTATGACTAAGCTGGCCTTCTTCAGGACGGATAAAATACGTGTGTGTGATTAAAACTAGTGGGTGTATATTTCAGACTATGTGTATACACGCCCTAAAGTGTTTTTCTATGTGTGAGTGGGGGATTCCCATCTCAAAACACCTGTACATATAACATATAAAAACAAGGACAAAACACACAAGGAGAAAAAAGAGTCACTTGACTGTATAGCAATGTATACATCTTGTTGCCGACTTTATAGCGTTGTTGGTGCTGGCTATAAGCGGCTATAGTGTAATGGTGTTGGTGATACCATTATTGTGGGGTTCGCACTGGATTTCGAAGGTGAAGTGGCTAAAACACGGTATGTACATAAATAGTGCATAGTGCTAGAAAAGGAAAACACAAGAATTCTTTCTTACGCTAGTTTTAGAAATGTGCTACTTCAAGGTTGAGAAGTGGCAAGGATTGACCCTGTGGGGTAAAAAACAAGGGTTTTGCCACTTAGATTAAGAGAACCTGTGGGAGAGAAAAACGCTTACCAGTGATGAGGATGGTCGATCATGATACTCACAGAATTGTTGGCCAGAGCCTGCTGTGGACCTGTAGTGCCTCCTTCGCAGAACCGGTGAGTAATGGCCATAGTGGTGGAGGTTTTATACTGTAGTTGATTGTATGATTGTTATCACCTGCATAGTAGGGGAAAGGGTAGAGAGACTCGATCTGCCGAGTCATCGCCCTCGCGAGCGCTCAGGTGTGCGAGGAGCAGTGGTGGAGCTTCGCGCATGAGTGGTACAATGCGCTAGCATCGCGCATGCGCGGAAAAGTGTTATCTCCGCGCATGCGCGCCTCATTGAGCGTGCGTGCGCTATATATTCGCGCATGCGCGATCACAATTATCTAAGAAGTGCCACATTCGCGCATGGCATTCGCAAGTGTCTAAGTATCTAATGAGTGCCGCCTTGGTACATATCATGATATGTTCAGACATTGGTGGCACAGAGTCAGGGCCATAGATTAAGGTGGGATTTGTAACAACAGTATTTTGAGGTATGAGACTCTATGTTCAGGGGAACCATACAAGGGGTTTCTAGTGGGGTCAGGAAGTTGGCAACATGGTCCAAAGGTCACGTATATGCCAGGGAGTTCCAGGGGATGGCATCGTTAAGGCCATTGGTAGCTGTTGAAAGGCGATATATCCATCGCTGTTCTTTGCCCAGGAGTTTCTTGTCATTTTCAATGGTACTTTCGGGGATTTGCTCAATCACTGTCCAGTTTAAGTCATTGGGTGTGTGGCAGTGGGTGATGAAGTGGTTAGTTAGTTTGCTCACATTCTTCTTGCATCTTATGGTACTTCGATGCTCAGTGATTCTGGTTTTGATTTTCCGTGTGGTCATTCCCACGTAACGGAGGTCACACGTGCAGGTTAGAAGGTATATTACATTGCGTGAGTTGCAGTTGGTGTGGTTGAGCTGGGTCCAGATTTTATTGGGCTCAAGGTTCAGGGTTTTGGTGTGTGTAGTCAGGTGACATACACTGCAGTCGTTGCAGGGGTAGTGTCCGATGACTTTGGGAAGTCCCCACGCATTCAGAATGGTGTTCATAGGTTGTTTGGGCGGTGGTCTGGGTCGGGTGCTCACTAGTTGGTCCTTGAGGTTCTTGTTCCTCTTGTAGGCAAATCTTGGTGTGTCCCATTTCCTTTGGCCAGAGTTGATTATCCTCCAATGTTTTTTAATGATTTTCGCTACTTCGTTTGACGCCGTATTGTAGGTGGTAACACAAGTGATTGGTTGTTCCTGATCCTCCTTTACGTGTGTCTCGAGAAGGGCATCACGGTTCTGATTTCTCGCCCTTTTCTGGGTTTTACGGACGATGGTTTTGGGATAGCCACGGTTTTCTAGTTTTGTGGCCAGATCGGCTGATTGTGATTTGTAGTCACTCACGTTGGTGCAGTTTCTCCGGATTCTTAGGAACTGGCCAAACGGTAAGTTTTCCTTGAGAGGACGGGGGTGGAAGCTTGTGAAATGAAGCAAAGCATTCCTTGCGGTTGGTTTGTAGTATGTTGTCGTGATCAGGGTCCCATCGTTTGCTCTGATGTCCAAATCCAGGAAGGGCAGTAGTTCATTGCTAGCTGTACCTGTAAAATTCAGATATTGATCCCTGGTGTTGAGCCAGATCATGAATCTGTCAAGGTCAATCTGTGAACCCTGCCAAATAACCAGGATATCATCAATGTATCTGTGCCATTTCAGGATGTGATGGTTGAACGGGTTAGTGGCCGCAGCGATGTTGGTGCTTTCAAAGTGGTGTACATACAATCCTGCCACACTGGGGGCAAAAACGCTGCCCATGGACGTTCCATTCGTTTGTAAGTAGAAGTTGCCTTCGTATTCGAAATAGTTTCGTTTAAGGGCCAGTGTGGCACACGCCAGTATGAAATCCCTAGGGGTGTGGTAGGGCCAGGGGGATGCCATTAGGACGTCGTGAAGAACTTTCAAAGTTGCGTCCTGTGGGAGACTGGTGTATAGGCTCTCCACATCTAACCCCACCAGGAGTTGCGTGTCAGGGTTGAAGTCCATTTTGTCTATGACCTGTAACAAATGTTTGGTGTCTTTTATGTACGTGGGTGTTTTTTGCACCAAGGGGTTTAAGAAAAAGTCACAGTATCGTGACAATGGTTCTAAAAGGGAGTTTATGCCTGACACGATGGGTCTGCCAGGAGGGGGAATTTTGCCCTTATGTACCTTGGGTACTGTGTAAAAGTACGGGGTCCTCGTGTGTTCAGGACATAGGTATTCGGCTTCCTGTTTGGAAATGTGTTCTGCATCCGCTGCCCTCTTGACAAGTTCATGGATAGTTGTCCGTAGTTCTTCGGATGGGTCCTGTTCCAATCTGCGATAGTTCCTATTATCGCTTAAGAGTCTGCGACATTCGGTGTCATAATCTTTCTTGTCCTGTAGGACAATGCCTCCCCCCTTGTCTGCAGGTTTAATGACAAGTGTGGGGTTGTTTTGTAGGCGCGTGACCTGCACAGAAGGAGACAGAGGCTGGCACCCGTTTTCTAAATCAAGGAAACCATAACCTTTTCATCTGCACAAGCCGGTAGATTAACCACCACTGAGGTTGAAGGACAACCGTGTTGACTGAGTCGGCTGACCAGCAACTCCAATCATAAAGGACCAGGTTTCCAAGAGGAGCCGAGGTTCATTGAAGGCTGTCCCACCTTGTACAGTCCCGATGAAGACCGGCCCTTGATGCGCACAACCAGCGCATCGCCCCCCCCCCCCCAGAGTCGAAACGTCGACGCATTTCTTCTTTCCATGAATCAGCTATACAAAAACCCACTAGGACCCAAGAATTAATTGATGTAACTATTGGTTTATTGCAATTATAGTTGACCTTGTTAAAGAACCGTGTGATTTGACATCAATGTATGTTAGTTTTTAAATGTATATCAATTCTGCACAAAGTCTATGCAGTGTATATGTCTTATATGTTTTTGTTGGACAGCAAAATTAATGTTTTAAACATGATTCAGATATGATGGAAATATATGACTAAAACTTCATTTCCCTCTTGTGGTTAGTGTGCTTTGTGTGTATTGATACCACTATCCTGGTACCCGTGCAGGGACGGATTCTTTAAGTAACGCAATAAGAAATACTATATCATTGTGTATTTCGTTCCTACAGAACCATTATTAATAGTTTCATTACCCACCCAGGTACTGAGGGTTACAGGGTCACCCCATTACATGCAATGGTACAAAGACACCCATGACAAAATGCTCACCCTGGCACAATGGAGGTCGTTATTTACATATGGCGGCCACCCTCATCATATTTTGGGGAAAAAAAAAAATTGGGTCAACTCCTCTGAGGTGTCAGGTTTCATGGGCTTGGCACACCCGAAAAAATATGAATATTTATGGAGAGTTCCTTCAGAGGATATGGATTTTAACAAATGTATATGAAATGTGTGCTTCAAAATGCATTATTTGATCCCATTTCTTTCAAATTTTCCTCTGGGGGCCATGAGGGGGGGGGGAGGTGGGATAGAATTGATGACGATTATTGTTCTATGGTACAGTATTGCATGTTTTTGTATGCAAATGTATTGTTATCCTTTCACATGTCATTTAAGCACTGCTGTATATCATTTGAGTCACTGAGCAAAGTTCATAAAAAGATTTATAACAAAAAATCCTCTGGGGCAGGATACTCTGAACCCTCTTAGGAGAGGTCTGACTCACTTGCTTCACACGCTTGTTACAATTTAAAGCTAGTATTACACCTCATAATGTTCAAAGATCATGTTAGCACCATAACATAGGTGATATCTAAACTAGACATGTGTACTTGTGAAGTTATTTATAAATGTGGAGCTTATTTTCATGACATCAGGGTTAAGGTCATGTGGCCTGACCCCCTAGGAAAATTCAAGGTCAAAGGTCATATTATGTCACTACTAGTAGTGCCATTAAGGTCAAAGGGCCTATGATGCCACTTGCACTGCCCCAGGAATTTTGGTGAATTGACATCCATGAATGACACATCTTTATAAATACCTTACTTGACCTCCAGTCATACTCCTGGTCCTTCAGTATAATAGCTCACCTTTATCTTCCTGTGCCTTGTTGTGACATCGCTGAATGCTGTGCTACATCCAGCACCAGTTAAAATATATATATTTACCTATTAGTGCTTGTAACTCCTTCTCTATCCAATCTCTTCCTTCACAACTAGAACTTTTAGAAGCTTAGCCTATAAACACACGTTTATTAGCTTATGGCCTGATTCCCAAAGGTAACTTGCACTTTTTGATTATATTACAATTTTGAGTAAGCTTACTACTTTTAACTTTTCACAACAGCTGACTGTAAATTACTAATAAAAAACTACTGTGGTAAATCCCACACCATACATGGCCAATCACTGCAACCTCAGCACTCTTCATAGAAAACAATGGAGGTACAGAATTAAAGTAAAACCCCGTGTTAATGTTAAATTACATTTTATATAATAGTTAAACATGTAAATAAAGATAATTTAATGCTAAAAAATATATAAAAGTAGTGCACATTCATTTTTTAATTACAAAATATCTAAATACCCTAATTTAAATTTAAAAATGAAGTGACTATTTTTTATTAAAATATAACTACATTTATTTCCCTTGAGTTTACTTTGTGGAGCAGAAATCTGGGAGCAGCAGCCCATTTTCTCTTTTGTTGTCATTATAGTGACATCAATTCACGTACACATTAGCTCCAGAATCCCGTATAGAGCTTCACTATTGATAGTAAGAACCTTCTGGCCTCTTTGAAGGGGCTCCTGATGCTGGCAGTGTTATCTAATTACAAAGCATCACAAGCATAGAGATGCCAAGAGAGCGATTTGAGCACTCCCAGCACACACAGTGCTTATTGCTGGCTGCCTCACCACTCCAGCAGGCTGTGACTTCATAGTTTTCACTGAAGTTTCAGAAAACCTTAATAACTGAACCAGCGGATTAAAAGCCCTTAATACTCAAAGTGATTTGCCCAGGATGAACAGAAATTCTTCTTTTGTTGGAGTTTTTCTCCATACACAGCCACACCACAGGTGCAGATTCATGTCCAGTTTAGTTGGAGATGCCAGCAGTCAGTAAGATGAATGGCAGAAATGTGCAAGTCTGCTTGGAGATTTACAGCAGTCTGTATGGCGGGAGCGTTTGTCCAGAAGAAAGATGTGATAACTTTCAGACCTTCCCCGCTGTTCAGGTCATCTATCCTGTGTACACCCTCACTGAGCATGACATTCTCGTGAGATATTATGCCTAGGCCCAAAGAGATAAAGCCCTTGTCTGTGCGCATTTGAATTGAGAGACAAGAATAAAGTGGTTAAGTTTATGCTGCAACTGCAGCAGTTGCTGTTTTCTTCAGATATTAATGATGTTTATAAGCTGTATGCATTGATATATGCATTGATATACAAGAGAGCTGCTTTTGCAGCCATGTAATATTTTACTTAGTGGAGGAACTACACCTCGATTTTGTAGTGTGGGGTTTTTCAAAAAGTTTCATTCTCAGATTAAAAGTGTGACCTGTACATTTAAAAGAATATGAGCCCTCAAGCGGAATTGAAAGGTACACAGTAGAAGATGAGATAAGAGATCGAAAATCCAGAGCAGGACAAAGAGAGAGGAGGGATACAAGTTGATTGGGAAATGCAAGAAAGTGTGAGGGATCAAAAAGTAAAGAGAGTTGTAGGAGAAAAGGCAAAAAGAGGTAGAGTACAAAGGGACAGTGAATGAGAGGGGAGTAAAAAGAAGAAGTGAAAGGGAGAACCTGGCTAATTAGACAGACGAAAAAAGTGACAAAATGAGAACGGTGTAAGGGGGAGCAAGCAACATGTGTGTCCTAATGTGGTGGAGAAAGAGACTGGAAAATACTGGAAAATAAGAGAACAGAGGAAACACAAAATAGATGTGATTCACAGAGAGAGGTGAAAAGGGAAAGATAGTGCATGTTTGACGCAAATAAGGCAAACTGATTGTGAGACCAAAAGAGAAAACATATTGTGAACTCCAGGTTACGAATTTGAATCCCAGCAGGGTAAACACAGCCTTCCATACTCCTAAGGTCAGTAAAATGTGCAATAATAACCAGTGGCATAACGAAACTTGAGGAGGCCCCCTTGCAAAGTACATGGAGGTCCCCCCACGCTCTGGACCTATTCAGGATATCTCAGGCCAGGGGCCAGCCACTCATGCACAGTGCTGGAGGGGGCCCTCTGGAGCTTGGCCCCCCCACACTACTGGGTGTGCGCGGGGCCATTGTTATGTCACTGGTGAGAGGATAGGTGAATGAGTGGGTCTGGTAGTTCAGTGGACTAATGTGTCATCTCTAGGGGCTTGTGTTTGACCTCACAGTCACAGATTCAAATCCCGGTGGGTCCACTCAGACTTTCATCCTTCTGGGGTCGATATAATGAATATCATCGAGTTGGGTAACAATAAACATCTGTTATTTAATGCCAAGATACCCTTCTGCTTTACAGATACATAGGTTATGTGAGAGGATAAGTAAGCGAGAGGATAGATACATGGGTGGATGAAAGGATGGCAGAGTAAAGGGAAATGTTAGAGGATGGATGGATGATAGAGTAAATGGAAATCTGAGGAAGGGTGAAAAGATGGTAGAGTCATTTTAGAAGATGGATGGATAAAATGGCCAATGGATGGAATGGTGATTGATTGAAAGTCGGATGAAATAATGAATGGATGAATGTAAAGGTGAAATGTTTGATAGTAGAAGGTGGATGGGAGAGTGAAAGGATGAGTGAATAGATGCTTGGATGGAAGTGACAGAGGAACACTACTAGGGTGTTTTGCACTAATTTGCTGCACTTGCTTGGTGCAATCAGAGCTTTTGTTCGAAGTGGTAGGATATTCACATTTTCTGGCAACTCCGTTGCACACAGTCATGTCTCTCACTCTGCATTCACCCAGCCCCTCCTCCTCCCATGCATTCAGACAGACGTGCCTCTCACCCTGCATTCACACAGTCACACACTCCCCCTGAACTCACATGACTCACCCTCTACTTAAGCGAGCACGCCTCCCACTTTGTACTCACGTGTGAACACCACCCAGCCAGTACTCACACAGGCACACTACTCACCCTGCACACACACACTGACATCACTCACTCTCTGTTCACATAGGCACCCCTCTCACCCTGCACTCACGTGGGTAGACCGCTACTCACTCACAGAGGCACAACCCTCCTTGTGCACTCACATGGAAACATTGTCCCCCATGCGCTCACCAAGGTTTATCTCTCATCATGCATTTACAAAGGCTCAAATATCCCCCTGCATCATTCTTCTTGGCACCCATGCATTTACAAGAGCTCAGATCTCACCATGCACTCACATAGCCTCACCTCTCACCATGCACTGTCACACACTAACCTTTCACCATGTACTAACATAGGTACGCCTCTCATCCTTCATCCACACAGACTCCTCTCTCACATAGGCATACCACTCACCCTGCATGAACATCAGCTCAAGTCTCAACCGGCGCTCAAAGAGGCACACCCTCCATTCACAAGGTCTGAAGTGCATTCACAGAGGGCCCCCTTCCACACTGCATTCACACAGCTCGGCTGCAGGGTCCTTTCTCACGCCCCTGGTGAGGCCCAATTTACACACACACACACAGAAGAGGCCTCAGGTACGCCTCTGTCCAGCAGGTGTTGTAATAATGCAGCTACACACCTTGCTACTCAGACGAGCTGATTGCGCCGAGGGTCTAGGTGCCTACCGTGGTGCAGGGAGCTGTGGCCTAACTCTAGTCTGGGAGCATCAGAGGCACCACTGCACATGCTGCTTCAGGCTTGGATCTCCCCTCCTCTCACACTCCTGGCTAAATCATCGAAACACTTCGGCACAAGGCAGTCTGGACCACATAGTCCTAAATCACGTTAGATCCCAGTTGCACCCTACCTCAGACAGATCACTGAGGAAGCACTAGAGGGTAGGTCACTGGGTCTTACTGTGATTTTAGCATCCCAGAAACTGACTGATTACTCATAGTTGAAAGCAGCGATTTTTGGAAGGTTTAATCTGATCACTGATTTGCATTTAAAAAAACTTTGCAGCATTTCTATGCAGAGTAACCAGACATTATGGGAGGCCTGATTAGACCTTGAATGAACTGCCACATTTAAAGTGCTGGAGTAAGTGTAACCTGGCCCGGCAAACCTCTGATTTCTGCAGAGAACATCCTATGTATTTATTTTGTAGAGTTACATTAACATGTAGCTCATGGAAAACTGGTTGGCGCTTGCACGTTTGCAAAGACACCTGGCAGGCTGGTCACCATGAGGGTGCAGAGGAATACACCCCAATTAGAGCACATTTCCACACTGATTAACTCATAGATGCCGAGGCTTCTGATTTGTAAGTGTGACGTTCTCATAATTTAACTGTAACTGTAATAATGGGTGACATTCACGCAGTCTCTCAGTTTTCAGTAGCCTGCTGTTAGCGCACTTTAGTTCAGTGACTTTCTTAAAGTTGCTAGTTGCTCAAATTGGTGTAATTTTTGATATTTATATGTTTCCCTCCGCTTCATTGCTTGATTTCGCTCACGATAACGTGTCTCTCAGTCGTTGAAATGTCACTCATAATTACACTGAAATGATGAAAATGTCACACATAACAATCTGAAACCTTGGCAGCTATGCTAATACTACCACACACAGCACATTTGAACATCCATAGTTCCATGCCACATAATTCAACTATAAATAATTTAACCCTACAACATTCAATACCACATAATTACAATCCTAAAAATTGCAAAAACACATATTTCCACTTCACTCCATACCACATAATTCCACATCACATAATAGCATTCCCCACAACTTAATACTACTCCAAACCACATAATTACACTCCACACAACACAAGTCAACTACACATAATTCCACTTCAACCTATATAATTATACTTCACACAACATATTTACACTTAACTCAAAAATACATAATTACCCTCCACAAAATACAACTCTGTAGCATGCTGCATAATTCCACTTCGCACAATTAAACGCCACATCATGCCACATAATTCCACATGTCACACAATTCATCCCCACACAATTCATCACGCAACATAATTACACTCCACATAATACCACTCAGCACCACATAATTTACCTCCACATAATTATTCTCTAGTCCATATTACATAAATACACTCCACATAAATCCAGTCTATGCCACGTAGCAACATTCCACATAACTACAATTCACACCATGCCTCATAATACCACTCAACACAATTTTCACTCAACAGTGCACACTTCCATGTCACACAAATTCAACTCTACACATCCATTCCACACCACATAATTCAACAACAAACTACATAATTCAAACCAACAACAAAATTACACAACACACCACATTCATCCAATCTACATCACAAAATTTCACGACATGCTACAATATTTAACAGCACACCACATAAGTAAACTCCACAAAATACCATTCCAGATAATCTCATTCCAAGACACACAATCCCACTCCATGACACACAATCCCACTTCACATAATTCAAGTACACTCAATGCCACACAATTGCTATCCACATAATTACACTGCACACCATGCCACATTATTTCACTTCACATATCCAATCCACAATTCCACAACTAACAATTCCAATCCAAACCATATATGACTTGCATATATGCAAATGCACATATTGCAAAACTATATATTGCAAATGCTAGTTTACCTTCCAATGCCTCCCAGCAGATCCTGTTCCTGGAGCTGCAATCCTTCTCCTGCCCCTGTCAGCTCTCCTCTGTGCTTCCTCCTGCTCTCTCTGGGGCCCGCACACCAATCCTTTTATCGGCGTGGCTCTGACTGAAGAGAAACAATGTGAATCGTTACTTTGTTTCTCTTCAGTCCTGGGTCAGGGGGAGGAGCTCAGAGCACGCTGCACACTACAGCTGCCTTAGAGCAAACCTCCCACAGCTCTCTACTGATGAGCTGAGGGGGTCCCCCCTTCATGTACTGAAGACTGGGCCCCCCGTGCCGCAGGGGCTGCGGGGATGTTTGTTATGCCCCTGATAATAACACCGTCGATACAGAAAGTGTAACTTGAATGATTATCTAAAAAAGTTATTATAATAGAGGGCCATAGGTAAGGGAGGGGCAGTAAAGAATCACAGATACTGAAATTCGGATCAAGAGACAGTGTGAGCATGAAACTTCCAAGTCAAGAAACCTGTTTAACATAACTGTACATATCTTTCTGGACGAACCCAAAGAGGCAAGCAAGCTGGTCCATGGATGAGCTATGGCTCTCTTTACAGGCTAGAGCAAACATCTAGAACGCCGATGACTACACTCTCATGACACCAACAGGAACACCTACTAATAAGCCTACAAGTCTTCCAGAAGAGAATTAGATCCACAAAATGCTCAGCACTCACTGAACGGATTCAAAACAGCTCCAAATCCTCCCGCAAAATCATTGACACTTTGAAGAAATTCACATACCCTGCTGCAACTCCATAACCGTCATGCCCTAACAGGAACTATGCATCCACCTCTTCCAATACTTCAGCAACGAAAACAGCATCATCTACAACTTCACACCCCAACAGGACCTACCCACTCTCTCCTCCCTCAATTCTGACAAAAAGCACACTGGATGCCACCCTGACCAACAGGCCCATCATCACTCTCTGGACCCTGCAACCACCATGTGCCCCATCCCCCTCAGGCAACCCCCTCAAATCCCTGTGTCCGCTTAATCTTCACAAATAGACTCAACTCCATCTGCAAGTCCTTCGTTCCATTCCTTGACTGCCTTACTACAGCCAGCTTCCAAGGCATGTGGAAACAGGCTATTCTCACCACTCCTGAAGAAACCTTGAGTGGACCAGAAGACTCAGGCAAACTGCAAAACCCATCTCCCTCCTCCCATACCCTGAAAACATTCTGGAGAAATTTGTCAACAAGTGAAAGGCTGACTAAATCAACACAGACCACCTCTTGGACCCCTTCCTGTCTCATTTCAGACCTGACCACAGCACCGAGACTTCCGTTATGGCCTCCACTGATGACATTTGTCTAAACATCGACAAGGGGGATACAATATCACTCTTCCTCCTTGACCTCTTTGCCTCCTTCCACACCGTCTCCCACCACATCCTCATCCAATGCCTCTACAAAACTGGAATTCATAGACCATCACTCCTTGAGTCAGCTCCTTCCTCTAAGGACTCACCAAATCAGTTTGCCTCACGCCATACTCTTTCTCTGCCTTCAACCTGATCTGCGGCATTCCTCATGGCTCCTCGTATAGCCCTGTGCTCTTCAATGTTTACATGGCCCCGTCACCAACATAATCAGAACCCACGGACTCAGTATTATCTCTTACATAAACGATACCCAGCTCATCTTCTCCCTCTCTGAAAAAACCCAGACAAATTTATTCAACTGCATGTCCGACGATGCTAAATGGATGAGACTATTGCAAACTGGATTATGCCCTTTTAATATGTCCATATTTTATGTTTTTTTGACGACCCGATTTTGGAATTTTTACTGTGGGTGAGTTTCACTACATGTGTCCCACCAATGGTAATCACACGGTGAATGGACTGTGTGTCTTTTCTGCTAGTGCCCACCTTTTAAGATAAGGTTGCTACAATGCAGTTAGGGTATGGGGCACTTGGGTGGTTACACATGAACACGTGTATACACATATGTGCACACATGTGTGGGCCACACACGTGAGACTACCATTGTGGGCAGTCCAGTAATTGTGCACATGTAGACTGGTACAGAGAGTACTCTGCAGGGTTAGATATTGACCTGGGGTAGGCCTTATAATATTAGTGGGCATTCATAGGGAAAGTCAGTACGATTTACTGTTTTGTCTGCAGTGACACTTTATTATACATATAGGAGTAAATCTGCAGTAGAGTGTAGTTTCGCTTTCCTTAGGCCTACAAAGTCCAGTGAGGTATGAAACTGGGGTGAATAGTGTGCACTCAGTTTATATTTGTAGCTCTTAAGACCGTACATAAACATTTTATGAGTCATCCAGAATTGTCATATTTCTGTGGCTCAGCTCAGGATCAGAGCCTAGGCCTGCTGGGCCAAGCTAATTACATTTTCCCCTGCAGAGGAAGCAAAGGCTGCCACACACAAAGAGTAATTAACAGTGTGTCCCACACCTCCTGAGGAGGAAGGGGTGGGGAAGAAAATCTGCATCAATTAATTACCTGTCACACTAACCAGGGCTGTGTACAGCTCTGTCCCACTGAACAAAGGAGGAAGCCCAGACAACTGGATACAACTTAAGAGTGGTCCCCATTTGAGGTTTGGGTGAGAAAGGCACACTCAGTGATGTGAGCCAGTGGTGGAGCTGAGGACCCACGAGAAGATGTAGCCAGTTACTTCTGAATGACACCATCTTGAACTATCCCAGCATGCTGTGCGGGAGAGTTGAGATAGGGGTGGAGAGGTGATGTGCCATTGTAGGATTGGCCAGGGGAGAATGGCTTCTAGAACCTTCCACCCTATTTTAGCAACTCTTGCACGAGGGACAGCATGGACTGTGTTTTTTTGTGCTTTTTGCTGCTGGATTCTGAGATTGCGAAAGCCTTGGACAACTGTAAGGGTAACCCTCCTGAAGTCCAAAAGGGCTCTGCCCTATTTGATCCCAGGACCAGTGGGTCTTCCAAGGGCCAGTGAGGCTGGCCCCATCCACCCGTGGAGGACCAGTTGGTGAAAAGATGGAGACATCTGCACCCAGAGACAAAGACCAGGAGGAAAGCTGGAACAGGATCCCTGCAGGTTACACCACTTTGTAGGCAAGGGGGCCTGCTAGGACTGTCCCTGGTGGCTAGAGCTCACCACCAGGACTAAAATAAATCCCAGTAATTGTCAACATCGGCCCGAAGTGGCCCAAGTTATGGCCATTTTAGGGTTGGTAGCTTTGAACCCTCCAGTTGGAATCAAGTTCATACCGCTCAGTCGATTGTCCTAAGATTGTCTCTGGATGGGCCAGGCCCAGGAGTCGGTGCATGATGTCATTATTTTCAGGGAAAGGCCGTAACTGGGGCCCACTCCCCTTTTCTACTTTTGCCTTAGTGGCCTCCATCAGCCCTGGGGCAGATGCAAAAATAAAGGGGGGCACCAGTGCACCCCTTAGAAAACCCAAAAGGGGCCTGGGATCCCAACCTCGGTCCCCCAACAAATCCAGGAGACTGGAGGGCACCGTCACACTTCCCTGAAGAAGAGTGGAGAGGCTAATGACCCCACCTCTGGGCTCCCAACAACGCCAGGAGACTGGGGGAGTGTTGTGGCACTTCCCCGCCCTGTGGTGGGCCTGCCCCCGTTCCCTGTGACTGTGGGAAATGGATGGCCACCACAATCAGTACAACCTGCCTGCATGGAGCAGGTAGGGGAGAAGAGCACTATGCTTTCATGCCGGCAGAGGAGAATGCTGGCTGGGTAGGGAGCTGGAAGGGGCAGCTGGGGGTGAGCTCCCCGAGTTCCCCTTATGAGCGATCCATGCGGGGTGCCCAAGTAGGACTGTTTACCCCCAAAATAAAAAAAAAAAACTGCAAAAAGGACATGAAGTCGCACTGCAACATCAAAGGAATCCGTCCGGAGGTGCTCATTGACTATTCATGCTCCTGCAAGGGGGAGTCCCAAAATACCCTGCAGAGAGGCCTGAGCAAAGTCTTAACTTGTGGTGGCCTCAGGAAGGCAGAAACACCACCAACAATGTTGTGGGGGGCTGCAGGAGGTGCAGAAATTCCCCATCCCCCTGGGAATTTATATTAACTCTAAGTTTCTTTGGTCAGAAAAATGATGACCCCAATATTATTGTCTCCATTTTTAAATCACTCTCAAGGCTGAAGCTTTGGCTTTACAGCTGGGACTGCAGCACCCTCTAAGGGCTTGTGTTATGACTGCATTTTAATGGCCTGAAAGTGTATAAGGGAGACAAAGACACGTTATCCTTATTATTAAATCTTTATTAACCATCTATGTTGTTAATGAATGTTGAGCAATATTGAGATGCTTTATAAAGAATAATGTTTGCATTGACACATGGTTGTGCTATTTGGTATTGATAGGGGATACTGTGATTTTGGAGGCCGTGGCCCTTTAGGGGTCACATGTGTTTTCACAATATAATCTAAGGTATTTTCAATTTGCCTTATGTATATATTTGTGAATTAATGCATAGTATTTAGTATTGTGTGTGTAATAAATGTACTTTTCCTATACTAAAGAAAAACCACTCAGTGAACATTTATTTATTGTTTGTTATAATTGCATGCTAGTAAATGGTGATTACTAACTCACACCGCCTACCCTAAGTAGGCCTTGGACTGCTCTGCTTCACTACCCTGAGAGGATAAAGTGCTACAACTGAGTGCTTGGTACCCAGTAAAGGTAAATTGTGGAACTATTACTTGTACAGGCCTCACATCCTGCACAACTTACCCAATTTCCTACAAGCACTAACTGCCTGAAGCTCAGCTTTGATAAAACAGAAGTGGTGCTCTTTAAAAAAGACACCTCTCTCTAGTCCTCTGCGTGGTGGACCTCAGAACTAGGACTCATACCTAGCCCATCAAACTAAGCCAGGAACCTAGGGATTGTGATGAAGGATCACATCTCGATGTCGAACCAGGGCAATGCAGTCACCTAATCCTGCTTCCACACCATCAAATGCCTCAGAAATATATTCCAATGGCTACTTCTTATAACCCGAAGAACCATAGAGACTCCAGATCATTCATAATTCAGAAGCCAGACTCACACTAAGCTCCGACTTCACACTCACATATCTAAACACCTCAAATACCTTCAGTGGTTCCCCATACACAAATGTGCCCTCTTCAAACTTCGCACACATACCTGTAAAGCACTACACGTACAGGATTCTGCATACCTGAACAACCACTTCAGCTTCCACAAGTGCACCAGACTCCTACACTCAGCCCACCTCCTGCTTGCCCACGTCCTCCGCATCCGTAGAGCCAGAACTGGCGGCCGAACCTTTTCTAATGTGGCTTCTAATGCCTGGAACAACCCTTTCCCCTACACACACTCCAGTGCTGCCAGCTCAATCTTAGAATTTCGCAGGAAACTGAAAACATGTATGTCCCAGTCAGGAGAGCTATCCCCTTTTTATGGCACGAGGATCACCTCCTGGGTGTTACCTGTGCCTTACAAATACCCATAACATAACACGAACTTCTGTATTGTAATGTTTTGTGCAGATTCGTCAAACAGACAAAGCCATTAAGAAAATAAAAAATGGCTTGACAATGGAATCTCTGACCTAACCACAACTATCAATAAAGAGAGAGACAGAGACAGTGGGAGGAGACAGACAGAAAGAAAATGACACACACATGTAATCGTGGAGATCGAAAATATCTTTTAATGAGAGAGAACGGTGTTAGAGCTAGGGGAAATATATGATTGCCACAGTGAAAACAAATGCTACAGGATTAAAAATTACTACATGAAAAGTTGAAAGAGAGAAGGAGAAAATGTGAAAGGGAGCCCCAAAGACCAAGGTAAGAAGTGAGAGAATTGCAGAAAGAATGAGAGTCTGAGAGAAGTGCAAATAAGACCTGAAGAAATATTGAATGAAAAAAAACACAAGTACAATAAAGAGCACTGATATATAATAGTGTTTTCTTGGGCTATGAATTATCAGCCTATGTCCTTCAAAAAAACGACAGAAATGAAAGATGCTATATGTTGTTTTTCCATTTTTTTATTTGATCAGATCAGAAACATTAAAATCATCAATCAAAATTCATATGACTGTACAATGGGGAATAAATAGTGATACATAAATATCGAACATTAAAAGTTGTACTTTGTTTCGAAATAGGACAGCTTTAGTTTTAGTTAAAATGCAGGAATATATTTTTTTAATATTCCTTAAAAATGTGCATATGTTAGAATAGAACCATTTTCATTTAATTTCTACTACTTCTTGCAGGTAGAATACAGTGCAATATATAATAATAAAGTGCATATAAATTAGATAAGATATATTACAATGAATACTTGCAAATATTCATCCTAATCATTTCTTGATAAACTGGAACACTAGAGGTTTACCACATTTGCGAAATCAGAGAGCGGGCAATAATAAAAACAATTGCCAAGAACCTCTGTCCTGATTTTAGTACATTCAGAGATTGACCATTATTTAAAAAACCAAAAAGTACCAAGGCTGGATCTGAATTAATTTTTGTCCCCATAGCCAAATTCAAGACAAATGCTAACGGAAACCAAAAGGGCCTTAACCTAGAATAAGAATAAAAAATGTGTGGTCAGCCGCATGCTAGATGTTGTTGAGGGGAATTGTGTCCCAGAACAAGTGTTAGAACACCTGAGTGAGACAGAGAGATAGGCTGTAGAAAGGCCTCTGGACGTAGAGGGATGCTGGCCCCCGAAAGAAGGGGTCGATTAGGTTGGCGGTGAATCCGCATCCTCCGGGCCGGTGGAAGCCACCACCGGCCCGGAGGAAGCGGATTCACCGCCGCGGTCCCTGTAAACACCACCCGCCAGATCAGGAGGACGGTAGGATCAGCGGCAGACGGCAGGTCCGTCCACCGCTGATCCGCGGGGTGTAGCCTGCTATTTGGTGGCGGTGTCTGCAAGACACCGCCAGCCAAATTAGGAAGCATGTGTAAACATGCTTATCCGCTGCGGTTTTTCCGCCGTGGAAAAGGATGTGGACCTTTGCTTCTGGGGGGCCCTTGTGGGCCCCCAGGGTGAAGGGGGGGGTGGGGGTGCACATAGGGGGTACCTATGGTACCCCCCTGCATTTGCATGCACAAAGCGGCAGGCACCGCGCGGTGCCTGCCGCTTTGTGCATGCAAATGCAATGCATGCATTTTTAACATTGCGGCGGGTGCTGCTTGAAGCAGCACCCGCCGCAATGTTAAAGATACAGGATGTGACCGCCAGGGTGGCGGTTACATCCTAATTGGCATGGAGGGAACGCCGTTGCTCTTGCGGACGGTCCCTCCACCTCGTGAGTGGCGGACGGACGCAAGTCCGTCCGCCATCCTAATAGGCCCCGAAATTAGGTGAGGGCCTCAGAGAAGGACATTTGAAAGAAAGACCCAGAGAGGTGCGCAAGAAGGACATAAGCAGTCTGGGGTGGCTTATGTTTCTGCCTCGAGGCACTTCAGGCTGGAGCGCACCTATTGGGACAGGGCCATCCATTACAGATTTGCATATGGCTGATCCCAGTAGCATAGTCGGCATAAAATGATGGTCTGGCATGCTGTGGCTTAGATTAATTTAAGCTTTCCTCACATCGTCTTTTTGTTTTCCTCAGAATCGGCAAGTATTTAGAGAGGTGGGTCCTGTGCACACTGTGCCATAGAAACCAAGCTAAAACTAGTCTGGGGTAGCTTGTGTTCGCTCTGGAGAGGACCTGGCCTAGCAATGCATTCTCGGCTGTTTCTATTGAAGCAAGACCAGTGTTGATTTGCATATGGCTGGTCTCTGCGCATTGTGGGCAAAATATTCATGGAATGGTACTGGAATTTGCCCGAGGTTATTACCAGTGACTGAGATTAATTCAACCACAGCACCCATCACCTTTTTGTTTTTTTTAAATGGTCAACAAGACCATAGAGAGGCTATAAAAGACAAGCATTGGCTCAGCCAATAGGTCCCACCTTTGGGACCTTATAAGTGTGTTGCCATGCAGCACATTATCCTGGGTGGAACAACAAGCAGGCAGGTTTAATTTAATGTTCAAAAGGAAGGAAGATACCCTACTATTGAAAATAGGGACAGGGTAGATATAATGAACAAGACCAAGAAACGTCCCAAAATCTAAGTACGAATGTGCATGTGCCTTGAGCAGACACTAATTGCACTAAACTGTTAAATTGACATTAAATCGCAAGAAGATCAGTACGTCAGCAAACACACTAATAAAAACCAAAGAATATGATATATAAAAAAGCATGTTTTCAATTTATTACATACATCAAAGTTAAAAACAATTTATACAAAAAAAACAATTCATGATAATATTACAAGAAAACAAAGTCGACGCTGCGTTTCGGTGATTCAAAGGATATTCACCTTCTTCAGGACAGTTTTCTGTCTTTCTCAAAAGGCTATGGCTACTTCCAATTTGGATTTAGAATAAATGTAAGCATCATGAAGTGGAGGTAAAGTTTTCTTAAAATCTCCCCTAGGGTATATACCGGTGAGAGAAATACTCAAGATATGAGGACCTTCGTTGGTCTTATTTAAAATAAAATGTAATGAGCTAAAAAAAGCCTGTCAAGGGGCCTGTTTTTAGGACTACTTGCAAGTCGCAACTGGATATCGACTGGGCTTAAGACATCACCATGAGTTTACTCTTCTGAATTGAAGAATCTGCTCTTGATATATGGCAAATTCACTGTGTAGGTTTATTAGCTTCTTGACAGACCTTCGGAATACGAAGCGGCCTCCCTGTGTCCAACGTCCTCGGAAGGGACCACGGACGCACAACAGTACTCCATTCCCCACACGAAAGCTACAGAATTTATAAAGGCAGACCAAGCAACCAATGAAAAGCAGTGTGCATGTGAGAGAGATTACAGCATGCTTCTAGGCTAGTCCTAAAAAACAAGAGAGAAAGTGAAAGAGCCTCATGAAGATGGTGATTGGGTGGGTGAAGCAATTCACAAAAGTATTAATGTGTACAGCAGTGCTTTAAATGGAAAAAAAAGTGCAGGTACTCATCAAATTGAGCTAGGGCGAGGCAAGAAGGCGGGGCTAGGACGTGGGACAATGGGCGGGGCTAATGACACTTTAAAGGGCGCAAGATTTTTTGGGGGAGCGAATAATGACAAATTGCTTCAATCTGTAATATATTTTTGATACCCTTGCATGTATTAAAGATACTTTTAACATTCTCTTTCTGTCAGGTTGTCAGTAGCACAAGAAAGTATATACGCCACTAACCTTGCACAACAGCCAGCAGGAACGATACCGTGAAGTAAAGCCTCCCTCCTACCCTGAGCACTAACCCCTGCAAGGTGTTCTGAACACACACTTGTGGAAGGGAGCACCCCGGGGAAAAGGGAAGGGGATAAATTAAGAAAGATGTACTGCGATGGCTCTGGTCAGCTGGTCTGGTCTAGGACAGAACGCATATCTCCCTCTATCAGCGCTGTATACAGAAAGAAGAGAGGTGTAAGAGAAAACACAATGAAAGCCCATACACACAATACAGTAACACAATGGCCGAATATCAGACAACTCACGTAGAGCTCGCAGAAAGTCCACCTAGGTACATGAAGAATAATGACCAGAAAGTCCTGTATATATAGTCTACTCAAAATCGGAATCTAAATATACATTTCTTGGCATCAGTTGAATGTTCAAATCAACAGGTAAGCAGCGCTGTTAATATCACAGCAGAACACACGGTTTCACTTGCCCCGAAAAAACATAGCATAAACTCAGTCTACCCCATGCAGACCTCCAGATTGTTGCAGCGTAGCGCAGCATATGATAAGAACTAATGGCTACCAGCTCAGAAGTAACGCTTTGCTATTAAGTACACCCAGGGCCGGTCCTAGAACTTCTGGGGCCCCGGGCGAAAGGGAAGATGTGAGGCCCCTCTAATTTGCATGTAAAATCCAGTCGCGGCTAGCACGATTCACGGGTGGGAGGTCTCGCAGGGGTTATTTAAAAAATAAAATAAACTTACCTTCCCAGGTCTCGCGTCATCTCTGCTCCTGACCTGCTCTCTTTCTTTCCTGCCTCTGGCAGGAAAAGGAAGCAGGCAGCCTTCCTCCCCAAAGGCAGCATTGTGATTGGTTGGGACACCGACCAGCCAGGCGCCTATGGGGAGGCCGTTTTTTCCATGTAGGGTGCATTGGTGTCTACATGGACAAAGGCCAGAGTGTGCATGACTGGTTAGGTCGGTCCCGGAGGGCCGACCAAACAGTCAGGGCCCTTAGCAGGGGGCAAGGCACTCCTCCCCTGCCATAAAGCAGACACGCCTGCCCCCAACCAAACACTTCTGCTTTCTCGCAGTGTGAGTAGCAGAAACATAAAATGGTCGTTTTTGCATTTTATATTTCTGCTTCTCGCTCTGCGAGAAAGCAGTGGGGTGACGCTCCTCCGCCCTAGTGGAGGAGCCGCCCTTGGTAACATCACAAGAAGTGGCATAACAGAAAGTTATACCGCAGGACTATTGATCTTATTTGGCATCTCTGAAGAGACCTAACATGGATAGCAGTAACATTGACAAAAAAATAAATATACAAATTAAATAAGTCCATATATTTTAAAACTGTATTAAATTGATTAAGTGTGTCACATTGGATGGAAAAGCTAGGTGCAGGTCTCACAAAGATGTATATTATTTACTCCTCGTTAACTGATTGTTTCCAGATGAGTGCATGATACAATTTCCAGTTCTGCCTCATAAAGGGGGGCAATCCTGTGAGGTAATGAGGGGCGGTATCATTCAAAATATAAAATGACACAAGAGAAAACCTCACTCACCATGGATATAATTGCACATTTCAAAAGGCTCCCTTATCTTTATGTGCCATTATTGTGCTACTTTAGGATGACATTAATAACTCGTAATTTGTTTTAACATTAATCCTCTCTCTCACCAGTATCCCACACGCACATGCTAAGAGATGTAGGACAATCTTTTTTGTGTGTAGGCTCTTTACTCGCCAGAATTATGTTAAGTGTAAAACACAACGCATATAGTAAAAAACATAAGGCCCAAGGGAGAGAACGACATTTGGACATCGCAGAACAGGATCATGGCTGCAAGGTGTAGGAGAGCAGGCCAGCCATCGTGCAAGCAAGGCAAATTATGACTCCCCACTACCCTCTGGTCACTGACTGAGCAGTAAAATACAGCCATAATTTGGGTGCACTGGACACATGACCCCACAAGACCATGGTCCCATTGCACTTTCTACACTATTGATAGCTATGCCCTTCAGATGTCGCCTCTTGCCCTAAGCATGGGATTCATGAATTTGTGCCTCTCAGCATTGGACGATGACAGTGAGGCCTAGGGGAGGGTGGGCCGCAGTACTGGATCATGCCTGTGCAGTGCAAGGGAGAAGGAACCGGTGACATAGTAATGTTGTCATGGACCGTGATGCAAGAAAGAGCCCTGGTACCACTGCACCTGCTGCACGATTAACTACACCCCCTGAGAGAGGATCCATGGGCCTCATACCCATGTTCCAGTGCTGCTTATGTCATAGGAGGGTGCCTCCTCTTGTGAGTGTCCAACCATGGCTGTGATGCCCATGGGAGGTAGGCCTCTTGCAGGCCACACGGCTCTGTAAAATGGCTGTGAGGCCCATGAAAGAGGGCTGTAGCACACCAGTGGTGCCATGGTGTAAAGTGAAAGCTTCTCTCACCCTCGTCCACTGGCTGCACAGTACAGTAAAGCATAATATGGGAACATTGCACTCTTAATATGCCCGAACCTGGTGCCATGCCACCTGCTGCACTACCGATTGCTATTCCTCTGTTACACAGGGCCAGGGTCCAGCACTGTGTGAAAAATGTAATTGGACCCAGGGGTGGGGGCCCACACAATGTGCGCCCCTCTCCTGTGACTCTCAGACATGGTGTAGCATTGAGAGGATTAGGATAGACCCCTAGGCCTATCAGCACTGAACTATGGCTATGAGGCCCAGGGGAGAGGGGCCCTCTGCAAGGCCTTTCAGTGCTACACCATGGCTTCAAGATGTGGACCCCCCACCATGAGCCCGAGCTGTAGGGCCCAAAGGAGGGTGGTTCCATCCACTTGCATGCACAAAGTTACGGGCATAAACGCAAACTACAACAAATGGCCAAAACAAGGCTTAGCACGGGGGAAAGGCCTAGCAGCAAAGGGAGTTAAGGACATTGAAACCCCCAACAAATCACATTAGCCAGTGCTTGAACATGGGTGATGGAGTCCAAGCTCTAGCCTAAGAATTAGTACTGGGATAGCAGAGCTTAGGCTACAAACTTTTCATAAAATCTTCCCTTTGTATACATTTCAAATAGGCCAATTAAAAATGGGAATATACTCAAGGGCATAACTTGGGGTAGGCAACATTTTTATTTTATATATTTGCATTCGATGTTTAAAGTGTTTTTCTCTCCATAGATTTGTTAAAAAAAAAGTTGTAAAACGTAGCCTAGGGCTTAAACTACTAGACACGGTACTCCTCAAATAGACATAATTTTTCACAATCAAGTTTTTTCGTAACTACTAATTAAAAGGTAACTTTTTCCCCTCAAAGCTTTGGGGATGCCGCGTAACATTCATGCACAACTGAAATGAGGAGTAGTATGAACTCTCCACCAGTGGAGCCTGCCAAACATTTGCAAAACACTTAACATTTTTAACTGACCTGACACAGCCCCTGGACTGAGAGAGCTCTTTGGAACTCAGAGATTGAAAGATATTTGCATCTAAATTACAGAAGGTGCTCCTGACCCTGCATGGTGCATGCCCCCCTCATGTGCTAAAACGCCGTCCTTTCTGCCACTGACCAGCATCTCTTTCACAGCTCTTCAGCATCTGAAAGAGTGAGAGTTGCTTGTCTTTCTAAATCATTACAACTGTCAGGCCCCAAAATGCGTGCTAATTGGCACTGGGGTGGGAAGTGGACAGCATCCCCAATCAGGGTCGGATTGGGATTGCAATTAGGCCCAGGCAGTCCCTAAAAAGTGGCCCACATTTGCTGGTTGTGCTCTTTCAGAAATCATTTGATTAATCTCATTGGACTCTTTTTTAGAGAAATGTTTGGTAACCTAAGCCCTTTAAAGCCTCTAGAATTAGTAAGATTGGTGAAAACTAGAAGCACTGCATTTAGACCAGGCTAGGTGAAAAAAAATGGCACACGGGCCACACCTGATTTGGCTAGGGTTGCCACCTGGCTGATTTTTTTTACTTACATGACCTGTATTTTAATATCCTGGCCGGTGTGAAAATTAAGAAAAATGCGGAAGTCTCTATTTTTTTCTCTGATCAGTATGTAAACAGTCAAAGTAAGTTGAAAGCACTTTAAAATATGTTCCTAAGCTGCTTTACATAACTATGACTAATAGTTAAACTAAAGAAAGACAGATAAGACATGTTAAAAATAATATGGATATTTATATATAAATAGTGCTCTCTAATTATCATGCTCTGGCCGTTGCAGAATCTTATAACATAAATAAGTTGGCGTTTTATTTTCTCTTTGCTTTGAAAGCTTTGCAGCATTCTCTTCATAGACAGTTTCTGTTCCTACACTGTCTCATGCAAAAACCAGTTAATTTTACTCAGAGGCAACAAACATGCAAAGTAAAGAACAAGCATTCCGACTTTTTGTTCACGTTTTATTTTTGTTAAAATACATAGTTGGAGAATAGCAAAGGCCAGTGAGGATAATGCATTGAGTGCTATGTGTCAGGTCTATATGCAAATCTACATACGGTGCTATATGCATACATCGACACATTGAGCGCAAAACAAGCTCAAGCAAACTCAAGGCAAGTGGAAACTATGGCTAGGGGATTAAACTCCTTGTTGATGCAGTGTGAGCCGATCAGACAGTTAGTGTGCATTAAAATAGCTGGAATTAAGTAAAACAAATGGCTTTTTTGCGATCGGTCCGTGATTTTTATAGTTTACATAAGGTGAACTCGGTGCTAGGGCATTGGGGTGATTTACATGGGCAATAGTTACACTGCACAAGATCAAATGTATTTTTACTTTAATCTTTGGTGAGATTAAGTGATTTGCCCAGAATGACAGGATGTTGAGCTGATGCTGGGACTAGAACCTGGTCTCCAGCAGCTTAGGACACAACACCGCATCCTCTCTAGTTTAATAAAAGCCTTACAAAGGTTATCTCACTGCGAGGCCCATGTAAATACACCCACACCCTCCAGGAAGGCCTATCATAGTTCCCTCCTTCCCCAGCCCTCCATTTCCTCAGGCTGATGACTTCGCAGGGGAGGGGGTCAAGAAAAAAAGACACAGCTACTGCTGCTACAGTGGAGGCTAAGGTGTCAATTGCCCATAGCCAAAAACCTGCTCCCTCAGTGACGCCCCTGCATACTCCCACCTTCCCCCAGCCACCATTGCCTGGCAGGGGAGCGGTCTGGGGCAAGACACTTCTTTGCGGCCCCATTGGGGGGCTGAGGGGAGAATTACACAACACTTAGAGCAACACCTGGCCACAATTAAGGCAGATTGCCACACTTAACACCTTCGCCCCGCACACCATAGCCAGAAGTGTGATGGCCTGGGAGGCAGGAATGAAGCTGAGGCCCTTTAACAACCGGCCCACATGTCACACCTTTCAGCACTGCTTGCCTTCGCAACCCGACCCTGTCCCCAATTAAAGGTCAAAGCTGCAAATGCAGACGGGCCTCGCACTACATGTGGGCTGCACAGCCTTGGGGAAAAGGGCCCCCCTCCCTGGGGGTTAACAGCCATTGACCAGTGCTGCGAGGCACAGGGGAGGGGGACTCTTCTCCCATTCTTACACATGCTTGCGAAGCCCAGAGGAGAGGCAGCCCTTCCCTGGCCCACGCAGTGCTCACCAAAGGCACGAGGCTGGTGGGGAAACACTTTTGCGAGGCCCCCTGTTGATGGGCTGAGCTCGGGGCCCTGGGCAGCCGCCCATGCTGCCCATGCCTAGCGCCGGCCCTGAGTACACCCACCAATGAAACGGGGGAGGAGAGCGCTCCGTGCGCAGTCTTCCACTCCCTCGCTTCTAAATACCTGCACTTCCAGGCCAGAAAAAAATGTTCCCTCGACCTCCTTGCACTTCCAAAGCACACGAGTGCTTTCACAACTTCCGACGTTCTTCTCGGAGAATGCAGCGTACGAGAGATGATGCCACGGACAGAACTCCAGAAGGGAACACCATCCGCTCTGAGAGCTTCGAAGATTGTCAAGCCCTGATTTCCGGTAAAGGCGGGACTTAAATGCGGCTGGGTGGCTCCTGCTGGCTTAGAGTCCCTTTCTAGGTAACACGCCCCAGGGCCTTCTGGTCCTGGTAGTTTTATGTGTGTGGCAGCGGCTAGATGGGCTTTCACGTATAGAAAGTAGGTGTTTGTGTCACGCGGGGTCTGACGATCTTCCCTGCCTCAACCCTGCAATCGCGACACTTTCAAATGTTGAATATGAAATTGCCGGTACACAAATGGCACATGTATCACATTTATTATGCACAGATTCAGTGACAATCACCATTGAGTATCCAACTAAAAAGGAGAGGTGGTGGACAAAGGTATTAATTTAAAGGGCATACAGATGAAACCAGGGTGGGGTGGGGCGTGGCAAAATGGTTGAAGATGCACTATAGTAAATGGACCCTTACATAGTAGCAAAGCAAGTGGAGGAGGTCTGAATTAAAGAAAGGGGTTCCAATATGATCAGTGGCAATTGGCAGTAGAACCACACACACACACACACACACACACACACACACAAAGGAGAAAACTGTTGGATGAGAACTAATTAGTAAATTGTACATTTATCCCTCGAGGTATTTTGGTGCTTTCTTAAAGATGTATATTAACCAAGTCAATGTTACTCATTTTATCAACCTCAGAAGGATGAAAGGCTGAGTGAACCTCCTCTGATTTAAAACTGAGACCAAGAGGTCAAATTCACATTCGTTAAGTGGATGCATTAGGCCACTGAGTAACCACAACACAAACCCCCACCCTACTTCTTGAACATCTACCAAGTACCAGATAAACCTGGGACAGGCCTACTTTCATTGCTCTGCCTTGCTTCTAACAGTGCTGCTCTAATAGCCACAGTTGCCCATTCGGGTGGTGGGGGCCGGTAGCAGAGAATAATCAGTGTAGCTATAAAGCACATTTAACCTAACTGGTTTGACCCTGACTATCTCTGTCTGCATCAGTGTCTTTCCTGAGTCCCAACACGAGAAGCACCACTGCGAAAAGAGTCTGCTACCTGCACAGCTCTAACAGTGTGAGGAGAGGCAAGGGCCTACGGCACATGACTGACCCACAAAAGAGTTTGTTGTAGGCTAAACATTCCATGTTTAGGGCCACCAGTATCACCGTGTTTAGTATGCTTTATCTTTCTGGTTATGGTCTAACAGAATGCTATACAGCACTGACCTTGACGTGCGGTCCCAGCTCAACAGCAGCACTAGACTGCACCCTACTCGACTAAGAACTGACATCAAAAAGATGTTAAATAATCATGCAAGCATTTATTAAAAGGTTAAGTGAAGTTAAAGAAAGAAAGTAACTAGGGTGTCTTGCACCTCTTATCCTTACCAACACTCATTTTTAAACACATCTTGCAGCAAGAGTATAAACAATATATAAAGTCTCTCCCCAATTAAGAAATTGTTATTTTATCAACATGCAGAACCGATTATCCTTATTACATCAGATTATACCAGTGCATCAATAAGCGGTTTTTCGTTTAAAGTGATAGTTTTCAAACGTGAATTTAAAAACATGAATTCTTCCCTCCACCCTGACAACAATGGCAATATTGAACTTATGTTCACCCCCTTGAGCAGCCTGGGTTCCTATTATACATGATCACTATAATTTATCAATAAAACACAGGGGAGGATTTTGTAAAGCGCATATCCTAAAGTAATATTGTGAGGTTCTCCTATATGAGATAATGAAGTAAAAGGAGGGAAAGTATAAACAATTGCATAGGATCACCTATTTTCTAAAGCGGGGAAGCCAGGATTATGCCCAGATTGTCTGATTTCTGGTCAACTGCACAATGTGACACCAGAAAACCTGGGATTAAGCCTGGCTTCCCCACATCACCGAATTGTGTGATCCTAGGCAAGAACCCATGAATTTCACTAAACCACTTGTTAGGTACAAATCTAAACACCACTTCTGGTGTAAATTGGAGAGTTGTATAAAGGACATCAGCCATAAAAACGGCAATATACTGAAGACCAAAATAGTTTATAGCACTCCAGGGGCCATCAACGAGGAAAACCCCACGTCTGTGATTTTTTAAAGGCTTGCTAGCCCAGATACGGGTTGCTGCTGCCCAAACATTTTAATTGTACTAACTAACAGGCTTAAATAAATGCCATAGAACCGGACCAGATACGAAGTATAATTGGGTTGGGGGGTCACCCAAACAAACCCACCTGAAGATCCGCCCTTGGAGAGAGGAGCTGGGCCAGCAGCAAGGACCGGAGCGAAACACAGCAGCAGAGGCAGAAACAGCAGGAAAGGAATTTATTAGATTCCTTTCGTTTTGTTCATGCCTCTGCTGGAACAAAGGATTTGATGGGCCCCTTGGAGAGATGGAATGCAGGGCACTGGTGTGAAGTGCTGCAGCCGCCCCTGCATTACACAAGCACACTTTAGTGCTTGTGTTCTGTGTGTCTCTTGCCATGTTCTTACTTGCTCCAAGTTTACTTGCTCTTCACCTTCGTTTTGCATTTGTTTGTGTTCTAGTCCTCTCACACCATCAGCGATTGGACGAATAAATAAATAAATAGAACATTCTTATCACCCAACTTTTAAATTGAACAGTGTAATCAGTCCGCTCTAATCTGAAATAAACCATTTTCTGGTAGAAGAGGTGCCTTTTTCCCTCCCTATCAGCATACCTGAATCTGTCAAGAACAGGCTCCAGGAGACGACCCACTACTACACCCCCACCCCAGACGTGATGTCTTGAGTTAAACCCGAGAGCAGGATGTATAGACACACCTGACCATCATCCTCCGGCCAAGGCAAGAGTGGGCAGATGAAAGCGCCATTATCAGCATGTACAGTGTCAAGTCAAAAACAAAGATTTACGCCCTCCGCCCCCTTTCCGGGGGTGAGTCTGAGAGCAGCCATTCACTCCTGCCAAACAATGCCCCACACACAATACCCCCAGGCCGGCACACGGCCATCCTCAAATAACTTTAAGAAGAAGCAGGTTGGGATGTGTGCACGGTGGCTGTACCCTGCCGCCCCCTGCCGCAATTACATTGCATGTAACTACAACGCATGACACTACAACGCATGTCACTACAATGCAGGCATTACATCGCATGTCATTACAACGCATACTAGTACAACGCATAGTACCCCAACACTATCCAACACTTACCCTACTGTTTCACTCCCTGGAGTTAGAATAGTAATTTTTACCCCTACACTATCCAACACTTACCCTACTGTTGCATCCCCTGGAGTTAGAATAGTAATTATTACCCCTACCCTATCCAACACTTACCTTAAATGCAATGTAATGGTATGCGTTTTAATGGTATGCGTTGTAAAGGTATAATGCAATGTAATGGACTGTGTTGTAAATGTAGTTTAAAAAAAATTCTTTGTTATGGCATGCAATGTAAATGTATGCGTTGTAAAGGATGTTATGACGTAAAAACTGCGTTGTAAATGTATGCGTTGCAACGTCATACATTCACTCTTTATTTATGTTTCTTAGAATAGGTATTTGGAGGGCAACCGACCATTGGGAGGTCTGCCCTCCCCCCCAGTAATTTGGGCAAATGGAGCAGTTGGATGATTGCTGAGGTTGGGCTCTGTTTGGGCTAAATTTTATAGCCAAAGGGATATATAGAAGGACATTTTGGGTGACCAGCCATCATTTTGCATAGATGACACAGTGGTTAAAATGTGCTTAGGAGTGAGCCCTTACTTGTTACAGTGTTAGGCAGGTAATGCAATGAGATAGTGGCCCAGGCAATGAGGCTTCTTGGGAAGGCTTTTTGCTGTGGGGGTACATCCTTATAGTGGTCGCCCCATGAAGAAAGTAGTGGAGGGAGTGACAGCCGTGGTCCTGCTTCCCGCCGCGCCAGACTCCAGATGAAATTGGGGTACAGGTAGGCAGGCAGGCTGCTCTCTCTTGAGGAGAGTGGCCCCTGGAGGGTTTTGGGGATTGCAGTGCCCCTCTGGACACCTGGCTGGGCAATCAAGGAAGACAGGGCCCCCCTTGGGGGGGAAGGGCTGTGAAGGCAGGGTTTAAGCACCATTCTCGAGACATCCCTGTCTGTTGCTGTGGCCTCTCGTTTAGTGTGAAGTGGCAGGCCACCACAGATGCACGTCTGGCCCCTGGAAAGGGGATGGGTAATAAGGGGTGTGCGAGGAAGCGGCTGGGGAGACTTTGCAGGGTTAAAGGAGCTCAGTGGAGGAGGGTGGGGCTGGAGGGACTGCCAGGGGCCTTGTTGGGGACAGCAGCATAGCTTATATGAAGTGGTTCAGACAGCATGAATTGCATGTATAGCTAGTATAAGCAGATAAGGGACGAGAATGTTGCAGACACTTGAAGGGACAAGGTTACACGGGGCACAAGAGGAGAGGAGGAGAGATGGAATCCCATACTCTGGGATACCATCAGCGGGCTCACAGATCAGGCAGGAGTTTGAGCCCAGGGATCGGGGGGAGCTGGAAGAGGAGAGTACCATGCCAAGTATGGTCACAAGCACAGAGAGGGGGGTTTGCATCAGCATTTTCTGCAGGGGCAATTCAAGGAGGGGTTACTTCCTACTACTCAGGGAGATCTTGGTACAGACAACACCAATATGAGTCCCCCAATGTGGGTACATGGTAGGTTGTGTCTGCAGGTTCAGAGAGGTGTCTTGGCGAATGAGCCACCTGGATGGGGGGTTCAGCCCAGGTTTCTTTGCAGTAGGTCTAAAGAGCATGGGGATGAGGGAGAGTTGCGGGGGTTGGTAGCATCAAGGACTCAACAGTTACCAGCACACCAGGCCTGTCTTTTCCTTTCCATAGGTTGGCAAGGCACCAATAGAAGCTGACTCGGGAGAGCTTGGTGCTGCTTTTTGGCCCCCGAGGGAAAGAGAAGGCTTGGCCCCATGCGGCCAGCGAGACAACTAGGGTGGATGACACGATCACCGCCCCAAGAATGTTTTGGTTTAACTCAGTGTTGCAACATGCTGGAGGGTTAGGCATAACCCACAGCAGATCAGAGCACGGGACAAGTCATCCTGCAACAGTCAAGGAAGCTGGGAAGGCAAGGTACGGCCCCCCAGCGTAAGTTGGTTGAAAGTGTCATGGTACCGCAGGATATTGACACGCAAGAGTAGATGAAGAGGTTGCGCAAGGGTTGGTTGCACAGGACCGTGGGGGTCAACCATGCTGGATTACTGAGGAAGAGATTTTGGGTCACCAAGGTTCTGAGCTGAGCGAATTTCACTGGTTTTTCTGTCCATAGTATTTAGCAGACTACAGGTTCACAGCACACTCACAGCAGTGTAGCGATTGGCAGTGAATTCTGTTTTGAATCTATGACATGTCAGTAGTGCATGTTGTCAATACCAATACGCAAAGGATGCACAGCTTTTGGAACTACTCAGGGTTTTTGATGTTGAAGAGTCTACAGCTTGACATTGTTTTTTAGAGATAAGCATGTGTCAGGGGTGGACAAGGACATTGCTGACGCTTTGTCTCGTTCACAGTAGAAGAGGTTCTATGGGCTAGACACAGAGCAGGACAAAATCAGGACCCGGATGCCTCAGGACTTCTGGACAATTGGAGACAGAAGTTGCACCAGTTGGTAGTGAATTCCTCAGCAGAAACTATGTGGTCAGCATATACCCAGACATGGTCAGAATTCTTAGTGGGTGGAGCTCAGAAAAGGTTGGATACGTGGGCGTACGGGGAAGTTGCGGGCCAATTTATTATTGCGCCTATAGGAAAATAAAAAAACCAGTCAAGGGTAACCAGATCAAGAAAATTATCAAGCATAGCTTTTTATGGGCAAATCTTGGTGGGGTTATTCTTCATCAGCTGGTGAATTGGGCCAGAGATTCTTGGAAGATTGGTGTAGGGAAGTAGGTTGAGGTGGCACGAAGAAAAGGCCTTGGACTATGGGTTTGTTGCAGGACAAACTTGTGGTGTTGCCAGATTTTGCCAAAATGAAGGAGAGTTGGTCCTATTTTTTACTCTAAGGCCCTGGAAGCCAGTCAATGGTTACCATATTAAGAAAATTAGCCGGCGCAGCCTTTTATGGGCAAACCTACGTGGGGTTATTCTCTGTCAACTGGTGAACTGGGCCATATATTTTCAGAAGTTGGTTTAGGGAAGCAGGTCGAGGGGCACAGAGAAGCGGCATTTGACTATGGGTTTGTTGCAGGATATAATTGTGGTGTTGTCAGTATTTGCCAAAATGAAGGAGAGTTGGTCCTATTTTCTACACTGAGGCCCTGGATGTTCTTTGGTGTGTTTCGGGTATCAGAACTCTTGGGAGGCAGGGTGAGATGGGGGTGATCTGGGGGAAGTATGCAGATATGAAGAGGGCTTGAGGGTTTGGCTTCATAGATCTAAAACGGATCAGAGAGGGCAAGGCAGTAGCGGTATACAGTCAAAATATCAAGTTAAAAATATAGAATTGCAGTAATAGCGAATAAAAAATATAGAATGGACAAATTATCGAATGGACAGAATATAGACAACAAAAATATCGAATTTAATGGACAAAATATCGAATGTACAGAATATAGACAACAAAAATATCGAATTTGAGGTAAGTAAGTTAATATCGATTTACATAAATATAGAAAGTCAAAATATCAAAGTATATGATAAAGGTATTAAATAAATCGATTTTTTTATAATATCGAAATTTTTAAAGTGTTTTTTATGTTAGTATATGCATGAAAAGTGTATATTTATTTTATAATTTCTTTTAAGCAATTAATTTTATGGTATTTAATTTTTGCGTGATTTAATTCTGTAGCGGGTTGTGGGTTTATAGGGGAATAGGGTGGGAAGTAATTTAATTATAATTATTTAAATATTTTAATTTATTAATTGGTATTTATATTGCATTAATTGTTAATTAATTATTAATTAAATTATAATTGGTCATTAATTGTACTTAATTTATTAATACATAATTATGTTAATTTTATTAATTTATTTTCTGTAGCAGGTTGTGGGTTTATAGGGGAATAGGGTGGGAAGTAATTTAATTATAATTGATTAAATGTTTTAATTTATTTATTGGTATTTATCTTGAATTAATTGTGAATTAATTTTTAATTGGTAATTAATTAAAATATAATTGGTAATTAATTTTTATTAATTGATTAATTGATAATTATGTTAATTTTATTAATTTATTTTCTGTAGCGGGTTGTGGGTTTATAGGGGAATAGGGTGGGAAGTAATTTAATTATAATTGATTATATTTTTTATTTATTTATTGGTATTTATTTTGAATTAATTATTAATTATTTTTCAATTGCTCAGTAATTAATTGTTAATTGGTAATTCATTTGTATTAATAGGTAATGATTTGTAATAACTACTTTTTATTTGTATTTTTAATTGATTAATTAATATATTATATTAAATTGGTAAATATTTTTAATTAATTTGTAATTGGTATTAATATTTAATTATTTTAATTAATATATGAAGTATTTACTTTACCTACTGTTGCACTCACTGGAGGGGGAATAGTAATTTTTACCCCTATGCTATCCAACGCCTTCCCTACTGTTGCACTCTCTGGAGTGGGAATAGTAATTTTTACACCTACGCTATCTAACGTTTTCCTTACTGTTGCACTCTCTGGAGTGGGAATAGTAATTTTTACCCCTACTCTATCCAATGCTTTCCCTACTGTTGCACTGACTGGAGTGGGAATAGTACTTTTACCTGTACGCTATCCAATGCTTTCCTTACTGTTGCACTCTCTGGGGTGGGAATAGTAATATTTTGTCCTACACTATCCAACGCTTTCCCTACTGTTGCACTAACTGGAGTGGGAATAGTAATTTTTACCCCTACGCTATCCAATGCTTTCCCTACTGTTGCACTCTCTGGAGTGGGAATAGTAATTTTTACCCCTACGCTATCCAACGCTTTCCCTACTGTTGCACTCACTGGAGTGGGAATAGAAAATGTTACCCCTACGCTATCCAACGCTTTCCCTACTGTTGCAATTTCTGGAGTGGGAATAGTGATTTTTAGTGTACGCTATACAACGCTTTCCCTACTGTTACACTCTCTGGAGTGGGAATAGTAATTTTTAGTCCTACGCTATCCAACGTTTTCCCTACTGTTGCACTCACTGGAGTGGGAATAGTAATTTTTACCCCTACGCTATCCAACGCTTTCCCTACTGTTGCACTCTCTGGAGGGGGAATAGTAATTTTTACCCTCCCGCTATCCAACGCTTTCCCTACTGTTGCACTCACTGGAGTGGGAATAGTAATTTTTACCCCTACTCTATCCAACGCTTTCTCTACTGTTGCACTCCTTGGAGTGGGAATAGTAATTCTTACCCTCCCCCTATCCAATGCTTTCCCTACTGTTGCACTCACTGGAGTGGGAATAGTCATTTTTACCCTCCCACTATCCAACCCTTTCCCTACTGTTGCACTCTCTGGAGTGGGAATAGTAATTTTTACCCCTACGCTATCCAACATTTTCTCTACTGTTGCACTCTCTGGAGTGGGAATAGTAATTTTTACCCCTCCGCTATCCAACACTTTCTCTACTGTTGCACTCACTGGAGTGGTAATAGTAAATCTTACCCTCCCCCTATCCAACGCTTTCCCTACTGTTGCACTCACTGGAGTGGAAATAGTAATTTTTACCCTCCCACTATCCAACGCTTTCCCTACTTTTGCACTCTCTGGAGTGGGAATAGTAATTTTTACCCCTACGCTATCCAACACTTTCTCTAATGTAGCACTCTCCGGAGTGGGAATAGTACTTTTTACCCCTACGCTATCTAACGCTTTCCCTACTATTGCACTCTCTGGAGTGGGAATAGTAATTTTTACCCCTACGCTATCCAACGCTTTCTCTACTGTTGCACTCACTGGAGTGGTAATAGTAAATTTTACCCTCCCGCTATCCTACAGTAAAAATATTGTATATTTTGTATTAATATTACGTTCATATATATATATATATATATATGTATTAAAAAATCAAATTGTATGTTAGTTTTTTTAACTTACATTAATTATTTATTAATTTTAAGGTTATTTATGTATGTTTAAGTTAATTATATTTATTTATTGCCGCGCGGTGCCTGCCGCTTTGCATATGCAAATGTGGGGGGGTACCATAGGTACCCCCCTGTCTTCCCCCACCTCTGCCTATATCAGGGGGGCCCGCAGGGGGCCCCCGCGGCACACACCGCCTGCCTTTCCGTGGTGGCATTGCCGCCACGGAAAGGCTTGCCGAAATGCCTATTTTAATATGGCTGGCACCGCCACTATATTAAACATTTTCCGCCCCGGCCGCTATGCGACCGCGGCGGAAAACTGGCGGGTGGTGTTTTGCTCCGCCGTGGTCCCCCCCGCCATTCTAATATGGCGGGGGGAATACAGGGAAGAATGGCAGGCGGATTGCCCCCGCCAGGCTGGCGGTGGCTACCGCCAGCCTGGCGGGGGCAATCCGCCCGTCATCTTAATGGACCCCTTGGTCTCAGCATCTGGCTAAGTTCACTAAATAAGTGTACATGAGGCATGCTCCCCGTTACATCAGATGGCTGTTCGTATGGGACGGGTAGGATCAAAGCGGATATTTTCCCTTGACGTAGTAAGTGTACATTTCTTTTTTTTTAAAACCCTACTTCCCCAGGAAACCAATAAATGGCACTCAGCAAAACTACGGCCATATGATGCTAACGGGATACATGTATTGTGATATGTCTACCATTGGACCAACACCAGCACCTGACTAATGGAACGTATTGTTGGGATGTGCATTGACAATATTGTGACAGTATAATGCAAAATGCTAATAAAAATGTGTTTAAATAAAATCAGTGGACCAGCGCCTGAAACCGATTGGGACGGAGATCAAAGGGTAAAGGAGAAGGAATGAGAGTCTCCAAATGAAAGGAAGAAATCGTGAGCAAGTTCAGGAAGGAAAAACCCTCTGAATTGGTGGCAAAATGTGTTTCATCAGTAAAGTTTAGGATACTGTTGATCAATGAATGTGAGAAACAGTTGCCCTCCTTTTCTGTTCCTGCCAAACGTGGCATTAAGTACACACTTGTTGCAGCAGTTATGTTGTTCCCTGCTCACGTTATTCAGTTAGTACATTTACAGTCTGACCCTCCTCTATGTCAACAAGAGATACAAGAGAGGATTATTTATTCCTTGAGGGGTTAAGTCAATGCCGAAGCCCTTGTGAGTCACGCCCGAGATGCCTGCTGCCTTGCCAAACAATCCCAGGGGGGACTGCGACGAACCTCACCACTCCCACGTGTTGCCAGTAGCAGGGAGACTGCAACGCCCATCGGCCCCTGCTGACGCCGAGTACCGCGTCATAGCGGCAGCGCCAGGAGGCGCTACAAGAACTCTCGTGGGATCCCGCAGCGCGGGACGCCCGAGAAGCCTACTGCCTTGCCAAACAGTCCCAGGGGGGACTGCACCAAACCTCCTGCGTGTTGCCAGTAGCAGGGAGACTACAATGCCCATCGGCCCCTGCTGACGGCGATTACTGCGTCATAGCGGCAGTGCCAGGAAGCGCTACAAGAACTCTCGTGGGCTCCAGCGGCGCAGGATGCACGCGGGCCATGGGCAGACCCGTCTGTGCCCGTCAGGGCCAGAAAGGGGCAAGGCAGGGCCACCCCCTTGGGCGCATTTTTGGGGATCATCTCTTGAGGCGTGGTAGGAACATTGATGACTCTGAGCCTATCTTACGCCTTCATTGACCGCGCCATTTGTTTTGAACATTTGCAAAGTGACCTTTTTAACTGTAGGTTACCTTATAAGCTCATCAACCTCTCCTTCGAAACCGCCACTCTGCCTGAGAGCTGGAAGCCTGCCGAGATCAACGCCCTACTAAAGAAGTCCAAGGCGGACCCGAGCGACATCAAGAACCTCCGGCCCATCTCCCTGCTCCCGTTCCCAGCAAAAGTCATCGAAAAGACCTTCAACACCCAGCTCACCCGCTACCTAGAAGACAACAGCATCCTGGACCCCTCCCAGTCTGGCTTCCGCAGCAACCACAGCACCGAGACCGCCCTCATCGCCGCCACAGACGACATCAGAATCCTCCTCGACAACGGCGACACATCAGCCCTCATCCTCTTGGACCTCTCTGCCGCCTTCGACACTGTCTGTCACCTCACACTTTGCACACGCCTCTTCGACGCAGGGATCCGAGACAAAGCCCTGGATTGGACCACCTCCTTCCTCACCAACAGAATCCAGAGAGTCCTCCTCCCCCCGTTCCAATCTGGTACCACCAAAACCATCTGCGGCGTCCCGCAGGGATCCTCCTTCAGCCCGACGCTGTTCAACGTTTACATGGCTCACCTCGCTCGCATCGCCACACTACACGACCTCAACATAATCTCCTACACCAACGACACCCAGATGATCCTCTCGCTCACCAAGGACCCCCTCATTGCCAAATCCAACCTGCACCAGGGTATGAAGGCCGTTGCCGACTGGATGGAGGCAAGCAGGCTCAAGCTGAACACGGACAAGTCAGAAATCCTCATCCTCAGGCCCAACCCCTCGGCGTGGGACAACTCCTGGTGGCCTCCATCCCTGGGAACCCCCCCCAGCACCGACCAACCACGCACGCAACTTAGGGGGTCATCCTCGACTCTACGCTCAGCATGACCAACCAAGTCAACGCAGTCTCCTCCTCATGCTTCCACATCCTCTGCATGCTCCGCATGATCTGCAGATGGATCCCGACAAACACATGGAAAACAGTCACCCACGCCCTCATCAGCAGCCGGCTCGACTACGGAAACGCCCTCTATGCCGGAGCCCCGTCCAAACTCATCAGCAGACTCCAAAGAATCCAGAACGCCTCTGCACGCCTGGTCCTAGATGTCCCACGCAGAGACCACATCACCCCTCACTTGAGAGACCTACACTGGCTCCCCATCGACAAAAGAATCACTTTCAAACTCATGATCCACGCACGCAAAGCACTCCACAAGACCGGCCCAGCCTATCTCAACAGCAGGTCCTTCTACGTACCCAACAGGAAACTCCGCTCCGTCGACCTTTCCCTGGCCGCTGTCCCACGCATCCACAAAACCACCTCCGGGGGCAGATCCTTCTCCCACCGCGCCGCCAAGACCTGGAACGCCCTCCCCCTCCTCCTACGACAGACCACAGACCTCCCAGCATTCAGAAGACTGCTCAAGTCCTGGCTCTTCGGCCACTAGCTACAGCTCCCCCCCCTCCCCACCCAGGGCGCTTTACAAATTCCTTGATTGATTGATTATAGTCCTTAAGCATGTTCTTATTCTTTTTGTATTATTGCCTTTGGGGGTGGTTGACAGGAAAAAATTCCTCAGTAATTCACCTTAGCTAAATTTTATCATTACCATCATCACATATTGTATCTGGAATAATTCACCCCTAGCTCAGCGGCATATAAAGAAGATTTGTAGTCAGCCCCAGCGTTTGTATCTTGACCTTGGAGCTTTCCTGTTCTCACCTCTTGTTTTGTTGATTGGTTTTTATTCTGTATTCATATAGGTTTATTCAGTAGCTTTTATATAAGTGTTACTATTGTCATTATAACTGAAAATGATGGAGAGACGCAAGAGTACCGTAGGCACGTTAGACGCCTTCCTGCTTAGAGCCGAGTCCCTTCTCACTCACGAGATACAGTTAACTGAGCGGAGGCTCTCACTTGATCCTTCTCAGTTTCCATTGACCAGGGAGGAAGAATCTAATAGATCTTTAACACCTAAGATTATAATTCAACGAAATAGCACTAATTCCCCCCTGGTTAAACAATCCCTAGCCCTTTCGAGTCAAGACAGGGAGACTGAAAATACCACATCAGTAGGGATAGGGCCCCAAAGGCGGAAACAATCTAAACTGATTAAAGGGAACGTAGCAAGAACCAGACAGAAGGGAGAAAAAGGGGGCAATGATGGTAAGAATAAAGATGCCCCTGGCTCTTGTTCCCAAGTAACTGTTCAAGCAGAAACTCAAACAGAGGAATCTCCTAATACTTTTGGTTCTCAGATAGAAGTACCCATTTCTAATTTTAATGAATTCTTACCGGGTACCAAGGTTGCCTTTGAAGACTTAGTTAGAGGGTTGCTAGAAACTCAGATCAGTGCCATGATGACCCATATGAGTGTGCTCATTGAAGAAAGATTCAGCCATATGGAGGAAAAAATTGAGCAGCTGAAAGAGGTTGTAGGGACACTTAGCAACACACTGGATAACATAACAACTGCACACAGTAGCAAGGATCCCAACCCTACACAAACAGAGGGACACAGGCCCCTCATCCAGGAACATACATTGGGTACTCCAAGAGAATTTCAAGCAGCAACTTTACCCAGACATGTAGCAGAGGACCCTGAACTTAAAGCCCCGCCTAGGGTGGAGCATAAGAGTAGACAAGGGCAAAACATAGGGGAAAACTTAAACAACACCAGCGTCCAACCCAGCACAGATATCTTAGATCTACCACCTGCCTCCTGTCCCTATGTACTAATTCTATCGGGGGCTCCCGCACTAAAACAGGGACAGAGCGAATCCTGGTTTACCCTTCGTAACAAAGTGGTGGACTGGTTGACCAAATTCAAGAACTTAAGCCCCCAGTACATAAATGAAATACTGATGGTCCACAGAGTTGGGTGGGTTGGTACCTCACCAAAGTCCATTCCTGGTGACTGTATCGTTATAAACTTTCAATCCCTCCGAATGGTTCGATTGCTCCTAAATCACAAAGAGGAAATTCCCCAACTACACATTATAGTCCTCCCTCTGGGTTTCTTTTACAAACCTTCCACAAGGTCCAGAGGAGAAGGGAATGGCTCTATTGTAACTGCTAATAGGTTTGAGATGTTATCCCCTCTTGAGGAAGTGGGCTGGCAATCAACCTATTTTTTTAGGATTACGTCCCACTCGATCGAAAGAATTAGAGAGGTTCATACAGAAACCCCCTCCCCCACATCTCAAACGGTAGAGGAGCGGGTATCAAACACTTCACCTCCCAATCCCAATCCCATTTTGGTTTTATTTGAGATGGAGCAAGAACCTACCACTGTTAACTTCGGTAATAGCCCCACATCACAGAGTTTACCAATAATAAATAGAGTAGATCTAGGCCCAGGCACTTTTCCGATTGGAATTTTCTCAAAGGAATCCGGAGGTCCTGTAACAGTCCTTCCCTCTGATGCAAAATCCACGAGAGGGGAACCACTCAGCATTATTTTTTGGAACATTGCTGGCCTACGTTCAAAGGTCAATCTTGATGAGTGGCTTACCTTCTCGCGGACCTACGGCATTCTCTGTCTTCAAGAGACATGGGTTGTCTCACCTATCCATTTAAATGGTTATAAAACCTTTTTTCCCCGGCGATTCCGTCTACATCAGGGCGCGCAAAAGGAGGGTTGGTGGTTTATATTTCCGACTTAATCTCAGTGCGGAAAATTACAGCCCTAAAACTGGAGGCTAATTTTCAGATAATTATTCTTGATATTAACAAACTGGATTTCCTTGTGATAGTCAATTTTTATAATAACTTACAAAAATGTCAGCTGATTAACACTCTGAAAGAAATTCGCTACCTCCTTTTAGAACTCAATAACTCAATAACATACATCAAGGGAAATACCCTATTATCATCTGGGGACGCGACTTTAATTTATCTTTGTGTACCCAAAATGACAACATAACATGTGGCCTATTAGATGAGAAAGAAAACAACATGACTCATTTCACTCATACTTAGAGTGGGGCCTGTTTGAACGAGACAATTGTTATTCTGCAATTGGTCTTGGCCAATGAATTAATATTTTTTGACCAACAGGGCCTCATCCCTTATCTTGAACTTTACAACTCACGACTGTGCTTTCAGTGACCACTTCCCTATCTCCATTATTCTTTCTCTCCCGTTGGTGCGAGGAAAGACAAGCTGGACGAGTTCTCACGGGGAGGAAAGCTTGGTCTTGAACAGACTAAACAGTTATTCACTTAAGTGGGTACACGCTGACCCGACAAAGATCACCAAAAAAGTTGTTAAGAACTCCATGACAGCAATCATGAACTGTTTGGCTGATTTATCAACCCCTCTAAAGATTCTTGATAACTTTTTGGTTGTAACCAAATCTGTAAAGGAAGCCTTGAATATTAAAACTAAAGGGGAAAGAAAAAATAAGGTGGGTTGGTTTAACAATACCTGTACCAAAGCATATTCAAACCTTAAAAATGCTCTTAAAAAAATGGTAAGAGACAGGCAAGAGATAACCCAACTTAGGAAAAACTATCACCTGGCATTACGACAAATGAAAACAGAACTAAAATAGGAGCTATGTTTAGAACTACATAAAAGTTGCCTAATGAATGATAGTGCCGCTTTTTGGGAGGTGATCAATACCCCATTTTTGTCTGGATCCAGGGAAACAAGTAAAATTGAAGCTACGATTGATGAATCGTCCTGGATAGCACATCTTTCCCAAATATTAGGAGAAACTGCCAACGTGCCCATAGTCCAGTGCCACTCAGGGATGAATGTTAACAGCACTAAGCCCACTTGCACCTCATTCGCTTTAGATTTTACTCTGGCTGAAGTTGAGCAAGCTTTAAGGGCTAGCAGAGGGGGTAAGGCGCCAAGCCCTGATGGGGTCCAGGTTGACCTTTACAAATTTAAAATGGACCTCTGGGCCCCAATTTTGCTCAGGGTATTGGGAGCTACCTGTAAAGTTGGACTGCTGGACTCATGGTCAGAATCCATTCTGGTACCAGTCTTCAAAAAGGGAGATCGCCAAAGCCCAACCTGTTATCGTCCCATTTCACTACTGGACTCCTTGGGAAAAGTCATGGGGCGCATTTTATTTGCGCGCCTACAGCTTTGGGCTGAAGATAGCACGATCTTATTGTATCTCCAGTACAGATTTAGGGAAGGTCTGGGCACCATTGAGCAAGTTTTAAATCTGACTTTACTTGCGGGCAAATTTGTAAAGGCTAAAGGTGGGAGACTGCATATGGCCTACGTAGATCTAACATCATCTTTTGACTGCGTAGGCCATTCGAAGCTCTGGGGCATTTTAACCGCAATGGGTGTCGATCCCCCATTAGTAAATTTTCTTCGTGAAATATACTCCAATGCTACGGCCAGAGTGAGATTTGGAGTGGGAGGAGAGTTGACAGCCCCATTTAGGGTCGAGCGGGGAGTCAGACAGGGTTGCGTCCTGGCCCCCTTCCTTTTTACTCTCTACACTAATGGCCTAGAAGAAGCCATGTTGGAGCGGTGCCAGGACCTACCTCAAATTCAAAATCGTCCGATCCCCACTCTCCTCCTCGCGGATGACGCAGTGATTATTGCCCGCACTCCCCTGGAACTCCAACGCTCACTAAGTAGATATAATTCATTTATGTCTAATCTAGATTTAAAAATAAACATCAAAAAAACATTCACTATGAATTCTGGTCCAAAGCATAGAAAAGGGAGAGACACTTATATTAATAATTCCAGGGTGGAGAATACAACTACTTACCCCTATCTTGGAGTTTTAATAGACGAGAAAGGCTCATGGAGAAAAGCTATAGAGGCCAGAAAATTGCTGTTTTTAAAGTCAACTATGGCTTTAGTAAACTTCTCTCAGAGACTAGGAAAAACACCTCAGGTCGAGATGATCCGCATTTATCAGGAAAAATGCATTAGCACTGCTATCTACGGAGCAGGGGTATGGGCCTATGTACAGGCTGAATCCCTCCAAAAAGTGGAGAACAGTTTTCTGAGGTTCCTCCTCGCTGTTCCCCAGGGTACTTCAACCTTCTGTTGCCATCTAGAATTAGGTTTGCCTTACATCACAGACACCATAAAGATGCAGCCAATCCTGTTATGGCATCGCCTTTGGTCATCAACCAAGTTAGTCTTCACTCAAAGTCTCCTTAAGGACTGCCTTTCACTCGAAAACTCTACTAAGATCGGTTGGCTCAGATATGTTAAGAAGTTTTTATATGACCTGGGCTTAGAGAAATACTATCATAACCCCCCCACTAATAGCAGAGCTCTCAAGGAAGACGTTAAAAACTCAGTGCTTATGCCATTTAGCGGACCTTTGACTGGCCTCTGAAGCTAATAAAATCTTGGCACAGCACTCTCTACTGATCCAATCCTCCCCGGCTATTCAACCTTACTTAATATGGAAATTAAGCAGCTACTACAGATTTTTGTTGACCCGGTTTAGATTTAACATTTTCCATCGATTAGTCACATTTCCAACTGTAAATGACTGGTCAAAGCTGCTATCCCTCTGTCCCTGTGATGGTGTCTCGCCCCAATCTCTTATACACCTGACGCTTTTTTGTAAATTTTATATTGAATCTAGAAAGCGTTGGTTAGCTCCAATCCTAAAAAGCATAGGATTACACCAATGCCGCCCTGCTTTCACGGTTCTCCAACTCTTGGATCCTGCTTTTTTAGCTCTAAATGTTGCTAAGTTTTTTAAATTCTGTATTCGTCATAGAAGTAACCTAAAACCGAAGACTGATGCACTTTAACCTTCTTGTTGTATATTCTTTTAACATGAATTTTGAAAGTTAAGCTATTTTGGTAGCCTTCTGTGTTTTTAAACATTTGTGAATCATTTATGATAAATGTATTTATATGACATGTATATACTTTTATGCTTTTCTCCTAATTGAAACCGAATAAAGTAAATTCTGAACTCTGAGTCACAAAGGAAAATGGAGGCAGAAGGGGTTGAATAATAAAAAATAGTGGCTTGGGAGCTGGAAGGGAAGCCAAGGGGAAGTGTGAGCAACATGAATAGCAGGGAAGGAGCACAAGAGGGAGAGAGCAAGAACACACTTGCACCTCAATGGAGTGCTACAAGCAAAAGAAAGCATAGTCTCTCTAAACGTGATCTGTAGAACCGTACAAATCATCGATATAAAAGGAAGGCAAAGGAGCTTTGTTCCAGGCGAATAACAAGTACCTGTAAAGGAAATTTTAAATATAAGCAGGGAAACGAGTGAATGGAAAGCCAAGAATCCTGAGCAAGGGGCTGGCACAAAGCTCATTTTGTCTTTACATGTACTTATATGTGTACATTTGAATGTACTAGAAATAATAGGACTAAAACAAAAGACAGCTAAAGCTGTCTGTAAGGGAGACGTAAAAGGTCTCTGAGAGGTGACAGTGTCATCTGTGTCTTGTCAAGCGGAATGCAAGCAGACATTGAACCAGCTATGGTTTGTCAAATTATTTTGGCAAACTTGTTTGAGGACGTGGGGCATGATTGAGAGTATGGCAGTTTTACCTTTGCCCATCGGGGTGATGGAGGGCAGTGTGTCCGGCACCCTGACAGACAGGGGACAGCCATATTTAGCGCTCACCGCTGGCGAAGAGGTGATATCTGCATATGTACAGAAGCTGCCGCCACAGTGTCTCCTGTAAACGGGCAGAAATGTGCGCTCCAGCATTTTGTTATTCCGAAATCAACTGTTAATGCAGGAGTTTGTTTCTCAAAAGTAAATTACCCCATTCCCACAATCTGTGAGTTCTGTCTGACGGACAAGAAAAAAGGACCTTCTGTGCTAAGTAGTGTTCTGATGTTCTTACCTCGACGGTCTAGGCCTACACCACTGGAGCATCAGAATAAGTTTTCCTAAGGCAGGACCCATGGGAGCACTGCCCTCAGAAAATTGACTCAAAATAGACTCGGTGGACCAAGGGTTTGGTGGACAGGGTACTGCGTCACATTTGAGACTGAGTTATTACATCTTCCACCAAACTCTAAACCTAGGCGTGCGCCTTTCCCTTGCAGTCCATTTTTCACCCTAACATGTTCACAGCCATAAAACAGCGACCCCCGGGAGTGCTACTGCTTGCGAAGCCAATTGTCAGGCCGCTAATCCCTGCAGCTCTCGAATGCACAGTTGAGTGTGTAGGCTCCTAACCTCGCGGCGCCCTTGCCACTTCTGCCACAGTACCTTCACCTCAAACCTATTGCCACTCTCAAAAGTGCTACTTTGAGCAAAATCCTCATTTAAAAAAATGCCACAATTAATCAATAAAAAAAAGACAAATAATGAAATGGTCACAATTACACAAAAGGGTTACTCAAGTACAAATCATACATTTTGCTGTGATGTTTGCATAATGTGTTCGTGAGAAATGTACGACTTTCCGTGCGTGCTGTATCTATTTCCCCATCATATGTGGCTCAGCCACCCACAAACCCATGCTGCCCCTCACTTACTGGCATGCAATCATGCACTGACCAACTTACAAAGTATTGCTCCTTTTAACAAAACCACAAGGTGCGATTCTTTTCATGTGCGCCAGACATATTCTTGTCTTCACTTTTAACACACATATGCATAGACTGACCACTTTAAACAGCTTTATAATTGCCTTGTTAAAGTATCTGTCTCACTGGGGTGGTTTAACAGTGCACGTCACAGGACAGACATAGATAGGAATGGCACACAGTCACCAAATCTAACCACTGCCTTTAGGGCTAAATATGACAGTGAATGAAGGACAGCAAACAGGTGTCCTCAGAGCAGACAGATCCTTGCCTCAGGTACTGCGAGTTATAGCTTAAAGAATAAACAGCCTGCACTCTAGAACCCTCCTTCATGCGTGGAGAAAGAGGCAATATCATAGAACAAGTCCTCACTCTACAGAGCTCAACATGTGAAATTCCAGTGCACCTTTGTCTAAATATGAAGGCAGCCATAAAGTCCTCACAAAGCACCTGTGTATAGAACACCAATATGCACTTTGAATGTGGTATTAGGACCCCCACACACCTCTACAATGCAACTTTAAACCAATTTGCAATTTGCACATGTGTACCGGTACTAAGATGTACTGGGTGCTCTCAGAATGTAACAGTGTCTGTAACTACATCATCTGCCACTATCCGAGCACTGAAATATCAAATGTCTAGCGTCGGCTGTCATGCAGACCTATCCCATTCATGAATTCTCCACTGAACACAATATGCTCCCTGTTTTTTAGGCCGAGGCCTACTAGACAGCACAGCTGTCTGGTTTGCTAAACACTTGTGAGAATCCTAAAAGCTTCCCTGGGAATGCATTCCACCCATTGCTTACACTTAACTTCGTGGTTTGTAACTCACAGCTGCTTGATGTCTATGTGTTTTTTATGTATTAGGCTGACCAGCTTGAGTTTGCCCCTTACTTGGAGCATCACCTATTTGCTGTATTCGTCTGAATGCTCGCCTTCAGTAAACTGGCCCTTAAATCTTGTTCTTTTCTTGTCACATTTGCTGTGCATTCCAAGACAGAGGTCAAATGTCAGGCTTTCTCTTCTGAGGGAGCTTGGTGTTTAATTCTGTTTTTCTGACTTCAAAGTGTGAGACTTTATGTGATAATATTGCTGTGAAAGGAAAGGCTTTTTTCTAGCACACGACAACAATTAAATGTCTTTAATTGAACTGTGTTGATATTTCGATATTTCAGAATATATCGGAATTTGGAAAGTACAAATGAAGCAAATTTTATTTAGTTCTGAAGTGAGGTAGAAACAAATATATGAATACAATCAAAACACAATACACTAGATGATGAATTTTCAAGCATTATCATATGTGCGCAGTAAAACTGTATGTCTGTGCAAAAGTAATGATCATTTCAATTGAACATGTGATGTCTGTAATAGCAGTGCTCTACCATTCCATGCATATTCAACACTACGTCACTCTACACTATGCCATTCCACTCTACACCACTCCACTGTACAACACTCTATGCTACTCCACTCTATGCCACTCTATGCCATGCCATTCCACTTTATGACACGCCAATCTATAACACACCATGTCATTTCACTGCACAACAGTCCACAACACACCACACCACGACATACCACTCCACTCTACGACATGCCCCTCCACTCTAAGACACTCTACGATATGCTACTCTATAACACCCCTATCTGCTCCACAACATGCCCCTCCACTTCACTCTTTGCCACTTCACTCTATGCCCCTCCACTCCACTTCAATATACCCCACTCCACTCCAATCTGCCTCACTCCACTCCAATCTAACCCAATCTACTCCACTCCAATCCATTCCACTTCACTCCATACTACCCCATTCCACTAATTCTACTCTAGTACACACCAGTCTACCTCATTCCACTCCAACCTACCCCACACTACTCCAATCTACCCCACTCCACATAATCTATTATGCACCCAGTCTACCTCACTCTACTCCAATCTACCCCACTCCAATCTAACTAGTCTTCCCCACTCCACTTTACCCCAATCTATCCACTCCTATCTACCTTACTATACCCCACTCTACTCCAGTCTCCCCCACTCCACTGCAGTCTAATCCACTCTACTGCAATCCACCCCACACTAAACCTACTCCACTCAAATCTCCCTCCACTCCACTCTACCACACTCCACTCTACCCCAGTCAACCCTAATCCATTCCACACCTATATACCCAACTCCACTCTTCCCGACACCACTCCACCCCATTCTACCCCAACCCAATCTACCCCACTACACTTCGATCTATTCCGCTATATTCCACACTACCCCACTCCATTCCTATCTACTCGACTCTACCCACTGCAGACTACCCCACAGACTACACCCTAGTTTATCCCACTCGACTCTACCTCATTCCAATTTACCCCACTGCACTCTAATGCACCACACTCCACCCCACTCCACTCTACCTCAATCAGTCCTCTCTACCTCACTCCAATCCAGCCTACCACAATTTTCCCTACTCCAATCCACAGTACCCAACTCCACACCTATCTTCCCCACTCCACTTCATTCTACTCCACTCTATCCCATCCACTCTATTCCAGTCCATCGTACTCCACTTTACCCCAATCCACCTCACTCCATTTTACCGCAATCCACCACACTCCACTCTACACCAAGCCACCTCACTCCACTCTATTCCACTCTACCCCAATCTGTTAAACTCTGCCCTAACCTACCCAACTCCACTCCAATCTACCCCACTCCACACCAAAGTACCCCGCCCCACTAACATTTAGCCATGCCGAATAGTGTACGACATAGCAAAAAAACATTGCCAAAGCCAATAGATCTCATAGGTAAGACCATTGCCAATGCTTTTTTTTAACTGAGATTGCGAAAGGGAAGGGCATTTAACGAGGGTGGGTAGGTGCGCTGTCAGGATGCCAGATATATTTTGTATACTTTATGATTTATGTCGGGGGAGGAACAAACCAGGCCTATGGGAGTGGGTTGCAGGACACCAGAATAATACTTTTCAGGGTCAAGCCTGAGAAAGCATGAACTAGCGCATTCACACTGTTGTTACCCAAAAGGGATTGGAGCCCCCCCACTTGCTTACCATTTGTTGGCTTGTGTGTAATTTCTGAAATGATGATTTAACACATGACCGTGCAGTACAACACAGTCTACACCACTCCAAACCTCCCCTCTCCAATCTACCCTACCTCACCCCAGTCCACCCCATTCAATCCACCCAAGACCAATCCAAACCACCTCACTCCAAACCACTCACCCCAATCCACTCCAATCCACCATACTCCAATCCTCCCAACCCACCCCACCCCACTCCAAAACAATCTACCCCACTCCAATCCAAAACAATCTGCCCCACTACACCTTCTGTACTCCAATGTGCCCCACACCAATCCCAAACAATCTGCCCCACTCCTAAACAATCTTCCCAACTTCAATCTACCCCACTCCAATCCAAAACAATCTGCCCCACTCCAATCCAAAGCAATCAGCCCTACTCCAGTCTGCCCTACTCATATCTGCCCCACTCTAATACAAAATAGCCTGCTCCACTCCAATCTGCCCCACTCCAATCCAAAACAATCTGCCCACATCCAATCTGCCCCACTCCAATCCAAAACAATCCGCCCTACTCCAATTCAAAACAATCTGCTCCACTCCAGTTTGCCCAACTGCAATCTGCCTGACTTCAATTCAAAACAGTCTTCCCCACTCCAATCTGCCCCACCTCAATCCAAACCAGTCTGCCCTGCTCCAAATCAAAACATAATGCCCCACTCCAATCGTACACAATTTGCCCCACTCCAATCCAAAAGATTCTGCCCCACTCCAATCCAAAAGATTCTGCCCACTCCAATCCTAAACAGTCTGTGTCACTTCAATCCAAAACAATGAAATGAAATGAAATGAAATGAAAGGATTCTTATAATGCGCAAACTATGCCCAATGGGCGTCAAGGCGCCTATATCAGAATAACAGCTCATCACTACGTGTAGCATTCCATCATGGGTAGGCCCCCCTGAAGAGCCAGGTTTTAAGTTCCTTCTTGAACAGGTCAATTGAGGATAGGGTTTTTATCTCAATTGGGATGGAGTTCCAAAGCTGCGGAGCAACAACTGAAAAAGCCCTGGCTCCCCATCTCATCAGCCTAAAACGGGGCACGACCAGTTGGAAAAGCCCAGCAGACCGAAGACATCTTATTGGGGTGTACCGAATGAGTAAAGAACTAATCGCATTTGTTGGTCCCTCAGCCATTGCTCTATACGCCAAGCAGAGAATTTTAAAAGAAATTCTGTGCTGCACAGGAAGCCAATGAAGGTCTTTCCTGGCCTTAGTGGCAGATGATGTCTTAGGCAGAGCCAAAACAAAGCGTGCAGCAGCATTCTGCACAATTTGCAACCGATGGATGAGGCTCTTGTTAGACTCCATGTACAAAGAGTTACAGTAGTCCAATCTGGAGCCAACAAGAGCGACTGCAACCTGTTTGCGCGCCTGGGGAGAGAGATAGCCACGGATTCTATTAAGTATCCTGATCACACCCCAGCATGTGGCCACGGTCCTGTTGACTTGTAGTGACAAAGAGAGTGAGGTGTCGAATATCACACCAATCTGCCCACTCCTAAACAATCTGCCCCACTCCAATCCAAAACATTCCGCTCCACTCCAATTCAAAATAATCTTCCCCATGCCAATCCAAAACAATCTGCCCCACTCCAATTCAAAACAATCTGCCCCACTCCGATCTGTCCCATTCCAATCTAAAACAATATTCCTCACTCGATCCAAAACAATATGCCCCACTACAACCAAAAAGTCTGCCTCACTCCAATGCAAAACAATCTTCCCCTCTCCAATCTGCCCGACTTTAATCCACCTCTTTCAGCCTGTACGATTCCAATCTAAAACAAGCTGCCCACTCCAATTCGATCCACTTGAATCTGCCCTACTTCAATCCAAAATAATGTACCCCACTCCAATCCAAAACAGTCTGTCCCACTCCAATATGCCCATTCCAATCCAAAAGAATTTGCCCCACTCCAGCCAACCCCACTTCAATCCAAGCAAATCTGCCCCACTCCAATCAGCCCCACTCCAATCTGTCCCTCTCCAACCCAAACTAATTCACCCCACTCCAATACAATCCACCCCACCCCCACCATTTTTAGTGCAGATCCACTGAGAAGGTCAAAACTGGTCTTGGGTTGTTTATGGTCCGGTTCAGAGAGGGCCTGACCTGGCAGTTCAGGCTGGATTGCTCCTATTGGAAATATGTCAAGATTGATTTGCATATGGCTTGGTCCAAACTGACGTGGTATGGTGAGCAAAAGAACCATTAACTGGAATGCTGCCCGGAGTCATTGCCAGTGGTTAGACTTATTGCAAGCATTTTTCCCATCCTCTTTTTTTTGTTTAAAGCAAAACCAAAGGGGAAGATGGACGGAGTGTTGAACATTGCAAGCACTCACCCCCAGTCGACTGATCTGGGTTTAATCCATCATCATTCTTTAGCTCACTCCGCCACCCCAGTTCAGACATGACCATATGCAAATCAGTCCGACCCTGTGCCTCATGGGAACAGTCCAGCCCGAACTGCCAAGCCATGTCTTCCCTGCACCGGAAACAAGCATCCTGGGACTGGTTTCGGGTTCATAACCCTCATCAGCCAGGCTATCTTAAATCCAGTGGCAAAGTGAGCATTTGTGCCAAGCCACATCTTCCCTGGAGTGGAAACAAGAAACCTGGGACCGTTTTTTTGTTTGTTTGGCAGATAAACATGACTACCCGTGTACTTGGATACAACTGATTCATATGTGCTTTAGTGATTTGGCAACAAGCAATACCTTCCAAAATCTTACATTATATGAAGGGTATATTTAAAGGACTACAATTCCACAACTTCCCTTATGCAACTACAGTGAGGAAATACTATGTCTAGGTGGGATTGAAGAGCATGCATTTACCAAGTGTGCTGTCTTGCAGGCCACTCATTAAAGGAAGAGCCACTGTACCATCTTTTCTGCTCTTCAGGTAATGATTGTCTCCATGTTGACGAGAGCACAATGTTACATGTCTCTGTTTGTGGATGTGTGATACACTTAAGTCTATGTGTACTTTTTTTGTGATTTTTGAATGTGCAAGGTCAGAGGCACAGTAGGTAGTAGTGATAAATAACACTCTACATGCAACACCAGTGGATTTTGATTTAATAGCCACCACCTACCATCCTTTTGATCATTTAACACTGTGAGATTCATACTGTGAATCTGATTACCACTGGTCCCATTCCAAGCTATGCTCCTTCATGTCAATGCACTCTGCCATACTTTCAAAAAACAGTATGTTGCCTCTTGCCCTTTGTGCTTCCGCACATTGGGCACAAATATTTGGACCCTTTGTAGTATAAGTGGTTTAGAGTATGGCATGCATTTTAACAAAATACAACCTCCACTTGTGCAAGCAGGACCTGATTCTGAGCAAGAACCTTCTCATCTGTCTTCTTGTTTGTCAGCGCCAATTTTTGCAACTCCTCATATTAGTTCCCACATCATATAGGTGCAGGAACTCTTCCCATTCGGTCTCGTCCCTCAGTGACAACAAGGCTGGTCCAATTGCTTGACTCCATTGACAAGGACATGCCATTCTCTGCTTGGCAGGGATCCACATTTGCATGTGTTTGATCTTAATAGTGTTGTGCATGTGGGTATAAACTGCAGTAGAAGAGCTACCGAGTTTCTTTCTACAATTTTTTTACACCTTATTTGAATGGTGGAAGAGAATGACGTATGGCCTGACTTCATTCTCTCGGATACTCATTTCTTCATTGGCTAAATATGGCATCATGCTTCCTCGTGCGCACTTCTTTTGTCACCTTTGCATGAATAGTGTAGTTCCTAGATTTGTGTCTGTGCTAATGTCACTAGCAATATCATCAGTAAAGCTGACCTTGGCGGTGGTAATTAGTTGGCTCTGGAGTTGTCTTCTGTGTTTGCAGGCACTGTTCTAGCATCCCTCTGCCGTATGCTCTTGGGAGGGTGGGGTGTGCCTAAGGCTGTACTTCTTGAGTGCTTGCCTCATATCTATGTTCCTTCTCTGCTGGTAATTGCTTTACAATAGCTTTGCTGAGCTCTTGGAGGCTCTCATGCACTCCTACGAGTCTAAAAGAAGGCATCCTGAACACATTGATATATTAAGGTGAGAGATGCAGGGTGTGAGTCCATCAGGCGATGCAAGCTATGGCATTGCTACTGAGTTACTCTCCCAATATTAATATTGCACCTCTGCAGAAACATGCAGGTACTCCGTTCCTGACAGTACCTGGCCACTTAAACCACTGTTTGTGAAGGTCCTATGTACGTCACTCTGCATTATGTCTCATTTTGATGTATTCATGAAGGTGTCTTGGAGGTGTTCGTTTGTGCGGGCTTGTCTCAAATGCCCTGGTTATTTACAGCTCACGTCTTGTCTTTACATATATATTTTGTTTGGAAGCTGTTGTGTTTTTTAAATTCCTGTAACTGTTTCTTTGAGTTTTTCCACATATTTGAGTATATTCACTGTTTTGTGATTACTTATCTCTCTGTTTCTACCATTCACTCCATCAAACAGGGGTTGGTAAAGAGCAAATTCTCACCTGTGAGGGCGTAAAAAGGTGCTGGGGGGTGGCTCCCTTGAGTGCTGGAGTCATCTGAAAAGCCAGGTCTTGAGGTCCTTCCTGAACTGGGGCAGTGTGGCAGATTGACAGTTGTGGAGGGGGAGGGTGTTCCAGGCTTTGGCTGTGTGGTAGGAGAAGGACTTTCCTCCTGTTCTGGTCTTACTGATACATGGGACTGTGGTCAGCGAGAACTGGGCAGAATGCAGGTGTCTTTTTGGTGCGTGGAAGGAGATGCAGCTGTTCAGGTATGCAGGTCCGGTTTTCATGGGTGGGTGAGGAGTTTGAAGGTTATTCTTCATTTAAATGGAAGCCAGTGGAGATCGCGAAGGTGGTGGGTGATGTGGCTGCAAAGGGGGATGTTGAGGATCATTCTGACTGCGGCATTCTGGACAGTCTCGAGTTCGCGGAAGAGTTTCTTGTTGAATCCAGCTTAGAAAGCGTTGCCGTAGTCCAGTCTGCTGCTGATGAGTGTGTGCATGACAATGTTTCTGGTTTCGGTTGGGATCCATCTGAAAGTCTTTTGAAGCATGCGGAGGGTGTTGAAGCAGGTCGAGGAGGCGGCATTGATCTGGCGGTTCATTTTGCGCGATGAGTCTAGTATGATGCAGAGGTTTCTTGTGAGATCTGTCGGAGTTGGGGAATTTCCGAGGGCAGAGAGCCACCAGAAGTCATTCCATGTGGAGGGGGTGGTGCGAAGGATGAGGACTTCTGACTTAAGTGGGTTACATTATAGGCAGTTGTTATTCATCCAGGTGGCGACAGCTATCATCCATTCTTGGAAGTTCTGTCTGGTGATGTTCCGTTCATTGTTGAGGGAAAGGATTACCTGGGTGTTGTCGGCATAGGAGATGATTATGAGCCTGTGGATCCTGACGATGGTTGCCAGGGTGGCCACGTAGACGTTGAAGGTGGTGGGGCTGAAGGAGGATCCCTGGGGTACTCCACTGCTGGTCTCTGTCAGTTCCAAGAGGTCATCTGTCCCGCTGAGTTCTTCCGGTGAAGAAGGAGCAGATCCAGTCGAGGGCCTTGCCGTGGATGCCGGTGAAGTGGAGTCTGGTGGCTAGGGTGCAGTGGGAGACGGTGTTGAATGCATCCGAGAGGTCCAGGAGGATGAGTGCTGCCATTTCGCCCTGGTCGAGGAGGGAACGGATGTCACCGGTGGCAGTGAGTAGGGCAGTTTCAGCGCTGTGGTTGCTTCGGAATCCGGATTGGGAGATGTTCCAGACATTGTTAGCTACAATGAAGTTTGTTAACTGGGTGTTGACATCCCTTTTGATGACCTTGGTTGCGAAGAGAGATGTTTGTGAAGTTCTTGAGTCTGTTGGGTCTGCGGAGGGTTTCTTCAGGAAGGGGTGGACTTTGGTGTGTTTCCAATTGTCAAGGAATGTGGTGATCTCAAAGGAGCAATTGATCAGCTGACGTAGTTTGTGTGCAATGGCAGAGGCTGCTCTGTGGAAGATGTGGTGTGGGCATGGGTCTGAAGGTGCTCCAAAGTGGATGCTTTTCATGGTCTTAAAGGTGTTTTCTGCTGTGAGCAGGATCCAATGAGCAGGGTTTCTTGGGTGGCGTCGCATGAGGGGAGAGCTGGAGTGGTTGGGTGGTCTTGGTTGTCAAAATTGTCATAGATATTCTTAATCTTGTGGCGGAAGTAGGTGCTGAGTCTGTTGCAGAGGTATTGGGAGGGTAGGACGTCTGTTGTTTCGTTGCAGGGTTTGGCGATTTCCTTGATAATGGAGATGAGCTCTTTAGTGTTCTGTGCATTGGTGAGGATTCTGTCTTGGAGGGATTTTTTTCTTGTGGATTTGATGAGTTTGTGGTGTGCGGTGATGGCTGCTTTGTAGGCTGTGCGTGTTTCCAGGGTTTTGTTGTTCCTTCATGTCTTTTCGAGGGCTCTGCAGGAGTGTCTGGACTTTTGGAGTGCAGGGGTGAACCAGCTTGTTTTCTTGCTGTGTCTTGTGGTGGCTTTCCTGAGGGGGATAAGTGTGTTGGTGCAGTCCGTGAACCAGCGATGTAGGTTGTGTGCTGCGGTGTTTTACTCTGATGTAGTCGGTTGTGGGGTATTGACGAGGGCAGAGGTGAGCTGGTCTTTGGTGATTTTGTTCCAGCTTCTGCGGCGGAGGCAGTGGGCGTGCTTGTGTATGGTGGGTTTTATGAAGGCGAAGTGGATGCTGTGGTGATCTGTCCAGAGGAGTTCCTTAGTCTGGCTGTAAGAAACACTGTTTTCTCCGGTGCAGACGGTGTCTAGTGTGCATCCTGCTAGGTGCATGGGGGCAGTGACTAGTTGTTTCAGTCCTATGTTGATGAGGTTCTCTAGGAGGGAGGCTGTGTTTGAGTCATCATGGTTGTCCAGGTGGAAGTTTAGGTCTCCGAGTACAATGTATTCTGTGGATGTGAGGGAGTGGGGTGTCATGAGGTCCATAAATGGAGTACAGGGGTTGGACGGCCTGGAAATGAGGGTTCCGCAGAGAGTCATTTTGGGGTTGGTCTGGATCTGGAAGTGGGGGTGCTCCATGAGGGTCTTTGAGTTGTCCTGGTGGGTGGTCAAGCGGGGGTGTTTTTGTGGATCACAGCGATGCCTCCCCCTGGACGGATGGGGAAGTCCTTGCGCAAGATCTTGTATCCATCAGGAATGGTGGTGGCAATGTCGGGTGCCGAGTTGGCGTTGGTCTAGGTTTCCGCAAGGAAGGCAATGTCGGGCACGTAGGTGTTGAGGAGGTCCCAGATTTCTATGGCAGGTTTGTGAAGGGAACGTACGTTGATGATGATGCAGGTGAGCAGTTTGTGAAAGTTGATGCCTGGTAGATTGGGAGATGCTGCTGGGGTACGGAGGTGGGTGAAGGTACAGCGGCAGTGTACACATGAGTTGGGACTGTGGGTGTTGTTCGGCATTGAGAGCTGGCAGTTGTTGTTGCATCTGGGGTTGAGATTGTGGAGGGTGCTGGAGTTGTAACAGTGGCAGGTCAGAAGGCCAGGGTCCCTGGTGCTGGTCACGGTCGGGTGGGCTTTCCTTTGGCGTGCCAGTGGCATGGCCGCTCAGCGGCTGCAATTCAGTAGGGATCAGGGAGGGTGGGTCAGCTGGGAGGTGGGAGCGGGAAGGACACACTGCAGAGGGGACAGGCCACAGAGGCAGCATCTGTGGGGTAAAACAAGAGAGAAATGCAGAGAAAAGTGACAGAAGAGCAACGAAAGAAAGAGAAAGAAAGAGAAGTAAAGGAATGAGAAAAAGAGGGCACAAAAAGAAAGAGGTAAGAGAGGCAGAGGCAGAACAGCAGAAGAGCAGAGTGGTCTCCTACTGGACCATAAGGGATGAGGCGCAGGCAGGAACCTGCAGGTGGAGGATCCATTACTTTAATGGTTGCTCATTTGCATACCAGATGCTCATACTGTAAGCTGACACTCTTCTTTATTACAAAGGGCCTTATTCAGAGCTTGGCGAATGGCATACATCGTCAAGCCATAGGTTATAATGCAGCGCCAATTCAGCATCCACCATTCTTGAGATGGATTATTCCATCCACCAAATTCTAAATAAGACCCACAGCTATTTCTTCAACGATTTAGGGCTAGATGTACTTGTGGTATGGTTTCCACAATGTGGAATACTTCACGAATGAATAAATGAATGGAAAGATATTTATAGAGCACACTGCTACTCCTGGAACTGCAAAGCACTGTAATGCATAGCAACCATAGCTGCAATGTTCCAGCACAAAGTTATTAATATTAATAATAATTCTGGCAAAAGCCATATGATTTATCACTCAACTATCCCCTTTGGAGATATTTTGGAAATTCAACCATTTTTCTCAAACTTCAGGTTATGTGTTTTGTAAATTTACACATTTTTGTCTCAAACACACCCTTTTTAATTTTGCTTTGCGTATATTAGTTCACCCCAGCAAAACCTAATTCAGGAGAGCTACCTCCAAGTACGTGGAGAGCTACCAGTAGCTCAAAAGCTACTCGTTGGAGAAGCCTGATGTATAGGGTACTCCTACTATTTTCATTTATTGCATTTATTTAAATAGTTTTTTTATAGCGCAAACATGACCCTTGTGGGTATCAGAGTGCTTTACAGAATTACAGCATGCAGTAATGTCACATTCACTAAAAATTCACTAGTAGTCGAATATCATGGTTCTGTCATTAAAAACAACATAATGTCATAGTTTATCCAATGCAAATACTAGGCAGAGTTGAGAAGCACGGGGGTAAAGTCCGTATTGCTCAGAAGAGCGTATTAGGTAGCCAGAGATAATTAGTCATGTGAGCGAGTGATTAGATTAGAATCATGTGATCTAGGGAAGAATTGTGTTCATGAGGAATTCTTTGACTTCTTTCTGGACTAAAATGATCATGGGATTCATTCTGATTTCAGGAGGTAAAGAGTTCCAGATTCTTGGAGCAATCCCAGAGAGGGCACAGTTGTAGGTTTTCTTCTTGTGGATTCTCTGATGTTTCAGAAGAAAGGTGTTTGAGCTTCTAAATGCTCGGTAACCTCCAGAGAGTTCGAGGTTCTGGACCAGATTGATAGGGTATTGTGGTCGAGGACTTTATGGGTCATGCAGGGAATTTTTGGCTGGATTATTGCTTTGTATGGGAGCCAGTTGAGGGATTTGAGATCTTGGGTGACGAGGTTGTATCTTTTTGAGCCAGTAATGAGTCTACTGGCAGAGTTGAGCGAGGCCCTTAAGGGAGCAAGTTTTGATCTGCATAATCCAGATAGGGTTATACTACCATAATCCAACCTGAGAATCAGTAAGGCTTGTACAGCATGTTTGAAGTAGTTATTAACATGTGCTCCCTTATCTAGGTGGGTGGGTGCTCTGACAAGAATCACCTACTGGATGATCTAACTCCCCAATACCTGAAGTTAAGTGTATGCAGGTCCCTGTCTTGAACATCCCTCCTCGCAGAGTGTAAACAGAAACCAGTTTGGCTGAGACTCCAACTAGTGACCTCGCAATGAGAGCTGAGTGCGCCTCCGATTTGAACACAAAAATGTGTATGTATTTATAATAACAGTATCCAAGCTTCCATGTCGAGGCTTCTGCCAGGCTGACAGTGCCTATTCTCTTGTTGCCATGTTACCTCATGGAGGAATAACAAACAACATTTGCACAATCTGTGTTCGGGCCTTGTTCAATGTGTGTCCAAGCCTTGTACTAAATGTTCAAGGTGTTGTGATAGTGTACTTATGAAGTGGAATTGTAAGGAATGAGGTTTCGGAGGAACTAAACCTGCACTGTCATGCAAGCAATTGTATGTCAAAAGTCATCAAGTAGGAAAGAAGGCAACTTAAGAAACATGTGCATGTAAAAATGGCACTGTTTCTTCCCGGGCCTAGCATTGCCATGTGACATCCTAAGAATGGATTCGGGAACATGGGTCGCAAACTGCGCTCCAACTTTATAAAGCGCCTACTACCCCTGATGAGACTTTAAATTTCACCAAATCCATTCTGTTTTTGAGAACTGGTGTGCTAATAGATCGGTTCTTAAAATCTGATTCGTAATGGGTCGCAATCCAAATTACCTGACGAATATTAATTTGGTAGGTCACAAATTGCAACCCACAATGAATCGCAGCCAGACAGCCTTATCTGTGATTGCTTTTAAATAAAGCATTTTTTTTATAAATGAAAACTGTTTCCCTAATGAAAACAAGAAGAGTTTAAAATAAAAAAAAAAAATAAACTTGTACTAACATTTTTAAGGGTAGGCAGTGGTTCATGGGACCGCTGCATACTAGTATAAAATATTTTTTTCAACATTCGCAAAGGGGAAGTGGTACCTTGAGATCTCTTCCCATTTCCAAATGCCTTTCCACTACCTTTCAGGAGCCCTATTACATAAGTGCCCCAGATGGCGCAACGGGTGTTTGCGCCCGCTTTGGCATTACAAAAGGAGCTGCAGACGCTTGTGCTGCCCCTTCTGTAATACCGATAGTGCTGGTGCTGATAAAGTGCCAGCACTATCTACAGGGAGCGTTCCCTCATTTACATGGGGCGTGCCTCATGTAAATGAGGGAATTTTGTTGTCTCTATCACAGAAGCGGACGCGGAGGCATAGAAGCTCTTGGGAGGCGGACTGACAATGTGCCATCTAAAAGGTGGCGCTCTGTCAGTGCGCCCCTAAGATCAGTCCTCTGGCAGGGGCAAAGGGGATCCTATGGACCCCCCAGACATCCCCTCGTAGACTTGCAAGGGTAATCTCTAATCCCCTTTGAAAGTGCAGGCGGGCCGCCGTTTGCACTGTGAAAACACAGAGCGGCTTCTAAGCAGCCATTCCGTGTTTTCACAGACAGCGCGAGTTCATGACTGAGTTGGGGTCAGCGCATTCCATGTAATAGGGCGCACTTTCCCTGTTTGCGCCTGGCGCTCCTGTTTTAAGGTGTGCCGGGCAAAAACAGGGAAAGTGCGCCCATTACACAATAGGGCCCAGGGAGTCCAAAGCATTAACACATTGTACAACAGTTTATTTGGAAGGACACCCTAAACACTCCCCTGACAAATACCCAGGTGGTATGTAGTCACATACCCAATTCCGTAACTTGCTACAGAATCCTAGTTTAGGTTTGTTACATAACAAAATGACTTAAACGAATTGGGTGATTTGCCAATGCAATAAGATTTGGTACATCTGACCCCAGATTATTAACTACCTCCTTACTGCATGAAAAATGGTAAATACGCGCAGACCTGGTGGTGAGTAACTCGGTTCTGTTTCTGTTCATTTGTGACTCTAAATCACTTTGGTATTTCGTTCCCTGTAAGATGTCTTGTGGTTTGGCACTCTAACCCGTTTTATGAACTTTAAAGCCACAAGTTGTCAGTTCGAGAACTGTGGCTGTTATGATTGATGGTGGCACGGCATTGCTTTTTTTCCAGGTAACTGATGCCTCTGAGAACGAAGACATGAAACTTTGAAAACTGCAGACTCTCTATTTGTGTAGTCTGACAAGAAGATGCGATGAATACAGCAGCTAGTGATTTCTCGATTGACAATATAGCCTTATGTAGGGTCATTTAGGTTTGCGCGTCGGTCCTTTTATCAGATTGGACAGAGATATATTGAAATTAAATTCACCCAATAGCAAAGGTAATAGAATGTTTTGCTCAACTTTCACTGCCAGATTATAAATATCCCACGCCTCAAGCGTGAAGGAGTTGGTGCCCTTGTTTTATAGATCTAGCATGCAAGCCCCCTTAATCTGACTGAGACCTTCTTGCAACCTTCTCCGTTTCAGGAAGCTGCTTGAAACGGACCTATTCTAATCGTGGTGACCACAACAGTCCCATCCACAGATCCACCAAGGCGCCTTTTTGAGTAGCAGTTTGAGCTCAATAAAATGACGTTACATTTTCCTTTTTTTGATAAACTAATTTTGTTTTTCTCATCCACACGCTTCATTTTCCTATTATGTTATTCTGAAAGCTAATAGTAACTCATTAGGTAAAATTACTGTAAATTACCTTGGGATCCAAAGAAAGATGGTTATAAATCTCACAACAGGCTCCAACAGCAGTTCCCCAGCAGTTCAATGCGGTCACCTGCAGTGGCACCTGGGAAACAGCTAATTAGTTCCTATCCTGAACAGCCCAGGAGTGGGTCATCTATCTATATATATAAAAACTAATGTATGTCTGTCTGTCTGTCTGTTTGTCCTTTATGCATTACTACACCATTCATCCGATCGCCATGAAACTTTGGGAAGTTGTTGAGTACACTCCGGCGAAGGTTTCTGGCATAATTTTTTTAAAATATAGGCCTCCCAGGGCCCTCATAATGTTTCGAATACTCATGTACGCACCAGATGGAAAAACAACAAATTGTGTATCCACAAGCACTCGAATAAATAAATAGAATTAAAACACCATTCATCCGATCGACATGAAACTTTGGGAAGTTGTTGAGTACACTCTCGCGAAGGTCTCTGGCATACATTTTTTAAATTTATCAGCCCCCCCCAGGGCCCTCATAATCTTTCGAATACTGATGTACGCACAAGACGGAAAAACAAAAAATCGTGTATCCACAAGCACTCGAATAAATAAATAGAATTAAAACAGCATTCATCCGATCGTCAGGAAACTTTGAGAAGTTGTTCAGTACACTCCCGCAAAGGTTTGTGGCATACATTTTTTTTTAATATCGGCCCCCCAGGCCCTTCATAATCTTTCGAATACTGATGTACGCACAAGACTGAAAAACAAAGAATTGTGTATCCACAAGTACTCGAATAAATAAATAGAATTAAAACGACACTTTGAAATGTTTTCCATATTAAAATGAATACGTTTCAATAAAAATGACACAATGTAAATTGAATGTTATCATAACGAGTTTCCTTGAATTTCCTTTCTTCGGAGATCGCAGCAACACGCGATGGGCACGCTAGTTTTGAATAAATAAAGAAGCCAGCACGTTGGCTTACAACACACCACACCGGGTCACAAGATCTGCTGTGCCAACCAGGAATCTGACCACTCCATTTGCGCCCTGATCTTCCCATCACTGGATCAGTTTAAAAAAATACACAGAGCCTGGCGATTAGTTGACATCAGTTTACGTCACACCACAGCAGCCACTGCAAAGTAAAAAGTGACGTAGCTCCCTTAGGGATTTCAAAGAAGCCTTCATTTGCAGTGCAAACAAAAGCAGGGACGGTCGTCAACACAAACGAGGTGGGCTAGAAAACAGCCCACAACCTCATAATGAACCACGGCAGGGCCAGTAACCAGGATGATTGACACATTCTCTTCAAGAAGTATATGCATTAGAAGTCCCAGACACTGGACACTAGACCAAGAAAGACCAAAACGGGGACTACAGCAAAGGAACCACAGGTGACCTTTGAGCTCTAATGAACAACAAGTAGCCATCCCAGGCCAATGCTGCTGGTTCATTCCGGAAACATGTTGACAAACTATGCAGCAAGGGTAAACAGCCCTTTTATGGTCCTTCATTTTACAAGATGGCGGCCAGCACATCCCTACATCATCTACTAATGGCACAGAAAGCTTTGCAAACGCATGATATATGACAGACACAGTTCCATGGACCCTGCTTCTTAGCCTCCCAGAGGCAGTATTCTACCAGAACATTGTGGCACAAAAATATCATAGCAAAAATATCTACTTCCATCAAAGTCCTCTGAAATCAACTACCCCCCCCCTCACTAGACTGAAACCCTACATTCTCTAAGAAGCTTTAGAATAATTATGCAACTTGGCTGAGGCAATGTCCTTCTGTTTAGAGTCCCAGACACATAGCTGTCTCCACTGAAGAGTGCCCTTCATAATGCTGGACACCTCATTATACGTGTATAGAAGTTCAACATGACAACAAAGCTATACTGGCTCCGAGTACTCTCACACATTCTCTTTAGTAATTGATGCATCATCTCATCCCTGATGGCACACCATTTTACTGTGCCACCAAAAACAATGATGCCAAGTACCATTGGTCGAACACTTCAGAAGTTAGCTCAAGATCCTGCCCACTAAGTGCTACCACATCAGCCTGTGACTTTCAGGTTACCAAACTTTTAGAAAGGTTCACCTTGTCTCCCCTCGTACCCCCTCGTATCCCCCCTATTTCATTCAGGCACACCGTTCTGGCCTGCCCTTCTGCTACCTACCCCTTGAGACTATCCCAATGCTAAGTCCTCTACCTTCCTATTCCTATTTCTGTGATAATGTATCCCCAGCCATTGCAGGGAGTGTGTTTTATCCTATCCAGGATTCACCCTCTATAATTCTACATTAATGCCAAACTCAAACAGGATAGTGCACAATGTGCTGATGTAAGATGCATGTTATTGTGTGAAGTCTTGTAGGCATCTGATTTGAGATTTACTTTTTACCAGCTGGAGCATAAGGTGCAAAATAAAGTGACTGCTTGGAATGTGACATGTATCCTTGATTTCAACAAGTTGGATCTTCTCAGTTTAACCCCTTAAGTGCTGCCGTCGGCCAACGGTCGTCACGGGCACTACCTCCCCAGTGCTGCGTGCGACCGCTGGACGTCCAGTTCAGCACCGGATAATGGACAGCGCAGCACTGGGGAGGTATGTTTACGAAGCTCCCAAGTGGTTAAGGCCTTTCATTATGACCAATAGAAATGGCAAATATATACCAGGTATTATTAGTAGAAAGGTGTCTGAAAACGTAGTTGAAATGTACATTGGTCTGGCCATGCAGTAATGCAGGACATGGGAAGTGATTCAAAGAATAGCAACATAGACTAGATTACACCTACTCCCTTTAATTGAACTGTTTGTGTTCAGCATGAAATTATGCAATGATCCTTAGTTCTATGAACCTCATCTAATGGCCTCTGAATATTTAATTTTTATCTGGACATGTGACATTTTAGTTAATCTGATCATGCAACTAGTATTTTTTAACTATGACCACGCTTCTATTCTGATTTACCCTTTTTAATCAAGTGATTGCCTCCAGGGCTGGACTGTCCATGCTGCCACACTGGCATTTCCGTGGTAAGCTTCGGAGCTTTCAGAGCAGGATTGGCTACTATAACCCAGCCATGAACCACGAGCCCCATTCGTGTCGCTTCCTTTCCAGTGTGAGTCTGGTTTGAACATTATTGCCAGCGCCGATTTGGTTTTCAGTCCAGCTGTGATTCCCTCCTCAAATGGCGCATCAAATTTATTTTTCATGCACTCAACTTTACTTTGCTAGTTCTTCTTAAACCCTTTATGGATCTCCTGGAAGCTTTTCTTTTCCATAGTCACTTTAATTGGAAATCATATTTACTTGTCATAGATGAAAATATCATATTTAAAATTCTATCATTTGGATTTCCTCCTTTCCTACCTTGATATGTTAACTCTTAGGATGCTCCGAATATATATTCATATTTTGATTAAACGATAAATTCAGTTAACAGGAAACATTGTTTGTGTTCTGTTCTCTGTAACTGCCGTTAACAGATCCCAGCTTTTATGCCTTTATAATTTTTCTGCAGTTATAGAAAAGGTTATCATTGTCCAAGATGATGCCGATCCTGTGGCACTGGGAGCTACCTATAGTTTGTATGTTTGTTAAAAGTTGATTAGCCTTAGATGCCATAGCTCAAAGGTAATGACCCAGGCTTTCTCTGCCACCACTCACACAACACGGTTCCAGACTACCTTTGTCATATTCCCGTCCTGCACACTGTCTGCAACATCTTCAATTCATAGATTGGAAACATTTCTATGTCCATGTTTTATTTTTTAAGATCTGATTTTAGTAGATAGTTAGTCATGCGTTAACTTCAGTATATAAACACCATCCACATTCTTGTTAAAAACAGTGAACCAGCGTTTTCTGGGCCCACTTGCTTACCATTGGACCTTTTTGTCCACCTGACAGGTGATGGGAGTTAGCACCAACAGTCAATCACATTTTAATTAACAGTGCAACCTATTTGGCTGCACAATGAGGACCACGAATCTGTAACCAAATTCAAAAGGTGTATTACAAGTTAATAATCAAATTCAAATAAACAATTGTTAATACCATGCCATAAAGATACAGAAAGACAAGAGGGATCCCCAGATGCAGGAAAAATTAAGGCGAATCAGTATTAAACAAACAAGCAGTTCTGTGACTCGATTCAAAACAATAACATTAAGATCTGGCGTTTAGAGAACAATCTAAGACTCTCCCTCCTTTTTTTGCAATTCAGGGAAATTCCATAAAGGAAGTTAGGTCAGGACAAAAACAAATAAATCAAATAGGAAGACATTAGCATCTCAGAAGCTTGGTCAAGAGTCTTCTATGGGTCAAGAATAAGTATCAGCCTAAGCCACACTTAAGCAAAGATCAGAAAGAAAAGCTGTTAGAAATGAGGGTCTCTAGTTGACAATGGTTTGCACCATTGTGGAAGTAGGGACCCTTCTTCCTAGTCAGGGCAAGGCGGATACACTTGTAAAAAAGGCCCTGCTCACCCCCTTGCCACGAGCAGACAGGCTTATCTCAGAGCCAGTTTCTAAAGCATTTGTGCACACATAGAGAAATACAGTGAAAACACTACAAATGGACACCACACCAGTTTAGAAAAATAATCTTTATCTAAACCAAACAAGACCAGAACGACAAAAATCAACAAAACAGTAATCAAAATATGACTTTTAAAGGGTAGACAATGGGGTGTATTGCACACTCAAGGCTTGGTTGTAAACGTTTGCTTCAGGAATGTAAATAGTTTCAGACAGGGCGTGCAAGGTCGGGAGGAGAGAGCTAATCTCCTGTGTGTAAAGAATAAGAAGAAAGTGATAACTTATCACATAACCCTTCCTGCACTGCGGGTGCTAACCATTAGGTTCGCTCTTACTTTTAGTGCGTTTCTGTACTATCTTAAGTAAGTGATAATAATTCTTGGTCAACCATTTGTTAAGTGGTCATGATTTTTATCATGATTTATTTACACAAAAATATTTTTATACATGTGTATCTTTTTAACAAGAAGATTAAACAATGGAAAATAATCACAAAATATATTATCCATGATCAACACAAAGTGCTGTACATTTTACAGTTGTCAATCCCAATGTATTTCGAGATCGTGTGATCTCTTCTTCAGGGGAACTGAAATGTAAAGAAATTAGTATAAATGTCATCTTCATTACAAGTAATCAAACAAAGAGGATCACGTTAATCAGTGAAATAATTACATTGATCTAGGCGGTGACATGGTCATTGCATGCGATGTTACAGACACTGATGTTAGTAACTAATGTGGAATATAGGGTAGAAACAGTTCTGTTCATAGCAAATTATAGATGCAACACTCTCAACACAAAGTACCTTGGATGCGTCAAAATCAAAAGCAAGAACTGCCACAGGGGAAGTACTGTGTTGGTTCCTTACGCATAGAGAAGGTGATGTGTCAGTTCCTTACTCCAGGAAAGGTGATGTGTCGCTTCCTTACTGCCAAGCAGGGAAAGTGATGTGTTGGTTCCTTACTGAAGGGGGAGGGGTGATGCATCGGTTTCTTACTGCGGCCTGGTGTCCTTGTAGACTTGGTGCCCCAGTGCGTTGCGTGAGGATTGGGGATGCGTCGGTTCTCGATGCAGCGGCGGTAACGGCGCTGCGTTGGTTTCTTAAGCCGAGGTCCCACAATGCGTTGGTTCTTGCAGCCCCACAACATGGCCTGCATCGTAATCTGTGTGGTGATCTCAGACTTCGTGGATCTGTGCACTGGGTGAGGCATGCGCTGATTTCTCCCGCCGCGGGCAGTAGCTGCGTCGGTTTCTTCGGAGATGCATTGTAAACAGGCGCGGATGCGTCGCGCTTTTTGTTGTTGCATTACTTTTCCAGCTTCCAACAGCAGGAACAAGCTCCAGAGGCCCAGAACAGCAACAGGCACCTCTTGGCAGTTCAGAACTCCCAGCAATTTCAGGGGAGCTGGGGGTGAAGACTTCAAAACACGAGGCAAGTTCTACTTCAAGCCGTTGGAGATCTTCTTCAAGAAGGGGACACAGCACAAAGCAAAGTCCTTACCCTTTCCTTGGTAGAAACAGCCACTGCAGGCCAACCCCAGACAGCACACAGCAAAGGGGCAGTACTTCTCCTTCAGTTTCTCCAGCTCTTCTCCTTGGCAAAGGTTCCTCTTGAATTCCATAAGTAATCTAAAGTTCAGGGGTCTGGGTCCCACTTTTTATAGCACAAATTCCTTTGTTCTCTGGTGGCAGAGAAGTGATTTGCCCAGGCAACACCAGTTCTGTCTTCTCTGGTGCACCTGCCTGGCAGGAGGTGGAGACAGCATTGCCCCAGGCAGATCGGGTCCATTCGTGTGTGAATAAAATCTCATCCCCCTACTTTAAATGCAGCCCCGGCTCTATTCAGCCTAGCCCTGACTCATTCAGGAAAGGTAGGACACACATTAATTCCCATCCCCCGGTGACTGTCTGAGAGAATGCACATCCCCAGCCCCTGTCACTCCAAAGCCAGACAGTCAATACACAAACCAGCAGAAGCACACAGGATGGCTAAGCAAGAAAATACCTACTTTCTAAAAGTAGTATTTTCAAACACAGAATGTAAAAATTATCCTAACTAAAAGATGACTCTTTATATTCTGAGTTCAAGCATACTAAACTTTACCTTTCTATCTTGTCCAAATGGAAAGTTATATTAATAAGATGTTATAAATACACTCCCATTCTACTCTATGGGACTGATAACCTTTCAATAGTGAAACATGAAATACACTGTATTTCACTATCAGGACATGTCACACACCTCAGTACATGACCTACCTTACACATATAGTGCACCCTGCCCATGGGGCTACCTTGGGCCTACCTTCGGGATGTCTTACATGTAAGAAAAGGGAAGGGTAGGGCCTGGCAAGTGGGTGTACTTGCCAGGTTGACATGGCAGTACCAAACTGCGCACATCCACTTCAGTGGCAGGTCTGAGTTATATTTGCAAGCTGCTCATGTGGGTGGTACAATCAGTGCTGCAGGCCACTAGCAACATTTGATTTACAGGCCCTGGGCACACACAGTGCATTCTACTAGAACTTACCAGTAAATCAAATATGCCAATCATGGAATCACCAATCCATAAACACAATTTACAGGGAGAGCATAAGCACTTTAGCACTGATCAGCAGTATTAAATTGCCCAGACTCATAAAACCAACAAAAACAGGTCCCAAAACAGGAGTCCAAAAAGTCTGGGGGTAAACCCACTGGAAAAGCCAGATCTAACAAAGCATTGTGGTATAAGACCTCTCAAAGTCCATTAAGCTAGAAATGACTCAAGGAAGGTGTCTGCAAAGAGTCTGCAAGGTGTCGGTAAGGGATCTGCAAAGGGAACTGTTTGGCATCTGGAAAGAGATCTGAGTGAAAGTCCAAGGGAAGCCCCATATTTTACAAAGTACAAAGTCCATTGGGTGACACGTCCCTCAATCACACCATCAGGGGTCCATTGTATTCCACAAATCATCAATTTGCAGACTGCAACATTGCTGGTTTGTCCCACACTGAACATGGGAACAACATCTTTCCCTCAACCACACATAGATGGTAACTTTCGGAACACAGTTCATTCAGTTAGAGCTCTGTTTCTCCGTTAAGGTCCTTTTCTCAGGCTCCTGTTACCCCTATCTCTAGTTGTAATGAATGTGCTTTCCACTAAAAGGACACACTCAAACCCTGCTCTCCCACCTGGGAGGCAAATTTACCACTGCACCTTTAAATAATACACTTTGAGCAGAACTTCCGAAGACGAGGAAAGGACACAGCACTCCCTTTAGGCAAGGTGAGAAAACAAATCCAGGTGTATTTAAAATACCACTGCGCCTTTAAATGATATACTTTGAGCAGCACTTTCTAAAGACGAGGAAGGACCCAGCACTCCTTTTAGGCAAGGCGAGAAAACAAATCCAGTTGCATTTAAAATAACACACACAGGTTTATTAATGCAATGTTTAGAACCCTAGGCCAAATATATCAGTAAATGCAGACTCCCATTTATCATTTAACTACAATGAACACTTAGAATAAAATGCAGTATACATACAAATAGCAAAGAGTAGAATATATATACACACAATGGTTAGGAACACCTCACAGATCGAATAAGCATCATCCTTGCCAACTCAAGCTGTGGGAGCCCTTTGCCAGCCCAGGAAGGAGTTCGATCAGGACTCAAATTCCCTCACCTCCACCGCAATTAGCCTATTCTGTGGCGAGCTTCCACCTGGCCCCCAAAGGCTCCCAGCTATAATACCATTACTCAACGTGAGGCAAAACTTCCAGAAATCCCCGCCCCCTTCTCATTGGAAAGAACAGAGCTGGCTGTATCAGTCTGCGTCAAGGCCAAGACAGAGGCTGGCCAAGCTCCCGTATTTTGACTCTGAGGCAGAATTGCACATTCTACAGATAATATCCAGTTCACTCTGGTCAGTGAGGAGCGAAAAACAAGTGAAGAGCTGAAACCTGCCCTCCCTACTTTGCAGCTACGTGTGAACAGCAAGGCAAAGCCAGAAAACAAGATGACACGAGGCCTTGTCAAAGCCAATAGTAAGAACTCATAATTAAGCAATGCAAAGTCAGAAAACAAGTTGACATCAGGCCATGTCAAAGCCAATAGTAAGAACTCATAATTAAGCGAGGCAAAGTCAGAAAACAAGATGACATGAGGCCATGTCAAAGCCAATAGTAAGAACTCATCAATGTACAACACCGAACACATGTGTGCATCACTGCCCACAACACTGCACTTCAAAACCAAAGAGTACATTTCACACCTCTCTCTCCCTCTCATGCTTTCAAATGCACACCCACACCTTCTATTCTTGTCTACTCCGTGACAGCTCCCACTGAAAGACAGCAAGATTACAAGAAAGAAGAGAAGCAGGCATATGCAGGACCGTCCTACATTAAGGCTAGGGTAAAATAACACACTAAAGTCAATTAAAATGGTGGCAGTTGAAGAGCATCATAGGGTGCCAAACCACAAGAGTGCCTCTTTCACTACACTAGTACAGAAATGTATTTGTTCTAAACTAACAATGCATGTGAATACCTGCAAGAAATTTCAAGTTAGCAGAAAAATTAAATAAGCTTTATGCAGAATGGTGAAATACTGGCCTACTTTGGACACATTTAAACATTAACTTCAATGGTGCACATTTAATATTCATTTGCACATTTAAGCATACAGGAATATGTATTCTAAGGCATTAGGCTTCAGCCTGGACGCAATTTTGAACAAACCCAGAGGCTGGGCAGGAAGGAGGGAGCAGGGGCAGTGAAGTGATGTGGCGCTGTTTGATAGGACAAACAGAGATTTCCTGGCAGCCCCCTTCTCAACTTTTAAAAAGTGCTTGCACAGGAAGAGAAGCTCTCTCTGGGGTGTGGTCTGCTGAGGCAGAGGGTGCTGGAGCCTGGCGCAATGGGCAGTTGGAAGAAGGAAGCCCCTGACTGCTCCAGAATCCTAAACAGTGCCAGGAGAAGAGTCCAGGAACAGTGCGCAGAAGCAGGGACCAGGCGAAAGGCTGGTGCAGGGAGCCAGTGAAGACAGCTCCCTGCTGAATGCACCCTCCTTGAGACCAGGAGGGCAAAGGAGAGTGTTCCCAGTAACTGGGGCTGGCGAAGAGGAGCAAGAAGAGGCAGAAATTGTGAAAATCGTCCACCGGGGGGCTGAGATATGCTCCCCAGAAAGTAGACGACATTTGACCTCTGTGATCGGACCAACAACGAAGTGCGTGGGGCTCCGCCGCCGGTCTCAAAAATGCCCCCGGGGTGGGTCGGCCCCAGGGGCTGCCCCCAGCAGGAGGGAGCACTGTGGCGCTCCCCGTGAAAATGCCCTGCAGGGGGGCAAGTAGCCAGGAGCCCACCCTGGACCCCACCGAAGATGGAGGTGGGGGAGCGGCGTCGTGCTCCCCGTGAAGCAGGGGGAGGGGCCCAGATCCCAACTCCGGGCCCCATGTGGTGAGCAGGCAGTGGGGAGCGCCATTGCGCCTCCGCGAAGAAGACTCTGGGGCCCGGGACCCCATCCCCGGGCCCCGAAGAGGGAGAAGGCAAGTCAGGGAGCCATCGCGCTCCCCTTGAAGATGGCACCCAAAGACTCAGAAGATGATTGGGGGCCCGGGACCCCATCCCCGGGCCCGTGGAGAAGGCAGAGGCCGGGGGAGTGCAGCCACACTCCCCCGACGACTGACCGGCTGGATCGTGCCTTCGAGTCTGCCCGCCCGAGTGGGCAGACCAGAACAGCAGGGCCGGCTCCCACAGCAGCACGCAAAGGTGCTGGCCGGGCGGGGAGCCGGTGGGGGCAGCCGGGGGTGGACTCCCTGGGCTGCCCTCCAACAAGGAAGGCATGTGGGTGTCCCGAGTGGGACCGCTCCCCCAAACCCTAGGAGTCTGCGCCAGGGGCCTTGGTGGGACTGGGCCCCCACCAGTGGCATGAGCGACCGGGGGTGGGCTCCCAGTGCCATAACAAACTCACCTGGGGGTCTGGGTGGGATCAGGACCCCACCTAGGCTGGCAGAAGCGGTGTGAGGCCGCCGGTGGCATTGCGGCTCTCCCCAGCACAGCGGGAGAGCCACTAATGTAATATTCATAGAAAGGAGCCTGTAGCGCTGCATAATGCCTTCCAAAGCTTGGGGAAATCCATTGTTTTTGGTGCCTGATTGCCCCCAGAGGAGGGAGGTGACCCTCATTTGTGAAGGAGAGGTGCAGGGGGAGCTGCAGGAGCAACACAGTCACCCCCAGCCCGAAAATGGCTGTCCCTCCTAAGTTTCCTGGGGATTTGAAAGAAATAACCCCTCAAGGGCTCAGCCAGCATGTTAACTCTGTCTGGGCTGGAACTTTGGTTCTACAGCTGGGATAGGAGTGAGAAGTGCACCATGGGATGAAGGGCTGAGTTGGGGATGTCTGGAGAAGGGCATCCCCTGGAGGTGAGGAGGTGTAATTGCACCAAAAATGCATTTACTAACAGTTATTTCTTTTAGAGGGATTGAAAGTCACGTGTAATGTGAAGTACCTGTGTCAGGTGATGTCATAAGCAAAGTGGGGTTATGTTTATCGGACATTCCTGCTAGTGTTTCTGGCTGTATATGTCCGGCTGTATATGCGTAATCCTGTAATTTCATCTGTGATGCCTTTAGGGGTTGTAATTGCAATGCATTCTAATGATCCATAAATGTAATAAGTACTGTCAATCTAAAGTGGTGCTGAAACATGTATTCTTGCTGCTGAGCCTAGGTGAAGAACCCAGACTGCTAGCCCTTAAGATGTAGAGGTGTATACGTCATGGTCAGTAGGAAATGCTCAGTCAGGGTTATGTGTCACCAAAGCAGGGTTACCTATTTTAGATGCTTGTTGAGATAATGGGGGTGGTGGGGGTCGCCACGGGGATGGTGCAAGTGCGCAGGGCCCTCGCTCCCGGTTATGTTCAACTAACTGCATTGGGGCAAAATGATGTGCATACATCGGAGTGGTGGTACTAGTCCCCACCGCCCCCCTGCGGGAGGGGTGGAGATGTTATGCAATGTCACAAAGTAATTCCAACAGCTTATGTATATTTGTAAATTGGTGCATAGTATTGAGTAGTGTGTGTTTAATACATGTACTCTTACTTTTATAAAGCAAAGTACAGACTGGACAACCAATTATTGAATTTTATTTTTGCGCACCTGCAAATGGCGTTTACCAGTCAAAAACCACCACCCTTGAATAAGCCTCAGATTGCTCTGCAACGCTACACAGTTCCCAGTGAAGGACAAATGTAGTCATGTTATTTGTGCAGGCCTCACAGATGCTGCCTCGTTTTCCAACATCGACAAATGTTTAGCTTCTCGGCATATCAGAAACCAGGTTTCCCTGGTATGGTAAGCACCACCAAAATGTAAATATCCTCAGTGGCCTGGTTTGCACAGCACTGCTGGGATTTATGGCAACATCCACGTTGTAGTGGTTTGTAGAGTATCATTGTCATGCAAGTAGTCCCATTAGGCAGGCATGTATCCACCATTCACTGGATGAGCACAAGTTTATGTTCCTCGAGTTAATTGGGTAGGCTGGTAGAAAGCAGGCTGACCAGCCAGGCGTGGGCAATGGCAGTATAATATGTCTAGCAAGGGACAGTGGGCGCAATTAGGTCTGGATCATTGCAGCCCATGCAGTCTGAAACTATTAATGCCTGTGTGTCTCCAACCCACTTGGGAAATACCACAGAAGCCTGGCAGCCAATCCGGTACCGTTGATGAGCCTGCATTTGAACAGTAATTGTCAATATGTGTCTGCTCCATTGTGGACAGATATTCTGGTAGGGTTTAGTTCTTACCAAGTGACTCCCAACTTTCGATATGTGTTTTCATTTACACACCCCTCCCTGCCCATGTTTCAATGCATATAACCTTCTCTCAGTCATCTATATGTCCATCTACTTTCTACGCGTCCTCCCACTCTATGCTTAGAAATGAATTACTAATCTCATATAGACTATATTAAAGAACATTTAATGACGCGCGTCCCACTTTTTGGGTCAAAAAAGCCACCTGCCGAGGAATGCTGCTTCGTGAGGTTATTTTCCCATGACCTGCATATGTGGTGAGTCACCAGCTCAAACTACGTGCAATGTTTGTTTTACTTTCATTCACGCAGTCAAGTCCGTCAATGTCTGTGATATAACTTGAGGGGATTTCGAATCTTATCTGTTTAACAAGGAAGTTCACCGAAAATGCCCAAAATGCAAATTTGCTGTATGAAAACATGACGTTTATCAACTAACAAAGAAACCGCGCTGCTACATATTGCACCACATGACATTTGCTGGTGCGAACACAAAGGAAGAGGTTTCCACCTTTAGGTGTAGAAAGCAGATTGGGAAAGCCCCTCTTTGCTGTTATAGCTAGTACCAGCAAGATGCGGCGTGCTCACGAAGCTGCAGTGGCAGCTTTTTTGATGCGGTTTCATTTGTTTAAAAATAATCGCCAGTTTAAAACTTCAAGAAGCTGAGAATTAAAAAAAGAAATATGTTAAGGGTTAACGTTGCAATTTTGTACACTTCAGAATAGAATCACGATATGTAGCTGTTCATTATTTATCCTTCATATGCAAACACAAGCAATAATGTATATATATATGAGACTGAGATATAATATCGCAAAAGTACAATATCGCCACTATATGTTACTCTTTTCATGAGGAATTATAATTTTTTTTGTCTAAACAATTGTAATCTTTGACTAAAGTTCACCAGATTTTGAGTAGCCTCCTAGGAAGCACATGTTGGAACATGTATAAAGTGAACATTGTACACGAATTGCCTAGTTTAAAATATGTTTTTATAGCGGTATGATATACCGATGAAACTTTACTTTAGGTGTTTAAGTACATTTAAATCTTGTTTTTACATTAAATATATATGCAACTTGTGTTTTATGCTTAATACAGAATATTTTATTTTTTAACACTGTACATAGGTGTTTTCATCAGTCAGCTCAGTGACACCCATTTTATTAATTTCAGTAATATGAAATAAAGAGATGTCTCAGTTATGATGGAAAACGTTGTCCCGCCGAATAGGTCCTTGCTCAAAGCGCTCCACTGGCACTTATACCAAAACTACACAGCATGAATGTCATGTAAATTAAGATGACTAATCCATGGAATGTTATTTGTATAGCCCAATTTCGGGATAACATTTCTTTCTACTTTCAATATAGCAGCACAATTTAGGAACAGCCTCACAGCAGAAGTAGCATTTCGCTACTTTTCTTGATAGTGGCAAAAACATCCTTTTCAGGTTGTTTCTTTCGCTTCTCTGTTTTTACCTCTTGTGATGGCAGCTTGCAGACCCTATTGTTTGCTGTAATTTTGTGTCTCGGGACATCCCGCTGTTTGTTTGAATGCGGATTAGGGATGTGAGAACATCAGTTTGCATCCCTGATGTCTTCAAATCTATTGACACAGACACTTTAAACTTTAAGTCATTGCCGGGTAGTATGCAACTAGTCAGTGTTCAATCAGTATATCGACTGAAACATATTATGGGGCTAAAATAATGAGGCTTAATTATCAAGGACCAAAATATCAGGAAGGTAAGTGCATATAGGTAAGTATAACTACACGTATATGTAGGTTAAAGATATACATGTATCTTTAAGGTAGGTAGATGTACAGTTAATGGTTAATCTGTGCTTACCCCTTATGCGATTTACTTTCGCAGTATTTTGGTCCTCAATATTTAGAGCTCGGAATGTTGGCACCAGGATAGATTTGTCCTCGACATCATGATTTACAGCCTAATCAGACGACATAATGGGGCCCACTTACCCACTTTTTTGCATTTATAAATATGTAGCCTCTTTCAATTGAGAATGTGATCTGATTAGGCTTTGGGGAGCCCGGCTCTCTAACCCCTTCGCTAGAACTGGCCTTAACACTGAGGCAGTGCATCATTTGTACCTGCCACTGCATGGCACTCTACTATGTCATGAAAATTGCATCCTTGTATGACTGTGGTGTGAACTGCACTTGTGTTCCGTGTGGGCATGGGTGTTTCCTCGGGAGGCTGGAAGGGTGAGGTAGCACTTATGTTACTGGGGGCGCTTTCGTAGCAGTGCAGCAGTTTTAAATGCACTGCAGAGCTCTTTGTCTATCCAACAGTTTTCAAGCAACAATAAACGTGTCAAGATATCGCTGGTGATTAATGTACCTGCTGGAGAGAGATTGGAGTTTTAATCTTGTGGCAGTTTTGAATCATCTAAGATAGTGCAGAGGATTATTATGCTTGCTGCAAAGAGCATGTACTATGCAGAGCATAGAACAGTATGTTATCTGCATAGTTCAGTGGGTCACTGCGTTTGTCACAGAGATCTTTTTTTTACTGTTCAGTTCATAAATTACAATCGTAATCTAGATTAGAAAGTTATGTTTTTTTGTCCCAGTCTTTCATTATTCTAATTTTGCTAAAAAGGTTTTGTTTGGGTAGAAATTCATTCTTATTAGTAAAGTCAACCTAACCACTGGGTTATGTTCTGAATCCTTATTTTCTGCTGCCCCAGGCCAAGCACTCCTAAAAAATGCCTACCAGAATGGATAATATATGAATCTTACACCTTGTAGTCCCCTTTCTTATGTAACATTTTCAATACTCTGTATGTGTTTGTGATGTAAAATGCTCAGACACCCTACACTTGTATGAGAGATGCATCAAAGCAAATTAATTACATGTCAGAGAGGGGCTATGGAGAGATGAGAGGCAATGTTGAAGGGTGATAGCGAGGGAATTATTGAAGAGTTCCAATAAAGTTTGGCGTAACCTTGTACACTGTAAAGTGATCATTTACTATGCTTTAAAAACAAATACAGTTGAATATATAATGAAAAATGTGTTGCAGAATGCATCATTTTTGTTATTTTGTTTTTAAATTTTCTTGGGGGGAGAACCCCCTATCACACCCCATTGTAGTGGTTAGGCTCGCGTGCTGCACTTGATCGTAATGCACCGAATGGGGTTGGTCTGACACAATTTGCCAGGGCTGGTTTGGGTTCCTAGGCTGCTGCATGTGAGGCTTAGTGTACCCCACTCTCTTCACGGCCTTCTTTCCTCTCTCTTAATGTGTATAAAATCATAAAAGTATCAGCACCCATTCTACCCTCACCTATGCCACTGTTTGTCACTGCCAAAGGTGCACATTATTATGCCTTTGATCGGACATTGGTCAGGTGGGAAGCACCAGAATGGGGCACAAGGCTGATTAGGTGTCTCCGATTTCCTTAGATAATACCTTTTTTCACTATCTCTCCCAGCAAATTTGAGTAAATTTAGCACATGTCCCAGATTTTAGTGAGGATCCATCGCACAAAGAGGGAGACAGGTTACTTACTAGCCTCAGCAGAAAGCAATTTGCTTAACACAAATGCTACTAGGTGCAGACTTTGCATTGCATTACCCATAGTGCCTCACTGCCTGTGTTTTTCATGTTGGTGAGCGCTGTCAATAATTGTGTCCCTCGGAGAATGTATATTGTAGTCCTTCTTCTACGTTTGTGGAATGGCCCAGTTTTTGGGTTTGAGAAATCTGATCACCCTAAATGCTAAATGAGGGCGAATGAATATGGAATGGTGTTTTGAAGCAGAAAAGAGGAGATATATTTTGTATATTCTTGACCTTTATTAAGTATTAACAAATAAAATAATGTGTGTTCTATATTACATGTATATTGAGATATAGAAAGTTGACATATGAATTACGTACATGGCATATAGATGATTAAAAACAAAATCGAATCTTGGTATACAAGCTGCATATAAATTGGAATGCAAAAATGAGTAAATGACGATTCTTTGGTGAATGATAAAGGTTGCCTGGGAACTGTTTTCTAATTACAATCATTTTTAATTACCTATATGACACGTTCAATTCTTCACTCCAATGAATTACTTTTCTGAACACACTAATAGGCACTCAGTGCTGTGGCCAAAACCTGATTTCAGCCTTCTTACAGCTTTGTTTGCGTTCAAACTAATTCCAAATTCTTTTTTATTCTTCTTTTAATTGTCATCTCTCTTCGTAAAGGTCGTCCTTACAGGGTTCATTACTTTCTTTTCACAGGGAAAGTATCAATGTAACCCTATGCACATGGCGGTGGTTGTGTCCAATTGCTTAAGAGAAGAGAGAAGGGTAGTTGCTGCGGCGAGCACACCGACCCAGGTATTCCATCCATACTTTACCCTCCTTTGTCATTTTACTTATCAGATATTTTGATGAATATTCATTAATGCAGCGCTCTGAAGAGTGCAGAGATAGAATGTGGAAAATCAAAGGAAATGGCCTTTTTTTTATACATGGTGCACAAATGCAGTGACGTTTCAACATTTTTTGTTTGCTAAATTGTGTTTTCTAGACAAACATCATATTTTTATTTAGATGGACTGCTCACCTGCCTCATGTAAGAAATATAATTATTTCATGAATTAAAACTATGGTGACATACATGGGGCAAGACGGCTCACTATTATGCCGGGATCACCATAATGCCAGAGAAAAAGTCTCCGTTCCATCTCTGGGAAGAGCATTATATGCTACTAGTAGTTCCAGATGCCATATTGTTGAAAATTAGTACGTTTTGGTGAACATTATCTGCGCCATCTTGCCTCTTCCCCTGATGCCACACTTTTGTCGTGCGCGCCCGCCATTTTAAGATGCCCCGATCAGAACGGACCCTTTTGCATGCCGCTGGCCCCTGACATAGCCCTTCGCCTTCACTAAGCCTGCACGCTGACCAACCCCCCCCGCTTGCACCTGCCTTGAATCATAAACCCCTTCTTCGGCGCTGCTCTGCCCCAGGCCCTCATCCTGTTCCCAGCGCGACACCTCCCTGCTTTCCTTTCATGATCTCCGGCCCTTAGATGCAAACCCCCTTTTTCCCCGTGTGCCCGTTTTGTCCTCCCCGTTCCCAAGCCGACACCCAGCTCTGCCGATACCATCCTTGCCCCTCCCCGTACAATAGAAAGCTTCCCCCATCAAAGAATCCCCGGGTTGATCAAAGCCCCCACCCCATGAGATCCGATCAAACCCCCCACATTCCGTGAATCGGCGGATTATCCAGCTGCGCGATGCTCATCACCTGTTGTGACTAGGGTGGGGACTTCAGCTGTAAATGTGTGTGGGAACGGGCCCAAAGGGGAGTTCCGAGAATGTCTTTTCCGTACATCAAAGCTTTAACATGTATGTGTAAACTACAATAAAGTCATAAATGTGTGTATAAGAGGCCAGGCCTCAGGAATACCGTTAGAGCACCTCAGAACGATACCTTCTGTCCGTTTCGTTGTGTTCTCCTCCGGAGAGAATAAAAAACCTTGTTTCCTGCTTTCCAGTCTCCAGCGCCTGCCTCTTCATTGATTAAATAACTAGAGGGTCACAGAGGCAATACTGCCGGGCAAATATCGATTGTCCCCGACCCGACTCAGGTTTTTACAATTGGCGTCCCAAGCGTGGGGCCCATCAGCGACTCGTGGATCCAGTGGGAGAGGTCCCGACGACAGAGTGAACGACTGCAACGATCGGGAGAGCTCTTGCCCAATAGACCCTCGTCTGGCAGCCGATCATCCGAACTTCACTAGTTCCGAACAGACCTCTCTCGAGTGATCTACGGTCCTGACTGGGAACCATCAGGAGTGCCGTGAGAAATACGAGAAAAAGAGGACGATCGGGCGCTGGATTCGGAAGACAAGAAACTGTCCATGCGGTCCGGGTAAGGTCGTGTTACCACGACAAGTTGCGAAAAATTTGCTTGATTGTTTGTTTGTTCAAAAATACTAGTATTGCTCTGTTTATTTTTATTTGGAGATTCACTGTCTGCAAACGGAGAAACAACAGGCTCTCTCTCTCTTTGCAAACAGTGGAGGATAGGTAGGGTAGCAGCCGTGCTTATTTTTTTCTCCCCCACTCAATAATTGCTTGAAACTGAACTGTTGTTCGCAAAACTATTGTTTCCTGGAGATTCCCTGTCTGCAAGCAGGGAAGAGACCACCCTTTTTGCAGATAGTGAAAAGGGTAGGTAACGCAGATCTTTGCGGACCTACTCATTCTCCCCATTGTTATTTATTGGTCGTTTGGTTTTATATTTTTTTTTGATCCATGAGGTATTCACTGCCTGCAAACAACGTTGAATAGAAATATTCTGTACGGCCTTTGCACCTAGTGATAAGATAGGCAGTGCTGACTTTTTAGTCCCTCGTTACGAGCCGTCATGTCTGTCTTCTCCCCACTGATGAATAGCCTGTTTAGCCCGGACCGCGTATTAGAGGTGGACCATATAGCTCCATTAGAAGGCACCCCTAATAAGGACATGTTCATAAACTATGGGTTAGTCACCATAGCTTATAATAAATTATGGCACAGGTATACCGAAGATAGCCAAGACAAACAGTGGCCACTGGCAGGATCCTTTGACCTTGATAAAATAGAAACGTTAGAAATAGCCCTTCAAAATAATAAGACAACGCCAATTATGCTCGACAGTCTCGGTATGTGGCGCAGAGAGGCTACGAAACGACAGAGAAAAGACGAGGACCAACCAAGTAGAGAAATATACCGACAGGACAACCCCAGGACGCCGCTACCCACAACTTATCCCCCGACACTATGCAAAGGACGACCAGACTTAGGGTCAGACCAATGCGCTTTTTGTAGGTATGTCGGACACTGGAAAGCCCAATGCCCGACTCTACTGAGCGTGAGTAAAGGCAAAGGGCCGACAAGAACGACAGACCGACAGTACGAGAAAAGGCGCGAGACAAAGAAGAACCCGACTTACATAGACAGACCAGACAGAACCACCACGTTTGATTATGCCCGATGGCACAGATTTCGCCAGGAAAATCTCAGCGGCATGCTCACGTTCTCCTAGGTCGGGCAATGTCAAGACGGGAACCCAACCTCGTTTAAAATTCACAGACGGAAAGAGATAATTATGACCAATAACTGTTTTTATATTTGTCTTGGGTCTTTGTATGTCGTACTTGTACTGTCCCCCGTCTGAGTTTGTGTGTATGTAATGTACAAATCTGCGTCATCCCTCTACACGTGTTTCCGTGTTACTCGACCTCTGTTAGCAGAAACTTAGCATAAAAGCAACCTGGAAAGAAAGAAATGGTAAAACAAAATCCGTAGACCATTAATGAACTTGAACTTTTAATTTAACACAACAAACAAGGAATAATAACGGTAAACTGTAGAAAATGAAAGTCAAACAGAACATTCGCCCCCCCCCCATTCTGGAACCTTCCAAAGTAGGGCAGGGTTACGGCTACACCCAACCAACGGCAACCCATATAAGGCGGGCCCCGCCGCCAACTCTTGGTCAGGAAATCTTAACGTATGGGGGAGCCGGAGGAGAGGCAGGAGCCCGCAGTCTGGGCATTTGCAGGTAGTCCCGCCACATGTCTCCTTGGCCGGCCGCAACGGGCCTGGAAAGACTAAGGTAGTCCCGCCACATGTCCGGAGAAGAACGAGGCACCTCTTCCTTTTCTCTTCCGTCACAGCCGCAGCAGTCCTGGACGGCGGGATGTCCTGCACGTACCTCCACAACAATTTGTCCAAGTTGGGCTGGGAGGGAGAGGCGACGCGGACGAGCCCCTCCCACCTCCACCGGTAGGAGGTTTCCCAGCCCCTGGCCCGCCGCCGAACACCCCCAGTCAGGCGATGGTGCCCATACTTCCACAGCACCGAACACACCATGGTGGCACCCCAGTACTTGCGCAGCACCGAACGTACAATGGTGACACCCCAGTACTTGCGCAGCACCGAACGTACAATGGTGGCACTTGGGGAACACCGGATGTGGAGAGGCCTTCATGCGGGGCGATGAAAAGGAGCGGCATGGAGTACACCGGGAGAAGGAGACGATGCGAACGAGTCTCCCTTGCCCCCAGGTGGGGGCATCACAGCCGCACCCCAGCCGAACGTCCCGCTTTCACAAAACAGGGACCTCTTCCTTTCACTCCGAAGGGTCTCTTCCACTCTTGCAAACTCGACGAGAGTGGCCCCGGTAGGGCCTCAAAATGGCGTCTGGGTCCGCTGGAAGGTGGGCCCCGGCCACTAGAGTAACTTTGACCAGCAATATGACTCGAACATTTGCCCCCGGGAGGACGAGCCCCCATCTCCGACAGCATCTCCGCAGCCTTGAAGATCATACAAAGGTCCCCGGCGGAACCTTCGGCCTTTGCAGGTTTCCGGTAAGGGACGGCTGCCTTGATCGCCAACGAAACAAACATGACATTGCCACACCTTCTGTTAGCGTGAATTCTAGAACTGCCGAAAAGGACTCTGGTCCAAACTGCCAGTAATGGAAACATTTCCCCCTGATGCTGCTTCCGGACTGTGCCGGCCCCGCCCAAAATGGCGCTGGTATCAATCGGAACTTACGAACACCTCGTGGTGTTCCTTCGCACTAATATAAACTTGATGTTCTGAGATTTTATATGATCCTTTGTACACTTGGCTAGAAAAGACAAAGAGAACTCACTCGACGAATAGTATGAAAAGATCCCCGTTACAAATGTTGATTACGAATGTACAATGTATTATATTTTTATAACTGATGTAAACCCCATTTACGACGCACACGTACGGTATGCATATAGGAAATCTGATTACAACTGTTATGATTATGCTTCTAAATTATGAAAATATATGCCCCCGAACCCCCAGCCAATTAATAGACGTTTTTTTTTTTTTACAAATGAATGAGTAAAACTTTCCGATGTTTTTATTGCTGCAAACGACACCCCCCACTGTACGCACTTTAGCCATTTCCACGACCGGCCAAATACGACCGCACCCTCATAATCCATATGCTGAAATGATGTTGCAAAATAAAGTCTTTGAAACTATGGACGGGTATTGCATGCTTTATTTTAAAAATATGGGATCGGTGGGAAAGTTCTTTTTCTGTGCACCCTACTCTGCTCTCTCTTTAAGGTTAAAAGAAGATGGTTGCCCAGCCCTGGAGGACGGATCGGATCGACAACACGACACTCCGCCTTCAAAGTACGCGACTGACTCGTGAACTCTCGCGTAGAGGAAGACCTTGACTTCCAAGGATGGGTAAAACGAACGGTGTAAATGAGGGAATGTAAAAGGAGGGTGAAATGAAATAATGTAAATGTTAGACAGTACAACGTTCCAAAGTATCAGGGAACGGAGCTGACCCAAGAACCGAAGAACCTTAGAACGCCACAGCGTTGAAAGAGGTTTAAGGACCCCGATAGTGAGATACATCCTTTGACTAGATACCTCGCACTAGGCACCTCTGGTTTCCTTTTTATGTTTCCCCGCACACGCCCTACACGAACACACTACCCCCCCCGACTCCAGAAACCATATCCCCGGGGACCCTGCCCCAAGGAGGAAAGACGAGTAAGAGGTAAGTAAAGGACTTATGAATCCATGTATTTGAATGCGCGCGAATGCTGTCTCCCCCACCCCCCCCCCTTTTTCCTCCTTCTGCAGGTTACATCAGAGATTACAGCCGAGGTGTGGCGAAGATCTGAAGCCTTGCCACGTCTAATACACGAAGCGGACTAGCGCCGCAAGGTGGTGTCTAAGCACGCCTGCAGACTACTCACGTACCGAACAAACCCGAAAAATTAGCACAACCTGATAGAAAGTGATCACCCTTAAACCAGACCGGACGAATGAACCCATGTCACGTATGATGCGAAACTATGAGGGAATGTGTGTGTGTGTGACTGAGGCGTTGGCCCAACTGGTCGAAGGACCGAGAATGCGAGAAAGTGCGACAACATGGTACCTCCTTTCTTCTTTCCTTTTTCTCAAGGCACGTCCCCTCTACCCTGTCTAATGCTCAAACTGCATGATTACAAGATTCTAACGCAGACTCGTGAATGCCCTTTACTGTGTAATGCACTAAATAGCCTTTCTTGAATACACTGCCACCCTCTCTGTTGCACGTGTACTATTTAGCCTGCCGTTGCACTCTCTCTCTCTCTCTCTCTCTCTCTCTCTCTCTCTCTCTCTCTCTCTCTCTCTCTCTCTCTCTCTCTCTCTCCCTCTATTTTTGCACTCCCACTCTTCCGAGTGGTTAGCCCCGAAATTGGCAGACCGCCACCCCTAGCACACCACCTAATTGGCTTCAAATACCGTCAGTATTTGCACAAAAACTTGTCTTTAATACAATCACCCTGAGACCGCGTCATTACCTCTCCTTTTCCGCTAGAAGTCAATGAACCCAGGTGGGGCCGTAAGGGAAAGGACAGGTAAGACGACAGAGGTTCCCTAATCTGACCCGAAATAAGGGAACTACATGTCAACGGCTCCCATAGTATAAAACAAGGACCTCAGAATACGCGACCCTCCCCTCCCCGAATTGTCGCAATACCCAAACCGGAAAAATGACCACCCCCGTTACCTCCCCTGTATATGTCCCTGGTTGTTTCCCATAAAACCCCTGTCCTTCCTAATTAAGTAATCGGGCTGTAAAAGGTTACGTAGGACCCAGAATGATGTTTTTACAAGGTTAACAGACTAGTCCAAGGTAAAGAAATCATCAAAATGAACCCCGCAGTAGTTGCAAAGCAGGATGCACCGATAGAAAGGAAATGTTTCGCCATGTTCGTCTCTCAGCAAAATACCTGTGTAGTACCATGTTGACGACTCACTGTACCCTTTTGTAAATGTAAAACTCTAGAGAACGGCATATCTTCGCCGGATTTGTCTCACAAGGGTGGGTTACCATCAGATGAACTGTCATGCCTGTAATAAATAATTATGAAGGAAAGTCATAGTAAATCCAACAGAACCCGTCACCGGTCATTCATATGCCAGTTGTGAACACTAAAATAACGGGCATTTTTCATTCTTTGCCTGGAGCTGGGAGAGAAATAGACTTTTTGATTATCTTCATCTGCAAATTTTCTAAAGACTGTCTTTTCAAACTTGTTTAAGGGTACCGCTGTTGGAGGAGAAAAGGACCGGATGTGGGAGCACGAGGCCCGACTGCAGACTAAGGAACACCTGCGACATTAGCCAAGGCGAGACCACGACTGAAAAGAGCTGCAGGACGAGGCACTGTTTTCGACAACATGAGAAGAAAGGGTCGACCTGATGCCCCTGCTCGATGTCCAATGCCTGTCGACAAGTCCCCGCTCTCTGAATTCGGTCACACGCCCGCCTATTTGAAGTCTCTCGTTCCCCTAGTTTGTTCCTAATTTGGCCTTGCTCCATCCCCCTTTCCCTCTGACCTACCCTATGGACTGTTTTGTACGCTCTTCTTCCATCCGAACTTTCTGACAATCACCTCAAAGGACACAGGGCGAAAAGGACCTTTCCGACCAGAAACGCGAGGAAAGGGTCGTGCCCTGCAACGCAGAACTTAGAACAGAGCTGGACTTGTAGCTCCACCGCCGGTGCTCAACAGCGCCAACGAAAGACCACAAAGAACAATGAGAACTCGTAAACTGCTATGCCTCATTTCTCTCCCAGCCGCCATTGTATTGATCCATGCTCCAATCCGAATCTGAAATATGTAATAACCTGCCAGTTCACGTTCTCTCGCTGCGGAACCGTTTTTTGTATTACACTCCTATGACTTTCCTGCTGAACAAGTTTATCGAAGTTTATCAAATAGGCCCACCTCCTAAAAACTAGAAATGTTAAAATGTATTGTTTACAACTCTTTTTCACCTAGGGTTCCTACCGTTCTCTTTCTCATGCCCACCACAATAGAACCGAATAGAAAATGAACCAGCAAGATGTCTTGAATATGTTAAAGGGAGGACTGTTGAAAATTAGTACGTTTTGGTGAACATTATCTGCGCCATCTTGCCTCTTCCCCTGATGCCACACTTTTGTCGTGCGCGCCCGCCATTTTAAGATGCCCCGATCAGAACGGACCCTTTTGCATGCCGCTGGCCCCTGACATAGCCCTTCGCCTTCACTAAGCCTGCACGCTGACCAACCCCCCCCGCTTGCACCTGCCTTGAATCATAAACCCCTTCTTCGGCGCTGCTCTGCCCCAGGCCCTCATCCTGTTCCCAGCGCGACACCTCCCTGCTTTCCTTTCATGATCTCCGGCCCTTAGATGCAAACCCCCTTTTTCCCCGTGTGCCCGTTTTGTCCTCCCCGTTCCCAAGCCGACACCCAGCTCTGCCGATACCATCCTTGCCCCTCCCGTACAATAGAAAGCTTCCCCCATCAAAGAATCCCCGGGTTGATCAAAGCCCCCACCCCATGAGATCCGATCAAACCCCCCACATTCCGTGAATCGGCGGATTATCCAGCTGCGCGATGCTCATCACCTGTTGTGACTAGGGTGGGGACTTCAGCTGTAAATGTGTGTGGGAACGGGCCCAAAGGGGAGTTCCGAGAATGTCTTTTCCGTACATCAAAGCTTTAACATGTATGTGTAAACTACAATAAAGTCATAAATGTGTGTATAAGAGGCCAGGCCTCAGGAATACCGTTAGAGCACCTCAGAACGATACCTTCTGTCCGTTTCGTTGTGTTCTCCTCCGGAGAGAATAAAAAACCTTGTTTCCTGCTTTCCAGTCTCCAGCGCCTGCCTCTTCATTGATTAAATAACTAGAGGGTCACAGAGGCAATACTGCCGGGCAAATATCGATTGTCCCCGACCCGACTCAGGTTTTTACAATATATTCCCAAAGAAACAAACTCTCTGCCAGGGAGAGCCACTGTACTAAGCACGCTTACATGCACAGGCACGCACGGGAACATACAACGCACAGAGTATGGCACACTATTGTACACATACACCTCTGACACACCAGTGTATGCATTTGTACACACCCCAAACCCATCCTTCCAAGTAAAGTGAGGCACTCACCTGTCTGTGCCCATACAGTGTGGTGACAGTACAGGGGCCTGAAGCATGACCAGTTTCCGTGTTGCCCGTCATTGTTGGCTGCACTCCCAAGGGTTTGGTGGTGAGTGGCCTGAACCATCCATCGGCCAGGAGACAGCACCATTCAAGCCTTTCCCTCTGAATGATATACTGTGCTACTTATTGGGGAGCTACTGGGGAGACCAGCAGTGTTAGCAGCTCGCATAGAGCATGAAAAGCAGCACTTGTCAAAAAGTGTCACGCATTTCACCAACTGGATGTACATCTGTACATACTCAACTATATAGTTGGTGGAATCGGCAGATGAGCTCCTCAGTGCTGCATTCCACTTCTTTTTAATTGCCTCTTGATAAATATTGTTTCTCCTCAGCCATGGCTGTGTTGAGGCAACCTTCAAGTACCTCCAGGAACATGAATGTGGCGCTCTATCTTCATATCCTTTCGGGAAGCATCAATTCTGCTTATTGCACCCCTTCCCTCTGAATATGCCAGTGTGGGCAGGGAGCCGGCCCGGCTCTCTGAATTATATCACTCCTGGGAGGAGTGAAACATCAGTCCCTGACTCCTCTAAATCATCACGAGGAGATGTTCCCCAGATTTTAAAGGAATCTTTTAGAACTCCTCCTTGTTTACTTCATTGTTCATCAATGCATCTGATGCTACTCCAAGAAATCACAGAACCAGTGCTGAAGAATTTGGTTGTACCTCTCCCACAGTCAAAATGTAGGATCAGGAACGAGAGGAGGCGAGGAAAAACCACGGATTCCTGTTCTGTTTCTGATGTCCACATTCAAGCCTAGATTCTATTCCGCCGGAGGGGCACTGCAGAAGTGTTTGATATTCATGTAGGCGGAGAAGGGCCCCTTGCCCTCTTATCATCTTGTCAGCAGCATTACCGACAGTGTTCTTTAGTCTTATTTCTTCATTGCTTTCATCAGCATATGAGATTGATGAGAACCTCTCCCGAATTCTACACCTTGAGCTAATGCGTTTCGGCAATCAGAACTCCCTGGTGGGGTAGATACACAATATGCAATTGTCTCTGGAAGATGACCAGCTCAGCAATGTTGGTGACATGTTTCAACAAATCCGTATGTTACCGCGACCCCCTGAATGCAAATGAACTCGGGTCTGAAGGACTGTCTGTGTGGTGAATACCTGGGCTCCCTAAAAAGGCTTCTGTGCCATGTTTTTTTTCAAACCATTACACCCTTTCTAAAAAGAAACTGTACCCTCCTCAGTAACTGGCTTTGGATCTCTTCCTATCACACTGTGCAGGATCCTGTTCCATTGCTTTAGAAGGGTCACCATAACTGATGAAGTGGAAAGCAAAGCTGCCCTCTCTTAGTTCTGCTGGCCTGAACCTGGTAACACTTGCAGGCATGTATGCTGTGTATTCATTGCAGTGTCTGGTTAAGAACTTTCAGGCTCTGTCATTGGCTGCATACACTGGAGGTGACTGCTCTGACCTTTTTCAGGAATGGAGAGTCTAGACAGATCTCTCTATGATTTGCCTGGTGGCATTTTCAGACTTTCAGGCTTACCTACAGTTACCATTGTTATTGATGTTCATCACAGTGGTTGAAAAGTGGGTAAAGGGCAATTCAGAAACCAAACAAAGGATCTCAGTAAGAGACCATTTAAGGACTTGAGACATGCTCAGGTTTTTAAGGGTAAATCAAAACCAAGCAAAAAGATTAGGGATTTTTCACACAGGCGACATTATACATATTACCCTCCTCTTTCCAGCAACACACACTTCCAGAACAGTACTGTAATATTTGCATGTTATCTAGAACTCACAACTCTATATACTCATCTACATAATTGGCTTTGGAGTCGCAGTAGAGCTCATCAGAGCTGCATTCCACTACTTTTTAATTGCCTATTAATAAATATGTTTCTTTTCACCCATGGCTGTGTTGAGGCAACCTTCAAGTACCTCCAGGACCATGAATGGGGAGTTCTAGCTCCATATCCCTCTGGGAAGCATCAATTCTGATTATGGCACCCCATCCCTCAGAATATAACAGTGAAGGTGAGGGGGCTGACTCTCTGAATTATATCGCTCCTGGGTGGAGTGAAACATCTGTCCCTGACTCCTCTAAATCACCAAGATGAGATGTTCCTCGGATTCTAAAGGAATCTTTTAGAACTCAATCCTTATTAACTTCATTATCCATCAAGGCATCTGGTGCTACTCCAAGAAATCACAGAACCAGGGCTGAATAATTTAGTTGTTCCACTACCACAGGTAGAATGTAGGATCAGGCTATAGTCTTCTGTCTCCCTACTTCATACATTTTTAGGTGACTGCCGATTAATGATCAACAATACACCACTCAATCTTCCTATGAGGAAGAATCATTTCAAGAGGAAGACCTTACGGACGATCATGCAGTTTGTCTTTCCAGGGAAATGATGCCAGTTCACTTGTCATAAACAGTTACAGTGATTCCCCAAAACGGAGAAACACTGTAGGGTCGGTTTTTTGCCTTACATCTTCACTGAAGCTATGCCTTACTGAGGAATAGGACTTTAAACCATTGGTAGCAATGCTCTTAAATGTTGAACTCATTCACCCTCCATCATAGGCCAAGACAGCCAAGAACACAGAGACAGGGTGTCTATTACTTACACATAATTACATTCTCTTTGATCACTATCAGTCCCACCTGAGGGAGTTTATTGGGGTCACCATCAGAATACACATGGGAAGAATCTTCTTTGGTGAGGCAAGTGTCTTCAGATTATGGGAACCTCTGACAGCCTCTCCAGGATATGAACTTTATCAGCCTACAAACCTCCTGAATGTTTATGGGACTTAAGGCTTAACTGCACTTGGGTCCCCAACACCTCCATAACCTTTATTACTGGAACCTGTCACTACCACAAATTTGATTTATGAATCCCCTGGATTTCGGAAATCTTAAACAAATTATGCAGTGTTGGCTTCAGCCCACAAATCAAACTCACTCGATAAGTGCCTTTCTTATTTCCAGCTCTGGGGAACAGCCCCGTTCCGGGATGTTCTCTCCCCTTGGACCATTCCTCTAATGTGAGGAGCCTGATTGAGGTACTGCCGGCACTACTATTTCTTCCAGCAGAGACTCCCATCGGGAGGTACTCAATTCCCAGTCAGAGGTAGTCATCAGGACAGATAACAAAGTAATGTGTCATACCTCATCACAAAAGTGTAGTACGCATGCTGTGTGCGTTAAACCAAGCAAACACATTGGGTCCCTCTGCAAAAGTTACATAGGAAAAAACTGCCAAAATTACAGTGTAGCAACCCTCATACCTATGGACCCTGGCTCCACTGCACCTACTGCAACACTGATAGCTACACCCATGCCACAAGAAGGCCTGGCTATGACCTGTCTTTCAACACTGGGAATTAGGCAGAGCATTGTTTGCTGACTTGGTCATCAAAACACATTTGAGAGGTTTGTAGTGTCTTCCCCTGCCCTGGAGACTGCACAGTTATTATGCCACATGGGAAATGTGGTTAAGCATTACTTTATACGCTAGCATTCACCTACACACTGCGCATAACATAATTTTTCCAATAAGCACATTCTAACACCTCCACACATAACATGTAGTCCTGTTCAGGATCCGCTCCAAAACCACGAGGATCATAGTGCATACAACATCAATATGATACGTCTCTCTCTTCGTTCAATAAAAAGTGGCATCCATTATTAAAAATGGTATCCCCTTAATTAGTTAGTGAGGCACTCACACTTGTCTGCCTGCTCAGGTGATCTGAGGTGATTGAGGTCTTCCCTGATCAGGCAACGACGACACAGACTCAGGCGCTTGAGCAGGACCTCTTGGTGGGGTCGCCTCAATCATGATTTCAGGAGTCGACAAGTGTCGAGGTAGGCGTTTGAAGTGTGATGTGTCACACTTGATGGTTTTTCCAGGACAATGTGCTGTCACCATGTGCCTCTTGCAAGCCACAATCAGCAAAGGGTCAGCAGCAAAAGGAGTTTTCGTTTGATTATTTTGTCTTTGTTTGACCAATACCCAGTCTCCTTTGTCAAATATTGTCTCCTGAGCATTGTGGTTCTGATTTGCAAATGTTTTCATTTTTCTTTTCTGCATTGCGTCGGTGCCTCGAACTTTTACACTATCCACTGGTTGATCCGGTGTCCATTGAGATAGTTTTGTTCTAATGGTCTTCCAAATAGCAAGGTGGCTGGACTCTCACCAGATGTGGAGTGAGGAGTTGATCAATAGCCCCAGAGGGCATGGCAGATGGCTTGGCTCAGATCAATTATCTCCCTGGACGCTCGTTGAATGACCCTCTTGAGGGTGCCCTTGACTTGTTCAACTACACCATTAGCTTGGGGCCATAGGAGTGTACTCTTTTGATGTTGAGTTGGACAAGATATTCTTTGAAATCCTTGTTCTTAAACGGCAGGCCATCATCAATTTGAGGATCTCTGGGATAACCCGGGTTGCAAAGATGTCTTCAAGCCGTTCTATGCGGTGTGCCGCTCGTCGAGGAGAACCTGTGCCTTTTGCTGTTTTGCCTGCCCTGAAGACTGGGAAATATCCTGACTAGCTTTGCCACCGAGGAGCCCCATCAGAGATCAAGTCTGCGTGGGAGTGTTGCAGGCGCCGGAGGACGGGACTGCGAGGCCCAGCAGGCTGTGCATATCACAACGAGCACACCTGTTGCCTCTTCCCGTGTCTCCGCCCTCCCTGTTCTGTGCCTTTAAACTCCTCGCGGCCCCCGCTCCGCGGGAGCCGCTCGTCGAGGAGAACCTGTGCCTTTTGCTGTTTAGCCTGCCCTGAAGACTGGGAAATATCCTGACTCGCTTTGCCACCGAGGAGCCCCATCAGAGATCAAGTCTGCGTGGGAGTGTTGCAGGCGCCGGAGGACGGGACTGCGAGGCCCAGCAGGCTGTGCATATCACAACGAGCACACCTGTTGCCTCTTCCCGTGTCTCCGCCCTCCCTGTTCTGTGCCTTTAAACTCCTCGCGGCCCCCGCTCCGCGGGGGCCGCTCGTCGAGGAGAACCTGTGCCTTTTGCTGTTTTGCCTGCCCTGAAGACTGGGAAATATCCTGACTCGCTTTGCCACCGAGGAGCCCCATCAGAGATCAAGTCTGCGTGGGAGTGTTGCAGGCGCCGGAGGACGGGACTGCGAGGCCCAGCAGGCTGTGCATATCACAACGAGCACACCTGTTGCCTCTTCCCGTGTCTCCGCCCTCCCTGTTCTGTGCCTTTAAACTCCTCGCGGCCCCCGCTCCGCGGGTGCCGCTCGTCGAGGAGAACCTGTGCCTTTTGCTGTTTTGCCTGCCCTGAAGACTGGGAAATATCCTGACTCGCTTTGCCACCGAGGAGCCCCATCAGAGATCAAGTCTGCGTGGGAGTGTTGCAGGCGCCGGAGGACGGGACTGCGAGGCCCAGCAGGCTGTGCATATCACAACGAGCACACCTGTTGCCTCTTCCCGTGTCTCCGCCCTCCCTGTTCTGTGCCTTAAATTCCTCGCGGCCCCCGCTCCGCGGGAGCCGCTCGTCGAGGAGAACCTGTGCCTTTTGCTGTTTAGCCTGCCCTGAAGACTGGGAAATATCCTGACTCGCTTTGCCACCGAGGAGCCCCATCAGAGATCAAGTCTGCGTGGGAGTGTTGCAGGCGCCGGAGGACGGGACTGCGAGGCCCAGCAGGCTGTGCATATCACAACGAGCACACCTGTTGCCTCTTCCCGTGTCTCCGCCCTCCCTGTTCTGTGCCTTTAAACTCCTCGCGGCCCCCGCTCCGCGGGTGCCGCTCGTCGAGGAGAACCTGTGCCTTTTGCTGTTTTGCCTGCCCTGAAGACTGGGAAATATCCTGACTCGCTTTGCCACCGAGGAGCCCCATCAGAGATCAAGTCTGCGTGGGAGTGTTGCAGGCGCCGGAGGACGGGACTGAGAGGCCCAGCAGGCTGTGCATATCACAACGAGCACACCTGTTGCCTCTTCCCGTGTCTCCGCCCTCCCTGTTCTGTGCCTTTAAACTCCTCGCGGCCCCCGCTCCGCGGGAGCCGCTTGTCGAGGAGAACCTGTGCCTTTTGCTGTTTTGCCTGCCCTGAAGACTGGGAAATATCCTGACTCGCTTTGCCACCGAGGAGCCCCATCAGAGATCAAGTCTGCGTGGGAGTGTTGCAGGCGCCGGAGGACGGGACTGCGAGGCCCAGCAGGCTGTGCATATCACAACGAGCACACCTGTTGCCTCTTCCCGTGTCTCCGCCCTCCCTGTTCTGTGCCTTTAAACTCCTCGCGGCCCCCGCTCCGCGGGAGCCGCTCGTCGAGGAGAACCTGTGCCTTTTGCTGTTTAGCCTGCCCTGAAGACTGGGAAATATCCTGACTCGCTTTGCCACCGAGGAGCCCCATCAGAGATCAAGTCTGCGTGGGAGTGTTGCAGGCGCCGGAGGACGGGACTGCGAGGCCCAGCAGGCTGTGCATATCACAACGAGCACACCTGTTGCCTCTTCCCGTGTCTCCGCCCTCCCTGTTCTGTGCCTTTAAACTCCTCGCGGCCCCCGCTCCGCGGGTGCCGCTCGTCGAGGAGAACCTGTGCCTTTTGCTGTTTTGCCTGCCCTGAAGACTGGGAAATATCCTGACTCGCTTTGCCACCGAGGAGCCCCATCAGAGATCAAGTCTGCGTGGGAGTGTTGCAGGCGCCGGAGGACGGGACTGCGAGGCCCAGCAGGCTGTGCATATCACAACAAGCACACCTGTTGCCTCTTCCCGTGTCTCCGCCCTCCCTGTTCTGTGCCTTTAAACTCCTCGCGGCCCCCGCTCCGCGGGTGCCGCTCGTCGAGGAGAACCTGTGCCTTTTGCTGTTTTGCCTGCCCTGAAGACTGGGAAATATCCTGACTCGCTTTGCCACCGAGGAGCCCCATCAGAGATCAAGTCTGCGTGGGAGTGTTGCAGGCGCCGGAGGACGGGACTGAGAGGCCCAGCAGGCTGTGCATATCACAACGAGCACACCTGTTGCCTCTTCCCGTGTCTCCGCCCTCCCTGTTCTGTGCCTTTAAACTCCTCGCGGCCCCCGCTCCGCGGGTGCCGCTTGTCGAGGAGAACCTGTGCCTTTTGCTGTTTTGCCTGCCCTGAAGACTGGGAAATATCCTGACTCGCTTTGCCACCGAGGAGCCCCATCAGAGATCAAGTCTGCGTGGGAGTGTTGCAGGCGCCGGAGGACGGGACTGCGAGGCCCAGCAGGCTGTGCATATCACAACGAGCACACCTGTTGCCTCTTCCCGTGTCTCCGCCCTCCTATACCTGGCTTGTCATTTAACCTGGGAAAATCGCGCGTTAGCGGGACGCGTGTGCGGGACTACTCCCGGGACGAAGCCCGGACTAAGGGCGGACAGTCTAAGACAGTCCAAGACTGGCCACGACTGGACTGGGCCAGGAATCCTTCATCTAATGTGCTGTGAGTTAATCGTTTATACGTTTAGTTGTTAAAACTGTCCAACTAGCTAAACTTGACATAAATTGCTACTTGAAAAGGAATATTGTCTGTTTTAGGTTTGAGAGCTTCCGATATGTCGCGACAGAAGACCCCTGTCAATTCTGCTAACACAATGGACAATTATTTAGTCCAAGTGGTGACAAAAATAAACAGTGTACGAAGGTCTTCTTTGGGCCTTAGCGATTCTCCACCTTGTGCGCAATTAGTAGGCTCCCCACCATGCGGACAACTAGTAGACCTTAGTGCAACCCAATTGAACTTGGACGAAATAAATGCCATTGATGTGCAGGATGAAGAGACTAATGATTGTATAGCGCTCAATGTCTCTTTGACACCTACTGTCCCTACACTTGATACAAATGTCGATTTATTGACCGGGGATGAGTTAAACCTATCCAAAAGAGAAGGACTGCGGTCTGGTCGGAATAAACCAGTAAACCCACCTAGAAATAAACATAAGAGTTCCTCAGAAGGGATAGGGGAGGAAGGAAATGTTATCAGTGGATGGGATGATATGGTGTCAAGTAAGTTTATGGGCATGTTGGAATCTAAAATTTCTCGGTTAATAAAACCCCTGATCTCTAAAATAGATCATTTAACTGATAAAGTTAATAAATTGGAGACTCTTATAAAAACAACAAATGAGAATGTGGGAGAGATACCAAATTTAGTATTAAATAAAATCGATGACAAGCAAGTGACGGGAAGTATAGTAGGGGGGAATATCCCTGAGGGAACAGAAGACACTCCAGCTCTTGTACATCCAATTAGTACCAGACCTAGCAATGACCCGAGTAACTGTATAACCTTAGACCCTTTGCCAATGCAAGGGAATGTTCTATCCCCCGATTCCAACACTGTAACACGCCCTATGGAATTGATTGTTGAAGCTTCACCACTAATATTAGTACTTGCAAATGTACCACCTTTAAAAACAGGACAGGGTGAGTCGCCAGATTCCTTATTAAACAAAGCTTCACAGTGGTTGAGTAATAACATGCATATATCTCCCCTGGGAAAAGAAAAGCTTTTTGACGACCTGCTATCAGCAAGGCGGGTAAAGTGGATAGGGACTAAACCAAAGAAGTTTGCAGGTGACTGTGTGGTATTAAATCTTAAGGGCCCTGAGGTACTACCGGATATTTTGGATAACATCTTCCCCCCACAACGTAGAACGGCAGAAATAATTCCGCTAATGTTAGATTTCTTCTATACTAGAAGAGGTCTTGTAGCCAAGCCAAGTATACTGAGAACTAAGTGGTCAGTAGTGGGAAATAGAAGGGCCAGGGTAGACCCAACCTGTGACTGGGGGATAAGCATGGCAAATCGTTACTCGGCTTTATCTGATTTAAATGAATGCGATTGACTCACAAGCTACGAATCTGTCTCTTTTAGAAAACAGACAATTTCAAAAAATGAAAGAACAGAAAATATGAGCAGTACCCAGCCAAATGACCGGAAATTAGGCGCCAGGGAATCGCAAATTTTTGTTCAGGGATTGACAAAGCTAGATATTAAAGGTATAGATAGAACTAGTAAGGCAAATGGAAATAAATCACTATTGATGGATAGGGAAATATTAACTGTTGAATGTGAGGCGTCCATAAGTGATACTGAGAAATGTCAGATGTTGCAATTCCAAGAGACACCATTACTGTCCCTCGTCTCATGGAATATAGCAGGACTAGCGAATAAACTATCTACACCAGAGTGGGTGGATTTTATTGACCAATACGATATAATTATGTTACAAGAAACTTGGTCATTGACCCCAACTTTCCGTCAGGGGTATTTAAACTTCCATATGCCAGCAATTGGGAATCGTGTGGGACGCCCCTCGGGAGGTTTGCTAATCTGGATACGACAGTCATTGGATTGTACGATAAAACAAAGATCTGTACCATCGAGTGATATTATAGCACTTGACATAAATTGGGGAAATGGCCACGAACTGGTCTTGTACAATATTTATGCCAGGGGAGTTGGTAGTGGCAAACCCTCAGAGACTGTGATAATCCTAGATCAGAACATTGAAACAATAAGAGCAAAATCCCAGGTGATAGTAGGCGGAGATTTAAATGCCACCTTTGAACCCTTAGGCGAAGAGGATAGGATCCTATCTGAGGAGGAGGATGCCAAGTGGGGCATACCCCAGCTAGAGGTGCCTGCTATCAAAAAATGGAGTTCAGTGGCAATTCAGCTGAAAAGTCTCTGCCTGGCAAGAGGTTTAAGAGCAGTAAATGGGCGCTCGCCCTCCGATTTAGAGGGAAATAACACGTTTGACAATGGTCGAGCAGCTAGTAGAATTGACTACTTACTGTTGGATGTAAGGGCCTGGGACAAATTGGTAGATATGGTTGTGAAAAAGAGATTAGAAAGCGATCATAATCCCCTATGTCTGACTCTTCACCCTTATAATGATAGTATAGTGCCTATTCACAAAAATGAAATGGTCACGCAAGATGTGGTCTGTTCAAACAACCAACGCCATTTGAAATGGAGAATGCTACTGGAAGATGTTGTAAAACTTGAGACTCTTAAAAAAGTAGTCGTCGATCAAGTAAACATCATTAAGCCCCACCGTGGAAAGCCCAACTTCCAAAACTACATGATGGAGGCCCACAAAAATCTTTTCTGTAACATTCAAAGTTTCTTTGTAAAATCAGTAGGCATTAGTAAAACCAAAAAGGAGAAATCTAGACAAGGGTGGTACGATAAGAGCTGTAGGTTGGCACGATCTAATCTAAGTACAGAACTGAGAGGAGGCAATGCCATAGCAGTAAGGAGGGCTAGGGATAATTATAGACAGATCCAGAAGCAGGCTAGGAAGCGCTGGGATGAAGAATGTTGGCAGGACCTAAAGGAAGCTTGTGCTGCCAAGGATTCAAAGCGTTTTTGGTCCCTGGTAAAATGGGAAAGGGGAGGGATAGCTGCTCAGCCCCAAAACCATGTGGCTAAAAATAAATGGACTGAATTTTTTGAACCACAGTATGCCCGAAACCCAGCTTACATCTCCATTAAACCTCCGCCACCTGTCTTTTTTAAACACCAAATATTTACTGAAATGGATGTTAGCATAGCACTAGACTGTATAACGGGGGGGAAAGCCCCGGGTATGGATGGAATCCCGGCCGACATATTTTTATCAGACCGGAAATCTTGGTGCACCTATTTTGAAATGCTGGCAAACGTTGTGGCAATGGGTGGGGAGGTACCTCCATCATGGAAGGGAGCAGAAATTGTCCCCATATTTAAAAAAGGGGACAAAACTCTAGCTAAAAATTACAGACCCATCAGTTTAATTGATACAGCACAAAAACTGATGGGCCGCTTAGTCCAAAATAAATTGCAGCAATAGATCGATGAAAGGGACATACTGTCACCCTATCAGGCGGGTTTTCGACCCCTGACTAGCAGTGTAGACCAAGTATTATACTTCATAGCTATCTATTGGAGAAATGTCGCACTAAAAAAGGGGTCATTGTATGCTGTGTTTGTGGATCTAAAAGCAGCGTTTGATCTGGTCCCCAGAGAAAAACTGTGGCAGACCCTGGCAGACTTGGGATTAAGCCAGGAACTCCTCACCCTCTTAGTCCGCCTCCACGAAAACAATTTCGCCAAGATTCGGTGGGGCAAACAGGGGGAAGTTACAGACCCGTTCCCAGTGGAACGAGGGGTAAGACAAGGATGTGTCCTAGCACCAACATTATTTTCAATTTACATAAATGGCATAGTTGACCACCTAAACAAACTTTCATGTGACGCGCCAATAATAGCAGGCTCTCGTGTCCCCGTACTTATGTTTGCAGACGACACGCTTCTACTTTCATGTACGCCAAGCGGCCTTCAAAAAGCGGTAGACGCCTTTGGAGAATTTTGCGACAAAATGGGTCTTGAAGTGAATACCAT